>NW_026775580.1:27380500-28709250 GCF_030987335.1 Cornus florida | reverse complement strand
ATATAGAATATAGAATGGAATACATAAAAAAGTATTGACCTAGCCAACAAAAGTGCCTATACATCAAAAACAAAAACAGAAATAGCCTCAGTCAGCTAATTTACGGATGGAGGAACATCTGTAGAGGTAGAAGGAAGAGAAGCAGTGCGGCATGGCAACTCATCCAAAGTAGTTTGCTGTTCAGTCAACAGTCCTCGAATAGTATCCAATAACTAGGCGTGTTTAGTACGGGCCTCTTCCATCTCAGCTCTAGAGTCTCGTAACTCTGTCCTCAGCTCTGCCTGTCCAATCTGTAGTTGTGCCACCTCGGCACGTAGCTTAAGAATCTCATCCTAAGAAGAACTCCTAGGCTGTTGTAATACCCCTAGTTTTTTAAATGATAGAATTGGAAATTTAATTTTATTTTTCATTGATTAATTGATTTTGTTATGTGACTTAGTTGTTTTGTATTTCTTAAGTGATTAATTGTGTTTGTTTAATTAATTTAATTAATATTTGTGTGTATTTAATTTACATATTAATTGAGATTGATTTAATTATATTATTTGAATTTATTTAAATTGATTGCCTTAGTAATATGTAACTTGGATTTATTACCTGTTTAATTACTATACTTATTAAATTGTTTTATTTAATTAATGTAATATTTATTTATTTCTGTATGGTAACTTAGGGTTACAGTTATATTTTTTGGCTTATAATTCACGTATAGGTGAGCCGCCGTAGGTTAGAACTGAGATAGTTTCATGGGCCGGTTAGGATGGGGATTAGGGCTTAGTCTCTGATTATTCGTGGACTAGGGTATTAATATACACCTATAAATATAAAGCAATACATGGTTTAGGGTTTAGAGAACAGAATAAACGTATGTTCTGTAAACTACAAACAGAGCCCTAGATTGGTAGTGAAAACCAGAAAGATACAGAGAGAACCGAAGTGGGAGTTTGGGTGGTTCACAAAACAGAATCAAGGACGGAAGTTTGGTGTGTATTACTGGACTGTAGTAGGAGCAGCAAGGGTGGTTTAACACTCAGAGACGTGGAATTAGCTTTGCAAGTTTGGGTTTCAAAGGCAAGTCTTGTTCTTACTCTTTTCCTTTAATTCGTGTTCTGTGCATGCCTAGTTAAGACTCCAGGGATTAATCAAAGATTTAAAATAGATGAAACTAATTCTGTATGCATGTTTAAACCAATTTCTGGTTCATCGTAGTACTCTGCCTTATTGTTGCTTAAAAGTATTAACTGGATACTTGTTGCCGATTGCTTTCAAATCTGGTGTTAGATTCCTATTGTGATCGTATATTAATGTTGGAGGATTAGTCTGAGACATTAAACGAGCTCTAAAATAAGTACTTAAAATAGTGTTTGAATTCACCAAAATACTCTGTTGTGGGTTGCTTATAAATTTCAGACTAAGTTTCTATGATCAGTGATTCTAAACCTATTTTTCTCTGCATGCTATCATTGCGTATAAGTGATTTAAAATTTATCTATGACCAAGTTTAAACCTAGAACAGAGATTTAAAAGCATCACAGAAGCTTTGTTAATCACTGGAGTTGGAGAAGAAAACACAAAAACAGTCGACGGCGTCTAAGGGAGTGAGAGCAGGCTCAAAAAGGGGACAGAGCCGGCTCTGTAACCCTTAGAGCCGGCTCCCTAATGTTGGAGCTGGCTCTAGGAAGCCTTAGAGCCGGCTCTTAGGGCCATAGAGCCGGCTCAATCAACCAAAGAGCAGCCTCCATTTTTCTAGAGCCTGCTCTTGTCCAGTTTTTGCATTTCTGTGAGGTTTTGGGCATGTTTCGGCTATACAGTGTTTTCAGAAGCTGTTTAAAGGTTGTTGTAAGGTGTAATTAAATGTTAGGGACTTATGTTAAAGTTGAAAACACTTAGTACAGTAGTGGATTAAGGAAAGGAGTAAGGAACAGCTCAAAGAAATGTCTATACGTTGAACTGTTTGGCTAAGGAAATTAATTACCGGAACTTAGCAAATTATTGGTATATGAATTAATTATATTTAATCATATTTTCCACCATGTAATGAACGCAGTGAATTAGCTATAAATTCAACTATGATTGGTTTGGAATGAATTGGTACTTAAGGGCTGTTAAAAGGTAACAGCTTATGCACTGTATATAGAATTTAAATACTGTGAAATATTTTAGCTATTTAAATTGTTGGAGTATGATAATTAGGTTCTAAAATGAATACCTAATGTTGATATGTATGTATGAATTCATATTGGTGTATAGTTTGGAGGATGGCAGTTAATTATATAGTATTGTTTTAGTAACTATGCTGTACTGGAGGATTTGCTAGTTTTAGATATTGGAGCTTAACAAGGTTGTTAAATATGATTTGAATATATATAATAAATCATATGTCCATAGTATTGTAAGTATAGTGAATTAACTAAAATTATCTATGCTTAGCTTGGGTGAAATTGATACTTAAAATATTTATTCACTGTATTAATTCGTGGACTATGATGGAGTATGTGAATGCTTGAATTTATTGTAGCACTTTACATTGTTGGAATTAGATTTTAGGCCCCGTAATGAATGCCTAATATTTATGTATATGCATTAAATTATCTTGTGCATATTCTGGAGTGTGGTTGATGACTACTTAATATTGTATGGTCAACTGTGTTAATTGGAAGATTGTATGTACCGGTATGGGACGGTGACATACTGGGTATGGATTAGTTCAAACACTAAATCCTACCTAAATTGGAATGAGTTGGATTAACCATAAAAAGGTTAAGTCCTACCTATATGGATGTATATATATGAACCGGTATGGAACGGTGTCATATTGGGGATGGCTTAGCTCAAAATACTAAGACCTATTTAAATTGGATTAAGGTATGGATTAACCATAGAGGTTAAGTCCATCACCTACATGTGTCATATCAATTGTGAATTGAAAGACTTACTATGGTTTCAGGATGGATTTATTATACAGATATTAGACCACTACACAGATGGATGATATTCTATATTAGGAGGAGTACGGACTTTATATATTTATTATATGTGCCATGGTATGAGCCTGAGTCTCAGGACCATGGTTAGGACGCGTATATCGCCTAGGATGGATAACTGGACATAGGTGTTGTCCCCTGGTAGGTCTAGGTACTCATGCCCACCTTAGGGTGCGTATTTGCATGTTACCTTCTATTCAGGCTGAGACAGACCTACTGGACAAGCGAGCGTCCTATAGTGTGTACTATATATACATATATGGACTACTCTAGATATTGTTGAGTCTTTCTAGGATGTATCTGCGTATCGGATTACTATTTGGATCGTAGTAGATCAGGACTTGCATGTGGGCCTGACCCACTCTTTTGTTTTTCAGGTGTTCAACAGTACCAGTCTTAGAGTTGGATCGTGTTGATGCAGATACAGACACTCACTCTTCCGGTTACATAGGATTTCCTTTCTATTTTAAATTTTGGATTTTAATTCTGTAAATTTATTCAAGGATTTGGGATTAGGGGTCCACTAGGTGGATTCCCGAGTTGTACGGTTTTAAATCATATTAATTTATTTATTTCAAGTTTGAGGATTCTTATGTTAGATTTCTTTCAGCGTATTATTAATTTGTTCTTAATTCAGTTTTATTTCTGCTTGTTTACATATTAAGTGTTTGGTATCACTCGGATCTGTGCTCGGACTTGATCACCCGTGGCTTTAGAATCGAGGGGTATCACAGCTGTGCTGCAGGATCTGGTTGTCTCTGCCTTTGTGCCCGGTCGTCGGAGGCATCTATATCCTCCTCCCAACCATCATGCTCGTCATCATCCTTATCATCCTCATCTCCATTAGTTGGAGGATATAAACCATCTGTAGCTGCCTCTTCTACATGGCCGGCAGGTATCTCTGCTTCTGCTGGCAGAAATGGAGGTCCATTAATCACATACTCCTCGCCTCTAGCCTCCACGGTGACTCTCCGTCACTCTTCGCGGATCTCATCGTCCAAGCCCCATTCCCTACGCTGCACCTTGGGCATGTGGCCCCAGATGTTGCTCTACTGTTGGGAGCGAATGATAGGAAATATAGGCATAGATGCCTCATTCTAAGGCACCTGTATCCCCGCAATCTCCATAAAGCGGATAATGAGGCGTGAAAATAATAGTGGGTGTGCAGGCGGGCGTCGTGTATCTCCCATCTCGTCCCATAGCCGCCGCATCTGTAGAAATACAAGCTTGGGAATGGATACCCAATGGCCTTCCTGGAACACATAGAGTGCCTCAACCATCTCTGCACACTGCACTATCTTTTGACCGATATGGCATGTGTTGATTACTAGGATCGTATCTAAAAACCAAAATCTATGGGGGAGATGTGACTTCCGAACCGCCTCCTGAGTGTCCGCATGCCTCCCCTGGGCCATGGACTGTATCATGTCTACCCTGGTCAACCCGGGGGTACTACTGTAAACTGCCCCTGAAGGGCCTCTAGGGTTGGTGGTGGCATCCTATAGCTGCCGCTGTAATGACCCGGTCATTTCATTCCTTTTCTTTTTCCTCAGAATTTTTCAGATGAATTTTTTTCATTGAAATTTCTTTTCTGAGTTTAGTTTCTCATCGCTTAGTGTCTTCTCGAGTGCTCGAAAATGGTTTCTGAGACTCTTTCCTTTGGATTGACAACCTCCTTTGAGGATCGAGTCATTTCCACATATTTTGTTTTTCGACACTATTCATTTTTCGTCATTTTCGCTGTTTTGTCCTTTTCCCTATTTTGCCTTTTTCCCGTTTGTCACTTGGTTGGCATAACCTCACTCCTTATGTTCGGAGTTGGTTTTTGACTTCACGTATCTTCATTCTAAGTGGTTTCCATGAAATACGTATCTTTACTTTTGCAGAAAAGTACTTTGGTTGCTCCCGGTGTCCATAGGGGCATGGATGTATAGTTTTTCAGAATCTTTTTCTTTTCTTGGAGTGTTTTTCGTAAATATCTTTTGAAAATATTCTATTTCAGGGGTTTTTAAGGAAAAAATTTTGGAAGATATTTTCATTCTGGGTCATTAGTGCAGTTTTCACTTTTTGGAGGGGCCATTGTGCAATTAATGAAAGTTATTGTAAAATACCTCATCTGGAGCCTGGATCCTTGTACGGGATTCATTTTCATATTTCGTTGAGTAGTGTACTCTTTGAAATTCCTTTTGGTCATTTTTCTCCACTTTTAGGGTTTCTGGCCCCAATTGCCGCCGAACTTGTTTGAGGCATATCTTTCTACTCGGGACTCAGTTTTCAACGCCGTTTCTTCCATTATTCATATTTTATTATTTAGAATCTTTTTTGTTCATATAGTTTTGTTATTTGAGCATGTTTGCTCAAAATCCACTTTTCAGGACCCAGCGGGACCCTTTTGTGGCACTTTTTGAGATTTTTTATAAATAGGGGGTCTTAAGCCAAAAAGTCAGATTTCCATCATCTTCTTCACCCTATTGGCCGGCAGCCATGGGAGCCCAAGGGGATGCCTTCATTCTTTCTTCTCCTCCACTTGATTTCCTTTGTGGAAACTCTTCGGCCTTAACGTTTATCGTTCCCCTCGACGTGCTCTACCTTTCCCCCTTATTAGAATTCATTTCTAACCGTTTCTTGAGTTCAGGTTTGAAGTCAAGTTGTGATTTTGATGGGGCTTCTTGTGGGTTCGTGTAGATTGTGTTGTCCCCGACAAAACCTAGGAGTTTCGTCGAATTCGGAGCGGTTTCATTTCGGTGGGCTTTTGAGATTTTCATCTCAAATTGTGGTAGGGGATGTCTTAGGTCTATATTATTGTTGTATTGATTATTTTATAAGCATATACAACTTGTGAGCATGCCTTATTCAAGTTTTTAGAATTTAATTTATTTATTTTCTTTATTTATGATTTAATTCTAATGATGGCATATAATTTAGAATTAAATTATGGCATACTAGTAAATTAGGCCTTGGTGAGTTGTGTAACATATATTAAATTTGGGGCATTTGAATAAGAATTGCAAAAAACTACACACATAAGTCAAATTCCCATTAAAAATAATTGGGTTTTCCTGTGTGATTTTTGGCGATTTTCGTTTTTCAGGGTTTCTAGGTTTTCCGGGGTCAGTTACGTGATGATGGAGGAGGGGCAACCCTCCTCTCCGGCGGGTGGTGTTACACCTGTGATAACCCCACCCCTAGCAAGTCGTCCAACATGGAGTTCATTGTTAAAGAATACAGCTAATACGGGATTCACACCATTGACATATTATAGTGAAAGCCGTGGCAAGGAGATTGTTATCATAGAGGATGAAGATATTATCGATGAGTTAAGGTATTGGAAGAATTCTGTGGTTTGCTATGTTCTTGGTAGTAAACCCTATTTTCCTTACTTTAAAGCGTACGTTCAGAAGAGATGGCACAAGGATGCAGTTGTGGTTTCATTGAAAGATGGATTTTTTCAAGTACGATTCCCATCGGAGGAGGATTTGATGAATGTGTGGTCAAGATTTCATACTTTCCAGGGTCGTGCAATTATTGTTAAGAAATGGCATAAGAGTATACAGCTTGAAAGAGATATAATGGCCACAGTTCCAATTTGGATGAAGGTGTGCGATTTGCCAGTGCATGCACGTAGTGGTACTTCAATTTCTAAGATTGTTTCTAATATAGCTAAACCGTTATATATGGAGGATGTGATTCAAAGTAGGGAAAAGGGATTATATGTTCGTGTCCTCGCTGAGATGGAGGTTGATGGTGTTTTTCCAGAAATAATTCAGACTAGGTTGCATGGCTTACCATGTACAGCAAAGGTGGAATATGAATGGAAGCCTCAAGTTTGCAAAACCTGTAAGAAGATGGATCATACTGATGCAATGTGTCATTCGAATAAGGTTAGAACTGTTAAACCCAAGGAGCATTGGGTGGTGAAAAATAAGAGTGTGAAGCAAGGGGATTTGGTAAGTATTCAAGCTGTGGATGTTCCAAATGACGCTCAAGAAGATATGGAAGGATTTACAGTTCAGAAAAAGTCAAAAGGAAAATTAAAGATGGGAGAACCTGTGATTCCAACTCCGGTTGTTTCAGTAAATGCATTCCAGGTGCTTGACGATAATACAGAGACTGAGGAGGTGTTACAGATTGTGGAAATCTATAATGAGACACTTAATCATGATTTGGGAAGCCCGGTTATTGATCCTTTGAAGGATGTTGTTGATTCACAGGAAGTGGTATTGGAGACCCAAGATCAGGTAAGTAAGGAATGTGTTGTGGAGGAGTCAGTCTCACCTGGGGGTGGAACATCTTCAAAGAAGCAGAAAAAAAAAAACAGAAAGAAGGAAGTGGATGTGGACACTAGTGTAAGAATTACAAGAGGGATGATTGCTGGTGGGGTGGTTCCACCAAATTTTGTTTCTCAATGATAGGACTTTGGAACATGAGAGGGCTCAATAGGCAAGCAATGCAAAAGGAAGTTATGGCTTGGTTGAGTAGTTCCTCATTATATTTGTGTGGGTTGGTTGAAACTAGAGTCTCTAGTAATAAGTTTCAGAGAATTACTTCTAGGATTAGGATCAATTGGGACTGGATCAATAATTATAATGCTGATATTGGGGGTCGTATATGGTGTGGTTGGGATCCCATGAAGGTTTAGGTTATGGTTATTACATCTATTGATCAAATGATCTTACTTCATGTTGTGATTAGAGGTACAAATTTAAGGTTATTTGTTTCATTTATCTATGCTAAAAATACTGCTGGAGAGAGACAAAAGTTATGGCAGGACTTAGTTGATTGTGAGCAAAAGGTGGATGGGCCTTGGTTGTTATTGGGTGATTGGAACATTGTTCGGTTTAATTCTGAAAAGAAGGGAGGCAGAATTCATCCCCCAAGGGTATTTGCTGACTTCAATAATACCATTGACAAATTATGCTTAACTGATGTGCCAACAACAAATGGCTTATATACTTGGTGTAATAAGCGATTCAGCAACAGAAGGATATATGCTAAATTAGATAGGGGTTTAATGAATGAAGATTGGACCCTTGCTTATCCTGATTCCCATGTCTTATTAACTCCTCCATTAACTTCAGACCATTGGGGATTAGTTGTTAAATTGCCTGAGAAAATTGCTACAGGTCCAAAACCTTTTAGATTCTTGATGGTATGGAATAAGCAACCTTCAGTTAAATAGTTGGGGTCTTCTGTCTGGCAGCAATAGGCTAAGGGAGAACCTATAAACAAGTTGTTATACAAATTGAAGTTATGTAAACAAGCTGTGAAAAAATGGAATGATGAGAAGTTTGGATTCGTTTATGCTGAAGTTATTGCCTGCAGGAAGAAGTTAGCTAATATTCAATTTGATTTGGTCGATGATCCTATGAATAGGGATTATATTATAAAGGAAGATGAATGTAGATTGAACCTGGAAGCTGCAGTTTCTAATGAAAGTATTGTGCTTTCTCAGAAATCAAGGGTTAGATGGGTGAAGGAGCAAGATAGATGTACAAAATTTTTCTTTCAGAAAATCAAGCAACATAGAGCGCATAGTAATTTGATTGCAATTCAAGATGCAGGGGTTACTATTACTGATCCAAATGATATTCACAGGAGGTTTGTTGATTATTTTCATCAAACATATGCAGGAGGGAATACTGAGTTAGATGAACCTAAGCAGAAATATATTAGGAAAACCCTTAGAGGTGAAGATATCAGTATGTTACAGGCTGCTGTTACCAAAGATGAAGTGAAGATCACCATGTTTGAAATGGGAGCTGACAGAGCCCCTGGACCGGATGGATTCACAGTTAGATTTTTTCAGCAATACTGGTCTATTGTGGGAGATGATTTCACAGAGGCTATCATGCAGTTTTTTCAGAATCCAGTGTTGGGCAGGGGTGTCAATAGTACTTTTATCACATTGATTAAAAAGAAGAAGGATGCTATCAAGGTTGAGGATTACATGCCTATTTCTTTGTGTAATGTCTTTTACAAAGTTGTGGCCAAGATACTTGCTAATAGACTTGCTAAGGTGTTAGGAAGTATTGTGGGAAATGAACAACAACTTTCATTCAAAGTAGAAGAATTCAGGATAATATTATAGTGGCTAATGAACTTGTGAGAGGGTTTGGTGCTAAGAGGGCTAAAGCAACAATTGCTTGGAAGATTGATTTGAGAAAAGCTTATGATACAGTGCAGTGGCCGTTTCTGTTTAAGTTATTGAATCTGTTTGGATTTGATCATCAATGGATAGGCTGGATCAAGGAGTGTGTATCTTTAGTGTGGTTTTCTATTCTTGTCAATGGATCTCCTCAAGGTTTCTTTCAACCTCAAAGGGGTTTAAGACAGGGATGTCCCTTATCTCCACTTCTATTTACTCTAGTTACTGATTACTTTTCTGGAATGATGGAATTGGAAACTAAAAGAGGAAAAATCATTCCTTCACAGGCTGCAGTTAAGGCTGGAATCCCTGTTACACATCAGTTCTTTGCAGATGATTTGTTATTAGTGGTGCGAGCTAATATGGCAAGTGTGTTGACAGTTAAAAAATTGTTGAGACAGTTTGAGAATACTACTGGTTTAGCTATGAGTAAAGATAAGTCTGAAGTGTACCTTATGAGATCTGTTAGAAGAAGGACTTCTATCCTCAGAACTTTGGGGTGCAGAGAAGGTAAATTACCTTTTCTGTATCTTGGTTTACCTATTTCAGATAAGTTGTTAAGAAGAATTGACTATTTAAGTCTTGTGGATAAGGTCATAGCTGTTACTTCTAGATGGAATGGATTACATATATCCATGGCAGGTAGAGTGGAGCTGAGCAGAGCAGTCATTATCCCAATGGTTCAATACTAGACTTCTGTATTTTCTCTACCAGCTGCTGTGTCTAATTTTATTGAGAGGAGAATGCGTAATTTCATTTGGGGACATGTGAAAAATAAAAAAAAGATTCATGGTGTAAAATGGAAGAAGATTACTGCTCCTAAAGAGGAAGGAGGGCTGGGTTTGAGAAGAATTGCAGATATAGATATTGCTGCTAAAATGTGTCTGGCTTGGGATTTCTTACTGTCTAAGGACAGAATTTGGGTTGCATGGTTTAGGAATTGCTATTTGGAGAAGGCTTCATACTGGAATGTGGTTGTTAAAGGATCTTCTTCAGCTGTTTGGAGAAGTATTGTTGCTGTCCGAGATTTTATAAAGAGTAATTGCAGATTTCAGATTGGTAATGGGCAGAAGACAAAGGTATTCCTGGATCCATGGTGTGAAAGAAAGTTTTTGAGTGAGATATTCAATCGTAGAACGCTGGGATGTCTGAGTAGAGATAAGAATATTTGTATGAGTGCTATTATCACTGATGACCAGTGGGATGAAGGAATATTAGGCAACACAACGCACGATTTGATGCAAGCATTCAAGAATCTGGTGATGATTACAGGTGAGGATCAATTGCAATGGCATACTCCTCCTTTTGGGTTTCAAAAAGCTTGAGAAGCTGCTAGAGTGAAAAACCAAGAGGTGACTTGGGCTACTTTGTGCTGGAATGGTGGACGGCCTAGATGGTCAGTTCATGCTGTATTGATTATGCATCGGGCAGTTATTTCACATGATTTTTTGCAAAAGAGAGGGTTTGCATTAGCATCTAGATGTTATCTTTGCTATAATGAAGTTAAAAATGTGGATCATTTGGTCTGTGGGTGTGAATATGTTTGGAAGGTTTGGAGTTTTCTTTCACATGTTTGCTCATGGAACCTTCATAGAGTTTTTGCTTTGGCAGATTTGTTACTACAATTTGATCAGTTTCAGAGAAAGGATGTCAAGAAAATAATACAAGTTTGTTTTATAGCTACACTATATTTTATATGGTGGGAGAGGAATAATAGATTACATGACAAGAGTATTAAGGAGGCTAAGGATTTAGCTAAGTGTATTCTTTGGGAAGTGTTGGATGTGTTGGGGGTTAATCTTCAAGACATTTGTAATTCGCTTTGATTGCTTTTTGTTTTATGTATTGATCCTAGGCTAGGATGTTTTTATTAGTGAGGGTATGCCCTTGCTTGATTCATTGTACTTTATTGATTATTTGAATATACTCCTTCATTTAGGAAAAAAATAAAATAAAATAAGAATTGCAAAACTTATTTAATATTTATCTTTTGTAAAAGATTAATTCAAGTAGTTGTATCAAGCATGAAATCAACTTGTAATGTGATATTAAAGTAGGCCTTGGTGAGTTCTTTAACATATGTTAAATTGAGGATATTTGGATATGTTTGAAAATCTAGAGAATAATTAATTAATTAGCTTAATTAATTTTGTTTTAAGTGTGTTACTCACTTAAATTGATATTGGATATAATAGGTTGATAATTCCTTGAAATGTAGTCCGTTTAATTAACTTGTGAGCATGCTACTAACTTATTGTAGAATTAGTACTTGTAGCCTTTAAAGATGGTAATCTGACTTAGCATGATGTGTGTTATCATTGTCTTGAATAACTCGTTTAAATATATCTTGTGTAGGTATATAGTTTGTTAGAATATTACAATTGCTTACCTTGAAAGCTTGTTACTAAATTATAGCTTATTTAGTACTTGTGGCTTAGGAAGGAAATGTGGTTCAATTGTTGTAAAATATTCTTACTTTGTATATAAATTGCATAATGGAGACTTGACATGTCATATGCTATCTAGATTTGAATTCTAGGACATGGTTTGTGTAGATTCAATCTTACTTGTGCAAGTAAATTGATTCCTAGACAATATTTGAAATGTATAAGTTTGGTTTAACTTATTGATGTTGCATAAGTTTTGAACTTATTATTTTTGGAGGCTTGTAAGGATCATGTTCATGTAATGGCTAGGGTCTGGCCGTAGTACGGATTTGTGAGTTTCCTAGGTCATATGAAGTGCGCAGTAGGTAGTACCTTGTGGGTCGTAATTACCCAGAATAACTTATACACATGCGCACTAGGTAGTACCTTACGGGCTAGTAACCCGGAATAACTCGATTGGTCTGCAGCCAAGGATCCTAGTCTTTCCACTATTTGATTTCGTATTTAATTTCAAATTGTTAATCATGGATTACTTGTAGCTTGAGAATTGATGCTTACTTAGGGTATTTGAATCCTATTTTGTATACTTGAAACTGTATATTTGTCTTGTGTATTTAAATCTCATGTACCATATTTGAACTTGTATCTTTGGTTGTATATCTAAACCCTAGTTAGTATACTTACGCATTGTATGTTTGATTTGTGTAATCGGACTTCATTATTTATACTTGTGTCGTATATGCTTATCTTATGCGTAATTCATTTAGCTTAGTATACTTGTGCCTGTATACTTGATTATTAAGTTTCCTATGTTAATTGTATGTTTGTATATGCATGCTTAGGGAATGCATAACTTGTTTAATATGATTCAGGGTGCTTGAGCATGTATGCTTGTATGTCATGTATTATGTTTTAATACGGTTTAATATACTTGAGCATGTATACTTGTATGTCGTTGTTCATTTCAATTGCATGAGTAGCTTAGGATGCTCCCTGAGTCTCACTTTGACATAGATGTTAGGTGGCATGAGCCCCTTTAACATGTTTCACCTTAGGGTGATATAATTGTAAAATGCTAGGTTGATGCATGCTCATTTCCTACGAGTAGCTTTATATTACTCACCCACGTAGTGGGGACATTTTTTAGGCACAGGGACCTTGATTTGGGATGCACACTACGCCATGGAAGTTTCGTAGACTTGAAGCATCATTTTCATGGAAATGTTGGCATGAAATCCTATTCGTAGCTTTGTATGTCAAAACTTGTAATTTTGTTCTAAATATGTAATGTGTACCTATGTACACTCTTCTAAATGTAATTGACGCGTATGAGTTGAGGCCATAGGCCAATGGTATCAAATTTGTATTCTATGCAATTTAATTTTTAAGGTTTATTATGAAGATATTGTAAAATGCCAAGTCATTGTTTCACAACTTTTCCATTGGGTGTGGGAATTCCATTCTTTTTCTTTCATAGGGTTTCTATGATCATGAATGAGGTGTGGCCAAGTGCCAATGACCTTTTCATTCTATCTTTTGCTTTCGGTTATTCCTTTGGGTTCTATGATCTTACAGAAGTCATCTTTGGGTCTTAGAGGTGTGTTATGCCTTGAAAGACCATTGTCTTGTTCCTTTTGCTTCCGCATCTGGATCCATTATCGGGTCAACTTTCAGGTCATCACTGGCGCTCCAGGGTTGAAAAACCCGGGTCGTTACAAGTAGTATCAGAGCTCCTAGGTTCAAAAACCTTAGGACGATGAGTTTTGGGTGCATATCATGCTTGTGTTGCCATGCTCTATGTTTTTATTTGCTTCTTGATAACATGTTGAATGTGATCACATGTTTACGTGCTTATGTGGATGTATGTTTAGAAGTTTACGTTAACTGCCTCAGCATGATATATATGGTGGTTGCTTTAGTATATTGTATATGCTTGTCTGTTTTAGCATGTTGATTTATGCTTGTCTGCTTAGCATGAGGGTTATGCTTGTTTGCTTTGGCGTATTACATGTGCTTGTTATTTTTAGCATGATTGTGTGATGTATACATTGACATGCCTTATGTGATTATTTTCTACTTGTGTGAGTAGGTAGTCCATTGTTATATTATGTGACAACTGCTTATTTTATGTCATGTTTAGGCATTGTGGATTGTCCCAGCTTGGTTGGTTGAGATTGATGCTAGGGAATCATCTCTTGGAGTTTCGTGGTGACCTTGATGTGATGACGTCATTGGGGTCTTGTTTCTAAAGTCATGGGACGACGAGTCGGATTGA
Source organism: Cornus florida (assembly GCF_030987335.1). Classification (NCBI taxonomy): domain Eukaryota; kingdom Viridiplantae; phylum Streptophyta; class Magnoliopsida; order Cornales; family Cornaceae; genus Cornus; species Cornus florida. The sequence continues at coordinate 28,695,459 of NW_026775580.1, read as the reverse complement.
CTCGAGTCCTTCCTTGGGGATTGGGAGATTTGTTTTCATGAGCCTCATGGTGAGGTCCTCGCATCTCTTTTTCTTCGAGCGATGGTTAGGGATTTGATAGGTGCATTGACCTGGGATTATTCTTATCTTGCCTTGGACAGCTCTTACGAGCTAAGGTTAGGGTGTGAGTGTTTTCGTGTAATTAATTGCATTGGTGCAATCAATTACTCTTCCTCGTCATTGGAGTTTTGGGGTTGTGTTTAAGGTTCCGATAGGATCCTGTAGAGTTCTCATCAAACTCGTCGGCATCTTGAGTTGAGTTTTCTTGTTGGTGTCTCGTAATGGTTAGTATTGGGGCTACCCATTACCTCGTTGTTTTTTTTGTGTGGCGTTAGGACTCCACCTTGGGTTTAAGTCAGTCTAAGGAAAGACTTGTAGGCTCTTTGTGTCAGGGACCTTAGTGTTCATTCTAGGAGATGATTCATTTCCTCGCGGTGAGGGATTTGACTCATCCAGATTTTGGGGATTCACTTTCGGTGAGTTGTCCTTTCGAGAGGCATTTCATCCCTTCTTGATTATGATTTTGCTGGATTATTATTTGCATAGTCATTCCTACATGTTTATATACATTGTTGTTTTGAGCATGCCTTATAAATATGTTAGGGGATGTGACTATTTGATGGCTATGTGCTGGTATAGATGGTGTGTTTTCCATTTACTATATCTGTTTGTCATGCTAGCGTCATAGGTGATGTGTAGTATGTCTCTGACGCTTGACCCCTATGTGATATGTAGCATATTTGATTGCCCTTATACACTATGTGTTTAGTCGTATAGTACGATATTGTTTCTGTGAAATTATTTGTAGAATTTCATTTACGTTTAGTATACTTGTACCTAGCATACTTGCGCTTTGTTTATTTCATTTCACTTTGATTTAGTATACTTAAGCCTGTATACTTGTTCACCATGGATTTAGTACTGTTTAGTATACTTGTGAATGTAGACTTGTGTATATATATATATACGTGTATGTTTCATGACTAATTATTTTATTAGTTAATTTCATTTATCATTCCGCACTATGCTTAGGGTTATGTGACCTTGGTTGTCGGGATTATGCATGTGAGCTTGATCCGATGTCTTAATTCCTAGGCATAGCCTTGTAGTAGGTCAGCTTTAGGATGACGTGGAGGATTTTGGATGCATTGTCTTATTAAGAGTCGTTGTGACTAGGGTGGAGGTGATGTTATTTGATTTTGTAAAGTCCGATCCATTGGTTTAAGGGTATAGACTTGTCAGGCTTTGGATTTGTGACTGATGTGGTTGACAATGGTGTTTTGAGACTTGGGATTGTTAGTTTCCAGTATTGAGGATTTAAGGCCTTAAGTGTAGCAGTGCCTATGACATTATTGTTAGAGTTTTGGATTGGCCAGAATGGTCCGACCGGACATTTTAGACTATATCGCAACTCTCACAGAATGCCTGGTTTCCGTGTTGTTTTTGGTAATGATCATTTTGACATTGATGTCATTTGTATCGATAGGTTTCACGGGTGAGCTTGTTGGGGATAGGTGACGAATTAGGGCTTTATATTGTCATGCTACCGTACAAGTTGTGTGTGGGCGAGTGCTAGTTACCGTCGATGCTACCTTGCATTACCTAGCTAGTAATGTGAGTGTGGGCAGGCACTTGACACTGTGGATGCTACCATACCTTGGGTACGTTGTGGGCAGGTTCTAGTCAGTATTTGTGCTGCCATGTTACTTCTGGTTATGTTCCATGTTTAGTTATGTAGTTGCCTTGATCTCTTTTGGGTGGTTGACATTGGGTTGGTATGTCAATATGTTGGAGAGGTGTCTCACTAGTTGCAGTTTTGTGTCTCTTCGTTGATCTCGAGACCTTTGGAGTTGTCCTTGGGTACTTTATGATCTGTTCCTTGGTGTGACCTTGTGTACTGTCCTTGTTTGGTTCTTCTGGGAATGTTCCGGACTTCGGGGACGAAATCTCTTTAAGGAGGGTAGGTTGTAATGACCCGGTCATTTCCTTCCTTTTCTTTTTCCTCAGAATTTTACGGATGAATTTTTTTCGTTGAAATTTCTTTTTTGAGTTCAGTTTCTCGTCGCTTAGTGTCGTCTCGAGTGCTCGGAAATGGTTTCTGAGACTCTTTCCTTTGGATTGACAACTTCCTTTGAGGACCGAGTCATTTCCACATTTTTCGTTTTTCAACACTATTCACTTTTTGTCATTTTCCCTGTTTTGTCCTTTTCCCTATTTTGTCTTTTCCACGTTTGTCACTTGGTTGGTATAACCTCACTCCTTGTGTTCGGAGTTGGTTTTTGACTTCACGTATCTTCATTCTAAGTGGTTTCCATGAAATACGTATCTTTACTTTTGCAGAAAAGTACTTTGGTTGCTCCTAGTGTCCATAGGGGCATGGATGCATAGTTTTTCAGAATCTTTTTCTTTTCTCCTGGGGTGTTTTTCATAAATATCTTTTGAAGAAATTTTATTTCAGGGGTTTTTAAGAAAATATTTTTGGAAGATATTTTCATTCTAGGTCATTAGTGCAGTTTTCACTTTTTGGAGGGGCCATTATGCAACTAATGAAAGTTATTGTAAAATACCTCGTCTGGAGCCTGGATCCTCATATAGGATTCATTTTCACATTTCGTCGAGCCGTGTAGTCTTAGAAATTCCTTCTCGTTTTTCTCCAGTTTCAGGGTTTCTGGCCCCGGTTGCCGCCGAACTTGTTCAGGGCATATCTTTCTGCTCAGGACTCAATTTTTGATGCCGTTTCTTCCGTTGTCCATATTTTCTTATTTAGAATCTTTTTTGTTCACAAAGTTTTGTCATTTGAGCACGTTTGCTCAAAATTCACTTTTTCGGACCCGGCTGAACCCTTTCGGGGCACTTTTTGAGATTTTCTATAAATAGGGGGTCTTAAGTCAAAAAGTCAGATTTCCATCATCTTCTTCACCCTCTTTCTTCTCCTCCACTTGATTTTCTTAGTGGAAACTCTTCGGCCTTAACGTTTATCGTTCCCCTCGACGTGCTCTACCTTTCCCCATTATTAGAATTAATTTCTGACCGTTTCCTGAGTTCGGGTTTGAAGTCAAGTTGTGATTTTGATGGGGCTTCTTATGGGTTCATATAGATCGTGTTGTCCCTGAAAAAACCTAGGAGTTTCGTTGGATTCAGAGCGGTTTCACTTCGGTAGGCTTTTGAGATTATCATCTCAAATTGAGGTAGGAGATGTCTTAGGTTTATATTATTGTTGTATTGATTGTTTTATAAGCATATACAACTTGTGAGCATGCCTTCTTCAAGTTTTTAGAATTTTATTTATTTATTTTCTTTGTTTAGGATTTATTTCTAATGATGGTATATAGTTTAGAATTAAATTGTGGCATGCTAGTAAATTAGGCCTTGGTGAGTTATGTAACATATATTAAATTTGGGGCATTTGAATAAGAATTGCAAAACTTATTTAATATTTATCTTTTGTAAAAGATTAATTCACATAGTTGTATCAAGCATGAAATCAACTTATAATGTAATATTAAAGTAGGCCTTGGTGAGTTCTTTAACATATGTTAAATTGAGGATATTTGGATATGTTTGAAAATCTAGAGAAAAATTAATTAATTAGCTTAATTAATTTTGTTTTAAGTGTGTTAGTCACTTAAATTAATATTGGAAGTAATAGGTTGATAATTTCATGAAATGTAGTCCGTTTAATTACCTTGTGAGCATGCTACTAACTTGTTGTAGAATTAGTACTTGTAGCCTCTAAAGATGATAATTTGACTTAGCATGATAGGTGATATCATTGTCTTGAATAACTCGTTTAAATATATCTTGTGTAGGTATATAACTTGTTAGAATATTACAATTGCTTACCTTGAAAGCTTGTTACTAAATTGTAACTTATTTAGTACTTGTAGCTTAGGATGGTAATGTGGTTCAATTGTTGTAAAGTATTTTTGTTTTGTGTATAAATTGCATGATGGAGACTTGACGTGTTATATGCTATCTAGACTTGAATTTTAGGATATGGTTTGTGTAGATTCAATCTTACTTGTGCAGGTAAATTGATTCCTAGACAATATTTGAAATGTATTAGTTTGGTTTAACTTATTGATGTTGCATAAGCTTTAAACTTATTGTTTTTGGAGGCTTGTAAGGATCATGTTCATGTGATGGCTAGGGTCTGGCCGTAGTACGGATTCCTGAGTTTCCTAAGTCATATGAAGTGCACAGTAGGTAGTACCTTGTGGGTCGTAATTACTTAGAATAACTTATACACATGCGCACTAGGTAGTACCTTGCGAGCTAGTAACCCGGAATAGCTCAATTGGTCTGCAGCCAAGGATCTTAGTCTTTCCACTATTTGATTTCGCATTTAATTTCAAGTTGTTAATCATGGATTACTTGTAGCTTGAGAATTAATGTTTACTTTGGGTATTTGAATCCTATTTTGTATGCTTGAAACTGGATACTTGTCTTGTGTATTTAGATCTCATGTACCATACTTGAACTTGTATCTTTGGTTGTGTATCTAAACCCTAGTTAGTATACTTACGCATTGTATGTTTGATTTGTGCAATCGGACTTCATTATGTATACTTGTGTCGTATATGCTTGTCTTATGCGTAATTCATTTAGCTTAGTATACTTATGCCAGTATACTTGATTATTGAGTTTTACATGTTAATTGTATGTTTGTATATGCATGCTTAGGCAATGCATAACTTGTTTAACATGATTCAGGGTACTTGAGCATGTATGCTTGTATGTCGTGTATCATGTTTTAATACGGTTTAGTGTACTTGAGCATGTATACTTGTATGTCGTTCATTTCAATTACATGAGTAGCTTAGGATGCTCCCTGAGTCTCACTTTGACATAGACGTTCGGTGGCATGAGCCCCTTTATCATGTTTCACCTTAAGGTGATATAATTATAAAATGCTAGGTCGATGCATGCTCATCTCCTACGAGTAGCTTTATATTACTCACCCACGTAGTAGGGACATTTTTTAGGTACTGGGACCTTGATTTGGGATGCACACTACGCTATGGAAGTTTCGTAGACTTGAAGCATCATTTTCATGAAAATGTTGGCATGAAATCCTATTCGTAGCTTTGTATGTCAAAACTTGTAATTTTGCTCTAAATGTGTAATGTGTACCTATGTACACTCTTCTAAATGTAATTGACATGTATGAGTTGAGGCCATAGGCTAATGGCATCAAATTTGTATTCTATGCAATTTAATTTTTAAGGTTTATTATGAAGATATTGTAAAATGCCAAGTCATTGTTTCATAACTTTTGCATAGGGTGTGGGAATTCCATTCTTTTTCTTTCATAGGGTTTCTATGATCATGAATGAGGTGTGGCCAAGGGCCAAAGTCCTTTTCATTCTATCTTTCATTTTCAGTTATTCCTTTAGGTTCCATGACCTCATGGAAGGTCATCTTTGGGTCTTAGAGGTGTGTTATGTCTCGAGAGACCATTGTTTTGTTCCTTTTGCTTCCGCATCTGGATCCATTATCGGGTCAACTCTCAGGTTATCACTAACGCTCCAGGGTTGAAAAACCTAGGTCGTTTAAGCCACTATAGCAGCGTAGTCCACTGTCAGATCTCTGCCCTTGACAATAGCTGTAAAATATGGCTCAGCATCATCACTGACGTAGAGAACTAGGCTTCGGTAGAACTCCCGCATAAGCCGTGGATAAGCCACAGTAGCAGGGTGCCTAAGGAACCTTGACAGGTAGCTAGCTTAGAGAGCCTCTACCACCCAAAATGTATGCCGGTGTCTCTCAAAATCAGTGACGATAAAGTTCATCTCCGGATGTAGAGAACATGATCACCAAGCATCTGCTAAACCCTCAACTGGAGTCCCACCATCACTATATAAATCCTCTAAAATAGCTTATAAAGCAAATAATCTCAACCCCGACCTCAAAATACTACAAACTCACCCCCCTCAAGCTCGCAAGAGTGCTCTCTCACCCCCCCCCCCCCCCAAAAAAAAGCTCATAAGAGTGCTCTCTATAACAACTCATAGCAACTAGGCCTAAATCTACCCAAAAATCTCAACTCTGCACTCCATGGCTTGAGCCTATAATCTGTGGCTCGAGCCTTCTGTAGTGAGTGGCTCAAGCTGAAAATGTATTGGCTCGAGTTTTCTGCAAGAAATAGCTCGAGCCAGATGAAGAAAGCTCAAGCTTTTTGGGTTTGTCTGTGTCCAAATCCTCTCCAAATCAACCCAACTCCTCCAAACCAACACTAACAACTCCTCACAAATGTGCCAAACCTCCAAAACAATACCCCTTTCAACAACTGTAATGACCTGGTCATTTTCTTTCCTTTCCTTTTCTCAAATTTTCACGGATATTTTTTTTTCCCGTTGATCTTTTCCTTTTTGAGTTTGGTTTCTCGTCACTTAGTGTCATCTTGAGTGCTCGGGGATGGTTTCCGAGACTCTTTTCCGTGGATTGATGACTTCCTTTGAGGACCGAGTCATTTTCACATTTTCACTTTTGTGACAATATTTACTTTCGTCTTTTTCTCGGTTGTCACAACTTCACCTTTCTTGTTCGGATTTGATTCCGGTTTTGCATGCATCCACGATATCTAAATTCCATACTATATGTATTTTCACTTTTTTAGAAAAGCATACTAAGTACTTACTTTTCTTGTAAAGGGTATAGACGCAAAACATTTTTGTAATTTTCCTAAACTTTTGGGTTTTTGTGTAATTACTGTAAAGTAATTATTTTTCGTCTTAAAGACCATTTTGCAATTTAATTTGGAAGATATTTTTAAAAAGGACCTTTTTGCAATTTCTGAAAAAGTGTGACAAGTGTCACACCTTCATTGGTCCACTTGTTGACATGTGTGTGGAAACACTTTGAGGCCTTGGATGAGGATATGTGGAGGGTGGAGATTTAACCACTTGTTGGCCTAGGATTAGTGCACTTGTTGGCTTGGATGGTTGACAAGTGTAGGTTTGAGATTAAGCCTAGGATGGAGCCTTAGATTTGTGACAAGTGTAGGCTCACAATTTAGTCTTGCAAATTACTTTTGGGCTACTTTGGGATTATGGTTTTAAAGAAGGGTATTTGAGCAATTGACCAAACTAGTGTGTGTTGACCATGGTGTAAGAGCACATAGTGAGTGGAGGATTTCTATTTCCTCCACTCACACATTTTCACATTATTTCATTCCTTCTTCACCAAAAACCCTAGCCTCCATGGATGGAGCTTGAAACCTTTGGCCTTGACCTTGATTTTTGGTGGCCTTCCACTCACCTTAGACCATGAAGCTTGGAACACTTTTTGTTCCCCTCATCCTCCTTTACATAACCCTTGAAGGGTTTACCATTTTGTGTTGATTTGCCTTGGATTCTAGAGAGACTCTTCTCTAGTGAGGTAGGGGGTGTTATAATTTATTTTTCCAAGTTGTTTTACTTGCTCTTGTATGAAATACATGTTGTATGCATGACTTTTGTTAATTTGAGAAATTAGTGATTTATCATAGCTTACATATAACTCATTTTAGACTTAGTAAATGGCATGGCCATGAGTTGATCTTTGTTATATATTAATTTGTGATGATTTAGATGAGTTTTCAAATCTAGAGATTTAATGGAATTAATTTGATTAAATTCTAGTAAATTGTATTTTACTTGTATTCCATTTTAGGCTTGAGATATGGTATGACCATGATTTGGTGCTTGATATATATTAATTTGGGATCATTTGAATAACTTTTGAAATTTGGAGAATTGATTAATTTAAATTAATTACATTCTATATGATGATATCTTGCTCATTTTGTACTTTTGACTTGATATATGTAATGAGCATGCTATGTTGTTTAACATATATTAATTGGAGGTTATTTGAATTTGATTTGAAATCTAGAGAATTTAATTATTTTGTTTAATTGAATTCTATCTAATGGCTCCATGGATCTACTGGTATTTTAGAAGTTGTTTCTATATTCAAATCATGGACTTGAACTTGTTATGTATTCACTTCGTTGTGTTTTGAGTGTTGGACAACATTGTTGTTATATTTATGTTCATGAGAACATGTTTTCTTTATGGAATATATTATTGCCTTGTGTAATGAATTGTACACTTTGTAATTGACATTATGTATGCCTTTTTAGAATTGAAACTCTAAGGCATGGATTATATGGTTTCAACCTACTTGTGCATGGAAGGTTTTTTCATGCATTATATAAATTATGTATAAGTTGTGAACTTATTTGGTTTATTTTGGATTTTCTTGGGACATGGTTACTAGTAACATGGCTAGAGTTTGACTCTAGTGCGGGAGGTATGAGTTCTCCCCAATTGAGATAGTGCGCACTTAGGGTAGTCTTCCCTGCGGGTTAGTGCCCGGAATAACCATTGAGGTCTCGGCAGAATTCCGAGCTTAGATGTCCAAGTTTTCCACTATTTGGTTTCGCATTCAATTCCAAGTTGACAATCATATTTAATTATGACTTGTGGTTTTGGTTATTGGCGATTTTGATGTTGTCAAGTACATCCGAGCTTTATGATTTTAATAAATCATTTCAGATTTTGATGTTGTTAAGTACATCCGAGCTTTATGATTTTAATGAATCATTGTAAATTTTGATGTTGTTAAGTACATCTATGTTATATTATTCAAATGCAACTTAGAAACAATCCTATAGATTCATTTGGAATATAGACATTAGGTGGCATGACCCACTTTTGTCGTTTTCGTATTTTAGATTTCAAGTTGATAATCTTGAGAATCTATATCTTGTTGCTTCATACAGCATGTCCTTATGTTGTTTGGAATTGCATGAAGGGTGTGAATTATGCTAGAAATGAGCTAAGGTAACTTAGGATGCTCCCTAAGTCTCACATTCGACATAGACGTTAGGTGGCATGATCCTTTTGAATTGTTTCATGATAGTCTAAAAATCTTTAAGAAATCGAGTCGATGCATGCTCATTCTCTGCGAGTAAACTTGTTTACTCACCCTGAAGTTACTGGGGGCTGTTTCAGGTATGAAGACTTGGTTCGTGATGCTCATCATTCCTTGGATGGCTTGTAGTTTTTAAGTTTCCATTTCATGCAAATGTTAGCATGAGATGCCTTTTGTAGCTTTATTTGACAAAATGTGTATATTTGATTCCATATATGTAATGTGTAGATGAGCGCACTCCTTACAACGTATTCAACATGTATAAGATGAGGCCAGAGGCCAATGTCATGTATTTTGTATCCTATGTGACTTATGATTTCATGAAAAATTATGAAAATATTAGAAAATGCCAAGTAATTGTTTCACCATGTTTGCATCGGGTGTGAGAATTCCATTTTTATTCTTTCATAAGGTCTCATTAATTATGTATGAAGTGTAGCCAAGGGCCAAACAGTAATTTCCAATTATTTGTTAATTTTGGTTTTCAAAATTTTCATTTCAAGCTCATTTTCGCCTTTTTGGCTGTCGGGGGGTCGAATTTTGCATCGGTCGTTTCCGGGAGCCGCGGACCATTCCCGCACGCTCAAAATCACTTATTACGTTTGCGTGCATATTTGTTTCAGTCTAAAAGTGCATTTGGGGTCAAATGTATGCTTGGTGCAAAGTCGCATTTTTGCCGTTTTGAGCCTAAACTAATCTAAGGGCATTTTAGGGATTTTTTTTGGGAAATAAATCCGTTCTCAACTCTATCACATAGGAAATGTGATTTTAGGGGGAGTTTCCTTTTCGTGTTTTTCCGAAAAATATCATCTTAACCTCATAAACCGCGCTCCAAGTTCAATATTCTGTTAAAAACATTGTTCCTACATTTTTTGAGGTTCCAACCCATGCCACTGCCCCATTTGGCGGGCCCCCACAGCCATTTGGTGGGCGCCCGTGGCTTACTACTCCATTTGGTGGGCCCCCGCAGGTTTTTGGCAGGTCCCCGCGGGTACTGTTCCTACTCCAGACACTTTTTTTCAACGGGCCATATCTCATTCGTTTTAACCCCAAATTGGTTTGTTCTTAAGTCTAAACTGACCGCGTCAATATAAGATTTCCAATGATACCAATTAGAGCTTTAGATTCCATTTGTAGCTCAAGTTATTCATGTTTTAGTGAAGTAGTGTCAGGATTTGGTTCGAACCGAGATAGGGTTTTCCTTCCTTAGACTTCGGGACTTGATATCTTTTCTGTCCGGACTCCGAACCAGGTGATTCTTGAGTCTAACTTCTTTAATTTCTTATTTTCTTTCTAATGGTACCAGTTTCAATTTCATATTTTTCTCCTAGCTCAAGATATCCTTGTTTTAGTGAGAGGGTGCCGAATTTGGTTTGAACTGGGATAGGGTTCATCTGGGATTTCTCTTCCCTTGGCCTTGGGACTTCATGTGAAGTTACCAAAGGATGTTTTAGGATGTTTTAGATCTAATTTGACTTGTTGAGAGTTAAATTCCTTCCTCTTAGGGTAAAATGACCATTTTACCCCTGGTTCTTCTCTTGTAGGGTTTTGATGCCCTTCTTTTCATTTTATTTTCGTTGAGTCTCAAAACTCTTTGAGAGTCCATTCTTGTGCTCTAGGAATGACGTACATCTCTAAAGACTTGTCTTTGTTATGCTTCCACACTTTATTCATTTGAATTCCGTGGCTTCATAGGGAGTCATCGTGGTGCCTAGGGATGGCGTACATCTCTTGAGGCCATTTTGCTTCTTTTACTTTCGCATCTTGGATTCAGTTTGAGTCATCACAGGACACACTGGGTTAAAAAATCCAGGGTCGTTACAACAACAAATTAACAAAACCTCCAAAAATTAGAAAATATGAGTTTGTTGAACCTGATCAAGATCCGGAATTTCTACAAATTTTCAGTGGAAATAGAAGTTAGATTCATGTTCTAAACGTTCATTAGAGGATTTTAATACGATTTGGAGGTAAAATCGACGCCTATATATATATTATATACACGTATGTATGTATATATATATATATATATATATATATATATATATATATATATATATAACCGAGATGAAGAAAGAGGTTTGGTCTTACCTTTTGAGATATTGATTCTTGAGATGATGAAGAAGATAATGGATGAAGATTGAAGAGGTTTGTGAAGGAGAGAAGGCTCGGAATGATGAAAGAAACGAGGGTGAAATGGTGAAATAAAGCTTGGCATGAGGGTTTTCTAAAGTTTTAAAATGTAGGGCTCGAGATGAAGACCTTGGGCTCGAGCACATGGCATTGTGCTTGAGCTCTCTGAGAGCTTGGGCTCGTGTGCTCGAGCTTTCTGAGAGCTTGGGCTTGAGCTGAAAAGTAAATAAAAACAAAAGTACTAAAAGTAATCTAAAAACCTAGAAAATAAAAGAAAAACCTAGAAAACAAAACAAAGAAAGCAAATAAGAAAAGAAAAATAAAAGCAAAAAAAATAAATCAAACTAAAGTATAACATTCAAATGCTAACTTTAATGTCGATAGCTTAATAGTAGTGCTAAGTTTAACGTCTCTAGCTCGACGCTAAGTGACCTCTCTAGTCCAAGTAAATAGGATAATGAAGTTCTGCGGTCGCCACTGTGCCTCTCTGCACACTACCCTCTATGTAGGGTTTTAATCTCTGTCCATTGACTTTGGATAACATTCCAGTCTTAGAATCTTGTATTTCTATTATGCCATGGGGTGCAATAGAAATAACTATGAGTGGACCTTCCTAACGTGACCTAAGCTTTTAAGGAAAAAATTTCAGTTGTGTATTAAACCACCAAACCGTTTGCCCAGGCTCCAAAGTCTTACGTAATATGTGCCTATCATGAAATAAGGTCTTTGTTTTATAGATCTTAGCACTCTCGTAAGCATCATTACGCAATTCTTTAAGTTCAGAAAGTTGAAGATTCCTAGTAGAGCTAGCAGAGTTCAAATCAAAATTAAGCTTTTTTATGGACGAAAGAGCTCGATGCTCTGACTCTACAGGAAGATGACAACCTTTACCATGAATAAAACGGTAAGGTGACATGCCAATCGGAGTCTTAAAAGCTATTCGGTAAGCCCATAAAGCATCGTTCAGTCTCAAAGACAAATCTTTACTATCTGGCTTAACCATTTTCTCAAGATTGTTCTTAATTTCACGATTGGATATTTCAACTTGGCCTTTTGTTTGGGGATGATAGAGAGTAGTAACTTTATGAGTGATGGAGTATTTTAACAACAAGGTATGGAAGTACCTATTACAGAAGTGAGCACCTCCATCACTAATAATAGCTCATGGCATACCAAACCAACTAAAAATGTTCATACGAATGAACTCAACCACGACATCGTGATCGGCGGTTTAGTAGCCACTGCCTCAACTCATTTAGACACATAATCAACAGCTACAAGAATATGCGCGTAACCATGCGAAAGAATAAAATGACCCATGAAATCAACAGCCCAGACATTAAAGACCTCAATGACTAAGATAAGAGTCAAAGGCATCATATTCCTTCTAGAAATTGACCCTAACTGCTAACATCGAACACATGACCTACAAAACATATAGGCATCCCTAAAAAGTGAAGGCCAAAAGAAACCACACTGAAGAACTTTAGCTACAGTTTTCTTTGAACTGAAATGACCTCCATAAGCAAGAGTGTGATAGAAAGTCAAAATCAATGAAACTCATTCTCAGGAACACACCTATGAATGATTTGGTCAGCACAATATTTAAAGAGTTGGGGATCTTCCCAAAAGTATATCCTAATTTGGGAGAAGAATCGATATTTAGTCTACTTTGACCAATGTAAAGGAATTTAGCTAATTGAGAGATAATTCACAATATCAGCAAACCAAGGCAAATTCTCATGAAAAACCCTAAATAGTTACTCATCCGAAAAGGAATCACAAACTGGAAGTGAAGTTGAGGTATCCTCAATAAGAATTCTAGAAAGATGGTAAGCTACCACATTATCTGACCCTTTTTTATCCCGAATTTCGTAATCAAATTCTTGAAGCAAGATGATCCATTGAATTAAATACAGTTTGGTTTCTTTTTTAGACAGAAGATATCTTAAAGCAGAATGATCAGAATAGACCACTACCTTGGATAATAACAGATATGATCTAAATTTATCCAAGGCAAAAACAACTGCAAGCAACTCTTTCTCAGTAGTGGTGTAATTCAATTGTGCATTTAAGATGGTTTTGCTCGCGTAGTAGATAACATAACGTAGTTTCTCTACTCGTTGTCCTGGGACAACACCCATATCATAATAAGATGCATCATACATGATCTCGAATGGAAGAGCCCAGTTTCGAGGATTCATGATAGGAGGAGACGAAAGAAGAAAATGAAGCTTATGGAAAGCTTCAAGGCACGATTCATCAAAGACAAAAAGAATATCTTTTGCAAGTAGATTACACAAAGGACGTGAAATTTTGCAGAAATCTTTGAAGAAGCATTAATAGAACCGGCGTGCCCAAGAAATGATCGCACTCCCCTTACGGAGGTAGGAGGAGGCAATTTAGAGATTAAATCTACTTTGACTTTATCAACTTCAATATACCTCTCTAAAATAATATGTCATAAAATAATACCCTCTTGAACCATAAAATGTCACTTCTCCTAACTAAGAATAAGATTTATTTCCTTACAATGCTGAAGAACTAGGGACAGATTTTGGAGACAGTTTTCAAAAGTGAATCCAAAAATAGAGAAGTCATCCATAAAGACCTCAAGAAACTTTTCAACCATGTCTAAAAAGATAGACATCGCACACCTTTGGAATGTTGTAGGACCATTGCACAAACCGAAAAACATCCTTCTATATACGAATGTACCAAATGGACAGGTGAAAGTTGTTTTCTCTTGATCCTTAAGATTTATGGCCACCTGATTATAGCCAGAATATCCATCTAAGAAATAGTAGTAACTATGGCTAGCCAACCGCTCTAAGATCTGATCAATGAATGCTAATAGAGAATGATCATTTCTAGTAGCGGAGTTGAGTTTTTAGTAATCAATACACACACGTCATCCAGTGGTGGTATGCTGTAGAACTAATTCTCCCTCAGAATTCTCAACTACTATAATACCTGACTTTTTAGGTACTACCTGAGTAGGGCTCACCCACTTACTATCTAAGATGGGGTAGATTATTCTCGCATCTAGCAACTTCACAACTTTTTCATAACCACCTCCTTCATATTGGGATTTAATCTTCTTTGGAGCTCCCGAGATGTTCGGAATTCTACTCTAAATGAATCTGATGCATACAAATTGTGGGGTAATTCCTTTCAAATTAGCCACCCAATAGTCTCTTTATTTTGCTCAAGAACTTTTAAAAGATTGCTTTCTTGGGAACTTGTAAGATTAGAAGCAATAATCACTGGGAAGGTGTCATTTAAACCTAAGAAATCGTACTTAAGCTTGTTCGGTAGCGGCTTAAGTTCAAACTTAGGTGGAGACTCTAGAGAATGAATATGCAAAATACTAGAGAGTGGAGGAAGAGGCTCAAGTCTAGATTTATATGGAGCAAAATCTATGATAGGAGTGGTGTTGAGCAATGAGTTCACTTCAGCTATAGAAGAGTCGATGTTGAAGTCCTCATAATTGAAGAGAGTTAGACAAGCTTCTACAGGATCCTTGGATAGAATAGTTGGGAGTGATTCCTCGACCAACTCATCGATAACATCAAGGAAGAAGCATTCACTCTCATCGTGGGGATGATGAATATCATTAAAGATGTTTGACAAGGCCGTTATGATTTGCCAAAATGTATGTATGTGATAGTATGAGCACTTGCATTTTTATCATTTTCTGGACATATTGGCATTTATGCATTTTTATTTCATTGTCGGGGTTATGATTAATTGCAAATGTGGTTATTTTATTTAAATGTCATTTAATTATTTTATGAGGGACATTATTGACTTTTATTGTGTAAATGACATTTATTTATTTTGTAAGGGGTATTGTGGACCTTTTGCTATGCAAAGGACATAGTTGGTATTTAGAAATTGTTGGAGGGTATTATGGACTTTTATTATGCAAATAGCCTAGTTGGCATTTGATTATTTTACAAAGGGTAAAGTAGACTTTTACTATGCAAATGGCATAATTGGTAATTAGAAATAATGGAAAGGCTTTTTGGTCATTGCACTTAGTCCACCTTTTGAATATATGTGTACTTGACACCTATGTGTACACCAAGCCTTATTGCATCATAGGAATGATTATTACAAGGTGATAGATATAGAAATATTCTGCAGAAGTAACATTTCGTCACTTTTATTTTCTTCACCATAGTCATCTCTTTTGCTTGCAAAGTTGAGGTACTTGTGTTGAGAATTTGGGGAGGGTTTGTGAATGAAAAGTGACCTAGAGATCATGGACTTCCTTTTTGGTGTTGAAGTTATGAGCATTTTCCAACTGTGGAGTTGTCAAAGTCTGTTTCAAAAGAAGAGGGTTTTTGGTTGAAAAAGAAAGAAGTGTTCTTCCATCTTCATCATTTTGGGTAGCTTTGATTCAGTCCTTGGGTGGCTTTTTCATTGTTCTTGCAAGGGTTTTCAAGCTTCATTGAGGTAGGATTGTCTAACCCTCAATTCCTTTGCCTTTAGTGAGTTAATCTCTTTCAATTTTTGAGTTGCAAAGTGCATGCAAACAAAACTGAAATTCTGTGCTGCTGAAACTGTTAGGCTGAATTACATGCAACTGTTTTGCTCAAATTGATGTAAATTCGAAATTGATCTTTTAGAGATGATTTGATGTTATGATAATATAGTTAATTAGCTTTCATTGAGAATTGGTTTCACTTAAAGTGGTTGAGAAATGAATTTATTATGAATTTTTAAAGTTAGAGTGTTCTTGCTGGAAATTCTGTGTTGGGGCAGTTTCTGTCCGAATTTTTCTCATCAAACCTGCTTTAAATGGTATGGTATTTTGATGAAATAAAATTTTATATTAAAAATATAGTCTTTGAACTTTCAGTGGCCTTTGGATTCACTCAATTCGGACGAAAATTGAATTTGTTATGATCAAAGATGGAAGCTACAGGCTGGAAATCAGTGTCTGACAGATTTTTATTTCGAAATTGTGGATCAAAACTGTTCTAATTGGGAAGGGATTTTGTGAAACTAAATTGACACTCTCAAATTACATTTTTTAATCTTTCATTTGGCTTTGGAATCACTCAATTTGACTTAGAATTGAATTTGTTATGAATTTTCAAAGATGAAAGTAACATGCTGCATGTGAACTGTTTACTATTTAGAAACTTCGGAACATGACACAATTGTGCATTCATCTTGCATCGTCATGGGGTTATGATTAGAATGGAAAAAGAAAGTGAAAGTTCAGTAAATGATTTTAAAAACCGGATAACAGGGAGGTGCCTTGTATCCGTGAGTTTAGAAAGTGGGATTGATTCAATGATTTCAAAACCGGACAAGGAGTTGCCTTGTCTATGCAGTTAATGGGAATCTAGAGAAGACGTAGGAGTTGCCTATGCGTAATTATGTCACTAGGCCCTAAATGATTACAAGGAGTTGCCTTGGATCAGGGATAGATGACTAATTCTCTTCTCGTGGTACAGGGAGCAGCTCTGGCCGAATTACATTAACTTTTTGTGATGGAAATTGGATTTTGGGAAGTGAGAAGTGTCAGTGGCATTAGCATTAGCATCCGCATTGCATGGCACTTTATTTTATTATCCGGCATAACATTATTTCTTTCCCGAGTTTATCTGATCCCATTATCCTTTATCTATTCTTTGTTTGGATTCATGGAGGTATTAAGGAGTGCGCTTTAGGAAAATCCTGCTGAGCTGTGGTTGCTCATTCCTATATTCTTCACATCTTTTCAGGTCATGGCACGGATGGTTTGGAGGGTGTTTCTCCTCAGCTGTAGACAGAGTCGGGGCTGGTGTTGTCATGTTTTCATTCCACATTTTTGACTATGTTTTGTATTATATTTCTTAGAACATCCCAGGCATGTAATAAATATTCTTTCAAACTTTAAAACTTTAAAGTTGTAATATTTGCTTTTTATCTATTTATTTTTAGTCTTGTTTTTGTAAAGGGAAATAGATAGGTGGATGTGTGGTTGAGACAGGTTATAGGGATAATTATTGATTTTGAGACTGTGATTGTTTATGTGTTGTGTTCACAATCCGGACTACGGTCTAGGGGCGTGACAGATAGTGAGTGCACTTCAAGAAAGCCTTTTTGGTCAAGTTTAAATTTATAAAAGCCACTACCACTACTAACTACTAACGTAGCAAGAGTGAGTAGGGATCGTCCCAAGGGATTTGCAAGGTATTCTGGAATCAGTATTGGATTAGTAGGTCGAATGATCAAATAGGGGTTTGGTTGGTTGAATTAACTAATGATTCAATTAGAAACAAGCAAATTAAGATCAATCTAGAGGTTAGGTAAAGAGAATGAGAGAAAGTTCTCGGGGCTTAGAGTTTACCACTAAGCTTCACTTCACTAAACATTGGCAATTGTTAATTTAAGGAGAGTTTCATGTTGTAAATCAAATGTGTGTGTGCCATTAATTGAAAACTAAGTATTGATGGTAAATAAGCATAAATTGTCTAATCAATCTAGTGAATAGCACAACCTATCAAACAAAATCATTAACAATTCAATAAAACAATAATTAATGCACACACAAAAATTTAGAGAAATGTACTACTTGCACTCATAAACATGGATCATCAAATAACAAGAATATATTGTCTACCTATCTAGGAAATTAAAGCAACTATAATACAATTACTCTAATGACAAGGAAATTTAACTAATTAAGCTAAGGAGGTAGCACAATCCATCAAGAAATAAGCATGATCCATCAAACAAACCACAAGAGTAATCAATTAAGCACTATGCCTTGACCATCACTAGATTATAATTTCAACACACATAGACATGCATCAAACTCATAAAACCTAGTGATAAGCACATGACCATTCATTCTAGCATACATAGACATATGAATAGAATTAAAAGATCAATTGGAAGCATTAATTCAAAAAAATCATATAAAAATACAAGATCTATATTTATTCATGGTCAAAACATCAATTATAACTAAAATCCCCAAAAACTACAAAATACTAAGTTTAGGAAGTAAGCCTAGGGGCTATCTCTAGCCCGAAGAGAAGGATCTAGCCATTTATGGTAGTGGTCATGGAACCCTCAAGGGTTTTCTTCAAGGTAGGCACTATCTTCTTCCTCTTTGCTTTGCTCCCAAAACCCTAGTTTTAGAGAGAGAAACTATCTATTTCTATAATTGGTAAAATATGAAATTGAACAACCCTATATAAATTGGCTCATTTGATTTAAATACAAGCCTCTTTGAGTAGGCAACAAGTCAGAAATAAGGCCTTTGATTGGTGCAAACTCGCAGCTACAAAAGTTGGTGGAGTTCGAGTGCGCTCGGGAATTAAAACAGCTCACTGCCAGGGGCTTCGAATGATCGAATAGGGTTTCGATCGATCCATCACTTACTTCGATTGATCGAAGTTTACATGGTAGGATATTTTGGATTGCTGGCAACCTTATCCATTCAGCTGGCACCACCTTAATTTCGATCGATTATAACTTCCTTCAATCGATCAGGACTTCCTTCGATCAATCGAAACTTCAACAATGCAGATTTTTTGACTTTTTTTGAATCTTCTCCTTAGCTCCAAAACTGAGCTAAAGAGATCTTTTTAGCCTATTTCAGTCTTATTGACCTAAAATAAATAAAAACACAAATAAGAACTAAAACGGGAAAGTAAGATAGATGAATGAACTAAATTACCCTATCTTAGGTGCCAAAATGTATCACATTTGAGCATTTATCAATGTTTAGCTTGACTTTCATATTTTAAAAAGATAAATCCATGGCGTCAGTCCTATATTTAATGTAAGCATTCACTGTGGTAAGGAAAGGACGCCCAAGAATGACTGGAATATACTTCTTGGAATCGTGGACCGGTTCTGTATCAAGAACTAAGAAATCGACCGAAAAATAGAACTTGTCCACTTTTATAAGTACATTTTCCATAATACCTCATGGTTGTCTGACAGAATGGTCAGCAAGTTGTAGAACAACCGACGTAGGTTTTAGATCTCCCAAACCTAAGTTCTCATACACCGAGTAAATAATGAGATTCATACTTGCTCTCAGATCAAGAAGTGTTCACTCTATCACATTGTTTCCAATGATGCAAGAAATGGTAGGAGCACCAGGATCTTTAACCTTAGGAGGAGTGTTGTGCTGAAGTATAGCACTGGCTTGCTCGGTGAGACAAATTTTCTTAGGAACTTGGCTTTTTAATTTTCTCTTTTGAGTACACATATCCTTTAAAATTTTGGAATAGGTAGGAATTTGCTTAATAACATCAAGGAGAGGTAGATTAATTTTGACCTGTTTAAAGACCTCCATCATATCTTGAATTTTCTCCCCTTATTTGCCAAAGTAGGAGGTTTCCTTGAGACGTTTAGGAAAGGGCGCTCTTGGCTCATAAGCTGTCTCAAAGTTTGGAGTAGATGAAGAAGGGACTTCACCATCGACTCCTTTGTAATTTTGTGGATTAGAATTTAAAGGAACACCCTTGGGATGTAGAAAATGAATGATAGGATTAATGGGAATCCTAAGCCTTTGTTTTTCTTCCTGATCCTTCTCAACTTGGTTATCAACCACTTTACCACTCCTCTTTACCACTCCTCAATATAGTGATAGCCTGGACTTGCTCCTGATGAACACTTGAAGAATTAGGTTCATCAATCATGTAAGTCTGCCCTTTCGAGTTGACTACTGGCTGACTAGGCAGCTTTTTATCCTCTCTTCGAGATAGAGTACTTGTTATTTACCTAACTTGTGTCTCTAGCTTTGCTATAGCTTGTGAATGAGAATGAAGAAGTTGGGTATTTGCTTTAAGATCAATTAGAACATTAAGTATTTAATCCTCAAAAGTAGAACTTTTAGGAGATGGTGGAAGATTGGGAGCTTGAGTAGATTGATTCCTAAACTGAGGTGGACAATATATGGAAGATTGATTGAAAGAATTATTTTAGGGCAAAGAATTTAATGAATTCTGGTATTGTCCCTATGATTTTGGAATAGTGGTACCTTGGCTTTGATTCAACCATGATAGATTAGGATGATCTCTCTAGCCAGGATTATAAGTAAAAGCATATAGATTATAGGTTGGTTTAAAGAGTGCAACATTTACTTGCTCCTAAGGAATCTCAGATGATTGTCCCGTCATAGGGCAAGTATCAACAAGATGTGAAGGATTAGCACAGATCGAACAAACTTCCTTTGGTAAAGAAGTATGCTGAGTAGCAACACGAACATAGCCAAATAATAAAACTTGGTTAAACCTTCGGTTCAACGCTTCTATTTAAGTGGCTAACTCGCTAGATTTTTTAACTTCAAATTTTTTTTCAACCTTATGGATTCCAAGAGTAGACCTAGAGGAAGAAGTGTGTTGCATTAAATTTTCACTTATGGCCTTAAACAGTTCCCAAGCGTCAACTGCACTCTTATGAAGGAAAACTTTATTACTGGATGCATCAACCATATTTCTATGTGGATTGGATAATCCATCATAGAAGATCTACACTAAGTGCCATTTATTAATATCATGGTGTGGACATTTCCTCAGTAGATCGTTATACCTTTCCCATGAATCTTGGAGTTGTTGACCCTAAAATTGGGAGAATGTCATGATCTCTCTTCTCATTTGTGTGGTTTTACTCACAGTATAGTACTTTTTCAAGAATTCTTGTTGTAACATGTCCCGTGTAGATATGAAATTAGTTGGTATGGTATGCAACCAAGTTCTTGCTTTGTACTTGAGAGAGAATTGAAAAAGTCGCATCCTAAATGCGTCATCTGAAAGAGTGAACAACTTGGTAGTTGAACACAATTCAAAAACACATTCAAGTGCTTATAAGGATCTTTTGATGTAAACCCATGGAATGGAGGAAGCATTTGGATCATAGCAGGCTTGATCTCAAAGTGATTTGCATCAAACTATGGGAATTGAAAGCACGAAAGGGATGTATATGATGTGGGAATGAAATGATCCCTCAATTGTGGCTGTGGCTGAGGAACAGGTGCTACTGGCACACGTGCTCCATTTGGTGTCGCATTATCATCAGCCATGTTTCTCCTAGATGAATCTCCTAACAAGTTCGAATTCTTTTTAGGTCTTCTAATTTGCTTAATAGTTTTCTTTAGTTCAGGGTTGTATTCAAGTATTGGTTCTGATAAAGAACGGCGACCTAACATGCACTATGTCAATTGCACAAGCAGTAACAAAAATAAAAATTTCAAGTAAAAAAAAAAAATAACAAAAACTCACAAAAGGTCCTGAAATCGAAACTTCTTTTCCTTAGGTGTCTTCGTCCTCGCTGTTAGATTTCTGCACTTGAAAAGAAAAATAAATAAAATGAGATATCAAAAAGTCCGAAGACCTATAAATCAAAACAGAACTAATTGTAACTTAAATAAACAACTAATCTGCCCAGCAACGGCGCCAAAAATTGATGTGTACCAAATTAATACCACTCGCAATAGTACAAATCTTTATAGGATAGGGCTACATTAAGGATGTCGAACCCATAGAGAGATGTGTGTTTACTTAAGTGTTCAATTAATCCAATTTTGATTCAGAGAGACAAGATTGTTTGATTGGTTGTTTGTCATGAACATAAAATAAAATAAAACTAAATTAAAGTAAAGAGATCAGAGAGAGAAAATCTTAGGGATTAACTTCACCCCGAACTTCCTATTATGGTCAACCATTCTACCTTGGGATTCCAACAATTTATATATCATATGAATTAAACTCAATAACATTCGTTTAATTCAATGTTAAAGAAAGATGTTTCATGAATTTCAACTAATAATAACCTATCTTCGGTTAGTACGAATTATCTACTTACCTACTTTTAACTAATTTTGTAATATAACTCGTCTTTCCTAGGCATAGCTTACGAAAACATTTATTCATGAAAAATATTGGAATACCATTGCATGATCTATATTCTTACTGTTGAGAAGCCCTTGTGCCGCCATCTCGTGCATTAATAATAGGTTAAAAAAAATTTAAGAGCAATTAAATCTAAGACAAAGTATTAATTATTCAAAAACTAATATTTCATTAAAACACCAATTAATATGACTCAATTGCTTATAATCATGTAATCAAAATATATAAATCATTAAATCCCTAAAATTAGAACAATCAAACCTTAATACTCAGATTGGGTTACATCAATGCCCTAAGAGAGGAATTAGCTACTCATGACAACGCAAGATATTATCTGTGTTGTTATGGTCTTCATCATCATGGACTGCACTTCTCTTTTCACGATCTTCACCTTCAATAACTACAGAAACCTTAAATCTAGAACAGAAAATTGAGATAGAAATTAAGAGAATCCAGAGAGTTTTCCTATGGCCTTGTGCCTTCTTTTATAGAAGAATTAACTTCTAATAAGGCTTGGATGGGCTTTAGGTATTCTGGGGTCATTTGGGCCCGTCTAAAATGAAATCTGACATAATTGTAATAAATCCTGTAACTTAAAGTTATGACTTATCAACAAGGGCTCGAGCCTAGAAACTTCGACTTTAGCTATTTGGGCAATGGCTCGAGCTATTTGGAAGGGTGCTCGAGCCCAACTTCTATACTTAGCCAAATTTCTTCAAATCTTTTCCAAATCGTCTTTTTCATCAACATTTAGAATATTTTTGGGATTCTTCTTCAACGGTGCTCGATCACCTTAAGTTGATGCTTGAGCCTTAGGACTTCAGCTCGAACTTTTTGGGAAAAGCCTCGAGCTATTTGACTTTGGCTTGAGCTCTTTGGCTTTGGCTCGAGGCCTTGGCAACATGGAATTTCCGAAGCGTCTTTTCATATTCCAAGGCACATTCTCCTCGAGGTTTTTAGCAAAGGCTCAAGCACCTTGAGGTTCGGCTCAAGCCTAAAGATCTCAACTCAAGCTATTTTGCCTTAGTAAAATTTCTTGCTTCTTGGTTTTGTGCTCAAGCCAAGGAACATATGCTCGAGCTGTGGCACTTAAACTTCTCCAAAATTCACCATTTTGACTCCAAACTTGCTTCAAATGATCGGCAACTACTCTGTAAGCTTAGATATCAGTCTTTCCATCTTAAAGTCACAGTTTTAACCGTTTCTTTGGGTAAGCACCTATAAACATGAACTAAACATAAATCAGTCTACAATGGATAGAAGTATCACTTTAGGTCCTAACATACGTATATTTAGAGGCTTGAATATGCAATATTCAGCACTTATCATAATGCATATGTAATTCAAGAATCTAGCATAAATTATCTTCAGTAGGCATGGACCATCTACCTAACTAAATTAATCTAAGGGTATAACATGATCCATTTTCCTTAAGCATAACCTATCAAACTTCTTCTACAACATGTGAAGAAAACCATTTCATGAACTCATTCTCATTGTCACCATGAGAATGTAAAGATTATAACTATGAAGACAAGAACACATTTCAACATAATCATATATTAGAATGAAATTCTATAAATCAATTCAATGTATAAAACTTCTAGCTCATGAAATTAATTATATATATAAAGAATTCCCCAAATTGAAAAGCAATTAAAACATATTTACTTGACCAAGGTTACATCAACCCCCTAGGAGAGGAATTAGCTCATCCTGGACATGGTGGATCTTCAAGGAATAAAGAAGAAGACTTCATCTTCAGCTTCATATGTAACGACCCGGTCATTTGCCTTCCTTTCCTTTTTTCTGAAATTTTATGAATGAATTTTTTTCGTTTAATTTTCCTTTCTGAGCTCTGTTTCGTGTCGCTTAGTATCATCTCGAGTGCTCAGAATTGGTTTCTGAGACTCTTTCATGTGAATTGACAACTTCCTTTGAGGACCGAGTCATTTTCGCATTTTTCGTTTTTGGACACTATGCGTTATTTCGTCTTTTCCCTATTCTATCATTTTCCCTATTTCGTCTTATCTCCGTTTGTCAATTTTTGGCACAACCTCACTTTTCATGCTCGGAGTTGGTTTTTGACTTCACGTGCCTTCTTCTTGAGTGGTTTTCTCGAAATACATATTTCTACTTTTGCAAGAAAGTACTCTGGTTACTCCCGGTGCCCATAGGGGCATGGATGCACAATTCTTTAGAATCTTTTTCATTTCTTGGGGTGTTTTTCGTAAATATCTTTTGAAGATATTTTATTTTAGGGGCATCTAAGAAAATATCTTTTGGAAGATATTTTCTTTTTGGGGCAGTTTCGCAGTTAACCCTTTTTGTAGAGGCCATTGTGCAATTAACGAAAGTTATTGCAAAATGTCTCCTCTGGGGCCTGGATCCTCGTACGGGATTCATTTTCACATTTTGTTGAGTCATGGACACTTAGAATTTCCTTCTGGTCATTTTTCTCCAGTTTCAGAGTTTCTGGACCTAGTTGCTGCCGAACTTGTTCGGGGCATAACTTTCTTCTCGGGACTCAGTTTTTGATGCCATTTCTTCTGTTGTTCATATTTTCTCATTTTGAATCTTTTTTGTTCACAGAGTTTTGCTGTTTGAGCACGTTTGCTAAAAATCCACTTTTCCGGACCCAGCGGGGCCCTTTCGGGGCAATTTTTGAGACTTACTATAAATAGGATGCTCTAAAGTGAAAAATCAGATTTTGGTCATCTTCTCCACCTCTCTTGGCCGGATCTCCTAGCAGCCATGGCTGCCACTTTCTCTCTCCTCATTTGGTCCACTTTTCCTTGGTAGAAATCCTTCAGCCTTAGCATTTATTGCTTCCCTCGACGTGCTCTACCTTTTGCCCTTATTAGAATCCATTTCCGACGATTTTTCGAGTTCGGGTTTGGAGTCAAGTTGAGATTTTCATGGGGCTTCTTGCGGATTCTTGTTCACGGTGTTGTTCCCGACAAAACCTCTCGGTATCGTCGAATTCAGAGCACTTTTATTTTGGTGGGCCTTTGGGATTTTCATCTCAAATTGAGGTAGGGGATGTTCTAGGTTTAAATTCTTGTTATATAGTATGCTTGTGATGCTTATACTACTTGTTTGCATGATTAAATATAAAATCTAGAGATTTTATTTTTTATTTTTCTTGTATGGGATCTAATTTTCCCGGTTGCTCATGACTTGGTTTAAACATGTAGCATGATTTTATATTGCTCCTTGATATGCTCATTGTCGTGTATTAAAATTGGAACATTTGAATAAGTATTAAAGATTTTATTTAATATTTATCTTAGGTGAAAGATTAATTCACATGGCCTTAACTAGCTTGAAATTAATATGTGTTAGCATTTTATATTAGGCCTTAACATGCTCTTCAACATAGTTGAATTTGAAAGTAATTGGAGGTGTTTTGAAAATTAGTAATTATTAATTAATTTAATTAATTAATTTGCCCCGAGTGCACTATTCACTCCATTTGAATTCCGACTTGATATTCTTAATCGACATACCATATAGCTTCACATATATTTGATTTAGAATATTCGGTGAGGTTTTGAAACATTTCATTTAATTAATTTCCTTGTTTAAGATTTAATCCTCATGGTGATATACAACTTGGAATTGAATTGTGGCATGCTAGAAAATTAAGCTTTGGTATGGTTGTTTACATATATTAAATTGGGATTAATTGTATGAGAATTGCAACCTTTATTTTATATTTAACTTTAGTGAAAGTTTAATTTACATAGGAATAACTTGCATGAAATAAGCTTGTAATGTGATATTACATTAGTCCTTGGCATGTTCTCTAAGATATGTTTAATTGAGAGCATTTGGTTAAGTTTGAAAATCTAGAGATTTTAATTAAAAGAATTAATTAAAATCTATTTTGTGGTCCCTTATTGAATATATTGTTACCTTGTGTAATGATTTGCATATTTCATATTTAACATCATTCATGCATGGCGTGTAACGAATCGCACATTGAAGATTCGACATTCATCACGTCATATTAGTTGTGGACTTAGAGCATGTATTGTATATATTTCCAAATTTGGTTGTGCTTGGTAGATAGTTGATTATCTTGCATATTCCTGTTGATATATGTGTTGTTGCACAACTTGTTGATTTTGGAAACTTGGGGATGTCGTTGTTTGGCTATGGCTAGGACGTGGTTCTAGTACGGGGGATAGTCCCTTTATATAGTTTAGTGCGTACATAGGGAGGTTACCCATGGGCTAGTAACCCTAAAGTAACTATGTTGTCGGTCTAATCCGACGTGACATCCGAGTATCCACTTTGTTTGACTTCGCATTTCATTTTCAAGTTGATAACTAGATGATGTTGTAACTTGTTGTTCCTTATTTGTAGTTCCATTTTAAGTTACATGATGTTAACTTTGTGAAATTGTGCTTTATGCGTTGTATTGGAAGTCCCAATGTTGGTTAAATTACATCGATATTGAAAATTGTGTTTTGAAGTTCTAACATAGCTTAGGATTGATCCTATTGATTCATTTAGAACTTAGACGTTAGGTGACATGAACCACCACTGTTATTTTGTGCTTTAGATTCTAAGTTGATGGCTTTGAGAACTTATACCTTATTGCATTGTATAATATGCTCTTTTGTTGTTGAATTGCATGGATAATGTGATTCTTGTTAACTTGTATTCAAATATGCTTTTGTCATGTTATATGGATTACTCTAGACCTAGTTCAATTGCATTGAAAATGCAATTCATGTTAATCTATGCTCAAGCATTCTTATTGTCATGTTCTTAGATTATCCCAACCATGATTTGTTTCATACATGTATGTATATCATGATTCTTGTTGCTTAGACTCTAAGGTAGCTTAGGATGCTCCCCGAGTCTCATTTGGACATAGACGTTAGGTGGCATGAGCCCCTTTAACATGTTTCACCTTAAGGTGATAAATTTGTAAAATGCTAGATTGATGCATGCTCATCTCCTACGAGTAGCTTTATGTTACTCACCCCTACGATACTGGGGCATATTTCAGGTACGAAGATTTGGTTCGTGACGCCTAGCATTCCTTGGATGTCGTGTATCTTTCAAGTTTCCATTTCATGCAAATGTTAGCATGAAATGTCATTTTGTAGACTTATATGTCAAAATATGTATATTTGATTCCATGTATGTAATGTGTACTTAAATACACTCCTTTCAATGTATTTGATATGTATGAGATGAGGCTGGAGGCCAATGACCATTATATCGTATTCTATGTACTTTTTAACTTCATGAAATATTGTGAAAATTTTGAAAATATCGCAAGTCATTGCTTCACCATGGTTGCATCGGGTGTGGGAATTCCGTTTTCATTCTTTCATAGGGTCTTATAAATCATGTTTGAAGTGTGGCTAAGGGTCAAACGGTCATTTGATCCCGTTTTGTATTTTTGGATTTCGAGTTTTTATGCTAAGTTCCATTTTTGACTTTTTGCCCGTTGGGGGGTTAGATTTTGTATCGGTGGTACTTTTAAGTCATGGACCATTGTAACACGTCCAAATAGGTAAATTATGTTTGCGTGCATGGTCATTTCCGGGCAAAACCTTATCGTTTGTGTTTTGAGCCTCTTGTGAATTCATTTCGCACTTTTTTGCATATTCTGATCCAGGGGTATTGTAGACTTTTCACGGTGATTTTATTTTCTTCTTTTAAAATGGTTAAATAGAAAACATGATTTTAGGGGAGGTTTCTTTTTTGTGTTTTTCAAGAAAATGTCGTCTTGATATCGAAAATCGCTTACGAAGTTCAGCTCTCAGTTTTTTAATTTAGCAGCTTTTTGGACCTCCATGACCAGATTTCATGGAGGGGCATTTCGGGTATTTTGTATTGCATTTTTTTTTTTAATTTTCTTGCATATTGCGTAGAAAACTCAATTTTGAGGGGGGTTTCTTCTTTGTGTTTTTGCAAAAAAATTCATCTAGGCCTCCAAATTCAGCCTCTGTTCTGGATTTTTCTGAAAAATAACCCCACAGCAGCTTCATGGGCTGCTGCTGCCAGCCATGGTGCACTCAGCGCGCGCATGGGCGTGCGCATGGGGCTGTCATGGCCCCTCGTCGGGCCGCCGCGACGTCAACTCTTCTTTTGGGCTTTTCTCCTTCGTCCGGACTCCGATTCAAGTGAATTTTTTTTTGAACTTGACTAATTTTTTGCTGTCTTTCCAACGGTATGCTCGGTTGCACCCGGTTCTTCCTGGATAATTACCAATTTACCCTTTTTGCCTTAAGTGCTCATTTTTCTTCGTCATGCCGTTTCTCCTTCGTCCGGACTCCGAATTATATGATTCTTAAGTCCATCTTGATTAGTTTTTCATTGTCCTTCCAATGGTGTGCTCGGTGGCACCCGAATCTACAGAGTTCAGAAATGCCTATTTTGCCCCTGGGGGCTTATTTGTCATATTTTCGATCTTTTGCTTCCCCATCAGTTCTTGTTGAGTTCCACGACCTCATGGAAGGTCACTTTGACTTCTTAGAGTCTTATTTTCTATTTTTGCTTCCGCATTCGGATCCATTATCGGATCATCCTTACGGTTCATCACAGGACACGCTGGCCTAAAAACCAGGGTCGTCACACCATAGCAACCCCTCTTTTGCCCACACAGAACCCTAATTTTTCTCCATTTCTTTCTCTCTCTAAAAAAATACAAAACTGAATATAGTGAATCTCTCCTATAGAGATATATATAACTACTCTCAATAGTCAGACTCCTATTAAAAAACCCATTAAATTCGTGTATTCAAGTAAGAGAGAAAATAATTCAAAACTAAAAATCTTTCGACAATTTATTTATTAGCAAGTAGATGTCCGAATGCAGTAAGCGACGTCTGGATTTAGCTTGTCAAGGCTGGCTTCCTTGCACGCGCAGAGTGCTTGCAACCGCTGAATCTGGCATGGGTCATCCGGATACAAAGTTGGGTGTCCGGACAGAAAATTCGTTAGCCACTGGAATGTTATTTCTTTCTTTTGCAATTTTGTGTTGGATATCCGGACGCCAAGTTTATGCTTGGAAGTTGCGTCCGGACGCAAGCATGATTTCTGTGTGACTTCATCTTCTTTACCAATCTTTTTGGGTTAACTTCCTTCCTCAAACTAAGCTTATTCATGATCTTAAGACCCTTTTTGATTGATACATCAGCTCACCATGATCTGTGTCTCTTAAAGCCTTGTCAATCCTTATTTTTATTCATTTTATGAGATAATCCCTAAAAATAAAAAATAAAAACATGCAAAGCCTTATAAAGTACACATTATTAATACAAAAAATGGACTTAAACATACAATGAAGAGTGCTTGAATATGATATATTCGGCGCTTATCAAGAAACCCCTTAGTGACTTTGTTGGGAGGAAGAGGCTACCAATGATATATAATTGTAAGTTACCTAATGTTAAAAAAAAAAAAAAAAAAAAAAAAATGATCTTCCTCATTGGAAGCCACCTCCCACCAAAGATTAAGAAAAGAAAATAATTCATTCAAAAACTTTGAAAATGATATAAATTTCCCATATACTAATTTTGGTTTGTTCATATTTTAGGAATTAAGTAATTCTTAGGATTCTAGAGGTTACATCTTGAGTTTTCACTAAATCCGAATTAGTTTTTGATCGGTTCACTTCACAACATGGTTGGAAAATGTGGATATTTTACTAAAAGATGATAAGTGGACTAGACTTCAATTTAGTTTACTTTAGACATTGAAGAAGGGTTTGAAATCTCAAGTTAACTAATGATTTGAAATTCTTAGTGTATTCGTTCTAAAAAATGATGACAATTTGGTATTCAATCTTTGCATGCATGATATATTTAGTCTCTTTGTCTACTACGTAGGGTAGAGAAGCTTGCTTTTCTAATATTTGTGGATATCATCATTGGAAACCCTCGTAAGACTATAACTCATCCTTTAGGGGTAACCTAGGAGTTTAAAGACTTGTTGCATACGCAAAATGCAATCGAGATTACCAGCGAAAGTGGTGTAGTTAGGATTTTTATTCTGTTAGTTTTGCTCGAGGACTCGCAAAATAAAGGTTTGGAGGTATTTGATGAGTATATTTTTAATACATATTTTATCCCCAAATTTATATTTGTTGGTACTTTTATTTATTTTATTTTAATTAAGAAAGCTTTTTTATGGCTTTTCAGGTCTTTGGTAATTTTCACATCATTAATGGCTATATCTATCATTTTAAGCAAACACCAATTGAAAAAATCAAGTGTCCGAGTGCATTTAAGGGCTGAGATTGTTTATGGAGATTCTAAAGAATTTAGAAGCATATTTACCAAGAAAGAAATATTTTGAGAATTATTTTAAAGAAAGAAAATCTCTATATTCAAATATGAAAATTATTTGGACATAAATTCTGGACCAGTTTCAGTAATTTAGTCATAACTTTTGACTCGAATATTGGAATTGAGCAAATTTAGTGGCTTTAGAAAGCTGACTCAAATACCGTCATTTTTGTTTCTAATAGAGATTTCGTGATTCAAATTCCAACAGGGACAAAATCAAGATTGAAGTTGCTGCATTTATGGAAAGAAAATTTTGGCAGATTTCATTCTCTGGCTTTGCCAAGTTTATTCTTCCTTCCTTTGGAGAAAGCTGATGTGTGTCAAAGTATACCACTCATAATAGTACGAATCTTTGTAGGATAGGACTATATAGAGGGTGTCAATCCCACAGAGAGATGAAGGTTATTTATTCTATTTCTAATTAATCCTATTTTGATTCAAAGATAACTGTTGATTTGAATGATTGGTTGTCACAAACATAAAATAAAATTAAACTAAGTTGAGGTAAGGAGAACATAGAGAAAGAGTCTTAGGCTTAACTTCACCACGAACCCTGTACTATGGTTACCTGTTCAACCTTGGGATTTTAACAATTTATATATCATATAAATTAAACTCAATAACATTCGTTTAATTCGGTTTTAAAGAAAGATGTTTTTTGAATTTCAATTAACTATAACCTATCTGCGGTGAGCATGGACTATCCACATACCTACTTCTAACTACTTTAACTAATTTTGCAGTATAATCCATCTTTCCTAAGCATAGTCTATGAAAATATTCTTTCATAAAAAACATTAGAACACCATTACATGATCTCCATTCTTATGTCCGATATGCCTCCACCAAATACCGTCTAATAAGAATGAGTTGAGAATAATTAATGAATAATTAAATCTAAGACAAGGTATTTATCATTCAAAAACTATTTAAACATTATAATCCAATTGATGTGACTCAATTACTCATAATCATGCAATTAAAATATATAATTCATTAAAATTCCCAAAGTTAGAACAATCAAACCATAGTACTTAGATAAAGTTACATAAATGCCATAAGAGAGGAATTAGCTACATGACGATGCAAGATATCATCTGTGTTATTGTGATCTTCATCGTCACGGACGACACTTCTCTTCTTAGGATCTTCACCTTCTAAAATTATGGAAACCCTAAAAACCGCTACCACAATATGAGAGAATTTAGAATAAAACGAGAGAGAGATTTTTTTTGGCCTTGTGCCTTCTTTTATAGAATAATTAACTTCTATAAGGGTTTTAACGGGCTTTTAGGTCTTCTGATGTCTGCTGGCCTATCTTGGATGAAATAAGACTTAATAAGGATAAATCCCACATTTAAAAAGTCTAATCTGTGATAGAGAGCTCGAGCTTTCAGGCACGGGCTCGAGCTTTTGAAGCAGAGCTCGAGTTTCTTGGAACATGGCTCGAGCTTCTTGGGTTGGTGCTCGAGTCTCACTTCTATACTTAGCCAAATTTCTTTAAATATTCTCCGAAGTGTTTTTTCCATTAACACTTAGAATATTTTTGGGTTTTGTCTTTAATAGTGATTGATCCCCTTTGATGGTGCTCAAGCCCTAGGTATAGAGCTCGAGCTTTTTGGCTCAAGGCTCGAGCCCTTTAGGAAGGTGCTCGAGCCCTTTATATCTGGCACGAGGTCCTGGGAGCATGACTTTTCTAAAATCAACTCTTCAAATTCCAACGCCTCATGGGCTCGAGCTTTTAGGCAAAGGCTCAAGCACCCTGAAGTAAAGCTCGAGCTCCTAAGATAAAGGCTCAAGCTTTGATGCTTTAGTTGAATTTCTTGTTTCTTTCTGCTGAGCTCGAGCCTTAGAACTGAGGCTCGAGCCTTGGCACTTGAATTCCTCCAAACTTCACCATTTTGACTCTCAGTTTGCTTTGAATGACCAGCAATGACTCTGCAAGTTTCGATATCAGTCTTTTCGTCTTAAAGTCTCGGTTTTAACCATTTCTTTGGGAAAGTACCTACAAACACAAAATAAACATAAATTAGTCTAAAACTGGATAAAAGTATCACTTAAAGTTTTAACATACGTATATCTAGGGGCTCGAATATGCAATATTCAGCACTCATCAAAAGCCCTAGAGAACTATTATATATAGATAACAACAGAGTGAGGAGGAGATACAGAAGAGAAGAGGAAGAGGCATAGAGCAATCAATTAAAAGACATCCAGATTTATTTGTTTTAATTCTTTTTACGCAAGTCATCTTTAATCTATTTACTTTATTCTTTCATCATGTACAACTAAATCCTCAACCTAAGGTTGAGAGATGAAACCTCCATTAATGAAATAAAGTTCTCTTATTCTTTTATCAATTTCCATGTGTATGGTTTTAATGCTTATAATTTTTGCTTCATATGATTAATTGTTGTAAGTTTATTTCACCATTATTATCATGTATTGATTGTAGTTAGGGATATCAAATAATTAATCTAGGCTTGTTTTTATATTCATTAAAAGTAGTAATCTTTGATTTTATATTTTCCATTAAGTTGAATACATAGAATGCTTAGAATTTTACAACTTGTAAGCGAAGGAGAATCTAGATTTGAAAATATTTTACTTGAGTTTTACTGATAAAATCTTTCGAAAACAATAGAGTAACTTCCGAATTATTTTTATTACTTAAGGAATTGATTAATTGAGGATTGAGACTTTATGGATTTAATGGTGGTGGAATCTGATACCTTAGTGTTTTCTTTCTATTGATTTAAATATTTATTTTTATTTTAATCTTGCTTGTTTATTTTTATTCACTCTACAATCAATTTAGGTAAATAGGTTAGTTTTAATTTAATTTAGATTTGTATTAGTTTTCTTCAAAGCATTCCCTTGGGTTTTACCTCGTCCTTGCCTATCTATATTCCAATAAATTCGTATGCTTGCGAGTATATTTTAAAATCAACATCAACATCTAAAGGTAGACATGACTAGTGGAGAAGAGCATCTTGGCCTCTCCCAGACCCTCATAAATACTAAAATTTAAATCGTGAGGATATTCCTCCAAGGTAAAATCACGAGGGACCATATTCTTTTTTCTCAATTGAAGGGTAGAAAGAGATTTTCTCTCCACGATATCTAAGTGAAGCATTATGGGGCCTTCAACAGAATTCGGAGTGTTCACACTAACCTCCGGCGTCTCCAATTCAGAATCGGACATCCTAACACTAAGAGTACGCTCACTGCTTTCTTGACTCATGATGGAAGAGCGAAGCAAAGACAGAGAAAGAACAAAATAAAAGCAAGCAAGAAAAAGTCTGACCTTAGCAATGGGGAGGAGATCGGAACAATCGCAGATGAGTTTTTCAAAAGGCAAATAATTTCACAAGCTCAGTGCATCATGACAGCAAAAGCCTAGTATATATAGACACAAGGCATGCAACGAAGAAACGACAACATAATACCCTAAAACATGGAGCCCCAAATGGTAATAATGAGCAGTAACACCCGCAGAAAACCTCTCCACTTCTAAAATTAGTTACAATTCCTTACACAAACTTGATTTATATAAGAAATTAGGGGTAAAATGGGGAGGAAAAATTTTTCACCACACACAAGACGCCACATGTCAATAAAAAGGCCAGCCAAAATATATTGGGCCAAGAGTCCAAAATCGCATCAAGCAACTAAAAATCCCGAAGGAATATACTGAATACCAAATCAGCCCAAGAGCAGAACAAAGCCTAGCAAGCCCAATTCAAAGCCTTGGTCAACACAACTGGAAGTAACGCTCACCATCAAAATCACAATAAATCAGGAGGAAGTAAAGTCCATATCTGTAACAGTCCCTTGAAAATCTCCTTATATAGATATAAATAAGAGGGCAAGACCCAAATGAAGGGACACTCAGCTCTATTTGCCCTTGTTCTTCCTTAACCTCATTGTTTTTACTCTTTTTCTCATAGGCAGTTCTCAACTATATATTTCTTCTTCTTTCTTCTAAATATTCTTTGAGTATTTAGCAATCTTCTATTGTTCTCAATTGCGTGCTCGAGCATTGAAATTCCTAGATTGAACCTCAGTCTTAGGTCCGAGATTTTTTGCACCTACAAATATGAATGATGAAATATGTCCCAATA
This sequence comes from Cornus florida, assembly GCF_030987335.1. Taxonomy (NCBI): domain Eukaryota; kingdom Viridiplantae; phylum Streptophyta; class Magnoliopsida; order Cornales; family Cornaceae; genus Cornus; species Cornus florida. Next base: position 28,661,058 of record NW_026775580.1, on the reverse strand, counting down.
AACTAAATAAAGTGTCGAGAATCATTCCTGAGCACTTGACCCCGCTTGGGCCCATGCGACCCAAAAATGAAAAAGAAATAAATAAAATAAAATAAGTGCAGGAAAAGGAAAAAAAAAAGGTCACAAAGAGAAACTCCAGTGCTGCCCACATTAGGCAATTTGGGCCAAATTTGGCGATCCAATTACTCCATTGTGGGTCGCCAAATTGCATTGCTATATAGGTCGCCCTTTTAGGAGACCCATTTGGCAATTCTTGGGCCCGCGCACGTGGGTCAACCTAAAATATATATATATAGTAGTTCGACTTATTATATATATATATATATATATATATATTAAATAGTTGGCCCAAAAATCAATTATAAGGACGTGTTTGGGTGAAACAATTCCCGGAAATCAGTTTTTTGCCTCTTTTATGGCCTTCTTTTTTTCTTTGTTTTTTTTTTTTTTTTTTTTTTTTCTTGACACAATTGAACCAAAAGAGTCATTCAGCCAAACAGTGCCGTAAAGGATTTTTTGGGCAAAAAAAAGTCAAAAATGAAATTTTTTATTTTTTGTTAACATTTGCCTTTGTTTTCATCTTTATAACAAATGATAATGGATATTGTATTGTTTACAATATTGTATACATCAAAAATTAATCAACAAACAATTTAGTTATTTATTCCAAAATAATACTTTATATAAACTAAATCCAAATAAAATTTCATAACAAATTAAATCCAAATAAATGTAATATAAACTAAAAAATATTAAAATATTAATATTTTTGGAGAGCAGATACACATCATTGGAGCACATGCGATTGCTAAAATTTGGGGAGTCCAAAATGATGACGTGACTCTTGAAAATGCTGACGTGTCTCTTAGAAAATGCTGGCTTGGTAAATTTGGAGAGCCAAATTCTAGAGATGTCATTGGAGATGTTCTAAGGTAATGAAAAAATGATCAATGGTTCCAAATATTGCACAATTTTTAAACGACCAGTTCTATAAAATGGCGAGAACGAAGAGAAAGGTCTTAGAGCACCTCCAACGGGGCTATATATTTTTAGAGACTTTGGCCCATTTTAGCGACCTGGGCAGTCCAGTGGACTCGCTGAAAAGTGGGCCTAATTTATTGAGCCGCGGAATGGGTCGTTAAAAACAGTGACCTAATTGGAGATCAACCAGCCTTGCGCGGGCCTGCCAACTTTTTCTTTTTCTTTTTTTTTTTTCAGCCTGAATCCCTGTAGTTCTTAGCCTAGAATTGGGTTAAGGGCAAGTTTGGTTGAGAAATTTTTTTTTCTAGAAACCTTTTTTTTTTGGCCTTTTTTTTCTTCTTTTATTATTTTCCCCTCAACACAACTGAACCAAAGAGTCGTTAATGTACTATTTGGCTGACACAAATAGTGCCTTTAAGGTTTTTTTGGGCAAAAAAAAAAAAAAAAAAAATTGACGAGGAGAAAAGTGTTTTATAAATAGATTTTTATTTTTTTTTTTTTTAAAAAAAAAGAGCAAAGTGCCATATGGTTGTTATTTTTCCTAGTTGATTTTAATAATGGAATTGTATTGTTTCTTTATTTTAACAAATTCATATTGATAAGGAATATTAGCTCAAGTGGAAGACTAGCCGACACGAAAGTCCAAGATGTTTGGATAGATTATACGTAGATGAGATATCATTGACTTCTATATGGAATAACTCTCCTAGTCCTTGGTGGATGAGTAAAGGGAATTGATTCCCTATACGGACACAACTATTATTAATTCTCCTATAAAAGGAAAAGTCGGGCAACTCAAAAGGTACGCCATAAATTCCATATTTAATCATTTATTGGATATTCAATCGTCGAGTACTAACTTGAACATCGGAGTGCTCCCGGCTGGCACCACGTTGGTCATCACTTCTCTCTTGTCTTGCAGGAATTGCCACCAGCTTTGGAGCGTGCAGATTTTTGCATCAACAGTTGGCGCCGTCTGTGGGAATGTATAATGAGTTGCGATCCGATCTTAATGCCAGATTAATTGACAGGCCAATCAAGAAGAATATAATACAATAGACCATGGGTCTATAGAGTTCCACTCAACTTAAGGTTCCATATATTCATCTTGCAGTACAACGAACACAATCCGTCATAGTAATACGACACTTGATCCTTGTTTGGCATCATGATAGCCGGCGAAGTCTCTGATCAAAGGTATCAATTGCATATATAGCATTGTGCTCATATTTGCGGTACTTTAACATCCTAATAGTCTCGTGCATCTATTTGCAATGATAATATATGTTGCATGTAGTTTTGTGCATCTATTTGCAATGCTAATATATATTGTGTGTGCACCCAGTATATATATTTGCAATGATAATATATATTGCATGCTGAAAATATCAAAGTGGTTTGTTTTTATACATACAAGTAGTCATGAACTATCACTATCATGTAAAAATTTCTCCACTCCACCCAGTGCCTTATAAAGGCTGGTATGCTTACTTTCAAGTAAGCAAACCATTGTTGGTGCTTTTATAAAAAATTTGTTCAAAAATAGGAATTATATATACAGTACTCCAATATTTATAAACTCTCCAAACATGACCAAAGAGGTCAAGTGCGTGGACCACACGTGCTGGACATTCTCCGAGATAATGGACACCACCTCCCCCTTCGTGCCAAGTAAAACAAATCTTGCGCTTTGTTTAGGTGATAGCTAGCTCTATATAGGACTCGTATGTTTGCATGCGTCAACAAGCTCCAATTGCTTACCCAAAAAGAAAATGAGAAGCAGGTCCACTTAAAATCCTATGTTTATGGCTTCTACTAAAAGCATTTTTAGCAAGCATTAAATTTTATCGAATTTAATATGAGATATTATTGAAACTTTCTTCTCAGCCGTATCCGTTCAGACCTGTGATATTTATTTTGATCTCCTCCTCCTCCATCAAATTTGTCAAAATTATTTTATTATGATCTAAAAAGTAAAGCACCGAGGAGGGTCGGGGAGTGTTCAAAGTTACCCAATGTAAATTACAAAACTGCTCTGGAGAGTTGTTCTGCCAGCACTTCATCCCTAACCTCACACATACATGTAGCAATCCTAATCAAGTTATATTGTAGGAGAACTTAAATTTTTAAAAACTCCTCGTTTCAATTTCATTGGCCTTGAGGTTAATGAATTGATGATATAAACTCTCAATCTCAATCGGTTGGTGGGACTTATAGAATAATCGAGACCGACACCTTTTTCCTTTTTGATCTATATATCAACACTTCTTTTATCAGTTGAGATCGATGCTACTATAAATCCAATTTTGGATTGATATATATATATATATCATTCCAGAGTGTCCAAATTTAGTACCATTATAAAAATCGTTTGAAATTAGTACTTTCACATAAAAGCAAAAATTGAATTCCTTTTGTAAAGAATTAAGTTTTCCATCTTCCTGATCTAGTATATTTCAAATACTGATTATCATAATTCGGGATATAGATGTTGAAACTTGTAGAAGTCCAATCATTATAATCATATACTTTTATAAGAGTTCTTTGGAATTTTGAATATTTGAAATTGGTTAACTTTATCAAAAAGAATATTTTTTTAAAAAAAAATTTGCATATACATGTGAAACTGAGCACAGTTAAATTTTAGTAAAGTATAGGCATTTAGTTAATTCTGGTTTATAGGTTCTCTTATCATTTTTGGGAACTATTTTTTGTTTATAAGAAATTAATCTAAATTTTGATTAAAATTATGAAATACTTGTCATTCATTCTATTGACACTGCAAGATTAATATTTTGATCAATACTCTTAGTGTCACTGTACTATTTATATCTAGCCTATATTCAAAATCACCAACCCACTGTTGAAACTCTGGAAAAACATAGATCTCGAGTCATGGTTTTCTTATGAGGAAGGCGGTTTTTGCAACTAGTTGTGCAATACTTTGTTGACATTAACATTGATGAATAATTGGCCATTGGAAAAATTACGTTTCTCAATGACACTGAATTTAGAGATTTTTAGGCAACACATTTAAAATATTAGCAATTTGTCAGAAGAAATGCAGTATGTTTCATTACTTTCTTTCCTCCTTAGAACGAATTAAGATAATGTTCTTGTTCAAGAGGGCAAATGACTCATTTGCTTTAAGTCTGATTGATTTTTCTTCAACGAAAAAGATAATAGGCTCAACAAAATAATAATATGGTCAATAAAAAAGATTAAGTGCTGAAACGATCATCTAGCACCTTTTGGTCTCTAAATTTGATTGGATTAGATTGTTGGGCTCATTCCCTAACATCTTTAGTCTTCGGAAGACCCAAAATTCTATCGTGGTATTAGAGCTTTTGCTTATTCAGGTTGCACCTGTGAAAAAAGTTGTGGAGATCTCTATTTGTTTGTTTACTTTGATGTTTGTTGGCTAAGCAATCTCATTGGGACATCAAGATCTATCATTGCTGATTATTATACGCACCACCATTGAAGGTGCTTCTTATCACAAAAGCCAATATTGTTATAATAATATGGGCTTTATTTTTGTCAGTCTTCTACGATATTTACAGTAATAAGTCCTATTTTAATTGACATACTAATGTGATTATTCTGGTACAACCATTTATTAATATGTTCATATTATATAAATGTTTCTCTATTATTGTTTTGCTAACTTGGCAAATAAGAGAGAATTGGTGGGTCTTGGTATATGTTACCAATAATAATCAACTCTTGCAATAGCATAAATCATTGTAAAATAGGGCAATCATAGGGGTAAGTCGAACCACAAAGACTGTAAGTTTATGGCAACCAATGCCTTTAAAATCACTTAGTTTGATGAAAGAGGTGTAGAGTTTTTGGTTGGTTTGTCACTTAAAATTAGGAATTAAAATGTGCATATAACAATAAATTGAAAGAGATTAAGAGGAGAGGAAAAATATGTAGAGAGGACTAGGGAAGTGAATCAACTACCAACCCTATAAACATGTTAGCTTGTGATTAACTTGGGAAACAACTTAGATATATGGCAATGATATGTAGCAATTTAAGATTATTACATTATCTTCAAGAAGTTCATAGAATCAAGAATTAAGCATAATCCCTCAGAGTTCCACATGTTTAAACTACCTAAATTAGGGTGTAGCTATGACATGCTCACTAAGTTAGAGACTATCAAACTCCTCAATAACTATGGTAGTAGCACATGAACGTAAGAACCAAAAATAATCCATCAAAAGGGAGGCCCTAAGCTATGGACTAAAAAGCTTCTCATATAATCATGAGAAAATATAATCTAAAAAGCTTCTCAAAAGGGAGGCCCTAAGTTATTGTCACTTTGAAAATGAAAGCAATACAATCATGAGAAAATATAATCTAAGGTAAGATAATAGATTCAACATAATCATTTATAGAAATTTAAGTCCATTACATCAAATGTAAAGCTCTAGATTATGAGAATACCATATACACACTTCATTCCCCAAATTAAACAAAACTAAAACATACTTACAAGGAAGGGCTTCATCACCTCCCTAGAAAGGGAGTTAGTTACTCATATAAGCAAGGGAGGAAGGAGTAGAGGTGATCTTACCCTCCATTTTCGCACCTAGGAGCCACAATACACACAACCCTCAAGAACACAATATTTCTCTCACTAGAAAATCCTTACAATGTGTGATATCCATAATACAATGCATCACGCCTCTAATAAGCAACAATATCCTCCCAACCACTCTAAATTCATGGCTCATTATCCCTAGAAAAGTGTAGAGCCATTCATTTAGTCAAGAGGACAACTTTGAGCAAAACCATGGAGTTGGCAACCTGCTGTCTGCAGCTTGGCCGGCGCCCGCAGCACAGGGCGGGCGCCCGCGAGGTGTCCTGATGAGCATCCATGCGCTGGCAAGGGGCATTCTTGGGGCTTGATGGTGGTACTTGGCGGGGTCCTCAGTGCATGGCGAGGCCTTGCAAAATCTGAAACCTACTGGACAAGTTGGCGGGCACCCGCAGTGCATAGCGGGCGCCCGCAATACTCGTGGGCACAATTTTTACTTCTTGAAATGACTTTGGCCTGGCCAGATGATGCAATCATCCTCCTTAGCACTTTTTTCAGGGATAACCATGACTTCAATGGATCACTGGCTTGGCCAAAATGAAGGTCCCCGGTAACGGCATGCTTTAATCTTTAAGAACTCATCAAAGCCTCACTTTTAACTATTTTTAGGGAACCAACCTGAAAGTAAACAAAAACATGCAAATGAAGCTAATATATACAATATGATTAACTAATGGACTTAACTAATGCAAATAAGGGCACTTGAATATGCAATATTCGGTACTTATCACACCCCCAAACTTACATTTTGCTAGTCCCATAGTAAAACCAAAATAAAGGACTTAACAAAATAAGAACATTTGAAACATTATCCACAGACATCAACCATGGTGTAAGAAAATACACACAGCTCATTTGCAACTTAGAATAGACAGAACATTGGAGACGAAATCATTTTGCAGACTACCTTGTGTATATGAAGCCTTAATATAACACAATGGCTAAACATATTTCAGTTCTCATGCATCAACATCATAGTCTATATAAATACTTCAATTGTCATTTCTTTAATAGAAATCAACTCTAATTTCAATGAAAGTGAACTGGATTCCCAATATGCAGCTTTTACCTTCTTTTTCCAATTTCAAAACACAAGTCTTCAAATCATTGAATTTTCCTTTTAAATGAGGTCTTTGAGGCAAGATTTATTCAAAATACACATTTTATTTTTTTTTAAATACATATTATGGTCGTGTAATGTCGTAGTCCTTTAAGCTTTCTAACCGACCCATGTAGCAAGTGTTAGGCTAGCAACTCCCAAACCGGATGGCTTTAATGTGCTAAGTGTAAGGACACTCCAAGGGCTTAATAACTCGAGTTGGCAAGGTTACGAACTCCAACGAACTATATTTATTTATTTTTATTTCGTGAATAACCGTGCAATACCTAAGTCCCTTAAGCTTTCTAACTAACCCATGTAGTAAGTGTTAGGCTACCAACTCCCAAACTGGATGGCTTTAGGGTGCTAAGTGTAAGGACACTCCAAGGGCTTTATAACTCAAGTTAGCAAGGCTACGAACTTAAACTAGTCATTTTCATTACTCATTTTTTTTTTTTTTTTTAGATCAATGCCAAAGATACCCATTCATTAGGGTCATCATTTCAAATCAACTGAGTCATGGTCAAGGTAAATCAGGTTGCATGCCTCACAATTAAGTTTCCGGTGTGCATTTGTGAAGTGTGAAGCATAGAAGAGTATGAAATCCGACGAAAATCTAATTGAAGCATTTATACAAACCGATTTGAATCAACATGATCATTTCAGATTTTTCTTTATTTTCAAAACTATCATTTGCCTCTATACACAAAGTATTAAACACGTGCTTCAATCTCCAAGAAGTTCCAAGATTACAAGATCATTGCTTCCCAAAAATTAAATTTATTAACTTACATGAACAAGTTAGCACATGCAAGCAAAAATGCAATAGCAAAATGTACCCCTAAACTTGAATGTCACATTATCCTCAATGTGAGAAGACAAATAATGGAATTGGAAATGAAAAATAAAGAGGGTACAAAGAGCAATAATACCAAGGAGAGGAGGAAAATCGGTGGCGTTGTAAAAATATGCCACTATGTGAACTCTAAGAGCACGCCCCCAAACTTGAATCTAAAAACCTATCAAGAACACATCTATGCACAACAAGCACTATATAAATCCAGACAGAGATAAAACTAAACAACTGCAATTTTATTTAACCATAAATCGAGTATCCATGCAAAATAGCAAAAAGAATTACAGTTATAAGTTTAAAATAAGAACTGAAAGTAATGCCAAACATGGCCCAATATAAAGCAAAAAAGTACTACTGAAAATGAAAATAGGAACTAAAAGCAAGAAATCACTCCATCATCGGAGTAGAGGATGAGCCACCTGTTCCGCCTGGTGGTCGGTCAATCAAAGATTGCAGCATGGCCTGCAATACCTGTTGCCCCTCCTGAGTTTCCTTACGGAAGTCCATAAGGGTGCCTTACATGGTCTCAACTTGCAGCTGGAGGGTATCAAAATGGGTGCTGAGAGAGTCGTAATAGGCACAGGACATAGCATGTGGTGGTGGCGCAACTAGTGCGGGAGCAACTGGCGTAGGAGAGACAGGGACAACTGGGCCTCCCTAATTAAACACACCGCCAATGCAGGCTTGATGAAAAAGGACAGTGCTTGACTTCCAGGCGCCATGGTTATAAAGAAATACCTCAGTGCTCCGCTCTTCTCTCTGGGGGACCTTGAACTTTTTATTCTTAAGCAGCTTGGTGACCAGATACGGGAAAGAAAGTGCCCAAGTGAGGGCATTATTCGACTGCGTCATAAAAAAATCATTGTAGGCCTTGGGAAGCTGCTCCCAGATGAGCTGCAGGACACAAAACCAATGTCCCTTCTCAGCGGCATAAAGGGTGTTCAGAAAAACCCCTTTACGTTCAGAGTGCTTAGGAACGGGAAAGACATTTTTGGCAAGGACAGAGTCCAAGAACCACAGCCGGCACAGAAGGTATGACTTATTCGTGCTTGATTTGCGACTGCTGGTATAATTATTGTGGCATATTTCCTCTACAATTTCTAACAAGGTCAGATCAACTAGAGGAGCACCGTACAGAGGTTGGTCCTCCTTATCCAAAGGAGATGCCAACAGACACTCTACAGCCGTAGCAAGGTCATGAAGGGTGAATGCAAAAGGTGCGCTATCAATGGTGGTCTTAATGACCTCTGGCTCCACACATGAATAAAATATGTTGGAGTAGAATTGGCGGACGATACATAGATAGAATGAGCCAGTACAGGGTTTGAAAAGAGCTTTGAGGCCACAATCCTTCAATTCTTTGACCGCCTATGCCGTTTTCGAATTTTCTTTGAACTCATCTTTAACAACAAATTTGGCTTCCGTTTCAATGGGCCACTCAGCCTAATTTGGAATGGAAGCTTCCTCAGATGGTCCCTTAAAGGAGCGAGCACGCTTGGAGGAAGTTTTGGGAGCCATTTGGAAGAAGAATTTGGCTTAGGCAATTTATCGAACACCTGGAGTGCAAGACAAATAGGAAGAGAGACAATAGATGATTAGAGATAAGAAATCCCAAAAATTTTATCATGCAATCAAGAATATACAAGCCCCAACACATACAACACCTCTACATAATCATTCCCATCCTCCATTAATCCGAAAATTGAAAGAAAGAGAGAGTTAGAAACTTACCCAAGGTGAAAAACCAAAAGCCCTCTCTTGGTGCGAAAGGGTGGTGATGTTGCTGAGAGATTGATGGAGATGGAATAAGGTGTGATGGAATAAGGTTGGAGATGGAAGAAAATGAGATGGAAGAAGAGGAAGAAGGAGAAATAGAGAGGTTGGGGTCAGTTAGAGAGAGGAGGGAAGTTAAAATGATTTGAATGGGCCTTGAAATGGGGCCTTTTAATAAAGGGCCGAAGCATGACGGGCGCCCGTATCACAGGGCAGGCGCCCATAGGATGCCAAGGCTTGGCATTGGTCAAGCCTGGTGCACAATTGCAGCACCCTATAGCACTCGGCGGGCCCCCACAGTGATTGGCGGGCGCCCGCAATTTTTGACAGAATCTGCTTTGTTATTTTGGCCTAACGGAGGCCGAGCAGGGGATAAATTCTCCAATTAGAAACTTAAGCTCTTATGAACCATAGACACCTTGTATAACCCTTGGAACGGGATTCGGAGCTCATTTGCAAAAGCACTAATTTTGGGGTCCGAATTTTCCGTGATTTTTTTGGATTTTTGAGAAAATTATCGAAATGACCTGAAAAAAATTCTTAAAATGGTACCGAGACCTTAAAATGACTAAGTAAGCCTAAAGTGACTTTTAGAACGTAATTCGAGACAGTTCTGAAAAATGTCAAATTTTGGCTATACTTAGCTATTCTTTAGAAAATTTTTGGCTAAGGCAACTTAGAAAAGGGAAGATTTGGAGTTGAAAGGATTGCTTCCCAAGAGTGCTAAATTTAATGTCGATAGCTAGACGAACCAAGATCGGGATCCATCGAGGAGATAGTCCCTTAACGTTCCTTATGCAACTTTCTTCCTTCATATGGTCTCAAACTTGGATCAATGAATGGTGAGGGATATTGATCCTTCCGAAGAGGAACAAGTTTAGCCTTAGAGGATTTGAGTATCTCTTGTAATCTCATTTTTTTTCATTTTCAGATTTAAGCAAATGTGTTGCTTGTACGAGATTATGAAGTCTCTTTCAATGTCATTGTCTTGAAATAACAACAGGAGGATCATGACCTTTCATATTTGCAATCTCCAAGTCACACACCTCGTTATACTCAAATAGTTCGTTCACAGGTTAAGTATCTTTGACAATGATTATAGATTGGGCCGGAATGATAGGAAGAATTTCCAGCAAACTGTCAACATTCTCCTTACCCTTGTCTGGTGGTCCACCCTCAAAATGTTAAGGTAACTCTGGTGATAAAATGGAAGAAGATGGAAAATCCCAAGACAGAGTTGGATTCGGTGCTTCCCATAAAGGAGAGGGAAAGTGTGATGGAATATCAAGCAAGGAGTTAACTTCCCAAATGGATTTCTCCACATCAAAATCCTCAAAATCAAAGTGGACCAAGCAAGCTTGTAGGGGATCCTCCTTTGAAAGAGGTGGGATTGGATTTTTAATGAGTTCATCAGCAATAGTGACTGCATAACATTCACTGTTATCCATAGGAAGTTACACAGTATTGAAGATATTGAGCTATACATTCATATTCCCAAAAGAGATATCCATCAATTCGGTTCTACAATTAACGGAAGCATTAGTTGTAGCTAGGAAGTGACATCCGAGAATTATGGGAATGTGTTTTCTTTGGTTATGGACTAGTTCCGTATCAAGAACCACGAAGTCTACCGGGAAGTAGAACCTATACGCCTTTATGATAACATCTTCAATGATTCCCCGTGGTTGCTTAATAGATCTATCAGCAAGTTGCAACACTATCAGAGTTGGTTTAAGCTCTCCCAACCCAAGTTGTAAATAAACTAAGTAAGGAATCAAGTTCACACTCGCTCTTAAGTCAAGGAGGGCCCTCTCTATCTTGTGGTCACCAATGACACAAGAGATTGTCGGGGTGCTCGGATCCTTATACTTTAGAGGAGTATTGTGCTGAATTATCGCACTTACTTGTTCAATTAGTCTTACTTTCTTCGGTAAATGACTTTTGGAAGTGCGTTTTTGAGTGCACAAATCCTTGAGAAATTTGGCATAGGGAGGAATTTGCTTGATAGCATCCAAGAGAGGTAGGTTGATCTTCACTTGCTTAAAAACCTCCCACATGTCCTGAATTTTACAACTTTTGTTCCCAATATGTGTCGACTCTTGGAGACGTTGAGGAAACGGAGCCTTAGGCTCATAAGAGGTCTCCACATTTGGGGTGACAAGCTTCGAATTTTCAGTGCTAGACTTTGGATTTTTCGGAGTAAATTTTGGATAAGAGGAGCTGAGATTTGGATTTTTAGGAGGAAGAACTGTTTCATCTTTTTCTCCATCAACCTTGTTGTCCACAATTCGACCACTCCGAAAGGTGGTGATTAATTGGACATGTTCATGAGTAGGACCACTCGGAGGGGGGGCTTCGTCAATCACATGAATCCCTTTAGGATTCTCAAATGGTTGAGCGGGAAGTTTTCCCTTTTATTTTTAAAGAAGTTGGTTCACTGAATTAGCTATTTGTCCCACTTGATTCTTAAGTTTAGCTATTGACTGAGTATGTGAATGAACCATTTGGAGAATGGGCTGCAAGGATGTGAAGAGTTGCTTGTTGGATTCCAATATTTGCTTCTTAAGGGAATCCATCATTTGCTTATTTGCAACGAGAATTTCATCAGTTGGAAACACAGGTGGTGGAGTAGAAACATTTGGATTATAGGGTGGACAGTAACTTGAAGAGGCCTGAAATTGCCTATTTAAAAATTGAGAAGAGGGCTAATTTTGATGCCCTTGATTTTGAAAATTCAAATTTTGTTGAGCGGGTTACCTCCACGAAAAATTCGGATGATCTCTCCATCCCGGATTGTAGGTATTGGACTAAGGATTATTTCTGGGCCTGGAAAACATAGCATTTGCTTGCTCTTGATTGTTACTAGGAAATTGTTCTGGTGTGAGGCAATCTTCTGAGATATGCAATGGGTTAGTGCATGATGTACACACCGCACTTGCTGAATTTTGAGAGAAATAAGGAGAGAGATGCAGTGCTATTAATTGATAGAATTTGTGAGATATGGCATCCACTTGAGATGATTCTTCCCTCATTGTCTTTGGTTGACATAGATTGGTGTTCTTGGCATTGGTTGAGGTTGGAGCCCTACGAGAATTATGTTGCAATGAGTTTTCACTCAAATTCTTGAGTAAAGTCCAAGCCTCATCCACATTTTTAGACATGAACATCCCTCCACATGATGAGTTAACCATGAGTCTATGTGGTTCGGTTAAACCATCATAGAAAGCTTGCACCAATTGCCATTTTGGAATTAGGTGGTGCGGACATTTCCTAAGGAGGTCTTGAAGTCTTTCCCAAGTCTTATGGAGTTGTTCCCCATCGATTTGTGAAAAGCTAAGAATGAAACGCCTCATTTGGTTGGTCTTACTCACAATATTATATTTTTTTAAGAATTCTTGTTGCAATTGAGCCCATGTAGTGATGGAATTTGCAACAAGGGAGTTCAACCAATATTTTGCCCTATCTTTTAAGGCGAATGGGAAGAGACGCAAATGGAGTGCATTTTCAAGGAAGCCCCTAAGCTTGATGGTAGAACAGATTTCAAGGAACTCATCAAGATGCTTATATGGGTCTTCATTTTCAAAGCCATGAAACGATAGAAGCATTTGAATTGTGCTAGATTTGATCTCATATTGGGCTGCATCAATGTTTGCTATCACTATGCAAGAAGGAGAAGCATAAGTGGTATGGATGAAATAGTCCCTAAGAGTTATAGGTACTACATTTGGTATTTCAGCCCTATCATTATTGATTCCCTCATTCCCGACATTTTCTTCATTTCCGGCCATTGTATTAAATTCAAGTTCAATTCCTCTTATATTTTCAGATTCCCTAAGGTTTCTTCTAAGAGTCATTTCAAGTGAATTTATATTAATTGGGGCTTCAAGATTTGGCAAAGATAATGACCTACGTCCCAACATCAACAACACAATTCACAACAAGCACAACACTTCTTCACCATAACATCCACATACAATGTTTCCTTTGTCCTCAATTATCAACAAGACAGAAAATAAATGGCCACGACAAGGACCGATGCTTTGTAAAACAGTAAAACAGGAATAGCCTCGACAAGGGCTTCACAATCAAAAATCACTAATTTAAACGCATGCAAGATATTCACAATTTTGAGACTAGAAGTTTGAAAAACTTACCGAGAGTCCTCTAGACTTACGATTTTTTTCTAATTTTCCCACGGCAAGCCTTGAGGACCTAGAATCTCACAAGAATACTTAAAACACAATGTCACTAAAACCAAACAAGAAAATATTCACAAAACACAATATTCACAATCAAACCAAAGTTAATCTTTGAACCTCGGTTACAAAACCGTTTGCAATCCCCGGCAACAGCGTCAAAAATTGGTGGGTCTCGGTATATACTACCAATAATAATTAACCCTTGCAATAGCACAAATTGTTGTAAAATAGGGTTATAATAGGAGTAAGTCGAACCACAAGGACTGCAAGTTTATGGCTACCAATGTCTTTAAAATCACTTAATTTGATGAAAGAGGTGTAGAGTTTTTGGTTTGTTTGTCACTTAGAACTAGGAATTAAAATGTGCATAAAATAATAAATTGAAGGAGATTAAGGGGAGAGGAAAAATATGTAGAGAGGACTAGGAAAGTGAATCAACTACCAACCCTATAAACATGCTAGCTTGTAATTAACTTGGGAAACAACTTAGATATATGGCAATGATATGTAGCAATTGAAGATTACTACATTATCTTCAAGAAGTTCATAGAATCAAGAATTAAGCATAATCCCTCAAAGTTCCACATGTTTGAACTACCTAAATTAATGTGTAGCTATGACATGCTCACTAAGCTAGGGACTATCAAACTCCTTAATAACTATGGTAGTAGCACGTGAAGGCAAGAACCAAGAATAATCCATCAAAAGGGAGGCCCTAAGCTATGGACTAAAAAGCTTCTCATACAACATGCTAATAAACTATTTCACAATCTCATTTCCATTGTCACTATGAAAATGAAAACAACACAATCATGAGAAAATATAATCTAAGACAAGATAATAGATTCAACATAATCATTTATAGAAATTTAGGTCCATTACATCAAATGTAAAGCTCTAGATTATGAAAATATCATATACACACTTCATTCCCCGAATTAAACAAAAGTAAAACATGCCTACAAGGAAAGGCTTCATCACCTCCCTAGAAAGGGAGTTAGTTACCCATAGAAGCAAGGGAGGAAGGAGTAGAGGTGATCTTACCCTCTATTTTTGCACCTAGGAGCTACAATACACACAACCCTCAAGAACACAATATTTCTCTCACTAGAAAATCCTTACAATGTGTGATATCCATAATACAATGCATCAAGCCTCTAATAAGCAACAATATCCTCCCAACCACTCTAAATTAGTGGCTCGTTATCCCTAAAAGAATGCAGAGCCATTCATTTAGTCAAGGGGATAACTTTGAGCAAAACCATGGAGTTGGCAACCTGCTGTCTGCAGCTTGGTGGGCGCCCGCAGCGCAGGGCGAGCACCCGTGAGGTGTCTTGATGAGCATCCACGCACTAGCAAAGGGCATCCATGGGGCTTGATGGTGGCACTTGGTGGGGCCCGCAGTGTATGGTGGGGCCTCGCAAAATCTGAAACCTACTGGACAAGTTGGAAGGCACCCGCAGTGCATGGCAGGCACCCGCAAAGCTCCTGGGCACAATTTTTGCTTCTTGAAATGACTTTGGCCTGGCTCGATGACGCCATTATCCTCCTTAGCACTTTTTGCAGGGATAACCATGAGTTCAATGGATCACTAGCTTGGCCAAAATGAAGGACCCCGGCAATGGCATGCTTTGATCTTAAAGAACTCATCAAAGCCTTACTTTTAACTATTTTTGGGGAACCAACCTGAAAGTAAACAAAAACGTGCAAATTAAGCTAATATATACAATATGATCAACTAATGGACTTAACTAATGCAAATAAGGGCGCTTGAATATGCAATATTCGGCGCTTATCAAGAATATAGACATGTTGGCCTTACTTGCGAGTGAGAGGCAAGCTTGGGAATGGGGGCAGAAAATTAATCTTTCTTATTAAAGATATGAGCTCACGAAGCTATGGAAAATTAGTCTCTCTTATTAAAAAGGTGAGATTACGAAACTCACAAGGACATTCCCGTACTAAAAGGGATCGATATTAAAGTGCCCCATACTATAAGGGCCAAGCTAAATGAAGCTCATAAAATATACTTCCTTTTTCAAAAGGTAAGCTTATGAAGCTGAAGAAAGCTTACTCCCTCAGCTCATGAAGTTTGGGCAAATCTGCTTCCTTATTAAAGGAGTAACAGAGGTCAACCAAAAAGAGGTCGCCCAATAAGGGTTAACCTAAAAAGAGATTGATTTCTACCAAAGAGAGGTCAGTCAAAAAACACTTTGACATTCTCGATACTTGACAAGCAAACACAAGAAGGGGGGCAACATGGTAAGGATAAAAATAATAGGCAGTTTGAATGTGGATAATGAGCAACTCAAATTCAAATGAGAAATGAGATAAGGATAAGGGATATATCCTCCCCAAAATCTCTGTGGAATCATAAAAAATCTCTCTATCGGTTACCATATGTAACGACAGTTATCATCTCCTATAAGAAGGTAAATAATCGACTTGAAAGGTGTGAGATAATTAATTTATTAAATCTTGCTATTATTTCAGAGCTTCGGTGACTAGCTTGAATATCGGAGAGCTCTTGGCAGGCACCACACCGGTGTTGTCAAGGTTCATTTTTCTCTTTACATGAAACGATGTCATTTTGGATCGTGCAAAATCTCACTTCAACAGTAAAGTATTCCCTACTTGGATCCGTTGTTTCAAATAATTCATTATCATTTTGATATGTTAAGATATTCATGTTAAATGGATGAGCTGGGTGAAGCTCATAGTAATCTACTTCCCTTATTAAAGGGTGAGCTGGGTGAAGCTCATAGTAATCTATTTCCTTTATTAAAGGGTGACCTAGGTGAAACTCATAGTACTTTACTTCCCTTGTTAAGGGGTGAGCTGAGTAAAGCTCATAGTAATCTACTTCCTTTGTTGAAGGGTGAGTTGGATGAAGCTCATAGTAATTTACTTCCCTTGTTAAAGGGTGAGCTAAGTGAAATTCGTATTAATCTACTTTCCTTATTAAAATGATGAAAGGCCGACTACACCTCATTCCTTCATTAAAAGGCAAGAGGCCAACTACACCTTATTCCTTCATTAAATGGATCAGAGACCGATTACACCTTCTTCCCTTATTAAAGATACGAGAGGTTGACAACACCTTCTTCCATCATTAAAGGGACGAGAAAACGACTACTCCTTCCATAAAGAAGGGTGAGCCAATTAAAACTTTCTTCCTTTACTAGAGGGACGAGACAACTACTCCCCTTACTAAAGGGTGGAGACAATAGAGCCAGACCAAAGACTCTCAAAGAAAGAATAATACGTGCTAAGGCCAATGTCAAACCAGACACACTATCTAAATAACGTCAAACCAGACACATTATCTAAATAGTGTACAGTTATTGGGGGCAGAATACGATCTTCAAAATAGATAAGTAAAATTATCTACTATATTATATTTACAGTATCTCAATGCCATTATTTTATTATCTACATATATGTGCATGTAAATAAGAAAACTCAGTTTGACAAAAAAAAGTACCAAGTACTACTTAGGAACACACATCATTTGCTTGATAAAGCTGGTCGTTTTTTTTTTTTTTTTGGTATATCATGATACCTTTAAAATAGTTTACCATTATCATGTGTATGTCATGTACACTTCATAAATTATTTCATCATTTGTTTGCAAAATGGATACATAAAAGAAATAATAGTGATTGTGCTATGCGCTGGTCACAAGCCCAAAGACATTGTAATGGTGAGACAGTGCCTCAGTAGTTTTGCACAAGATATTGATTATGTCTAGTACAATATGGTTCATTTTCAATTTCGGTGCATGGATAGTTTTGGAAAGGAAACACGGTGATAATCTCGACGGAAGCGGCTCACATTCCCTAAGCTTGACAAGCAAACACGGGGAATGGGGAGCAACTGATAAGGAATATTAGCTCAAGTGGAAGACTAGTTGACAAGAAAGTCTAAGATGTTCGGATAGATTATACGTAAATGAGATATCATTAACTTCTATATGGAATAACTCTCCTAGTCCTTGGTGGAGGAGTAAAGTGAATTGATTCCCTATGTGGACACGACTATCATTAATTCTGTTATAAAAGGAAAAGTTGGGCAACTCAAAAGGTACGCCATAAATTCCATATTTAATCATTTATCGGATATTCAATCGTTAAGTACTAACTTGAACGTCGGAGTGCTCCCGGCTGGCACCACGCCAGCCATCATTTCTCTTGTCTTGTAGGAATTGCCACCGGCTCTGGAGTGCAGCGACGAAGCCAATGAAGGGCAAGGAGGGGCACGTGCCCCTCCTGGCCTGGCCCCGCCCTCTATTATATATGTAGTAATTTTTTATATTTTTTCTATATATATGCAAAATTTTATACAGTGCCCCCCTAAATTTTGTGGTTTCTAAAATTATCTATTTATTTTCTCTTTTACTCTTCAAATTCCTTAAATTTTCTTAAAAGAAAAAGTTTAATTTTACTTCCTTAATTGAAACTCTTAACTTTTTCCTTTTAAAATTCTCTCATTTTTCTTTCCTTTTTCAATTAATACTTCTTAAAATTTATCTTTTTAACGCGCATATTTGAATAATTTTTTTTTTCTTCTTCTTCTTTTGTATTTTATATTTGTAATATATATATATATATATATATTATACACTGTGCCCCTTCTGACTTGAAATCCTAGCTCCGTCACTACCGGAGTGTGCAAATTTTTGCATCAACACATATCATATTGTATTGTTTTAATTTTTATAATCCATAATAAATATTGTATTGTTTAATATTTTTCGTATGATATAGCTGTTAGAAATACATCCCTAATTAGAAAAAGTTAATAAAAAAAAAAAAAAAAAAAAAAAAACTAATTTATTAAAAGTTTTAAAAATGTTAAAATATTTTAATTTTTGAAGAGCGAAAACGCACTATTGAGGCACAGCTAAAATTTAAAGAGTCCAAAACATTGATGTGACTCTTGGAAATGTTAAAGGAGCTCTTAGAAAATGCTAACATGATAAATTTCAAAATCCAAATTTTAGAAATATCATTGGAGATGCTCTCTGATACGTACCTCAAATATCTATAAAAGAACGGTAATTTGAGCAAGATTTTCTTAAATAAAATGAATTGGCTAAATAAGTGAACCCTCAGGGCCTTAAACACATTTTGTAATAAATTTTGTTACATTTGTTAGAATTTTGAACTAAATATTTTGCAATTTCAAATTCAAAGTGCGGACGGACCCTGCCAAACACACAGGAGATCTTGTTAAAAGAGTTAAATTAGATCTATCCATTGATCTAATAACAGACCATGTCCAAGAATTCCACAATCAACAATTCAGTCAATGTCCTTCAAAGTCGTTAGTTAGTGGACAATGCAAGACAACCAAATTACATATCAAAACCTGACAAATGCAAATGGACATGCAATTAAAAAAAAATCTCCATTATTAAAGCCGGGTGTACGTGAACTCAGCTCCAAATTATTGAAGGAACAACAAAGACTTCTCCACCTTTCCACTCATGTAATATCAACTTTTGTTTTGTTTTTATTTTTTCTTTTTCAAAAGTTGGTGTCACTAAATCACTAATGGACAATTAAAAATAATCTCCTTTATTAAAGCCCTTGTGGACTCACAAGCTGAGAAGATTGCTTTCACTTATTGACGCAACAACAAACCCTTCGCTTTCGCTCTCTTGTATAGTCCTATAGATATATATATATATATCGTTCTCACAGATCACTCACCCATAAGCAATAAGAAAACACTCGTCTCCATTATTTTCTTTGCATCCCTTTCTCTCTCACATCCCACACCTCACACTAGCACTAGATGTATCTCTCTCAAGCACGACAAGATATCAGCCACCAACTACCTGGTTTCCAACGCCGATAAGGTTTTCCACAAGGTTATCTTCTCTCTCTCTGACTCCCTCTCTCTCTATCTCTCTCAAACCTTCTCTCCATCAGTCTCTCTCATGCAGAAACACTCTCTATCACATGATCTTACAACTCACACTTGACATGCTATGCTATATGTTTTGAACGAAAAAATAATGAGAAAGAAAAGTCAAAATTGAGATTTTGTTTACCTCATGACGGATCAGGTGCATTCTTTCTTGGTGCAAACAATTTTTTTAGGGGCTATACTAGTGAACATGATTCAAGTTTTACACTATCCATACGAGGGAGATGCTTTGCACGAATACCGTAAATTAATTGGGGCAAAACCCAAGACATCAATTTTTTTTTTAATTTTTTTTTTTTTGTCTTAAGGCTTCTGAAGTTTAGAGGAAAACAAATAAAAAAAAAAAAAAAAGAAAAAAAGAAAAAGAGAGAGGTTGGGATGCATTATCTATGAGAATCAGATATAAAGTATTTTAGTGGGTTGAGTTTCTAAAGTCAACCCACAAAAAGTCTATTTGGGGGTGGTGTAAGTAGGAATGGCAATTTGTCCCGTCGGTACTCATGCTCGCTCCATTTTGTTTTTGATGACTTTGGGGGTTGAGTAGGATAATTTGATGTAATGAAACTCGCACGAGTTCGGTGCAGGGACAGGAAGGTTGTCTCGTTCTGTTTAGATAGGTAAATTACTTAAATAACCTTATTTCATTAATATATATATTTTGCGCATTATTAGCCTTATTCGCTCCATATAGAAAGGTAATTGAGACACTTTGTTTTACAACAAAATTTGAAAATCAAGAACAAGTAGTTTGCATGAATATTTAGAATGTTTTTAATGATGAATTTTATGTTAAACTATTTATTGTCCATTTTTTTTTTTTTATATATAAATCTTTTCAATAACTATATAATTTTAATTGATAAAAAAATTAAATAGAGGAGAATTTCTGGTCTTAAACTGGATGGGGTGGTTATCCGTGGATTAAAAATGTTAAACGGGGACAGGAATAGGTGAAAAGTCCCCTCATTTTTGCGGTTTTGGACGGGGATGGGTGTGTGTTTTTTAAACGGTTGTAGGGGCGGGGAGGGTACACCCGCCCAAGCCCGCCCCCGTTGCCAGCCCTAGGTGTAAGGTAAGTCAATATATTACAATAATAATTGGTTATATTACACAACCTCTTTTTTTTATCATATTTGAGCAAATTATGCATAGATAGAGTGTTTGACTTTTATTATTTTGGCATCCTTAAAAGTGTGAAATATCTTTCCTACCTTTATCTAATTTAATAATAATTTAGTAAAAATAAATTTGACAAATCAAAAGACTCTCTTACTTTTTTCTTTTCTTTTTTTCTCCCCTCCTCTTGTAAACACTATATTACCCTACCTAATTTTATATATTTTTTGGAATAAAAAGATACCAGCCTAATCAAACCTTAAAAAGAAACTAGTCTAATCAAATTTCATTAAAAATATATATATATATTATTATTGTAAAATTTAATAATATGAAATTGTTATGAAAATTAATATTTTGTATTTTAATGGTGTTACATGATATTTTGTCATTTCATGTCAAATTATAAGATTATTGAGATCTTTTAACTCAAAGAAATGACGATAGATACGTCATTAAGCACAAGCGTTAAATTTCAGGAGATGACAAAGTAATAAAAGATTAAATACTCTATTTGTATGTAATTTACTCTAATCTTTGAAGATGTCAGTGTAATTTACTCATAATAATTTGAATCAAGACATTTGTGGCCTAAAACAAATAACAGAGGAACATAGATAATTTAAGACTAAAGCAGTATTGTTAAAAAAAAAATTAATTAATTAAAAAAAGAAAAAGAAAAAGGAAATGGCTAAAGCAGTATAAGAGGGCAGAGTTAGAACTAGTTCCAGCAGGGCGTCAAGGAATTGGTACCAAGTAATGTTGATGATGGGAGGTTTTCTTGGTGGTTGCCCCTATCTGCACGTGGTGTGAGACAATTTTATCCACTTTTTTATTGGGGGCAATTAAATTAGATGGTTTTGAACTTTTGACTAACGAAAATTTATTCTCCATAAACAACCATCCAATAAACAAAATCCCCAGTTTTAAGAAGAACCGTTTCTTATTTTTTATTATTAATTTTTAAAAAGATAAAATGAAAATAAAAATCTTATTTATTAAAATATTTTTGTTTTTTTATAACATAAAATGTTTTTAATTTTTGTGAAGAAAAGATAAAACACCAAAATGATATTTCTTATATTTTCGACAATGTAGCGCAAAAACGTTTTTACTAATGTTACTGCACATGCATTATTCATTTCAAATAAAATTAATATTATTTGTGTTATATACTAAGTTGCATATTAATTGTTAATAAAAATATATATTTTTAATATAGAATAAATTAAATATTGTATATTATTTTCTATTTGATAAAAATATATTTTAATATATAATATATTAAATAATAATGTAAATTATTTTTTGTGACAAAATAATTTTTGATATAAAATATAATGTTATTAAATTATTAAGCAGTAAATATTTTATATTATTATATATCATATCTATATTATATTATATGTAAATATTAAATTATAATTAATTTCCAATATTAGAACACAATATATATTTTATTACATATAAGATACATTATTTAATATTTTTTATTCATAATAA
The DNA here is from genome assembly GCF_030987335.1 of Cornus florida. Lineage (NCBI taxonomy): Eukaryota > Viridiplantae > Streptophyta > Magnoliopsida > Cornales > Cornaceae > Cornus > Cornus florida. Next base: position 28,638,988 of record NW_026775580.1, on the reverse strand, counting down.
ATTATCATGTGCTAAATATATTATATATCACATAATAAATGTATGCATCATGCATATACATGTATTTATATACATAATTGGTAAGAATGTTTTTGTTTTGGTATATCTAATTTTATACTTATGATGTATTGGTATTTTTAAGATTTATAATTTTAAATTAGATTTTCTAAATTTATGACTTTTTGATATTAATGAAAGCAGCCTGAGTGGTTGGGTTGCTCCTTATGTCACAGAGTTTGTGTTCAAGTCATTTACCCTCCCCTCTAATCAATAACTCCTAAAATTCTTGTCATGAAAAAAATAAAAAATAAAAAATTTAAAGAATATTATGTATATTTTGTAATAAATATGTTGTATTACTAAACACAATTATTGTTTTATGTTTTTAAATTTATGACAACAATAAGTGTTAATAAACATCATTTCTGTTTTCTATTTTCACTTAAGAAAGTTAAATTATGTTTCTGCTTTCTTAAGACAACAAAAATAGAAAACGAAAACGTTACTAAATGCATTACCATTAGATGGTTTTGAACTTCTGACTAATGAAAATTTATTCTCCACAAACAACCACCCAATAAACAAAATCACCTGCTTTATTTAGCGGTCGTTACACAATAAAGTTATGTATTTTAGCGTCTAAATGGGGTCCAACCATTTAAATTTTTGTTATTTAGCAATTTTTAGTGATTAAATTTTAGTGGTTTTTATTGATTAAATTTTTTATTTTATTTTATTTTTCTTTTCAGATAGTCAACTTTTAAACTTTTTGGCTGGTTTTCCTAATGAGTTTTTAAGGTTTTCTCTGATATATAAATCGATACATACATTGATTAATAATATTTTTAGAGTTCTCTTTTCTTATAATTTGTAGATTCAAAATTGTTATCTTATTTATTATTAAATATTCATAGCTTCGTTTGGTCAATTTTATTGATGGATTAATAATAGGATTAAGGACAGAAAATACTCTTAATGTATTATATAGTCAGCATAGCTCTTTCGTCCTCTATTTTAAAAAATGTGTCAATAATCTTCTTATTTTTTTAACATTGTGCAGAAATATCTCTTAAATAGAAATCTGATATAAAGTAATGTTTTGATGCCCATTTTGTCATTTTACTCTTTTAAAAATGTCCCAGGAGATATGTGTACTAATAATATTATAAAATAGGGGTGTTATATGCACTTTTAACTCACTTTTAAGGATTTTCTGTCACATTTACAACAAAAAAATTAAATTAAATTAAAATTTTCTCTATATATTTTCCATAACACTGCATTTTCTCTCTCTGAGTTGAGAGTTATACATTTCCTTAAAACTTAATGTCGCTCATAAGTTAAATATAATATATGTATTTCTTTTACTGATCAAATAAAAATAAAAAAAATTATTTCAAAAAATATATATACATATTTGTTCTGAGAGTTATTAGATTAATGGAGTGTATATCAGCTGAAAGGAGTGAAAGCGAGGAGAAATCCCCGAAAACAAAGAATTTTGAGAAAAGAAACCTCAGTTCTTTTTATAATTATATATAAAAAAATTATTCCCAATTAAAATTTAATATAGTTATCATTTTTTATTAAATATATATTTAAAATTTCAATAAAAGATATTTATTCATTATATATATATATATATATATATATATATATATGAAAAAATATACATTTAATTTTTTAAACTTTACATATATTTTTTCATATATATATATATATATCATACTTTTAATAGTAAAAAATGGGCGCTTGAATTCAAAACAATAATAATTTTTAGGATAAAGTGCAAAAAATACCCGTATAGCTGTTTAGAGAGCGTATAACATTGTTCCTCATGTGCTAATCGACCTCATTTTGCTTTGTGTCTATTTTCATCATTTTGCAAACTCTATCTTAAATGTGTCAGGAGTGCCCCATTTGCACAAATTAAATCTTTAGAGGTATTTTCTCCATGTAAAGGTGTGATACGCCATGTAAACATATTAAATGGGTGTTTTATTTGGGCTTGGGCTTGACCCATTAATAATATGATAGATTTGTTTCAAATGTAAATATACTATACAAGCGCATTAATGAGATATGGCCCGAAGACAAGGAGTGTCACAAGTAACAAACGTGACCCAAAGGCACAGCACACAACCGAAGGAAGACACCTTATTGTTTTCAAATTAATGACCGTTAGTAAACAACCAAATTGTGCAAATTCAGAGACTTTCAGCAGCAGTGAGCTTCCCTACACCTAGTTCAGGCGTCGGAAGCGGTAAGATGACAGACTCAGGTAACTCCCCCATACACATGATATGTCCGGCAATAGTAGAGTCATGGAAAGAGCATGACATCAGTTTTAATCTAACTGGATCAAGGGTTTTCATCAAGGGTTCTCTTCAGAACAGAGGTGCCCACACGTGATTTCCCTTGCATGACTCTCCGATTGCTTTCAGTCCAAATATTAGGCCATCGAAGCGAAGCAGAGATTGGAAATGGTGGTTATGATTTGGCACACCAATAAATGGATACCCATCTCACCATTTCAGAACCCACAACCTGTTTGAATAAATGACCAAATGGGCCTGCTCTCCCCCCACCCCCACTCCGTTCCGAAGCAAATCACAATAGATCTCTCATTCAAAAAATAGCATACGAAGCTTTAAGAAACCACTGTGGCCACACTTCCCACTCAAAATCCATTGCTCACTTCACAATTAAGCAATTACATTACAATACAGTTTAAAGCAGCCCTTCTTTAACAGTAAGGATCTCAAATTCTTTGCTTGCTTAGTCAAATGTATAAAGCTGTTAGAAGAGGTCGACAAGCATTAATAGCTAAAAATATGTAGTACATAAAACAGTGTTGAGATGTGCAAGGACTTTGATCATGCCAACACTGTATGTGTGAAAGCTTTTCCAGGACTGTCTCAGACTTCCAACTTCCAATCAATGGGGTCATCACACACTGCCTCTCCTCACAAGTACCCATACCCAATAGAGGTTAATGTGAGGGAATTTGTTCCAATCAGCCTCTCTAATCGAAACTACTTCCCATGGAAAACGCTGATGCTTCGTCTTATTTCGAATCAAGGCCTGGTTGGCTTCATCAATGGTGAAGTTTTAGCCCCACCTAAACGGATCATGGTACCAGATGAAGATGATGATAGCTCCACCAATGGCATGAAGGAGATAGCAAACAGGGATTACTGGGACTGGAAAAGATCGGATGCCTTGTTGCAACGATGGATTATAGGGACCATCAATGAAGATGTTTTTCCGCATGAATTGGTGCGGTTCAAAACTTCTAAAGATATGTGGTCAAAGTTAATAAACCTGCATGAAAGAAAAATTGGTAAGGGGACTTATGAATGTGAATATATTATTACATAATTAATTTATCTTACTTCAACCTTTCATCATTAACTGCTTAATTAATTTTCTCAAACTCACCCTCTTTTGCAGAGTACCCATACCCAGTAGCGATCAAAGTAAGGGATTATGTTTCCATCAAGCTCTCTACAGATAACTATCTCCGGTGGAAAAGGTTGATCCGTCGTCTAATTAAGAGTCAAGGGTTGCTTGGTTTCATCAACGGTGAGGTTTCAGCACCACCTGAAAGGATCACAGTACCAAATGATGATGATGATGATGATGATGATGATAGTTTTATCAGTGGGACAAAGAAGATAGAAAATCAGCATTACAGCGCCTGGAACAAAACAGATCTGCTTTTGCAGACCTGGATTAAAGAGACAACGGATGAAGACGTCCTTGCATTGTTGCCAGAACATGTGAAAACAGCAGAAGACATGTGGAAAGCGCTCCAAACATGCTTAAATTTTGGTAATTCCTCTACTGAAAATGGAGAGGTTTATCTGGTGTATTGATAAGTATCTAGCTAGCTAGCAGTAGCAGCAATAGGAATTAATCCTGCTGAGGAAGGTTTAAATATTTCTACTTTCTGATTAATTGTTTAAAGTCTACCATATGGGTAGTCTTCTCTTGATCCTCGGGTGCAATAGGAATTTGGCTATAAATGGAATAAACATCAAGGACACAATAATAAGAATGACCGGCTAACCTCTCAAGCATCTGATCGATAAAAGGAAGAGGCTCGAGAGTCCATCGATTTCATAATATTTGTTAAGTAAAGGTAAATTTATTAACCTAAATGTACATTAATCGTGGCAGGTGAAGAAACAAAAGAAGATACAATTAGCACATACTTGCCGTTGCACAATGCTGCACTGACAGGTGACTGGGAGAGAGCAAAAAAATTTATTAGACAAAACCCAGAGGCAAAGAGGGCCTTCGTCACCAGAACCCATAGAACAGCACTCATGATTTCAGTAAAATCTGCACGGAGAAACCATTTTGTGAAGAACCTCTTGGAGACTATGTCTGCAGAGGATCTGGCTGTACGTAATAATTATGGCGGGACAGCTCTACATCATGCTGCATTTGCTGGGAACATCAAGGCAGCCAAGTTCTTAGTGGACAAGAACCCCAACCTGCCACATTGTTGTGACGATGATGAACTGTCACCTCTCCTTGCAGCTGCTTTACATAGTCGAAGCAAGATGGTTCGTTACTTATGGAAGGTGACCAAAGAAGAAATTTGTCCCATACCATTTGAGGGTGAAGCTGGTGCTAATCTTGTTAAAGCTCTTATGGTTGATGGTCCATATGGTAAGCAATTAATATTTAATTTTAGTAGAAAATGCTATTAATTTGAAAGAAATCAGCATGAGTTAATTGATATATACAACTCTTTTGATCACCTGTAGTATTTTCTGCAAAATTAAAGCTAGATAGCTTAAATACTCGTATTCCATTTTATGATTGGCTTTTGTGTGGCATTCTCATCCATGTTGTTGCAAATCAAATCAGTTCCACTAGTAGTTTGGGCATATGAAGGCATGCTAAGGTCTCCACTTTTATCACTGACAACCAATGAACAAGGCCTCTTTCCATTTATTCTACTGTCTCTAGACTTCATGTCCCCTCCTTATTCATCTCAAAAAGATCAAGTTGTTTGGTGTCCTTCTTCAAAGGAGAAGTTTTCTTTTTCTCATTCTTTTGCTTCTTTGCCTGCAGGACCTTCTAATATTGTGTTCTGGTTCAGTCCTTCAATTACTAAACGTTTTTTTTGCTTATGGTATACTACCATGGAAAGCCTTAAAACTAAGGGTAACCTATCCATTGCAATTCTTGCATGCAACCAGCCGGATGTTTGTGTTTTGTGTTACTTCAATGCCGAATCTCATGACCACCTTTTTTTCCAATGCAACTTCTCTCTTCCATTACATGGGTTTCCATCCAATTTAAAGGGGAATTTCATATTGATACTCTGAATTGGCAGTCATTCCTCATATGAGCATCTCCGACTTGGAAACATAAAAAGAAGTTGGGTTGAATTCTTGTTTCTAAATTGGCTCTTGCTGCCTTGGTTGACTTTTATCTGAACACTAATGAAATGATAGAGTTTTTAACAATTCTTATTCCAATCCTTGCAGAATTGTTCAAACCATCTATATTTATGTTCAATGCAGGTTATCTTCAATTAGATACCTCATGTGGCCTTTGGCTGCTGACACTGCCAAGCTTTGGGAATTAGCTGATTATTTCTTTTATTTATCATACAACAATATTTTCTAATCCTTTGAGAGCTAGTTCTTTCTATGCTTTCCTTGCTATTGCATCTCTTTTGTTCTTCTTGGTGGTCGGTATTATGGTGTGTATCTTGGCGCCTGGTTGTGTTTCTTTACTCGTGCTTCTGGTCTACATGCTCTAATTTTAGGGTTGTTTGGAGGATATTTTTTTCAACCCTTTTGCTTTTGTGTTCTCTTGGGATTGTCTCCTATTTTCTTGGTCCGTTTTTGCCTTTGTTTTATCCATGCTTGTAGGCCCCTGGGGTTATGCCCTTTGTATATATGAAAATCTCCTTTTCTTTTAATATACTTCACTTGCCGAAAAAAGGAACCAAATATGATATCAAAAATGTTGCAGTAAAACAATTTCTTTCTAATTAAACCTTAATTATATCTAATCTATGTTGCAGATATTGCTCTATCATTGATTCAGCGCAACTCCGAGCTGGCATGGGTGCAACCTTCTCCGCTGAAAATAATTGCTTCGAGAAGTTCTGCATTTAGAAGTGGAGCAGTCTTAAACTGGTGGCAAAACTTAATTTACTCTTGTTAGTATCTTAATCCACTCTCTCTCCTGTTCTTCTTCTTCTTCTTCTTCTTCTTCTTCTTCTTCTTCTTCTTCTTATTTTTTTTATTATTATTATTATTTTCTGCAGTACTATTATTTTTCTTAACTTTGTTGGGGTTGGACGCGCATATCCCATTGGTTCTTATTTGGTGACTGGTTTGGGAATTTTTTTGTTTTAGTGGTAGAGAAAGTAAAGTACCAAAAATTACTTAGTTGGCCATGGGTGATCTTCTTTGCAAAAAGTATAGAGGTTGACTAGATATGTGGATCAAGTTATGTGTATTAAGGATGTAGTCCAAACCATATTAGTTATAGAAAATCTTTTCCTTGCCATGAATTTCCTTCTGAACCTAAACCTTGCCAGCAACCATGGCCAGCACAAGCTGAAACACCATTCCTCAAGATACACTAACTTCGACTCAACCTTACTCTGCCCCAAACATTTTCTTGCCCCTCGTGGCAGACCACCTACAGCTAACCCTCGACCCATTCAAGGTAATGATCAGAACCTTGAAACTATCCCAGAAATAAATCCTGGATGAGGAAGAGTGGGAAGCTACTGAAGATCAAGGGCTCGAGCTCTAGCCCAAAAGATTGTAGAAGCAGCCCTTGCTAGAACTTCGACAAGTGCCATGGAAGAACTTTCTCAGGCAAGAAAGAAGATAGCTGACCATGAGTTTGCTATCAAACATGTAAGTTCCATTTCTCAGAAAGCAAGAGAAGAACCAAATGCCCAGTTCCCATCTTGATTCATACCCCAATGGACGAGAACTATCCCTCTATATCACTCACAACTAGTGTTTACTGGTCATTATCTCCCTTTGGTTCTTTTAGTTTCAAAACACACTTACCATTCCCTTCTTCCAGCCTCCCAAACTATCTTTTGGTCCCACTCAGTATGGTTATTATCCAATCATATCCCTTGCCATTATTTCATTTCTTTGCTAGCATGTAATCATAAACTTCAAACTAGAGACAACATTAGTCTTGCCTATCTCCAAATTACTAATATTGGTTCTTTATGTATGTCTGGATGCTGAATCTCACACCCGTTTATTTTTCAAATGCCCTTTGTTGATACCAATAATTTGGACATATGGAAAGATGACAGGTGGTGAGTTCTAGTGGAACTTGTCACACCAGATCACAATTCCAACAAGCTTGGAAGGGCGGGCTGCAATAGGATATTGCCATACATGTGACCTTACTTGGTAATTCAAGTCATAAACCTTCAATCCATTCAGGTTTTGACATGTGGAATATGTAAATTAAATCAGAGGGAAAGTGCAATAAACACCCCTGAAGTATACCTTTCACAACACTTTTTCCCCCTATTTAAAAAGTGTGCAAAAAACACTCCTATTCTTTTCAATTTGTGCGAAATCACTCCTCAATTAATATAATGCCTATTTTACCCTTTTACTCTTCCAAAAATGCCCCTACCAAACCAATCTTGTTAATGCCAAGGTCAAAGAGGGAGAGGTGGAGGTTGCGGACAGTCGGGCAAGAGGCTGCCGGAGAGGTATGTATTCACAAGGTTGATGGCATTTTGGAGCTTGTGGTCGGGGAAGAAGAAGAAAGACATGGTTGAATCGTGGACGAAGAAAGACGTGGTAGCAAAGATGGACGGCGGGACAAAATTGGCTGGCGAGGATGGTTGAACGGCCGTGATGAAGAACTGCGGTAATGCACTGGCGAGATGGATCCGGCTGGGATAGGCTGGCGCAGCGGTGATGGATCTGACGATGTGGACCGGCAAACAAGGTGGTTCTCAGAAGGGCAGAACGGCCGCGACAAGCTTGGCTGACTGACGGCGGGCATGGCAGTGACAGACCGGCAAGCAAGGAGAAGCTCGCACGGAACTGATGGGGGTTCGTGATGCCAGTGAGCTTGGAACAATGGCTGGCGAGCAAGGGGGAATCTCGGGGGGTGGTGGCAATGGCAGCGAACAGCGATTCCGACGATGGGCTGTGGAGAGGACTAGTTCGGCCATGAGCTTGCGACGCCTCTGTCTTTATCTCCCTCCTAGGCGACGCCTCCGTCTTTATCTCCTCCACTCCCTGGCGTCCATCAACCTCTCACTTCCTCCCCGAAAATGGGGGTGACTTCATCCGGCTAGCACCTTTGAAAGGCCCATGTGGCCTCTCGTGCTACAGTTCCTGCTATTAATGCCGCTTTAATCCTATATAAGGACACAATGAAATCTGTAGATCACGATAGAATAGGCAAGTAGAGGCACGTTTCACGAACACATTTTCTATTTAATTTTCTTAGTAAAGAAAACAGACCTTAGGAAAGCTAGTGCCTTTAGATAAGTCAATCTTCAATACGCTTGTAGTCCAAGCTGAAGAGGTATATATATATATATATATATATGTTTGTGTATGTATGTGTATATAAATGTATCTGTATATATATAATTTGTAAATTTATAATAAATTGAGGGATATTTTAGTCATTTCACAAAATATTATATATATATATAACCCCTATAGTATGCTTACAGTGCATATTGCACCCTTCCCGTGCAAAAAACACTCCTAAACTATGACATTTGTGCAAATAGGTCCTATTTATAAAAATTGGACTAAAATGCCCTTAGTAACACATTTTATAATATATATATAGGACCTATTTGCACAAATGTCATAGTTTAGGAGTGTTTTTTGCACGGGAAGGGTGCAATATGCACTGTAAGCATACTATAGGGGTGTTTTTTGCACTTGACCTTTAAATCAGAGGCCAAAGATGGTGTAAAACCAATAAAGAATAACACGTGGAGAGTTCAAATAAGACTTGCCTTATCATATTGGTTCCTTAAAAATTGGAGAGGAAAGCCTTGATACCCTGCATGGGATTCCATGTGACAAATAAAAAAGGAAGTCACTTGGATAATGCCATATGTCACTGAAAGAACAAGAGTCTATCACGAAAGTCCACATGGCATATAATTACCACGTAATAAATTTTGGGTTTGCCCATAATCTAAGTTTGGAAGGTGGTTGACCAAGTCATTAAGGATGGTAACAACTTGTTCCTACAATTTCTCCTAGTTTGTGGGATGGTTCCAAAGACTCATGCAATTGTTATGGAAAGAATGTCCAGGTTCATTGTTGTGTTAAATTATGGCAAGTTTCTCAAAATGGAATCATGGGTGATTGAGCAAAATAATGGGGAAGTATATATTCACACGTATACACACACACACACACACATATATATATAAATATACAAGTGATGTTTAATTCATGCATGGAAGAAGGAGTTATTAGAACATGGGACACTTGGCGCCATGGAAACGTTCCAAGTGGAAGCTTCAACTACAAAAGTGGTTACCGAATTGAAAGAAACGTGCATATATAGTAATGTATACGTATGTGATATCACTTCAAGAATGCACAACCTTGAACCTTTTAACTTGCATTTGACATTAAAAGAGCAAACCTCAAGATAGGTATCTTGGGACCAACACATCACATAAGTATTTAGGCAATTAATCGAAGACATGGGATGCATTAAATATCGGAGAATATAATTAAAACATTTCCAACAAATTGAGAACTCTAGGTTCATACAAGCATTCAACAAGATAGCATGGAATTTAGCAATTTAACAACAAACCCCCATACCAAACATGTCATCCACTCCCTTAAGCATGTATTATCACATAAAACATACAAATCACTCACCAGAACTTAGGAAAATATGGGTTAGACACCCCTACCTCAATGGAGAACAAAAACCTTAGCTTGCTCTAAGCTTGAACTCCACCAATTCGAAGGCTAGGACCACCAAAATGAAGAGGAATGAGAGGAAAACTCAAAAACTCTTTCTCTTGAAACCACCCCAAAAACTCAAGCCCTTACCTAGCCGAAATCTAAAGGTGCTCTAATCCGAATTCTAAGACCATAGACTTGTTCCTCTTGGCGCGATCTATCACTTTGCCTTCTAGAACATGAGCCAAAACCCTATGGAAGCTAAGGATTTTGAAGCTTCAAGTGTGTGTTTCCTTGGTGGAAAAAGAAAGAAGAAAGGAGGGGAAGAGAGAGAATTTCGTAAGGGAGAGAGAGAAGAAAAAAGTTGTGGCAAAAAACATGAGTCAACCCCTTTACACACTAGTCATCAAATGGTGGGTCCCACTTTGACCACTAAATATACCAATTTGTCCTCCAAAGCTAAATGTAATCACAACAATGCCATACACACACATTTAGCCACAATTAAACACTAATAAGAAAATAAGAGAATGGAAATAAACTCAAAAATTTTGCCGAGTACAAAAACCCAACCTAGGACCCACCCGAGACCTCCTGAGCCCAAAAACCAAAAATGACCGGAATGACTCTAAATGGGTTTCTAAGGATTCTAAACCCGAGGAAATGTCCCAAAGAACTTCTGGAACCTCATGGCACCCGTCCCCATGCATAAAAAATTAATATATTCAAAAATAGAAAAATATCGGGTTAAAGAAAAAAAAGAAAAGAAAAGGAAAAAGGAACCCGGTCATTACATTAGCAACTCCCCCCCCCCCCCCCCCCCTCCCTCCCTCCCTCCCTCGCGATGTGGGACGTCACAATCACCACCTCTTGGGCTCCAATGTCCTCGCGGCCTGATCCACATGAGCTTTTGCATGCCAACCATTTTCGGCTGGGTATTGGCTTTGATACCATGTAGATATTATCCGCTTTACACACTCTCCTCTTGGTACTTATGATTTTGCTCAAAATGCATCTACACAATTGGGAGGTATCCACACATATAAGTGTCATCAAATCTCTCAATCAATTTAACATCATATAATCAACTTGCCACTGGATTGTATGCACTCTCTATATGCAACTTCAACACATAACTAAAATTGAAATGCCAATTACTATGGCTAACTTTGAGACTCAACACTCATTAGAACCCCCCTCTAAGGTTGTACATAATGACCAATAATTTCCTCAAATAGGAGAATACTTGTCTCTAAAAGCCACGGGTGAACCTCTTAATTCAACTATTACCCATTTTTCTTATGGCTAGGAGAGTACACAATTCTCTAGGTCATGTGGAGGAATTTCAGAACTCAACTCAGCATATATTCTAGTGATAGAGCCTGTACATAACATTATCCAAATCACTATTAGTGCTAGGGGAGATACATTACATGACCTCAACCGAAGGGACACCTACCCAAAACCAGTGCTTGAGCTCACTTAGCTTGAAAGATTATTGCACTAATAAAATTAGGACACGTACAAAACCTATCCAAACTCCACGTCTCAACCATCAGCATAACCCCCTTCCCCTGGGACACACACCCCCTATTGACACGTGCCCTAAAGTCTATAATTAATATTTCTTACCTGTAAACCTAATAAAAGGAGAGTTGCATACCTAGAAACATGTAATCCTACATAATCTAGTTACCTATAAAATTTCTAGACCTAACTAATTAAGAATAATATATACTCTTGGTTTTTGCGCCTAAAGTGCTACTACTTTTTAAACTAAATGAGCAACTAACTAGTACCTCACCTAAAACTAGGTTTATAGGGGTGGCAATTTAAGCCCTAACTCATTAAACCGCCCAAGCCCGCCCACTAAAATTAAATCATTTGGGTATCCAAACTTAAGTGAGTGAGTTAACAATAGGTAAAAAGTGGGTACCGATTCAAGTCAAAGGTCAATGGTGGGTTAAGAGTGGGTACCCATCTTAACTCGTTCGAACAAAATCTTGTTTTTCTGTCTCCTCTCTCTTTTTCTCTTTCCTCTGTTTTCTCTCTTTTTATGTTATAAAAAAGGAAAAAAAAATTTGTTACGCTTGAAATAAAAAAATTAATGAAAAAACAAATTTCTTTTTTAATATTAATATTAATATTATTTGTTTTTATCTATCTCTATTTTTTTTTTTTTTTTTATATCTCTCCTCCTTTTCTATCTCTTCTCCCTTTTTTCTCCCTCCTCCTATTCTTGCTTCCCCTGGTTCTCTCTCTTCTCTTCCTCCAGAAAAAAGAAATTGTTAAAATTTCTTGTTTAAAAAATAAAATTTTATTTTTTGCTGTGATAACTCTTCCATTCTATCTCTTCTCACTTTTTTTCTCTCTCCTCCTATTCCCTCTTCCCACTGTTTCTCTCTCTTCTCTCCATTTCTCTCTCCTCTATTTAATTATTGGGCTGTGATAACTCTCAAAGTAAGTTGTACAGTAACTTTAACCCCAAAATTTTTTTTTTTTAAAAAAAAAAAAGAAAAAAAAAAATTGCAACTAGTGAGACCAAAAAATTAATAAATTTAATATAAAAATATATATTTTTATATATTCAACAATTAAAATAATTTGACAATTTGTATCTAAAAATATTTGAGTAATTAGGTTGGGTGTGTGTTGATTAGCTCATTTAACGCCCAACCCTTTTATGACCCATAATAAATGGGTTGATAATGGGTTATTGACCCACTATTGACTCACCCATTCATGATTAGCCCAAAACCCGCTCAAAACCACCTAATTGCCACCCCTAATTTTTCAAGTTTAATCCAACTAAAATAGGTTAATATTATTTGCTTACAATTTTTCTTACTTATATATATATATATATATAAAAAATAAAAAAAAATTAAATATTTATTCTTAACTCTTTTAGTTTCTTTCCAATTTTTTATTTTTATTTTTACAAAGTAGTTTAATATTCTTTATATTATCTCATGTAGATGTTCCCACAAAGTTAGAAGAGACTACATACTACCATGGTGGAGGGGATATTGAGAATCCTGCTGATAAATGCTTCCTTTCAGGTTTGTCAAAGTTTCTTAATTTTTTTTCCCCATTTATCTTGTTTAGTTTTTCGTTGATGGTAAGACTTCATTTCCAAACTCTATTTTTTCTTTTTAGATACTACTGTAGAATTTACCCCAAATGTGTTCATCTACACAAAATTATAATTGAATTGTAAATCCAGTTGTATGGAATTGGAATCAACGATTTCAATTTCTAATCCGCTATTTAGATCAAATTTGAAATTTCTCTATAAATGAATTCCAATTCCAATTCTTTCCTTCCTATAAATATTCTTTTATAAATAAATATTTATATGTGATATATGTGAGTATATAAAAATATATAGACCTATGTGTATAAATATATTAATATTTATATACACATATTTATCAACGCATACATATATACACATAAATATACTACTCAAACATATACAGACCAAACCTACACATATAAATACACAAATACATACACACACACCAAATATAAAAACATATAACACAAATATAAAAACACAGATGTGCATATGCATATATATACACATGTATACAAACACATTTATACATACACAAATAATACACATATGAACACATAAATAAATATCTGCATACATAAATGCACATACATATATATTTACAAATATACACACAGACATAGATATATTTGCAAATGTACGTACACACATATATAAACATATATATATATATATATATATATATATATATATATATACAAACATGTACATATACACATGTAGATATACAAATATAGAAACAAATGTGTACATATAAACACATTTGTACATACACAAACAACTAGACATTTGTACATACAAAAACAACTAGACATACATTTATACATGCACATATATATATATATAACCGTAGACATATCCACATATATACACAAAGACATACACCTCTATACATGCATATACATATGTAGACACATAAAAATGCATATACAAAGACATATTTTTGAGTGAATCACAAAGACACATAAAAATGAATATACAAAGACACGCATATACATATGTGGCCTTTTACCGCTAGTTTGCAATTAGCATTTTCTTCTCCCATAATAACCGTGGGCCGATCTCTCTTTAGAAACCTAAGAGAGAAGCTCTCCTTCCTATAGGTGTATAACATTAGTTTTATTGTGATTAATCTCACAACGATAATAATGACAGTGAAAGATTAAATAAGTAGCATGAATTTGTACTCTTTCTAATATTAGTTACATTTTGATAGAAATTATAGCTCGTCCCAAGGTACCGCACTATATCTTTGACATTGACAAATATACTTTGGTTGTCTATGCAGTGAAGCAAAATTTGCTTTATGTCATATGGAAAGTCACTTTAATATTTGGTAAGATATGTGTGTACTTATCAAAAAATATATATATATATTTGGTAAGATATGTGTAAAATATCTAATTTAATTTGGAGTATGCAATACCAAAATTTTTAGCACTCTTCAAAGTATCATTCCTTAATTTCATTTGAATTGCAGTGCCACAAGTGAATTCCATTCAAGAGATGAAATTGAAACACTTGCAAGCATGTCAATTTGTCAAACATCTTTGCAGCAACATTTTGAAACCCAATTACTCAAAAGCTAAAGAGATCATTAAATCATCTTTAATGAGTGCAGCAAGTTCCGGAATTCCTGAAGTTATTGAAGAAATTTTGGAGGTATTTCCAGAATTAGCCTATTGCAGAAATGAGAAGGGACAACATATATTCCATGTTGCAATTTTAAACCGTTGCGAAAGTGTATTTAACCTCATTTATCAATTTCACGAGGAGGTGAGACAAATTATATTATCAACTGTAGACTCAAACAGTAACAGATGCTTAGAATTGGTTGCAGATTTAGGAAAAGAGCAAAAACTTCATCTTAGAGCTAGTGCAGCTGGTGCGGCTCTACAAATGCAACGCGAATTGCAGTGGTTCAAGGTAATGGGTTCTATTTTCCAACTATGAAAAATTGCAAGATAATACATATTTTTTATGTTATTTTTACTTTCATACTCTTCCTGAAGTTTATTTCATTAAAACTATACACTCTCCTATTCTCATTTGTAGGGCATAAGATGTGTCCAGTTTGAGCTTGAAATCTGATATTCAACTCGTTTTACCAATTTTGGACTATAATTTAAATTTAGTTTACATTTGGTTGAGATATTAATTTCATTTATAAGATTTGTCTCGGATATGGTATGAATATGGTATAAAATAGATCATGTTAACCCAATAACTGGTCCAAAACATACTTATTTTTAATTGGGTTAATACTTCTTTGGATTATACATTAATCATATGAGTTACATATAAATTATATAGAAGATCCTACTCGAATTCGAAGCAAATATATGAATCTTACATTATGACATGAGTCAAGACTTGGATTTACATGGATTTACTATTGATTTGATCCATTTCATTAACTGTGTCTTAAATCTTGCAACATAAAAGTGTGTTGGTGCAATTGAAAAATAAAATGAGAGATGGAACCACCCATATGAGAACTTTATTTACTTTGATGATAATAATTTCATTCCACGATGTCAATCATTTGATTATTTGTTGTGTTGACTTTGTTCCCTTTAACGAATAAATAAATAATGGATATGCGTCAAGTACACAAAAACAAGTTCATGTTTGATGTTAAGTATGACGTTTACTATGTCTTGCATGTATTTAGGTTAATGAAGCAAATAATTGCATTTAGTATGTCTTAGCATTTACTGAGGCTATGTATGTAGTTTGTGTTTGATCCTTATATGCTATCATTCTAAATTCATGGTTCCCTAGATGCTCAAAGAATTTTCGAACTCCCCTTTAGAATTTTCTATTTCCTCTATAAATTACCAAGGAGACATTTAAAACTTCTTGTCAACCCAAACTCGTACGATCCATGTGGCTTGTGCTTCCTGGATCATAGAGAAATCAATGCCTCATTTGGTAGGAGGGATGGAAAATTGGAGGGAAAGAATAAAGGAAGGATGAAAGAGACATCCCTAAAAAAAGATGGTGCCCATCTATTTTTTTTTTTTTTTTTTGAAGGGTTTACTTAACATGAGGGATGTAAATAGATTGCATTGAACATATTTTTTTACCATTTCATCCCTTTATGAGAATTCAACAAAGTAATTTGGTTGATAATTGAAGGGTAAATACATTATTATCTTTATGCAATAGCTATTTCTTCTCTCTCTCCGTTCTATTCATTTTTTAAGGGATGGAAATAGGTGGGCCACTTTCTTCCTATCTTTTATTATTCCTCCAACAAAACAATGGAAGCATCCTCCTTCCTTCCTTTCTTCAGGGTTCCTCATTTCTTCCTTTCTTCTTTCTCTAATTTTGTTGTTCCAAGATTAAAATTTTCTCATACTTTTTTCACCAACCCATATCTTAGACTTTTCAGAGATATATATTTTTTTATTTATCAAATATGCTTTCTTAATGCAAATTCATTCAATTTAATGCAGGAAGTAGAAAAATCTTCATTTGATCATTTTGATTATAACACTGATAAAAGGAGTACGCCCAGAATAATATTTACTGAGACACACGAGGAGTTGGTCAAAGAAGGAGAGAAATGGATGAAAGACACCGCCACATCATGCACAATTATAGCAGCCCTTGTTGCTACTATAGTGTTTGCAGCTGCCATTACAGTACCAGGTGGAAATGATGACATAAGCGGCCTTCCAATTTTCTTACAAGATAAAGCGTTCATAGTCTTTATCATTTCAGATGTGCTTGCTCTGTTTTCATCTGTTTCCTCTGTGTTGGAATTCTTATCCATTCTCACTTCACGTTATGCAGAAATTGATTTCCTTTCCACCTTGCCCAATAGGTTAATTATTGGTCTGGTAACCCTATTTATCTCCATAATATCCATGATGATCGCCTTTGGAGCCATACTACAACTTCTTTTTGGACATAAGAGTACATGGATTATTTTTCCTATTATTGCATTTTCCAGTATCCCTGTGACTATATTTGCGTACTCACAATTTCCTCTCCTTTTAGATATGATCAAATCCACTCGTAGCCCTGACATTTTTCGTCAAAAGAGTGGTCGTATCCTTTCTTAGATCTGCAAGTTGAGAAAGAAAAACTGTAAACATGTATTATTTGCTATATGTATCAATAAAATTCTTGGATGAATATGCTAAAATTTTCTTTTTAATCTTTGTTTAAATAAAGATTATAGATTTGTCAGACATTTATCATTATACAAAATAATTGCTCCTGTTTCTCCGTGTGTGTTAAATATTTGATATCTCCCTCGAGACCTAAAATAGTCATACTGCAAGCAAGTTACACAAAGTTCTTATGTCATTTTATATTTTCTTCATCAAAATACTGTCATTACATCTTCTCATTATAAAATAAAGTTGAACAAGTTCATTCTTAGTAAGCACTTATTGTATTCAGAATAGATCTACAAATTATGTTATGAAATTTGTCTTCCCTGTGGTTATTATTCTATTTTTGTTTGTTCCTCCAAATTGAAGTACACAGAACCATATTTTGCTAATTGGTGAGGGCTAGAATGTGGCTTGCAAAATAAACATACAGATTACTGAATGAGGTATACATAAATATGGCACCTCTATTCATCTAAGTAGTTGAATTAGGCTGCCCTATAATGTGTCTAAGGCTGCCCTATAATGTGTCTTGTTTTCTGTTGCCGACTTTTAAAAAGAGGTAAAATAAAAATAAAAATCATGTTTAATAATATATTTTTGTTTTTCTATAATTGAAAATATTTTTTATTTTTCTGAAAAAAGGCGGAAACATAAAAAATGTGTTTCCACCGTTTTCAGTAGTGTAGTGCAAAAATGTTTTCACTATTATTACTGTACGAACATTATTCATTTCAAAAAAAAATTCTTTTTAATTCATCTTATATATTAATGCTACATATTAATTATTAATAAGAAATATATTTAATATATTATATAATAATGTAAATTATTTTATTTAATGAAAAATTGTAGTTTTAATATATAATATATTATATAATATTGTAAATTATTTTTTGAGACAATAATATTTATGATTTATTATGTAATTTTTATTTATTTTATATTATTATATACTAATACTTTTATTTAATTTATATTATCATATACCAATATCTGTTATATATTATGTAAATATTAAATTATAATTAATTTATAATATTATAATGCATTATATATTTTATTACATATAAGATATATTATTTAATATTTTTGATTAATTAAATATATGATGTATCACATTATAGATGTATATATGATCGTTTTTGCTTTAGCATATCTTATTTTATATTGATTTATTGGGTATTATTAAGATTTGTGATTTAAAATTAGATATTGTATTTTATTATCATGTATTGGTTATTGTTAATATTTGTAAAATAATAGAATTGCATACTTTGGAGGGAAAAATCTCCCTCCAATAAAAGCATGACACGTCGTTACGTAGGGGCCACTTTCAAATACACTATATGGGCCAAACAAAGGAAGAGTCATGGACCCGAAAAATGATGCCCAACACCGAAGCCCAATGGAAGATGGAGCTGGATATGGATGATGTACCTTGAATTATGGTTCAACGTTGCATTGGAGATCCAGCCCATTTTCGCAGCCCAAATCCTACTTGGAGAAGGAATTGCAACATGGTTATGATTCATTTATGTAAAACATAAATAATTATATAAGAAACAAATACCATATGGTAAGGACTTAGCGGACAAACAATGCTAGTATCAGCCTAACTCTACTTTGTAATTTATTATAGATAGAGGCAAATGACCTCATAATAAAGGATGAGCAAAATTTCGCACTTATTGTATTCATTACTCTCAATTCCTTTGAGTGTGTTGCAATTGTTTTGACTTTTATTGGTCAAGCAAATTTTTGCAGCTACACTTTGGCTCCGTCTGTGGAAATCGACAAAGGTTTCTCATAATTTTTTAGCTTTAATACTTGCGATATCATTCCGGGATAGAAACTAGAGTAGATATCGTTCAACCACAGTAGTTGGAGATCATGTAGAAGATGTATGAAGAGTTTCTACAACAATTCAATGTCCTACGTCAAGCCAATAAAGCCAATGTAGCACAAATCAACCTCCTATGTCAGGAGAATGAAGTGCTCCGAATAACAATTCAGCAGGCCAATACACCACCACCCCTGCCTTCGGTAGACATACAACCTATTCCTCTAGGCCTGAATTGTAACGACCTAGTTTCCGGGGTATCCGAATCACTAACCGGGTCCTTACCTGAATCCGAGGACACGTAACGGTACTATGGTCATTTCACGTCATTATAATAGTCCTAGGGTCTATAAGGGCATAATAATTTTTTAGCATGGTCAATAATGGTTTAAGAATTAAAAAGGGTACAATAGTCATTTACTAAGGTCATTCAATGATTATGATAAAGTCTAGGGGCAATTATATAATTATACTAAAGTTTGGGGTCAAAGTGTAAATATTAGCTCAAAGATACAATGAGGACTAAGAAGGATGATAATATAGATGTAAGTCATTAATCACTTTTTAGTGCTCATAACCCCATGCAACTCACTAAATGAATGCACACATAAACCCCATATGGCAAGAACATAAGTTACGTTAAGTTATATAACAAAACCGTTTTAAACATTTAAACACATAAGTATACAAAATGCCAAGTCAAAATGCAATATGAAATAAACCCAATCCGTCATCCATGGTTTTTAAACCAGGACACTCTGATACCACTTGTAACGACCCTAAACTTTAAAATCTAGTATGTCAACTGAAAGACCCAAACCTGACCTAATATCGAGTTTGAAATGTTGAAGCGAGAATAAAAGAAGAGGTCACTAAAGATGAACTCCACCTCTAGGACAACAAGAGATCCTCTAATGAGGTCACAAGACTCAACTTAAATACGAATGCGGAAGCGAAGAATAAACGGATGAAAACCATTCCAAGAATAAAGGATAAAGGGGTAAAATGGTCTAATCAACAAATAGGACCCCAACAAGGTCTCAAAACATGAATACATCTATATACTATGTACCTAGGTACCTTAGGTAAAAAAAGAGAGTCAAGAAGTGAGCAAAGGAGGAAACAACAAACAAAAGGGAAGGTGTTAGCACTCGGTCGACATGTAAGGTCTACTTATCGACCGGAATGGCCAACTCGGTCAATGTGAGGGCACTTTACGTCGACCAAAAACTCCCAAGTCACAATAGGTCCACTGTGCTACAGTGAAACGGGAGATACCGGTTGACATGTGGAACCCAAGCGTTGATCGCAACTCCTCTGAAACCTACACCCTGGCCTAGAAATCTGCAGAATGGATTTCGGCTACTCCCATACATGCCCAATGTTAAGATATAAATAAGTAAATGTCCAAACTAGATGTCTACGCATGGCAAGGACATTTGTGGACCCAAAAGTGTGTGAAATATTCATTAAGTGTGCATTTAAAACAATTTCCAAACATTGAAGATAAAATGGCCTTAAGGCCTTACATTTACATTTCTTCCGAGAATCATATATATACTCATACATTGTAATAAAACTACATCATCCCAAATATATACATGAACTAAATTACAAATTCCAGAATAGCTACAACATAGAATAGAGACAAGTATACATATCTTCCCCAAATGCATCATTTAAATCAATACATCACTTCTATAATCAAAACATAAAAAGGATACGTCATCCTTAAGAGCCTTGATGAGCACTGAATATTGCATATTCGAGCCCCTAAAAATGCATATGTTAAGACCTAAAGTAGTACTTTTATATAGTTTTAGACTGATTTATGTTAACCAAAGAAATAGTTAAAACCGGGATTTTATGATGAAAAGACTGATATCGAAGCTAACAGAGTCGTTGCCGATCATTTGAAGCAAGATTGGAGTAAAAATGGTGATTTTAGAGAAGTTTAAGTCCATACCTCGAGCACAAGTTCCATAGCTCGAGCACAAAGAAGCAAGAAATCAACTAAGGCCAAAAAGCTCGAGTAGAAATCTTTCTGCTCAAGCAGAGATTCAAGATGCTCGAGCCTTTGCAAAAGGGCTCAAGTAGAAATTGCCTCGGAATATGAAAAGACGCTTCGGAAGTTCCATGTTGCCAGACCTCGAGCAGAGACCAAAAAGCTCGAGTATAATCCAAAAAGCTCGAGCAGAGGTCCCAAGGCTCGAGTACCCAAGCATAGTGATCGAACACTATGAAGAATCATCCCAAAAATATTCTAAGTGTTGATTAAAAAGACGTTTCAGAAAAGATTTGAAGAAATTTGACTAAGTATGGAATTCCTGCTCGAGCACAACCTAAAAGGCTCGAGCACATGCCAAAATACTAGAGCAGAAGCTTCTCTACTCGAGCCTTTGCTGTTGAGTCAGAATTTAAAGTTGTGGGATTAATTCTAATTAAGTCCTATATCATCCCAGACGGCCCCAGATAACCCTAGAGGACCTAAAGTCTATCAAATCCTTAGTAGAAGTTAGTTGCTTCTATAAAAGGATGCACAAGGCCATATAAAAGCACTTTCGTTTTAGTTTTCATTATTCTAGATGTAGTGGTGGCTTTTAGGGTTTTTGGTAATTATTCTGAAGCATTGAAGGTGAAGATCCTCATAAGAGAAATGCAGTCGCAGTCCATGATAATGAATACCACGACAACACAGATGATATCTTACGTTGTCATGAGTAGCTAAATCCTCTCATAGGGCATTGATGTAACCCGAATCCGAGTACTATGGTTTGATTGTTCTAACGTTTGGAATTTAATTGCTTATGTATCTTGATTACATGATTATGAGCAATTAACTTAGATCAATTGGGTTTTAATGAATTAAATGGTTTTTGAATGATTAATACATTATCTTAGATTTAATTGTTCTTAAATTATATTCGACCTATTCCTAGTGTACAAGATTAGCGGCTAAGGGCTTCTCGGACAATAAGAATAGAGATCATGCAATGGTGCTTAAATGTTTTTTATGAATGAATGCTTTTATAGTTTATGCCTAGGGAAGTCAAGTTATACTACAACATTAGTTTGAAATAGGTAAGTAGATAACTCGTGCCAACCGAAGATAGGTTATTGTTAGTTGAAATTCATGAAACATCTTTCTTCAAATCTAAATTAAATGAATGTTATTGAATTTAATTCCATATGATATATAATTGTTAAAATCCCATGCTTGAACAGTTGCCATAGTATGAGGTTCGTGGTGAAGTCAATCCCTAAGACCTTCTCTCTCCAATCTTATTCTTTTATTTTAGTTTTATTTTATTTTATGTTCGTGACAAACAACTAATCAAACAATCTTTTTTCTCTAAATCAAAATTGTATTAATTGAATACTTAATAATCCACTATAGTCTTTGTGGTTCAACCTTCTCTAAGTAGCTCTATCCTGTAAAGGATTCGTACTATTGCGTCTGGTAATTTTGTACACATCAATTTTTGGCGCCGTTGCCAGGGACTGTGTAACGGTTTATAGAGTTTACTATTAGTTCTATTTTGATTCAGTTTCAGGACCTTTTGTCAGTTCTTGTTGTTTTCTTTACTTGGAATTTTTCTTTTTGTTACTGCTTGTGTAATTGGACTTACTGCATGTTAGGTCGCTGTTCTTTATCAGAATCAACACTTGAATATGACCCTGAAATAGAGAAAACTCTTAGGCAAATTAAAAGACCTAAACATAATTCTACTAGTTAGGAGAATCCTCTAGGACAGACATGGCTGATGATACTAATGCACCACCAAGAGCACATGTGCCACTTGCACCTGCTCCTACACAAATAAGGGATCATTATATTCCTAGATCATATACATCCCTTTCGTGCTTTCAATTTCCACAGTTTGATTCAACCTACTTTGAGATCAAGCCTGTTATAATCCAAATGCTTCCTTTATTCTATGGGTTTGCAATAGAGGATCCTTATAAGCACTTGGATGTGTTTATGGAATTGTGTTTAACTACCAAGTTGTCCACTCTTTCGGATGACGCATTTAGGATGAGACCTTTTCAGTTCTCTCTCAAGGATAAAGCAAGAGCCTAGTTGCATGCCCTACCAAATAATTCCATATCTACATTGGACATGCTGCAACAGGATTTCTTAAAAAAGTACTACACTGTAGGTAAAACCACACAAATAAGAAGAGAGATCATGACGTTCTCCCAAATCCTAGGTGAACAACTCCATGATTCATGGGAAAGGTATAATGATCTGCTGAGAAAATGTCCACACCATGATATTACTAAATGGCACTTAATGCAGATCTTCTATGATGGATTATCTGATCCATATAGGAACATGGTGATACATCTAGTAATGGAGCTTTCCTTCATAAGAGTGCAATTGATGTTTAGGAACTGTTTGAGGCCCTAAATGAAAATTCTATGCAGTACACTTCTTCCTCTAGGTCTAGGTATATTCCTGATATCCACAAGATTGAAAATCTTTATGAACTTAAGAAATCTAGTGAGTTAGCCACTCAAAGAGAAGTGTTGAACCGAAAGTTTGACCAAGTCTTATCATCTGGCTGTGTTCCTGTTACTACTCAGCATGCATCTTTGCCAAAGGAAGTGTGTTCAATCTGTGCTAATCCATCGTATCTTGCTGATACTTGCCCAATGGTGGGATAATCATTAAGATCCCTTAGGAGCAAGTAAATGCTGCATTCTCCAAGCCAGCGTATAATCCATATTCTGCTACTTATAATCCAAGCTGGAGAGATCATCCCAATCAATCATGGCAAAATCAAGCCAAAGGACCACTATTCCACAATCTCAGGGATAGTACCAAAATCCATCTAATCATTCGCCCCAAAATACTTCTTTCAATCAATCTTCCATATATCGTTCACCTCAGTTTAGGAATCAATCTACTTAAGCTCCTAATCTTCTACCTCCTCCTAGAAATTCTGCGTTCGAGGATCAAGTACTCAATGCTCTAACTGATCTTAAGCAAATACTCAACTTCTTCATTCTCATTCACAAGCCATAGTAAAGCTAGAGGCATAAGTTGGGCAAATAGAGAGTACTCTATCTCGAAGAGAGGATGGAAAGCTACCTAGTCAGCCAATAGCCAACTCGAAAGGGCAGACTTACATGATTGATGAAACTAATCCTTCAAGTGTTCATTAAGAACAAGTCCAGGCTATCACTACATTGAGGAGTGGTAAAGTGGTTTATAACCAAGTTGAGGAGCAATGGGAAGACAAAGAAAGGCGTATGATTCTCATTAATCCTATCATTCTAATTCCACATCCCAAGGATGTTCCCTCAAATATTGCTCTATCGAGCTTCAAAAGAGTTGAAGGTGAAGTCATTTCTTCATCTGCTCCGAACCTTGAGACAGCTTATGTGAAGAGACCGATTCTTTTTCCTATTTTTACTAATTTTATTTTTCTGTCTTTTATTTATTTATTGTTTCCTTTCCCATACCTTAGGGTTTTAGGAAACCGAGTTAGGGTTTTGTGCCCAATTTCTTTTTCTGACGTCACATGCTTTCTCTTCACTTTATTTCCATGAAATGCATAACTTCACTTTTGTAGAAAAACATGCTACTTGTTTACTTTTCCATATGGGTATGGATGCATAATTTCTTCAAAAACATTTTCATTTCTCAGGGTGCTTTTTGTAATTAAGTTTTTGGGATATTTTGTCTTAGGGATCTTTTTTGCAATTATTATTTGAGATATTTAGAAGAGGGACTAAGTTGCGATTTTTGGAAATATGTGACAAGTGTCACTCTTTTCTTAGGGACATTTGTCATCTTTTGGTGGCTTAGGATGGTGACAACTGTAGGCTTGAGATTAAGCCTTATGAGGGGGCATTGGATGGTGACATGTGTAGAGTAAAGATTCACCCACTTGGTGGCCTAGGATTGGTTCACTTGTTGGCTTAGGATCTTGACAAGTGTATGGCTTGGATTTAATCTTATGAGGAGGCCTTCGATTGTAACAAGTGTAGGCTTTAGATGAAGCCTTGTGAAGGTGTGTGAGATTGTGACAAGTGGAGGGGTGAGATGAGTGTGTGCGTGTGTGTGAGGTAATGCTAACTTAGGGTTAATGTGTGTGTATGCTTGAGTTAGTGGAGAAGCATATCTTTTTCCACTAACTCGTCTTTTTCCTCACAAAACCTCTCTAGCCACCACCATTGACAACCACCTTTGACCTCACTTTACACCACATTCTTCTCACATTCTCACCTCACTATTGAAGGGTTTTTGGTTCCTTGGAGCATCACAATCATAGCCTTGTTCTTGGATCCTCCATTGCATACCTTTATTGAGGAATATAGAGCTCTCTACTCTAGTGAGGTAGGGGATGTCCTATGTTTATACCCTTAGTGTCTTAATGTTTAATTTAACGTTAATATACATTGTTTGCATGCTTATAACTTTTAAGACTTGTATATAGGTTGATATTGTATATGGTAAACCTAGGGTTTCATGATATTTATAGCTTGTATATAACCTATACCATGTGTTGATGTTATTTCATGTGAGGTAGTCTAAATAATTAGCGATTTTCATGTATAGAGATTACTTGATTTGAGTATAAAGCATGCCTATGAAATGTTGAATATTCAATGCTTGTTAATTTTGAAATGAGAACTTAAAACTTGCTAAGTAATGAGATGGATGGATTCCTTAATTTAACAAGTGGTAGTAGCTTAATTGATTCACATTGTTGGACTTGCATCCCTATAAATGCCGTAGTAGTTGAAGACTCTATATCATTTTAGTATTGTAGACTTATAGAGATATAGTCCTTATATGTATGAAACATAGTGTGTGTACCATTATGGTTTTAGTAGCATGGTGGTCAACATTATTTAGTCCATGAGGTTCATGATGTTTTAAGATGTGTATCACGGCATGCATAACAAGTTTGAAGGATGGACACCATCCGAACATTGAAAATAGTGGACATCGCGTCTAGTGGGTGGAAGGTCCCATAAAACATTGGCCAATGGGGTGTGGAAGTGTACCAATCTCGTTTCATGTCTGGGATTTGATTTCGGCATTATTTTTCATCATATTGCATTATGGAGCTGTATGTGTGACTTAAATCATAGTGGAGTGTATGTGTAAATTATTTGGTAGCTCTTGGATTGATGTATACCTTGTTATCCTACTAGTTTCGTGGTTGTTGCTATTGCAAGTATATACTTAGTGTTTGAGTTTGCTTTCATTTACAAGTTGACATTACTTTTGAAGTTATAACTTATTGAGTTTACTTGTTATGGATGGTATGTTTCATGATTCAAATGTAGCTTTAGGATGCCCTTTATCTTCCTTATTGAACATAGACGTTAGGTGGCATGATTCGTGTGAATTCGGTTTATATTGAACTTGTAAATTCATTGAAACTTTAGGTTATACACATATGTTTCTCCTACGAGTAATGCAAGTTACTCACCCTAGTTGACTAGGTTATTTTCAGGTAAGATGACACTACTTCGGATGCTCAACATCCCTAACTTGGCTTGAGCTACATTGGATATTTGATGTGTTTTTGTATACATGCAAGTGTTAGCATGTTAAAATTTCTTTAAATGTTGTAATATATAACTTGTATGGAAGCATAACTTGCTTCCCTTTTTGGGCATGTAACATGGACTTAAATATCGTATTTTGAATGTACTACAACACGTATCCAAATGAGGCCAAGGGCCAATCTCTTTTGTTAAATGGAATGTATGAGAAAACTTAGCATATTTTGACTTCCATGACCTATTTTATCTTAAGGGCATTTTGGGTATTCTATGTTAAATTTTATTTTGATTTTAGTTCATCATTTTTTAGAGGACTCAATTTAGGGGGGGGGGGGGGGTTACTTCACAAACTTTTTTCAAAAGAATCCATTTAAGTGTCGAAAAATGCACATTTTCAGTCAAACATTTGCTTGTAGCATATCAGTTTCTGCAGATGGCAATGGATCGCCGGTTGTGGCGATGGATCACCAATGTTAGTGATCGATCACCAGACAGCTGTTTATCCTTCGCGGACTTCGCGATTAATCGCCGAAGTGGTGATTAATTGCCCTGGGAGCATTTTATTTTCCATTTTTATTTAAAAACTTTGAGGTTTCTTAACTCTTTCATCCGAACTCTGAATCAGCCGATTCTTGAGTCTAAACTTATTAATTTTTCATTGTCTTTCCAATGGTGTGAATGGTAGTACCCAATTTTGTTTTTAAAAGACTACTTTACCCTTAGGGTTGTTCTTGCCCGTTTTCAAAACTTCGCTTCCACATTTGGTTCATTTGAGTTTCGTGGCTTCATGGGAAGTCACTTTGACGTCTTAGGAATGATGTGCATCTCTAGAGACCTTATTTCTTTCTTTCGCTTCCACACTTTAGATCCATTACCTGGTCAACTTTTGGGTCATCATTAACGCATCAAGTTTATAAAACTTAGGTCGTCACATTATGAGCCAAGAGTGCCTTTTCTTGAACGTCTCAAGGAAACCTCCTACTTTGGTAAACAAGGGGAGAAAATTTAAGACATGATGGAGGTCTTTAAATAGGTCAAAATCAATCTACCTCTCCTTGATGCTATTAAACAAATCCCTGCTTAATCTAAATTTTTAAAGGACTTGTGCACTCAAAAGAGAAAATCAAGAACCCAAGTTCCTAAGAAAATTTGTCTCACCGAGCAAGTCAGTGCTAAACTTCAGCATAACACTCTTCTTAAGGTTAAAGATCCTGGTGCTCTTACCATTTCTTGCATCATTGAAAATTATGACGACCTTGGTTTTTTAAGCCAGTGCGTCATGTGATGAACCAGAGATTGATCCGATAACGGATCCAGATGTGAAGCAAGAAATAAGGCAACGGTCTCCTAAGGCATAACATGCCTCTAAGACACTTTGATGACCTTCCATGAGGTCTGGAACTCAATGAGAACTGACGCGGAAACAAAAGATCAGAAAAGTAACAATTTAGCCCTGAGGGGCAAAATAGCCATTTATGAAAATATGAATTCGGGTGCCACCGAGCACACCGTTGGAAAGACAACGAAAAACTAATCAAGATGGACTCAAGAATCACATGATTCGGAGTCTGAACGAAGGAGAAACGGCATGACGAAGAAAAACGAGCCCTTAAGGCTAAAAGGGTAAATTGGTAATTATCCAGGAAGATCTGGGTACAACCGAGCACACTGTTGGAAAGACAGTGAAAAATTAATCAAGTTAAAAAAAAAAGTTCACTCGATTTGGAGTCCGGACAAAGGAGAACGAGCGAAAACAAAAGTCGACGTCACGACATCAAGACGAGCACCCCAACAAGCACCATGAAATGCTAGGGGAAGAAAAGTTTCAGTCAGAACTGAGAGCCGAAACGAGGTCCGAAACGAATTTTTCTGGAAAAACACGAATAAGAAACCCCCCCAAAATCAAGTTTTCTACCCAACAGTACAGATGAAAACACAAAAAACTCACTATGAAATACCCAAATTGCCCCTAAATCAGAAGAGGTCAAGAGGGTCAAAAAGCTATTATAGGATCTGTCCGCGACTGAGAGCAAAAAGGGGCCATCAAACGAATTTTTCTGGAAAAACATGAAGAAGAGACCTCCCCTCCCCCCAAAATCAAGTTTTCTACTCGACAACGCGGATGGAAACAAAGAAAATGCACTGTAAAATGCCCAGAATACCCCCAAGAAAATCAGGTCAAGAAGTTTAAAATCTTTCTGAGTTGCTACCAAAGGAAAGGAAATGGGGCTTCGGGAGGTTTTTAAATTGTCTAAATTGAAAATGCAATCTTAAAATACACCCACAAGACCCCCGGAAGTTTCAGATTGGTCGACACATTTTTCAAAAAAAAGTCGATGAATAGTACCAATACTAAAATCTCAAGTTTTTTAAAAAAATATATTTGTAAACCTTAGAATTAATGGCCCTTGGCCTCATGTTATATATACAAAATAAGCATCCAAAAAGTGTACTTAGGTTCATATTACATATTTGGAATCAAGGATACAAGTTTTAACATATAAGGCTACAAAATGACATTTCATGTTAACATTTGCATGAAATAGGAACTTAAAAGCTACAAGTCATCTAAGGAATGATGAGCATCATGAACCAAGCCTTCGTACCTGAAACAAATCCCCAGTAACTTCGGGGTGAGTAACATAAAGCTACTCGTAGGAAATGAGCATGCATCGACCTAGCATTTTACAAAATTATCACCTTAAGGTGAAACATGTCAATGGGCTCATGCCACCTAACGTCTATGTCAAAATGAGACTCAGAGAGCATCCTAAGCTACCTTAGATCATTTCTAGCATAAATTACATCATTCATACAATTTAACCATATAAAAGCATATTATACAACGCGACAAGCTATAGGTTCTCAACAGTATCAATTTGGAATCTAAGATACGAAAATAATTAAAGTGGGTCATGCCACCTAGCATTTATGTTCCAAATGAGTCTAAGGAATCATCCTAAGCTACATTAGAACAACAAAACACAAGTCACGATATCGATGCAATTTAACTAACATTGGAACTTCCAATACAACGCATAAAGCATGATTGAAAATCAAATAAGGAACAACAAGTTACGATATCATCTAGTTATCAACTTGAAATGAAATATGAAATCAAACCAGGTGGATACTTGGACGTCATGCCAGATCAGACCGACACCATAGTTACTTTAGGGTTACTAGCCCATAGGTAACCTCCCTATGTGTGCACTAGAACCATGTCCTAGCCTTAGTCAAACAATGACATCCCCAAGTTTCCAAAATCAACAAGTTGTGCAAAAAAGTATATATCAACATGTATATACAAGATAATCAACTATCTACCACACACAACCAAAATTGGAAACACATACAATACATGCTCTAAGTTCAAAACTACTATGGCATAAAAGATGTCAAATATAAAATGTGCAACTCATTACACAAGATGATGATATATTCAATAAGGAAAACATATTTTCATGAATATAAATATAACAACTATGTTATCTAATGTTCAAAATGTAACCAAGTGAATATACAACAAGTCTAAGTCCATGATTTAAACATAGAAACAACTTCCAAAACACGATTAAATCCATGGAGCAATTAGATAGAATTTAATTGAATAAAAATAATTAAATTCTCTAGATTCCAAATTAATTCCAAATAACATCAAATTTATATAAGTCGAAGGACATATCATGGTCATTACATATATAACATCAAATAACTAATTAAGTGATTAAAACACTTAAAATAAAATTAATTAAACTAATTAATTATTTTTTTTTCTAGATTTTTAAACAACTCCAAATGCTCTCAAATTAACATATATTTAAGAACTCACCAAGACCTACTTTAATATCACATTACAAGTTTATTTCTTGTTTGATACAATTATATGAATTAAACTTTCACAAAAGATGAATATTAAATAAAAGTTGCAATTCTTATTCAAATAATCCCAATTTAATCTATATCAGTGACGAGCGCTGAAAAGTGCGTATTTAAACCCCTTAAGCTTTGGTATTCTAGAATCTTTATCTATCTTATTTTACCATTTTGTATTGATTTCGTGTTATTTCCATTTTCAGGTACTTATCCCCAAAACAAGCTAACTCAGCCAAATAAGAGCATAATTGAAGCAATTCTGGGATGAATCAAAGAAAGGAGCAAAGTAGAGCAAAATGAAGCAAAGGGTGGAATTTCAGCAACTTCGATTGATCTCAAGAAAAGTTCAATCGATCTAACTTTCATCGATCTCAGCACTTCAAGATGGATCTGAGCCATATTGTCCCTGTTCAAAGATCTCAAAAGTTCGATCTATCTAACTCTCTTCTCCGATCGATCGAACATTCTTCTCCTTATCTAAATGATTGATCTTATCCAGTTGTACCACCCTACCAACCACTTTTGTCATTTTCCTAAAAATATCTTCAAAATATCTCAGATTTGTTTTCATCCAAAAAGGCGCTGCCATCGAGGATCGATCCAGCCTAAGTTCGATAGATCTCAGCTATGTTCAATCGATCCAAGTCCAAGGTTCGATCGATCGAACTTCCTCCCGTGTGAAAAAGTTAAATTTCCAGCTCACAAAAAGTTGTCATTTATCCAATCATTAGGGAATATTTGTTGTATGACCCAAGCTCATTTTGGGGGTCATTTAACCTACCAATATAAGGATAAAGATTACTTTTTGTATTATATCACATCATATCATATCATACCTTGTAGAACTCTTAGGGAGAAAACAAAGGAGAGGAGGAGGCTAGAGACACCATTGGAGACTCTTCATCAACCAAGGAGCAGATTTCTTCCATGGAGCTTGCCCTTGAGGGTTGGAGGACATTATCTATGAGTGACTAGACATCCTTTTGGGGCTAGAGTTCGCCCTAAGCATGCTTTCTACTTCTTTATTTATGTATTTTTGAGGGGATTTGTATTGTAATTCATGTCTTGACACTTTTATATATATAGATTTTGTTTATTTAATGATTTATGTGGTTCAATGCTTCCAATTGATCATTTCATTCTATCCATATGTCTATGTATGCTAGAATAGATATTCATGTGTTTGTCTCTATTTCTTGTGTTATTGATGCATGTCTATGTGTGTTGATGCTATAGATCTGGAGATTGTCAAGACATAGTGCTTAATGTTATGTTCTTGTGGTTTATTTGATGGTTCATACTCATTTCTTGATGGATTGTGCCTCTCCCTTAGTTTAATTAGTTTAATTTCCTATCATTAGCTTAGTTGTAATGTAGTTGTTAAATAGGAGGACAATCCATGCTTATTGTTGATGTTCCATACTTATGAAAAATAAGTAACATATACCTCTAACCTTGTGATGTGTTTGGAATGTGAGCTTAAAGAAATGATTAATGGCTTAATTTGATATGTTGTGCTATCCACCATGTTGTTTAGATAATATATGCTTAATTTGTCATCCATGCTTGTTGAAACAACCACACACACACTCTATATTGCAATACATGCTCTTCCCTTCATTAATCATTCATTAAATGTGTAGAAAAGCTATGCTTAGTGGTGATCTCTAAACCCCAAGATCTCTCTCTCTTTTATTCTCTCTATTGTATTATTGCTTACTTTAATTTAAATTGCATCTAGTTTAATTCAACCAACCAACCACTATTTTGATCACTCGACCTACTAATCCTAATTTTGATTCCTCAACCTAGTACGACACTCAATCCCTTGGGACGATCCCTACTCACCCTAGCTATATTTTTAGTGAAAAGTAGTAGTGGCAATTTCTAAACGTAAAACTTGGCCACATTGCATAAACTTTGGATTTGAATTGACGACACACCAAGTTTTTGGCGCCATTGCCGGGGATTGATTGATTGGCAATGTCATATTTATGGAATCAATTAGGAATTAGTACTTTTTTTTATTGTGTCTTTACTTTGTTTTCAATTTTTGTTACTTATTGTGTTTGTTCTTGATTGACAAGGAGCATTGGGCTAGGAAGCAAGCAAAGGAGTATTCCAAGCAAAAGAGCTAAGCAAGCAAAGGAAAAAGGCTAAAATTAAAAAATTGCTAAGCTAAGCTAAAAATTTGGAGTTGAAGTGCTAAAGGACCTTTGCGAGCTTTTTCTTTACTCATCCCTTAGTTAAATCGTCGGCCCACGTGGAGGCTTGTAATTCAATTCTCAGATAAATCGTGAGCCCGCGTGGAGGCAATTTACTTTTCTTGTATATTATTGTTAAAGCATGGGAGTATGAGAACATTGAATGTTGAAGAAGTTGTTGATTATTCATTTGTTGTGAAGGTGAATTGTTTGTTGTTGTTGCTTGTTATGTTGCATTGTGCATGCATGGTCGTAGATCATTGAGACCCACTCTTGTCCCTTTAAATTTTCATCTTGAATCCATTGTTCAAAACCCTAGGAGAAGAGGTAGTTGTAGTCAATCCATTTCATCAATGGAAGGACACAATGAGGACCATGTGGAGGACCTTGGTCACATAGACCAACAAGGTATCCTCCACCCCAATGTGCATCATGATAACATACAAGTTCTATTAGGCATGCCAAGGCCATATGTTCATCCACCACAACAACAAGGCCAAGTTCCATTAGGCATGCCAAGGCCATATGTTCATCCACCACAACAACAAGGCCAAGTTCCATTAAGAATGCCAAGGCCAATCTATGCTCCACCACCTCCCATTATTCAAGGAAACCAAGGTGCCTATGTTGTACCTCCAATTGCTAATCCTACCCTTGCTTTAAGAGATCACTATGTGCCTAATGAATATAATGCACCCACATGCATTCAATTGCCACCATTTAGAGCACACCACTATGAAATCAAGCTACAATCCATTCAAATGCTTCCTAATTATCATGGACTTCCAAGTGAAGAACCTTACAAGCATTTGGATGAGTTTCTTGAAGTATGTTCCACCGTAAAATATACGGACATGCCGGAAGAGGTCTTAAGGCTTAAAATTTTTCCATTCACCCTTAAAGAGAAGGCAAAATATTGGTTTAACAATCTTAGGCCTTTTTCAATAACTTTTTGGGCAGAAATGCAACAAAAGTTATTGAAGAAGTACTATCCGGTTTCTAAGACCAATGCCATGAGAACCTCAATTCGAGAATTTTCACATGGGGATGGAGAAACATTTCATGAGGCATGGGAACACTTTAATGAATTGCTTAGGAAGTGTCCACATCATGACATGCCCAAATGGCAATTAGTTCAATATTTCTTTGACAGCTTATCGAACAATTACAAAGGCATGGTTGATGCTTCCATGGGTGGCTCTTACATTGATAGGCATGAGGATAACGTGTGGCGTCTTTATGAGAGCATGAGTGAAAATTCTTTGCATCGTACTTTATCTTCGAAGAATGGTAGAAATTATAGTGGTAGGAAGAGTGTTAGCTTAAATCAAGTCGACCACTCAAATGAAATTGCCGCCGAAATGAAATCATTATCTCAAAGGTTTGATCAATTTTTGATCAACCAAAACTCGGTGAATCAACTATCTTCCTTCCCAAACCATTCTCATCATATATCTAATGAGACATGTATGACTTGTTCAAGTGTTTTACATTCTACTTCCAATTATCCCCATGGACATGTGCAAAGTGAGCATCATGAACAAACAAATGCCGTTTTTACTAATCAAGGGAACAATCCTTATAGAAATCATTACAATCATAATTGGAGGAATCACCCGAATTTCTCTTGGAAAAACCAAGGGGAGGGCTCAAACCCTTCCTAAGGCGGTTTTCAAGGAAAGTACATTCCACCTCCAATGCAAAGCCAAGGTTCCCAAGGTTTTAGATCATCATACCAATCACAAGGAAACCAATTTTCAAATTCTCATTTTCCTAATCAACCATCATATTCCCAAGGAAATATTAGAAGTCCCGCTTTTGAAGAGAAAGTTTTGACCGCTTTAGGCACTTTAGAAGCAAACACACAATTACTTCATTCTCACTTTCAATCCATTGCAAAGCTAGAAACCCAAGTAGGGTAAATAGCTAGTGCTTTGAATGCAAGAGAGAAGGGAAAAATGCCTTTGAATACCCCACAAAAGCAACAATATGTTGTGGAAACTCATTCCTTATCAGAAGGTCATACAATAGAGCATGTCAACGCAGTGACTACCTTGAGAAGTGGAAGGATTGTGGACAACCAAGTGGGTGTGTTCAATGAAGAGAGTGAACCAGTGCAACCACAAGTTGACACCTGTCCCGTTTCATATCATATTCCTCTTTTATTGCATGTACATGACCATATAAATGAGAATGTGTTGAAAAGTGATTTGAAAAGTTATTTAAAAAAAAAAAGATTTGCAAAATGATTTGAAAATTTCTTGTGTTGAAGAGACTTCAAAGAAAAGTTCTGAAAAAGTTTTTGAACTAAAAGCTCCATTTTCGGATGCCTTAAAAGGATCTATTTCAAATGACAAGAAAAAGGCCAAAGTGAATGAAATCATGGACGTGTTTAGGCAAGTGAAAGTCAATCTTCCACTTTTGGATGCAATCAAGTAAATTCCTACTTATGCCAAATTCTTGAAAGACTTGTGCACCCAAAAGCGAAAGAACAAAAGCCAAGCACATAGAAAAGTGGTCTTAACCGAGCAAGTAAGCTCAAGTTTACAGCATAACACTCTTCCAAAGTTTAAAGACCCTGGTTCACCTACTACTTCATGCATCATTGGTGATCATATCATTAATCGGGCTCTTTTTGACCTAGGAGCAAGTGTTAACCTTCTTCCATACTCGGTTTATGTCAAATTAGGCTTAGGAGACTTAAAACCGACATTGGTAGTTTTACAACTTGCCGACCGATCAATCAAAAAGCCTAAGGGTATCATCGAGGATGTATTGATTAAAATTGATAAATTCTTCTTTCCCGTTGATTTCGTTGTCATTGACACAGAACTGATCCCAAATCCTAAGAGCCAAATTCCCGTTATCCTTGGCCGTCCTTTCTTGTCAACCGCGAATTCCAACATCAATTGTAGGACGGGGATAATGAAGATCTCATTTGGCCACATGAAGGTAAAGTTGAATATTTTTAATCCAACCCCCAATTCATTTGACAAGCATAAAGAGATTAATGTTGTAGAGAAATGTCATGACCTTAAAAGTGAAGGAATTGAGTTTTTGTGAGACCAAAGTTTCAAAAAGTCCATCTTCAACCTTTAAACCAAATAAAGTTGTTTCAAAATCTTGTTTTGAAAGGGCGTGGAAGCCTAAAGATTGCATTGACCAAGGATCGAAAACATCTTTTGAGCTTAATCCAACAAGTTCCCTTAAGAACCATTTGTTGGGTGGAGTTCAAAACACTTATCACCCCATCAAGGAGGGGATGCACTACAAGATGTTTGATTCGGGCTAAAAGAGCCCAACGTCTTGCTAGAGACGTTAAAGACTAGCAAGACATTTTGTAGGGTGTCAAAACTCTATTCCTCCCTCATTTCTATCTTTAATTTCATTTCTTGCGAAGTCTAGATACTTGTTTTTGGTTCATATGCATTGCTAGGAACAGTGATTAGGATTGCATACACTTTTATGTTGAGATTGAGAATTTTGCATAAGTTCGATCGATCTCCAAGGAAGATTCGATCGATCGAACTTCGACCTACATCCAACACTTAGAAAATTTTCAACCTGCATCCACCTGCATCCAAATCACCTTTCTGTCCCATCGTTCAAACTTGTTCTTAGATCGATCATAAGTTCTTAGATCGATCCAAACTTCAAATTCGATCGATCTTGAGTTCCAACACTTAGAAAAATTTCTGAACCCAAAAACCTGCATATTTTTTTAGCTCTCTGTTAGATCGATTGAACATTTTGTTCTGATCGATCTCTATTTTTCATCTCATTGCTTTGACTTTGTTTTGACTTTTTAATTTTAAAATTCCAAAAATATTTTATTTATTTATTTTTATTTACTTATTTATTTTATTTTCCAAAAATCCCAAAAAGATTTTATTTTATTTTAATTCTTCAAAAATCCAAAAATATTTTTAAATTTTAAATTTTTAGTTTTTAATTTTTCTATTTTTTTTCAAAAATCTTAAAAATTTCAAAAAAATTTCAAAAGAGAGATCATTTCAGTTCGATCGATCTGAGGTCTCAGTTCGATCGATCGAACTGGTTTGGGGAAGTTTTTAAAAATGAAACCGAGGGTGTCAAGATCAATTTCACAAATCGATCTAACCCTCTTAAACCCTAACCCTCTCATCGCCGCTGCACCCAATTTTCTCCATCTCCGGCGAGACCTCCAGCGATTTCCCCTCATCCCAAATCACTCTCTCTCCTCTTGGATCTTGGATCTCGTCACTTCTTCGTACCTCATCTCTTTTCTCTCATTTTTGGTAAGATCCGAGACTTCATTTGTGATTTTAAGCTTCAGTATGATGTAGCCATGTTTTACATGTTAGATCCAAGCTATTTTAATGTTAAAAATCTCCATTGATGAAGTTTGAAGCTTTTTGCTTATATATGTATATATGTGTATATATGATTGTGTATATGGTTGAGATTTGTTTTGATTTTTGGAAGTATGGGTCTCGTAAAGTGATTAGGATTAGTGCTATGTTGTGTTGATGGGCACACGACTATGTTCGTGAAGGCCTCGTGCCATCTACGTCATAGATCTGTGACTGTCCGTGTTCTTCGCAAAGTTCAATCGATCGAACATATTTCTCAGATCAATCGAATGAGATCGATCGAACTTAGTTACTTAATTTCTCAGATCAATCATGTGAGATCGATCTCATAATTTTTGTGATCGATCGAACTTCATAGATTTCATATACACATTCCATGCATCTTATTTTGTGTCCATGTTATCTCATACATGCCCATTGCCTGTGATTCTCCACATTGGATGCATTTTACATTTATACTGCTTAGCATGTTCACATCCTGTCGCTTCTATAGCTTCATGTCATTTATCTATTTTGTTTATCTTACTTGACATACATGATTCTATTTTGTGCTTTAAATTCTTTATTCTGGCATTGACTTCCCTTGTAAGTTTTCAATTATTTTACAGGCCATGGCTCGGGTCAAGACTGTAGCCCGCGGACACTATCACCCCCGAGGCAGGCAGACTTTGGATGACGAGGCCGGTCCATCTCATGCCCAGGACCCCATACAGGAGGAGCCAGCTGAGCCCACACAGTCTCCCCATTCTGACAGCAGATTACATTCTGATGCTGGCGCATCTCCTTCACACGGTGACACTGAGGCTGAGCACATACCATCTCCACCAACACAACCAGCTCAGCCAACCCAGGAGTTAGACCAGCCATTACGTAGATACTCACGCCTTCCAGTGTCGCACGAGTTAGTTTTCAACACAGATTTCTTTTCCAGATTGGTACTTACCCGATCAGCTTATGACGATATACTACAGAGGGGCCTTGCAGCCATTCTTGCTCCTGTCACATACCCAGTGTACCCGAGGCTAGTACGGATGTTCTTTCAAAACCTCCGGCTTGCCCCTCATAACACGGCGGAGCTGAGGACCTCTTTTGATGGCCATCTGATTTCTATCACTATGGACACATTATCCAGATCGTGCCATTGTCCACATGACTGCCCTCTAGAGCTACATGAGACATATCCCAAGCTATGCTTACCTTCATATGCAGATATGGCCATTCTTCTCACAGGTCATTATGCCGATGGCGAGACCTTCGCCACCCGTACCTATTTGCCAGATGACTTGTGGTTCTTTGACTCAGTCTTGTTCCGCAACGTCTTCATGGCCGACCATAAGATTTAGCGGAGAGGCGACTACTTGACAGCTTTGTACGCTTTCTATACAGGGCATTGGTTGTCTATCCCTACGCTCATCTGGAGCATGATGAGGAAGCTTTATGATAATCACATTAGCCAGGAGAGGCCCAAAAGGGCTAAGTCTCTCCCATTTGGCCACCTCATCACCCAGATCTTACTAGACCAATACTATCCTTTCCATCCATGGGAGCTCCCTGAGAGAGGAGCTTGTACCTTCCAGAAGAAGGACTGGGATAAGAGCTACAATGCTATTATCAAGAGATTATAGGAGGACGCAGCTGAGGCGGCAGAGGAGCTAGAGGCTGAGGAGGCAACAACAGCAGCAGGCCAGGCAGTGGACGATGCAGTAGTCAATCCGGTTGCCGTACACATGGACATTGATTTAGAGCAGC
Organism: Cornus florida; assembly: GCF_030987335.1. Lineage (NCBI taxonomy): Eukaryota > Viridiplantae > Streptophyta > Magnoliopsida > Cornales > Cornaceae > Cornus > Cornus florida. The sequence continues at coordinate 28,600,305 of NW_026775580.1, read as the reverse complement.
CTAAAGAGGACGCAGAGCAGCACTCGCCAGTTGGGTCACCTATTCACGATGCGGAGCAGGCTTAGGATCATTATTCTTCTGATCTAGCCATACCTGAGGCTCCAGCTTAGACACTCGACTTTGGAGAGTGTTTTTAGACTCTGGAGGACTCAGTGGTATCTATCCGCGCAGAAACTGTCACCCTCAAAGCTGACATTGCTTCCCTCAGCACGGATATCATGGCCACATTTCGTGATCTATCCCGAGACATCCACGGAGCATGCTCTGCCCGTCCAGCCTCATCTACCTGAGATTCCCAGTCCCTCTTCCTTATTATACTTGATATTTATGATACTTGTTACATTTTTGTCACTGTATACTATTTTTGTAGCTGGTCTGTCGGCTTTGATTTAATGATGTACTATGCACTTTATCCTACTTTATATATATGCTTTCTTTATGGATGTCATATTCTTATATTCTTATATCTGTCTGTTTGACTCCATCAGGTGCATCTCAGTGACTTCAGTGAGAGAGAGTACTGCCCAAAATTTTTAGGACCACCCTTATACCTCTCTCTAATTTTCAGTTGCTATCCCATTTACACTTGCATGACCACTGTGCACTGTTATTATCCCTTTTGTTATCTAATGAGTTTATCCAAGTGCCAAATTTCAGGACCACAGTTAATCCTAAGTCTGGGGGGGCTATGCCACCCACTTTGGATACTTCAGTCCCAGCCATTCTTTGCCTTAATTACATTGGTATACTCTTTCCTTTTGTTCTCTTTTCACATTGAGGACACTGTGCCATTTAAGTTTGGGGGTAATGGTGCTTTGCAGTGTTTGTTTTTAAATTCAAAATTTAGAGCATGTCTTGTGTATTTGATGGATTTTATATGATTGGTCCATGTTAGCGACGATTTTGATCTTTTGAGGACTATACTGCTTAAAATTTAAAAATTGCTTGGCTTGAGAGTCCAATACTCCTTGTATGCCTTGTGAATGCCATTTAGGAGTAAATTTTTTGAAAAATTGATATCTTGCTTACACTTGTGGTCCACATCATCTTGATTTTGTGATTATTTTGAGATTCACTCTAGTATTCTACACTAGCACAGGCGCACACTAGCATTCATTTGTGGGGTACATGCTTTGTTGATTATTGAATTGGTTATATCTCAATTGAGTTAGTAGTGCATTGAAAGCTTTCATTCTTGATAAAGGTGGATAACAACACATTTTCACTAAGTAGCCGGGATTCTAGCCTCATCAAGCACTGAACTTCTCGTGTCGAAAGGTGGAGGGCCCAAACTCTAGGTTAATAATTGAACTTGCTAAAAAAAAAAAAAAAAAAAAAAGAAAAAGAAAAATAAAAAGTTGCAAAAGTAATAAAAAAGTGAGGACTTCTCCCTAAAGGTGAGAAATGGGAAATGATTAGATGGAGGTTATCTTGATTTGTAGCCTAGTTGATTTGAGCTTGTAAATCCGTTGGGGTGTTTCAACACCTAGTGCCTTAAAGCTGTCTGGTTTGGGAGTCATTGACCTAACGCTTGACCTCATGGATCGTTAGAAAGCTTAATAGATCAACACATTGCACCATGCTTCCATCTTTGATCCTAAAAAAAAAAAAAAAAAAAAAAAAAACAATTGAAAAGAATAAGCGCACCTAGAACAATAAAGCTTTAATAAAAGGTCCACTTTTTGTCATGATGATCGGTACTAGATTTGTGTGCTAGTTTGAGGGTAAGGATATGATCATTTCTTTAGTTGGCTAAGATAGTAACATATTTGATGCTGGTCCACTCAAAAAGGATTCTAAAGTTGTTTTGATTTACATGATCATTGTCTTGATGTGTGGAGGACCATACTTGCTTGCTTGATGTTGAAATTTTGGGAGATTGCTTAGAAATGTTTGAAACATTGCATACTTGAGGTAGTTTTCTCCCAATGCTTGTTTGTAATATTGGTGCCTCATTTGTGAGAATGAGCTTAATGTTTGTGCGTATCATTTCTGAAAACCCTCACGAGACTTCACTCGTCCACTAGGGGTAACCTAGGGGTTTAAAAGGCTTGTTGCATGTGTTAAATGCAATCGTGTTCCCTACGAAAGTGGCGTTATCCATTTAGTACTTTCTAGATTCATAGTTGTATAGTTGTTCATTTCATTCATTTACTTTTTAGTTCATTGCTAGGGACTAACAATATTTAAACTTGGGGGTGTGATGAGCGCTGAAAAGTGTGTATTTAAACTCCTTAAGCTTAGGTATTCTAGAACCTTTATCTATTTTATTTTACCATTTTGTATTGATTTTGAGTTATTTCCATTTTCAGGCACTTATCCCCAAAACAAGCTAACTTAGCCAAATAAGAGCATAATTGAAGCAATTCTGGGATGAATCAAAGAAAGGAGCAAAGTAGAGCGAAAGGAAGCAAAGGGTGGAATTTCAACAACTTCGATCGATATCAAGAAAAGTTTGATTGATCCAACTTTCATCGATCTCAGCACTTCAAGATGGATCTGAGCCATGTTTGTCCCTGTTCAAAGATCTCAAATATTCGATTAATCTAACTTCCTTCTCTTATCGATCGAACATTCTTGTCCTTATCCAAATAATTGATCTTATCCAGTTGTACCAACCACTTTTGTCATTTTCCTAAAAATATCTTCAAAATATCTCAGATTTGTTTCTATCCAAAAAGGTACTGCCATCGAGGATCGATCCAGCCTAAGTTCGATAGATCTTAGCCATGTTCAATCGATCCAAGTCCAAGGTTCAATCAATCAAACTTCCTCCAGTGCGAAAAAGTTAAATTTCCAGCTCACAAAAAGTTATCCTTTATCCAATCATTGGGGAATATTTGTTGTACGACCCCATCTCATTTTGGGTGTCATTTAACCTACCTATATAAGGATAAGGATTACTTTTTGTATCATATCACATCATATCATATCATACCTTGTAGAACTCTTAGGTAGAAAGTAAAGGAGATGAGGAGGCTAGAGACACCATTGGAGACTCTTCATCAACTAAGGAGCAGATTTCTTCCATGGAGCTTGCCCTTGAGGGTTGGAGGACATCATCCATGAGTGGCTAGACATCCTCTTGGGGCTAGAGTTAGCCCTAAGCATGCTTTCTACTTCTTGATTTATGTATTTTTGAGGGGATTTGTATTGTGATTCATGTCTTGACACTTTTATATATATAGATCTTGTTTATTCAATGATTTATGTGGTTCAATACTTCCAATTGATCATTTCATTCTATCCATATATCTATGTATGCTAGAATAGATGTTCATGTGTTTGTTTCTATTTCTTGTGTTATTGATGCATGTCTATGTGTGTTGATGCTATAGAATTAGAGATTGTCAAGACATAGTGCTTAATGTTATGTTTTTGTGGTTTATTTGATGGTTCATACTCATTTCTTAATGGATTGTGCCTCTCCCTTAGTTTAATTAGTTTAATTTCATGTCATTAGCTTAGTTGTAGTGTAGTTGTTAAATGGGAGGACAATCCATGCTTGTTGTTGATGTTCCATACTTATGAAAAGTAAGTAACATATATCTCTAACCTTGTGATGTGTTTGGATTATAAGCTTAAAGAAAGGATTAATGGCTTAATTTGATATGTTGTGCTATCCACCATGTTGTTTAGACAATATATGCTTAATTTGTCATTCATGCTTGTTGAAACAACCACACACACTCTCTATATTGCAATACCTGCTCTTCCCCTCATTAATCATTCATTAAAGGTGTAGAAAAGCTATGCTTAGTGGTGATCTCTAAACCCCAAGATCTCTCTCTCTCTTTTATTCTCTCTATTGTATTATTGCTTACTTTAATTTAAATTGCATCTAGTTTAATTCAACCAACCAACCACTATTTTGATCACTCAGCCTACTAACCCTAATTTTGATTCCTCAACCTAGTACGACACTCAATCCCTTGGGACGATCTCTACTCACCCTAGCTATATTTTTAGTGAAAGGTAGTAGTGGTAATTTCTAAATGTAAAACTTGGCCACATTGCATAAACTTTGGGTTTGAATTGACGACACACCAATCAACCACCATACTAAGGCCTAAATTTCTAGCATGCCATAATTTAACTCTAAGTTGAATATCATCGTAAGAATTACTTCTTACACAAATAAAATAATTAAATTAAATTCTAGATTATGAACAAAAGTATGCATACAAGTTGTATAAGCATCATTAGCATGCAAGACAACAAAAGTATGAAACTATAACATCCCTACCTTAATTTGAGATGAAAATCTCAATTCCCCATTGAAAGAAAAGTGCTCTGAATCTGACAATACCGCGGGGTTATATCGGGGACAACACGGTGATCATTAAACTCCAAAGAGGACCTACCAAAATCCTAACTTGACCTCAAACCTGAACTCAAAAATTATATAAAAACGGGTTCTAATAAGGGGAAAAGATGCGCGTAGTCAAGACAAACACAAAACACAAAGGCACTACGACTTTTTAACAAAGGGAAGGAGGTTTAATTGAGAGAAGAAGGGTGACAGCCCCCTTGGGCTGCCATGGCAGCTTTTGGTCATGCATGAAGAGAGGGGAACATCACTTTTTAATTTTATAACCCCCTATTTATAGGAAAACCCTAAAAGTGCCCCGAAAGGGCCCTACCGGGTCTGGAAAAGTGAAAGTTGAGCATATGAGCTCAAATGGCAAAACTCTGTGAATGAAAAAGATCTGAAATGAGAAAATATCAACAACAGAAGAAACAACGTTGAAAACCAAGTCCCGAGCAGAGAGATACGCCCCGAACAAGTTCCGTAGTAACTAGGGCCAAAAACCCTGAAACTGAGGAAAAATGACCAGAAGACAATTCTAAGAGTACACGACTTGACAAAAAGTGAAAACAAATCCCATATGAGGATCCAAGCTCAAAATGAGGCATTTTTCCAATAAATTTTATTAATTGTACAATGGCCTCTCTAAAAAGTAAAAACCGCACTAATGACCCAAAATGAAAATATCTTCAAAAAATATTTTTTTAAAAACCCCTGAAATAAAATATCTTCAAAAGATATTTATGAAAAACACCCCAAGAAAAGAAAAAGATTCTAAAAAACTATGCATCCATGCCCCAATGGACATCGGGAGCAACTAGAGTACTTTACTGCAAAAGTAAAGATACGTATTTTGTGGAAACCACTTAGAATGAAGATATGTGAAGTCAAAAACCAACTAAGTACGAAAAGTGAGGTTATGCCAAAAAGTGACAAACGAGGAAAAGACAAAATAGGGAAAAGGACGAAAAGTGAATAGTGTCAAAAAACGAAAAATGTGGAAATGATTTGGTTCTTAAAGAAAGTTGTCAATCCAAAGAAAAGAGTCTCAGAAATCATTTTCGAGCACTTGAGACGACACTAAGGTGTTGTTTGATAAAACTAAAAAATAAGCACTGAAAATTTCAAGTACTGAATTTTAAGTGCTGAAACTTTAAGGACTGAATGTATTAATTTGAAAACCTGTTTGATAACGTTTTAATTTTAAGCGCTGAATTTATTAAGATTGTTTGTTATATACAAAAGCTGAAGTCTGAAAGTTATAAATATTACATTTTTGCCCTTAATATCTGATACTTATAACAGTTTTATATTTATAATACAAAAATATTAATAAAACAACCACATTCACTCAATGAAATATATCAATTTAATAATGAATATTAATGTCAAATATAATCATAAAAAAATATAAATTCAGGATTGGAAAATGGGCCTTTAATACTCCAAATGTTCGTTCAATCACATTCCTTTGCTTGGCATGTGCATGGTTAAATAGCTCTTCTTTTGTTCTTGGATGACCACCATTTCGAAAGTCGGCTAACCAATATCGTACATTACGATAAGGTATTATAAATCTTCGGGGGTGTGTGTATGCAGCATCACACAAATAATATTTATCTACAATGTAATATGTTTAAAATGATTAATAAAGTATATGATAAGTAAATATTTTTTTTTCCTGCATGATAAATAAATATTCAAAAATATTACTACTAAAGAAAGTAATTCTCTTATATTTGAAACACAATTCTTCTCTGAGAATAAAATTCTATTTTATAAATAATTACATAATATTTATGTAGGGTATAAAAATGGTGTTAACAATATTAAACAAAATACGTGAAATTAAATAGAATTTTGTTATATAAATAATTATTTTCTATATATCGTGAATCAATATGAATATGAATGTTAACAGTTTAAAATATAAATAATTACGTGAAATTGAATAAAATTATTATCTAAATAATTATTTTCTATATATAGTGAATCAATATGAATGGTAATAGTTTAAAATATATTAGGTAGAATTATGTTTTTTATTTTTTTGGAATTTGTTCCATGTAATTCATTTTCATTAGTAACAAGAAGCAACTAAATATATATGATTATATGAGGGTAGAGTAGTCATTAGAAATTTATTTTAAACCCAACTACTTACTGTGTTCTGCAATAAGCTATAAGCAACCTTTTCAACGCTTAAAATTTTGGCCTCTTTTAAGCGGTTCTTACCATGTTAAGTGGTGTCCTAAAATTTTATCAAACGCACTTATTTTTAAAAATCACTTACCGTGTTCTGCATTCAGTGCTAAATTGGGAAATCAAATACCCTAAGTGATGAAAAACCAAACACAGAATAGAAAAGGCAATAGAAAAAATTTATCCGCAAAATTTGAGGAAAAAGGAAAAGAAGAAAATGACCGGGTCATTACAGAAATAATATGATAGAGTGAGCACTTCTTAATCTTAGAGCGAGTGTGAATCTTATTCCTTACTCAGTGTATGAGAACCTAGGTTTGGGAGATCTAAAACCAACGTCGGTTGTTCTACAGCTTGCTAACCATTTTGTTAGACAACCACGCGGTATCATTGAAGATATACTCATAAAAATGGACAAGTTCTATTTTTTGGTCGATTTCTTAGTTCTTTATATAGAACCGGTCCACGATTCCAAGAAATATATTCTAGTCATTCTTGGGCATCATTTCCTTACCACAACGAATGCTTGTATTAACTGTAGGATGGGTGCCATGGATTTATCTTTTGGAAATATGAAAGTCAAGCTAAACATCTTCAATGCCATTCATCATCCCCACGATGATAGTGAATGTTTCTTCCTTGATGTTATCGATGAGTTGGTTAAAGAATTACTCTCAACTATTCTATCCAAAGATCTTTTAGAAGCATGTTGATAAGTACTCAAATATGATGCATTTTAGCACCTAAGCTAGGGTATTTTAGTCCATTCATTTATCTTACTTTCATGTTTTAGTTCTAATTTGTGTTTTCATCTATTTCAGGTTAATAAGGTTGAAACAGGCTAAAAAGAGCCTTTTAGCTCAATTTTGGAGCTAAGGAGAAGATCCAGAAAAAGTTAGAAAAACTGCACTGTTGAATGTTCGATCGATCGAAGGAAGTCTAGATCGATTGAAGGAAGCTATAATCGATTGAGATCAAGGCGGTGCCAGCTCAATGGATAAGGTTGCCAGTTGTCTAAAATATTTTGCCACGTCAGCTTTGATCAATCGAAGTAAGTATTGGATCGATTGAAGCCCTGGTCGATCGATCGAAGCAAGGGCTGGCAATGAGTTGTTTTAATTCCCGAGCACGCCCTAACTCCACCAACTTTTGTAGCTGCGAGTTTACACCAATCAAAGCCCTTATTTCTGACTTGTTGCCTACTCAAAGAGGCTAAGAAAAATGCATGGTTTAAGATGGAATAAGCTGGCAGCTCCTAAGGAGGAAGGGGGTTTGGGATTGAGAAGATTGGTGGACATTGATAAAGCTTCCAAGTGCAGTATTACATGGGACTTCGTGCTGTCTAAAGAAAGAATTTGGGTGGCTTGGTTCAAGAAAAAAAATCTAAAAAGTGCACCTTTTTGGAATATTGTAGAGAGGGATGCTGATTCTCCTATTTGGAAAAGCATTATTGTTATTAGAGACGTGATAAAAGTTAATTGCAGATATAGTATAGGTAATGGACACAACATAAAAGCCTTCTTGGATCCATGGTGTGGTGGTAAATGTCTTGGTGAGATTTTTAATCATAGAATTTTGGGATTTCTCAGTAGAAATAAAAACCTTCGATTGAAGGATTTGATTATTTATGGGCAATGGGATGATGAGTAGTTATTTAATACCAATCAAGAACTGATTCAGGTGTTTAATAATCACATAATTCTGGGTGGAGAAGATCAGATGCAATGGAAGACTCCTTTCAATTTTAAAAGCAGCTTGGGAGGCCTATAGAACTCTAGGCCAGGATGTTTGTTGGGCAGGTTTGTGTTGGAGTGAAGGTAGGCCAAGATGGTCAACTCACTCTGTGCCTGTTCTACAGAAAGCTATACTCACTCATTGTTATTTGAATTATAAAGGTTTATCTCTTGTTTCTAGATGCTATCTGTGTTACCATAATGTTGAAACATTGGACCACCTGTTTTGTAGCTATAATTATGCTTGGGAGGTGTGGTCTAGCATTTCTGGAATTTTTGGTTTGGCACTAGAAAAGGTGAATGCAGTGCAAGATTTGGTTGATGTATTCAATCAGAGATTTAATGGAAAGAAGAACAAATTGGACCGTATTGTTTTCACAGCTGTGTTATATTTTATTTGGAAAGAAAGGATTGAAAGGATGCATAATGATCTATGTAGAGCTCCTTTGGAATTAGCTAAATGTATTATTTGGGAGCTTCTTGATGTCATGGGGGTTACCCTCCAAGATGTTTTGTAATCTTTTTGTTTGCTTTGTGTTTTTTTTGGCCTGTTTTTCTAACAGGTTTTGTTTTTGTATAGTAAGTGTGACGACCTTAGATTTTTCAACCCAGTGTGTCCTGTGATGAACCAAAAGAATGACCCGATAACGGTTTTGAAATGCGGAAATGAAGGAAACTAAGTGGCCACTAGAGATGTACGTCATCCCTAAGGCATCAAAATGACTCCCCATGGCATGATCAAATTGCATTATATGCTATTGTGTGATGATGTGAACATACACGCAAGTGTAAAATGGTATTTTAAACATGTTACAATGGCCCATGGCCTTATCACAACTCATTTACAACATTTGACATGTTAGACCTCCAAGTTAGAAAAATTACATTTCATAGACAAATCATGAACATGCTAACACTTACATGTGAATAAGAATGTTTCTAAAGAAGCTCAACTCAACAAATCACCCAAGCAATTGCAATCTCCAATCTTGTATCCTGTACTTGAAATATGCCCCAGTATCGTAGAGGTGAGTAACATAAAGCTACTTGTAGGAAATGAGCATGTACAGACCTACGTTTTACAAGTGTACATGATTTAATCATTGTGGTTCATTCCACCTAACGTCTATGTCAAAGGTGAGACTCAGGGAGCATCCTATCTACCTAAGATCATTTCTAGCATAAAACACATCCTTTATGCAATTTCAACAACACAAGAGCATGCTACACATAACAACAAGATATAACATGCTTACACAAAGCAACTAGTTAGAAACATGCTTACACAAAGCAACCAAGTAGAATCATGCTTACACAAAGCAACTAAATATAGATTCTCAAAGTTATCAACTTGAAATCTAAATGCTAAATCAACTAAATATAGCAATTTAGTATGGATGTACTTAACAACATCAAATTGCCAATAACCAAAACCACAGTCACAATATAAACATGATTGATAACTTGGAATTGAATGCAAAAACAAATAGTGGAAGACTTGGACATCACGTCTCGGACTAAACCAAGAACAAATTGGTTATTCCAGGCATTAACCAGCTGGGAAGACCACCCTAGTGCGCACTATCTCAATTGGGGAGAACTCATACCTCCCGCACTAAAGCCGAACTTTAGCCATTTCACAGTAACAATATCCCAAGACTCCAAAATAATCAAATAAGTTCACAACTTATACGTAATTTATATAATGCACTAAGTCACCTTCTATGCACAAGTAGATTATATCCACACAACACATGCTCTAAATCCACAACTACTGTAGGATGACAATGTCGAATCTTCAAAGTGCGATTCGTTACACACTATAACAATATAATCCAATATTGAAAATATAAACTCATAAATTCATTATAAGTCAAAAGTCATGCTTTAAACATACTATCAATGTCAAATACATGAGTTAATCAATAATACCATAGAAACGGAATTTAATCTATAAACTAATTAAATTCCCTAGGTTTCAAATCTCAATCAAATGGCCTCCAATTAGTACATGATAAACAATATTGTATGGTCATTACATATACCACATCAAAACTCGATTAGGCCATAAGAACAATAAAGTGGAATTTAATTAAATCATGAGAATCAAATCCCTAACTTCTAAAACAACATCAAATGGTTCCAAATTAACATATGCTAGAACATAAGTCATAGTTATCACAAATATCAAGTTAAACACTTAATTAGGCCAATGGAACCCTTAATTAGATTTTAATTAATCATTTTAATTAAAATCTCTAGATTTTCATACTTGTCCAAATATTTTCAAATTAAAGTATGTTAAACAACATGCCAAGACATAATTTAAAAGCATATCACAAGTCAATTTCATGCAAGGTACGGCAATGGGATTTAATCTTTCACAAAAGATAAATATTAAATAAAATATGCAATTTTTATTCAATCAGTACCAATTTAATATATGTTAACAAACATATTAAAACATGATTTTCTACCATGCCACAATTCAAATAAAAGTTATATATCATTATGAATTTTAAATCTTATACAAAGAAATAAAAATTACCAACTTTCTAAATTTGATACAAGGCATACATATAAGTTGTATAATCATGAGAAACACTCAATAAAACACATATAAATCCTAAAACATTTCCTACCTCAATTGGAATGAAAATTCCAATTACCACCGAAATGAAATCGCCCTAAATTTTGGGTCCGCAAGACAGATATTTCAGCTTGTTACCTTCAACTTGGGAAATTCATAAAAAAATTCAATTCTAATCCAAATTGAATGAATCCAAAGCCCAATGAAAGCTTAAACACTTTAATTTGATAATATCAATTTATTTTAACAAAATATTTTTCCAATTGAAACAGTTTTGAACCACAATTTTGAAACAAATTCTGCCCAGAAAACACATTTTCAGCCTGTAGCTTCGAACTTTGAAAATTCATGAAAAATTCATTTGACATCTAAATTGGGTAAACCGAATTTATTTTGGAATTAAACATATGAGAGTGTTAAACTAAAAAATTAAACTATGATCCAATGTCAAAAGGTTAGTGAAATAAATCATCTAAAAATATGTTTTCCAACTGCAATAAAAACATGGACAGCAGATAGTCTTAGATTTTAAAAAAAATTTAGAAATGCTCTAAAATTGTGAAAAATTTTTGAGTAGTGTAAAATCCATGGGGAAAGTTCCAGTAAAAATTTCAAGGTAATTGAAGCAACATAACTCCATATAAAAATTTGTTTCCAGACCAGATAAGAAAAGATTTAAATTTCCAGCAACTAGCTTGCAACTTCAAAAATTCATAACTAATTCATTTTAAATCCAAATTACATGAAACCAAAACTAAATGGAAGCTAATTGATTATATTTTCATGTTATATATTTAATTTGACAAGATTTATTTCAAGTTAAAACAGTTTAAGGGCAGAATACAAGTCCTTCTCTTCTATGCATGTAAAACACTCAATAATGACATAAAAATACTTCAAAATAATAGATCAATACCTCACTAGAGAATTGAATCCCTAGATACCAAAACAAAACTAGGAGTTAGGCTAGATCCTTCAAGGGTTTTGAAGAGGAGGATGAGGGGAACAAAAAGTATTCCAAGCTTTATGGTCTAAAGTAAGTGGAAGGGCCTCAAAGATTAAGATCAACGCCTAAAGCTTCAAGCTTGATCCATGGAGGCTAGGGTTTTGTGGTGAGGAAGAAAGAGATGAAATGTGAAAATGTGTGAGTGGAGGAAATAGAAATCCTCCACTCACTATGTGATCCTAAACCATGGTCAACACACACATCTATGGTCAATTGCATAAAAACCCTCATTTAAAACCATAATCCCAAAGTGGCCCAAAGATATTTGCAAGACTAAATTGTGAACCTACACTTGTCACCAATCCATGGCTCCTTCCTAGGCTTAATCCCACACCTACACTTGTCAATCATCCAAGCCAACAAGTGCACCAATCCTAGGCCAACAAGTGGGTGAATCCTCACCCTCCAAATGTCATCATCCAATGCATCAAAGTGTTGCCACACAAATGTCAACAAGTGGAGCAATGAGAGTGTGACATTTGTCACACTTTTCAAAAATTACAAAAGGTCCTTTTTGAAAATATCTTCCAAATTTAATTGCAAAATGGTCCCCAAGATGAAAAATAATTATTTTATTTAATTACACTAAAACCCCACAAGTTAAGAAGAATTATACTAAAGTATGCATTAATGCCCCTTTATGAAGGAAATAAGTAATCAACATACTTTTCTAGAAAAGTAAAAATACCACTATCATGGAAATCAAATATCATGAATGCGTGCAAAACCGTAATCAAATCTGAGCACAAAAAGTGAGGTTGTGAAAGGAAAAAGGATAAACAAGAAAAAGACAAAATATGAATATTATTCAGAAAAATAAAATATAGAAATGACACAATCCCCAAAGGAAGTTGTCAATCCAAGGAAAAGAGTCTCGGAAATCATTCCAGAGCACTCGAGACGACATCAAGTGATGAAAAATCAAACCCAAAAAGGAAAAGACAACAGAAAAAAATTATCCGTGAAAATCCGGGTTATTACAGTAAGGATATGCCCTTACTAATTCTCCATGTACTATATTGTTTATATCTATATATAGATATATATTTATAAAATCCTTCATTTAGGGGGAAAAAAAAAAAATAGATAGTTTCTCTCTCTAAAACTAGAGTTTTGGAGCAAAGTAAAGAGGAAGAAGATGGTGCCTACATTAAAGACAACCCTTGAGGGTTCCATGACCACTACCATGAGTGGCTAGATCCTTCTCTTGGGGCTAAAGATAGCCCCTAGGTTTGCTTCCTAAACTTAGTATTTTGTGATTTTTGGGGATTTTAGTTGTAAATGATGTTTTGATTATGAATAAATACAGATCTTATGTTTTTACATGATTTATATGAATTAATGCTTCTAATTGATCTTTTAATTCTATTCATATGTCTATGTATGCTACAATGAATGAGCATATGTTTATCATTAAGTTTTATGAGTTTGATGCATGTCTATGTGTGTTGGAATTATAAATCTAGTGATGGTCAAGACATGGTGCTTAATCGATTACTCTTGTGGTTTGTTTGATGGATCATGCTTATTTCTTGATGGATTGTGCTACCTCCTTAGCTTAATTAGTTTAATTTCCTTGTCATTAGAGTAATTGTAGTGTAGCTGTTTTAATTTCCTAGATAGGTTGACAATCCATTCTTGTTGTTTGATGATCTATGCTTATGAGTGCACGTAGTACATTTTTCTAAATTCTTGTGTATGCATTAATTGTGATTTTATTGAATAGTCAATGGTTTTGTTTGATACATTATGCTATTTACTAGATTGATTAGACAATTTATGCTTATTTGCCATCCATGCTTAGTTTTCAATTAATGGCACACACACACATTTGATTTACAACATGAAACTCCCCTTAAATTGACAATTGCTAATGTTTAGTGAAGTGAAGCTTAGTGGTGAACTCTATGCCCTAAGATATTTCTCTCATTCTCTTTACCCGAATCTCTAGATTGATCCTAGTGTAATTCAACTAACCAAACCCTTATTTGATCATTCGACCTACTAATCCGATATTGATTTCAGAATACCTAGCAAATCCTTTGGGATGATCCCTACTCACTCTTGCTACATTAGCAGTAGTAGTGGTAGTGGCTTTTATAAATTTAAACTTGACTGAAAAGGCTTTCTTGATTCGCACTCTCACTACACGTATTTTGGCACTTGAAAGTGACCCTTGTCAATTTTTGGTGCCATTGCCGAGGATTAGCAACGTCGTATTCGGAATTGATTGGGAATTAATACTCCTTTGATCCTTGTTTTAGTTTATTTTATTTTGATTTCTTATTGTGTTTACCTTTGATTGGCTAGGTACTTGGAGCCAAGAGAAGCAAAGCAAAGGAACCTCAAGGCAAAGCAAGCAAAGCAAAGAAAGGCATAAAAAGCAAAAATAAAAAAAAAATTTGCAAAGGTAAAGTAAAGCAAAAAGCTTAAAAATTTCTTGAAGTTACTTAAGGACCCTTTGTGAGCTATTCTAACTCCTCTTGCTTAGTTAAATCGTTGGCCCGCGTAGAGGCATTTTATTTCATTGTTTATTGTCAGCCCGCGTGGAGGCAACTTACTTTTCTTGCATTTGTTGAAAAAAGTGTGAGAGTATAGGATCATTGTTTGTGGAGGCATGTTGTTGATTGATTTGTGTTGTGGAGGAGGAGTTCTTGCTTTTGTTGTTTTTATTGGAGTGTTGTTTAAATTTTATGCGGTCCTTTGCCCACTTTTCATCTTAATCACTCCAATAGAAAACCTTGAGGGCAACCTTGGTTATCTAGACCCGAATTTTAGGGAACACCCTCCTTTTGACCAATTTCATCTTGGAGTTCAAGCTTTAATTCCTCCAATGATCATGATTATTATAATTTCAATAGGTACCATGCATCGAATTGCATCATGCTCCCTAATTTTGGGGCCAATCACTATGAAATTAAGGCCGAGACTATTCAATTGTGTCCACTTTTTTATGGCTTAGATGATGAGGAACCATATAAGCATCTAGATGAATTTCTTGAGGTATGCTCCACCGTGAGATACATGGATGTCCCGGAAGAAATCCTTATGTTACTTTTCTTCCTTTTCACTCTTAAAAATAAGGCAAAACATTGGTTTAATAATTTGTGGGCAAATTCAATAACTTATTGGATATAAATGTAAAATGAATTTTTCCTGTGAGCTTAACCAATTTAATGAGAATTGCCATTAGAGAATTTTCTCATAGGGAGTGAGAACTTTTACATGAGGCTTAGGAGAGATTGAATGATTTGCTAAGGAAATGTATACATCATGACATTCCAAAATGGCAAGTGATTCAATATTTCTATGAAAGCTTATCCAACACCCACAAGGACATAGTGGATACTTCTTGTGGAGGTTCATATTTTAGGAAACATTAAGATGCATTTGGCATCTTTTTAGAAAAATGAGTGAAAATTCTTTGCATAGATCTCAAACCTCTCGGGTGAGTCATAATTCTAATGCAAGAGGAAACAACTTAAGGGTGTGTCAAGTTGAAAGTCCAATGGAAATCGTAGCCGAAGTCAAAACTCTCACCAAAAGACTTATCAATTCTTATTGAGTACAAAACCAGTTATTCAATCATCTCCTTTCCAACATTATCATCATCATCATCATCATTTTAGTGAGCCTTACATGATATGTTCAAGTGTGCTACATACTACTTTCAATTGTCCCCATGGATATGCTTAAAGTACATAATATGAACAAGTCAATGCTACATTTGTTCACTCTCATTCAAATGCTTATGTTCCGGTGTGGAGTGAAAATTTAAGTCCATTTCAAACTAAAAATTTTCAAAGTCGGTATATACCTTCTCATAAAAGAAATAAAGGTTCTCAAGGATTTATTCCAACTTCTTACCATCAAACAATGAGCCATTTTTCTAACCTTGAAGCTTACAATTCTCAAATCCACTCTCATTAATCTCAAGCACTTCCTAGCAATTCCACATTTGATGATAAGGTTTTGGTGGCTTTAGTACCTTAAAAGTGAATACTAAATTGTTGCATTCTCATTCTCAATCTATATTGAAGCTTGAATCTCAAATCAGGATGATAGCTAACTCCTTGAATGAAAGAGAAATTGGTAAGCTACCTACCCAACCCGAAAGAAACCCAAAGGCCCAATACTTAGGGGAAACAAATCCTACATCGGGATGTCCTTCCCAAGAGCAAGTGCAAGTAATTACCACATTGAGAAGTGGTAGAAAAATTGATAATAGGGTAGAAAAACCAAGTGACGATAGTGAACCAGTGTAACCCAAAGTTAGCACCCATCCCGTTTCTGATCCTATTCCTTCCTACTTCCTTGGATGAGAATGGTTCCACTAATAATTCTCCATCTTTTTCATCATCTCTTCAAATAGGAAAAACTTGTGAGCCAAAAGCTCCATTCCCATATGCTTTGAGAGAGACTTCGCCTTTTGGGAGGCAAGAGGGAAAAGTTCACGATATGATAGAAGTTTTCAAGCTAGTTAAAATAAATCTTCCTCTCTTAGATGCAATTAGGCAAATTCCACCATATGCAAAATTTCTGAAAGACCAATGCACACAAAAGAGACAGAACAAGGGATAAGACCCTAAGTGCTCCTCGCGGAGCAAGTGAGCTCCATTCTTCAACATAATACTCCACCTAAGTTCAAAGATCTCGGTGCTCCGACCATTTCATGTGTGATTGGAAACCATGAGGTTTGTAGAGTTCTTCTTGATAGAGGAACGAGTGTTAATTTAATCCTCTACTCTATGTATGTCCAACTAGGTTTGAGTGATTTGAAGCCAACCTCGGTGGTGCTTCAATTGGCCGATAGATCCATCAAAACGCCTAGGGGCATGGTTGAGGACATACGCATCAAGGTTGACAAGTTCTATTTTCCGGTTGATTTTGTTATTCTTGATACCGAGCCGGTTTCCAACCCTACCAACCACATTCCAATCATCTTAGAAAGGCCATTTGCCACCGCGAATGCAACAATCAATTGTAGATCCGGGATTATAGACCTTTCTTTTAGTAACATGATGGTTAAGCTTAATGTTTTTAATGCAAGTCGAAATCCTATCGATGAAAATGATTGTTATCTTGTAGATGTCTTGGATGAAGTTGTTGAAGAGTCCATTCCTTCCATAATTCTAAAAAAACCTTGATGAGTGCTCAAATGTGACGCATTTTAGCACCTAAGTTAGGGTATTTTAGTCCATTCATCTATCTTACTTTCATGTCTTATATACTTATTTCTGTTTTTGTCTATTTCAGGTTAATAAAGTTCAAACAGGCTAACAAGAGCCATTTAGTTCAATTTTGGAGCTAAGGGGAGAAGTTTGAAAAAAGCCAAGAAAAATGCACCAGGGCAACTTCGATCGATCGAAAGGAAGTCCCAATTGATCGAAGAGGTCTTCAATCGATCGAAATGAGACGGTGCCAGCTCAGCTAATTGGATAAAGCCTGGAAGATATTTTTAAGCCACGTCAGCTTCGATCGGTCGAAGTTAAGTGTTTGATCGATTGAACATCTTCGATTGATTGAAATGCTTGCTGGTAGTGAGCTGTCTAATTCCCGAGCGCGCCAATTTCTACCTAACTTGTGTAGCTGCGAATTTCCTCCAATTATAGGTTGTAATTCTGACTTGGTCCTTACTCAAAAGAGTATGTAATTTGATTTATTGAACATTATTGTATCATCTATCATAGATAGATATTAGAAAATAAAGAAAAATAATTTTCCTCTCTAGAACTAGGGTTTTGGGAAGAAAGCAAGGATGAAGATGATGACGCCAATCTCCAAGCTAGTCCTTGAGGGTTCCATGTCCACTATAATGAGTGGCTAAATCCTTCTCTTGGGGCTAGAGATAGCCCCTAGGATTGTTTCTCAAACCTAGCTTTTGTGTATTTTTGGGGATTTTAATTGTAATGGATGTTTTGACTATGGATAAATATAGATCTTGTGATTTCTACTTGATTTATATGGATTAATGCTTTCAATTGATCATTTGGCTTTAGTCATATGTCTATGTATGCTAGAATTGATGTTCATGTTTTTATCTCTAGATTTAATGAAATTGATGTATGTCTATGTGTGTTGATGATGTTAATCTAGTGATGGTCAAGGCATGGTGCTTAATGGAACACTCTTGTGATTTATTTGATGGTTCATACTTGTTTCTTGATGGATTGTATCTCATCTCTAGTTTAATTTCATGTCTCTCACCTAGTTGTAGTATAGTTGCTTTAATTTCTTAGGTAGGTGAACAATCCATTCTTATTTCTTGATGTTCCATGCTTGGGAATGCAAAGAGTGTATATCTCTCGATATTTGTGTGTGCATTAATTATTTTTTAACTGAATAGATTTTGGTCTCATTTGATAGGTTGTGCTATTCATTAAAATTGATTAGACAATATATACTTATTTGCCATCCATGCTTAGTTTCAATTGATGTCACAGACACACAAGTTACAATTTAAATTTCCCTATTAATGTACAATTGCTAATGTTTGATGAAGTGAAGCTTAGTGGTGACTCTAAGCCCCAAGACCTCTCTCTTATATGTTTTCCCTACTTTCTAGATTGCTCACTTTTTACTTGCATTAATCTTTAATTGCATTGTAGTTTAGTTAATCAATCACCAACCATCTTTGATCATTCGACCTACTAATCCAATATTAATTTCCATCACAAATACCCCTCCTTTCCCTTGGTATGATCCCTATTCACTTTAGCTATATTTTTTTAGTTGGAAGTGGTAGTGGCATTTTCTAAATTTAAACTTGGCTACACTACACACGTTTGTATGCTTTAGTTCGAGACGCACCAAGTTTTGGCGCCGTTGCCGGAGATTGGTACCGTCGTATTTGGAAATTAATTTGGAATTAGTACTCTTTTGATCTTATTTTTATTTTTATTTTATTTTGGTTACTTATTGTGTTTGTTCTTGACTGGCTAAGTGAATTGAGCCAAGAAGCCAGGTAAAGGGGAATTGAAAAGCAAAAGGAGCAACCAAGCTAAGCAAGGCTAAGCAAAAGCATAAAAAGCTCAAAAATAAAAAAAAAAAAATTGCAAAGTAAAGCAAGGCAAAGAAAGAAAAAAATTGAAAAAATAATTTGAAGTTGCTTAAGGACCCTTTGTGAGCTTTTCTAAACTTTTTCTCTAGTTAAATCGCGAGCCTACGTGGAGGCAAGTTTTTATTTTCTTAGATAGATCATGAGCTTGCATGGAGGCAATTTAAATTTTCTTGCATACTATTCAAAGCATTGGAGTATGGGATCATCGTATGTGGATGTTTGTTGATTGATTTGTTGTAAAGGAGAAGTGCTTGATTTTATTATTTTTGTTGGTGTGTTGCTTGAAGTGTTGTGCGGTCCTTTAATTTAGGCATTCTAATGGAAAATCTAGAGGGTAATCTTGGTTACTTAGACTCGCATTTTATGGAACATCCTACTCACAACCAATTTCCTCCCGGAGTTCAAGCTCCAATACCTCCAATGATTCTTTGTGATCATTATAATATCCATAAATACCATGCACCGACTTGCATCATGCTTCCTAATTTTGGGGCGGATCAATATGAAATTAAGCCCGAGACTATTCAAATGTGTCTACTTTTCTATGGCTTAAATGATGAGGAACCATATAAACATCTCGATGAATTTCTCGAGATATGCTCCACCATGAAATACATGAATGTCGTGGAGGAAGTCCTTAGGTTACTTCTTTTTCCCTTTACTATTAAAAATAAGGCAAAACATTGGTTTAACAACTTAGGGGCAAATTCAATAACTTCTTGGATACAGATGCAAAATGAATTTTTGAAAAAATTTTACCCCGCAAGTTTGACCAATTCAATGAGAACCGCCATTAGAGGATTTTCTCACGGGGAAGAAGAACTTTTACATGAGACTTGGGAAAGATTGAATGACTTGCTAAGGAAATGTCTATACCATGGCATTCCAAAATGGCAAGTGGTTCAATATTTCTATGAAAGCTTATCCAATACTCATAAGGACATAGTTGATACATCATGTGGAGGTTCATATTTTAGAAAGCATGAAGATGATGTTTGGCACCTTTTTGAAAAAATGAGTGAAAATTCTTTGCATAAATATCACACTTCTAGGTTGGGTCATCATTCTAATGAAAAGAAGAAAAATTTGAAAGTGTGTCAAATTGAAAGTCCAATGGAGATTGTAGCCGTGGTTAAAACTCTTTCTCAAAAACTTGATAAATTTTTATTGAGTCAAAAATCAGTTATCAAATCATCTCCTTTCATCACTCCTATCATTTTTGTGAGCCTTACATGACATGTTCTAGTGTTTTACATTCTACTTCCAATTATCCCCATGAACATGTGTTTGATAAATTGGTGGTTCTCCAAAACGTTTGCAAAGAGATGAACTAAGAGTGTGAGTGTGCAATGTGGCCAAGCTTTAAATTTATAAATGTCACTACTGCCTCTAACTAAAAATATAGCTAGGGTGAGTAGGGATCGTCCCAAGGGATTAGTGGGTCGTGTTACTATGGAAACAAGATTAGGGTTTGTTGGTCGAGTGATCAAAATGTGGTTGGTTTGGTTGATTAAACTACAATTAAGACTAAACAAGCTCAATATAAAACAAGTAATTAAAGGATAGAGAAAATAAGAGAGAGAGGTCTTGGAACTTAGAGGTCACCACTAAGCATCACCTTTCTATACACTCAATTCATAATTAATAAGGGGGGAAAACATATGTTGTAACAATAGTGAGTGTGTGTGGTTGTTTCAACAAGCATGGATGACCAAAAAAGTATATATTGTCTAAACAAGAAAATGAATAGCACAATATATCAAACTAAGCCATTAATCATTCCGTTAAGCCAACAATCCAAACACATCACATGATTAGAGAAATATACTACTTGCATTCATAAGTATGGAACATCAAACAACAAGCATGGATTGTCCTCCCATTTAATAACTAAGGTAACTACACTACATCTAAGCTAATGATATGAAAATTAAACTAATTAAACTAAGGGAGAGGCACAATCCATTAAGAAATGAGTATGAACTATCAAATAAACCAGAAGAGCATTCTATTAAGCACTATGTCTTGACAATCTCTAGATCTATAGCATCAACACACATAGACATGCATCAACAACACAAGAGCTAGAGATAAACACATGACCATCTATTCTAGTATACATAGACATATAGATAGAATGAAATGATCAATTGAAAGAATTAAACAACACAAATCATTGAATAAACAAGATCTATGTATATAAAAATGTCAAAACATGTATTACAACACAACTCCCCTCAAAAATACATAAATCAAGGTAAAGAAAGCATGCTTAGGGCTAACTCTAGCCCCAAGAGGATGTCTAGCCACTCATGAATGGTGTCTTCTAACCCTCAAGGGCTATCTCCATGGTAGAAATGCTCTTCTTCTTGAGGTAGATGCAAAACTTCCCAAGCATGTGTCTCTAGCCTCCTTTTCTCTTTTTCTTCCTCTCTAAGAATGTCAAAATGTTGTATCTAAAACATAAAAGCATCTCCTCTTGCAAAATTGGCTCATAATCCTTATATAAGTAGCTCAAATGTCACACCCAATGGTCTAGGCTCGTACACAAGGGCTCCTCCAATGATTGCACCATGAGACAACTTTTAATGAGCTGGAAATTGATTTAATTCGCACTTGAGAGGGTTCAATCGATCGAACCTATGATGAGATCGATCGAACTTGGCTAAGATCTATCAAACTTTGGCTGGATCGACCCTCCCATGGTGGCGCCTTTTTGGATAAAGACAAATCTGAAATATTTTTGAGATATTTTGGGAAAGAGACAAAAGTGGTACGTGGGGTGGTATAACAGGATAAGATGGAATTGTTTCAATCGATCTGATAAATGTTGGATTGATCGAACATTATAGGATCTTTGGATAAAGACAAAAGAGTTTGGATCCATCTTGGAGTGCAGAGATTGATCTATGTCAGATCGATCGAAAAAATTGTGTGATCGATTGAACATTGTAAACTTCCACCACTTGATTCATTTTGCTTCCACTTTGCTCCTTTCTTTCATTCATCTCAAGATTGCTTCAATTATGCTCTTATTTGGCTGAATTAGCTTATTTTGGAGATAAGTGCCTGAAAACGGAAATAACATGAAATCAATCTAATGCGGGAAAATAAGATAGATAAATGTCCTAGAATACCTAAGCTTAACGAGTTTAAATGCGCACTTCTTAGCGCTGATCAATAAACACTATGAACAAGTCAATGCTACATTTGCTCGCCTTCATTCAAATGTCTATGTCCCAAGGTGGGATGAAAATTCAAGTTCTTTTAAAGCTAAAAATTTTCAAAATTGATATGTTTCTCCTTATGAAAGAAATGAAGGTTCTCAAAGATTTGTTTCATCTTCTTCTTATCATCAAAGAATAAACCAATCTTCATATCCTCAAGTCTATGAATTTCAAAATGGTTTTCATCATTCTCATGCACTTCCTAGTGATTTTACATTTGAAGATAAGGTTTTGGTGGCTTTGAGTAGTTTGGAAATGAACACCAATTTGTTGTATTCTCATTCTCAATCGATATCGAAGCTTGAATCTCAAATCGGGATGATAACTAATGTATTGAATGTGAGAGAGATTGGTAAACTACCTAACGAACCCAAAAGGAACCCAAAAGCCCAATATTTTGTGGAAGCAAACTCTACATCGAGGTATCCTTCCCAAGAACAAGTGCAAGCCATTACTACTTTGAGAAGTGGCAAGCAAATTGACAATAGGGTTGAAAAACCAAGTAAAGATAGTGAACCGGTGCAACCCAAAGTTAGCACCCGTCCCATTTCCAATCCTACTCCTACTTCCTTGGAGGAAAATGTTCCAAATAGGAATTTTTAATCTTCTTTATTATCTCCTCAAGTTGCAAAATCCTATGAGGCAAAAGCTCCATTTCTTTATGCCTTGAGAAAGACTTCTCCTTTTAGGAGGCAAGAAGGAAAAATCCATGATATAATGGAAGTGTTTAAACAAGTAAACATAAATCTTCCTCTCTTGGATGCAATTAGGCAAATTCTGCCCTATGCAAAATTTATAAAAGATCTTTGCACACAAAAGAGAAAGAACAAGGCCTTAAAAAAGTGTTCCTCACGGAGCAAGTGAGTTCCATTATTCAACATAATACTCCACCTAAGTTCAAATATCCCAGTGCTTCGACCATCTAATGTGTGATTGGAAACTATGAAGTTCGTAGAGCTCTTCTTGACTTAGGAGCGAGTGTTAATTTGATTTCTTACTTCGTGTATGTCCAACTAGGGTTGAATAAATTGAAGCCAACCTCGGTGGTGCTTTAATTAGCTAATAGATCCATCAAAACTCCTAGGGGCATGGTTAAGGACATTCTCATCAAGGTTGACAAGTTCTATTTCTTGGTTGATTTTGTGGTTTTTGATACCAAACCGGTTGCCAATCCTACTAACCACATCCCAATCATCTTAGGAAGGCCATTCCTTACCACCGCAAATGCAACTATCAATTGTAGATCTAGGGTTACGGACATTTCTTTTGGTAACATGATGGTTAAGCTTAATGTTTTCAATGCAAGTCGACATCCCATAGATGAAGACGTGTGTTGTCTCATAGATGTCTTGGATGAGGTTGTCAAGGAGTCCATTCCTTTTATGAGTACAATCTATCATCTCTTCTCTCCGAGGATCCTTTTGCATCTTGTCTCCTTGAAATGTATGAGAATTGTGGGTTTGACAACGAAGGATCAATGAATGAAGTAAATGATTTAATGGAATCTGTTGCAAGTTTGGATTTTCCTCCTTGGAAAGCTCTAAAGGAACCTCTTCCCCCACTCTCTAGTACTCCACCGGTCCTTCTTTAGTCTTTCAACCCACTATTGAGCTTAAAACTCTTCATTCCAATCTTAAGTATGCCTTCTTGGGCCCAAAAGAGACCCTTCTGGTCATCATATCTTCAAGCCTTGAAGAGGACCAAGAGAATGATCTTTTAAATGTGCTTAAAGAAAATAAGGAAGCTATTGGATAGTGTGTGGCAGATCTAAAAGGAATTGACCCTTCTATTTGTATGCATCACATACTTATGGAAGATGATGCAAAACCTTTTAGGGATACCCAAAGGAGATTGAATCCAAACATGAAAGAGGTGGTTAAAAATGAAGTTGTTAAACTTTTAGATGCTAATATAATTTATCCAATCTCTGATAGCAAATGGGTGAGTCTAACTCAAGTAGTTCCTAAGAAATCGGGGATTACGGTGGTTGAAAATTTCTAAGCGTATTGCCAATTCATGGCATGTATGCATTGATTACCACAAATTAAATGCCGCCACTAGAAAAGATCACTCCCCTTTGCCATTTCTTGATCAAATTTCAAAGAGATTGGCCGGGCAACAATATTGTTGCTTTCTTGATGGCTATTCGGGTTACAATCAAGTAGTCCTGGACCTAGACCAATAGAATACCACCTTTACTTGTCCTTTTGGCACATTTACTTATAGGCGGATGCCTTTTGGATTGTGCAATGCTCCCGCCACATTCCAAAGGTGTATGGTGTCAATTTTCTCAGACATGGTGGAAGAGTATCTAGAGGTCTTTATGGATGATTTTTCTGTCTTTGGGTCTTCTTTTGATGCATGCTTTAAAAATCTATCTTTGATGCTTAAAAGATGTCGTGAAACAAACCTTGTTCTTAGTTGGGAAAAAAGCCATTTCATGGTTTAAGAAGGTATTGTTTTAGGTCATGTCATCTCAAAAAGGGGTATCGAGGTGGATAAAGCAAAAGTTGAGCTCATTTCTGAATTGCCTCCACCTTCTACGGTGAGAGAGGTTCGCTTCTTTTTAGGTCATGCCGGCTTCTATTACCGTTTCATCAAATATTTTAGCAAAATTGCTAGATCCTTACGCAATCTTCTTGCCAATGAGACTCCTTTTGTCTTTGATCATGTGACGGCCCAAGTTTTGTAAGCCCGGTGCGTCAGTGATGACCAAAAGATGACCCGATAATGGATCCGAAATACGGAAGCGAAAGGTGAAACAACGGTCTCTAGAGATACAATGCGTCTCTAAGACACCAATGTGACCCTCAATTAGGTCACAGAACCCAAAGGAAACAAATGCAGAAGTGTCGTTTCAAAATGTTCATTTTGAAAAGAGTGGATTCAGGTGCTATCGAGTACACCGCTGGAAAGACAATGACAAATTAATCAAGTTCAAAAATGAGTTTACTCAATTTGGAGTCCGGACGAGGGAGAAAGGTCAAAAACAAAAATGATGTCGTGGCGGCCCGACGAGGACAACCCACCACTGCTGCAACTGAGAGTAAAAACGGGTATCTAAACGGACATTTTTGGAAAAACTCAAAGAAGAAACCCCCCCTAAAATCAAGTTTCCTAACTTAGGCGTAGACGAAAACAAAAAAAATGCATTGTAAAATGCCCAGAATGCCCCCAAGAAAATCAGGTCCAGAGGAAAGAAACTAATCTGAGCTACAGCCCAAGTTTTGGAAATAGGGCTTCGGGAGGTTTTTAAATTGCCTAAATTGAAAATGCAATCTTAAAATGCACCCACAAGACCTTCGGAAGTTTTGGATCTGTCGTGACGATTTTCAAAAAAAAGTCGATGAATAGTACCAACTACATTTGTACTAAAAATTTGTAAAACCTAGCAGCAAGGATTTTTCGGAAAAATATTGATTTTTGAGGGCCAAGATGATGTTTTCTGGAAAAACACAAAGAAGAAACCCACCTCAAAATTGAGTTTTCTACATGACTCTTGAGGAAAAATGAAAAGAATGTATTTTAAAATACCCGAAATGCCCCTGGAACAGAATAGGGTAAAACTCCCTAAAAATGCTACCTAGAGTTTTTGTTTCATCACGGAAGGTATTGTTTGCCAAAGTGAGCATGCAAGTGTATGTAATATGATAAAATAGATGTGCTACAATGGCCTATGGCCTCATTACAATACATTTACAACATTTGACATGTCAAACCTCCAAGTTAGAAAAATTACATTTCATAGACAAATCATGAACATGCTAACACTTGTATGTGAACAAGAATGCTTCTAAAGAAGCTTAACTCAGCAAATTACCCAAGCAATTGCAATCTCCAATCTTGTATCCTGTACCTGAAATATGCCCCAGTATCGTAGGGGTGAGTAACATAAAGTTACTCGTAGGAAATGAGCATGCATCGACCTAAAGTTTTACAAGTTACATGATTTAATTATTGTGGTTCATTCCACCTAACGTCTATGTCAAGGTGAGACTCAGGGAGCATCCTAGCTACCTAAGATCATTTCTAGCATCAATCACCTCATTCATGCAATTTTAACAACAGAGGGTCATGCTTACACAAAGTAACAACATAGGAGCATGCTTACACAAGACAACAACATAGTGGTTCTCAAGGTTATCAACTTGTAGTCTAAAATGCAAC
Source organism: Cornus florida (assembly GCF_030987335.1). NCBI lineage: Eukaryota > Viridiplantae > Streptophyta > Magnoliopsida > Cornales > Cornaceae > Cornus > Cornus florida. The sequence continues at coordinate 28,574,011 of NW_026775580.1, read as the reverse complement.
ATCAACTAAATATAACAATTTAGCATAATTAGAAATCTAATACCACACATCAAGACATAGATTCTCTAGGTTATCAACTAGCAATCTAAAAGTGTGAAATCAACTAAATATATTAATTTAGTATGGATGTACTTAACAACATCAAATCGCCAATTACCAAAACCACAAGTCACAATGAAACATTGGTTGTCAACTTGGAATTTAATGCGAAATCAAATAGTGGAAGACTTGTACATCACAGCTCGGATTTCCGTCGAGACATGGCAAATTTGGAGCTACTAACCCCCGAGCAGCCTACCCAAAGCGTAAACTTTTGACTTAGAGGACTCTTGTCCCCGTACTAGAGCCAAACCCTAGCCATCACAGCTTAACAATGTCCCAAGCAACTCCAAAATAAATAAGTTAACAACTTATATACGTATTAAACAGTACATGAAACTACCATCATGCACAAGTAGGTTGTAACCACACAACATATGCTCTAAATCCACAACAACTATAGGATGACAATGTTGAATCTTCAGAGCGCGATTCGTTACGCGCTATAATAACATCACATGTCGAATCTTCAGTGTGCAATTCGCTACACGCTATAACAATATAATCCAATATTGAAAACATAATTTATAAATCTATTACAAGTCTAAAATCATGCTTCAAACATACTATCAATGCCAATTTCAGGATTTAATCATTAAAGCAATAGAAACGGAATTTAATCAAATAAACTAATTAAATTCCCTAGCTTTCAAATCTCAATCAAATGGCCCCTAATCAATGCATATTATACAATATAGCATAGTATATACATACATTCACTAAAATCTCAATTAGGCCAATGGCACAATAAGGTAGAATTTAATTATATCATGATAATTAAACTTCTAAATTTCAAAGCAACTTCAAATGGTCCCAATTTAATATATACTAGTACACAAGTCCTAATCATCATGATTATCAAGTAAAAAACTTAATTGGGCCAAGGGAACCATTAAATAGATTTTAATTAACCATTTAATTTAAAATCTCTAGATTTTCATACTTGTACAAATACTCTCAAATTAAAGTACGTTAACCAACATGCTAAGACTTAATTTAAAAGCATACTACAAGTTCATTTCATGAAAAGTATGGCCATGGGATTTAATCTTTCACCAAAGATAAGTATTAAATAAAAAGTGCAATTCTTATTCAATTAATCATAATTGAATATATGTTAACAAACATATTAAAAAAATGATTTTCTAGCATGCCACAATTCCATTCTAAGTTATACACATCCTTATGAATTAAATTTCATACAAAGAAATAATTAATACTAATTTTCTAAAATTGATACACGGCAAGCAATTAAGTTGTATAATCATGCTAAACACTCAATATAACACACAAAAAATTCTAGAACATCCCCTACCTTAATTTGAGATGAAAGTCTTAAAAGCCACCAAATGGAAACCGCTCCGAATCCGACGAAACTTTTAGGTTTTGTCGGGGACTACACCGTGCACATATCCCCCAAGGAAGCCCCATCAAAATCACAACTTGACTTCAAACCCAAACTCAAAGAATGGTCAGAAATGGGTTCTAATAAGGGTGAAAGAAGCGTGTAGTCAACACGAACACTAAACGCAAAGGCCCTTCTATGTTCTGACGAAGGAATGAAGCTCAATAGAGGAGAAAGAAGGTGGAAACCTCCCTTGGGTGGCCATGGAAGCTTCAGGTCATGCAAGAGAGTGGGGAAGATGAAAAAATAAAATATCTCACCCCCCTTTTATAGAAATCTCAAAAAGTGCCCCGAACGGGCCCCGCCGGATCCGAAAAAGTGAAATTTGAATAGACGCGCTCAAATGACAAAAACCTATAAACAAAAAAGATTCAAAATGAGAAACTATGAACAACGGAAGAAACAGTGTCAAAAACTGAGTCCCGAGCAGAAAGTTATGCCCCAAACAAGTTTGGCGCTAACTGGGGCTAGAAACCCTGAAACTGGAAAACAATGACCAGAAGGAATTTCTAAGAGTACACGACTTGATAAAAAGTGAAAATGAATCCCGTACGAGAATCCAGGATCAAAACATGGCATTTAGCAATAACTTTCATTAATTGCACAATGGCCCCTCCAAAAAGTGAAAACTGCACTAATGGCCCAGAATGAAAATATCTTCCAAAAATATTTTCTTAAAAATCCCTAAAATAAAATATCTTCAAAAGATATTTACGAAAAACACCCCAAGAAAAGAAAATAATTTCAAAGAACTTTGCATCCATGCTCCTATGGACACCGGAAGCAACCAGAGTACCTTCTTGCAAAAGTAAAGATACGTATTTCGTGTAAACCACTCAAGATGGAGATACATGAAGTCAAAAACCAACTTTGTACATAAGAAGTGTGGTTATGCCAACAAAGTGTCAAACGGGGAAAAAGACAAAATAGGGAAAAGGACAAAATAGGGAAAATGACGAAAAGTGAATAGTGTCGAAAAATGAAAAATGTGGAAACGACTCGGTCCTCAAAGGAAGTTGTCAATCCACAGAAAAGAGTCACGGAAATCACTCCAGAGCACTCGAGACGACACTAAGCGAAGAGGAAATGAACTCAGAAAAGAAAGACAACGGAAAACAAATATCCGTGAAAATCCGGGTCATTACAACCTTCCCACCTTAAAGGGATTTCGTCCTCGAAATCCAGCCCCAACCAAAACAAAAAGGCGAAACCAGGATAACTACGGAGTACATCTCCGAGTATCCCACACAACGCGATACAAAAGCAATCCCAAAGCTGAAAGACAACGCATAAACCAATGTCATTCGCACCTACGTGCTAATGACAGGACAACCTCTCAAAAGGAAAGTGACTAAATGGCCACCCAACAAGTCGGAACTCACACAGAGAACCCAAGGTGAGACAAAGGAACGGAAGACAACAACCATAAACATCCCTCTAGATGAACCGTCATACCGATCTAACAACGACCACCAAAACATCTCTAAGATAACCACGTATCATATCAGGGTACCGAACAAGACGATGCGGCAGTACGAATAGCGACAAGAACCCACCCACGACGTACTCAAATGTGTGGTAGCAATAACAATGCCTAGTGCCTGCCCACACTTACTCGTCAGTAAGGTAACATCGACGGCAACTAGTACTTGCCCACAATACACAACTTTGTATGGTAGCATGGTAGTATAAGGCACTAATTCATAACCTGCCCCCCACTAGGTCTACCTAAGGAACTTCTCGATACAAATGACATCAATGTCAAAAATGATCATTGCCAAAACCACTACGGAGACCAACATTTTGTGAGAGTTAAGATATAGTCCAAAGATGTCTGGCCAGACCATCCTAGCTAATCCCAAAACTCTGACAATAATGCCATAGGTACTGCTATGCTTAAGGCCTTAAATCCTCAATACAACAAAACCAACATCTCCAATGTCTCAAAATACCCCTATTAAAAACATTAATCAGGAATCCAAAACCTGACAAGCAAATCAACGCCTACAGAAATCAAAACGAACCTCACAATAAGACATTTCATTGAAAGTCCTTCACATTTCTCCCTGAAATAGATCAACTACAAGACCAATCACCATGATCAAACATCAGATCCACATCCCAATCACGGATAACTAAATCCTCAAAATACAAATCCACCAAGTCGCACACACATCAATATACCAACAACTAAGGTCACAAGATGAATCTCTTAAAACCATACTTGGCAACACCAAGCTAAATCAAAATTCCTCAATTTCTATCGATTCAATACCACTGGAACTACGATTCCTTAAAACTATGCCTAGCTATAACTAGGATGAGAAACTCCACAACAAGCCATATCCAACAGCGATCCTCCAAAACTCTTCCTAAAAGTTAACCACATCCAGACCTCCAAAACGGAAACAAGTCTCTAAAAGACATTCTCAAAAGTGCATCGAGCTCACCTCACGAATCAAACAAATCCTCAATGATATGGACATAAGTCCCTGTAAAATGACCTCACACCAATCAACTCACTCTGACCACCACAACTGTCAATAACCACGGCAAAAACTCCCCAAGGAAGACACGAAAGAAAGGGAACCACCAGTCCTAAAAAGGACAACACCACAACCCCATCTCTGAAATGAAAAACAACAAGGTCAAAGACTTCACCCCCTACATGGAAGTAAGTCGACCAAAATCCATCAAATCCTCACCAAGGACTCAAAACAACAATGGTGATCCTCACGGACCAACCAACCAAGAACTGTGTGTAACGGAACGAAAAGAAGAGACTCACTCCTTGTAAAGTCCTTAACACGAACCAAGAAAAGAGAAGAAACCCTATCCTCCTACAAGTGTCAATATGACAACCACGAAAATGGAGCATCCTTCCCACCTTAGGGAAATGGATAGCTAAAGACAAAATAGATGTGACAACTCCTCTACAAGGAATCTCACAGCGAAACCCTTAAGGAAACCCACATACACTCCACGTGCAACTGAGGGAAAACAAAAGGGAAAACCAACCCTGAAAATCATGCATATGACAAGGAATGCAACTACTAGAAGGAAAATCTACTCACATAGATAAAAATCAAAGGTACATGCAACACGTCTCCACGTAAGCACAAAAGCATGTCATTAAAATGTAATAACAGTACGGCATCTCTAAGCATATAAGGAAGGCATGCTAATGCCACGCAACAAGAAGGCAAATGTGGATACACCTCCATCTACTCATGTATCACAACATCATAAATCATACTACTAACATAGTAGTAAACGAAACTGCAAAAGACAAAATGATGCAACAATGAACCCTATGGACATCGTGTCCTAGAGTGTCTAAGTAAAAGAAAGGACCAGTCCTAGCCAAAAACTGTCTCCAAAAACCAATACAACATCAATCTGTCTCAAAACAAATGTGAGCCCTTACCACAATGGTAAGACTCTAACAATCTAACTCCAATTCTAAAGGTGACACTAACAATGCAATGCTCTCTCTACCCGAAACATCAATCAATTGACTTGATCCCAAAAGCGTCATCACTCAAGGAGAACTCCAAAGAAAATGACAACTATAGCCATGCCAACAATAACCAAATCAATCACCACGACTGATCCCCAAAACAAACACCATCATCATCGATCAAAAGGATAACGCCTATCAAAACAAAATTGACACTGATTCCATCCAAACTGCACATGTAGCATGCCAGTACGGTAGCATGACAGTGCCATACACCAGCCCACAACGTACCTGCCCACGAAAAATGCAAGTTCCAAAGGAATCATCCTGAACAATCAACGATCATAAGAGGTCTATAACCTCATAATAGCCCCAAACCAACAAATCCAGCACTATGGTAACGCCAAACAACTCATCTCATGAGAGCCTAAACAAAAGGTGACCATCCACCTACCTTAAAACCAATACTAGGTCGACAACAACTTATACTACCACAAAACTGTGACTATAATCACCATCAACCTCAACTCGTGCCTCAATGACCAATCCCATGTCATGCCAAATATGCAACATAATTATGCATATACAATTCTAATCTAGCATACGTTACATGTCAAGCTCTTTACATTAGAATAAAATAATGCTAAACGAACGGCATACAACATGTAGCACGTAAGTACATAAACATGTTATCAACCAAAACAGATTATCATAAAGCATATAAACACTTAGAGCATGGCAATAAAAGCATGATATGCACCTAAAACCTGTCGTCCTAAGGTTTTCGAACCTAAGAGCTCTGATACCACTTGTGACGGCCCAAGTTTTGTAAACCCGGTGCGTCAGTGATGACCAAAAGATGACCCGATAATGGATCCGAAATGCGGAAGCGAAAGGTGAAATAATGGTTTCTAAAGATACAATGCGTCTCTAAGACACCAATGTGACCCTCAATGAGGTCACGGAACCCAAAGGAAACAAATGCAGAAGTGTCGTTTCGAAAACGGACAAAAAGAACCTAGGGGCAAAATGGTCATTTTGCAAAGAGTGGATTCAGGAGCTATCGAGCACACCGCTGGAAAAACAATGACAAATTAGTCAAGTTAAAAAAAAAAGTTTACTCAATTTGGAGTCCGGACGGGGGAGAAAGGTCAAAAACAAAAATGATGTCGTGGCGGCCCGACGAGGACAACCCACCACTGCTGCAACTGAGAGTAAAAACGGGTATCTAAACGGACTTTTTTGGAAAAACTTAAAGAAGAAACCACCCCCTAAAATCAAGTTTCCTACCTTGAATGCGGAAGGAAACAAAAAAAAAAATGCATTGTAAAATGCCCAGAATGCCCCCAAGAAAATCAGGTCAAGAGGAAAGAAACTAATCCGAGCTACTGCCCAAGTTTTGGAAATAGGGCTTCGGGAGGTTTTTAAATTGCCTAAATTGAAAATACAATCTTAAAATGCACCCACAAGACCTTTGGAAGTTTCGGATCGATCATGACGATTTTCAAAAAAAAGTCGATGAATAGTACCAACTACATTTGTACTAAAAATTTGCAAAACCTGGCAACAACGATTTTTCAGAAAAATATTGATTTTTCAGGGCCAAGATGATGTTTTCTAGAAAAACACAAAGAAGAAACCTACCTCAAAATTGAGTTTTCTACATCACTATTGAGGAAAAATGAAAAAAACACATTTTGAAATACCCGAAATGCCCCTGGAATAGAATAGGGTAAAACTCCCTAAAAATGTTACTTAGAGTTTTTGTTTCATCAAGGAAGGTATTGTTTGCCAAAGTGAGCATGCAAGTGTATGTAATATGATAAAATAGATGTGCTACAATGGACTATGACCTTATTACAATACATTTACAATATTTGACATGTCAAACCTCCAAGTTAGAAAAATTACATTTCATAGATAAATCATGAACATGCTAACACTTGTATGTGAATAAGAATGCTTCTAAAGAAGCTCAACTCAGCAAATCACCCACGCAATTGCAATCTCCAATCTTGTATCCTGTACCTGAAATATGCCCCAGTATCGTAGGGGTGAGTAACATAAAGTTACTCGTAGGAAATGAGCATGCATCCACCTAAAGTTTTACAAGTTGCATGATTTAATTATTGTGGTTCATTCTACCTGACGTCTATGTCAAGGTGAGACTCAGGGAACATCCTAGCTACCTAAAATCATTTCTAGCATCAATCACCTCATTCATGCAATTTTAACAACATAGGGTCATGCTTACACAAAGTAACAACATAGGAGCATACTTACATAAGGCAACAACATAGTGGTTCTCAAGGTTATCAACTTGAAGTCTAAAATGCAACATTAACTAATATAACAATTTAGCATAATTAGAATATCTAATACCACACATCAAGACATAGAGGCTCTAGGTTATCAACTAGCAATCTAAAAGTGTGAAATCAACTAAATATATCAATTTAGTATGGATGTACTTAACAACATCAAATCGCCAATTACCAAAACCACAAGTCACAATGAAACATTGTTTGTCAACTTGGAATTGAATGCGAAATCAAATAGTAGAAGACTTAGACATCACAGCTCAGATTTAGGCCGGGACAAGGCAAATTTGGAGCTACTAACCCCCAGGTAGCCTACCCAACGCGCGAACTTTATAGGGCTAATTTGGAGCTACTAACCCCTAGGCAGCTTACCCAACATGCGAACTTTTGACTTAGAGGACTCTTGTCCCTGTACTAGAGCCAAACCTTAACCATCTAAGCTTAACAATGTCCCAAGCAACTACAAAATAAATATGTTAACAACTTATATACGTATTAAACAGTACATGAAACTACCATCATGCACAAGTAGGTTGTAACCACACAACACATGCTCTAAATCCACAACAACTATAGGATGACAATGTCGAATCTTCAGAGCGCGATTCGTTACGCTCTATAATAACATCACATGTCGAATCTTTAGTGTGCGATTCGCTACACGCTATAACAATATAATCCAATATTGAAAACATAATTTATAAATCTATTACAAGTCTAAAATCGTGCTTCAAGCATACTATCAATGCCAATTTCAGGATTTAATCATTAAAGTAATAGAAACGGAATTTAATCAAGTAAACTAATTAAATTCCCTAGCTTTCAAATCTCAATCAAATGGCCCCTAATCAATGCATATTATACAATATAGCATAGTATATACATACATTCACTAAAATCTCAATTAAGCCAATGGCACTATAAGATAGAATTTAATTATATCTTAATAATTAAACTTCTAAATTTCAAAGCAACTTCAAATGGTCCCAATTTAATATATACTAGTACACAAGTCCTAGTCATCATGATTATTAAGTAAAAAACTTAATTGAGCCAAGGGAACCATTAAATAGATTTTAATTAATCATTTAATTTAAAATCTCTAGATTTTCATACTTGTACAAATACTCTCAAATTAAAGTATGTTAACAAACATGCTAAGACTTAATTTAAAAGCACACTACAAGTTCATTTCATGAAAAGTATGGCCATGGGATTTAATCTTTCACCAAAGATAAATATTAAATAAAAAGTGCAATTCTTATTCAATTAATCCCAATTTAATATATGTTAACAAACATATTAAAACATGATTTTCTAGCATGCCACAATTCCATTCTAAATTATACACATCCTTGTGAATTAAATTTCATACAAAGAAATAATTAATACTAATTTTCTAGAATTGATACAAGGCACGCAATTAAGTTGTATAATCATGCTAAACACTCAATACAACACACATAAAAGCCTAGAACATCCCCTACCTCAATTTGAGATGAAAATCTCAAAAGCCACCAAATGGAAACTGCTCCGAATCCGACGAAACTTCTAGGTTTTGTCGGGGACTACACTGTGCACATAACCCCCAAGGAAGCCCCATCAAAATCACAACTTGACTTCAAACCCAAACTCAAAGAATGGTCAGAAATGGGTTCTAATAAGGGTGAAAGAAGCGCGTAGTCAACACGAACACTAAACGCAAAGGCCCTTCTATGTTCTGATAAAGGAATGAAGCTCAAAAGAGGAGAGAGAAGGTGGCAGGCTCCCTTGGACTGCCATGGAAGCTTCAGGTCGTGCAAGAGAGTGGGGAAGATGAAAAAATAAAATATCTCACCCCCCTTTTATAGAAATCTGAAAAAGTGCCCTGAACGGGCCCCGCCGGGTCTGAAAAAGTGAAATTTGAGCAGATGCGCTCAAATGACAAAAATGTATCAACAAAAAAGATTCAAAATGAGAAAATATGAACAACGGAAAAAACGACGTCAAAAACTGAGTCCCGAGCAGAAAGTTTTGCCCCAAACAAGTTTGGCGCTAATTAGGGCTGGAAACCCTGAAACTGGAAAACAATGACCAGAAGGAATTTCTAAGAGTACATGACTTGATGAAAAGTGAAAATGAATTCCGTACAAGGATATAGGCTCAAAACAAGGTATTTAGCAATAACTTTCATTAATTGCACAATGGCCCCTCCAAAAAGTGAAAACTGCACTAATGGCCCAGAATGAAAATATCTTCCAAAAATATTTTCTTAAAAACCCCTAAAATAAAATATCTTCAAAAGATATTTACGAAAAACACCTCAAGAAAAGAAAATAATTTCAAAGAACTTTGCATATATGCCCCTATGGACACCGGGAGCAACTAGAGTACTTTCTTGCAAAAGTAAATATACGTATTTTATGGAAACCACTCAAGATGGAGATACATGAAGTCAAAAATCAACTTCAAACACAAGAAGTGTGGTTATGCCAACAAAGTGTCAAACGAAAAAAAAAGACGAAATAGGGAAAAGGACGAAAAGCGAATAGTGTCGAAAAACAAAAAATGTGGAAACGACTCGGTCCTCAAAGGAAGTTGTTAATCCACAGAAAAGAGTCACAAAAATCACTCCAGAGCACTCAAGACGATACTAAGCGAAGAGGAACTGAACTCAGAAAGGAAAGACAACAGAAAAAAAATATCCGTGAAAATCCGGGTCATTACAGATCAAGCACGCATTAATGCTTTCCATACACGTCATGGTTTATTGTTATCTGCTCCTATTATGCAACCTCCCAATTGGTCATTACCGTTTGAAATCATGTGTGATGCCTCTAATTATGCCATGGGAGCAGTTTTGGGGCAAAGGGTAGGAAAACTTCCATGCGCTATATACTATGCAAGAAAGACCCTCTCGGGGGCTCAATTGAATTACTCTACTACCAAGAAGGAATTACTTGTCGTAGTATATGCTCTTGATAAATTCTGATCCTAACTCTTAGGGTCAAAAGTCATTGTCTATTTTGATCATGATGCTTTGAGGCATCTTTTGACTAAGAAGGAAATGAAGCCTCGTTTGATAAGATGGATTTTGCTTCTTCAGGAATTTGATTTTGAAATCAAAGATAAAAAAGGCTCTAAAAATGTGGTTGCCGACCATCTTTCAAGGTTAATGGTAGAATCTTCCCCAAGCCCACCAATTCATGATTCTTTTCCGGATGAACAACTCTTCCAAATTTCTAATGGAAAAATGCCTTGGTTTACCGACATTGTGAATTATCTCGCAATTGGCAAACTTCCCACTAATTGGTCAAGGCAAGAAAAGAATCGATTCTTTGCCAACATCCAAAAATATTATTGGGAAGATCCTATTTTGTTTCGATATTACCCGGATCAAATTGTAAGGAGATGTATTCCGGAGAGTGAGGTTCCTAGTGTCCTTACGTTTTGTTATACCCTTGCATGTGGCGGCATTTTAGTGCAAAGAAGACTGCCTTAAAGGTTCTTTAAAGTAGGCTATTTTGGCCTACCATTCATAGAGATGCCTATAATTTTTACAAAGAGTGTGAAAGATGTCAAAAATGGGATCAATGTCAAGAAGAGAAATGATGCCCTTGACAAATATTCTTGTTGTAGAGGTTTTTGATAGTTAGGGCATTGATTTTATGGGTCCATCCCCTATGTCTTATAGCTTTCAATGTATTCTACTTGCCGTTGATTATGCTTCTAAGTAGGTGGAAGCTTGTGCTACCAAAACGAAATGACCATTCCATGGTTGTTTAATTCATTAAATCCAACATCTTCACTCGTTTTGGTATGCCAAGAGCCATAATTAGTGATGGAGGAAAGTATTTTTGTAATCAATTCTTGAGGCACTTATTTCTTAAGTACTCCGTCACTCATAAAGTGGCCACCTCATACCAACCTCAAACAAATGGGCAAATAGAAGTGTCAAATCGAGAAATGTGATACCCCCGGATTTCCGGATGCGGGATGGCCAGGCCCACGCCCAATTACTCGAGGATATCAAATCAATTAGTAATAAACGAACACAGAATATAATTAAGAAAACATGAGTAAATAAAATTGCTGAAAAGAAACTAGAATGATAAACCAAAACTGGAAACCTCAAAATAAAATTTTATCAATAAATAATTAGTCTGTTACAATCAACTTTTCTAATTATAATACAACTCGAGAATCCATCTAGTGGACCCCTAATCAAAAGTCAATACTAAAAAGCGAACAACTAAAAAGAAGTCCACTGCTAAACCATGAAGAACCTCTTACATCGTCGGTAGAATGAGTAGATGTCTCCGCTCAGCACGAACAAGCTCTAAGACCTGGAACCGTCCGTTACCTGAAAAATAAAAGTGGGTCAGGCCCACGAACAAGTTCTATCCTAACTACAATCCAAACAGAGACCCGATATGCAGATACATCCTAGACATCTCAATCATATCTATATAGTCCGTAATAGATAAATATATATCCACACTACAGGACTCTCACTAACTATGCTGAGGGTCTCAACCTGAATAGAAGGTAACATGCAATACGCACCTGAGTGGGCATGACTACCTAAGCCTAACAGGGTATACCTCAACCAACATAGCTAGCTACGCATCCTACTACATATACGCACCCTAACCGTCGACTATGAGACTCAAGCTCAAATCGCGGTACTATAATTTATATATATATAAATTCCCATCCAAACCAATGTAGTGCCGCTCAACTGATTCATTGCCATGACACGACATAAAATTAGGATTTAAATGTTTTAGTTAAAACCCTATTCATCCTAACGCAGAAATATAAACAACCATCCAGCATGTCGTTCAACTGTTTTAGTTGACAGGACATGAAACCATGTAGGATTTAACTGCTTTTAGTTAATACATTCCGTATGTATGAATGGGTAGGAATTAGCGTGTGACCTAATCCATCCCTCCGTATGCCACCGTCCCATACTGGTGCATATATGCAAATGATCCGTAAATGATGCAACATTATAAGCAGTACATCAAATAAAGTCCACATTATCCATATAGTTAATAAACACAAAATTTAAACAAGTTATCAACTACAAATCTAGAATCCATCCATGTAATCAAACGAGACAAAGTTTACTAATTCGTCAAGTTAAATTCCAGCATTCATCCATGAAATTGACAGAAAATATATATTTAATTCTTCAATTAATTCCAGGCTAACATCCAATTAGATTGACAGAACCTAAGTACTAGTTCAACAATTTAAGTCCAAATCCTAATCCAAGTAATTGCAGTGAAATGTTTAATGTGACCGCAATTAAGATTACAAGCTTAAGTCCATGCATTCCAGAAAAGTATTTAGTATTTTAACAATTAACATCCAGGATATGCCTAGATCAAACTTGTTAATTAAATGATCCTAGCATGCCACCCCAACAAGATTTATAAATATATACATATTCCGTTAAATTGCTAAAACTAATTTAGGCAATTAAACCCCCTTTATCCGTTGACAACCTACATTGTTGTATACTTCTCTACGGTTAAATCCATGAGCACAAGGACACTAATTGTGCATATTAGGCTCTAAAACAACCCATTATAATGTTTAGAGTCTACACTACAATCCGTTAAATTTTTAAAACAAGATTTAGCAAATTAGTCCTTCCTATTCGTTTGCAGCGTGCAAAGTTGCTTATTTTTACACTGTTTATTCTAATTGCTCTATAAACCAAATTTCCCAATTAAAGAGTTTGAAACCCCTTGAAATTACTCTTAAAAATTTTATTTCAGTCCTTGTGACAATTTAAAGTTCAAAACAGTGCCCAAACCATCAGATTTCACGCATAAAAGGGGAGCCTGCTCTTAAACTAGTTGAGCAAGCTCCAAAAAATGATGGAGCAGGCTCCAATATTTATTGGAGCCGGCTCTAGAAGGGTGGAGCTTGCTCCACTTTCCCTAGAGGCGGCTCCGCTCTTGGGGGGAGCCGGCTCCCTCTTTCATGGAGCCGGCTCTCTCCCTCTCTGAGAACCGTCTGCGTTTCTGCCACTTCTACGGCCTTCTGCATCGTCTCCGGCCGCTTCCACCTCCTTTGTTCTTTATTAAAACTGAACCTAAGGGTCTAAATTTCATCTTACATCATTCCAGTTATTTATTTAAAACAGTTTGCATTCAAAAGAAACATATAAACTATTACCGATTCAAACATGCTTACAAATCAACCACTGACCCAAACATTCCAGAACAATTTCAGTTTAATTTCAACACATATAACTACTTAATTTAACCTATATAAAGCATTTAAGATCCATTTAATATCCAATTAAAATCCTAGAGATATCTAGGATGCACAGAACACAGGCCAACGAGAGAGAGAAAGGAGAGAACTTGCCTTTATAGTTTTGGATTCAAAACTCTGTTGCCGTCGTTCTAAGTTTTTCCGATGATCCCATTCACTGTTAAATCTCCTATTGCTCCATCTTCCCTTCTCCTACGTCCGTCCTGTAAGCCACGGCCAAACCCTCACCAAAGTAGCTCTGTTTGTTTCTCACGACCCCTCTCTGTTCCTCTCTGTTGTTCTCTCAATACTCTTAACGTAAATAAGGTCTGTGATTGCTAAAACCCTAAGGTGACATACTGCTCTATATATATATATAGACTTAATTGAAACCCTATTCCCTGTAGGATTAAAAACAGAGCCCTAATCTAAATACTAGTCGGCCCATAAACAGAGCCTACGTTTAAAATTTATGTCGGCTACACTTAGGTGACGTCTAAAAACTCACTTAACTTAATTACAATAATTTAAACCCAACAATGAAATTAACGCAACCAATACCAATAATCACCAATAAATCCATTCAGTAAAATAATAATATCATTAACGCAAATAATTCAAATAATTACAAATAGGTCCAACAATTCAAATAATAAAATAAAAATCCAATTAATTTAAATATCACAATTACCAATTAAGCTAAGGAAAAATAAAACAACTAACAAATCAATTTAATGTATAACTATTTAAATTCACCCAACACTTAATTTAATTCAGAAAAGCCTAACCACATAAATACCAAAAACAAATAAAATAAATAATGAAAACAATAAAAGGAATATTAAAATTCCAATATGGCCTTTACAATTTTGGATTCAAAACTCTGTTGCCGTCGTTCTAAGTTTGTCCGGCGATCCCATTCACTGTTAAATCTCCTATTGCTCCATCTTCCCTTCTCCTACGTCCTTCCTGTAAGCCACGGCCAAACCCTCACCCAAGTAGCTCTGTTTGTTTCTCACGACCCCTCTCTGTTCCTCTCTGTTGTTCTCTCAATACTCTGAACGTAAATAAGGTCTGTGATTGCTAAAACCCTAAGGTGACATACTGCTCTATATATATATAGACTTAATTAAAACCCTATTCCCTGTAGGATTAAAAACAGAGCCCTAATCTAAATACTAGTCGGCCCATAAACAGAGCCTACGTTTAAAATCTATGTCGGCTACACTTAGGTGACGTCTAAAAACTCACTTAACTTAATTACAATAATTTAAACCCAATAATGAAATTAATGCAACCAATACCAATAATCACCAATAAATCCATTCAGTCAAATAATAATATCATTAACGCAAATAATTCAAATAATTACAAATAGGTCCAACAATTCAAATAATAAAATAAAAATCGAATTAATTTAAATATCACAATTACCAATTAAACCAAGGAAAAATAAAACAACTAACAAATCAATTTAATGTATAACCATTTAAATTCACCCAACACTTAATTTAATTCAGAAAAGCCTAACCACATAAATACCAAAAACAAATAAAATAAATAATGAAAACAATAAAAGGAATATTAAAATTCCAATTATAACCCTTTTAAAACTAGGGGTCTTACATTCTTCCCCCCTAACAAAAGGAATTCCGTCCTCGGAATTCACGAAACTCTGAATTATTTTGATTAAAATTCATTTCCATTCTCGTGTAGACTTTGCTCTATAGTATGAATAGATTGAGTCATAACTTGGTAACTAACCCATGCCTTCCTAAGTATAGTTATTTATACTTTGGCAAATAAACCATGCCCTCTTGTTGTATATTGTGATAACCGTTGCAAATCAACCATGCCGACAATTCAACCATGTCTGTGGCAAATCACCCATGCCACCTTAAGTATATTTAGTTATACTTGACAAATCAACCATACCGACCATTCAACCATGCCTTTGGAACCATATACCGATTTTAAACTTAACAAAGAACTAAATCTCACCTAATCCGGGCATGCATATCAAACGTATTAATTTAAAACAACCAATCCAGATAGACAAATGAACATGTCTTACATCATCCGGTTCACGTGACCCGACAGTCGAAGTCCTGTTGTACCGTATAATTATCCGAGTACATTAAGAAGAAGTGCCGATTTTAAATCGCAATTCATTCCGACAACCCTAACAGAAACCACTAAATCTCCGTCAGTACCTTAAGCTCTAGTTAAGTAAAGTAACACCTCCACAAAGATCAACCTTAATATTTGCAGTTATCTTCCTTAATTTCCGTGATAATAGCCTGTGCCATTATTATACAGGCGAAACTACAACTACGAACTCAACAATGAGTCGCAAGATATGAATATAAGATCGGTTATTGAGAGCGTCCACCTCCCTATTCCTTTCCCCCGAACAAAACTTAATGCAAAGTGTGAATCACCAACTTGATGCATCTAAGTCGTCTTGTATTCCCCTCTATTCAGATGAATTGATGACCCACCAGTTCGCAATAAACTAGAATTTAGCTAACTTAATAAAGAAACGAACCAACATCCTAACCAAATCCGAATCCAAATCTGTGAAAAGGGTCTATCAGTTGAACATAGAAAATGTCTACAAGGGTCTAGGAATCTCGAATGGTCCATCTCGATCATATTAGAAATGATGTCAAAATCACTATATCCCTCTGCTTGCCAATTCCCCAAACCTCGGCTTCACACCGTGAAACGTTTTGTTTTCACCAGGATAAATAAAGAACTAAGAGGTGTGAACCTCAGTCCTTACATCCTTCCTTCCCGTTTGTCTACAGAAAGTACCAACTGGTCTGGTACCACCAGCTTCTGTCTGCACCCATTGCTTACCTCGAAGCATTATCAAAAGCTAACCCTGCAACTATATTGTTGCATCACCAGTAAGTGATAAATTCACCAATAATAAAATGAACCGGTACTTCCAGTCAGCGTAGGTTAACTCCTTGTCTCATTTCAATTGAATATGAAACCTTTGCCATCCTCCATATAGTCATCAGTATCGGAGCAACAGCTTATTGTTGCAAAAGATAACCTTGAAAAAAAAAAATTTCCACTTTTTTTATACAATGTAGAAACTTTGGTTCCTCCTCTAAGTGTAACACCAGCAACTCTTCCAAATGACACCTTCGTAAAATAATGTCTTGATTATGAATAGACTGCTAAAGATTTTATCAGCCCACTATCCTTTCTCAGCGTCATTCTAATAAGTACCTACGAGTACAAAATCCTCCATCTGAACCATAGTGGAATTACAGTGATCTTTACCTACCACAACCTCACGAATCCCCAAGACACTAACAACCACCATTATTATAGCGTTGTAAAAACGAATCCCTACCTAGCATTGAGCATATCAAACTAATCCTTTTTGATTATTTGTCTCATTTTGATAGTTTAACTATCCCATCCTAACTAGCATACCATATTGATGCATACCCAGATCCATTAGATTGGCTAAAAGTTTGTATTTCTACCCAATCCTATGACCATACTGTCACAAATCCTAGCGTACATAGCGCTATTATCCATGTCATCAACATAATAGTTGGTTGATCACGTACTTGTGTCCCCAACCACTCCATACTCCTAATCCGGACAAATTAAAAAAAATGAAACACGTAACAACAAAACGAAACACATAATATCAAAATGCAACACAGAATAACAAAATCAAACACATAGATACACACAATGCAATAAAACAACCAAAATATAATTCCCAATTAAAACATCCTCCATTCCAGAGAAGAAAACCTCCTTTGAACTCAAGTTCTCAAAAGTTCATACCATAGTTTCGTTGGTAATTATCCAACCTCGAAACTTCTCCATTAACCGTAGTTTAACTGCACAATCGTTTGCTTAAACAAATATCCAAAAGCTTAACCCTCATCCTCCTAATATGCGGAATGTAAACCGTCTATCGTGGCTTTACAAACCAACTTAGAATGTCACAACCTAATCCCCATACTCTCCGGAATATGATATAAAATCACATCTTTGTTCTGGTAAGAACTCCATCCAATTCCCAAACTCCTAAAGGGTACTTTTCAATTGACTCTTTGAGAGACGACATGAAAATTCATCCATATATAGATTGGTTCACACCAACTCTACTAGTATCATGCACTGTATTGCTGGTGAACGAGAGCACCCTCGTGCGATCCTTCATCTTCAAGCTTCAATATCCCCTTTCTTGGAGACGCTGATATCTCCTCCCTTAGGATCCTCTTCAGAATCCTACTCTTCATTTGTCTCCTTTTTGAGATCATCCGAAGTTATGTTGGCCTCGACATGCGGTGACCTAACACCAACACTCTGATCCGTTCATGGCGTATACTTTCTAATTAATGCCAACCTTGGAACTAAACTTTCGATCCTAAGTTCTGCTTCTGGCAAAGAACTCGACAACCTACTTATTTACTCCTTTGGGTCTATATTGCTTTCGCCTTGAACGCCATCCTCCTCCTAGTGTCAACCATTTATGGAATATAATTGACATCACCTTCTCCGAACGAACCGTAAAGAGAGTACAACGAATCCTAATATGGCTCTAAATTTTAAGAGACGCAACGCGGAAGTCCTATAACGAAAAACACTCCTAAGGACACTAGAACCTGGAGTGCTCTGATACCAACTGTGATACCCCCGGATTTCCGGATGCGAGTTGGCCAGGCCCACGCCCGATTACCCGAGGATATCAAATCAATTAGCAATAAACAAACACAGAATATAATTAAGAAAACATGAGTAAATAAAATTGCTGAAAAGAAACTAGAATGATAAACCAAAACTAGAAACCTCAAAATAAAATTTTATAAATAAATAATTAGTCTGTTACAACCAACTTTTCCAATTATAATATAACTCGAGAATCTATCTGGTGGACCCCTAATTAAAAGTCAATACTAGAAAGCGAACAACTAAAAAGAAGTCCACTGCTAAACCATGAAGAACCTCTTACATCGTCGGTAGAATGAGTAGATGTCTCTGCTCAGCACGAACAAGCTCTAAGACCTGGAACCATCCGTTACCTGAAAAATAAAAGTGGGTCAGGCCCACGAACAAGTTCTATCCTAACTACAATCCAAACAGAGACCCGATACGCAGATACATCCTAGACATCTCAATCATATCTATATAGTCCGTAATAGATAAATATATATCCACACTACAGAACTCTCACTAACTATGCTGAGGGTCTCAACTTGAATAGAAGGTAACATGCAATACGCACCTAAGTGGGCATGACTACCTAAGCCTAACAGGGTATACCTCAACCAACATAGCTAGCTACGCATCCTACTGCATATACGCACCCTAACCGTCGACTATGAGACTCAAGCTCAAATCGTGGTACTATAATTTATATATATAAATTCCCATCCAAATCAATGTAGTGCCGCTCAACTGATTCATTGCCATGACACGACATAAAATTAGGATTTAAATGTTTTAGTTAAAACCCTATTCATCTTAACGCAGAAATATAAACAACCATCCAGCATGTCGTTCAACTGTTTTAGTTGACAGGACATGAAACCATGTAGGATTTAACTATTTTTAGTTAATACATTCCGTATGTATGAATGGGTAGGAATTAGCGTTGTGACCTAATCCATCCCTCCGTATGCCACCGTCCCATACCGGTGCATATATGCAAATGATCCGTAAATGATGCAACATTATAAGCAGTACATCAAATAAAGTCCATATTATCCATATAGTTAATAAACATAGAATTTAAACAAGTTATCAACTACAAATCCAGAATCCATCCATGTAATCAAACGAGACAAAGTTTACTAATTTGTCAAGTTAAATTCCAGCATTCATCCATGAAATTGACAGAAAATATATATTTAATTCTTCAATTAATTCCAGGCCAACATCCAATTAGATTGACAGAACCTAAGTACTAGTTCAGCAATTTAAGTCCAAACCCTAATCCAAGTAATTGCAGTGAAATGTTTAATGTGACCACAATTAAGATTACAAGCTTAAGTCCATTCATTCCAGAAAAGTATTTAGTATTTCAACAATTAACATCCAGGATATGCCTAGATTAAACTTGTTAATTAAATGATCCTAGCATGCCACCCCAACAAGATTTATAAATATATACATATTCCTTTCAATTGCTAAAACTAATTTAGGCAATTAAACCCCCTTCATCCGTTAGCAGCCTACACCGTTGTATACTTCTCTACGGTTAAATCCATGAGCACAAGGATACTAATTATGCATATTAGGCTCTAAAACAACCCATTATAATGTTTGGAGTCTACACTACAATCCGTTAAAATTTTAAAACAAGATTTAGCAAATTAGTCCTTCCTATTCGTTTGCAGTGTGCAAAGTTGCTTATTTTTACACTGTTTATTCTAATTGCTCTATAAACCAAATTTCCCAATTAAAGAGTTTGAAACCCCTTGAAATTACTCTTAAAAATTTTATTTCAGTCCTTGTGACAATTTCAAGTTCAAAACAGTGCCCAAACCATCAGATTTCACGCATAAAAGGGGAGCCTGCTCTTAAACTAGTTGAGCAGGCTCCAAAAAATGATGGAGCAGGCTCCAATATTTATTGGAGCCAGCTCTAGAAGGGTGGAACCTGCTCCACTTTCCCTAGAGGCGGCTCCGCTCTTGGGGGGAGCCGGCTCCCTCTTCCATGGAGCCGGCTCTCTCCCTCTCTGAGAACCGTCTGCGTTTCTGCCACTTCTACGGCCTTCTGCATCGTCTCCGGCCGCTTCCACCTCCTTTGTTCTTTATTAAAACTGAACCTAAGGGTCTAAATTTCATCTTACATCATTCCAGTTATTTATTTAAAACAGTTTGCATTCAAAAGAAACATATAAACTACCGATTCAAACATGCTTAAAAATCAACCACTGACCCAAACATTCCAGAACAATTTCAGTTTAATTTCAACACATATAACTACTTAATTTAACCTATATAAAGCATGTAAGATCCATTTAATATCCAATTAAAATCCTAGAGATATCTAGGATGCACAGAACACAGGCCAACGGGAGAGAGAAAGAAGAGAACTTGCCTTTACAGTTTTGGATTCAAAACTCTGTTGCCGTCATTCTAAGTTTTTCCGGCGATCCCATTCACTGTTAAATCTCCTATTGCTCCATCTTCCCTTCTCCTACATCCGTCCTGTAAGCCACAGCCAAACCCTCACCAAAGTAGCTCTGTTTGTTTCTCACGACCCCTCTCTGTTCCTCTCTGTTGTTCTTCAATACTCTGAACGTAAATAAGGTCTGTGATTGCTAAAACCCAAAGGTGACATACTGCTCTATATATATATAGACTTAATTGAAACCCTATTCCCTGTAGGATTAAAAACAGAGCCCTAATCTAAATACTAGTCGGCCCATAAACAGAGCCTACGTTTAAAATCTATGTCGGCTACACTTAGGTGACGTCTAAAAACTCACTTAACTTAATTACGATAATTTAAACCCAATAATGAAATTAACGCAACCAATACCAATAATCACCAATAAATCCATGCAGTCAAATAATAATATCATTGACGCAACTAATTCAAATAATTACAAATAGGTCCAACAATTCAAATAATAAAATAAAAATCCAATTAATTTAAATATCACAATTACTAATTAAACCAAGGAAAAATAAAACAACTAACAAATCAATTTAATGTATAACCATTTAAATTCACCCAACACTTAATTTAATTCAGAAAAGCCTAACCACATAAATACCAAAAATAAATAAAATAAATAATGAAAACAATAAAAGGAATATTAAAATTCCAATTATAACCCTTTTAAAACTAGGGGTCTTACAAGAAATAAAATAAATTCTTGAGAAAACAGTTAACACAACCCAAAAAGATTGGTCGGGCAAATTGAATGATGCTTTGTGGGCTTACCGGACGGCATATAAAACTCCCATTGGTATGTCTCCTTATAGACTTGTATATAGAAAGTCTTGCATCTCTAGGTTGAGTTTGAACACAAAGCTATGTGGGCGGTTAAAAAGCTCAATCTTGACATTGACAAAGTCGGAGAGAATCGTTTGCTACAATTGAATGAGTTAGAAGAGTTAACACATAATGCATATGATAATGCCAAACTTTACAAAGAAAGAACTAAAGCTTTTCATGACAAACATATTATGAAGAAATCTTTTGAACCCGGTCAAAAAGTAAGACTCTTTAACTCTAGGCTAAAACTCTTTCCCGGGAAGTTGCAAACCAAATGGGAAGGCCCATATGAGATCATTTTTGTTGCGCCTCATGGGACGGTTGAAATACAAAGCTTGAAAGATGGAACTATATTCAAAGTGAATGGATAAAGGTTGAAGCCCTACATTGAAGAGCAAGTGTTCCAAAGACACTCTTGGTGGATTTAG
Organism: Cornus florida; assembly: GCF_030987335.1. Classification (NCBI taxonomy): domain Eukaryota; kingdom Viridiplantae; phylum Streptophyta; class Magnoliopsida; order Cornales; family Cornaceae; genus Cornus; species Cornus florida. The sequence continues at coordinate 28,552,051 of NW_026775580.1, read as the reverse complement.
TCTATGTTGATATTTGAGATTGTTTGAACGTTGACTAGAGACGTTAAACCTAGTTCTAATAGAGTTGCTAAACTCTATTTCTCCATTTCTATCTCATCTTTCATTTTTGCAGCATCTGAATAATGATGTGTCATGGTCTCATTGAAGTTTTCCAGGCATGTTGTGAGTTTTCCAAAAATCTATATTCTTAAAGTTTTCCAGGCATGTTGTGGCTTGGTATAGGGCTTGCTCTCTTATCTCTTCCATCTTGTGCTATATTGCCTTATAGTGTATTATTTCATTTACCTCTTATCCCATTTGATATTTGATGTGAGTTTGCTAGTGTGGTTATTCAAGTAGGTTGTTGATTCCAAGTTTGGGGGAGACGTCTTTCGAATTGGATTACTACCCAGCTTTATGTCTTTTTCACCACGGTATATTCTTTCCATCTTTTTTCATTGTTCTCATTACAAATTGAGGACAATAAGTGGTTTAAGTTTGGGGGTAAGGTGGCTTTGTTGCATTCTATTTAAGTGAACTTTAAATGCATGATTAAGATTTGAGATTGATGTTTACGATGATTTTGATCTTTTGAGGACCATGATACTTAGAATTTAAAAATTGCTTGACTTGAGAGTCTAATACTCCTTGTATGCCTTGTGGATGCCATTTAGGAGCAAATTTTTTGAAAGATTGATATTTGCTTGCATTTGTGGTCCACATCATCCTAATTTTGTGATTGTTTTGAGATTCACTCTAGGATTCTACACCAGCATAAGCGCACACTAGCATTCATTTGTGGGGTACATGCTTTGTTGATTATTGAATTGGTTATATCCCAATTAAGCTAGTAGTGCATTGAAAGCTTTCATCTTGACAAAAGTGGATAATAATCCCATTTCATTGAGTAGCCGGGATTCTAGCCTCATCAAGCACTGAATTTCTTGCACCGAAAGGTGGAGGGCCCAAACTCTAGGTTAATAATAACTTGAAAGCAAAAAAGAGAAAAAGTTGCAAAAGCAAATAGAAAAAGTGAGGACTTCACCCAAAAGGTGAGAAGTGGGAAATGATTAGATGGAGGTTATTTTGATTTGTAACCTAGTTGATCTGAGCTTGTTAGTCTTTAGGGGTATTTAAACACCTAATGCCTGAAAGCCGTCCGGTTTGGGAGTTATTGACCTAACGCTTGACCTCATGGATTGCTAGAAAGCTTAATAGATCAATAAATTGCACCATGCTTCCATTTTTGATCCTCTAGGTTAGTTAAAAAAAAAAAAAAAAAAATCGAGTGAAAAGAATAAGCGCACCTAGATGAATAAATCTTTAATAAAAGGTCCATTCTTTGTCTTGATGATCAGTACTAGATTTGTGTGCTAATTTGAGGGTAAGGATGTGATCATTTCTCTAGTTGGCTTAAATAGCAACATATTTGATGCCGGTTCACTTAAAAGGATTCTAGAGTTGTTTTGATTTGCATGATCATTTTCTTGATGTGTGGAGGACCATATTTGTTTGCTTGATGTTAAGATTTTGGGAGATTGCTTAGAAAGGGTTGAAAAATTGCATACTTGAGGTAGTTTTCTTCCAATGCTTGTTTTGTATATTGGTGCCTCTCTTGTGAGAAAGAGCTCAATGTTTGTGGGTATCATTTCTGGAAACCCTCACGAGACTTCACTCGTCCACTAGGGGTCACCTAGGGGTTTAAAAGGCTTGTTGCATATGCTAAATGCAATAGTGTTCCCTACGAAAGTGGCGCTATCATTTTATTGTTTTCTAGTTCGTAGTAGCTTAGTTGCTTATTTCTTTATTTTTCTTGTAGTTCATTGCTAGGGACTAGCAATATCTAAGTTTAAGGGTGTGATGAGTGCTCAAATGTGACGCATTTTAGCACCTAAGTTAGGGTATTTTAGTCCATTCATCTATCTTACTTTCATGTCTTAGATACTTATTTGTGTTTTTGTCTATTTCAGGTTAATAAAGTTCAAACAGGTTAACAAGAGCCATTTAGCTCAATTTTGGAGCTAAGGAGCAAAGTTGGAAAGAAGCCAAGAAAAATGCACCAGGGGAACTTTGATCGATCGAAGGAAAGTCCCGATCAATCGAAGAGGTATTCAAGCCATGTTAGCTTTATTCGATCAAAGTTAAGTGTTCGATCGATCGAACATCTTTGATCGATCGAAATGCCTGCTGGTAGTGAGCTGTCTAATTCCTGAGCGCGCCAATTTCTACCTAACTTGTGTAGCTGCGAATTTCCTCCAATCAGAGGCTGTAATTCTGACTTGGTCCTTACTCAAATGAGTATGTAATTTGATTTATTGAACATTATTGTATTATCCATCATAGATAGATTTTAGAAAATAGAGAAAAATAATTTTCCTCTCTAAAACTAGGGTTTTGGGAAGAAAACAAGGATAAAGATGATGATGCCAACCTCCAAGCTAGCCCTTGAGGGTTCCATGTCCACTACAATGAGTGGCTAAATCCTTCTCTTGGGGGTTAGAAATAGCCCATAAGCTTACTTTTCAAAAGTAGCTTTTGTTTTTTTTTTGGGATTTTAATTGTAATGGATGTTTTGACCATGGATAAATATAGGTCTTGTGATTTCTACTTGATTTGTATGGATTAATGCTTTTAATTGATCATTTGGCTCTAGTCATATGTCTATGTATGCTAGAATTGATGTTCATGTTTTTATCTCTAGTTTTAATGAAATTGATGCATGTCTATGTGTGTTGATGATGTTAATCTAGTGATCGTCAAGGCGTAGTGATTAATGAAACACTCTTGTAATTTATTTGAAGGTTCACACTTGTTTCTTGATGGATTGTATCACATCTCTAGTTTAATTAGTTTAATTTCATGTCTCAAGTCTAGTTATAGTGTAGTTGCTTTAATTTCTTAGGTAGGTGAGCAATCCATTCTTGTTTCTTAATGTTCTATGCTTGTGAATGCAAAGAGTGCATATCTCTAGATATTTATGTGTGCATTAATTGTGGTTTAATTGAATTGATTTTGGTCTCATCTGATAGGTTGTGCTATTTATTAAAATTGATTAGACAATCTATACTTATTTGCCATCCATGCTTAGTTTCAGTTGATGTCACACACACATAAGTTACAATTTAAATTTCCCCATTAATGTACAATTGCTAGTGTTTGATGAAGTGAAGCTTAGTGGTGACTCTAAACCCTAAGACCTCTCTCCTATATCTTTTCCTTACTTTCTAGATTGCTCTATTTTTACTTGCATTAATCTTTAATTACATTGTAGTTTAATTAATCAATCACCAACCATCTTTGATCATTCTACCTACTAATCCAACATTAATTTCCATCACAAATACACCTCCTTTCCCTTAGGACGATCCCTACTCACTCTAGCTATATTTTTTTAGTTGGAAGTGGTAGTGGTATTTTCTAAATTTAAACTTGGCCACACTACAAACTTTTGCATGCTTTGGTTCTAGACACACCAAACTTATCAAGGACAATCTTTCATCTCTCCTTTCCGAGGATCCTCTTGCATCTTGCCTCCTATAAATTATGGGAATTATGGGTTCGACAATGAGGGATCCATGAGTAAGGTAAGTAATTTGATGGAATCCATTGCAAGTTTGAATTTCCCACCTTAGAAAGTTCCAAAAACACCTCTTCTTCCACTCTGTAGCACTCCACCGGTTCCATCTCTAATCTCCCCACCCACTCTGGAGCTTAAAACTCTCCCTTTCAATCTTAAGTATGCCTTCTTAGGCCTAAAAGAGATCTACTGGTCATTATTTCTTTAAGTCTTGAAGAGGGCAAGGGAATGATCTTTTGGAAGTGCTTAAAGAAAATAAGGAAGCCACTGGATAGAGTATGGCTGATCTAAAGGGAATTGACCTTTCTATATGTATGTATCGCATTCTTATGGAGAAGGATGAGAAACCCTTTAGAGATGTTCAAAGGAGATTAAATCCAAATTTGAAAGAGATGGTTAAAAAAGAAGTTGTAAAGCTGCTGGATGCTAGAATTATTTACCCGATCTCTGATAGTAAATGGGCATGTCCAACCCAAGTAGTTCATTAAAAATCAGTGATTACGGTGGTTAAAAATTCAAAAGGTGAAGCAATTTCTAAGCATACCACCAATTCATTGCGTGTATGCATTGACTGTTGAAAATTGAATGCCGCCACTAGAAAAGATCATTTCCCTTTGCCATTCATTGATCAAATTCTAAAGAGGTTGGCTGGGTAACAATATTACTATTTTCTAGATGGCTATTCGCGTTATAATCAAGTGGCCCCCTTGGACCAAGAGAAAACCACCTTTACTTGTCCCTTTGACACATTTACTTATAGACGGATTCCATTTGGTTTGTGCAATGCCCCCTCCACATTCTAAAGGTGTATGATGTCAATTTTTTTTAAACATGGTGTAAGAGTACTTGGAAGTTTTTATAGATGATTTCTTAGTCTTGGGTCTTCCTTAATTTCATGTCTTAAAAATCTATCATTGGTGCTCAAAAGATGTTGCAAAACAAACCTCGTTCTTATTTGGGAAAAGAGCCATTTCATGGTTTAAGAAGGGATTATTTTGGGACATATCATCTCAAAAAGGGGTATCGAGGTTGATATAGCAAAAGTTGAGCTTATATCCGAATTGCCTCTAGCTTCTATGGTGAGAAAGATTCGTTCATTTCTAGGTCATGCTGGCTTCTATTGCCGTTTCATCAAAGACTTTAGCAAAATTGCTAGACCCTTATACAATCTTCTTGCCAAGGAGACCCCATTTGTCTTTGATCAAGCATGCTTAGATGTTTTTCATACACTCCGTGGTTTATTGTCATCCGTTCCTATCATGCAACCTCTGAATTGGTTATTTCCATTTGAGATCATGTGTGATGCTTTCGACTATACTATGGGGGCTATTTTGGGGAAAAAAGTAGGTAAACTTCCATGTGCTATATACTATACAAGCAAGACTTTCTCGGGAGCCTAATTGAATTACTCCATTACTAAGAATGAACTACTTGCCATAGTGTATGCTCTTGACAAATTCAGGTCATACCTCTTAGGGTCAAAAGTCATTGTGTTTTCTGATCATGCCGTTCTTAGGCATCTTTTGACCAAAAAGGAAAGTAAACCTCACCTGATTAGATCGATTTTACTCTTCCAAGAATTGTTTTTGAAATCAAAGACAAGAAAGGCTCTAAAAATGTGGTTGCCGACCATCTTTCAAGGCTAATGGTTGAATCTTCTACAAGTCCACCAATTCATGATTCATTTCCGAATGAACAACTCTTCCAAATTTCTAATGGAAAATTGCCTTGGTTCACCGACAATGTGAACTATCTTGCAATTGGTAAGCTTCCAACCAATTGGTCAAGGCAAGAAAAGAACCACTTCTTTGCTAACATTTAGAAATACTATTGGGAAGATCCCATTTTATTTTGATATTGCCCGGATCAAATAGTGAAGAGATGCATTCCAGAGAGTGAAGTTCCTAGTGTCCTCGTGTTTTGCCATACCCTTGCATGTGGTGGACATTTTAGTGCAAAGAAGACCGCCTTAAATGTTCTTCAAAGTGGGTTATATTAGCCCACCATCCATAGAGATGCCTATAATTTTTGTAAGGAGTGTGAGCGATGTCAAAAAATGGGATCGATGTCAAAGAGAGACATGATGCCTAAAACCAATATCCTTGTTGTGGAAATCTTTGATATACGGGGCATTGATTTCATGGGCCCTTTTCCTATGTCCTATGGCTTCCAATACATTTTACTTTCCGTTGATTATGTTTTCACGTGGGTGGATGCGTGTGCTACCAAAACGAATGACCACTCCGTGGTTGTTCAATTCATTAAATCAAACATCTTTACTCATTTTGGTATGCCAAGAGCAATGATTAGCGATGGAGGAAAACATTTTTGTAATCAATTCTTGAAGCAACTATTTTTAAAGTACTCCATCACTCATAAGGTTGCCACCCCTTGCCATCCTCAAACAAGTGGGCAAGTGGAAGTTTCGAATCGAGAAATAAAGCAAATTCTTGAGAAAATAGTTAACACAACCTAGAAAGATTGGTCAAGAAAATTAAATGATACTTTGTGGGCTTACTGGATAACATATAAGACTCCCATTGCTATGTCTCCTTATAGACTTATATATGGAAAACCTTGCCATCTTTCGGTTAAGCTAGAACATAAAGCTATGTGGGCAGTAAAAAACCTCAACCTTGACCTTGACAAAGTTAGAGAGAATCGTTTACTTCAATTGAATAAGTTATAAGAGTTGAGACATAATGCTTATGATAATGCCAAACTTTATAAAGAAAGGACCAAGGCTTTCCAGGATAAAAAGCATGGCTTTTCAATTCTAGACTCAAACTCTTTCCCAGAAAGTTGCGTACCAAATGGGAAGGCCCATATGAAATCATTTTTGTTGCGCCTTATCGGGCAATTGAGATCAAGAGCTTAAAAGATGGCAACACATTCAAAGTAAATGGGCAAAGGTTGAAGCCCTACATTGAAGGGCAAGTTTTTCAAAGACATATGGAAGTTATCTCTTGGTGGATCTAGTCTATATTGATGACTGAGATTGTTTGAATGTCGTCTAGAGACATTAAACCTAGTTTCATAGAGTTTTCAAACTCTATTTCTCTATTCTCTCTTTAGTCTTTCATTTTTGCAGCATCTTAATAAAGATCTTTGTTGTTTTATTGAAGTTTTTCCAGGCATGTTGTTCACTCTTCAAAAACTGTGCTTTTTAAAATCTCAAAGCTTGGAGTCTTCGATCAATCGACCCGAATTTCAATCGATTGAAAGTGCGTCAGAAATTCTCGATTGATCGGAAAATGGTCTTGATCGATCGAAAATAATTTTGATCGATTGGATTTGCATCGAAAATTCTTAATCTTTGGCCTCAGTTTTTAGGTACTTTTGATCGATCGTGGCTCATCTCGATCGATTGAAGGATTTTCGACTGATCCAAAATAAAAAAATAAAAAAAATCACTATTATGCCTTTTTGTGTTGTCATACTACTTTTATATTTTCTTTTGGGCCTACTCTCATATCTCTTTTTTGTTGTGCTACATTGCCTTTGAATACTTGATTTGTATATTCTTATCCCATTTGCTATTTGATGACAGTTGCTAGTGTGACCATTTTTAGATAGGTTTTCAGAATCAAAGTTTGGGAGTACGCCTTTCCATACTAAGCTTCCGTTGTCGGGTCTTATTTGCTACACCTATTTGGTATACTCTTTTCATAATCTGTTGCTTTTTTGTACATTGAGGACAATGCACAAATTATGTTTGGGTGTGTGTTCGCATATTTTACATATCGCACTTAGTTTCTATGCACGTGGTATAACTTTAGAGTTTTTAGCTATGATTTTGATCTTTTGAGGACTGTGATGCTTGTAATTTAAAAATTACTTAACTTGATATCTTGCTTGCATTTGTGGTCCATATCATCTTGATTTTGTGATTGTTTTGAGATTCACTCTATGATTTTACATTAGCACAGGCACACATTAGCATTCAATTGTGGGGTACATGCTTTGTTGATTATTGATTTGGTTATATCCTAATTGAGCTAGTAGTGCTTTGAAAGCTTTCATTTGCTGAGTGCTCAAATGTAACACATTTTATCACCTAAGCGAGGGTATTTTAGTCCATTCATCTATATTTATTTTCCCGTTTTAGTACTTATTTGTGTTTTTGTCTATTTTAGGTCAATAAGGTTCAAACGGGCTAAATATGGTCCATTACAGCCTTTTTGGAGGCAAGAAAAAGTTTCGAGAAGATTTTAGAAGAATCCAAAAAAAGGTCATAAATGCTGAATTTTTGGATGGATCAAGATTTTTTCGATCGATCAAAAATGTACTGGAAGCGAGCTATTTTATTCCCACATTCCTAAACTCCACCTACTACTAGGGGTGCACAAAAGAACCAGAACCGTGGAACCAGAACCGGAACCGTGGGAACTGAAACCGTTTTTGCCGGTTCTCACAGTTCCGGTTTCGGTCCCAGTTCTTAATTTCAGAACTGTGAGTATATGGTTCCGGTTCCGGTTTTGGCCCGTGGGAACCAGTAAGAACCGGAACCATATATATATATTATATAATTATATATTTAATTAGTTATTCTAAATTAAAGGCCTACAATCAGCCACGTGGGTAATGATCCAGAACAAGGAAATATCCAAGGCAAGAGAGCAGGATGTCAGGAAGCTTTTCTAAACATTTAACCAGGTATGTTTTGAATTTGAAGTTCATTTATCAATTATATATCTCTATATATGTGAAGTGAGATAGAATTATATATTATAACAGTAAACTCCAATATTAGCTAGTGAGTGCAGAGTTGTTTTGGGTGTGATTAATTAAAGCTACCATATTTCAAATATCAATTGCTTTAGATGTAGATGTTTATTCAATCAGAAAAATAAGAGAATGGTTTTGTATTATATATGTTTGATGTGTATATAATACAAAATGTGGCCATCAATTTTGTTATGATTTGTCTTGGCCATAGGCAAGAAAGCAGGACGTTAGATCTCTTAGACGAATCCTAGATTTAGGCAGTTGCAGAAAGAAAGACAGGACGTTATTGTGCTGCTCGACCTACCAATTTATTTTGATGTTGCTCAGATGCTTTTGTTGAAGCCTTCACATAAGAGACAGCGAGATGTACAAGAACCAAAAGTCTCTTCGTTCTCAGATCTGAACTTGCCCCCCCCCTCTCTCTCTCTCTGCAACTGCAAACTACAAAATCTATAAGAATCAGAAGTTCAAAACCCATACCCATATCGGCATACCATTTTAGATTGTTCAAAAAATCAAAACCCATATCTTTCAGTTCCCATCACTTCTATTCCAATTCAGGTTCGCAAGCTTCAGCCATTGTCTCTCAACTCTTAACGGTTCTTATGGAATCGAACCAGTTTTACAGTTTGGTTCTGGTTCGTTTCTAATCTATACGGTTCTGGTTCCGGTTTCGTTTTTTAGGAACCATTGTGAATGGTTCCGATTCCGGTTCAGAATGAAACTGTGAGAATCTGAACCGTGTGCACCCCTGCCTACCACATAGTTGCGGGATTAAATATTTTAAGGGCTTATTTTCTGACTTGTTCACTGCTCCAAGGACCTTTTATAAAGGAAGAATTGAACCATTTTGTAAAAAATTTTTAGTCTTTAATTTTATTTACATTGTAATTTTAGTTTCTCTCTCTAGAAAAGTTAGAGATTAGGGTTAGAAGAAAAGAGAAGAGTGGAGGCACCAAGAACATATCTCAAAATCTACATACACCCTCTCTCTAGAATTCAACAAAGAAGAAGAGGAAGAAGATAGAGCCATGTTTGGAGATTGCCCTTGAGGGTTCCAAGATCAGACCCACCTCCTCCATGACTGGCTAGACTTCTCATTGGGGGGTGGATAAGCCCCAATTTTGTAAGCTAAACCTCCATCTCTTTCATACTTTTTGGGGAATAATATATTGTGATTAGTGTTTTAGTCTTGTGAATTTAATGAATCATGGGTTCTCCTTTAATTTCTATGGATTAATTCTTTCTATTGATTCTCTATGTGATTACATGTTGTCTTATGTGTGATTATTTAGGAATTGATCTCTACACTAGTTTTTTCTATACTAATTGCATGTCTATGTGTGGTTGATTGAGAATCTAGTGATGGCTTGACATGGTTTTTATTAGATGGGTTTGTCAATTAATTTGATGGATTATGCTTATGCTTGATGGGTTGTTCTACAATTTAATTCATACTTATAGGTAGGTAGATAATCTTTACTTGATTTGATATTCCATGACTTATTATTGCAAATTCCATGATTCTCTAGATTGATGTGTGCTACAATTGTGACTAGTTTGATGGGTCATGCTTAGAATTGATGAGTTGTTATACACTTAGTTTAGTTGTTGGTTAGGTAGGCAATTCATTATTGAATTTGATGGTCTATGCTTAATATTGCAATTGGTAGTCGCATTTTGTTTACAAGAATGTTTTCCCTAAATTAGAGTAAAAATTAAATCCCAACACATATTATCCCTGCGGACGATCCCTATTCGCTATGCTTCATTAGTTGTAGTAGTGGTTTTTATAAATGTAAATTTGACTAGAAAGGCTTCTGAAACTACATTCATATTTTGACCTTGCGAAGGGATCTCTCTCATTACAAAGTTCGTTTTCTAAACACTTAGAAAGGGGCTTGTCAAATTTTGGCGCCGTTGCCGGGGACTTTGACGACGTCGTATTTTGGAAATTAATTAGGAATTAGTACTTTTTTGATCTTATCTTTATTTTTATTTTATTTTGTTTACTTATTATGTTTGTTCTTGATTGGCTAGGTGAATTGAGCCAAGAGAGTGAAAAAGCAAAGCTAAGAAAAGCATAAAAAGCTAAAAAAAAAAAAATTGTAAAGTAAAGCAAGGCAAAGAAAAAATTGAAAATTAAATTGAAGTTACTTAAGGACCTTTTGTGAGCTTTTCTAAACTCTTTCTCTAGTTAAATCATCGGCCCATGTGGAGGCAAGTTTTTATTTTCTTAGATAGATCGTCGGCTAGCGTGGAGGCAATTTATTTATTTTTCTTGCATATTGTTGAAAGCATGGGAGTATGGGATCAATGTATGTGGAGGTTTGTTTATTGATTTGTTATGGAGGAGAAGTGCTTGCTATATACTTGTTGACTTGTTGTTTGTTGAGATAGTGTGTTAAATCCAACTCTTGTCCCACTTAATTTGAATCTTGAATCCATTGTTCACAATCCTAGGGGAAGGGGTAGCTCTTATCATTCCATTTCATCAACGAAGAACATTAATGAGAACCATGTGGAGGACCTTGGTCACATCGACCAATAAGGTATCCTCCACCCTAATGTGCATCACCATCATGACCATATTCAAGTACCATTAGGCATGCCAAGGCCCTTCATTCCACAACAACAAGGCCATGTTCCATTGGGAATGGCTCGGCCAATTTTTGCTCCACCTCAACCTCCCATTATTCAAGGCAATCAAGGTGCTCGTGTAGTGCCACCGGTTGTGAATCCTCCTCTTGCTTTGCGAGATCATTATATGTCAAATGAATATAATGCACCTACTGGTGTGTGCTTGTTGAGGTACCCAAATTGCATGCAAAAGTGTGTAGTGTGGCCAAGTTTAAATTTATAAAATGCCACTACCATTTCCAACTAAAAATATAGCTAGAGTGAGTAGGGATCGTCCCAAAGGAAATGAGGTGTATTTGTGATGGAAATAAATGTCAAATTAGTAGGTTGAATGATCAAAGATGATTGGTGATTGTTTAACTAAACAATAATGCAATTAAAATTAATGCAAGTAAAAAGAGAGCAATCTAGAAAGTAGGGAAAAGATATAGGAGAACGGTCTTGGGGCTTAGAGTCACCACTAAGCTTCACTTCATCAAACACTAGCAATTGTACATTAATGGGGAAATTTAAATTGTAACTTATGTGTGTGTGACATCAATTGAAACTAAGCATGGATGGAAAATAAGTATAGATTGTTTAGCCAATTTTAATGAATAGCACAACCTATCAAATGAGTCCAATATCCATTCAATTAAACCATAATTAATGCACACACAAATATCTAGAGACATGCACTCTTTGTATTCATAAGTATGGAACATCAAGAAACAAGAATGGATTTTTCACCTATCTAAAAAATTAAAGCAATTACACTACAACTAGGCTAGAGACATAAAATTAAACTAATTAAACTAGAGATGTGATACAATTCATCAAGAAACAAGTGTGAATCATCAAATAAATCACAAGAGTGTTCTATTAGGCACCATGCTTTGACCATCACTAGATTAAAATCATCAACACACATAGACATGCATCAATTTCATTAAATCTAGAGATAGGAACATGAACATTTATTCTAGCATAGATAGATATATGACTAGAGCCAAATGATTAATTGAAAGCATTAATTCATACAAATCAAGTAGAAATCACAAGATCTATATTTATTCATGGTCAAAACATCTATTACAACTAAAATCCCCAAAAATACACAAAAGCTAGGTTTGAGAAGCAAGCCTAGGGGCTATCTCTAGCCCCAAGAGAAGGATTTAGCCACTCATTGTAGTGGACATGGAACCCTCAAGGGCTAGCTTGAAGGTTGGCATCATCATCTTCATCCTTGCTTTCTTCTTCAAAAACCTTAGTTCTAAAGAGATAAATTTTTTCTATATTTGGTAATATCTCTATCTCCTTTCTATGATATAATTAATTGTTCAATAAATCAATTACATACTCCTTTGAGTAAGGACCAAGTCAGAATTATAGCCTCTGATAGGAGGAAATTCGTAACTACACAAGTTAGGTAGAAATCGGCGCGCTCAGGAATTAGACAGCTCACTGCCAGCAGGCATTCTGATCGGTCGAAGATGTTCGATCGATCTAACACTTAGCTTCGATCAATCGAAGCTGACGTGGCTTGAAAATATCTTCCAGGCTTTATCCAATTGGCTGAGCTGGCACCACCTCATTTCGATCGATTGTAGATTACTTCGATCGATCGGGATTATTCTTCGATCGATCGAAGTTCTCCTGGTGTATTTTTCTTGGCTTCTTTCCAACTTTGCTCCTTAGCTCCAAAACTGAGCTAAATGGCTCTTGTTAGCTTGTTTGAACTTTATCAACCTGAAATAGGCAAAAACACAAATAAATATCTAAGACATGAAAGTAAGATAGATGAATGGACTAAAATACCCTACCTTAGGTGCTAAAATGCGTCACATTTGAGCACTCATCACACTCCTAAACTTAGATATTGTTAGTCCCTAGCAATGAACTATAAGGAAAATAAAGAAATAAGCAGCTAAGTAACTATGTGCCAGAAAGTAATAAAATGAAAGCGCCACTTTTGTAGGGAACATGATTGCATTTAGCGTATCCAACAAGTCTTTTAAACCTCTAGGTTGCCCCTAGTGGATGAGTGAAGTCTCGTGAGGGTTTCCAGAAATCATACCCACAAATATTGAGCTCTTTCTAACAAGAGAGGCACCAATATACAAAACAAGCATTAGGAGAAAACTACATCAAGTATGCAATTTTTCAACCCTTTCTAAGAAATCTCCCAAAATCTCAACATCAAGCAAACAAGTATGATCCTTCATACATCAAAAAAATGATCATGCAAATCAAAACAACTCTATAATTCGTTTAAGTGGACCGGCATCAAATATGTTACTATCTAAGCCAGCTAAAGAAATAATCACATCCTTACCCTCAAACTAGCACACAAATCTAGTCTCGATTATCAAAACAAAGAGTGAACCTTTTATTAAAGCTTATTCAACTAGGTGCGTTTATTCTTTTCACTCAATTTTATTATTTTTTTATTATTATTTTTTTACTTTCCTAGAGGATCAAAGATGGAAGCAAGGTGCAATGTGTTGATCTAATAAGCTTTCTAGTGATTCATGAGGTCAAATATTATGTCAATGACTCCCAAACCGGATGGCTTTAGGGTATTAGGTGTTTAAACACCCCTAAGGACTTACAAGTTCAAATCAACTAGGCTACAAATCAAAACAACTTCCATCTAATCATTTCTCACTTCTCATCTTTTGGGAGAAGTCCTCACTTTTTTTTTTTTTTAAATCAATTATTAACTTAGAGTTTGGGCCTTTCACTTTTCGGCGGGAGAATTTCAATACTTAATGAGGCTAGAATCCTGGTTACTCAATGAAAAGGGATTGTCATCCACTTTTGTCAAGATGAAAGCTTTCAATGCAATACTAGCTCAATTGAGATATAACCAAATTAATAATCAACAAAGCATGTACCCCATAAATGAATGCTAGTGTGCGCCTATGCTAGTGTAGAATCCTAGAGTGAATCTCAAAACAATCACAAAATCAGGATGATGTGGACCACAAATGCAAGCAAGATATCATTCTTTCAAAAAAGTTACTCCTAAATGGTATCCATAGAGCACACAAGGAGTATTGGACTCTTAAATCATGCAATTAAGTCTCAAACTTAAATAGAATGCAACAAAGTCACCTTACCTCGAAACTAAAATTGCACATTGTCCTCAATGTGCAATGAGAACAATGGAAAAGATGGAAAGAATATACCGTGGTGGTAAAGACATGAGGCCCGGCAACGATCCAATTCGAAAGACGTCTCCCCCAAACTTGGAATCAACAACCTACTTGAATACCCACATTAGCAAACTCACATCAAATATCAAATTGGATAAAGATAACCAATTCAAGTATTCTAAGGCAATATAGTACAAGATGAAAGAGAGATATGAGATCAATCCCAAAACAAATTGTTGTACTATTTTTTTTTCTTTTTTTGGATCGATCGAAACCTGCCTTGATCGATCAAAAATTCCATGATCGATCAAGATTCTCTGGAAAACTGAGTCCTAGGAGAAAAAATATCCAATGCATTTTCGATTAATTGAAATTATGTTCGATCGATGGGGATTGATGTTCGATCAATCGAAAATTTCCAATGCAATTTCGATCGATCGAAGTCTCCAGGCTCTGAAATTTTAAGAATACAAATGTTTGGAAAACTCAAAACATACCTGAAAAAACTTCAATGAGACTATGAAATATCATTATTTAGATGCTGCAAAAATGAAAGATAAGAAAGAAATGGAGGAAATAAAGTTTAAAAACTCTATTAAAACTGGGTTTAACGTCTCTAGTCGACGTTCAAACAATCTCAAATATCAACATAGACTGGATCCACCAAGAGGGCAGACTCCATATGTCTTTGGAACACTTGCCCTTCAATGTAGGGCTTCAACCTTTGTCCATTCACTTTAAATGTAGTTCCATCTTTCAAGCTTTATATTTCAACCACCCCATGAGGTGCAACAGAAATGATCTCATATGGGCCTTCCCATTTGGTTCACAACTTTTCGGGAAAAAGTTTTAGCCTATAGTTGAAGAGCCATGCTTTTTGACCAGGTTCTAAAGATTTATTCACAATATGTTTGTCATGAAAAGCTTTAGTTCTTTCTTTGTAAACATTGGCATTATCATATGCATTATGTCTTAACTCTTCCAATTCATTCATTGTAGCAACCGATTCTCTCCGGCTTTATCAAGATCAAAATTGAGCTTTTTAACCGCCCATATAGTCTTGTGTTCTAGCTCAACCGAGAGATGGCAAGGCTTTCCATATACAAGTCTATAAGGAGACATGCCAATGGGAGTCTTATATGCCATTCGGTAAGCCCACAAATCATTATTCAGTTTGCGCGACCAATCTTTCCGGGTTGTGTTTACTATTTTATCATGAATTTGCTTTATTTCCCGATTAGACACTTCTACTTGCCCACTTATTTGAGGATGGTATAGGGTGGCCACCTTATGAGTAACGGAGTACTTAAGAAATAAGTGCCTCAATAATTGATTACAAAAATTCTTTCCTCCATCACTAATCATGGCTCTTGGCATACCAAAATGAGCGAAGATGTTGGATTTAATGAATTGAACAACCACAGAATGGTCATTCGTTTTGGCAGCACAAGCTTTCACCCACTTAGAAGCATAATCAACGATAAGTAGAATATATTGAAAGCCATAAGACATAGGAAATGGACCCATAAAATCAATGCCCCAAATATCAAAAATCTTTACAACAAGAATATTTGTCAAGGGCATTATATCTCTTCTTGACATTGATCCTATCTTTTGACATCTTTCACACTCCTTGCAAAAATTATAGGCATCTCTATGAATGGTAGGCTAAAATAGTCCACTTTAAAAAAACTTTAAGGCAGTCTCTTTTGCACTAAAATGCCCGCCATATGCAAGGCCATGACAAATCGCAAGGACACTAGGAACCTCACTCTCCGGAATACATCTCCTAACAATTTGATCTGGGTAATATCGAAACAAAATGGGATCTTCCCAATAATATTTCTGGATGTTGGCAAAGAATTGGTTCTTTTCTTGCCTTGACCAATTAGTGGGAGGTTTGCCAATTGCGAGATAATTCACAATGTCGGCAAACCAAGGAATTTTTCCATTGGAAATTTGGAAGAGTTGTTCATCCAGAAAAGAATTATGAATTGGTGGGCTTGGGGAATATTCTACCATTAACCTTGAAAGATGGTCGGCAACCACATATTCGATGCCTTTCTTGTCTTTGATTTCAAAATCAAATTCCTGAAGAAGCAAAATCCATCTTATCAAATGAGGCTTTGTTTCCTTTTTAGTCAAAAGATGCCTCAAAGTAGCATGATCAGAATAGACAATGACTTTTGACCCTAAGATATAGGACCAGAATTTTTTAAGAGCATACACTACGGCAAGTAATTCCTTCTCGATAGTGGAGTAATTCAATTGAGCTCCCGAGAGGGTCTTGCTTGCATAGTATACGGTGCATGAAAGTTTTCCTACCCATTGCCCCAAAACTGCTCCCATGGCATAATCAGAGGCATCACATATGATTTCAAACGGTAATGACCAATTGAGAGGTTGCATAATAGGAGTAGATGATAATAAACCACGAAGTGTATGGAAAGCATCAAGGCCTGCTTGATCAAAGACAAAAGGAGTCTCCTTGGCTAGAAGATTGCACAAGGGTCTATCAATTTTGCTAAAGTCTTTGATGAAACGGCGATAGAAGCTGGCACCTAAAAAGGAGTAAACCTTTCTCATCGTAGAAGGTGGAGGTAATTTAGAAATGGGCTCAACTTTTGTTTTATCCACTTTGATACCTCTTTTTGAGATGACATGACCCAATACAATACTTTCTTGAACCATGAAATGGCTCTTTTCCCAATTAAGAACAAGGTTTGTTTCACGACATCTTTTAAGCACCAAAGACAGATTTTTAAGGCATGCATCAAATGAAAACCCAAAGATAAAATAATCATTCATAAAGACTTCTAGATACTCTTCCACTATGTTCGAGAAAATTGACATCATACACCTTTGGAATGTTGCGGGAGCATTGCACAAACCAAAAGGCATCCGTCTATAAGCAAATGTGCCAAAAGGACAAGTAAAGGTGATTTTTTCTTGATCTAAAGGGTCTAGGGTTACTTGATTATACCCTGAATAGCCATCAAGAAAGTAATAATATTATTGCCCGGCCAGTCTCTCTACAATTTGATCAATAAATGGCAAAGGAAAGTGATCTTTTCTTGTGGCGGTATTTAATTTTCGATAATTAATGCATATACGCCATGAATTGGCGGTACGCTTAGAAATTACCTCACCTTTTGAATTTTCAACCACCGTAATCCCTGATTTCTTGGGAACTACTTGAGTTGGACTCACCCATTTGTTATTAGAGATTGGATAAATTATACCAGAATTTAAAAGCTTAACAACCTCCTTTTTAATCATCTCTTTCATGTTTGGATTCAATCTCTTTTGGGCATCCCTAAAAGCTTTTGCATCTTCTTCCATAAGAATGAGACCTGCCTATGGTCCCCCATTCTATTACATCTGAATAGGTGCCCCATCCCTGTGAGCATCTGAACCACCCTTGTGCTTCTTCCAAGATTGCTGTCCCTGAAATTTGCCCTTGTCATTCTGTCGGTGTCCATTGCCATTCCCTTTCTCAGCTATCTGATTAGTAGAATCTCTGTCACCCACTTCTCACCTCGAGCCTGTCTAAAGTCCATGGTCAACTGATACTATTGTAGAGCGGCATCCACCACCTGAGCATAAGTAGTGTAAGCTGGACTACCTGTAATAGCTCGCTTAATAGACCACATCAGTCCCCTAATGAAACTATTGCGCTTCTTCTCCTTTGTATCTACCTCCTCTAGAGCAAAAATAGATAAGCGCGCAAACTGCTGCTCATGCTCTGCCACTGTCATGTTTCTCTATTGTAGATTAAGGAACTTTGTCTTCATAGCTATACTGGCTGCATAAGGAAAATACTTCTCATCAAAGCATGCACTGAACTGATCATAAGTCAATGACATCCTCTCTTCTGTGGTGGTAGCTAACTCCCACCACTGTAGTGCATCTCCAACTAATTTGAAGGTAGCAAACATTTGTTTCTGTACCTCTGTGCACATAACTAGGCGAAGATGTCGCTCGATGTCCTGTTTCCATTGGTGAGCTGCTTTTGCATTGGTGGAGCCTGAGAACTCGGGTGGGCTCCCCTTTGTGAAAGAACTCCTAGCATTTTCCTAAGTATCAGTTTGAATCATTGATGATAGTATAGGTGCCTGCTGAACCTGCGGCTGATTCGGAGTACAGCTGTTACGCCTGCTTCTATAACCCGAGCAATGAGGTCATTGATATGAGGAGGATATTCTAGATCTACTCCTTAATCCTAAACCTGCTGGAGTTCCTCCTGTTCTTCTTGAAATTGACCATCATCATCCTGAAATTATGACAATTGCTGCTCCTCCTCCATTTGTTGACACCGTAGGAGGTTCTGCTACCTACGTCCCACCCTCCTCTGCTGCCTGTTCATGTTCTGTCCTCTTCTAGCATTAACCATGCTGTTAATATAGAAATACAGGCATCAGTATGATTTAAACGGACCGTATATGAATACAATGAATCCTAAACTTAAGCTCTAATCAAGGGAAAACACTACGCAGAATTCTTATACGGTAGAATCCAAGAGACACTTAAACCTAGAGTGCTCTGATACCAACTGTGATACCCCTCGAATCTAGAGCCACGGGTGATCAAGTCCGAGCACAGACTCGAGGGATACCAAACAATTAATATTTAAAGTGAACACAGAACACAAAAAAAAAAAAAAAAAAAATGAAATAAGAATAAAGTAATAGGCTAAAGGAATACTAAATTAAAAATCCCCAAAACCATAATTAAAATCTAATAATCCAAAACCTCTATAAATATCCTCCAATAATTAAACAACTAGGGAATCCATCTCTAGTGGACCCCTAATAAAATCCCAAACTAAAATGTAAAACTCAAAAATAAAATCCAAAGATAACAACTGAAATATGAGAAGTAGTCCTACATAATCGGAAAAAGGAGTGACTGTCTTTGCTCAGCTCGGTCAAGCTCCACGACTAGAACTGCCTGATACCAGAAAAATAAAAGTGGGTCAGGCCCACGCGCAAGTTCTATACCACTACAATCCAAGTAGAGACTCGATACGCATGTACATCTTAAACAACTCAACAATAACTATGTAGTCCGTACATATATATATATCCACACTAAAGGACTCTCACTGAACTACGAAGGTGGTCTTAACCTGAATAGAGGCAACATGCAAAACGCACCCGAAGTGGGCATGTATACCTAAACCTAACAGGGTACACCGCTACCTATCATAGTCAGTTATGCATCCCAATGCATATACGCTCCCTAACCATCGACTCTGAGTCTCAAGCTCATATTGCGGTACCATAAATATATATTTAAAGTCCATCCAAACCAGAGTATATCATTCAATTGCTCATTGATCTGGCATATAATAACATAACAAACAATCCAGTTAGTCGTTCAACTTATTCAGTTAATCAGACTTAAAATATAAGAAGGATATTATAACCCATTCCCTTATTCCAAAATAGGTAGGTTTTAGTATTTTGAAACTAAACCATCCCTGGTATGCCACCATCCCATACCGGTGAATATAATCCATCCGTCCAACAATTGATAATACAAACATTAAATGTAAACATCAATTAATTCATTATAAACATAGCAAAGATATAAGATAACATGCTTATTTGATGCCACTTTGACAACATCCATATAATTGACAACACAGATAGAGTATGAAATCCATCAATTAATTCCTGATAAGCATAATAAGAAAAAATATATGAATCCACATGCTTATTTTATTCACTGAGGGATGATTTAAAATATATCATGCATAAATCAATGCTAATTTCAAGATTTAACCACCTGAATTATCCACATCCAAAATCAGTAAGCAAAGTTACTTAAAAATTTTATACTGTTCCACCTACCAATTTCCTGTGATTTATTATGTATTATCACACCCTTTGGATTTTTAATAAGGCATCAGATGTTACTAAAAAATCCCTGTGTAGTTCCTAATTGCATCGAAAAACATCAAAATCTGAGCACCGTAGCCAAACCTCTCATTGGAAAGCTAGAAAAAATAAAAAAATAAAAATTAGAGTAGCAGGCTCCCTCAAGGAGGGAGCCGCCTCCGAGCTTCATGGAGCTGGCTCCCTCCTTAAGGGAGCCACCTCCAAGGCCTCTAGAGCTGGCTCCCTCCTTGAGGGACCCTTCTCTTTGCTTAGGGGAGCCTGCTCCTTTCAAAAGGGAGCCGGCTCTCCTTCCGTTTCACTCACCTGTTTCACCTCCGGCGACTTCCAATCCTATTGTCCTCCATTGTTAAGGTTCCTAGATGTTTAAACTAGGTTCCAGAGTATCCGAGAATTGTTTAAATTCATTATATGTTAATCCACATCAATTAGAACAGGAACTATACAATAAAAGTTTAAAACAAAACAAATATCCATTCATGAAAACATACTGTTTTAATCGAGTCTATCATGCAAACCAGATTAATTTTTCGTTTAATTACTCCTGGAATTGTGTTAGGCATGTAAAGAACACGAGTCAAATGGAGAGAGTTAAGAATAGAACTTGCTTGTGAGATTTCGGTTCAAAATCTCAGTTTCGTCTTCCTAAGTGTTTCTGACAAATTCCAATTATGTAAACCTTCCTCTGTTCTCTTCTCTACCTCCATTGTCATGCATAGGGTTCTCAAACCCTAGGAAAACTTAATACATATATTTATAGGCAAAACTAAACCTAGGTCCAATTATATTAAGAGACGGAGAACTAAGTCGGCTAACTATAAATTCATAAAAGCAAAAACCCTTAACTACACAAAATATAATTATAAACAAAGTAAGTCCACTTAAGCATATATATAATTAAAACAAATAAATCATAGAAGCAATTAATTAAAACAATTAACAATTAAGTAAAAGAAATAAATAATTAAACAATTAATTAAAACAATTAAACAATTAAACAATTAATTAAAAGAAATAAACAATTAACACAAAGAAACAACCAATTAATAATTAAGCAAATAAACAAATAATCAACTAAAAATGCTAAAACAAGAAAAAGAAAACAATAATGAAAATGCCGAGACTATCCTTTTTAAAATTAGCGGCATTACATTTTACATTGCAAAACTAATCCAAGCAAGTTGATGATGATGGAGACAAAGAGAATGAATGAAACTCTAGCAAAAACAAATTGAACATCGCTTGATAACATCGAGTGCATCACTATATCTCTTCATAGATTGGATCCACCAAGAGGGCGACTTCCATATGTCTTTAAAAAACTTGCCCCTCAATGTAGGGCTTCAACCTTTGTCCATTCACTTTGAATGTAGTTCCATTTTTTAAGCTTTGTATTTCAAGCACCCCATGAGGTGTAACATAATGATCTCATATGGGCCTTCCCATTTGGTTCGTAACTTCCCAGGAAAAAGTTTTAATCTTTTTTATCGGGTTCAAAAGATTTCTTCACAATGTATTTGTCGTGAAAAGCTTTAGTTCTCTCTTTGTAGAGTTTGGCAATATCATAAGTATTGTGTCCCAACTTTTCTAACTCATTCAATTGATGCAACCGATTCTCTCCGGCTTTATCAAGGTCAAGATTGAGCTTTTTAACCGCCCATATAGCCTTGTGTTCTAGCTCAACTGGAAGATGGCAAGGCTTTCCATATACAAGTCTATAAGGAGACATGCCAATGGGAGTCTTATATGCCGTTCGGTAAGCCTACAAAGTATCATTCAACTTGCCTGACCAATCTTTCTGGGTTGTGTTTACCGTTTTCTCAAGAATATGTTTAATTTCCTGGTTTGAAACATCTACTTGCCCACTTGTTTAAGGATGGTAAGGGGTGGCGACTTTATGAGTAATGGAGTACTTAAAAAATAATTGCCTTAAGAATTGATTGCAAAAATGCTTTCCTCCATCACTAATCATGGCTCTTGGTATACCAAAACGAGTGAAAATGTTGGATTTAATGAATTGAACAACCACGGAGTGGTCTTTAGTTTTGGTAGCACAAGCCTCCACCCATTTAGAAATATAATCAACGGCAAGTAAAATGTATTGAAATCCATAAGACATAAGAAAAGAACCTATGAAATCAATGCCCCAAATATCAAAGATCTCAACAACAAGACTATTTGTCAAGGGCATCATGTTTCTTTTTGACATCGACTCCATCTTTTGACATCTTTCAAACTCCTTGCAAAAATTGTAGGCATCTCTATGGATGGTGGGCCAAAATAGCCTACTTTGAAGAACCTTCAAGGCAGTCTTCTTTGCACTAAAATGCCCACCACATACAAGGGTATGGCAAAACACAAGGACACTTGGAATTTCATGCTCCGGAATGCATCTTCTCATTATTTGATTCGGACAATATCAAAACAAGACAGGATCTTCCCAATAGTAATTCCGGTTGTTGGCAAAGAAACGCTTCTTTTCTTGCTTTGACCAATTAGTTGGAAGTTTGCCAATTATAAGAAAGGTCACAATGTCGACAAACCAAGGCATTTGCCTATTAGAAATTTGGAAGAGTTGTTCATCTGGAAATAAATCACGAATTGGTGGGCTTGGGGAAGATTCTACCATTAACCTCAAAAAATGATCAGAAACCACATTTTCGGTGCCTTTCTTATCTTTGATCTCAAAATCAAATTCTCGAAGAAGTAAAATCCATCTTATCAAATGATGTTTTGTTTCTTTCTTGGTCAAAAGATGCCTCAAAGCAGTATGATCAGAATAAACAATAACTTTAGACCCTAAGAGATAGGACCGGAATTTATCAACAGCATACACTATGGTAAGTAATTCTTTCTCAGTAGTAGAGTAATTCAATTAAGCTCCCGAGAAAGTTTTGCTTGCATAGTATATAGCGCATGGAAGTTTTCCTACCTTTTGTCCCAAAACTTCTCCTATGGCATAATCAGAGGCATCACACATGATTTCAAACGGTAATGACTAGTTGTGAGGTTGTATAATAGGGGCAGATGACAATAGACCACGGAGTGTATGAAAAGCATCTAGGCATGCTTGATTAAAGACAAAAGGGCTCTCCTTGGTGAGAAGATTGCACAAGGGTCTAGCAATTTTGTTAAAGTCTTTGATGAAATGGCGATAGAAGCTGGCATTACCTAGAAAGGAGCGAACCTCTCTCACTATAGAAGGTGGAGGCAATTCAGAAATGAGCTCAAATTTTGCTTTATTAACCTCAATACCCCTTTTTGAGATGACATGACTCAAAACAATACCTTCTTGAACCATGAAATGGCTCTTTTCCTAACTAAGAACGAGGTTTGTTTCATGACATCTTTTGAGCACTAAAGACAGATTTTTAAGGCATCTATCAAATGAAGACCCAAAGACTAAAAAATCATCCATAAAAACTTCTAGATACTCTTCCACTATATTTGAGAAAATTAACATCATACACCTTTGGAATGTGGCTGGAGCATTGCACAAACCAAATGGCATCCGTCTATAGGCAAATGTGCCAAAAGAATAAGTAAATGTGGTTTTCTCTTGGTCTAAAGGGTCAAGGGCTACTTGATTGTAACCCGAATATCCATCAAGAAAATAATAATATAATTGCCCGGCCATTCTCTCTACAATTTGATCAATAAAGGGCAAAGGGAAGTGATTTTTTCTAGTGGCGGCATTCAACTTTTGGTAATCAATGCATACACGCCATGAATTAGCAGTACGTTTGGAAATTGCCTCACCTTTTGAATTTTCAATTACCGTAGTTCTCGATTTCTTAGGAACTATATGGGTTGGACTCACCCATTTACTATCAGAGATTGGATAAATGATACCTGCATCTAAAAGCTTTACTACTTCCTTCTTAACCACTTCTTTCATGTTTGGATTCAATCTCCTTTGGGCATCTCTAAAAGGTTTTGCATCCTCTTCCGTAAGAATGCGATGCATGCAAATGGAAGGGTTAATTCCTTTTGAATCCACCACACTCCATCCAATAGCTTCCTATTTTTCTTTAAGCACATTTAAAAGATCATTCTCTTGGTCCTCTTCAAGACTTGAAGCGATGATGACTGAAAAAGTCTCTTTTGGGCCCAAAAAGTAATACTTAAGATTGGAAGGAAGAGTTTTAAGCTCAAGAGTGGGTGGGGAGACTAAAGATAGGACTGGTGGAGTGCTAGAAAGTAAAGGAATAGGTTCTTTTAGAGCTTTCCAAGGTAGAAAATCCAAGCTTGCAACAGATTCCATTAAATCGCTTACCTCACTCATTAACCCCTCATTGTCAAACCCACAATTCCCATACATTTTAAGGAGATAAAATACAAGAGGATCCTCGAAGAGAAGAAATGAAAGATTATCTTCGGTTGACTTTTTTTATAATAATGGAAGCAATGGACTCTTCAATAACCTCATCCAAGACATCTATACGACAACACTCGTCTTCATCGATAGGATATCAACTTGCATTAAAAATATTAAGCTTAACCATCATGTTACCAGAAGAAAGGTCCATAACCCCGGATCTATAATTGATTATTGCATTCGCGTGGCAAGAAATGGCCTTCCTAAGATGATTGGAATGAGATTGGTAGGGTTGGCAACCGGTTTGGTATCAAGAACCACAAAATCAACTGGGAAATAGAACTTGTTAACCTTAACGAGGATGTCCTCAACCATGCCCCTAGGTGTTTTGATGGATCAATCGACTAATTGAAGTACCACTGAGGCTGGCTTTAATTCGTTCAAACCTAACTGGATAAACACAGAGTAAGGAATCAAATTAACACTCGCTCATAAGTCAAGAAGAGCTCTACGAACCTCATGGTTTCTAATCACATATGAAATGGTTGGAGCATCGGGATCTTTGAACTTAGGTGGAGTGTTATGTTAAATGATGGAACTCACTTGCTCCGTGAGGAACACTTTTTAGGGCTTTGTCCATTGTTCTTTCTCTTTTGTGCGCAAAGATCTTTCAAAATTTTTGCATAAGGTAGAATTTGCCTAATTGCATCTGATGAGCGCTGAAAAGTGTGCATTTAAACCCCTCAAGCTTAGGTATTATAGAACCTTTATCTATCTTATTTTCCCGCTTTGTATTGATTTCATGTTATTTCCATTTTTAGGTACTTATCCCTAAAATAAGCTAACTCAGCCAAATAAGAACAGAAATGAAGGAATTCTAGAATGAATCAAAGAAAGGAGCAAAGTAGAGCAAAAGGAAACAAAGGATGGAATTTTAGCAACTTCGATCGATCTCAAGAAAAGTTTGATCAATCCAACTTTCATCGATCTCAGCACTTCAAGATAGATCTGAGCCATGTTTGTCCCTATTCAAAGATCTCGAAGTTCGATCGATCCAACTTGACTCTCTGATCGATCGAACTTTCTTGTCCTTATCCACATGCTAGATCTTATCCAGCTGTACCACTCTACCAACCACTTTTATCCTTTTCCCAAAAATATCTTCAAAATATCTGAGATTTGTTTTTATCCAAAAAGACGCCACCAAAGAGGATCGATCCAGCTTCAATTCGATAGATCTCAGCCAGGTTCGATCGATCTCATCATAAGTTTGATCGATCGAACTTCCCAAATCCTGAGAAAATCCAAATTCCAGCTCATTAAAAGTTGTCTCATTCCAATCATTGGAGGAATATTAGTGTACGAGTCCAGCTCATTTGGGGTGATATTTGACTTACCTATATAAGGAACATGAGCCATTTTTTGAGATATACTTTTGTAGACTAGAGACTTTATACTTGAGAGGCACAATTTTCATATCTTAGCAAGGAAGAAAAGAGAGGAGGAGGCTAAAGACACAAGCTTGGAGTTCTTCCATCAACCAAGAAGAGGAGTAATCTCTACCATGGAGTTAGCCCTTGAGGGTTGGAGGACACCATCCATGAGTGGCTGGCCATCCTCTTGGGGCTAGAGTTAGCCCTCAGCATGTTTTCTACATCTTGATTTATGTATTTTTGAGGGAATTTTTATTGTGATACATGTTTTGACACTTTTATATATATAGATCTTGTTTATTCAATGATTTATATGGTTTAATGCTTTCAATTGATCATTTCATTCTATCCATATGTCTATGTATGCTAGAATAGATTTTCATGTGTTTGTCTCTATTTCTTGTGTTATTGATGCATGTTTATGTGTATTAATGCTATAAATCTAGATATTGTCAAGACATAGTGCTTAATGGAATGTTTTTGTGGTTTGTTTGATGGTTCATACTCATTTCTTGATGGATTGTACCTCTCCCTTAGTTTAATTAGTTTAATTTCATGTCATTAGCTTAATTGTAGTGTAGTTGTAGTTTAGATGTTAAATGGGAGGATAATCCATGCTTGTTGTTTGATGTTCCATACTTATGAAAGCAAGTAGCACATATCTCTAACCTTGTGATGTGTTTGGTTTTAAGCTTAAAGAAAGGTTTAATAGCTTAATTTGATATGTTGTGCTATCCACCATGTTGCTTAGACAATATATGCTTAATTTGTCATCCATGCTTGTTGAAACAACCACACACACACACTTTATTGCAATACATGTTTTCCCCCCCTCATTAATCATTCATTAAGGGTGCAGATAAGTTATGCTTAGTGGTGATCTCTAAACCCCAAGATTTCTCTCTTATTTTCTCCCCACTACATTTAATTACATACTTTAGTTTAAATTGCATCCTAGCGTAATTCAACTACCAACCAATCTTTTGATCACTCAACCTACTAACCCTAATCTTGATTTCATAACCTAATATGACCCACCAATCCCTTGGGACGATCCCTACTTGCCCTAACTATATTTTTAGTGAAGGTAGTAGTGGTAATTTCTAAATGTAAAACTTGGCCACATTCATCATAGCTCTACACAACTATCTTTTAGTGCATAAACTTTGGGTCGGTGTGCGACAAACCGCTAAGTTTTTGGCGCCGTTGCCGGGGATTGATTGAAGGCAACGTCGCATTTGTGAAATCAATTAAGAATTAGTACTCCTTTGATCATGTCTTTACTTTATTTTCATTTCAATTTTTGTTAATTATTGTGTTTGTTCGTGTTTGACTAGGAGCATTGAGCTAAGAAGGTGAGCAAAGGATTATTTCAAGCAAAGGAGCTAAGCAAGCAAGGAAAAAGGCTAAAATCATAAAAAAAAATTGCTAAGCTAAAAGCTAAAAAAAATTTGGAGTTGAAGTGCTAAAGGACCTTTGTAAGCTTTAATCAACCCTTAGTTAAATCGTTAGCCCATATGGAGGCTTGTATTTCACTTCTTAGATAAATCGTGAGCCCGCGTGGAGGCATTTTATTGTTCTTTGCATATTTTTGAATGTATGGGAGTATAGGATCATTGCATGTGGAGGAAGTTTGTTGTTGATTGGTTTGTTGTAAAGGTGAAGTGTTTGTTCATTGCTTATTAGTTGTTGTGTCTTTTTGTGCATGCATGGTCGTAGGTCATTAAATCCTACTCTTGTCCCTCTTAATTTGAATTTAGAATCCATTGTTCGCACACCTAGGGGAAGGGGTAATTTTGATCATTCTACTTCTACAATGGAAGTAAACAATGATGACCATATGGAGGACCTTGGTCACATAGACCAACAAGGTATCCTCCATCCCAATGTGCATCATGATAACATGCAAGTACCATTAGGCATGCCAAGACCATTCATTCACCAACCACAACAACAAGGCCAAGTTCTATTGGGAATACCAAGGCCAATGTATGCTCCACAACCACCCATCATCCAAGGAAATCAAGGTGCCTATGTTGCACTTCCAATTGTTAATCCTCCCCTTGCTTTAAGAGATCACTATGTGCTTAATGAATATAATGCACCCACATACATTCAATTGCCACCATTTAGAGCACACCACTATAAAATCAAGCCACAAACCATACAAATGCTTCCTAATTATGATAGACTTCCAAGTGAAGCATTTGGATGAGTTTCTTGAAGTATGTTCCACCGTAAGATATACGGACATGCCGGAAGAAGTCTTAAGGCTTAAACTTTTCCATTCACCCTCAAAGACAAGGTAAAATATTGGTTTAACAATCTTAGGCATTTTTCATTAACTTCTTGGGCAGAAATGCAACAAGAGTTCTTAAAGAAGTACGGTTTCTAAGACTAATGTCATGAGAACTTCAATTAGGGAATTTTCACATGGGGATGGGGAAACATTTCATGAGGCTTGGGAACGCTTTAATTAATTGCTTAGGAAGTGTCCACATCATGACATGCCCATTAATGAATTGCTTAGGAAGTGTCCACATCATGACATGCCCAAATGGCAATTAGTTCAATATTTCTTTGAGAGCTTATCGGATAATTACAAGGGCATGGTTTATGCTTCCATGGGTGGCTCTTACATTGATAGGCATGAGGATGACGTGTGGCGTCTTTATTAGAGCATGAGTGAAAATTCTTTACATCGAACTTTATCTTCGAAGAATGGTAGAAATTCAAGTGGTAGGAAGAGTGTTGGCTTACATCAAGTCGACCACTCCAATGAAATTGCCGCCAAGATGAAATCATTATCTCAAAGGTTTGATCAATTCTTGATCAACCAAAACTCGGCAATCAAGTATCTTCCTTCCCTAACCATTCTCATCATGTATCTAATGAGACATGTATGTCTTGTTCAAGTTTTTTACATTCTACTTCCAATTGTCCCTATGGACATGTGCAAAGTGAGAATCATGAACAAGTAAATACAACATTTGTGAATCAAGGGAATAATCCTTATGGCAATCACTATAATCCAAGTTGGAGAAATCACCCGAACTTCTCTTGGAAAAGGCAAGGGGAGGGCTCAAACCCTTCCCAAGGTGGTTTTCAAGGAAAGTACATTCCACCTCCACTACAAAGCCAAGGTTCCTATTAGATCATCATACCAATCACAAGGAAACCAATTTTCAAATTCTCATTTTCCCAATCAATCATATTCCCAAGGAAATATTAGAAGTCCCGTTTTTGAAGAGAAAGTTTTGACCGCTTTGGGCACTTTAGAGGCAAACACACAATTATTTCATTCTCACTCTCAATCCATTGCAAAGATAAAAACCCAAGTAGGGCAAATAACTAGCACTTTAAATGCAAGAGAGAAAGGAAAAATGCGTTTGAATGCCCCACCAAATCAACAGTGTGTTGTGGAGACTCATTCCTCATCGGAAGGTCACACAATAGAGAATGTCAATGCGGTGACTACCTTGAGAAGCGAAAAGATTGTGGACAACCAAGTGGGTATGTCCAATGAAGAGAGTGAACCAGTGCAACCAGAAGTTGACACCCGTCCCGTTTCATATCATATTCCTCTTTCATTGCATATGCATGATCTTTCAAATGAGAATATCTTGAAAAGTGATTTGAAAAGTGATTTTGAAAAGAAAGATTTGCAAAATGATTTCAAAACTTCTTGTGCTGAAGAGACTTCAAAGAAAAATTCTGAAAAGGTTTTTGAACCAAAAGCTCCATTTTCGGATGACTTAACAGGATCCATTTCAATTAACAAGCAAAAAGCCAAAACAAATGAAATTATGGATGTGTTTAGGCAAGTGAAAGTTAATCTTCTGCTTTTGGATGCGATCAAGCAAATTCCGGCTTAAGCCAAATTCTAGAAAGACTTGTGCAACCAAAAGAGGAAGAATAAAAGCCAAGCACCTAGAAAAGTGGTTTTAACCGAGCAAGTAAGCTCAATTTTGCAACATAACACTCTTCCAAAGTTTAAGGACCCCGGTTCACCTACCACTTCATGCATCATTGGTGATCATATCATTAATCAGGCTCTCCTTGACCTAGGAGCAAGTGTTAACCTTCTTCCATACTCGGTATATGTCAAATTAGGCTTAGGAGACTTGAAACTGATATCGGTCGTTTTACAACTTGCTAACCAATCAATCAAAAAGCCTAGGGGTATCATTGAGGATGTCTTGATTAAAATTGATAAATTCTTCTTTCCCGTTGATTTCGTTGTCATTGAGACAGAACCGGTTCCAAATCCTAAGAGCCAAATTCTCGTTATCCTTGGCCGTCCTTTCTTGGCAACCGCGAATACCAACATCTATTGTAGGACAGGGATAATGAAAATCTCATTTGGCCATATGAAGGTGAAGTTGAATATTTTCAATCCAACCCCCAACTCATTTGAAAAGCATGAAGAGGTTAATGATGTAGAAAAATGTCATGACCTTAAAAGTGACAGAATAGAGTTTTTGAGTGAAACCAAAGTTTCAAAAGGTTCATCTTCAACCCTGCATTCTAAGAAAATTGTTTCAAATTCTTATTGTGAAAGGGCATGGAAGCCCAAAGATTGCATTGACCAAGGACCGAAAACTTCTTTTGAGCTTAATCCAACAAGTTCTCTAGGGAACCATTTGTTGGGTGGAGTTCAACACACTTATCACCCCAACAAGGTGGGGATGCATTATAAGATTTTTGATCTGGGCTAAAAGAGCCTAACGTCTTGCTAGAGATGTTAAAAACTAGCAAAAACATTTCATAGGGTGTCAAAACCCTATTTCTCCCTCATTTCTATCTTACATTTCATTTCTTCCGAAGTCTAGATATTTGCTTTGAGTTCATATACATTGCTGGGACTTGTGATTAGGATTGCATGAGCTTTCATGTTGGAATTGAGCATTTTGCATAAATTCGATCGATCTCCAAGGAGTATTCGATCGATCGAACTTCTACCTGCATCCAACACTTAGAAAAAATTTCGACCTGCATTCAACCTGCATCCAAATCACCTCTCTATCCCATCGATCGAATTTGTTCTCAAATCGATCAGAAGTCCTTAGATCGATCCAAATTTCAAGTTCGATCGATCTCCAATTCCAACACTTAGACAAATTTTGAGCCTGTGTTCAATCTGCATATTTCAGCTCTCTGTCAGATCGATTGAATACATTCCTAGATCGATCTAAAATTCTTCGATCAATCCAACTTCACCATCGGATTAATCTGCAGTACCCAACACTTAGAAAAGTTTTGAACCCAAAAACCTACATATTTTTGCTCTCTATTAGATCGATCGAACATTTTGTTCAGATCAATCTCTGTTCTTCTTCTCACTATCTTTGACTTTGTTTTGACTTTCAAAAAAAAAAATTTCAAAAGAGAGATCATTACAGTGTGATCAATCTGAAGTTTCATTTCGATCGATCGAACTGGTTCGGGAAAGTTTTTAAAAATAAAAGTCAAGGGTTTGTAAATCAATTCAAAGATCGATCTAACCCCCTCAAACCCTCGTTCCCTTCGCCGCTGCACATCCCATCTTCTCCATCTCCGGCGAGATCTCTGATGAGGTCCATCATGTTCGCTACTTTCTCCTCTCGGATCTTGATTCACATCTCACCCCCTTCGCATCTCCACTTCTCTCTTAATTCCTGTGAGATCCAAATCCTACTCTTGTGATTTCAAGCTTTAATTTGATGCATATATGCTTTAAATGTTAGATCTAAGTTACTATGATGATGAATATCTCCATTGATGAAGCTTTGAGCTCTGTGTATATATATGTAAATATATTTTGTATAGATTTTGGATTTTATTTGATTTTCAGAGTTATGGGCCGAATCTAGTGAATAGGATTAATGTTTGTTGTGTTGATGGGCCCACGACCATGTTCGTGAAGGCCCCGTGCCATCCATGTCACAGTTATGTGACTTTTCATTTTCTATTACAGAGTTCGATCGATCTAACATCTTTCTCAAATCGATCTGAGTGAGATCGATCCCGCTCATTTTTAAGATCGATCAAACTTTTATCGATTTCTCATTTTTAAGATCGATCCAAGTGAGATCGATCTCACAACTTTTATGATCGATCAAACTTTACAGATTTGTAACACACACTTCATCCATCATATATTATGTTTCATGTTATCTCATACATGCCCAATGCCTATGTTTTCCACATTGGATGCATTTCATACTTATCCTGTCTAGCATGTTTTACATCATGTCACTTATTCCTTGTTACTTGCATATATTCATGTTCTTTATCTATTTTGTCTATCTTATTTAACACACATGATTCTATGAATTGTGCTTTAATTCTTTATATCAGCACTGACTTCCCTTGCAAGTTTTCTTTTTCTTATTGCAAGCCATGGCTAGAGTGAAGACCATTGCTAAGCGGCAACATGGCCCACAGAGACGGATCAGGCCTAGGACAGAGGATCCTGCAGAGCCCTTACATATTCAGGAGGACCAGCCAGCCGAGCCCACTCCATGCTATATGTTGGATGTCATACCTTGTATTGATATATCTGTTTGTGATTGACTCTATCAGGTGCATCCCAGTAACATCAGTAAGAGAAAGTACTGCACAAAATTTTCAAGACCACCCTTATACCTCTCTCTATTTTCAGTTGCTATCCCATTTACACTTGCATATCCACTGTGCACTGTTATTATCCCTTTTGTTATCTGATGAGTTTTATCCAAGTGCCAAAATTTTAGGACCACAGTTAATCCCAAGTTTGGGGGGGCTATGCCACCTACTTTGGATACTTTTGTCCTAGCCATTCTTTGACTTAGTTGCACTGCTATACTCTTTCCCCTTTGTTCTCTTTACACATTGAGGACACTGTGCCATTTAAGTTTGGGGGTAATGGTGCTTTGTAGTGTTTTCTTTTAAATTCAAAATTTTGAGCATAACTTGTGTATTTGAGGGATTTTCTATGATTGGTCCATGACTAGCTACGATTTTGATCTTTTTAGGATTATATTGCTTAAAATTTAAAAATTATTTGACTTTAAAGTCCAATACTCCTTGTATGCCTTGTGGATGCCGTTTAGGAGTAAATTTTTCGAAAGATTGATATCTTGCTTACACTTACGGTTCACATCATCCTGATTTTGTGATTATTTTAAGATTCCCTCTAAGATTCTACACTAGCACAGGCGCACGCTAGCATTCATTTATGGGGTACATGCTTTGTTGATTATTGAATTGGTTATATCCTAATTGGGCTAGTAGTGCATTAAAAGCTTTTATTCTTGATAAAGGTGGATAATAACCCCTTTTCATTAAGTAGCCAGGATTCTAGCCTCATCAAGCACTAAATTTCTTGCGCCGAAAGGTGGAGGGCCCAAACTCTAGGTTAATAATTGAATAAAAAAAAAAAAAAAAAAAAAGAAGTGAGGACTTCTCCCAAAAGGTGAGAAGTGGGAAATGATTAGATGAAGGTTGTTTTGATTTATAGCCTAGTTGATTTGAGCTTGTAAGTCCTTAAGGGTGTTTGAACACCTAATGCCCTAAAGCCGTCTGGTTTGGGAGTCATTGACCTAACGCTTGACCTCATGGATCGCTAGAAAGCCTAATAGATCAACATATTGCACTATGCTTCAATATTTGATCCTATAAAATATATATATATATATATATATTTCGAGTGAAAAGAATAAGCGCACCTAGAACAATAAAGCTTTAATAAAAGGTCCACTTTTTGTCTTGATGATTGGTACTAGATTTGTGTGCTAGTTTGAGGGTAAGGATGTGATTAATTCTTTAGTTGGCTTAGATAGCAATATATTTGATGCCGGTCCACTCAAAAAGGATTCTAGAGTTGTTTTGATTTTCATGATCATTTTCTTGATGTATGAAGGACCATACTTGCTTGCTTGATGTTGAAATTTTGGGAGATTGCTTGGAAATGTTTAAAAAATTGCATACTTGAAGTAGTTTTCTCCCAATACTTGTTTGCAATATTGGTGCCTCTTTTGTGAAAATGAGCTATATGTTTATGGGTATCATTTCTGGAAACCCTCACGAGACTTCACTCGTCCACTAGGGGTAACCTAGGGGTTTAAAAGGCTTGTTGCATGTGCTAAATGCAATTGTATTCCCTACGAAAGTGGCGTTATCCATTTATTGCTTTCTAGTTCATAGTTGTATTGTTGTTCATTTCATTCCTTTACTTTCTAGTTTATTGCTAGGAACTAGAAATATTTAAGTTTAGGGGTGTGATGAGCGTTGAAAAATGCGCATTTAAACCACTTAAGTTTAGGTATTTTAGTTACTTTATCTATCTTATTTTCCCGCTTTGTATTGACTTCATGTTATTTCCATTTTTAGGTACTAAACCCTAAAATAAGCTAACTCAGCCAAATAAGAGCAAAAATGAAGCAATTCTGGAATGAATCAAAGAAAGGAGCAAAGTAGAGCAAAAGGAAGCAAAGGATGGAATTTCAGCAACTTCGATCGATCTCAAGAAAAGTTCGATCGATCCAACTTTTATCGATCTCAGCACTTCAAGATGGATCTAAGCCATGTTTGTCCCTATTCAATGATCTCAAAGTTTGATCGATCCAACTTGATTCTCTGATCGATTAAACTTTCTTGTCCTTATCCATATGCTAGATCTTATCCAGCTGTACCACCCTACCAATCACTTTTGTCCTTTTCCCAAAAATATCTTCAAAATATCTCAGATTTGTTTTTATCCAAAAAGGCGCCGCCATAGAGGATCAATCTAGTTTCAAATCGATAGATCTCAGCCAAGTTCGATCGATCTCACCACAAGTTCGATTGATCAAACTTCCTAAATCCCGAGAAAATCCAAATTCCAGCTCATTAAAAATTGTCTCATATCCAATCATTGGAGGAATATTAGTGTAGGAGCCCAGCTCATTTGGGGTGATATTTGACCTACCTATATAAGGAATATGAGCCACTTTTTAAGATATACTTTTGGAGACTAGAGACTTTATACTTGAGAGGCATAATTTTCATATCTTAGCAAGGTAAAAAGAAGAGGAGGAGGCTAGAGACACAAGCTTGGAGTTCTTCCATCAACTAAGAAGAGAAGAAATCTCTACCATGGAGTTAGCCCTTGAGGGTTGGGGGACACCATCCATGAGTGGCTAGACATCCTCTTGGGGCTAGAGTTAGCCCTTGAGGGTTGGAGGACACCATCCATGAGTGGCTAGACATCCTCTTGGGGCTAGAGCTAGCCCTAAGCATACTTTCTACATCTTGATTTATGTATTTTTTAGGGGATTTGTATTGTGATACATGTTTTGACACTTTTATATATATAGATCTTGTTTATTCAATGATTTATATGGTTTAATGCTTCTAATTGATCATTTCATTCTATCCATATGTCTATGCATGCTAGAATAGATTTTCATGTGTTTGTCTCTATTTCTTATGTTATTGATGCATGTTTATGTGTAGTAATGCTATAGATCTAGAGATTGTCAAGACATAGTGCTTAATGGAATGTTCTTGTGGTTTGTTTGATGGTTCATGCTCATTTCTTCATGTCATTAGCTTAATTGTAATGTAGTTGTAGTTTAGATGTTAAATGGAAGGACAATCTATGCTTATTGTTTGATGTTCCATACTTATGAAACCAAGTTACACATTTCTCTAACCTTGTGATGTGTTTGGTTGTGAGCTTAAAGAAAGGATTAATGGTTTAATTTGATATGTTGTGCTATCCACCATGTTGCTTAGACAATTGCTTAATTTGTCATCCATGCTTGTTGAAACAACCACACACACACACTTTGTTACAATACATGTTTTTCCCCTTCATTAATCATTAATTAAGGGTATAGATAAGCTATACTTAGTGGTGATCTCTAAACCCCAAGATTTCTCTCTTATTTTCTGTCCATTACATTTAATTTTCTACTTTAGTTTAAATTGAATCCTGGTGTAATTCAACCACCAACCAATCTTTTGATCACTCGACCTACTAACCCTAATCTTGATTCCACAACCTAATACGACCCACCAATCCCTTGGGACAATCCCTACCTGCCCAAACTATATTTTTAGTGAAAGGTAGTAGTGGCAATTTCTAAATGTAAAACTTGGCCACATTTATCATAGCTCTACACCACTATCTTTTAATGCACAAACTTTGGGTTGGTGTGCGACAAACTGCCAGTATCCAAGAGAGGAAGATTTATGTTAACTTGTTAAAACACTTCCATCATGTCATAAATTTTTCCTTCTTGCCCCCCAAAAGGCGAAGTCTCTCTTAAGGTATATGGAAATGGAGCTTTTGGCTCATAAGATTTTTCAACTTGAGGAGATGATTAAGAAGGTTGAGAATTCTTAAAGGGAACATTTTCTTCCAAGGAAGTTGGAATAGGATCGGGAATGGGACGGGTGCTAACTTTGGGTTGCACCGGTTTACTATCTTCACTTAATTTTTCAACCCTGTTGTCAATTTGCCAACCACTTCTTAAAGTGGTAATAGCTTGCACTTGCTTTTGGGAAAGACACCCCAATGTAGGGTTTGCTTCCACAAAGTATTGGGCTTTTAGATTCCTTTCGGGTTGGCCAGGTAGTTTACCAATTTCTCTCGCATTTAATGCATTAGCTATCATCCCGATTTAAGATTCAAGCTTCGATATTGTTTGAGAATGAGAATGTAACAATTTAGTATTCATTTCCAAACTACCTAAAGACACCAAAACCTTATCTTCAATTGTGGAATTACTATAAAGTGCATGAGGATGATGAGAGTAAATTTGGGAATCATACACTTGAGGATGTGAATAGTGATTCATTCTTTGATGATGAGAAGAAGAAGAAGAAGAAGAAGATGAAACAAACCCTTGAGAACCTTCATTTCTTTTATGAGGAGGAAGATATCGATTTTGAAAATTTTTAGCATGAAAAGGACATGAGTTTTCATTCCACACCGAAACATAAATATTTGAATGAGGGTTAGCAAATGTAGCATTGACTTGTTCAAAGTGTTCATTAAATACATGTCCATGGGGACAATTGGAAGTAGAATGTAAAACACTAGAATATGTCATGCAAGGCTCACAAGAATGATGGGAGCAATGAAAAAGAGGTGATTTGATAACCAGTTTTTGACTCAATAAGAATTGATCAAGTCTTTGAGAAAGAGTTTTGACATCGGCTACAATCTCCATTAGACTTTCAATTTGACACATTTGCAATTTTTTTTTTTTTTTCGTTAGAATCATGACTCACTCAAGAAGTGTGATATTTATGCAATGAATTTTCACTCATTTTTTTCAAAAAGGTGCCAAACATCATCTTCATGCTTTCCAAAATATGATCCTCCATATGATGTATCAACAATGTCCTTGTGAGTGTTAGATAGGCTTTCATAGAAATATTGAACTACTTGTCATTTTGGAATGCCATGATGTGGACATTTCCTTAGCAAGCCATTCAATCTTTCCCAAGCCTCATGCAAAAGTTCTCCTTCTCTATGAGAAAATTCTCTAATTACGGTTCTCATTGAATTGGTCAAACTTACGGGGTAAAGATTTTTCAAAAATTTATTTTGCACTTGTATCCAAGAAGTTATTAAATTTGCCCCCAAGTTGTTGAACCAATGTTTTGCCTTATTTTTAAGAGTAAAGGGGAAGAGAAGTAACCTAAGGACTTCCTCCGACACATTCTTGTATTTCACGGTGGAGCATATCCCAAGAAATTCATCAAGATGTTTGTATCATTCCTCATCATTTAAGCTATAGAAAAGTGGACACATTTGAATAGTCTCGGGCTTAATTTCATATTGATCGGTCCCAAAGTTAGGAAGCAAAATACAAGTCGGTGCATGGTATTCATGGAAATTGTAATGATCATGAAGGATCATTGGAGGAATTGGAGCAAAAGGAGGATGTTCCATGAAATTCGGGTCTAGATAACCAAGATGACCCTCTAGATTTTCCATTGATGTGGTTATGATAAAAGGTGGGCTAGAACCGCACAAAATTCAAGTAACACACCAAAAAAAACAAAAACAAGCATTTCTCCTTCACAACAAGTCAATCAACAACAAATCTCCACATACATGGATCCCATAATCCCATGCTTTCAACAATATGCAAGAAAAGTAAATTGACTCCACGCGGGCTCACAATTTATCTAAGAAATTAAAGACTTGCCTCCACGCAGGCCGGACGATTTAACTAGGGAGAGAGTTAGAAAAGCTCACAAAGGGTCTTTAAGAAACTTCAATTTATTTTTCAATTTTTGCCTTGCTTTGCTTTGCAAGTTTTTTTTAGATTGTTAGCTTTTTTATGCTTTTGCTTAGCTTAGCTTTCTTCCTTTGCTTTAGAATCCTCTTTGCTTCACTTCCTTTGCTCAATGCATCTAGCCAATCAAAAACAAACACAATAAATAACCAAAATAAAATAAAAATTAAAACAAGATAAAAAAAGTATTAATTCCTAATAGATTGCCTAAATCCCCGGTAACGGTGCCAAAACTTAGTGTGTCGTCGGACCAAAGCACAAAAGTGTGCAGTGTGGCAAGGTTTGAATTTATAGAATGCCACTACCACTACTAACTATTAATCTAGCTAGAGTAAGTAGGGATCGTCTCAAGGGAAATGGAGTGTATTTTTGCTTGAAAATCAATGTTGGATTAGTAGGTCGAATGATCAAAGATGGTTTGGTGGTTTAATTAGACTACAATTTAAACTAAATAAATGCAATGTAAGGCAATTAAAGTAAAATGAGGTGTAGAAAATATAAGAGAGGAGTCTTGGGACTTAGAGTTCACCACTAAGCATTACCTTCCTAGACATTCAATGTTTGATGGATTAGGGGGATTATTTGTTGTAAATGAAAGTGTGTGCCATTAATTGAATTAACAAGCATGGATGGCCAAGTAAGTATACATTATCTAGCCAAACTAGTGAATAACACAACATATCAAATCAAGCCATTATTCTTTCCCTTAAGTCCACAATTAATGCACATCATCAAATTAGAGAAATATACTACTTGCATTCATAAGCATAGAACATCAAACAACAAGTATGGATTATCCTCCTATCTAAGAAAGTAAGGCAACTACACTACAACTAAGCTAGTGACATTAAAATTAAACTAATTAAACTAAGGAGGAGGCACAATCCATCAAGAAATAAGTATGTACCATCAAACAAACCACAAGAGTAATCTATTTAAGCACTATGCCTTGACCATCACTAGATTCATAGTATCAACACATATAGACATGCTTCAATGTCACAAAATCTAGAAATAAACACATGAACATTCATCCTAGCTTACATAGACATATGGATAGAATTAAATGATTAATTAAAAGTATTAAACCACACAAATCATTGTAGAAATAAGATTTATATATATAAGATGTCAAGGCAACAAATATAACACAAATCCCCTTTAATTACAAAACATCAAAGTCTATGAGGCATGCTTAGGGCTATTTCTAGCCCCAAGAGAATGGTTTAGCCACTCATTGATGTTGTCACCCAACCCTCAAGGGCTATCTCCATTGTAGAAATGATCTTCTTCTTCTTAGTAGAAACCCTAAATGAGTGGAAAAAATTTCCCAAATGGTGTGTGTGTGTGTCTCTCTCTAATCTCTAAACTCCTCTAACCTCTATGTTGTATATGGTTCCCTTATGATTTTCTCTCTCCTCCAAATGGCCAAAATCTTTATACAGGTTGCTCAAATGTCACACCCAATGATCAGACCTGGTGCACTAGGACCTTCGAATGATTACACCACGAGCACACCTTTTAATTGGCTGGAACTCTATTTTTCTTGCCCTTGAGGCAGTTCGATCAATCACAAGGGTACTTCGATCGATCGAACTATGGCGGCGCCTTTTTGAATAATGACAAAGTTAAGATATTTTGGGATTTTTTGGGAAAAGGACAAAAATGTTAGGTTAGGATAAGATCAAAAATGTTCGATCGGTCGAAATGAATGTTGGATCAATTGAACAGGGAAATTTCCTGAAGATAAAGAAAAAAGGCTCGATCCATCATGGTATGGTTGGAGCGATCACAGTGTGATCGATCGGGTCTTGTTTCGATCGATCGAAGAAGGCTTCCTTTCACCACTTTGCTTCCACTTTGCTCCTTTCTTCCACTAAGCTTGAGATTGCTTCTTTTATGCTTTAATTCAGTTGAATTGACTTATTTTGGGGATAAGTGCCTGAAAAGGGAAATAATATGAAATTAGACTAAAATGGGAAAATAAGATAGAATAAGGTCCTAGAATGTTCAAGCTTAAGGGGTTTAAATGCGCACTTTTCAACGATTATCAGATTTCAATTTGGTTATGCATAGAAGCTGGTTAAGTGCATTGGCTACTTATGTGTATAATTTATTGCATTGGTTATTGATTTTGGAAACTTGGGGCGTCAATCTTGTGAAATGGCTAGAGTACCGCTCTAGTGCGGGAGGTATGAGTTCTCCCCATATAGTGCACACTAGGTGGTTCCTTATGGGTTAGTAACCCGTAATAACTAATTGCGTCTGAATTTGATCTGACAAAGATGTCCAAGTATCTCCATTTTGTTTGATTTCGCATTACTTTTACAAGTTGACATTACCTTGAAATTGTAGCTTGTTGTATCCACTTGTTGTGAATTGGATTTATCATGTTTCAAGTTAGCTTTAAGATGATCCCTTAGCTCCACATCGAACATAAACGTCAGGTGGCATGATCCGTGTGAATTCGGTTTATATTAAGTTGCAAATTCATTACAACTTTAGGTTATACGCATATGTTTTTCCTACGAGTAATGCAAGTTACTCACCCTAGTTGATTGGGTTCTTTTCAAGTAAAGAAGTTTTATTCTTGGATGGACATCAAACTTAGACTCTTATGTAGCTTGGTGTTGTGAACACTTTTGGTTTTGTATGCATGCACTTGTTTAGTGTGCATTGTTTGATTCATTTTGCAAACCATGGATGTATGGTCTTTTGAAGCTTGTTTGGCTTCTTTTCATATGTATAAAATGCATTCAAGTACC
Organism: Cornus florida; assembly: GCF_030987335.1. Lineage (NCBI taxonomy): Eukaryota > Viridiplantae > Streptophyta > Magnoliopsida > Cornales > Cornaceae > Cornus > Cornus florida. The sequence goes on along the minus strand of NW_026775580.1, from coordinate 28,511,317 downwards.
TTATTTTGATGTTGTCTCAACATATATGTAATGAGGCCAAGGGCTATTCAATTAATGTATTTCAATGTATGCAAGTTGTAACAAGTTTTAGCTTTTATTATATTGTATTATGTTAGGGGCATTTTCATCGTTTTGCTTTGTTTTCCAATTGTGGTTTAGACCACGGTTAATCAGAAAACATATATATTTTTTTTTTGGTGGAGGGGGGTTACTTAGCAAACATTTTCCAGAAAAGTTCATCTTAGCTTTAAAAATCAACATTTTCCAAAAAGAAACAAAAAAACCTTCTTTTGAAATTTAAGGCATGGTTACTATTCATCAACTTTTTTTCAAAAACCGAACCGACCATTCCAGGATTTCTGGGAATCTTGTGGGTGTATTTGAACATTACCAATTCAATTTAGGTCTTTTACAAACCTTCCGAAGTCCCATTTCCTTTGCTTGGGAAACAACTCTGCATTTTGGCAAGCACTCGTGGGACTTGGTGTTTGTGCCCACAGTGTTAGCCTTGGCGGGCGCCTGTAGCCCAAGTCGACCGTCCATAGCCTTATGCTTGAGTTGGGCAGCCTTGACACCTGATTTTGTTTTAGCTCTAACTTCTTTATCCAGACTCCAAACCAAGTGATTCTTGAGTATAAACTTATTAATTTTTCATTGTCTATCCAATGGTATGCATGGTAGCATCTATTCCTACATGAAAAGACCATTTTACCCTTGGGTCATACTTAGTTCATTTTAAACCCTAGCTTTTGTCTTTGTTCTCTTTTGAACTCCGTGACTTCATGGAAGGTCACTTTGGTGTCCTAGGGGTGATATCCATCCCTAAAGTCTTCATTTCTTTATTCGCTTCCGCATTTGGGATCCATTATCGGGTCAATTTAAGGGTTTACTGCTAATGCACCGGGTTCCGAGAATCTGGGCCGTCACACTAAGGGTAACCTAGGGATTTAAAGGCTTGTTGTATAAGTTAAATGCAACCGTGATTCCCACGAAAGTGGCTTTTTAGCTCTGTATTGCTAAGGGACTAGCAATATGTAAGTTTGAGGATGTGATAAGCACTGAATATTGCATATTCGAGCCCCTAAATATACGTATGTTAGGACCTAAAGTGAGACTTCTATCCAATATAGACTAATTTATGTTTACTTCATTTTTGTAGTTGCTTACCTAAAGAAACGATTAAAACTGAGACTTTAAGATGAAAACATTGATATTAAGCTTATAGAGTTATTGCCGATCATCTGAAGCAAGCTTGGAGTCAAAATAATGAATTTTGTAAAAGTTCAAGTGCCACAGCTCGAGCCTAAGTTCCTTGGCTCGAGTACAAAACCAAGAAGCAAGAAATTCCGCTAAGGCAAAATAGCTCTAGTCGAGATCTTTAGGCTCGAGCTGAACCTGAAGGTGCTCAAGCCTCTGCCAAAAAGCTCGAGCAGAATATACCTCGAAATATGAAAAGATGCTTTAAAAATTAAATGTTACCAGGGCCTCGAGCCAAAGCCAAAGAGCTCGAGCCAAAGTCAAATAGCTCGAGCCGAAGTCCCAAGGCTTGAGCACCAACTTAAGGTGATCGAGCACTATTGAAGAAGAATCCCAAAAATATTCTAAGTGATGATGAAAAAGACACTTCGGAAAAGATTTAAAGAAATTTGGCTAATTATAGAAGTTGGGCTCAAGCACCCTTCCAAATAGCTCAAGCCATTACCCAAATAGCTCGAGTCGAAGCCTTTAGGCTCAAGCCCTTGTTGATAAGTCAAAACTTTAAGTTGCAGGATTTGTTCTAATGTTGTCAGATTTCATCCTAGACAGGCCCAGATGATCTCAGAAGACCTAAAGCCCATCCAAGCCATATTAGAAGTCAATTCTTCTATAAAAGGAGGCACAAGGCCACATAAAAACTCTATGGATTCTTTGAGTTTTTATCTCAGTTTTCTGTTCTAGATCTAGTGGTGGCTTTTAGGGTTTTGTAGTTATTGAAGGTGAAGATCCTGAGAAGAGAAGTGCAATCCATGATGATGAAGACCATAACAGCACAAATGATATATTGCGTCTCATGAGTAGCTAATTCCTCTCTTAGGGCATTGATGTAACCCGATCTGAGTACTATCATTTGATTATTCTAACTTTGGGGATTTAATGACTTATATATTTTGATTACATGATTATGAGCAATTGAGTCACATCAATTGGTGTTTTAATGAAATAATAATTTTTGAATAATTAATTCCTTGTCTTAGATTTAATTTCTCTTAAATTATTCCCAACCTATTCTTAATGTACGAGATGGCGGCATTAGGCTTCTCAACAGTAAGCATAGAGATCATGCAATGGTGTTCCAATATTTTTCATGAATAAATGTTTTCATAGGCTATGCCTAGGGAAGATGAGTTATACTACAAAATTAGTTAGAAGTAAGTAAGTAGATAATTTGTGCTAACCAAATATAGGTTATTTTTAGTTGAAATTCATGAAACATCTTTCTTTAAAATCGAATTAAACAAATGTTATTGAGTTTAATTTATATAATATACAAATTATTGAAATTCTAAGGTAGAATGGTTAACCATAATGCGAAGTTCGTGGTGAAATCAATCCCTAAGATCTTCTCTCTCTGATCTTTTTACTTTAATTTAGTTTAATTTTATTTTATGTTTGTGACAAACAACCAATCAAACAATCTTGTCTCTCTGAATCAAAATTGGATTAATTGAACACTTAAGTAAACAAACATCTCTCTGTGGGTTCGACACCCTTAATATGGCCCTATCCCACAAAGATTCGTGCTACTACGAGTGTTATAATTTGGTACACATCATATTACCATACAATTCGAGGACTTTGATAGGCTATTCCTGGGGAAAATGGTTCATACCATAACTTAGTTTAGGTGGATGAACCATTCCAACCGAAGATGGGTTATGCTTTATTCTGAAATGTATGAAATTCTGGAAGATGTTGTGATTGTCATGTACTTCTACACATCATAGTTATATACATAGTTGTTTTTCCCCAAGTTGAATACATATAGGCATGTTTATGAGTTCTTGGTGAAGTCAATTCCCTAGCCTCTTCTCTTTATATTCTCAAACCAATTGAATTCATTTTATTTTCTGTTTTAAGTTTTAGTTTCATGCTAACTGACAAACAAATCATCAAACCAAACATTTTTCTATCAAATTCAGAAGTAATCTTATAATTTTGATTGCCATAAGCTAGCAATCTTCGTGGATCGATAGCCTTTACTTAGCCATTTTATACAAGAATTTGTGCTATAGCTAGTGGTTTTATAATTGATACACTTAAGCGTAAAACAATTTTTGGCGCCGTTGCCGGGGATTGCAAACGGCTTTGTGATCAAAATTTAAAGATTAAATTCAATTTGATTCCAAGTTAGGATTTTTGTTTATTTTTCTGTTTTTGACTTGTGTTGGAGTGTTTGAGTACAGGTGTGTAGACACAAAGGGCTATTTTGCGGCGAAGAACAAATTCTGAAAATTTTGGAAATTTGCACCCTTTATGAGTTTTTCAAGTTAATTTTGCTTGCGCATGAAATTTTGGTTATGTTTACTTTACTTAGGTTTATGTTAGTTGATGTTGGGTCATAGATTATTATCATTACCACTTTTAGAAGAACAAGTTGATATCACTTCACTAGAAAGAACTCGTAGACAACAAAGAATGAACCTTAGGGATCCTGAACTTGTAGGAGAACTAAAAATTGAAGTTGGCAACATGGGTGAAAATCTTGAAAATAATGATAGAGTTAGTAATGCTAGAGTTGATAATGCTAGAGCTGATAATGCAAATGTAGCACCAAGACTCTTAGGGACCATTTCATCCCTTCAATATATACTTTTCCATATGTATTGTCATGCCTGACATAGATGCACATCACTATGAAATCAAATCCAGCACAATCCAAATGCTTCCATAATATCATGGATTTTGATAATGAGAACCTTTATAAAAATCTTGATGAGTTCCTAGAAATCTGCTCCACCATCAAGATGAGGGACTCCCTCAACAAGCACTCCATATGTGTCTCTTCCGGTCATCATAGCTTTTAATCTACTAAATGACTGAGAAGAGAATTGACTGTCTTTTCTTGCGAGAGGTCAATTCACAAGGTCAATTTGAATGTGGTTCTGGAAGCTTTGAAAGTCAATTTTACATTTGTAAAACCACTACTACTATGTAGCATAACGAGTAGGGATCGTCTATAGGGACCAACGACTTGAGTCAATTTAAAATTAGTGAACAAGTGATTATAATGCTAATTAAATAAAATAAAATAAAATAAATGCAAATAAAAGAAATGATAAATGGATAATGGAATGGAGATATAGAGACTTAGGTCTTAGAATCCACCTTTGGCCTTGTAATTGTACCATTGCAATCAAATTGGGAAAATTAATTATGCAATAATAGAATTGTGACTATAAGCACACAATCATGGTCAAAAAGATATGTAAATTGCATTAATAATCATAACCCATCAAATCTAAGCATGAATTATCTAACTACCTATTTCTACACTAGTGTTGTAACACAACCCTTTAAATCTAAACATAAACTACCAAATCAAGTGCAAATACATCAATTAAGCACCATTGTTTAATCATCACCCACACAACTACAAGAAGTGAAGATGTTAAGATCAATCAATCATAATCAATGTATAAGACAATGTAAAGATCATTAGAAGACTAGTGGAAGAATTAAACACATAACTAATCTTGGTACAACCAAAGATAATTCACAAGGTTAAACAATCTACATAAATAATCCACAAAATTAAATACAAATAATACAATACTAGGCTTAGAGCTTAATCCAAGCCCTAAGAGAAGAAATCAATAGCCATGGAGATGACGAAGATGAACATCGATGCTCCAGCCCCATTTCAAAGCATAACCCAAGGTCTAATGTCTTCAAAGAATGGCCTCTTATGAAATCCAATCCGCATATCCTCCTCCAAATGAGGCTTCATCCTCTACGTATGATCACATTTTAGCTCTAGGATGGCCAGAACTTAGCCCAAGGATCTCCTCTTTCAACCACAACCAGAGTTGGTTCAAAATAAGCTTTAGAATTGCTTTTGTATAGCTTCTACGGCGAACTCGATCGATCACACTTAAGGCTCAATCGATAACCCTTACGGTATGATCGATCATGGGTCTGGCTCAATCGATCACACTTAAGGCTGGATCGATCCAAGTGAAATTTTTCAGCTCAACTTCCTTTTTGCTCCGATTTCTCACCAAGACTTTAGTTGACTCTCCCAAGGCTCTAAAACATTAGATTTAGCTCATTTAAGCCTTATAAACCTGAAATTGGAAATAAACAAATTAAGACTAAAACAGAAAAATAAAGATAAATAAAGTTTCTATTATACCTAAAATTAGGGACTAAAATATGCACATTTCAGCACTTATCATCTTATAGATAAAAGTGCCCAACTTTTATCACCGACTATAAATGATGCCAAGGTACAAGAAACCGGTGAGCTCAAATCTCCTTTGTGTAAATCTCATTTACACACTTAAGTCACATATAATGCAACTTGGGGACTAAAATGCATCTAATGCAAATATAAGAAAAAGCCCAATCCATGAATATCTAATTTAAAAAATCATCTTTATTAACTAAATGTCGAATATTAAAAAGCAAATAATTGGATCTTAGGGCACATAATCCCAACAATCTCCCACTTGCACTCATAGCCAATTACCAGCACATCTAACACCCATCCCTTCAACTAGATACTTAAAAACCCTAGTAGGTAGATGCTGTTCCCGAGTGCATGCACAAAAATGTGTCAATTTAGAAGTGCGTCAAGTGGCCACCACATTTAAAAATTTATAAAGCCACTAGACACTTATACTATGTAGTATGAAGTGTGAAGGGATTGTCACAAGAGATTGTAAGGGTATTTGGAATAAAAGTTGGATTAGTAGGTCAAGTGATTAAAAGAGTGATTTTTTTTGGTTCACTTAAGCTATGATTGACTAAATTAAGCAATGCAAGAAGAAACAACATAGGGATCACCACTAAGCTCTTCCTCTAAACATCTAGCTTTTAACAATTTGGGGGAATTCAATGTTGTAACCAAAGTATGTGTGTTACCAATTGAAACAATGAGCATGGGTGACAAAAACAAGCATGAATTATCTACTTAAGCTAGAATTTAGTACAACTCATCAAGTTAATGCATGAACCATTCAATAAACTCACAATTGTAGCACACATTAATCTAATGAAATATGTATCTTACAACCAAAAAGCATGGATTATCAAATTCAAGCATGGATTGTTTACCTAATCTAGGAATTTAAAGGCAATTACACTACAATTACACTAAGGCAAGGAAATTAAACTAATTAACTAATGTGTAGATCAATCCTTCAAGCATGAGCATAATCCATTAAATTAATTCATAATAGTATCCAATAATAATAATAATGGATAACCATCACTAGATTCTCAATTTAATCACATATAGACATGCATCAAATCTAGAGAAACTAGTGTAGAGACATAACCCTTAATAATCACACATAGACATACAAATAACCTAGAGAGGAAGGATTGAACCATACAAATCATAAACAAAGTCAAGATCTATATATTCACAAGGTCAAAACATTTATTATAACATAGAATCCCCAAAAATGTCAAAGATCTAGAGTTTAGAATACAATTCTAGGGCTTTTCCAAGCCCTAAGAGGATGATTTAGCCACTTATGGATGTGATCTTGCAACTCTCAAGTGCTATCTTCAAGTTAAGCTCCATCTTCTTCTTCTTTTCTTGCTCAAGAACCCTAATCTCTAGAGAGATAAACTTTGTGTAAAAGATTGATTCAATAGTAAAACTAGCTGACGAATTATAGAACCCTAACAAAATGGTTCATTTTGATTTAAATACAAGCTCCTTAAAATGATAAACAAGTCAGAAAATGGCCTCCTAATTGGTTTAATCTCGCAGCCATGTGTTAGGTGAAGATCGGGGGAGTTCGGGAATTAAATAGCTCACTACCAGCAGGATTGCGATCGATCGCCAACTTCTGCGATGGATCGCCAACTTCAGCAATCGATCGTGGATGACGTGGCATCCTTATCTTGACAACTGGCAATCTTATCCGTTTAGCTGGCGCTAACGTAGCACTACGATGGATCGCCAATTTCTGCGATCGATCGCTACTTTGAATGAATGATGAGGTGGCAATCTTAACCCTTACTGAAGTGGTTGCGATGGAATGCGTGGCCTACAGTCGATCGCCCTAAAGTTGCAATCGATCACCAATGCTCCAGTGCAGTTTTTCTAACTTTTTTCAGATTTTCTTCTTAACTCCAAAAAGGGCTTCATAGACTTTTTTAGCCTATTTGAACCTTATTGACCTGAAATAGACAAAAATAAGAATTAGAACTAGAACGGGAAAGTAAGATAGATGAATGAACTAAAATACCCTAGCTTAGGTACTAAAATGTGCAACATTTAAGCACTTATCACACCCCCAAACTTAGATATTGCTAGTCCCTAGCAATGAACTACAAAGTAAAAAGGAAAAGAACAACTATACAACTACAAACTAGCAAGCAATAAAAGGATAACACCATTTTCATAGGGATCACAGTTGTATTTAACACATTCAACAAGCCTTTTAAACCCCTAGGTTACCCCTAGTGGACGAGTAAAGTCTCATGAGGGTTTCCATAAATGATACCCATAAACATTAAGCTATTTCTCACTTAAGAGACACTAACATTCCAAACAAACATTGAAAGGAAACTACCTCAAGTATGCCATTTTTCAACCATCTCTAAGCAATCTCCCAAAATTTCAACAAGCAAGATGATCATGCAAATCAAAATAATTCTAGCATCCTTTTTGAGTGAATCGGAATCCAATATGTTGTTATCTTAGCAAATCAATGAAATGGGCACAACCAGTCTCAAGCTAGCACACAAATCTAGTACCAATTATAAAGACAAAGAATGAACCTTTTTATTTCAATTTATTTCCAACATGCTCTCTTTTCCTTTCTTTTTCACTCTTTTTTTATTTATTTTATTTTTTTATAGGATCAAAGACAAGAGTATGGTACAATGTAGTGATCTCTTAAGTTTTCTACAAGATCCATGTAACAAGCGTTAGGTCAATGACTCCCAAACCAGACGACTTTAGGGCATTAGGTGTAAAAACACCTCTAAAGACTTACAAGCTCAAATTAGCTAGGCTACAAATCAAAACAACTCTCATCTAATCATTTCCCCACTCTTCACCTTTGGTGAGAAGTGCTCACTTTTCTTTTTCTTTTTGCTTTTTATTTATTTATTATGTGGGTCTTCACTTTTCGGTGTGAGAATTTAATGCTTAATGAGGCTAGAATCCCGGCTACACGGTAAAAGGTTTGTTATTAGCATGCAAGGTCATCTTGTCAAGAATAAAATCTTTCAAAGCCTACTAGCTCAATTGGGATATAACCAAAGCTATGATCAACTAAGCATATACCCCATAAATGAATACTAGTGTGCGCATGTGCAAGTGTAGAATTCTAGAGTCGAATCTCAAAATAATATCACAAACAAGGTGATGTGGACCACGAAAGTCAGCATGGTATCAATCTTTTGAAAAATTTGCTCCTAAATGGCATCCAACAATATACAAGGAGTATTGAACTCTAGTCAAGCAATTTTTAAATTCTAAGAAACATATGCCTCAGAATATCAAAATCATCGCTAAAATGGATCTCAAAACTCAATTATGAACTTTAAGTAGAATGCAACAAAGCCATCTTACCCACAAACTTAAACTGCACATTGTCCTCAATGTGCAATGGGAACAATGGAAAAGAAGGAAAGAGTATACCATGGTGGCAAAAGCCTATGAAGTCCGGTAACGATCCATTTTGAAAGACATCTCCCCCAAACTTAGAATCTACCACCAACATGAATAACCAGACTAGCTAACTCACATCAAATATCAAAATGGAATAAAGAGACAAAACATACATTCGAAGACAATATAGCACAAAATGAGAGAGCGATGTGAGATCAAGCCCAAGATAAAGCATAGAAGTATGCATGACTACACAAAAGGGCACAAAGGTGAAACTATTTATTTATTTTTATGAGGTATCCGCCCAAAGGCAGGGGTTACTTCTATATGGGCCTCTGAAGTGAGTGGACATAGCCCTAATTTCATGATTGGTTTCACTTTGGAGTGTTGTTCATCTTCGGTTATAAGCGGGATAGACTCATTTGCCTATGCCAGTATCCGCAGTTTCAATGGGAGAATGTCAGTAAGTGGTTTAACCAGAACAAGTAGTTTCAATAACAGTAGACCCAGCAAGAAAGGGGCAAAAGATTTGAGGTTCCTATGCTAAATGGTCACACAGGAAAGCCAAAGCTTCCCACTAACTCATCAGCTGGAAGCACAAGGGAAGGAAGGGGATTCAAATAGGCGCTTTTTCACCTTGCTTACTCTTTTCTGAAGGCTCCAAGCCCCCTATCCCACGGAGCTCGTGTCGATTCACTAAAACATGAACCGGGCAATAGCCATCGCCCACCAAAGCCGCCTTTAGAGGATGCTGCAAGAAAATCAACTAAAAGAATGTAGCCAAACAGAGGAGTTTGAGATTATTTTTCTATCATTGATGAAGAATCCCCAATGTCAAAGGCTAGGGCTGCAGAGAAGCCGTCTATTTTAGAAGAGACCCACGTAGTCCATGCCGTAAACAATAAGTATTCACCCTTGGTCGACTAAGATCAGGGGCCCAGCTAACGCGTGAAACACTCCGCCTGGGGAATACGGTCGCAAGACCTAAACTCAAATAAAGAACAAAAATGTAAAATACAAAAGATAAAACACACCATGTGTCGTGGGTGCTAAGTTTAATGTCTCTAGCAAGGCGGAATGCTATGTTGAAACCTCTCCCCTTTTTCTTCTTCTTCTTCTTCTTCTTCTTCTTTTATTTTTTATTTTTTTATTTTTTTAATACAACCCACGATCAATCGCAGATATATGTGATCGTTTGTGAGTTCTACAAACGATTCCCTGGAAGGTTGGTTTTTTTGACACTTTAGACGATCAATCATGGTGAGCCTGCGATCAATTACTAATGCTTTACGAATGATAGAGAAGTTGGATAGTTCTAGTGTGATCGATCGCTAAGATTGGCGATTGATCATTAAGTTGATGAACGATACTTTAAAAGTTTAAAAATTTTGATGCACAGGTGCGATCGATCGCCATGCTTAGCGATCGATTGTGAAAACTCACGAAGGATAGATACTGAGAAGTGATTTCAAGGCAAAATTAGACTCTGCAAACAGCGATCAATCACCAACGTTCTGCGATTGATCGCTAAAGTTTGTGATCAATCACACTACATGCTGCCTGGGCACAAAATGCTGAGTTTTTGGAATCCTTTCAAAGGCAAAAATGTTTAAAGGCCCTAAACACCTAAAATTTTGTAATAATTGACATGAAACTTATCTAGGCGACGTAAGAAAGAAAAGTAAAAAGAAATGGGGGAGGAGTAGGGTTTAAAAACCCTACGAATGATAGTGTTTAATGTCTCTAGCAAGACATTGGACTACTTAGCCCAGATTAAAAATCTTGTTTGACATCCCCTTCTCAATGGGATACAAGGCACCTTGAATCTCACCTAATAAACTAATCCCTAAGGAATATGTTGGATTTGAATCAATAGTGTGGGGTGGACATATATCAACAACCAAATACGGACTTTTAGGCTTCCATGCCTTTTCAAACTTGGATTTTGAAGTAGAATCTTGAGAAGAATCATTGGGGGGAGTACACTTAAATTTGGTAACTCAACAACTAGTGGAATTTCAACCACTTTTTCAACAATTTTCTCAACAACATTGACCTCTTTATGCTTATCAAAAGTGTTTGATCGGGTTGAAGAGGTTAATTTGTATTTTTCATTGGGGAATTTCTGTTTTTACATAGCAAGTTGTATAACTTTAAGGATTACAATGGTATAACTCTTGTAATTGATCTTAATATTGATATTCATTCTTGATGAACTCATTATCTTTTCTTATAAATGTCTTGCCTTGAATTGAACCCTTTACCATGTTGATAATGGTAATGAATGTGGAAGCTATTCAATGGTTTTCATGGCATTCAACGCTAAGGTTTTGATAGTCCGTGCCTAGAAAAGACAGACCATACTACAGCCTTAGAGTAGTGTAGTTAGGTAGATGGCATGTCCCTATCGAAGATGGACTATGCTTAGTTTTAGGTTGAATGTGCATTTATCTTCTTGACGAATTCAATGTGAGCTTTGAGCCACATGAATCATAGTTGTGTAAGATTTGATTTTACCTTATGTTTAAATCCAATGTGTCGTGGTTATAAGGTTCGTGGTAAAGTCATTTCCCTAGCTTTACTTCAATTTATCTCTTTACATTACAATTATATTCTATTTTCAGCACTTTATTTCATTTAATGCAAGTTACAAACAAACTAATCAAACAATCATCTCTCATGAATTAAACCCAGAATTAATCTTAAAATCTTGGTTGCCAAAAGCTAGCAATCTTCGTCGAACGACAACCCTTTACATAGCCGTATTATACAAAGACTTGTGTTATTGCGAGTGGTTTTAATTGAACACAATTTTCACACATCAGTTAGATATGTCAAGTCTCAATGTATCTTTGCTACTAAACCTTTATTTTCTTCCACAATCTTAAAGTCCCCATATACTGGTGCTCACATCGTAGAATCAATGCTATCAGCAAAAATTAGAGCAGACAGAACACAACAGTCTTAAGTCACAATAAACTAATAGTTGTCAAGGTTAGTGTAGACTTTCTTCAATGTCGCTTTGGTTTAGGTTGAACTAGGATCACACACTTTTTATTGAACAAATACACTTGCTATAAAGATATACGTTAGCTGAAAAGCAAGATGTATTAAAGAAACCATACAAGGAACACTTTTTTGCAGAGCAACAAATTCTAGTTTTGTCTTAAATGAGTAAATATGTACCTGCCTTATCTTAGCTCGGTCAATGGCACACACACCTTTTAAACAATTGATTATTGTTGCTCAAATGATGATTATAACCCCAAGAATAATATATCAATAGTAGAAGTTCAATTCAGAAGCTTATACTCAATAAAACCCTAGTTTCAGGCTTTAAATGGTAAAACTGGAATTTCACTTGAATCCTGAGCACCACAGAGTTTCCATAAACTTGATACACTTAAACAATCTTGCTTAAATGATGGAAAACATTAGAACAACAATATATTGACTTTTGATGTGCAGACCAGTAGCATAAAAGCTAAAACCCTAACTTTTTATGGTGTAACAAACACAACCTTTAGAATCTTCAAATCCTCCTCAACTGATTTTAGGCTCTGAAGGGTAAAACTAGATTTTCACTTGAATCCTGAGCACCACAGAGTTTCCATAGAATTGATGCACCTAAACAATCTTGCTCAAATGATGAACACATTAGAACAATAAGATATTGACTTTGATGTGCAAACCAGTAGCATAAAAGCTAAAACCCTATCTTTTTAAGGTGTAACAAACATAACCCTTAGAATCTTCAAATTCTCCTTAACTGATGATTCCCATAGCTTCAAATCAATGAAATACACTTGCTAATATGAATAATCAAGAGACACAAGCAAGGTATGTGATGACCGTGTCATCGTTTTCTTTTTTTGACATTTTTATTTTATTTTATTTTATTTTATTAATTTATTTGTTTATTTGTTTATTTATTTATTATTATTTTTTTTTGTTACCTTAGGGTTTTGTAGGACCTGAGGTAGGGTTTGGTGTGCAGACTTGGTTTTCGACATCACATGCATTTACTTTAATTTATTTTAGTGTCAATGCATAGTTTAATTGTGTAGAAAAGCATGCTAGCTTATTTTCATTTCTTGGGAGTATGATTGCATTTTTTCTTCGGGAAACATTTTGGAATGGTGTTGGATTGACTAGTAGCAGCAATGGTATTTGTGATGGTATTGGTATTACGAGTTTCTCGAGGTTGCCGATTAACCGGGTTATTAGTAATTGGTTTGAATGTTGGGTTGGATAAAAAAGAAAGTGATAGAGTCGATGTGGAGATGTTTTGGACTTGACCAATAAATGACTTGGATTCTCAATCATGTAATGTATTGTCAGTGGTGGCAAATTAGAGTTCGAGGTTGATATTGTAATGATGGGGTGGTTTGTAGATGGTCATTCATTTCTTTCAAGCCTTTTAAAGATTGGCAGTTGGCTAGAGATATTTGGGAAAGGTTTTCCTTTTTATTATGTGGCGATAGGGAATGTGTTGTTGGTTTCCTTGATGGAGTCGCCACAACCAACAAAGCTTGAAAGTTGTGTGTGAATTTAGGAGGTGGCCAAGTTTTACATTTATAGAAAGCCACTACTACCTTTCTCTATATAAAATATAGATAGGGCGAGTAGGGATCGTCCCAAGGGATTTGATGGTGTATCGAATTGTGAAACTATGGTAATTAGGGTTAGTAGGTCGAGTGATCACACAATTGGTTGGTTGGTTGATTAAGCTAAATTGAATTCAACTAAATAAAATAATATGAGGTAAACAAGAGAGAGAGAGGTCTTGGGGTGTAGAGATCACCACCAAGCAATACTTTTCTATACTACTAACAAGTGATCAATTGAGGGTAATGGATGTGTTGCAATATGATAAGGGTGTGTGTGCATTAGGTTGATTCAATTGGCAAGGATGACAAATCAAGCAAGTATTGTCTAAATATCATGTGAAGAGCACAATATATCTAAACAATAGAGCATATATTGTTTAGATAAAATGGGGATAGCACAATAGATCAAAACAAGTCATTAATCCTTCATTAAGCTCACAATCCACATGCAACACAATGTTAGAGGAATATGCCATTTGGACTCACAAGCATGGAACATCAAACATCAAGAGTAGATTGTCCTCCCATTTAACATTACACTACCACTACACTAAATCTACACTACTAGCATGAAAATAAAGCTATCTAGACTAGGGGAGAGGCACAAACCATCAAGAATAGGCATAAACCATCAAATGAACCAAAATAGCATTCATTAAGCATATCATCTTGATAATCTCTAGATTTATAGCATCAATACACATAGACATGCATCAAAAATACTAAATCTAGAGATAAGCACATGAATATCCTACTCTAGCATACATAGACATATGGATAGAATAGAATAGTCAATTGGAAGCATTAAACCATACAAACCATGAAATAATCAAGATTTATATATACATGAATATCAAGATGTATCATACAACACTAATCCCTCAATAATACACAAGATTAGAGTATAGAAAGCATGCTTGGGGCTAACTCTAGCCCCAAGAAGATGTCTAGCCACTCATGGAGTGATGATCCAACCCTCAAGGGCTAACTCCATGGCTGCTCCTTGTTGGTGAAGATCTCCTCCAATGGTTGCTCTAGCTTTCTCCCTTCTTCCTCTCCAATAATAGCCTCCAAGATGATTTTCAATGTGTGACAAGAGCCTCTAGAGCCCTCTTTCTAAAAAGTGTATCATATTCCTTATATAGGTAGGTCAAATACACCCTATGATGAGCTGTGGTCGTGCAAGGCATATTCTCCAATGATTGGGTGAAGGACGGAATAAATGAGCTGGACTTTAACTTTTTCTCGCTGGAGGAAGTTCGATCGATCGAACCTTAACTTGGATCGATCGAAGATGGGTTCGATCGATCGAACTGCATCTTGGATCGATCGAAGTGGTCTGACTCCTCCGGATAAGGACAAGGCTAAGATATTTCGAAGATATTTATGGGAAAAAGGACAAAAGTGGTTGGTAGGCGTACAGCTGTGGATAAGATCAATCATTTGAATAAGACAAAATAGGGTTCGATCGATCAAAGGTGATGTTCGATCGATCGAACTTGGAATTTCAGCAAAGGCCAAGGTTGGATCTATCGAGAAGTACTGTGATCGATCATAGATGTTTGATCGATCGAACTCTAAGTTGGATCGATCGAAAGCTGCACAACTTAATTCCTTTTTGCTCCTTTCTTTCTCCACTTTGCTCCCTCCTTTGGTTTATCTCAGGGTTGCTTCAATTAAGCTCTTATTTGGCTGAGTTAGCTCAATTTTGGGATTAGTGCCTGAAAATATAAATAACACGTAATAAGTCTAAAACGGCAAAATAAGATAGATAAAGGTACTAGAATGCTTAAGCTTAACGGGTTTAAATGCGCACTTTTCGGTGCTCATCAGAATGAGTAATGGAATGGTGGTTTGACAAGGAGAATGGTGTAAGGATGAAGGCTGACATGTTTTTCTCTTTAAGGATGGTATATTTCCAGGACGAAATTCATTTAAGAAGGGTAGATTGTGACATCCCGGATTTTTTTTATATTTTTCGAGCATTTTTCTTTTTATTTTATTTATGCACAGAGATGCATGGCATGGTATTTCTGGAGTTGTTTGGAACCTTTATTTGGGTTTAGAACCCTTAGAAACCTAATTGGGTTTATTTTGGTCAGTTTCGATTTTCATGCCCGGGATGTGTCGGGTGGGCCCCACGACAGATTTTAATTTTCGAGAAATTTCTTAACATCACTATGTTCTTCATTTACATTGGGATTATCCATTTTGCACTGCGTTGTGTCATTTCTAAGTGTTCAGGACTTAAATGGGCCGTTTTAAATGATTAAGTGGAAGGCTAGACCCGCGGATGACTCCTTAATATAAAAAGGAGGTGTTAGTGTAGGAAACCACATTTGTGATCCTCATTTTGCAGCAGTCGTGCCTCTCTCTCCCACCATTCCCTTTTATTTTCTTTTCTTTTTCATTTTTACATGCTTCAGGGATGGATTTGATCTACCTCAGGTAGGATTTTGATGATGTTGCAGAAGAAAAGCTTGCCGAGCACAATGAGAGCTACATGCCTATCGTTTCGTATTTTGATTTAGAGCACTTTGGAGATTTTGGGTGAAGGTGAAGTTCGGATTTTGGAGGCGTTGTAGAAGGATTATTTGATCTCCTTCACCTTATCTTTCATCCTACAGAGCCGGTTTCACAAAAGAAGCATTTTGATTTCGGTAGGATTAGGATTTTCACCCTAATTTGATGTAGGAGTGTCTAATTCATGAAGTCTTGAGTTTTTATAAGTCTTTATGTGATGATTATATGTTATGGCATGCTATTGATACCATGTTTTTAAGGAATTGCTCAATTATATAAAAATTTAAAGCCTTTTCCTTGTATATTTGATATTTAATCATGTACCTTATTTGCTATCTGTGGGGGAAATTGCTAGCATGCCTTAAATGATGGAAATGTGCCACTTTTTTACATTAGAATGATTATGTGAAAGCATGCTTAAAATAAGAAATTTATAAATGTTTTATGATGAAATTGGTAAAATATGTGTATAACATGATTTAGATATAGCCTTCTTGATTTAAGCGTAATTGGTGTTTGACAAGTTGATTTCGTGACGTAATTCGTTGAGTTTTGTTTTGGATTGAAGTATGTTTGTATAATGTGGTTTTGATGTGGTTGAATGGTATATGCATTTCATGATGCCAGTTAGGAGTTAGTCATTTTAATTTAGAAGGCGAGCAATTATTGAGGTGTTTCTTGCTTATGCATTGGGTAGAGAATGTGTGAGTGAAAGGGAAATGTGAAAGGGATAAGGTTTCAAGTTAGTGGAATTGTGATGGACAGAAGACAAATGGTAGTCTTGTTTTAGAGATTTCGGTAGCTAGGCCCCAAATAGTTAAATAAGAGGTGGTATCACGCCAGGGATAGCTAGCCAGTGTTCCAAATGGTGGACAAACGGTAGACTTATGCCATTTAGAGTTAGAGGCCTCTTGTGTGGATTTGTGTAGTGAGATGGATTGGTTAAGAAAGTGCTACTATGTATAGGATGGGATCATGGGATTGGTTCGGGGTGGATTCACAGAATAAGCATTGATTGCATTGTTAGTTTTGTGATGGACTAGTATGTGTGAAGGTGGTTAAGTTGATACTTATATATTGTTGCTAATGCCATGTATTATTGATTCCGTTACTTCCCACGTAATAACATGATCCTCTTACCTTGCTCTGTCTCTTCTATATGTGTTTATTCACTGGACTTTAAAAGCCATACCTTAGGCATACTCTACTGAGCGATAGTGCTGACCCCTGTATTACAAACATTTTCAAGAAAGAAGCTACCCGGGAATACCTCTGAAGTTGATGACATGTTGATGTGTGTTTTTATTTATCAATAATAAAATATCACTCGCAATAGAGCGAATCCTTGTAAGATATGGCTATATAGAGGGTGTCGAACCTCAAGGACTGTGGTGGTTTATTAAGTCTTCAATTAATACTATTTTAATTTAGAAAAAGGATTTGATTTGTTGTGCTGTAATGCAATTCAATAACAAAAAAGAAAATAAACAGAATAAAAGGATTGAGAACAAAAGAAGAAATACTTAGGAATTAACTTCACCATGAATCTCATACTATAGTTAGCTGTTCAACATTGGGATTTCAATAATTATGTATCATATGGAATTAAACTCAATAACATTCGTTTAATTTAGATTTAAAGAAAGATGTTCCATGAATTTCAATTGACTATAACCTATCTTTGGTTGACATGGATTATCTACCTACCCACTTCTAACTAATTTTACAGTATAACTCGTCTTCCCTATGCATAGACTTTGAAAACATTCATTCATGAAAAACATTTGAACACCATTACATGATCTCCATTCTTATGTCCCATAGGCCTCCACCAAATACCATCCAATAAGAATGGGTTGAGTATATTTTAAGAACAATTAAATTTAAGACAATGTATTAATCATTCAAAAACTATTTAATCATTAAAATCCAATTAAATTAAGTCAATTGCCCATAATTATGCAATCAGAATACATAATATACTAAATTCCCAAAGTACAGAACAATTAAACCATAGTATTAACCCTAAAAGCCACCGTGAGAAAAAGAATAACAACTAGAAAGAGATATCTGATATGTGGCCTTGTGCCTCATTTTATAGAAGAATTAACTTTTAGTAAGGATTGGACAGGCTATTAGGTCTTTTGGGGTAATCTGCCATCTGGGATGAAGTATGACTAAATTAGAACAAATCCCGTAACTTTAAATTTTGACTTAACAGTAAAGCTCCAGCAGGGCTCGAGCTTTTAGGATAGTGCTTGAGCTTTCGGGACAGAGCTCGATCCCTACTTCTATACTTAGCCATTTTTCTTCAAATCTTTTTCGAAGCATCTTTTCCATCAACACCTAGAATATTTTTGGGTTTTGTCTTCAATAGTGATCGATCCCCTTTCATGGGTATTCGATCATTGACTTGGGCTCGAGCTTTTTGAGTTTAGGCTCGAGCTTTAAAGCTAGGGCTCGAGCTTTCTGGCCTTATTTGAATTTTTGTCAGCAACTTGTTTTGAAGTTGTAACACAATTTTAACATATTTAGAGTGCAAATCTCGAAATTGCAATTAGAGACAAAAATATCGGGTTTCGAGTCTTCTTTCCATAGCCGCTGAGTTGCCTAATTTGGAGTTTCGAGTGAAAAGTTATGCCCAAAATAATGAAGCAGGTCCAGAATTTTCATCATTTTGATTCCAGCTTGCTTCAGATGATCGGCAATGGCTCTGTAAGCTTCGGTATTAGTCTTTTCATCTTAAAGTCCCGGTTTTAACCGTTTCTTTCGGAAAGTACCTACAAATATGAAATAAACATAAATCAGTCAAAAACTAGATGAAGTATTATTTTAGGTCTTAACTGACGAGCCCCTTCCTATGTGTTTAGAAAATGGACTTTTTAATGCGAGAGGTTGTTTCGTAAGGTCAAAATATAAATGTGGTTTCGGAAGCCTTTCTAGTCAAATTTATATTTATAAAAACCACTACTACAACTAATGAAGTATAGCAAGTAAGGATCGTTCGCAGGGATTGTACATGTTGGAATTTTACTTCGACTCTAGCGTATCAAGAGATTGTAAATGAGGGTTGTTTGTTTGATTACACTAAGATGCAAAGAAATTAAAATGCAATTAAAATAAACTAGTGAGAGATAGGGATTTAAGAGATATGAAGGGAGGGCTTAGGGTGTTGGAATAACCACTAAGCTCATGTAATTAACCACTTGTTTTCCATTAATGGGGAATACATTGTTGTGAACAAAATGCGACTACCAATTACAATATTAAGCATGAACCATCAAATTCATGTATGAATTATCTACCTAACTAACAAATAAACTAAATGTAGAACAACCCATCAAATCTAAGCATGACCCATCAAATTAGTCACAATTATAGCACACATCAATTTAGAAAATCATGGAATTTGCAATAATAAGCCATGGAATATCGAATCAAGTATAGATTGTCTACCTACCTACAAACATGAATTAAATTGTAGAACAACCCATCAAGCATAAATATAATCCATCAAATTAATTTACAAACCCATTCAATGAAAACCCATGCTTAGCCATCACTAAATCCTTAATTAATCACACATAGACATACAACCAACATAGAGAATCTAGTGTAGAGAGCAATTCCCAAATAATCACACATAAGACAATATGTAATTAAAATAGAGAATCATAAGGAAGAATTAAATCAACAATCACAAGGCTAAGCACTAATCACAACAATATATATATAAATCCCCAAAAATAGAAATACAAGGGTTTAGATTACACAAGACTTAGGGCTTATCCAAGCCCTAAGTGTAAATCTAGCCAATCATGGAGGAGGTGGATGTGGTCATGAAATCCTCAAGGGCAAGCTCCAAACATGGCTCCATCTTCTTCTTTCTCTTCTTCTTCTTCTTCTTTGAAGCTCTAGAGAGAGAGTATGTGGATTTAGAGATGTGTTCTTGAGATGTGCCTCCATTTCCCTCTTTTCTTCTAACCCTAATCTCTAATTTTCTAGAGAGAGAAACTAATGAAAATATAGAAATTACAATGTAAAAATATGAATCTCCCTACAAAAATGGTTCAATACCTCTTATATACAAGGCTTTGAAAGTCCAAAAATGTGAGAACTTGGCCCTAGAATCTCCCCTTACAAGCACAGCCCGAGTTGGGTTGAAATGAGCTTTAGATCTGTTTTTTAATAACATTCGTGAACAGTTCGATCGATCTCATTTTTCTTCGATTGATCTGGGCTCGATCGATCTCACTTTTCTTCGATCGATCTGGGTTCGATCGATCTCACTTTTCTGCGATCGATCTCCCTTTTCTGTGATAGATCTCACTTGGCAGTTTTTACCATCAGCCTCCTTTTTGCTCCAGATTCTCACCAAGACTTAGTTTGACTCCAAAAAGGCCTTAAGAAACCACTTTTATCCCGTTTTAACTTTATTGACATGAAAAGGAAAATAACACGAAATTAGAATAAAACGAGAAAATAAGATAGAATAAGGTCCTAGAATACTCAAGCTTAAGGGGTTTAAATGTGCACTTTTCAGTGCTAATCATTAACATACGTATATTTAGGAGCTCGAATATGCAATATTCAGTGCTCATCACATGTTTCGAGTCGTTGTAGATTCATTTTTGGTGTATATGCATCTCAATGTATATTTGAAGGGTTACAAATCCTAAGTTGTATTTCTTTTCTTTCAAGTTGTAAACTCATGTATTGGATATCTTGTATTATGAAGATATGAAGTATAATGAGGCCATTAAGTGTTGCTTCCATCTTGGTTTACACACATCCTTGGGATTTATCATTTTAGTGCTTTATAATATGTTTATATGGTGTTTGGGATAAGTTTTAGACTTAGTTTGTGGCCATGCTTGATGCCAAGGAGGTCCCCAATGTCTTAAGTACCCTAAATAGGTTTTTTGTTTGTTTTGGGGGGGGGGGGGGGAGGGGAATTCTAGTTCCCTTCGAGTGCTCCCAAGACAGGGACCAAGTGCTCCACATTCAGGCAGTGCGCTGGGGCTAGTACCGAGCACTCGCAGCTCCTGATTGTGCATCAGCATCATTGCTCCGAATTCAAACAGTGTTATCTCATTCGTTTGAACTCCAAATTAGGTCATTATTGAGTCCAAACTGACCGCGTCGAAACGATCTTTCCATGGATGTAAGTATCGTATAAATATTCCGAACATAAAAAGAGTTATATATATATATTAGTGAAGACTAGTCATGTTTTCTATATGTTAAGAAGTATCGGTTTATTTCTAAAACATTCCTTTTGGGATTAGAATTGTATGGAAGGTTTCCTTATGTTTTGTATGACCTATCTAGACCTATTAGGTACTTCACTTAGATCATTTTTGCCATGGTCATGTCATTTGACCATTTTACCCTTGTGACCTTTAGACTTCCAAGTTGAATTTTAAGTATGGTAATGGGTCTTATTCATTCAAATGTCATCAAAGCAAATCAGTATGGCATTAAAGTGTCTTCCAAGCATCATATAATGTAGAATGAAGATTTTGCCCCTAGTTGACCTCGAGTCCAGGTAAGGACCCATGTGACCATTCGGACCATCGGGTTCGGATCGTTACACTAATGGTGCCCAGAAGCTTACTAATAATACATGTATACACACACATGGAGTGGAAATAACATTTCTCAATCTCAATAAATACAAGTGATAACTCCAATCTTCATAAGCCTCCAATATCAAGTTGGGCTATCGGTGAGAATTATTTGTACTATTCTCTTAACTCTATTAAATTAATAATTATTGACCTGGTCTAACAACCATGAACCTAATTCAATTAATTAATAAATTAAATTCTACTCCACTGAAAGAAATTAGTTGACCTCCAATCAAATAGTAAATAACCACTAAGCCAATATTTCACTTTGACCCTTCTATGCATAATTAGCTATCAAATAATTAAAGCCATCAATCCGACCTCACAATTAATATATTTATTTTGGTTCCTTAATTATTTCCCAGCTTGATCATGATAAAATATTTATTTGACAAAAATAATAATTTAGTAAATAAATATATAAAACTATTTTGTCTAACACACAGAAAGGCCTTCGAATTTACTTTGTGATCAACCAAAATCAATACAAAATAAATACAAGTAGCAAAGATGCAAATATTGAGAATATAGCCCTCTAACTATTAATTACGTAATTAGCAAAAAAATGCAGGTCATTAGATCTTGAAGGCTCCGCTGAACAAATCAAAGTAATTAATAATTAATAAAAAAAAGTCTATACTTCTCTCATGCTTGAGAGTCAATTGTCATAACAATGATAAGGAGTAATTGCATACGATGGCTCTCGTAATATATCTCAGCCTATCACGTATCTCGTTCAACTCTTAGTTAATTAAGTATCCATCCTTAATTACCGACTATGAACTATTTATGATCGCTATTTATATTCTTGTATTGATCGCCGTCACATAGATATAAATATATCTAGCAATCAAGTGGGCATATTCAATTCCATAATGAATCAAAATATATAATACATTTGCATTCACTAATTATATAAAGAATAAATATCATTTCAGATTAACGCAAGGAACATGTCTCTACTATCCAAGTAAGAATGCGCTATGTTGGGGCATACAAATCCCAACAATGACACCATTAAAAACATGCAAAATTATAATTTTACCCTTAATTTTTTTAATGTTTTTTATTCCAAAATATCAAAAGATTAAAAGGACTAAAATACTCTCAGTTTTTACTCTCTCACTTTATCTCTCTTGCCTGACTTTTGAAGGAACAATACCCAAGCATACTATTGATTGATTAGGTGTGTCAGGGTTTCATGTCATGCTCAACATCATCGTGTGTAAATTTAAGAAAAAAAACTCATCCGAAGTGCAAACTTACTTCATCACTGGTGGTGTTCATGTCGTCATCCTACCGCACCACAAGCTTAAGAGAGTGTGCATTGAGGCGAGGGCCAATTTTTACATTTATAAAAGCCACTACTACCTTCACTTAAAATATAGTTAGGGTGAGTAAGGATCGTCCCAAGGGATTGGAGTCGAATTTGGTTGTGGAATCATAATTAGGGTTAGAAGGTCGAGTGATCAAACAAATAATTGGTTGGTCGATTAAACTAAAGAGCAAATTAAACTAAATAATTGAATGCAATAAAGAGTAAGTAAGAGAGAGAGATCTTAGGGTTTAGAGGTCCCCACCAAACAATATTTTTTTACACCCTTAACAAGTGACTAATGAGGGAAATGTGTGTTACAATATTGATATGTGTGTTTGTTTGGTTGATTCAATTAGCAAGGGTGACCAATTAAGCATACATTGTCTAATCAATATGTGAAAAGCACAATATATCTAGCGATTAAGTATATATTGTCTAAATAGCATGTGAAAAGCACAATATATCTAGCAAGTCATTAATCCTTTCATTAAGCTCACAAGCCAAATACACCACAAGGTTAGAGACATATGCTACTTGCATTCAAAAGTATGGAACATCAAACAACAAGCATGGATTGTCCTCCCATCTAACAACTATGTTACCACTACACTACAATTAAGCTAATGACATGAAATTAAACTAATTAAGCTAAGGGAGAGGCACAATCCATCAAGAAATGAGCATGAACCATCTAAAAAATTACAAGAGCATTCCTTTAAGCACAATGTTTTGACAATCTCTATATCTATGGCATTAATACACATAGACATGCACCAATAACACAAGAAATAGAAATAAACACATGAACATCTATTTTAACATACATAGACATATAGATAGAATGAGATGATCAATTGGAAGCATTAAACAACATAAATCATTGAATAAACAAGATCTATGTATATAAAAGTGCCAAAATATGTATTACAACACTAATCCCTCAATAATACACAAAATCAAGATGTAGAAAGCATGCTTAAGGCTAACTCTAGCCCCAAGAGGATGTCTAGCCACTCATGGTAGTGCTTCTCCAACCCTCAAGGGCTAACTCCATGGTAGAGATTTGCTCCTTGGTTGATGAAGAGTCTCCAATGGTGTCTCTAGCCTCCTCCTCCTCTAAGCTTCCTCTCCAAGAGTTCTACAAGGTATGAGATAATATGATGTGATATGATGTAAAAAGTAATCATTATCCTTATATAGGTAGGTCAAATGACACCCAAAATAAGCTGGGGTCATACAGCAAATATTCCTCAATGATTGGATAAAGGACAACTTTTTGTGAGCTGGAGATTTAACTTTTTCGTACTAGAGGAAGTTCGATCAATCGAACCTTGGACTTGGATCGACCAAACATGGCTGAGATCTATTGAACTTAGGCTGGATCGATCCTCAATGGCGGCGCTTTTTGGATAAAAACAAATCTGAGATATTTTGAAGATATTTTTGGGAAATGGACAAAAGTGGTTGGTAAGGTGGTACAACTAGATAAGATCAATCATTTGGATAAGGACAAGGTAGTTCGATCGATCGAGGAATGATGTTGGATCATCGAACTTTTGAGATCTCTGAAAATGTCATCATGGCTCTAATCCATCTTGAAGTGCTGAGATCGATCATGTTGGATCGATCGAACTTTGATCTGAGATCGATCGAAGATGTTGATTTCCACCTTTTTCTTCCTTTTGCTTCCACTTGGCTCCTTTCTTTAATTCATCCTAGAATTGCTTCATTTCTGCTCTTATTTGGCTGAGTTAGCTTATTTTCAGGATAAGTGCCTGAAAATGGAAATAATACGAAATTAATCTAAAACGGTAAAGTAAGATAGATAAGGGTACTAGAATGCCTAAGCTTAAGGGGTTTAAATACGCACTTTTCAGCACTCATCACACCCCCGAACTTAAATATTGCTAGTTCCTAGCAATGAACTAGAAAGTAAATGAATGAAATGAACAACTATACAAGTATGAATCTAGAAAACAATAAATGGATAATGCCACTTTCGTAGGGTACACGATTGCACTTAGCACACGCAACAAGCCTTTTAAACCCCTAGGTTACCCCTAGTGGACGAGTGCAGTCTCATGAGGGTTTCCAAAAATGATACCCACAAACATTAAGCTCATTCTTTCGAAAGAGGCACCAATATTGCAAATAAGCATTGGGTGAAAACTACCTCAAGTATGCAATGTTTCAAACATTTTCAAGCAATCACCCAAAATTTCAACATCAAGCAAACAAGTATGGTCCTCCACACATCAAGAAAATGATCATGCAAATCAAAACAACTCTATAATCCTTTTTGAGTGGACCGGCATCAAATATGTTGCTATCTAGGCCAACTAAAGAATTAATCACATCCTTACCCTCAAACTAGCACACAAATCTAGTACCGATCATCAAGACAAAAAGTGGACCTTTTATTAAAGCTTTATCGTTCTAGGTGGGCTTATTCTTTTCACTCGATTTTTTTTTTTTTTTTTTTTTTTTTTTTTTTTTTTTTAGGATCAAAGATGGAAGCATGGTGCAATGTGTTGATATATTAACCTTTCTAGCGATTCATGAGGTCGAGCATTAGGTCAATGACTCCCAAACCAGACGGTTTTAGGGCATTAGGCGTTCAAACACCCCTATGGACTTCTCAAATTAGCTGGGCTACAAATTAAGACAACCTCCATCAATTATTTCCCACTTCTCACCTTTTAGGAGAAGTCCTCACTTTTTTTTATTACTTTTGCAACTTTTCTTTTTCTTTCTTTCTTTCTTTCTTTTTCTTTTTTTTTTTTTTTCTTTTTGAATTTGATTATTAACCTAGAGTTTGGGCCCCCCACCTTTCGGCGCGAGAAATTCAATAGTTGATGAGGCTATAATCCCGGCTACTTAGTGAAAAGGGGTTGTTATCCACCTTTATCAAGAATGAAAGCTTTCAATGCACTTCTAGCTCAATTGGGATAGAACCAATTCAATAATCAACAAAGCATGTACCCCACAAGTGAATACTAGTGTACGCCGAAGCTAGTGTAGAATCCTAAAGTGAATTTCAAAACAATCACAAAATCAAGATGATGTGGGCCACAAGTGCAAACAAGATATCAATCTTTCAAAAAATTTACTCCTAAATGGCATCCATAAGGCATACAAGGAGTATTGGATCCTCAAGTCAAGCAATTTTTAAATTTTAAGTAATATAGTCCTCAAAAGATCAAAATTATAGCTAGTTATGGACCAATCATAGAAAATCTCTCAAATACACAAGTCATGCTCAAAATTTTGAATTAAAAAGCAAACACTGTAACATACACCATTACCCCCAAACTTAAACGGCACAATGTCCTTAATATGCAAAGAGAACAAAGGAAAGAGTATACCGGTGCAATAAAAGCAAAGAATGGTTAGGACTGAAGTATCCAAAATGGGTGGCATGGCCTCCCCAAACTTGGAATTAATTGTGGTCCTGAAATTTGGCACTCAGATAAATTTATCAAATAACAAAAATGGATAATCAGTGCATAGTGGACATATAAGTGTAAATGAAATAAAACAGTGAGAGAGGTTTAAGGGTGGTCCTGAAAATCGGGTAGCACTCTCTTACTAAAGTCATTGTGATGTGCCTGATGAAATCAAACATACAGATATTAGAATATAACACATGGCATCCATAACAAAAGTATATATAAAGAAAATAGAGTACTGGATACATCAAAAGATCAAAGCCGACAAACCGGCTGCAAATATAATAAAGTAGCAGACTAGTAACATAGATATAGAACATAAAAAGATAGAGAGATAGGGAGTCTCAGGCAGAGGATGCAGGACTAGCAGGGTGATCTCCGCGAATTTCCCTGGATAAGTCAGCAAGTGCAGCCATGATCTCTACACAAAAGGAAGCAATGTCAGCTCTAATGGCAAGTAGGGTATCCTCCAAAACCTGCATTTGTGCTTCAAGGCTAGCTATCTGATCAAAAGCCTCAGATGCAGGTGGAGCAGAAGAATGGGCAGTCTGAGCTTGGGAGGACTCTGCAGGCTCATGTGTCCGAACATACTTTTGTTTAGTCATATCCTACAAAAAGGAAAATGAAACTTGCAATGGGAGTTAGTGCTAGAATAACGAATTGAAAGCACAAAACAGAGACATGCATGTCAAATGAGATAGATAAAACAGATAGATGACATGAATCTATGCAAGTGACAGGATATGAAGCATGCTAAACAATGTAAGTATGAAATGCATCCAATGTGGAATATCACAAGCATTAGGCATATATGAGATAGCATGAACATAATACATGATGAATGAAGTGTGTATATAAGGTCTGTGAAGTTCAATCGATCACAAAAAATATAAGATCGATCTCAAAACTTCGATTGATCTGAGAAATTGAAAAGGATGAGTTCGATCGATCTCTCAAGATCGATCTGAGATAGAAGTTCGATCGATCGAACTATGCGAAGATGAAAACTGAGAGGTCACAGATCTGTGACTTTGATGGCACGGGGGCCACACGAACAAGGTCGTGGGCCCATCAACTCATTAAATCATCAATCCTACTCACATAGCGTGGTCCATACTCCCAAAATGGATTCAAAATACAAAAATATGTATACGTATATATATAAATCTATATACACATATATATAACATGCTTCAAGCTTCATCAATGGAGGATTTGAACATTTAAGCAACCTAGATCTAGAATATAAAACATTTATGCATCAATTTGAAGCTTAGATTTAAAGACGGGGTTCGAATCTTACCCAAAATCGAGGAGAGAAGTGTAAATGCGAAGGGGGTGATGGAAACTCAGATCCGAGAGGAGAGAGAAGAGAGAGAGAGAGAGAGAGAGACGAAGCTCACTGGATCTCATCAGAGATTCGCCGGAGATAATGATGAAGATGGTTACACAGTGGCAATGGGAATGAAGGACTGAGGGTTTGGAAAAGGGTTGGATCGATCTAATGAATCGATCGTGAGACTCTCAGGTTCTATTTTTGTAAAGACTTTTCTCGTTCAATTCGATCAATCGAACAGAGATTTTAGATCGATCGAACTTTGATGATCTCTCTTCAAAGTTTTTTTGGAATTTTTGAAATTTTTGAAAAATTAAAAACCAAAATTAAAAATTAAAAATTAAAATTGAAAAATAGAAAATATTTTTAGATTGTTGAAAAATAAGAGTATTTTTGGATTTTTAAAATAAATAAAGTAAAAATCTTTCTCTTCCTTCTTTTTTTTTTTTTTTTTTTTTTTGAAAAATTAAGTAAATAAAAGAAAATCTTTTTTGTATTTTTTTTTTTTTTGGAAAATAAAATGAAATAAAGTAAAATAAAAATAAAATAAATATTTTTAGATTTTTGAAAATTAAAAAGTCAAAGATGGTGAGATGAAGAACTGAGATCGATCTGAACAAAATGTTTGATCGATCAGACAGAGAGCAAAAATATGCAGGTTTTTGGTTCAAAAATTTAGTTTAGTGTTGGAACTTGCAGATCGATCGAACTTTGAAGTTGGATCGATCGAAGAACTTCAGATCGATCTTGAAATGTTTTAGATCGATGAGACAGAGAGCTAAAAAATGCAGGTTGATCCAAGCTCAAAATTTTCTAAATTTTGGATCTCAAGATCGAGCGAACTTTGAAGTTGGATCGATCTAAGGTCTTCTGATCGATCTGAGAATAAGTTCGAACGATGGGACAAAGAGGTGATTTAGATACAGGTAGATACAGGTTGAAAAATTTTTTAAGTGTTGGATGCAGATGGAAGTTCGATCGATCGAACTCTCATTTGAGATCGATCGAACTTATGCAAAATGTTCAATCACAACATAAAAATTCATGCAATCCTAATCACAATTCCAGGCAATGCATATGAACCAAAAACAAGTATCTAGACTTCGCAAGAAATGAAATTTAAGATAGAAATGAGGGGGGAATAGGGTTTTGACACCCTACGAAATGTCGTACTAGTCTTTAACGTCTCTAGCAAGACGTTGAGCTCTTTTAGCCTGGATCAAAGATCTTGTTGTGCATCCCCTCCTTGTTGGGGTGATAGATGCTTTGAACTCCACCCAACAAATGGTTCTTTGAAGAATTTGTTGGATTAAGTTCAAAAGAAGCTTTTGGTCCCTTGTTAATGCAATTTTCTATGTTTTTATACGCTGGGTCAACTAGATGTGCAGCTTCCGAATGTCTTTGAAAGACTTGACCCTCGATGTAAGGTTTTAACCTCTGTCCATTAACCTTAAAAATGTTTCCCTTCTTCAAATTTTTGATTTCAACCGCCCTATGAGGTGCAACAGAGATGATTTCATAAGGACCCTCCCATTTGGTAATCAATTTCCCAGGAAAGAGTTTCAGTCTAGAGTTAAAAAGCCAAGCTTTTTGACCGGGTTCCAAAGACTTTTTCACAATATGCTTATCATGAAAGGCTTTGGTTCTTTCTTTGTAAAGTTTAGCATTATCATAAGTATTGTGTCTCAATTCTTCTAACTCACTCAATTGAAGTAGCCTATTCTCTCCGGCTTTATCAAGGTCAAAATTGAGCTTTTTAACCGCCCACAAGGCTTTATGTTCTAACTCAACCGGAAGATGGTAAGGCTTTCCATATACAAGCCTATAAGGAGACATGCCAATGGGAGTCTTATATGCCGTCCGATAAGCCCACAAAGCATCATTTAGCTTCCTTGACCAATCCTTCCAAGTGGTGCTAACCGTTTTCTCAAGAATATGCTTAATTTCCCGGTTAGACACTTCAACTTGTCCACTTGTTTAAGGATGGTAGGGAGTGGCTACCTTATGAGTGACGGAGTATTTAAGAAATAAATGCCTTAAGAATTGATTGCAAAAATGTTTTCCTCCATCATTTATTATAGCCTTGGCATACCAAAACGAGCAAAGATATTGGATTAAATGAATTGAATGACCACGGAGTGGTCATTTGTTTTGGTAGCACATGTTTCCACCCACTTGGAAACATAATCAACGGCAAGAAGAATGTATTGAAAACCATAGGACATAGGAAATGGACCCATTAAATCAATGTCCCATATATCAAAGATCTCAACAACAAGTATATTGGTCAAGGGCATCATATCTCTTCTAGACATTGTCCCCATCTTTTGACATCTCTTACATGATTTGCAAAAATTGTAGGCATCTCTATGAATAGTGGGCCAAAAGAGCCCACTTTGAAGAACCTTCAAGGCGGTCTTCTTTGCACTAAAATGCCCACCACATGCAAGAGTGTGACAAAACACTAGGACACTTGGAATTTCACTCTCCGGAATGCATCTCCTCACAATTTGATCCGGACAATATCGGTACAAGACAGGGTCTTCCCAATAGTAATTCTGGATGTTGGCAAAGAAATGATTCTTTTCGTTCTTCGACCAAGAAGTTGGTAGCTTGCCTACTGCCAAATAATTCACAATGTCAGCAAACCAAGGCATTTTTCCATTGGAAATTTGAAAGAGTTGTTCATCCGGAAAAGAGTCACAAATTGGTAGACTAGAGAAAGGCTCTATCGATAACCTAGAAAGATGATCGGCAACCAAATTTTTAGTGCCTTTCTTGTCCTTGATTTTAAAATCGAATTCCTGAAAAAACAAAATCCATCTAATTAACCTAGGTTTTGTTTCCCTTTTTGTCAATAGATGCCTCAAGGGGTCATGATCAGAATAAACAATAACCTTGGACCCTAAGAGATAAGAACGGAATTTATCAAGAGCATACACTACGGCAAGTAATTCTTTCTCGGTAGTGGAGTAATTCAATTGAGCTCCCGAGAAAGTTTTGCTTGCATAGTAGATGGCATAAGGAAGTTTACCCACTCTTTGTCCTAAAACTGCTCCTATGGCATAATCAGAAGCATCACATATGATTTCAAATGGCAATGACCAATTGGGAGGTTGCATGATAGGAGCAGATGATAATAATTCACGCAATTTATGAAAAGCATCTAAGCATGTTTGGTCAAAGACAAAAGGAGTTTCCTTGGCAAGAAGATTGCACAAGGGTCGAGCAATTTTGCTAAAATCTTTGATAAAACGGTGGTAAAAGCCAGCATGACCTAGAAAGGAGCGAACCTCTCTCATCGTTGAAGGTGGAGGCAATTCAGAAATAAGCTCAACCTTCGCTTTATCTACCTCTATTCCTCTCCTTGAGATAACGTGACCTAAAACAATACCCTCTTGAACCATGAAATGGCTCTTTTCCCAGCTAAGTACAAGGTTGGTTTCACGACATTTCTTAAGCACTAGATCTAAATTTTTGAGGCATGTATTAAATGAAGACCCAAAAACAGAAAAATCATCCATGAAAACCTCTAGATACCCTCCACCATATCCGAGAAAATTGACATCATACACCTTTGAAATGTGACGGGTACATTGCATAAACCAAAAGGCATCCGTCTATAACCAAATGTGCCAAATGGACATGTAAAGGTGGTTTTCTCTTGGTCTAATGGGTCGAGGGCTACTTGATTGTACCCCGAATAGCCATCAAGGAAGCAATCATATTGTTGCCCGGCCAATCTCTCTAGAATTTGATCAATGAATGACAAGGGAAAGTGATCATTTCTAGTGGCGGCATTCAATTTGCGGTAATCAATGCATACACGCCATGAATTGGCAGTACGCTTAGAGATTTCCTCACCTTTTGCATTCTCAACCACCGTAATCCCCGATTTTTTGGGAACTACTTGAGTTGGACTCACCCATTTGCTATCGGAGATTGGGTAAATGATTTCGACATCTAAGAGTTTGATAACTTCCTTCTTAACTACCTCCTTCATGTTTGGATTAAGTCTCCTTTGGGCATCCCTAAAGGGTTTTGCATCATCTTCTATAAGTATGCGATGCATACAAATAGAAGGGTCAATTCCCTTAAGATCCGCCACACTCCATCCTATGGCTTCCTTATTTTCTTTAAGCACACTTAAG
Source organism: Cornus florida (assembly GCF_030987335.1). Lineage (NCBI taxonomy): Eukaryota > Viridiplantae > Streptophyta > Magnoliopsida > Cornales > Cornaceae > Cornus > Cornus florida. Next base: position 28,479,464 of record NW_026775580.1, on the reverse strand, counting down.
AGAGCATCTTCTTAGTCTTTTTCAAGACTTAAAGAAATGATAACCAGAAGAGTCTCTTTTGGTCCTAAGAATGCATACTTGATATTGGAAGGTAGAGTTTTAAGCCCAAGAATTGGTGGAGAGACTAAAGATGAGACCGGTGGAGTGCTAGAAAGTGGAGGAAGAGGTTCTATTAGAGTTTTCTAAGATGGAAAATCTAAGCTTGCAACAGATTCCATGAGATTGCTTACTTCATTCATTGATTTTTCATCATCAAATCCACAACTTCCATACATTTCAAGAAGACAAGAAGCAAGAGGATCATCGGATAAAAGAGATGACAAACTATCCTCAATTGGTTATTTCATTACCATCGTTGGAATCGATTCCTCAATAACCTCATCTAACACATCAACAAGGCAACACTCATCTTCATCTATGGGATATCGACTTGCATGGAAAACATTAAGTTTGATCATCATATTGCTAAAAGAAAGGTCCATAATCCTGGATCTACAATTAATTATTACATTTGTGGTGGCAAGGAATGGTCCCAAGATGATTGGGATGTGGTTGGTGGGATTAGCAACCGGTTCGGTATTAAGAACTACAAAATCAACCGGAAAGTAGAATTTATCCACTTTGACAAGGCTGTCCTCAACCATGCCCCTGGGTGTTTTGACGGATCTATCGGCCATTTGAAACACCACCGAGGTTGGCTTCAATTCATTCAACCCTAATTGGACATATATGGAGTAAGGAATCAAATTAACACTTGCACCTAAGTCAAGAAGAGCTCTACGAATTTCATGGGTTCTAATTACACAAGAAATAGTCGGAGCACCGGGATATTTGAACTTAAGTGGAGTGTTTTGTTGAAGAATAAAGCTCACTTGCTCTGTGAGGAACACTTTTTTAGGGCTTGGTCCCTTGCTCTTCCTCTTTTGTGTGCAAAGATCTTTCAAGAATTTTGCATAAGGTGGAATTTGCTTAATGGGATCTAAAAGAGGAAGATTGATGTTGACTTGCTTATATCTTCCATCATGTCATGTATTTTCCCTTCTTGCCTCCCATAAGGCAAAGTTTCTTTTAAAGCATAAGGGAATAGAGCTTTTGGCTCACAAGATTTTGTAATTTGAGAGGATGATGGAGAAGATTGAGAATTCAGGTTAGGAACATTTTCATTCAAGGAAGTAGGAGTAGAATTAGGAATTGGATGGGTGACAACTTTAGGTTGCACCGATTCACTATCTTCCTTTGGTAGTTCAACCCTATTATCCACTTGCTTACCACTTCTCAAGCTTTGATATAGATTGAGAGTGGGAATGCAATAAGTTGGTATCCTTTTCTAAGCTACCCAAGGCCATCAAAACCTTATCTTCAAATGTAGAATTACTAGAAAGTGTTTGAGGATAATGAAAGCCAACTTGGGAATCATACATTTGAGGATATGAGAGGTCATTCATTCTTTGATAATGGAAAGAGGAAGAAACAAACTCTTGAGAACCTCCATTACTTTTATGAGGTGGAATGTATTTTCTTTGAAAAAATTTAGCTTGATAAGGGCTTGAGCTTTCATTCCATAATGGAACATATGCATTTCAATAAGGGTGAGCAAATGTAGCATTAACTTGTTCAAAGTGTTCATTAACAACATGTCCATGGGGACAATTAAAAGTAGTATACAAAACACTTAAACATGTCATACAAGGCTCATAAAGATGAGTTGTATGATGAAAAGGAGATGAATTGATAGCCAGCTTTTGATTCAACAAGAATTGATCGAGTTTTTGAGAAAAAGTTTTAACCTCGGCTACAATTTCCCTTGAACTTTCAATTTGACACACTGTTACACTTTTCTCCTTTTTATTAAAACCATGATCAAGCCGAAAAGTGTAATATTTGTGCAAAGAGTTTTCACTCATTTTTTCAAAAAGGTGCCAAATGTCATCTTCATGTTTTCCAAAATACGAACCTCCACATGAGGTATCAACTATATCCTTTTACATGTCGGATAGGCTTTCATAGAAGTATTGGACAACTTGCAATTTTGGAATACCATGATGTGGACACTTTCTTAGCAAGTCATTCAATCTCTCCCAAGCCTCATGCAACAACTCTCCTTCCCTTTGAGAAAATTCTCTAATTGAAGCACACATTACATTGGTCAAACTTACGAGGTAAAATTTTTTAGAAAACTCATTTTGCATTTGTGCCCAAGATGTTATTGAATTTACCCCTAAAGTATTAAACCAATGCTTTGCTTTATTTTTAAGCTTGAAAAGGAAGAGAAGTAATTTAAGAACTTCCTCCGGGACATCCATGTACCTCTCACGGTGGAACATAGTTCAAGAAATTCATTAAGATGCCTATATGGTTCCTCTTCATCTAAGCTATAAAAGAGTGGACACATTTGAATGGTCTCGGGCTTGATTTCATATTGATTAGCCTCAAAATTAGGCAACACAAAGTAAGTAGGTGCATGATATGCATGAAGATTATAATGATTATGAAGGACTATTGGAGGAATTGGAGCTTGAACTCCGGGGCCATGTTGATTAAGGGGTGGGTTTTGCATAAAACGTGGGTCTAAGTAGCCAAGATTACCCTCAAGATTTTCATGTGAATGCCTAAAATGTATGATATGATAAGGTCTATATAAGACTACAAGCAACACACAAATCACAACAAAACAAGCAAGTACTCCTCATTCGCAACAAATCAACAATCAATAAACTTCCTCCACATACAATGATCCCATACTCCCATGCTCAAACAATATGCAAGAAAAGTAAATTGCCTCCACGCGGGCTCACGATTTATCTAAGAATTTAAAAACTAGCCTCCACGCGGGTCAATGATTTAACTAAGGGATTGAGTAAAGAAAGTCTCACAAAGGTCCTTTAGCACTTCAACTCTAAATTTATAGCTTAGCTTAGCAATTTTTTTTAAAATTTTTAACACTTTTCCTTGCTTGAATGCTTCTTTGCTTGCTTCCTAGCTCAATGCTTCTTGTCAAAGATGAACAAACACAATAAGTAACAAAAGAAAAATAAATTAAAAAAAATAAAGTAAAGACACGATCAAAAGAGTACTAATTCCTAATGAATTCCATAACTACGACGTTGCCTAATCCCCGGCAACGGCGCCAAAAACTTGGTGGGTGTTCATGTCGTCATCCTACCGCACCACAAGCTTAAGAGACTGCGCATTGAGGTGAGGGCCAAGTTTTACATTTATAAAAGCTACTACTACCTTTACTAAAAATATACTTAGGCTGAGTAGGGATCGTCCCAAGGGATTAGAGTCGAATTTGGTTATGGAATCACAATTAGGGTTAGTAGGTCGAGTGATCAAACAAATAGTTGGTTGGTCGATTAAACTAGAGAGCAAATTAAACTAAATAATTGAATGCATAAAGTGTAAGTAAGAGAAAGAGATCTTGGGGTTTAGGGTCACCACCAAATAATGCTTTAATGCTTTTCTACACCCTTAACAAATGACTAGTAAGGGAAATGTGTGTTGCAATATTGATGTGTGTGTTTGTTTGGTTGATTCAATTAGCAAGGGTGACCAATTAAGCATACACTGTCTATTCAACATGTGAAAAACTCAATATATCTAGCAATTAAGTATATATTGTCTAAATAGCATGTGAAAAGCACAATATCTAGCAAGTCATTAATCCTTTCATTAAGCTCACAAGCCAAATATACCACAAGGTTAGAGACATATGCTACTTGCATTCAAAAGTATGGAACATCGAACAACAAGCATAGATTATCTTCCAATCTAACAACTATGTTACCACTACACTATAATTAAGCTAATGACATAAAATTAAACTAATTAAGCTAAGGGAGAGGCACAATCCATCAAGAAATGAGCATGAACCATTTAAAAAATTACAAGAGTATTCCTTTAAGCACAATGTTTTAACAATCTCTAGATCTATGGCATTAATACACATAGACATGCACCAATAACACAAGAAATAGAGACAAATACATGAACATCTATTCCAGCATACATAGAAATATGGATAGAATGAGATGATCAATTGGAAGCATTAAACCACATAACTCATTGAATAAACAAGATCTATATTTATATAAATGTCAAAACATGTATTACAACACTAATCCCTCAATAATACACAAAATCAAGATGTAGAAAGTATGTTTGGGGCTAACTCTAGCCCCAAGAGGATGTCTAGCCACTCATGGTAGTGCTTCTCCAACCCTCAAAGGCTAACTCCATGGTAAAGATTTGCTCATTGGTTGATGAAGAGTCTTCAATGGTGTCTCTAGCCTCCTCCTCCTCTAAACTTCCTCTCCAAGAGTTCTACAAGGTATGAGATGATATGATGTGATATGATGTAAAAAGTAATCATTATCCTTATATAGGTAGGTCAAATGACACCCAAAATAAGCTGGGGTCGTACAGCAAATATTCCTCAATGATTGGATAAAGGACAACTTTTTGTAAGCTGGAGATTTAACTTTTTCGCACTGGAGGAAGTTCGATCGATCGAACCTTGCACTTAGATCGATCGAATATAGCTGAGATCTATCGAACTTAGGTTGCATCGATCCTCAATAGCGGCGCTTTTTGGATAAAAACAAATCTAAGATATTTTGAAGATATTTTTGGGAAAAGGACAAAAGTGGTTAGTAGGGTGGTACAACTAGATAAGATCAATCATTTGGATAAGGACAAGGTAGTTCAATCGATCGAAGAATGATGTTGGATCGATCGAACTTTTGAGATCTCTGAAAATGTCATCATGGCTCTAATCCATCTTGAAGTGCTGAGATCGATCATGTTGGATCAATCGAACTTTGATCTGAGATCGATCGAAGATGTTGATTTTCACCTTTTTCTTCCTTTTGCTTCCACTTGGCTCCTTTCTTTGATGCATCCCAGAATTGCTTCATCTCTACTCTTATTTGGCTGAGTTAGCTTACTTTCGGGATAAGTGCCTGAAAATGGAAATAATACGAAATCAATCTAAAATGGTAAAGTAAGATAGATAAAGGTACTAGAATGCCTAAGCTTAAGGGGTTTAAATACGCACTTTTCAATGCTCATCAATCACCATCATCTTCTTCTTTTTATTAGTGCAAATCCTAATCATCAATATCCATTCAAACCACCATCTCCTCTAATTGTAAAATAACATTATCTCATACTCTTCTAGAAAAAAAAACCCAAAACCCTAAAATCAAAAGCCCTAAATTAAAAATGGTCATTACATGCCAAATATAGAGGATGGGGTGTGAATCATTGGAAAACTAGCTCAAAACCATTCAATTTAGGCTCAAGAATGACCTAATTCAGGTTTAAAATGAAAGAGATATGGCCATTTGAAGAAAAAAAAAAAAAACAATATGTGAAGTGATTTAATGAAAGCTTGAGCTCTGTAAAAAAATGCTCGAGCTATGAGAAAAATGCTCGAGCATAAATGGAGATATGGGAGATGAATTTCTAAAAAAATGGGAAGCTCAAGCTCAGAGAGCCATTGCTTGAGCTCCTGAGAAAAATGCTCGAGCTCAAAACCCCAGAAAATTCAATAGCCCAAAATGAAAAATGCATAAGGTCATGGGCACCTCCTTGGTACCCAATAAGGTTATAAACAAGTCCAAAATCCATCATAACCTTCATGAAAACATAAACCATGGCATAGGTATTGTAACAAGAATGTGCATGGAAATATATACAAGTGTGCAATTAATGATGAAAAACATATATATTAACATAAAAATGGCCTCGTGACCTCTTTACATTACTTGTTCAAATGAAACTATACAATATAGCAGCAAATATACGTATACATCAAATTAATCCTTCCAAAATAAATAAGAGATGTGTCATCCTTAATAGTCTTACCTCAACCTGAAGAAGGAATCAATGAGGGGTGAGTTTACAATGGTTAGTAAGAACTATGCTAGGTACATACACAAACTATGTTCCTTTGGCCTCACAAGAATAGCTCATGTCAACAATGTAAAGGGGCATGCTCCCTAACATCTAATTTCGGAAAAAATCCTAAAGGGCATCATTATAATCAATATATGAACCTCATCAAATATACAACATCTATTTCATTTCTATTAAGCATGTACATAATAAATGAAATAAAAAAGGTACTCAAGTCGCAACTACACATGGATGCCAACTTAAAACAAAATCGGGAATTGAAAATAATAACAATAAGCCAAGTTTCAACTGCATATAGATGCCAACTTAAAAATAGATTTGAAATCAACAAGAAAGAGATATCTCGATACATGCACCCTCGACCACACATATTGCATGAACCGGTAAAATGGTTCTTCTGGAATAAGACCACTGGTAACCAACCATAGTTGTTTTTGGGCTATTAACCATAGGGAACCACCCAAGTGGCTACTATAAAGTTGCAGAGCCCAAGCTCGCCTACGAGCATCAAGCCCTAGCTATCACGGATCAAACCGTACAAAATCCTCAAGAATGTCCCAAAATCATCATCCTTTTCCACAAGGTAAGCATATACCGATATATAACTAAATTGCACTTCACAAGCATACATAAGCTCATGCTATCATACAAATCATGTCCTAAAGTCCAATGCTATCATGGCATACTCATTAATGCAATGATTCCACATTAAGCAATATATCATTATACTTAAATCTACATAATTATTAGGGCATTTTATCAAATCTACTACAACATAAACATTAACATAATTATAATTCCAAAAGTAAGTTCAAAATATCATCCATATTGTAATGACCTGGTCATTTTCCTTCTTTTCTTTTTTTCTCCATTTTTACGGATTAATTTTTTTTGTTAAAATTTCCTTTCGCGTGACCTCACTCTTTGTGGTCAGAGTTGATTTTTGACTTCCTATGCTTTCATCCCAGTTGGTTTCCTTGTTATGCGTAGCTTTACTTTTAGAGAAAAACTCGCCGGTTGTTTCTTTTTCCCATAGGGACGTGGATGAAAAGATTCTTCAGAAATATTTTCGTTTCTTAGGGTATTTTTCATAAATATCTTTTCAAGGTATTTGATTTGGGAGTTTTTAGGAAAATATCTTTTGAAAGATATTTTCATTTTGGTCACTTGCGCAGTTATCCTTTTGTGTAGGGGCCTTTGTGCAATTAATGAAAGTTAATTGCAAAGTGTCTCCTTGGGGCTTAGATCCTCGTACGGGATTTAATTCCATATTTCATTGAGTCGTGTACTCTTAGAATTGTCTTGCGGTCGATCTCCCCAGTTTTTGAATTTTTTACGCCGATTGCTGTCGAACTTGTTCGGAGCATATCTCTATGCTCGGGACTCAGTTTTTGACACGGTTTCTTCCATTATTCATTTTTTCTCATTTTGGTTCTTTTTCGTTCACCGTGTTTTACCGTTTGAGCGTGTATGCACAAATTTCACTTTTCCGAGCCGGGCGGGACCCGTTCGAGGCACTTTTTAAGTTTTTCTATAAATAGGGGATGAGTGGGATACTTTTCATCATCCTCTTCCTTTCTTGGCTGGCAGCCATGGCAACCTAATGGCTGCCACCTTCTTTTCTCTTTTTGGCCTCTTTTCCCTTGGAATTTTTAGTTGATGCCTTAGGCTTTAATGTCGGCCTTGGCAAGGCCTTTGATTCCAACCAATTGGAATCCTGTTTTGGCCATTTTTTGAATTCGCATTTAAAGCCAAGTTTGGATTTTGGTGTTACCTCCTTAGGGTTTAATGTTTACCTTGTTGTCCCCAACAAAACCCTAAAGTTTCGTAGGATTCGGAGCGGTTCCGTTTCGGTGGGATTTGAGATTTCATCTCAAGTGAGGTAGGGGTTGTTATACATTTATTTCCCTAGTGTTTTAGTGTTTTTGGAGCTTACTGTATATTGTTTACATGTTTACTAAACTATTGTCTTGTATGTAGATTGTGAATCCTTGAAATGACTTAGGGTTTAGTGTTTTAAAAGCATATTTGGTGTATATATATGTATTGTTTGTCAAATTATAGTTTATATATATATATATATATATATATATATATATATATATATTGTATAGCTTAATTCATGATTTGAAGCATGCTTAGCTTATATATATATAATGTGTAGAGTTAACATGACAATTAGTGGCCTTGAGGTTATAGCTTATATGTTTAGTATAGCTTGTTTCATAATTCAAAGCCTTGGGAACATGTTTATCTTGCCATGAGTAAATCGTTTCATTTACTAAATTATTTGATTTTAGCGACATTTCATGTTTAGATGATAATATCTTGAAATGTAGTACATTTGGTTACCTTGAGAGCATGTTACTAGACTTGTGTAGAATTAGTACTTGTGGCCTCTTAAAATGGTAATTGGACTTAGCATGATATAGGATATCATTGTCTTACAAAGCTTGTTTAAATATATCTTGTGTAGGTATATGGCTTGTTTAGAATATTACAATTATTACCTTGAAAACTAATTACTAAATTGTAGCTTATTTAGTACTTGTGGCTTAGGATTGTAATTTGGCTCAATTGTTGTAAAATATTCTTGTTTTGTGTATAAATTACATATTGAAAACTTGACATGTCGTATGCCATTTAAACTTGAATTCTAAGATATGGTTTGTGTGGATTCAACCTTACTTGTGTATGGAAGATGGTTTTTATGCATTATTTGATTTTGTATAAGTTTGGTCTAACTTATTAATTTTGCATAAGTTTTGAACTTATTGATTTTGAAAGGCCTGTAAGGACAATTTACATGTGATAGCTAGAGTTTGGCTCTAGTACGGAGACAAGAGTTTCCTTAGTCATATAAAGTGTACAATATGTAGTACCTTGTGGGTTGTAATTGCCTATAATAACTTATACACGCACACACTAGGTAGTACCTTATGGGTCATAATTGCCCAGAATAACTTACTTGGTCCATGATCAAGTATCCTACTATTTCCACTATCTGATTTTTGCATTAAATTCCAAGTAGTTAATTATGAATTACTTGTAGTTTGTGAATTGGTGCTCGCTTTGCATATTTAAATCTCATTTAGTACACTTGAACTCATGTACTTGTTTGTGTATTTAAATCTCATTTAGCACACTTGAACTTGTATATTTGCTTCATTCATTTAAATCTCATTTAGTATATTTGAACTTGTATACTTGCTTCATTTGTATAAACCTCACTTTGTATATTGAACTTGTATACTCATTCCGTATCTTTAAAATTACATTTAGCATACTTGTGAATATGTGTGTGTATATATATATATATTGCATTCCGTTTCAATATTGATTTGTGTACTTGTGGACGTATACTTGCTTATATTGAATATTTAGCTTCATATTGTCTAGTGTACCTAGCATGTATACTTTTATATTGATGATGTAGTTTAAAGATAGCCTAGTATACTTGTACCGTGTATACTTGTCTTGTGCGTATTTCATTTAGCTTAGTATACTTGTGCTTATATACTTGATTTACGAGGTTCTCCATATTAATTGTATACTTGTGTATGTGTGCTTAGATATTGCATATCTCATTTTAATATGGTTTAGTATACTTGTAAGTGTATGCTTATATGTCGTGCATTGTGTTTCAACATTATTTTGTGTACTTGAGCATGTGTACTTGTATGTTTTCTTTCATTTCAATTGCTAGCGTAGCTTGAGATGATCTCCTAGTTCACCTTGGAATATAGACGTTAGGAGGAATGATCCCTTATGACGATCTATGTTGGACTTGCATGGCATTTGAATCTTCAGGGTATACGTATGCACTTCTTTCTACAAGTAACTTATTTACAACATCCCTAGGTTACCCTGTTTATTTTGATGCGTTTTGATGTATTTTAACAAGCATGTAAGTGTTAGCATGCATTGTTTTGTTATTTTAAGTTATATTGCATAGTTAGGTCAAAATGTCATTTTTACCTTGAGACTTGTAATGTGTGCCTAAGCACACTTTTTGAAATTCATTTCATGTATATAATATGAGGCCAAGGGCCAAACTTGATTTGGAATCACATGTATGCCATAAATGTTGAACTTTGCCTTTAAAGGCAATAATATGAAAATTAAAGGTTTTGACATGTCATTTTTGCATCAGAATGTGCATTGTGTATGAAAAATTTACTTTTTGGCATTCATTTAATATGTATGAGTGTGGCCAAGGGCCGAACACTATTTTATTTTCGTTTATGTGCCATGATGTTGTATTTCACATTTTTAAGCAATTTTCCACAAAAATGAGGTTTGATAGGTCATATTTTGCATTAGGATTATTCTAGAGCAGTAGGTCATTAGAACACGTCTTAAATGTCTTTTTACGTTTGCGTGCATATCCACATTTCACAAAAATATTAAAATTTTTGCTTTGGATCTATCATGGGGGCGATTTATGACTTTTTATGCAAAATTCATGCATTGGAGTATGAATTAAAGTTTCCTCTTGGTTTATCATGTTGTGGATGCTTATATGAGACCATGGAATGTTTTTAAAGTTGTTTCGGGACTTATAGAATGCATGTATAGCATTAGGTTTTGACCGAGTACCTTCCCCACACTTGAAAGCAGCTGATTTTGCTACTATCTGGTGCATCGGTCGGCTAACAACTTCTGTCAACCGGCTGATAGCCTTTCGTAGTCAATTCTAGTGAGTTTGCAACCTTGACAGGGCATTTCGGCCTACTGATCCTTGCTGTCAGCCGGCTGATGATTGAGTTTCGGCTGGCTGATCCTTGCCGTCAACCTGCTGATCCTCCCTGAAGCTTGATTTTTTTTTTCAATTTCTTAGACAGCTTTCTTGAGCCAACTTCAGAGGGTCATATCTCCTTCATTTCTGAACTAAATTGAGTGATTCTTGAGCCTAACTTTAAGAACTTGAAGTTAGCTTTCCAATGGTACCAATCACATATAAAAAATACAACCGTAGTGAGTGTTATGACAGTTTTAGTGAGATAGGGTCGTAGTATCTCTTAATTGGAAGGCGCCATTTTGTCCTATCTCCATATCTTTTCCGTTCGGACTCCGCATCAGGCGATTCTTGAGTCTAACTTTGTTCATTTTTTATTATCTATCCAATGGTATGCATAGTGGCACCCATTTCAGTTTTGAATGGCCATTTTGTCCTTTGTCCATTCCTTGGAGGGTTTTGAAACCCTAACTTCGGTCTTACTTCCGTTGAGTCACGAGGCTCCTCGAAAGGCCATTCTTGTGTCATAGGGATGATATACATCTCTAGAGACTTGTTTTTGTTTTGCTTCCGCATTTTTGGATCCGTTTTGGGTCATCACAGACTTGTAAAATTCAGGGTCGTCACATATATGAAATCTACAAAATCAATTAAACTCATTGTCTAATAACTTTAATCATAACAACGTGCCCAAGAAACATTCTAGGCATATAATTAAATAAATACGTCACTAATTATATTTTCTTAAAGCCTCTTTAACCCAAACATAGAATTCTAAATACACACACACACATACATGCGTACACAATCTAAACTCACAAAACACAAAGAAATCATAGCCTTACATACACAACACACCCCTACCTCAATTAGGATGAAAACCCCAATAATCACCAAAATGAAAGTGTTTCGTTTGACCTACAACTTCGAAGGGTCGAAGAGGATGACGAGGGGAACGATAAACTCTCCTACGGCCACCTCAAAATCTAAATCCGAACTCATCCCAAAATCCCAAAAATGCTTTGAACTCGAAACAAATACAAGGGTTTTGAAGCCCTTGGTGTCCCCGTTATAAAACCCTTATACGGCGTCGACAAAATCCAACTGGAATGAGCTCTTGAAGCTAATATCCAAAAAGGAAAGAAAAGAGAAAAGAGATGATGAAAAAGGAGAGAAAAATAATATTTCTTGCAATATACATATATTTTGTCCAAAATATCTCCCATGGGTCCCACCAATTTTAAAAAATTGTAAAAAGGCCCAAAATCAAAATATCTCAACAAATAACAATGCAAATGCCCCAAAATAAAATATGTCAACAAATAACAATGCAAATGCCCCAAAATAAATTATGATTTCCAATGTTCCCCAAATGAAATATATATGTCCATTAAATTTTAAAATAAATATGTGATACCCCCCAATTTTCGAATGTGGCTTGATCAAGTCCTCATTTAAAAACCAGGGGATATCAATGTTGGGATTTTATATGCTCGAGCATAGTAATTCCTATTTAAATTATATTAAAATATGTTCCTGACATATCTGAAATATTTATGATTTATATAATTGGTGAATTCAATGTATTTTGTTTCGATATTATGGAATTGATATTGTCTGCTTGATTATCAGAAATATTTATATATTTATTTGATGGCGATCAATATATTAATATAAATAGTAATCATAAATTATTCATAGTCGGTAATTATGGATGGACTTATTATTAACTAAAACTTGAACTGGATCCGCATTAGGTTGAAATATATTACAAGAGCTGTCATATGCAATTGCTCCCTATCACTGTCATGGCATTTGACTCTTAAGCATGAGAAAAGTATAGACTCTTTTATTAATTAGTAATTACTTTGATTTATTCGGCGGAATCTTCGGAATCCATAGACTGATACTTTGGGTAATTATGTAATTAATAGTTAGAGGATTATATTATCAATATTTGCATCATTACTACTTGTATTTATTTTGTATTAATTATAGTTGATCACAAAGTAAATTCGAAGGCCTTTGTGTGTTTTCAGACAAAATGATTTATTATATTTATTTATTTAAATTATTATTTTTGTCAAACAAATGTTTTATTGTGATTAAGGCGGAAATAATCAAAGGTACCAAAATAAATATATTAATTAAGTAGTCAGATTGATGACTTCATTTATCTGACAACTAATTATACATAGAGGGGTCAAAGTGAAACATTGACTTAAAGGCTATTTTTTATTTAATTGGAGTTCAATTAATTTCTTTTAATGGAGTAAAAATTAATTTTTGAATTAATTGAATTGGGTCCATGGACCGTACCAATTATTAATTCATTGTAACTAAAAAAATAATAAGCCTAAAGGATTCTCACTCATAGTCCAACTTGATATTGGAGACCTATTAGATTTGAGATATCACGTTAGTTTTAGAGATTGAGAAAAATATAATGTCTTTAATTATTATTTTTATGTTGCCTATATATACATGGAGTCCATGTATATTTTAGGTTACGCTTTGTAAAATAATTTTAGAAGACAAGAAAATATTTTCTCTTTCTAAAATTTTAAGGTTAGTGTTCTCATCTAATGGGCCACAAACTTAGCTTTCCAAGATCATTCATGGAAGCTTATGGGTGATTCCTAAAGGCAAGACCACTACTAAGAAGATGGAGATCCAAGGAGAAGGCATCTAGCAAGGGGATCTACAATAAGTGAGAACATTCACTTTAGATGAGAGATTTAAGGTTTACTCAAACCTTAATGTAAGTTTTCTATCCCTAAATTGAATGTATCATCATGTTCTTCATGCATAAAACTTATCTCTACACATGAATCAAGATCTTTATTTAAAAAACCCTCATAAAGTTTTAAAAACTTTCGTTTCCCCAAAAATCAAAACAATTAATATTTTAAAACAAGTATGGAATACAAATGGAATGAAATAAATATCGATGAAAGAAAAACTAAATAATAAATAATTATCCTCTAATACCAATACTCCAAACAAAGCTAATAAACCATAAACCTCCAAATTACAACTCGGGAATCCGTATATCAAGGACCCTAATAAAAATCCCATCACTGAAAGTAACGTCTACTAAAATAAAAAGTAACTTCTAAGTTTGAGAAATAAAATAAATATGAAATAATGTCCTACATCGATGATACGGAAGAGTAAAGATGAACTATCTCTGATCTCCACGAACAACTCTAAGACTGGTACTACTAAGGACCTGAAAAATAAATAGTGGGTCAGACCCACAAACAAGTTCCCTTTACTACGACTTGATCAAAGAACCGACAATTAATACATCTGTAGCTAAACTCATGCAATATCTACATTTAAGGGAACTTGTTTAGCTAGGGATGTATTTATCAAGTAGCCTAACTTATTAGCTATCTCAAATGATCTCATCACATACAAGGATAAATCTCATTATAGCTACATCTAACAATGGCACAACAACCACAAACACATACATACGGGAAAAGAATGATTAAAATCACAATACTATTTACTCATATTTAACAATGGTAAAATAGATAATTACAGTCATGTATTATGCTTGTAAATCATAAATACAAGAACAACAACAATGATTATACTCATAAATCCAACAATTACATTTAATTACCCAAATTAAATATTATGAAAGATTAATTTATCTGTGTTAGTTAATTTAATCCTTTCCATCAAACATCAAATCCCGAGAGTCTAATACAATTATATATATATTAGACTTGTGTCACTGTTCTCAATATTTATAATCATGCTCAGGATCAATTATATTCAAATCGGGGTCATTTGGAACACTTTTGAAGCAAATAAGCTCTAAGAGCCTAAGCACAACCTCCCTGAATGTGCTCAAGCATAGCCCTGTGCTCGAGTATAACCCTTAGTGCTCGAGCACTAGGTGTCAAAACGATGTTGTGCTCAAGCACAAAGTCACGGAGCAGTTTTGCAGATTCATTTTTTGGCCTGTAAATACATAGTTTAGGTCCTAAAAGCATGGTTTCTAAGTTTCATATGATTACCACTGATTTATATGATGAAAATACAAAAGACACATCAATTAAAACAAATTTCATGCATTAAATCAAAGAACTCTTCAAATTGAAACGAACACATATACACATGAAAACATGCAGTTGATGCAACTCATACATAACAATTAATTATCCCATTAAATTCTCTGATTTAAGCCTTAAAGTTTAGCATGTTATGGAGAGATTATAGATTCAAAGGGAAAGAGATAGATAAAGAACTTATCTTATGATTTTTGGATTAAAAATCAAACCCGAAGTTCTATACAATCGTTTTGGTCTTCTTCTCCAACTTCGGCAACCCTTGTCACCTTCGTTGTCCTTCTCCGGTTACTTTCTTCTTCATCTTCTCTCTCTCTCTCTTTCTCTCTCTCTTTCTCTCTCTAGATCTCTGCCTCTTTGTAACTCACATATATACAAAAACCCCTCTTCTTCTGACTAACACACACACACATATATATACTAACCCACAAATCCTAACATAAGTCTAACTAAACTAAAAATAAAAAATAATAATAGATAATAAATCCCTAAACAAATTATTTTACCAAATCAATATCCACTTGATATATACATACATACATATATATATATATATATATATATATATATATATTAACATACACATATAAATATATATATATATATATATATATAAATTAATATATACACCTTCTAATGGACCATATTAATTCTATATAACTTATCTAGGCCTTCTCCAATTAGCCCAAACCCATTCCTTTGGGTCAAATAACTCCAAGCCCAAACCATGATTAATTAAAATATATAAAATAAACCAATTAATTAAACAAGCAAATTGCACATAAACAAATAATGATAAGTAAAGCACATTAAATAATTTAAAATAACCTAATTAACCAAATAGCCATTTAATTCAAATAATTAACACTTAGCCAAATAAAATATTTAAAATGCAATTAAAAATATAAAATAAATGCTCTGAAAATTAGGGGTATTACAAAATAAATGCAAATTGTTGAAAAAATTTTCCCAAACACTTAACCCAGTCTGGTCCCACATGACCTGAAACTCAAAAATGTCAAAAAAAAAAAAAAAAAATGGAAAAATGGAAAAAGGGACAAGTCCTTAAATGGCGTCTGACGTGGCCGAGCGACGTGGCAGCTGATAGCTGGAATCTATCGCGCGTGGGTATGGAACAAACTAATTTGATGCATTGTGGCCGTGTGAAGAGTGTATACAAATAGGGGAGATTGGAGCTAACGTGCCTCAGCACGTATGGGCGTGTGGGAGCAAGTGTCAATGCGTGTAGAACCGAAAAGGATAGAAGACGCTTATGGCAGTGTGTGGCGGCACGTGCGGGCTTGTGTTTCGGCCTTTTTTGGTGGCGTCGTGACAGTCAATGTCTATACAATTGTTTGATATGATCAGAATGGCCATATGACTTGTAGATGACCAATTTCAGATGCTAGGCTGAATATGTGTTCCAAGGGTATTGGAGCTTAACCAATAATTCAAAGAAAATAAAATAAAAGGGAAGAAATAAGAGTGGATGGCTTTGATACCATGTTAAAGTAGAGAGAGAAAAATATGATTGTATTGATGTGTATAATAATGAACACAATAAGGATTTTGTAATGTTTCCAATTTTTACCATTTTTCATTTTCTGAAATTTTTTATTTTTTGAGGGTATTTTTGTCTTTTCTCGTTTTGCGTGCTGGACACCGTGGGGTGTGCTGGGTGTGTCAGAGTGTTGATTGTGACATTTCCTTGAGTTCAGGGCTCATGGATATGCACCGGTTGGACCGGAAAGTCCAGGGTGGAACCCGCTATCGGAATTGTTGTGTACAGGAGTTGCATCACCGGTCCATTGCATTTTATGCATAATTATTTTGTGCATAATTTTATGTTGTAAGTTAAATTGTGTTGTTTTAATATAATTAGAACATATACATATGTTTTGTGGTGGGAAATTAAAAACGAAAATATCTTAGTGGAGGGACCCACCCCTACTCACTTTTTTAATGGCCAAGAAGCCATTTGTGGCCTCATTTCCTCTCTCTCCCCAGCAGTCTCTCTCTCCCTCTTTTCTTTTCTTTTTTTTATTTTTCTTTTCTTCTAAATTTCAAACCTTGATTACTCTTCAATCGATGGGAGTTTGCTAGTGTTGTTTGCGGTAAGTCGGAGAACTCGTTGAGATCTATGCTTTGATAGAAGCAAATCCTTGTTTAGACAACCCTTGGAATTTCAAAATTTTGGGGCTTTTTGGGGCTTTCTTTAATTGGTTGAGGTAGGTGTAATGACCCGGCCTTTTTCCCCCTTTTCCATTTTTGGCGATTTTCTTTTTTCGTTTTTTCCCGTTTCTTTCATTTTTCCATGCATAACCTCATTTTTTGTGCTCGGATTTGATTCCAGTTTTGCATACGTCTATGATATTTAAATTCCATGACATCTACATTTTTACTTTTGTAGAAATGCATATTAAATGCTTACTTTCTTTGTAAAAGCCATGAAAACAAGACTTTTTGTAATTATCCATAACTTGAGGGGTTTTGGGTAATTAAGTAAAGTAATTATTTTTCGTCTTAAGGACCATTTTACAATTTAATTTGGAAGATATTTTTAAAAAGGACTTGTTTGCAATTTTTGAAAAGTGTGACAAGTGTCACACTCTCATTGGTCCACTTGTTGACATTTGTGTGGACATACTTTGATGCTTTGGATGATGACATGTGGAGGGTGGAGATTCACCCACTTGTTGGCCTAGGATTGGTACACTTGTTGGCATGGATGGTTGACAAATGTAGGTTCAATATTAAGTCTTGGAAGTTTACATAGGATGGTGACAAGTGTAGGCTTGAGATTAAGCTTAGGAATGAACCATAGATTCATGACAAGTGTAGATTCACCATTTAGTCTTGCATTGTGTGTGTGAGAGAGGTAGTGTAAGAGCACATAGTGAGTGGAGGATTTCTAACCCTTCCACTCACCACTTTACACTTTATCATTTTCATTTTCATTTTCACTTGTCTTCAAGAACCATAACCTAGCCACCATTGAAGAAAATCTTGGTTAATAGCTTTCTTCTTCATTTTGGCCTCCTTCCACTCACCTTAGACATAAAACCTTGGAAGACAAAAGCTTCCTCTCACTCCCCTCTTCATTAACTCTAAACTTGTTTTCCATTTTGAGCTTGGTTGCTTGGATTATAGAGATTCAATTCTCTATTGAGGTAAAGGGTGTTATCATTTATCTTCCAAGTGATTTTATTTGTTCCTATAGTGATATCTAAGTTATATGTTTGTCTTGTATTAAAATGAGAAATAAATGATTAATTGTGACTTGTATGTAATTCACTTTAGACTTGATAAATAACATGACCATGGCTTGATTCATAACTTATGTTAATTTGAAGTCATTTAGAGTTGTTTTAAAATCTAGAGGGATTAATGAATTAATTTAATTAATTTTTATTTATATGCTCCCATGACTTAAATCAAGTTTTAAAGTGATTTATATAATAACCATGACATGTACTACAACATATATTAAATTGAGCATGTTTGGATGAGAAGTGAAATCTAGGGAATTTAGTTGTTTTATTTAATTGTTTAAATTACGATTTTAAACTTATATCATACTTGTGAGGCTATGTTCTTATTGTTGAATGATATTGTTGTAATTAGTGGCAAATTGCATAATGATCATTCAATATTCTTCATGCCATTTTAGTTGAGAACTTAAGGCATGTATTGTGTTTCCAAAATTGATTTGTGCGTGTTGATGGCTTTACATTATATATATATATGTTATGTTGATACATATATGTAATGTGCACAAAATGTTAATTTTGGAAACTTGGGGATGTCGTTGTTATGACTATGGCTAGGGAATGATTCTAGTACGGGGGAAAGTCCCTCTACAAGTCTAGTGCGCACATAAGGAGGTTACCCATGGGCTAGTAACCCTAAAGTAACCACATTATCGTTTTGATCCGGCGTGACGTCCAAGTATCCACTTTGTTTTGATTTTGCATTTAAATTCCAAGTTGTTAACTTTGTAAAATTACTTCTCATTGTGTTATGTTGAAAGTTATATTGTCACTTGATAGCATGAATTAAATGGTATTGGATTGTAACTTGGTACAAAGATAAACCCATGCATTCCCTACGAGTAAACTTATTTACTCACCCCTAAGTTAATGGGTGTTTTGCAGGTAAAGAAGCCTTAGTGTGGGATGCACCCAGATATTTCTGGATAATTACGAGTTTACCCTTTTAGCTTTATTGCTCGTTTTTCTTTGTTTTGTCGTTTTTCCTTCGTCCGGAATCCGGATAATGAAATTCTTGAGTCCATCATCACTAGTTTTTCATTGTCTTCCTAGTGGTGTGCTCGATAGCACTTGGATCCATTTTTTTTGCAAAATGACCATTTTGCCCCTAGGTTCCTTTTTGTCCTTTTTGAAACAACATTTTCGCATTTGTTTTCCTTTAGGTTCCATGACCTCATTGAGGGTCACATTGGTGTCTTAGAGATGCATTGTATCTCTAGAGACCGTTGTTTCACCTTTCGCTTCCGCATTTCGGATCCGTTATCAGGTCATCTTTTGGTCATCACTGACGCACCGGGTTTACAAAACTTGGGTCGTCACAAGTGGTATCACAGCTCCTAGGTTAGAAAACCTTAGGACGATGAGTTTTGGGTGCATAACATGCTTTTGTTAGTGTACTTTGATTTATTAGCATACCTTTGATAACAAGTTTTTGGCATTATAACATGATTACATGTTTCTTGGTGACATACTTGTTATTATGATATGTCTTTATGTTTATATGCTTATATGTTTAAGAAGCATCCTTGTTTAACATATTGCTTAAGTGCTTAACTATTTAAACAGCCTTCCTTGATTGCCTTATCATGACCATATGTTACGTACCTCATCTTGCTTCGTATTTCTTACTTTCATAGTACGAGTTGCATTCGATCATAATAACTTGTGTTATTGTTGACCTCTTTCATTGCATATGTTTAGCATCATGGTTGTCACACGTGGGGAGTCTTCACGTCAGGGCGTTGAAGAGCAGGTGGATGACACCGAGTTTACAAGGGGTCCAGGGAGGCTTAGGATTCCAGTTCGTGGCACGGGTCCAAATCCACCACGAGTTCCGACTTACGAGGAGCAAATTGCACAGGGAATGGCTCTGGGGATGTCAGAGTCCATTCAGGCGATGTTTCGCCAACAAATGGCCGGGATACAGATTTCGGTACCGGCACCAGCACCGGCACCAGTTGCTAATGAGGCATTGGATTACTTCATGAAGTTACAGAGGGTAGATCGACCAGTTTGTAGGGAGTATGGATCCGCTTGCTTCAGAGGCATGGTTTGATCTCATGGTACGCAAGCTTGATAGCATGGCAGTACTTACAGACCGATTGAGAATCTCCTTGACAGCCTCTATGTTCATGGGAGATGCTGATATCTGGTGGAGGTCTATGACCAATATCCACGATGTGGAGGTGATGACTTGGGAGGAGTTCAGGACATTGTTTTTTGACCGCTTCTTTCCAAGGGCTATGAGGCATGATATGAGAGTGCAGTTTATAGGTCTCTATCAGGGCAAGATGAGTGTCATTGAGTATGAGACATGCTTCACTTCTCTTTCCCGCTATGCACCGGAGATAGTAGCCACCGATGAGCTCAAGGCGAAAAAGTTTCAGGATGGGTTACATCTTGATATTAGGCCACGAATTTCAGTGTTGGATCTGAGGACTTATGGGGAGGTAGTACAGAAGGCTATACTAGTTGAAGCAGAGGATCGAGATCAACTTAGGATCAAGGGTTCATATAAGCAGCCACGTGGAGAGGCTTCATCAATATCCGTTGGGGGTCAGTGGAAGAAGGCTAAGGTAGGGGACAGTTCACGCACTCAGGGATAGTCACAGCAGGCTTGGTCTGCATTTGCAGGTCCAGTATCTTCGGGGTCAGCCCGGGGAGTCATTTGTTACCACTGTCAGCAGCCGGGGCACATCAAGCCTCGTTGCCTATAGTTGCAGTCTTACGGCAGTCGTTCTCAGACTAGTAAGTCTTCAGCTTCGACGCAGGGACTTCAGGGGGTTTGTAATTACTGCAAGCAGCTTGGACATTTCAAGAGGGAGTGTCCACGCCTACAGAATAGGGCACAGAGTGGCGCAGGCCCACAGGCCACACCGGCACAGTCGACAGTTGCACAGTCAGGTTTCAGGGTGCCTCAAGCACCACAGCCAGTTGCACCAGTCAGTTCGTATCCGGGTAGGAACCCTACACCTACTGCTTCTAGACATCAGTCAACTTAGCAGGGCAGTTCACAGCAGTCGGGGGCTCAGGGAAGAGCTTACGCACTGCCACAGGTCGATACCTCGGTAGGGACTTCTACAATTCGAGGTATCTTTCCAGTTTTCAATTCTTGGGCTAGAGTTCTTGTTAACACGGGTGTATCACATTTATTCATATCTGCATCATTTGCATATTCTTTGGGTCTGGAGGTCACGCAGCGAGATGGTTTCCTTTGTGTTGACACACCAGTTGGTGGTCCAGTGTTTTTGGACCGTGTTTATCGGGGTTGTGCTATCGAGATAGCTGGACGGACGTTGGAGTTTGATTTTGTTGTTTTTGATATGACGGGTTTTGACGTCATTCTTGGGATGGACTGGTTGTCTTTCTTTCGTGCCACGATTGATTGCTTCCGTGGGTGAGTGTCTGTTTGCACTCCCGCGGGGGATTGTTTTCACTTCGTGGGAGATCGGAGCGATTCCCACCCGACGATGATTTTCAGTATCGGTGACTGGAGTCGCCACAGGTCCTACTTGGCTAGCCTGTTAGTTAACGAGGGTAGCAGTCTGGGCCGTGTTTTTCCGACAATTGTAAATGAGTTTCTGGATATCTTCCCAGAGGAGTTGACAGAACTCCTCCTCTTTGGGAGGTTGTCTTTGCCATTGATGTCATTCCCAGTACTGCACCTATTTCTATGGCACCGTACCGTATGGCACTAGCAGAGCTTGATGAGCTGAAAGCTCAATTGGATGATTTGAAAGCTAAGGGCTTTATTCGTCCTAGTGCTTCACCCTGGGGAGCACCAGTTCTTTTTGCGAAGAAGAATGATGGGTCTTTGAGACTTTGCATCGATTATCGCAAGCTGAACTATGTCATAATCGAGAATAGGTATCCTTTGCCTAGGATTGATGACTTGTTTGATCAGTTGAAGGGAGCGACATGCATTTCGAAGATTGATCTAAGATCGGGTTACTATCAGTTAAGGGTTAAGGATGAGGATATATCTAAGACCGCTTTCCGCACACGGTATGGCCATTATGAGTTTCTAGTGATGCCATTTGGTTTGACCAATGCTCCAGCAACTTTTATGGACTTAATGAACCGTGTTTTTAGTGACCATCTTGATCAGTTCATTGTAGTCTTTGTTGATGACATCCTTGTATACTCAGCTTCGGTGGAGGAGCATGAGTATCATTTGAGGACAATGTTGCAGATCCTTAGGGATAATCGGTTGTACGCCAAGTTCGAGAAATGTAAATTTTGGCTACCAGAAGTGAAGTTCCTTGGACATGTTGTGTCAAGGGGCAGTGTTGCAGTGGATCCAACGAAGATTGAGTCAGTGATGGATTGGGAACGTCCAAAGACAGTATTTGAGATTCAGAGTTTTCTTGGCCTAGCCGGCTATTACCGGAGATTTGTTAGGGATTTCTCTCGTTTAGCGGCACCTATGACTCGGCTTACCCACAAGGGGGTCAAGTTCGTATAGAACGAGGCATGTGAGTTTGCTTTTCAGGAATTGAAGGTCAGGTTGACATCGGTTCCAGTTTTGATCATTCCTGAACGTGGTTTAGGTTGTGTGATCTTTTGTGATGCTTTACGAGAAGGTTTGGGTTGTGTCTTGATGCAGACAAAGTGGGTGATTGCTTATGGGTCTCGACAGTTGAAGACTCACGAGTTGAACTATCCAACACATGATTTGGAGTTAGCAGCAGTTATCTTTGCCCTGAAGGGGTGGAGACACTATTTGTACGAGGAGAAGTTTGAAGTTTTCTCTGACCACAAGAGTCTCAAGTATCTCTTCTCTCAGAAGGATTTGAACTTGAGACAGCGCAGATGGGTTGAGTTTATGGAGGATTACGATTTTGAATTACAGTATCACCCGGGTAAGGCCAATGTGGTGGCCGATACATTGAGTAGGAAGTCACGGGGAACTCTTGCTAGCGTTTCCCTTCATAGATGGAAGATGCTAGAAGAGCTTGCAGATCTTGGTTTACAGTGTTATGAGGATGTTTCACTGGCTGTTTTGTTTAGCCTTGTGACTCAACCGGCACTTGTTAGCAGAGTTATTGAGGCACAGTTGGAGGATGAGGAGATAAAGGCCATCCATGTTCGGATTTCAGGCGGCGAAAATGTAGAGGGTTGGACCTTACATTCAGACGGTGGTCTCAGGTATAAGGGGATGATGTTTGTTCCATTGTCTTGTCGTGAGGATGTTCTTTGGGATTTCCACCACTCTAGGCTCGCGGTTCATCCTGGTGGTACAAAGATGTATCACAATCTGCGACGACAGTTTTGGTGGCAGGGCATGAAATGGGATGTTTCACAATTCATGGCTCGATGCCTTACTTGTCAACAAGTGAAGGCAGAGCATCAGCGACAGGCAAGATTGTTTCAACCATTACCAGTAGCTGAGTGGAAATGGAAGCATATCACTATGGATTTCGTGACGGGACTTCCGAGGTCTCAGGCAGGGAATGATGCCGTTTGGGTCATGGTTGACAGGTTGACTAAGACGGCTCACTTCTTACCGATGGCAATGACAGATAGTGCAGAGAGACTGAGTGGACTGTATGTGAGACAGATTGTCAAGCTTCACGGGGTTCCTGTATCCATTGTTTTGGATAGGGATCCGCGGTTCGCCTCTTACTTTTGGCAGAGTTTTCAGGAGGCTCTTAACATGGGGCTTCATTTTAGCACGGCATTCCATCCTCAGACTGATGGACAGTCGGAACGCACCATTCAGGTATTGAAGGATATGTTGTGGGCTTGTATCTTGGATTTTGGGGGTAGTTGGGAGGACTACTTGCCTTTGGTTGAGTTTGCCTACAACAACAGTTACCAGGCCAATATTAACATGGCACCTTTTGAGGCATTGTATGGCAGACCTTGCAGATCTCCAGTTTGTTGGACCGAGGTCGGTGATACTGTTGCCTTAGGTCCCAACATTGTTATTGAGACTACAGAGAAGATCAAGTTGATTCGGCAGCGGTTGGCTACCGCACAGAGTAGACAGAAGAGTTACGCTGACAAGAGGAGGCGATCATTGTCTTTTGAGGTAGGGGATCATATCTTTCTTAAGATTTCTCTGCGTAAGGGGCTCTTGAGATTTCGGCAGATTGGCAAGTTGTCGCCTAAGTTTATTGGACCATTTGAGATTTTGGAGCACGTCGGTGAAGTTGCTTATAGTTTGGCATTGCCGCCAGACCTAGATAGGGTTCACGACGTCTTTCATGTCTCTATATTGAGGAAGTACGAGCCGGACCCATCGCATGTTCTGCGGTAGACTGATGTGGTTGTTGATGAGGACGTGACCTACGAGGAAGGTCCGGTCCAGATTCTTGATTCACGGAAGCAGGTCTTGTGGACCAAGACCATTCCATTGGTTAAGGTTTTGTGGAGACATCACGGTGTTGAGGAGGCTACCTGGGAGCTCGAACAGGAGGTTCGCTCACGGTATCCCCATTTGTTCTCCTTTTCAGGTACGACTCGATTTTAGGGACGAAATCCTTTTAAGGAGAGTAGGTTGTAATGACCCGGCCTTTTTTCTCCTTTTCCATTTTTGGCGATTTTCTTTTTCCGTCTTTTTCCCGTTTCTTTCGTTTTTCCATGCATAACCTCATTTTTTGTGCTCGGATTTGATTCTAGTTTTGCATACATCCATGATATTTAAATTCCATGACATCTACATTTTTACTTTTGTAGAAATGCATTTTAAATGCTTACTTTTTTTGTAAAAGCCATAAAAACAAGACTTTTTGTAATTATCCATAACTTGAGGGGTTTTTGGATAATTAAGTAAAGTAATTATTTTTCGTCTTAGGGACCATTTTGTAATTTAATTTGGAAGATATTTTCAAAAAAGACTTGTTTGCAATTTTCGAAAAGTGTGACAAGTGTCACACACTCATTGGTCCACTTGTTGACATTTGTGTGGAAACACTTTGATGCCTTGGATGATGACATGTGGAGGGTGGAGATTCACCTACTTGTTGGCCTAGGATTGGTACACTTGTTGGCATGGATGGTTGATAAATGTAGGTTCAATATTAAGTCTTAGAAGTTTACATAGGATGGTGACAAGTGTAGGCTTGAGATTAAGCCTAGGAATGAACCATAGATTCATGACAAGTGTAGGTTCACCATTTAGTCTTGCATTGTGTGTGTGAGAGAGGTAGTGTAAGAGCACATAGTGAATGGAGGATTTCTAGCCCTTCCACTCACCATTTTACACTTTATCATTTTCATTTTCACTTATCTTCAAGAACCATAACCTAGCCACCATTGAAGAAAAGCTTGGTTAATAGCTTTCTTCTTCATTTTGGCCTCCTTCCACTTACCTTAGACATAAAACCTTGGAAGACAAAAACTTCCTCTCATTCCCCTCTTCATTAACCCTAAACTTGTTTTCCATTTTGAGCTTGGTTGCTTGGATTATAGAGATTCAATTCTCTATTGAGGTAAGGGGTGTTATTATTTATCTTCCAAGTGATTTTATTTGTTCCTATAGTGATATCTAAGTTATATGTTTATCTTGTATTAAAATGAGAAATAAATGATTAATTGTGACTTGTATGTAATTCACTTTAGACTTAATAAATAACATGACCATGGTTTGATTCATAACTTATGTTAATTTGAGGTCATTTAGAGTTGTTTTAAAATCTAGAGGGATTAATGAATTAATTTAATTAATTTTTATCTATATGCTCCCATGACTTAAATCAAGTTTTGAAGTGATTTATATAATAACCATGACATGTACTACAACATATATTAAATTAAGCATGTTTGGATGAGAAGTGAAATCTAGGGAATTTAATTATTTATTTAATTGTTTAAATAATGATTTTAAACTTATATCATACTTGTGATGCTATGTTCTTGTTGTTGAATGATATTGTTGTAATTAATGGCAAATTGCATAATGATCATTCAATATTCTTCATGCCATTTTAGTTGAGAACTTTGGGCATGTATTGTGTTTCCAAAATTGATTTGTGCATGTTGATGGCTTTTGTAACACCCCCACATTTTCCACGCATAAGTTGATCAGGCTTATACACGAAAAACGAGGGACATCAAAAACAATTGGCAATATACAAGCATGGAACACAAAATGATGATAATAAAAGAATTTAGACAGGAAAGGAACACTAAATAATACAACATCCATCCATCCTTTATTTAATACCGTACTTCATTACAACTTGGAAATCCTATGTCAAGGATCCCTAAATATAACCCTGAGAGTTCAACGTCAAAAGTAAATAAAAACTGAAACTGAAGTAATACATAAAACTTCTACCCTAAACTGGATCGTAAGAGTAGATGAGTTTGGATGGTGGTCCCACACTGCTAACCTCAACCTTGGAACGGGTACTGACCGTATCCTGAAATAACAACAATGGTGGGTCAACCCCACGAGCAAGTCCTCTCTACTATGACCCAAATCAGATAATCAAATAAATTAATCATTATGAATCGGTTGAGTACTATATCTGTATACATCCTAAGGGAACTATCCCATGTATAACATGACCTCAACCAGAATAGACGGTGATCACTTAGACTCACACTAGGTGGTTAAGTGTCGCCTTTCCCCACCCGGGAAATCAGCTATTATACATGGTGCACGGTACTGACAACACAGACTATAACGAACTACACAGTGATAACACCTCGCAAAGTACTGATGAATATACTGAGCATATAAGTTAGGCAACACATGCCAGCAATATTAATAAATATACCGAGTATGTTAATTAGGCAACACATGCCAATAATATTAAACCACATACCCCGACAGCCACACATCTGTCTATAGCAACGAATGCATAAGGTATAAATGAGTCTAAACTTATTAGCCAGCTCATATGGTTCTATATGGCAACACATCCATATAATATAAATGCGACATAATTAAACAGTCCATTTATTTCCTGAAATGCACACAGCATAATAATCATGGTTTATATATCATTTTACAGTATAAACATCCCATAATATCTAATGGCTAATATATATGACGATAACCGTGACATTATTAACAGTACTACTGAATACCATTTAATAAAACAATAACAGCATCTATAATAATGTTGATAAATGAATCACCTTCATATCCGTACAGTAAATGTGTCATTTAAGGTTTAGAAATATTAATCGGCCATAAGAATAAGTAACGGGTATTAAAATAATAATTTCGTGGCCCGTTAAACCCGTAAATACCAACACAGTACCTAAAAATCCACGTTTAAGGTTCTGGAATTTACAAAACAGGCCCTAGGGGTATTCTGGTAATTTCCAGCAGCTGTAGAGACCCCACACGCGCCCTCACGCACCTCCCAGAGCCTCCCCACGCGCAGCCCAACCTTCCCCACTCTCCCACGCGCCTCCACGCGCGTCTGGAATTAGCCACGCGCGCACACGCCCTCCTACGCGCGCATTAATGGTTCCTGCTGACGTGGCGTGTGCTGGTTGGTCGGTTGTACCGTTTCTATGTGGGCGCGCTACACTGGATTGATCTTAATGATCATCCTTTAATCCAATGGTCCCTGAATTGCGCATATCCTATTATTGTATACTATGCTACATAGAATCAATCTAGTGGTCAAAAGCTAATCCAACGACTGCTGATGTAAGTGTATGGGAACCCTTGTGCGCTGCCTCACACCGGATTACTCCGGTTGTCTTCCCCACTGCCAGTAACCGGAATCTCGCCGGAAAATTCGCCGGAAATTACAGAAAATGCCCGGAAAATTCCTAAAAATTCTAAAAAAAATCCCTAATGCCTTAAGGAAATATTTTTAGATATTTTGAACATCATAGGATAATAACTAATTATATACCATCCTAAATAATTAAAAATTCATTAATTTAATAAACTAAAAAAAAAATCATTTAATAAAATTTAAGCATGCTCTCAATGCCCCATCATAATCTAAATAATTTAAACAATTAATTTATGGATTCAAAGGGGAAAAATAGATAATAACTTACCTTTTTGGATTTAAAATAAATCCGCCGGTTGCGCGTAGTCGGGTAAATTCCCTACACCGGTCCAAGCTCCTTTCTTTCTCTCTCTTCCTTTCCACACTTTTACAATGGCTCACTAGAATTTATAATTTATTTCTAACTCCCTTTCTTTCCTTCTAAGGTAGGCTAGCTAATTTATATACAAATTATATAATATAAATATTACAAATATCTATTTTTGCATTTAATTAACCACATTCCCAACCATAAGGCTTTAAGGCTAGCAAGCCAAGTCAAGCAAGATGTCCTAAGGTAAATCCTATCCTAAGATTTAATTTTTCATCATTACATTGATTTAATACTAATATTATTATTACTAATATTATTATTAATAAAACTTTTATAATAATAATAATAATTATTATTATTATTAAACTATTATTATTATTATTATTATTACATAAGAATACATTATATCATTATAATACTTTATAACACAAATATAATACTTTAATTAACTAATAATGATTAATATAAGCATAACCAACAAATAAAATTATTAATAATAATACATGCATAATTAAATGAATAAATTTACTATTTTAACATACACAATTAATTTACATGCACATTTAAATGAACTTAATATAATAATGTAGCATGCACAGTAATAAGTAAAGAAATCCTCACATAAATGAATTTTTAAATAAACTAAACTCTTTAATAAAATACGGGGTATTACATTCTCCCCCCCTAATAACGGAATTTCGTCCCCGAAATTTACTACATACCTGTATTAAAAAGCTCTGGATACTTGGCACGGATAATATCTTCCCGTTCCCAAGTAGACTCTGTAGCATTATGATGACTCCACTGTACACGTACTAATGGAATAGTCTTCGTGCGCAGTATCTGATTCCTACGATCGAGAATACAGTAAGGTTGTTCCAAATAGGTTGCATCGGGTTGCAACTCAATCTCACCCACATCAATGTGTTGATATCGATCTTCTTCCCGTAGAAATTTTCGCAGCATAGATACATGAAAAACATTATGTACCCTATGAAGATTATCTGGTAGAGCCAGACGATAAGCTACTGCCCCAATCCGATCTGTAATCATAAAAGGACCCACAAAACGAGGCGATAACTTACCCTTTGACCCAAACCGCATTACTCCCTTCATAGGAGAAACCTTAAGCAAAACCTGATCACCAACCTTAAACTCCAAAGCACGAGTTCGACAGTCAGCATAACTTTTCTGTCTGCTTTGAGCTGTACGCATCTGATCCCTAATGATAGCGATCTTTTCTGACGTGTCTTTAATAAATTCAGGACCCAAAAAGCTGTTCTCACCAACTCCAAGCCAACAGACAGGAGACCTACACGGTCTACCGTACAAAGCCTCAAATGGTGCCATACCAATAGTTTTCTGATAACTATTGTTATAAGCAAACTCTGAAAACGGCAAATATTCCTCCCAATTGCCCTTAAAATCAAGAACACATGCCCGCAACATGTCTTCTAAAATCTGATTAACTCGCTCAGTCTGTCCATCTGTTTGAGGATGATAAGCAGTGCTAAGATAAAGTTCTGTACCCAAAGCCTGCTGAAAGCTCCTCCAAAATCCTGATACAAACTTCGGATCTCTATCTGATACGATGGACAATGGTACTCCATGAAGTTTCACCATTTCTGCAATATACAGCTTAGCATACTGTTCTGACGTAAAGTTTGACCGAACAGGCAGAAAGTGAGTGGACTTGGTCAATCTATCAACAATGACCCAAATAGAGTTGTGATTATGCTGTGAAGTAGGTAATCCCTCTATAAAGTCCATGGAAATACTCTCCCATTTCCACTCTGGTATGGGAAGTGGCTGTAACAATCCTGACGGTCTCTGATGATCAATCTTAATCATCTGACAGGTGCTACATTTAGAGACAAAGATAGCTATGTCTCTCTTCATGCCGGCCCACCAAAACTGGCGTTTCATGTCCTGATACATCTTGTCTCCCCTTGGGTGTACAGAGAACTGAGAAGTGTGTGTCTCTCTCATCACAACATTTCTCAAATTGTCAGCTGAAGGCACAATTAAACATCCCTTGTACCTCAATCCTCCATCAGTCCCTATAGAATAAAAAGGAACATCTCCGGAGGCTAACTCCGAAACCCAATCAATATACTGTTGATCTGAGAGTTGCGCTTGAATGACCTGATGAATGATAGAAGGAGTTACTACCACACATGCCATAAAAGCGTCTGCTAACTCATCAACAGTCTTCAAAGCATCCCACTCTGTTGCAAACAAAGCTGAAAGGCTGCCATAGGGTCGGCGGCTGAGTGCGTCTGCTACAACATTCGCTTTCCCTGGATGATACTGTATAGAGAAATGATAGTCTTTCACGAACTCCAACCATCTGCGCTGTCTTATATTCAGTTCCCTCTGTGTGAACAAATACTGTAGACTTTTATGATCACTAAACAATCGAAAAGTCTCCCCCAAAAGATAATGCCTCCAAATACGCAAGGCAAAAACCACTGCTGCGAGCTCTAAATCGTGAGTCGGGTAATTAAGCTCATGAGGCTTAAGCTTCCTAGACCCATAAGAAACTGGTCGCTCTTCTTGCATCAACACACAACCCAAACCCTTCAGAGAAGCGTCGGTAAAAACTAAATACTCGATTCCACTCTGAGGTGTGGCTAAGACAGGTGCAGAAGTTAACTTACTCTTCAATTCAGCAAAAGCAGTCTGACAAGAATCATCCCATACAAATGGTACATTTTTCTTAGTCAGATGAGTAAGTGGACCCGCAATTTTGGAAAATCCGTGGATGAACCTACGATAATACCCCGCCAATCCCAGAAAACTGCGAATCTCAGTCGGTGAGGTAGGCTGTCCCCACTCCATAACGGCCGCAACCTTGGCTGGATCTACTGCTAACCCTTCTTCTGACACTACATGTCCCAAAAATTTGACCTCTTTCCGCCAAAATTCACACTTCTCAAACTTCGCAAACTAATAATGTTCTCGAAGTGTCTGCAATACTGTGCGTAAATGTCTGGCATGGTCCTTCTCCGACTTAGAGTAAACCAGAATATCATCAATGAAAACAATGACAAACTGATCTAAGTATTCTCTGAATACTCTATTCATCAAGTCCATAAAGACAGCTGGAGCGTTCGTTAAACCGAAAGGCATAACACGAAACTCATAAGATCCGTACCTTGTTAGAAATGCTGTCTTTGGAACATCTTGTTCTCTGACTCGTAGCTGATGATAACCAGACCTCAAATCGATCTTTGAGAAGTAAGTAGCTCCCTTCAACTGATCAAACAGGTCATCAATTCTGGGCAACGGGTACTTGTTGCAAACAGTGACCTTGTTCAGTTCTCTGTAATCAATACAAAGACGAAGAGATCCATCCTTCTTCTTTACAAACAGTACTGGTGCTCCCCATGGTGAAGTACTCCTGTGAATAAATCCCTGGCTGAGCAACTGCTGAATTTGATCTTTCAACTCTCGCATCTCCACTGGTGCCATTCGGAACGGCGCCTTAGCAATAGGCGTAGTGCCTGGAGCTAAATCAATGACAAAGTCTATCTCTCGACTCGGTGGCAAGCCTGGAATTTCCTGGAATACATCCTGGAATTCCTGTACTACCGGGATACTGTCCCGAGATACCGCAGCCGCTTCCTGTGAGTCCTCCTCAAGAACGAATAAATAAGTGCTAGGCCCTCTATCAGGTTGTGGTACAACAAGAAGATACATCTCCTGTCCTGGTATAGAAAATACAATAGACTTTTCGTAACAGTTAACCTGAGCATGGTACTGAGATAACCAGTCCATCCCAAGTATAACATCATACGAATGCATATCTAACACTAACAAATTTGCAAGAAATCGAAGCCGGCCCATATCTATAAGGATATCACCGCTACACTCTCGTAAAATTGCGCCAACTCCCAATGGTGTATAAATATTAAGAGGTTGGTCACATAACTGAGTCGTCATACCAGATAAGATAACAAAAGATCTAGACACAAAAGAATGTGATGCACCAGTGTCAAACAGTATACGAGCAATTCTACCATGTATAGAAAACATACCCTCAATAGCCTGAGGAGCCTGCGCATTATGTGGCATGAAGTTATAAACTCTGCCATGATGCAACTGCTGTGGAGGTTGTCCCGGAGGAAATGGTGGTGTTGGAAGTGCCGGAACATTTTGAACTTGCCCACGTGGCATCGGTGGGGCCGGTAGAGGTAACGGCTGATTAGGTCTCGGCTGCCCATACTGTCCCTGCTTAGCTTTGGGACACATCTTGGCCGGATGCCCAATCTCTCTACAGTGATAACAACGTCCCGTAAAAGGACCTGCCTGCCTCCTCTGTTGACTTCCCGACCACTGTTCCTGTCCGGTCTGAGGTATCCCACCTTGTCTACCCTGATTAGGGACTCTATCCCTCTGCACATCTGGGTTTCCTTTGTTTTTCTTCCAAGGTTGATATCCTTGAAATCTGCCCCGATCATTGGACTTGGTACCACTACTGCTTCTTTTCTCCACTGTCTGGTAGTCTCGGTTAGTCCGCTTATCTCCCTTGGACTTCCGGTAATCACTCCTCATCTGGCAGTGCTGTAAAGCGGCATTAACCACCTGGATATAAGTAGTATATGCAGGACTCCCTATGATCACCACTTTAATCGGCCATATCAACCCCTTCACAAAGCAGTCTCGCTTCTTTTCTTCCGTATTGACCTCCTCTGGTGCAAATAATGACAAATTAATGAACTTCTGTTCATACTCAGCCACAGTCATATCCTCCTGTTGCAGATCCAGAAATTCAGTCTTCATCGCTGATCTTACTGACATAGGAAAATACTTGTCATCAAAGCGAGTCTGAAATTCAGCATACGTCAATCTGGTCCTCTCTTCGACAGTAGTAATAGACTCCCACCACTGCAATGCATTGCCTATCAGCATAAACGTAGCCAGCATCTGTTTCTGCACTTCGGTACAGATTACCATCCGAAGATGACGCTCGCTCTCCTATTTCCACTGATATGCTAACAAGACATCTGTGGACCCCGCAAACGATGGTGGATTCCCTCTGATAAACGAGTGACGAGTTTTGTCCCATGACATTGGCTGTGCCACTGGTTCAGGAACAGGTACTATCGGAGGAGGTTGCTGGTTTCGTAGAGCAGATGCTACTCCTGCTACCACAGCTCGTGCAATGATATCAGCAACTTGAGGGGAAAATTTCTGATTCTCATTTTGAGTTGGGGAAATACTGCGATGCTGGTTCGCATTTCTTGTCCCACGCCGAGACATCCTTCTTTTGAATTCAAAAAAAATCTAACATCAGTACATTATAATGGACCGACTAAAAGAATACAAAGAACCCTAATACTTAGGCTCTAATTATCAGAATACACAACGCGGAAGTATAGTAATCACAGATCCCTAAGACACTCGAACCTGGAATGCTCTGATACCAACTGTAACACCCCCACATTTTCCACGCATAAGTTGATCAGGCTTATACACGAAAAACGAGGGACATCAAAAACAATTGGCAATATACAAGCATGGAACACAAAATGATGATAATAAAAGAATTTAGACAGGAAATGAACACTAAATAATACAACATCCATCCATCCTTTATTTAACACCGTACTTTATTACAACTTGGAAATCCTATGTCAAGGATCCCTAAATATAACCCTGAGAGTTCAATGTCAAAAGTAAATAAAAACTGAAACTGAAGTAATACATAAAACTTCTACCCTGAACTGGATCGTAAAAGTAGATGAGTTCGGATGGTGGTCCCACACTGCTAACCTCAACCTTGGAACGGGTACTGACTGTATCCTGAAATAACAACAATGGTGGGTCAACCCCACGAGCAAGTCCTCTCTAGTATGACCCAAATCAGAGAATCAAATAAATTAATCATTATGAATCGGTTGAGTACTATATCTGTATACATCCTAAGGGAACTATCCCATGTATAACATGACCTCAACCAGAATAGACGGTGATCACTTAGACTCACACTAGGTGGTTAAGTGTCGCCTTTCCCCACCTGGGAAATCAGCTATTATA
The DNA here is from genome assembly GCF_030987335.1 of Cornus florida. Classification (NCBI taxonomy): domain Eukaryota; kingdom Viridiplantae; phylum Streptophyta; class Magnoliopsida; order Cornales; family Cornaceae; genus Cornus; species Cornus florida. The sequence goes on along the minus strand of NW_026775580.1, from coordinate 28,445,388 downwards.
CATGGTGCACGGTACTGATAACACAGACTATAACGAACTACACAGTGATAACACCTCACAAAGTACTGATGAATATACTGAGCATATAAGTTAGGCAACACATGCCAGCAATATTAATAAATATACCGAGTATGTTAATTAGGCAACACATGCCAATAATATTAAACCACATACCCCGACAGCCACACATCTGTCTATAGCAACGAATGCATAAGGTATAAATGAGTCTAAACTTATTAGCCAGCTCATATGGTTCTATATGGCAACACATCCACATAATATAAATGCGACAGAATTAAACAGTCCATTTATTTCCTGAAATGCACATAGCATAATAATCATGGTTTATATATCATTTTACAGTATAAACATCCCATAATATCTAATAGCTAATATATATGACGATAACCAAGACATTATTAACAGTACTACTGAATACCATTTAATAAAACAATAACAGCATCTAAAATAATGTTGATAAATGAATCACCTTCATATCCGTACAGTAAATGTGTCATTTAAGGTTTAGAAATATTAATCGGCCATAAGAATAAGTAACGGGTATTAAAATAATAATTTCGTGGCCCGTTAAACCCGTAAATACCAACACAGTACCTAAAAATCCACGTTTAAGGTTCTGGAATTTACAAAACAGGCCCTAGGGGTATTCTGGTAATTTCCAGCAGCTGTAGAGACCCCACACGCGCCCTCACGCGCCTCCCAGAGCCTCCCCACGCGCAGCCCAACCTTCCCCACTCTCCCACGCGCCTCCACGCGCGTCTGGCATCAGCCACGCGCGCACACGCGCTCCTACGCGCGCATTAATGGTTCTTGCTGACGTGGGGTGTACTGGTTGGTCGGTTGTACCGTTTCTATGTGGGCGCGCTACACTGGATTGATCTTAATGATCATCCTTTAATCCAATGGTCCCTGAATTGCGCGTATCCTATTATTGTATACTATGCTACATAGAATCAATCTAGTGGTCAAAAGCTAATCCAACGGCTGCTGATGTAAGTGCATGGGAACCCTTGTGCGCTGCCTCACACCGGATTACTCCGGTTGTCTTCCCCACTGCCAGTGACCGGAATCTCGCCGGAAAATTCGCCGGAAATTACAGAAAATGCCCGGAAAATTCCTAAAATATTAAAAAAAATCCCTAATGCCTTAAGGAAATATTTTTAGATATTTTGAACATCATAGGATAATAACTAATTATATACCATCCTAAATAATTAAAAATTCAATAATTTAATAAACTAAAAAAAAATCATTTAATAAAATTTAAGCATGCTCTCAATGCCCCATCATAATCTAAATAATTTAAGATTCAAAGGGAAAAATAGATAATAACTTGCCTTTTTAGATTTAAAATAAATCCGCCGGTTGCGCGTAGTCGGGTAAATTCCCTACACCGGTCCAAGCTCCTTTCTTTCTCTCTCTTCCTTTCCACACTTTTACAATGGCTCACTAGAATTTATAATTTGTTTCTAACTCCCTTTCTTTCCTTCTAAGGTAGGCTAGCTAATTTATATACAAATTATATAATATAAATATTACAAATATCTATTTTTGCATTTAATTAACCACATTCCCAACCATAAGGCTTTAAGGCTAGCAAGCCAAGTCAAGCAAGATGTCCTAAGGTAAATCCTATCCTAAGATTTAATTTTTCATCATTACATTGATTTAATACTAATATTATTATTACTAATATTATTATTAATAAAACTTTTATAATAATAATAATTATTATTATTATTAAACTATTATTAATATTATTAAACTATTATTATTATTATTATTATTACATAAGAATACATTATATCATTATAATACTTTATAACATAAATATAATACTTTAATTAACTAATAATGATTAATATAAGCATAACCAACAAATAAAATTATTAATAATAATACATGCATAATTAAATGAATAAATTTACTATTTTAACATACACAATTAATTTACATGCACATTTAAATGAACTTAATATAATAATGTAGCATGCACAATAATAAGTAAAGAAATCCTCACATAAATGAATTTTTAAATAAACTAAACTCTTTAATAAAATACGGGGTATTACAGCTTTACATTGTATATATATATGTTATGTTACTATATATATGTAATGTGCACAAAATGTTGATTTTGGAAACTTGGGGATGTCGTTGTTATGACTATGGCTAGGGCATGGTTCTAGTACGGGGGAAAGTCCCTCTACAAGTCTAGTGCGCACATAGGGAGGTTACCCATGGGCTAGTAACCCTAAAGTAACCACATTATCGGTTTGATCCGGCGTGACGTCCAAGTATCCACTTTAATTTGATTTTGCATTTAAATTCCAAGTTGTTAACTTTGTAAAATTACATCTCATTGTGTTATGTTGAAATTTCTATTGTCACTTGATAGCATGAATTAAATGGTATTGGATTGTAACTTGGTATAAAGATAAACCCATACATTCCCTACGAGTAAACTTGTTTGCTCACCCCTAAGTTAATGGGTGTTTTGCAGGTAAAGAAGCCTTAGTATGGGATACACCCAGATATTTCTGGATAATTACGAGTTTACCCTTTTAACTTTATTGCTCGTTTTTCTTTGTTTTGTCGTTTCTCCTTAATCCGGAATCCGGATATTGAAATTCTTGAGTCCATCATCACTAGTTTTTCATTGTCTTCCCAGTGGTGTGCCCTATAGCACTTGAATCCATTTTTTTTGCAAAATGAGCATTTTGCCCCTAGGTTCCTTTTTGTCTATTTTGAAACGACACTTCCGCATTTGTTTTCCTTTGGGTTCCATGACCTCATTGAGAGTCACATTGGTGTCTTAGAGACGTATTGTATCTCTAAAGACCGTTGTTTTACCTTTCGCTTCCGCATTTCGAATCTATTATTGGGTCATCTTTTGGTCATCACTGACGCACCGGGTTTACAAAACTTGGGCCATCATAGTAGGGGTTTCTAATCCACAATTTCTTGCACTTTTGTGAATTATTCTTCATGATTTGTTGTCTAGCATGCTAAATTGTGTTAATTTTCTTTTAAAATGATTAAATTGTTGTAAATAAAGCATGTGACCTTGTGTATTAGTTGATAATATATGAAATAGCTTGCTTGTGTGGTAATACTCCTTACCTATTATTTTTAAGTTGCTAGATTTTGTAATATGGAAGCATGTTAATTATTTCTAGTAATTTTCCTATAATGAATGTTATGTTGTTAATGTTATACTTGTTAGATATGAAATTGTCTTTTGGCATGGCATGAAAAGCATGGTACATTCATGCATAGCATGGGGCAAGAAAATGGGAAATGTGATTTGAAAAGGAAAGAAAATGATTTTTGGGAAAAAGATTTCAAAAGAGGTTTGTAAAAACCCGGTCGCCTAGGAGTTACCTAGGGTCTGCGGTGTTAGTGCGACCTAAAGGGGAGTAGGGTGACTGCCCTAGTTGGGTTGAGTTACCTGGACCCCAAATGATGCTATGGAGTTGCTATGGGTCAGGGACAGTTAGCCAATCCTCCTCTCGTGCTGCCATGGAGTTGCCATGGGACGGGTTTCACTAACGGTTTGGGAATGATGACGGAAAAATGGTTTTTTTTTTTAAATGAGGAGTGATATTGGATGACATTGTATCCCATTGCATGGCATAGTTCATTCATGACTTGGATTATTGATGTGATATTATGGTTATTTTCTCCTCCGCAAGGCGTGAACCCGTCTTCTCTATTTTTCTATTCATTATGTGGATTCATAGGGTCACAAGAGGTGTGTCTTAGGCACCTCCTACTGAGCCATTATGCTCACCCCTTTATATTAACATTTTTAAGGTCATGGAAAGGTGCCGGATGATAATCCACCACAAGCATGAGGAGAATAGAAGTGTGTTTGGCAACCTTTTTGTAGTCTTGAGCCCATTCTTTTGTAAAGCACCATTTTGAAATGTATTAAGTTTGTATAGCATGGCTATGTAATGTAACCATAAACCCTTGATACTATTTTGATGTAAATTGGGCCAATCGTAAGACCATGTTGACATTTCTTATTTGAATAGGGAAAATGATGCTGCATTGTATCAAATTGTTGATGTATGTAACCATGGTATGTAGTATATTATTTTACAGTGTGTTGGGACAGGTATAGAACAATTTCAAAGTCCCTACCAAGGCCTTTCTACATTTTCACATTCATAATAGTACAGTAGCAGTTTAACTGTATTTTTCTCAGCTTGCAGGCCATTTCGGTCGACTGAAATGGGCATTTCGATCGACCGACATTTCCAATAGCCTCACAAGTTTTTGGGCCACAACCGGTCGACCGGTTATCCATTTCGGCCAACCGGAATAAGCACTTCGGCCGACTAAAGTACCATTTCGGTCGACTGAAATGTAGGCCCTCCAATGCTCTTGTTCCACCATCTGTGGAGCCGTTCCCTCACCTTTTTGTAGTTCCATAGCGTATGAAATGAGCTGTAGATATGCACTGAAGGTGTCTTGTCATGTAGATTGACATTGGTGCCCTTAGGTGACCTCGGGTTGGGTCAAGGACCCGGTTAATAGTTCGGACCCACGGGTCTGGGTCGTTACATGTTTATATAGGAAAGGTTATGTATGGAGAACAAGCAAACCATATATATACATTTCTCACTATAGTTTTTCTCCTTTTCCACGTTTGGCCTTTATTGCTTAAGATAGGGTCCCGTCAATTTTAAGTTGCACAGTATGGCCGCTATAGTGATTTTTAAAGCTTAAAACCAAAATTGAAAGCCAAAACTTCATTTTGGAGTTGTGAAAATTCTTAACAAATTGGTAACTAGTTGTGGTTTTTTGTCAAATGTCAAAAATAAAAATAGTGTTACCAAATGTGTTTTGAACTGCAAGGCAACTCAAAACAAAATTTCAAAGTGTTACCAAATAGGCCCCTACTCCTTAGCATTTTAATACTACAGAACCTGTTTCTTTCCCTCACGTCGGTGCAGGACTCAACTTTCTTGTCGACATGGTTACGGACTGGAAAATCGACTTCCAGCATAATTTAGAGGCAACCAATACCCATATGGCTTCCTCTTTTGATGATGTTCAACAGGGACTACTCTCCCTTAATGACAAACTTGAAACTCTTACCCAGATTTTCACTCTTTCCACTCCTCCTGATAAAGCCTTGCAGGACCAACTAAATCAAATGACTCTTGATTTAGCCAAGCTTCAAAAAGCCAAACTGTCGGATCTATATCCTCCAGATCCTCCTGATCCTCCAGCTGCAGATCTTCCTTCCAAAGATACTCCGTCTGAAGAAACAGATCAACCCTCTGTTAACAAACCAACCAAAATCCGTTACAAAGTCAAACCTTTGTTTTACGGCCATGAAGACACTGTTGAAAACATCAAAGTTTTCTCAACACCTTCTTCATCCTCCTATCGCCGCGATGACTATGATAGCATCATAGATCAGCTCAGTTGCTTACAAGCACTATACGTCGATCCAAAGCTCACGTTTGATGAAAGCGCTCATATCATCACTCGTATACGACAGATCTCCTTACAAAACGAGAATCTACTTACTCACTTTGGTTACACCCCAAATGAGACCTCTAGTTCCTCTGACGAAGAAAACACATCTGAAGATGAGCAAATCTATGCTTTTTCAGATAAATCAGATTCTTCCGAAGAACTTGATGAAACTATTCAAGCCGATTCGATTCCGGCATCTTCCTCTTCTTCTGAGACACGTCTCGAAAAAGCTCCAAAGCCATCCAAAGGGAAAAAGAAACGTCAGGCTGATACGATTCTCGACGAATCCTTCTATGGCGACTTTCCTACTGAAGATTTTCTTCCAGCAGAAGAAGTCTCTGGTTCTGGTCAAAAGACCGACGATGAAAGCAAAGCTAAACCAGCCACAGAACCCAAAATTTATACCTCTTCGTATAAATACGACTTTTCTACAGTCCCTTCCACAGTCCCAACCTGGACACGAAAAGATGACCTCAATAAGTTCCCCATTTCACAAAATGGCACTTATCTTGATCTTACACATGTTCCTTATAAGGACCATTTAAAAACCATTGACGAATGGGCTCAGTCTTTAGCTATTCTCGTCAATAACTACAAAGGAACCTGGGAACGCCCCCGTTTTCTTGATTACCTTTCTGCAACCCTCCAAGGCGATGCTCTGGACTGGTTACGACAATGGGATCAAACTCCTCAAGGTAAACAGCAAAAGGATGCCCTGTTAAATAACTTCGATAAAATCGATGGCGTTTTACGTGGCTTTGTTAAAATCCTTAAAGAAGAATTGGTCGGGCATACTGGTGAGCAACTCCTCACAGATGATGCAACATGTGCTCTTTCGAAAATCGAATTATGCAATATTTGCCAATTCTCTGAATACGTCAAGCTATTTACCAAATACTTTCGTAGACTTCCCCCAAATGCGATCGAACATTGGTTACCCCAGTTCTTTCACAAACTTCCAAATCCTTGGGATGAACTTGCAACAAAAGGTTATCCCGATTTCCTCGTTCGCATCCAAAAGAACGATAATATCGGTTTCAGAACCAATTTTGTCTATCGTCTCATCAACGAAAAATGTCTTGAGACAAAAGCCAAAAAGCAGGTTAAAAACCAGATCAATGGCACTGCCGAAGGACAACGCTGCTGCGATAAGATTCTCCAGGAAACTTGGAAAATTGGATGCGCCCCTTACAGAGCTACTTCCTCAAAACGACCCAAACGCAAAAATTTTCGTTGGAAACAGTGGAAAGGTCGACGACCAAAAGCTTCTAAGAAATACGTTACCAAAGCCCCTCCCGCTCACAAACCTGTGACAAGGAAAAAGAAAGGATCAAAAAAATCCTCTAAAGCCCTAGAAACTAAAAAGGACTGCAAATGCTATATTTGCAATGAAGCTGGTCACTATGCCACAAATTGTCCCCAAAAAGGCAAGAAAGCCTCCAAAATGGTTAAACGTTTACAAACCGATAACCTATGTGTTGTTTATGGTAGTGATATCTCCGATCCCTCTACCATTTTGTATGAACTCTCCAGCAGTTTGTATTCTAGCAACTCATCTCGAACATCGCAAACTTCTACTGATGACGACTCAGATATTGAAAGTATCTGCATGATGAACGTTACTCCTTCTAACCCCGAAGAAAATACGAACATCAAACTTAGTGACCTCATTGGAGAAGAAGTCCAGTTCACTAATGAACAATTGATTCAGTTCGATAAACTCCAACGGATCAAAAAAGAAGAAGTGTACAAAACTTCCCGCTTTGCCATCTTTTCTAAACGCATTTTAGAACAATTTAGTGGCAATACAACAATTGACTATACAGCCAATGGTCAATGTGGTTTTAATATCCTCAGTAAGGATAAGATCGATCGATGGAAACAACAAAATCCCCTCGCTCGTTATATCCATATTGGACTTGTCCAGATCAAGATCACTTCACTTTTTCGACGTGGAACTGATCAACCTCTCATCGCTCTACTTATGGATAATCGTTTTCATAAACCCGTTGATGCCCTTATTGGCGGTGTTCAATCCAATCTGGTCAACAACCTTATTTGGTTTAAAATTAAACCAAATTACTTCATTTCTCTTTCGGACCCTAACATCGAAAAGGTCCTTCAAGTCAAACTCCAGTTGTCAAAACTACAAATGGATTACGATTCTCCCAGCCTAGGAATCCAGTGGAAAGTCCTCTACGAACTAACTAGAGAACCCGAAACTGCCACAGTTCCTACGCTTGACTCTAAACTAGTCACTCTGTTTGAACCCAGACCTTTTGATACGATAATTGAGCCTAAACTACTCAATTAGACCGATCTAGAGATCCCTAAAACTTGGTTATTTGATAACATCAATTCTGTTCCCAAGTTACGCATCACAGAACCCACTGTGGCTACAATACATGCTTCTGGTTCCAATCTTTATGTTACCAACAAAGCAAAACCACCTCAGCTACAACGATCTCTATCTGAGAGAAATCCTGGATGGGAAAGAATTCTTCCCCCAAGAAAGTCCGTCGAAATACCTCCTCGACGCCGCTTCACATGGACTGAAAAAGGTAAAGCCCCTATCAATCCTCACGATGCCCCATTTTTGCCTGGTTCCACACACAAAATGAACTCTGCAAAATTCTTCCATTTCCGCACTGGAACAGATGAAATTTTGATTGCTCCTTCGCAAGGCAAAAAACGAAAATACACGTATGTCAACGGTATCCTCAATTTCAAAGGTTATAAACCCTATAGCCTTTGTGTGTTAATCGATACCGGAGCAACTACCAGTTGTTGCCGCTATAATGCACTGCCATCTGAAAAATGGCAACAGATGAAGCACCCTATTGGTGTTCAAGGTATTGATGCTGAAGCCCCCTTAAACGTGATTCAGTTCAAGGCCAAAGATGTAGCAATCTGGCTTAATGATAAAAAATTCATTATCCCAAAGCTCTTGTGTTTCCCATACATGCATGGTGATTTTATTCTCGGATGTAACTTTATCTATAGTTATCTTCCTTTACAGTTAAATGAAAAAACCATTTCATTAACATTAAAAGATCAGACGGTCGTTGAAATTCCTATACAGGAAAATTTAGCCTCTGTTTGTAATGAAAAGTTCTCTCCTCCCAAAAGAGACTCAGACGCCTTGGTTCTACAAGATACCCATTGGCTCTATAACTCTCTTCGACAAAACTTCTCCGAAAATCCACTTACCTTGTGGAAAAGAAGTCCTCGTTTTTGTCGCCTACAACTCAAAAATCGCAATGTCGTCATTCGTGTTAAACCCATGATCTATCTACGTCGTGACATTGATGAATTTGATGCCCAACTACAAGACCTTCTTGAGAAAAAACTCATTGAGCGTACTCGCAGTCCACACAGTAGTCCTGCTTTTATGGTCAGAAACCATAGTGAAGTCAAACGTGGAAAAGCTCGAATGGTCATCAACTATAAAAGGCTTAATGAACACCTTGTTTTTGATGGATATTTCATTCCTCGCAAAGATGTTCTCATTAATCAAACTAGAGGATCAACCATCTTTAGTAAGTTTGATTGCAAAGCTGGCTTCTGGCAGATCAAACTGCGAAAGAAGTCCAAACCACTAACAGCGTTTAGCACACCTCACGGCCATTACCAATGGACCGTTATGCCTTTTGGTCTTAACACAGCCCCTCAAATTTATCAACGATGGATGGATTCAATCTTTAACGATCTTAAAGATTTTGTTGTTGTGTATATAGATGATATTTTAGTTTTCTCTAAAACAAGAGCAGAACATAAAAAACATTTACTCTGTCTTTCCGAAAAGCTGAAAAAGTATGGCATCATTTTATCTCCAACCAAGATAGATGTTGAACAAGAATCCATTGATTTTCTCGGATTAGTTTTAACCCATAAAGGTATAAAACTACAGGATCACATAATCATCAAGATTCGTGATTTCCCGGATAGTCTTCAGGATAAAAAGCAACTCCAAAGCTTTTTAGGCATATTAAATTATGGCCGCTCCTTTATTAAAGGGTTAGCTCAAAAGGAACTCCCTTTATTAAAAAAGCTACAGAAAAATATTCCCTTTGAATGGACCGATAATGACACCACCATTATCAAACAAATCAAAGCAGATCTGGTACAGATCCCTGAAGTTTATTTTCCTCAAACTGGTGATAAACTTATTCTCGAAACAGATGCTTCTGACCTCTGTTGGGGATGTGTTTTAAAAGCCATTCCTCAAGAAAAATGGACAGATGATACTCCCTCATCTCCAATGATTCGAGCTCGTAAAGCTCCAATTCCCAAACGCCTTCAAAAAGAAGAGCTTATTTGTGGTTATAATTCTGGCAAATTTAAACCAAATGAACAGAATTATATTATTTATGAAAAAGAACTTCTGGCAATTAAATTAGCAATTAAACGTTTTCATATTTATCTTGCTCCAGAAGATTTTATTATACGAACAGACAACCAAGCTGTTAAAGACTTCCTAATCAATAAAAGAAATTGCTTAGATGGTCGTCGCTTAAAATGGTATAATGTTATTGCTCAATATTCTTTTGCTATTGAACATATCAAAGGAACTAACAATTTTCTTGCAGATTTCTTAAGCAGACTTCCAGAAGTATCTAACACCGATATTTCTTCTCTCCTTCTCACAGATGGATGAGTATCCTAAGCCTAAGCCCGATAAAGAAGGTTGGATCACTGTTGCTAAAAAGGCAACCTCCAAACCATCTCCATCACAGCCACAAAAATGGTTTGTGGTTTTTGCAGGTCACCAGCCTGGTATCTATGAAAACTGGACCGACTGTCACAAACAGCTCCGTTCCTTCAATGGATCTTGCTTTAAAGCTTATGACACACTTATAGAAGCCCAAACAGTTTTCTATAATGTGGGCCAAGCCTCAAACAAAATGTTTTCAAAAAACCCAGACATTTTAGAAATTAACAATTTCTATGATCCTGGTCTTCCAAACAATTTGTATAACGAACTTAACATTGTTTGGAAAGCACATAAACTCGGTGCTAATAAAAAATTTAGACAGCATCTGAGTTCCCTTGCTGCTCTTATGGCTGAACAAACAGCCCTGACGACTGAGCTTAAACAGCTCTGCATACAAAGCTGTCTTTCTATTGACTGGGAAAAAGATTTTTCTCTTTCTCAAATAAATTGTTTTCTTAAACTTGCCCAGTTAATAGGAGAACATGAGTTCCCTGCTAATACGTTTGCCAAAATCAACCGTATTTGCCTCTTGGAAAAAGCCAGAGAAATCTTGCCTCCAGATATTTTTCGATTCGTTTACCGACAAATTGAAAATCATTATGCTATAATACAAACTTATTTTACTACCTATCATGAAGATATCAATACCTTTGATACTCTTTATAATGGAAAAAAGGTTCTTAAACTTGACTTTTTTATCATCCCAGGACTTGAATGGTCTATGGATCCAGTTGATTGGGGAATAGTAAATAAACTTACTTTTTCCTCGCATGATTCTTACCAGAATTTTCCAGCCATGATACGATCTATGATTTATAAAATAAGTCACCGCTGGAACTACAGTCGACACCTGACATTCTGGATTTCTAGTTCAATTGGAAGTTTCGAAAAAACTCGTTTCTTCCAACCATATCAAATCTGGTATCTCAAATTCACCGGACAGGATGATGACAATGATTATGAGCATCACAAACTGCTCAATTCTGAGGAACTTGCTAACAGCCTCGATCCTTATTATTATGAGATTCACAGTTTCTTACATCTGCAAGATACTGCCAGACGTGTTCTTGATGGATCATATTACCACCAGGAACCCATTTTGTATTGTTGTGATGGACGCAGACTCTTCATCACCACCATTCGTTGTTACTATGCGGATGTAAATGAAGGCGAACGCCAGGTCCAAACTGCCAAAGAATTCTTAAAAGATATTGTCAGAATGACTCTACTCGACATCCCTTCTCGCGTTAAAGATGGTGCTGAACATCTTAATCTTGAATGGGACATTGCAGATGCACAATCGCCTGCCAGTACCCCTCCTCTTGATGAATATGAACTCCATAATATCATCAATGCCATGGAAGGATGACCGACACTCTTCTCCAATCGACTGCAGCCTAATCCAGCACACGACAGAAGACTATCTTGTCTACTTTGTCTAAAAGCAAAAGTAGCCGAAAGTTGCCGACACACTATTCATAAACAGTGAAAGTTGCCGACACAAACAGTAAAAGAAAGATTCCTTCTTATCTTCTCCGGAACTGTTTACCTTTTGTAATATTATTTAAACCAAAGCTCCAGCATAGTTTTGGATATCTGTTTTTCCTCCTCTGTTTTCCCTCATTTGTTTTGAGGTTCTTTCATGTAAAGTTTGTTTTAATTTAAATTCCGCACTCTTTGTAATTGGTATCAGAGCCTATCTTCGATTCTGGACCACTGTAAGTTTTCTAAATAAAGTTTTCAGTTCAGTTGTGCTTATGAGATATATATCTTTGATGTTTGTCTACTGTTAAAAGCCCAGATTATCCTGTCTTTGCTTATTTGTCACTGTCTGTATGACCTTTTGACTCTGTTAAGCTGCTTACAGGACCCTTTGGTTTTAGGCACCAGGACAGTTTCCCCCAAACATCTAAATATCTATCACTATGGCACACACTACTTCTGTAAACTGTATACGAAACCTTGCAGGTCACGATATCGAAAATGAAAACTATCGTCATATCGCCCATTTTAATACTACAGAACCTGTTTCTTTCCCTCACGTCGGTGCAGGACTCAACTTTCTTGTCGACATGGTTACGGACTGGAAAATCGACTTCCAGCATAATTTAGAGGCAACCAATACCCATATGGCTTCCTCTTTTGATGATGTTCAACAGGGACTACTCTCCCTTAATGACAAACTTGAAACTCTTACCCAGATTTTCACTCTTTCCACTCCTCCTGATAAAGCCTTGCAGGACCAACTAAATCAAATGACTCTTGATTTAGCCAAGCTTCAAAAAGCCAAACTGTCGGATCTATATCCTCCAGATCCTCCTGATCCTCCAGCTGCAGATCTTCCTTCCAAAGATACTCCGTCTGAAGAAACAGATCAACCCTCTGTTGAACATCATCAAAAGAGGAAGCCATATGGGTATTGGTTGCCTCTAAATTATGCTGGAAGTCGATTTTCCAGTCCGTAACCATGTCGACAAGAAAGTTGAGTCCTGCACCGACGTGAGGGAAAGAAACAGGTTCTGTAGTATTAAAATGGGCGATATGACGATAGTTTTCATTTTCGATATCGTGACCTGCAAGGTTTCGTATACAGTTTACAGAAGTAGTGTGTGCCATAGTGATAGATATTTAGATGTTTGGGGGAAACTGTCCTGGTGCCTAAAACCAAAGGGTCCTGTAAGCAGCTTAACAGAGTCAAAAGGTCATACAGACAGTGACAAATAAGCAAAGACAGGATAATCTGGGCTTTTAACAGTAGACAAACATCAAAGATATATATCTCATAACCCCGAAGAAAATACAATGAACGTTACTCCTTCTAACCCCGAAGAAAATACGAACATCAAACTTAGTGACCTCATTGGAGAAGAAGTCCAGTTCACTAATGAACAATTGATTCAGTTCGATAAACTCCAACGGATCAAAAAAGAAGAAGTGTACAAAACTTCCCGCTTTGCCATCTTTTCTAAACGCATTTTAGAACAATTTAGTGGCAATACAACAATTGACTATACAGCCAATGGTCAATGTGGTTTTAATATCCTCAGTAAGGATAAGATCGATCGATGGAAACAACAAAATCCCCTCGCTCGTTATATCCATATTGGACTTGTCCAGATCAAGATCACTTCACTTTTTCGACGTGGAACTGATCAACCTCTCATCGCTCTACTTATGGATAATCGTTTTCATAAACCCGTTGATGCCCTTATTGGCGGTGTTCAATCCAATCTGGTCAACAACCTTATTTGGTTTAAAATTAAACCAAATTACTTCATTTCTCTTTCGGACCCTAACATCGAAAAGGTCCTTCAAGTCAAACTCCAGTTGTCAAAACTACAAATGGATTACGATTCTCCCAGCCTAGGAATCCAGTGGAAAGTCCTCTACGAACTAACTAGAGAACCCGAAACTGCCACAGTTCCTACGCTTGACTCTAAACTAGTCACTCTGTTTGAACCCAGACCTTTTGATACGATAATTGAGCCTAAACTACTCAATTGGACCGATCTAGAGATCCCTAAAACTTGGTTATTTGATAACATCAATTCTGTTCCCAAGTTACGCATCACAGAACCCACTGTGGCTACAATACATGCTTCTGGTTCCAATCTTTATGTTACCAACAAAGCAAAACCACCTCAGCTACAACGATCTCTATCTGAGAGAAATCCTGGATGGGAAAGAATTCTTCCCCCAAGAAAGTCCGTCGAAATACCTCCTCGACGCCGCTTCACATGGACTGAAAAAGGTAAAGCCCCTATCAATCCTCACGATGCCCCATTTTTGCCTGGTTCCACACACAAAATGAACTCTGCAAAATTCTTCCATTTCCGCACTGGAACAGATGAAATTTTGATTGCTCCTTCGCAAGGCAAAAAACGAAAATACACGTATGTCAACGGTATCCTCAATTTCAAAGGTTATAAACCCTATAGCCTTTGTGTGTTAATCGATACCGGAGCAACTACCAGTTGTTGCCGCTATAATGCACTGCCATCTGAAAAATGGCAACAGATGAAGCACCCTATTGGTGTTCAAGGTATTGATGCTGAAGCCCCCTTAAACGTGATTCAGTTCAAGGCCAAAGATGTAGCAATCTGGCTTAATGATAAAAAATTCATTATCCCAAAGCTCTTGTGTTTCCCATACATGCATGGTGATTTTATTCTCGGATGTAACTTTATCTATAGTTATCTTCCTTTACAGTTAAATGAAAAAACCATTTCATTAACATTAAAAGATCAGACGGTCGTTGAAATTCCTATACAGGAAAATTTAGCCTCTGTTTGTAATGAAAAGTTCTCTCCTCCCAAAAGAGACTCAGACGCCTTGGTTCTACAAGATACCCATTGGCTCTATAACTCTCTTCGACAAAACTTCTCCGAAAATCCACTTACCTTGTGGAAAAAAAGTCCTCGTTTTTGTCGCCTACAACTCAAAAATCGCAATGTCGTCATTCGTGTTAAACCCATGATCTATCTACGTCGTGACATTGATGAATTTGATGCCCAACTACAAGACCTTCTTGAGAAAAAACTCATTGAGCGTACTCGCAGTCCACACAGTAGTCCTGCTTTTATGGTCAGAAACCATAGTGAAGTCAAACGTGGAAAAGCTCGAATGGTCATCAACTATAAAAGGCTTAATGAACACCTTATTTTTGATGGATATTTCATTCCTCGCAAAGATGTTCTCATTAATCAAACTAGAGGATCAACCATCTTTAGTAAGTTTGATTGCAAAGCTGGCTTCTGGCAGATCAAACTGCGAAAGAAGTCCAAACCACTAACAGCGTTTAGCACACCTCACGGCCATTACCAATGGACCGTTATGCCTTTTGGTCTTAACACAGCCCCTCAAATTTATCAACGATGGATGGATTCAATCTTTAACGATCTTAAAGATTTTGTTGTTGTGTATATAGATGATATTTTAGTTTTCTCTAAAACAAGAGCAGAACATAAAAAACATTTACTCTGTCTTTCCGAAAAGCTGAAAAAGTATGGCATCATTTTATCTCCAACCAAGATAGATGTTGAACAAGAATCCATTGATTTTCTCGGATTAGTTTTAACCCATAAAGGTATAAAACTACAGGATCACATAATCATCAAGATTCGTGATTTCCCGGATAGTCTTCAGGATAAAAAGCAACTCCAAAGCTTTTTAGGCATATTAAATTATGGCCGCTCCTTTATTAAAGGGTTAGCTCAAAAGGAACTCCCTTTATTAAAAAAGCTACAGAAAAATATTCCCTTTGAATGGACCGATAATGACACCACCATTATCAAACAAATCAAAGCAGATCTGGTACAGATCCCTGAAGTTTATTTTCCTCAAACTGGTGATAAACTTATTCTCGAAACAGATGCTTCTGACCTCTGTTGGGGATGTGTTTTAAAAGCCATTCCTCAAGAAAAATGGACAGATGATACTCCCTCATCTCCAATGATTCGAGCTCGTAAAGCTCCAATTCCCAAACGCCTTCAAAAAGAAGAGCTTATTTGTGGTTATAATTCTGGCAAATTTAAACCAAATGAACAGAATTATATTATTTATGAAAAAGAACTTCTGGCAATTAAATTAGCAATTAAACGTTTTCATATTTATCTTGCTCCAGAAGATTTTATTATACGAACAGACAACCAAGCTGTTAAAGACTTCCTAATCAATAAAAGAAATTGCTTAGATGGTCGTCGCTTAAAATGGTATAATGTTATTGCTCAATATTCTTTTGCTATTGAACATATCAAAGGAACTAACAATTTTCTTGCAGATTTCTTAAGCAGACTTCCAGAAGTATCTAACACCGATATTTCTTCTCTCCTTCTCACAGATGGATGAGTATCCTAAGCCTAAGCCCGATAAAGAAGGTTGGATCACTGTTGCTAAAAAGGCAACCTCCAAACCATCTCCATCACAGCCACAAAAATGGTTTGTGGTTTTTGCAGGTCACCAGCCTGGTATCTATGAAAACTGGACCGACTGTCACAAACAGCTCCGTTCCTTCAATGGATCTTGCTTTAAAGCTTATGACACACTTATAGAAGCCCAAACAGTTTTCTATAATGTGGGCCAAGCCTCAAACAAAATGTTTTCAAAAAACCCAGACATTTTAGAAATTAACAATTTCTATGATCCTGGTCTTCCAAACAATTTGTATAACGAACTTAACATTGTTTGGAAAGCACATAAACTCGGTGCTAATAAAAAATTTAGACAGCATCTGAGTTCCCTTGCTGCTCTTATGGCTGAACAAACAGCCCTGACGACTGGGCTTAAACAGCTCTGCATACAAAGCTGTCTTTCTATTGACTGGGAAAAAGATTTTTCTCTTTCTCAAATAAATTGTTTTCTTAAACTTGCCCAGTTAATAGGAGAACATGAGTTCCCTGCTAATACGTTTGCCAAAATCAACCGTATTGGCGTTCCCCAATCAACTGGATCCATAGACCATTCAAGTCCTGGGATGATAAAAAAGTCAAGTTTAAGAACCTTTTTTCCATTATAAAGAGTATCAAAGGTATTGATATCTTCATGATAGGTAGTAAAATAAGTTTGTATTATAGCATAATGATTTTCAATTTGTCGGTAAACGAATCGAAAAATATCTGGAGGCAAGATTTCTCTGGCTTTTTCCAAGAGGCAAATACGGTTGATTTTGGCAAACGTATTAGCAGGGAACTCATGTTCTCCTATTAACTGGGCAAGTTTAAGAAAACAATTTATTTGAGAAAGAGAAAAATCTTTTTCCCAGTCAATAGAAAGACAGCTTTGTATGCAGAGCTGTTTAAGCTCAGTCGTCAGGGCTGTTTGTTCAGCCATAAGAGCAGCAAGGGAACTCAGATGCTGTCTAAATTTTTTATTAGCACCGAGTTTATGTGCTTTCCAAACAATGTTAAGTTCGTTATACAAATTGTTTGGAAGACCAGGATCATAGAAATTGTTAATTTCTAAAATGTCTGGGTTTTTTGAAAACATTTTGTTTGAGGCTTGGCCCACATTATAGAAAACTGTTTGGGCTTCTATAAGTGTGTCATAAGCTTTAAAGCAAGATCCATTGAAGGAACGGAGCTGTTTGTGACAGTCGGTCCAGTTTTCATAGATACCAGGCTGGTGACCTGCAAAAACCACAAACCATTTTTGTGGCTGTGATGGAGATGGTTTGGAGGTTGCCTTTTTAGCAACAGTGATCCAACCTTCTTTATCGGGCTTAGGCTTAGGATACTCATCCATCTGTGAGAAGGAGAGAAGAAATATCGGTGTTAGATACTTCTGGAAGTCTGCTTAAGAAATCTGCAAGAAAATTGTTAGTTCCTTTGATATGTTCAATAGCAAAAGAATATTGAGCAATAACATTATACCATTTTAAGCGACGACCATCTAAGCAATTTCTTTTATTGATTAGGAAGTCTTTAACAGCTTGGTTGTCTGTTCGTATAATAAAATCTTCTGGAGCAAGATAAATATGAAAACGTTTAATTGCCAATTTAATTGCCAGAAGTTCTTTTTCATAAATAATATAATTCTGTTCATTTGGTTTAAATTTGCCAGAATTATAACCACAAATAAGCTCTTCTTTTTGAAGGCGTTTGGGAATTGGAGCTTTACGAGCTCGAATCATTGGAGATGAGGGAGTATCATCTGTCCATTTTTCTTGAGGAATGGCTTTTAAAACACATCCCCAACAGAGGTCAGAAGCATCTGTTTCGAGAATAAGTTTATCACCAGTTTGAGGAAAATAAACTTCAGGGATCTGTACCAGATCTGCTTTGATTTGTTTGATAATGGTGGTGTCATTATCGGTCCATTCAAAGGGAATATTTTTCTGTAGCTTTTTTAATAAAGGGAGTTCCTTTTGAGCTAACCCTTTAATAAAGGAGCGGCCATAATTTAATATGCCTAAAAAGCTTTGGAGTTGCTTTTTATCCTGAAGACTATCCGGGAAATCACGAATCTTGATGATTATGTGATCCTGTAGTTTTATACCTTTATGGGTTAAAACTAATCCGAGAAAATCAATGGATTCTTGTTCAACATCTATCTTGGTTGGAGATAAAATGATGCCATACTTTTTCAGCTTTTCGGAAAGACAGAGTAAATGTTTTTTATGTTCTGCTCTTGTTTTAGAGAAAACTAAAATATCATCTATATACACAACAACAAAATCTTTAAGATCGTTAAAGATTGAATCCATCCATCGTTGATAAATTTGAGGGGCTGTGTTAAGACCAAAAGGCATAACGGTCCATTGGTAATGGCCGTGAGGTGTGCTAAACGCTGTTAGTGGTTTGGACTTCTTTCGCAGTTTGATCTGCCAGAAGCCAGCTTTGCAATCAAACTTACTAAAGATGGTTGATCCTCTAGTTTGATTAATGAGAACATCTTTGCGAGGAATGAAATATCCATCAAAAACAAGGTGTTCATTAAGCCTTTTATAGTTGATGACCATTCGAGCTTTTCCACGTTTGACTTCACTATGGTTTCTGACCATAAAAGCAGGACTACTGTGTGGACTGCGAGTACGCTCAATGAGTTTTTTCTCAAGAAGGTCTTGTAGTTGGGCATCAAATTCATCAATGTCACGACGTAGATAGATCATGGGTTTAACACGAATGACGACATTGCGATTTTTGAGTTGTAGGCGACAAAAACGAGGACTTCTTTTCCACAAGGTAAGTGGATTTTCGGAGAAGTTTTGTCGAAGAGAGTTATAGAGCCAATGGGTATCTTGTAGAACCAAGGCGTCTGAGTCTCTTTTGGGAGGAGAGAACTTTTCATTACAAACAGAGGCTAAATTTTCCTGTATAGGAATTTCAACGACCGTCTGATCTTTTAATGTTAATGAAATGGTTTTTTCATTTAACTGTAAAGGAAGATAACTATAGATAAAGTTACATCCGAGAATAAAATCACCATGCATGTATGGGAAACACAAGAGCTTTGGGATAATGAATTTTTTATCATTAAGCCAGATTGCTACATCTTTGGCCTTGAACTGAATCACGTTTAAGGGGGCTTCAGCATCAATACCTTGAACACCAATAGGGTGCTTCATCTGTTGCCATTTTTCAGATGGCAGTGCATTATAGCGGCAACAACTGGTAGTTGCTCCGGTATCGATTAACACACAAAGGCTATAGGGTTTATAACCTTTGAAATTGAGGATACCGTTGACATACGTGTATTTTCGTTTTTTGCCTTGCGAAGGAGCAATCAAAATTTCATCTGTTCCAGTGCGGAAATGGAAGAATTTTGCAGAGTTCATTTTGTGTGTGGAACCAGGCAAAAATGGGGCATCGTGAGGATTGATAGGGGCTTTACCTTTTTCAGTCCATGTGAAGCGGCGTCGAGGAGGTATTTCGACGGACTTTCTTGGGGGAAGAATTCTTTCCCATCCAGGATTTCTCTCAGATAGAGATCGTTGTAGCTGAGGTGGTTTTGCTTTGTTGGTAACATAAAGATTGGAACCAGAAGCATGTATTGTAGCCACAGTGGGTTCTGTGATGCGTAACTTGGGAACAGAATTGATGTTATCAAATAACCAAGTTTTAGGGATCTCTAGATCGGTCCAATTGAGTAGTTTAGGCTCAATTATCGTATCAAAAGGTCTGGGTTCAAACAGAGTGACTAGTTTAGAGTCAAGCGTAGGAACTGTGGCAGTTTCGGGTTCTCTAGTTAGTTCGTAGAGGACTTTCCACTGGATTCCTAGGCTGGGAGAATCGTAATCCATTTGTAGTTTTGACAACTGGAGTTTGACTTGAAGGACCTTTTCGATGTTAGGGTCCGAAAGAGAAATGAAGTAATTTGGTTTAATTTTAAACCAAATAAGGTTGTTGACCAGATTGGATTGAACACCGCCAATAAGGGCATCAACGGGTTTATGAAAACGATTATCCATAAGTAGAGCGATGAGAGGTTGATCAGTTCCACGTCGAAAAAGTGAAGTGATCTTGATCTGGACAAGTCCAATATGGATATAACGAGCGAGGGGATTTTGTTGTTTCCATCGATCGATCTTATCCTTACTGAGGATATTAAAACCACATTGACCATTGGCTGTATAGTCAATTGTTGTATTGCCACTAAATTGTTCTAAAATGCGTTTAGAAAAGATGGCAAAGCGGGAAGTTTTGTACACTTCTTCTTTTTTGATCCGTTGGAGTTTATCGAACTGAATCAATTGTTCATTAGTGAACTGGACTTCTTCTCCAATGAGGTCACTAAGTTTGATGTTCGTATTTTCTTCGGGGTTAGAAGGAGTAACGTTCATCATGCAGATACTTTCAATATCTGAGTCGTCATCAGTAGAAGTTTGCGATGTTCGAGATGAGTTGCTAGAATACAAACTGCTAGAGAGTTCATACAAAATGGTAGAGGGATCGGAGATATCACTACCATAAACAACACATAGGTTATCGGTTTGTAAACGTTTAACCATTTTGGAGGCTTTCTTGCCTTTTTGGGGACAATTTGTGGCATAGTGACCAGCTTCATTGCAAATATAGCATTTGCAGTCCTTTTTAGTTTCTAGGGCTTTAGAGGATTTTTTTGATCCTTTCTTTTTCCTTGTCACAGGTTTGTGAGCAGGAGGGGCTTTGGTAACGTATTTCTTAGAAGCTTTTGGTCGTCGACCTTTCCACTGTTTCCAACGGAAATTTTTGCGTTTGGGTCGTTTTGAGGAAGTAGCTCTGTAAGGGGCGCATCCAATTTTCCAGGTTTCCTGGAGAATCTTATCGCAGCAGCGTTGTCCTTCGGCAGTGCCATTGATCTGGTTTTTAACCTGCTTTTTGGCTTTTGTCTCAAGACATTTTTCGTTGATGAGACGATAGACAAAATTGGTTCTGAAACCGATATTATCGTTCTTTTGGATGCGAACGAGGAAATCGGGATAACCTTTTGTTGCAAGTTCATCCCAAGGATTTGGAAGTTTGTGAAAGAACTGGGGTAACCAATGTTCGATCGCATTTGGGGGAAGTCTACGAAAGTATTTGGTAAATAGCTTGACGTATTCAGGGAATTGGCAAATATTGCATAATTCGATTTTCGAAAGAGCACATGTTGCATCATCTGTGAGGAGTTGCTCACCAGTATGCCCGACCAATTCTTCTTTAAGGATTTTAACAAAGCCACGTAAAACGCCATCGATTTTATCGAAGTTATTTAACAGGGCATCCTTTTGCTGTTTACCTTGAGGAGTTTGATCCCATTGTCGTAACCAGTCCAGAGCATCGCCTTGGAGGGTTGCAGAAAGGTAATCAAGAAAACGGGGGCGTTCCCAGGTTCCTTTGTAGTTATTGACGAGAATAGCTAAAGACTGAGCCCATTCGTCAATGGTTTTTAAATGGTCCTTATAAGGAACATGTGTAAGATCAAGATAAGTGCCATTTTGTGAAATGGGGAACTTATTGAGGTCATCTTTTCGTGTCCAGGTTGGGACTGTGGAAGGGACTGTAGAAAAGTCGTATTTATACGAAGAGGTATAAATTTTGGGTTCTGTGGCTGGTTTAGCTTTGCTTTCATCGTCGGTCTTTTGACCAGAACCAGAGACTTCTTCTGCTGGAAGAAAATCTTCAGTAGGAAAGTCGCCATAGAAGGATTCGTCGAGAATCGTATCAGCCTGACGTTTCTTTTTCCCTTTGGATGGCTTTGGAGCTTTTTCGAGACGTGTCTCAGAAGAAGAGGAAGATGCCGGAATCGGATCGGCTTGAATAGTTTCATCAAGTTCTTCGGAAGAATCTGATTTATCTGAAAAAGCATAGATTTGCTCATCTTCAGATGTGTTTTCTTCGTCAGAGGAACTAGAGGTCTCATTTGGGGTGTAACCAAAGTGAGTAAGTAGATTCTCGTTTTGTAAGGAGATCTGTCGTATACGAGTGATGATATGAGCGCTTTCATCAAACGTGAGCTTTGGATCGACGTATAGTGCTTGTAAGCAACTGAGCTGATCTATGATGCTATCATAGTCATCGCGGCGATAGGAGGATGAAGAAGGTGTTGAGAAAACTTTGATGTTTTCAACAGTGTCTTCATGGCCGTAAAACAAAGGTTTGACTTTGTAACGGATTTTGGTTGGTTTGTTAACAGAGGGTTGATCTGTTTCTTCAGACGGAGTATCTTTGGAAGGAAGATCTGCAGCTGGAGGATCAGGAGGATCTGGAGGATATAGATCCGACAGTTTGGCTTTTTGAAGCTTGGCTAAATCAAGAGTCATTTGATTTAGTTGGTCCTGCAAGGCTTTATCAGGAGGAGTGGAAAGAGTGAAAATCTGGGTAAGAGTTTCAAGTTTGTCATTAAGGGAGAGTAGTCCCTGTTGAACATCATCAAAAGAGGAAGCCATATGGGTATTGGTTGCCTCTAAATTATGCTGGAAGTCGATTTTCCAGTCCGTAACCATGTCGACAAGAAAGTTGAGTCCTGCACCGACGTGAGGGAAAGAAACAGGTTCTGTAGTATTAAAATGGGCGATATGACGATAGTTTTCATTTTCGATATCGTGACCTGCAAGGTTTCGTATACAGTTTACAGAAGTAGTGTGTGCCATAGTGATAGATATTTAGATGTTTGGGGGAAACTGTCCTGGTGCCTAAAACCAAAGGGTCCTGTAAGCAGCTTAACAGAGTCAAAAGGTCATACAGACAGTGACAAATAAGCAAAGACAGGATAATCTGGGCTTTTAACAGTAGACAAACATCAAAGATATATATCTCATAAGCACAACTGAACTGAAAACTTTATTTAGAAAACTTACAGTGGTCCAGAATCGAAGATAGGCTCTGATACCAATTACAAAGAGTGCGGAATTTAAATTAAAACAAACTTTACATGAAAGAACCTCAAAACAAATGAGGGAAAACAGAGGAGGAAAAACAGATATCCAAAACTATGCTGGAGCTTTGGTTTAAATAATATTACAAAAGGTAAACAGTTCCGGAGAAGATAAGAAGGAATCTTTCTTTTACTGTTTGTGTCGGCAACTTTCACTGTTTATGAATAGTGTGTCGGCAACTTTCGGCTACTTTTGCTTTTAGACAAAGTAGACAAGATAGTCTTCTGTCGTGTGCTGGATTAGGCTGCAGTCGATTGGAGAAGAGTGTCGGTCATCCTTCCATGGCATTGATGATATTATGGAGTTCATATTCATCAAGAGGAGGGGTACTGGCAGGCGATTGTGCATCTGCAATGTCCCATTCAAGATTAAGATGTTCAGCACCATCTTTAACGCGAGAAGGGATGTCGAGTAGAGTCATTCTGACAATATCTTTTAAGAATTCTTTGGCAGTTTGGACCTGGCGTTCGCCTTCATTTACATCCGCATAGTAACAACGAATGGTGGTGATGAAGAGTCTGCGTCCATCACAACAATACAAAATGGGTTCCTGGTGGTAATATGATCCATCAAGAACACGTCTGGCAGTATCTTGCAGATGTAAGAAACTGTGAATCTCATAATAATAAGGATCGAGGCTGTTAGCAAGTTCCTCAGAATTGAGCAGTTTGTGATGCTCATAATCATTGTCATCATCCTGTCCGGTGAATTTGAGATACCAGATTTGATATGGTTGGAAGAAACGAGTTTTTTCGAAACTTCCAATTGAACTAGAAATCCAGAATGTCAGGTGTCGACTGTAGTTCCAGCGGTGACTTATTTTATAAATCATAGATCGTATCATGGCTGGAAAATTCTGGTAAGAATCATGCGAGGAAAAAGTAAGTTTATTTACTATTCCCCAATCAACTGGATCCATAGACCATTCAAGTCCTGGGATGATAAAAAAGTCAAGTTTAAGTCAACATCCAATGGGCTGCCGACACGTGTGTGAGTGTAGAGACATGAAGGGCAAAATTGTCATTTAAAATCAACAATTTCAGTTTAATAAAATATTTTTCACAATAATTTAATGATTCTGTTACCGAAATGGGGCAATGTGATAGTTTTTGTTAGTTTAAGGATTTTTTAATAATTGAGGAGGTTATATATCGTTTTGACAAAGAATAGGGAAGTTTTATGATTTTAGTTCTATAATATAATATATATTATAGTATATACATGATAATAATAATTTTTTGCTCATTTTAATCAAAATAATTATCATGAAATCACTAATTTGGAACTTTTATTTAGATGAATGTTGCTTTTGTTTGTTAAAACTTTATATTATTTTTTAATTAACCTATTATATATTTTAAAATAAGTTTAGAATTCAATTCTTGTAAGAAAAATAATTTCAAAACTACCCCACCGTCATCTGATGTTTTGTCTTATTCCATCGTCACTTGTAATTTTTAGGCGTGTCCAACCGTATTTCATGTATATCGGTGTCAAACACGTGTCTTATCCATGCCGAATAGGTTGTTACCGGAAAAGAGATCTAAAGAAAACATGTTAAGATCTTCAGTTCTTTATGAGAAGTGAACAAAAAGCAAAATTTTCATGGTTTAAAGGCTTTCACTTGATTTTGTTGTTCAATTGATTGTTTTATAAGTATGAACTAGTAAAAGTATGATCTAATAGACAAAAGCATGCATTATATAATACATCTTTTGATTAGATCGAGAACCCTTTAATTACAATAAGCACAAATTGAGAGCAGATAGTGCATAGGTTCACAAGTTCGTCTATGAACACAAAGAAATAGAACACAATAACCACCTTTAAGCAACTAACTTTATGAATTTTTATGTCTGCTTTTCTTTAAAATTTATCCATAGCAAATCTGCAGTTTTTGCTTCATTGGAGCCTCAAATTCCTCTAAGCCTGTTGTTGGGAAAATAGGAAAAGAAAAAAATCAGCATTAGTTTTCAATGAATATTTCTAATTATTCAGATACAAATCAAATATTAGAACTACCAATAGAAGAGTAGTATAAGTTATACTGTTTGTGGTTAAATGCGCTTGATCAGTAGTGAAAATTGTATCTTTTGTGTGTGTTTGTATGTGTGTGTTTATTGAACTACAAATGCTGCTGTAAGTTTCAAATTGATCCAAGAAAACTTGCTGTGGGCAGGGCTGGGATTAATGAATGGTAAAAGTAATGTGTGAAAAAAAAAAAAAAAAAATAGTTGCATCATTAGGTGATCCCTATCAACACAAGAAGCACTGACTAATTTATTGTAACTTGTAGGTGTGCAAGGTGGATCAAATAAACAAAAAATTAATTTCAAATAAGATATATAAGCATGAATTTAAATTACTTTAATTATGAGTATTTTCAAATAAGATTTATAAACAATGCAAGCAAGAACAAAATTCATGGAAAGAGAGGATTTGATATACAAGTGGAGAAAAACCAATGTTATACCTCTTTTCATGACCAAATCCTCCTCATCTGTTGCTCCCACTGGCGCCATAATTGGGTAAAGGTACTTGATCAGACTCTATCTGCATGATATCCTTCACAAGTATTTCATAGTGTCTCTTCACTTCGTCCACTGATTTCCCACCCACAGCCCTGGCTACATTGTACCAGCGGTCCGGTGTGTCCTTGTCATATAAAGCCAGGGCCTCTTCAAATTGCTTGTTCTGCTTTAGCGTCCAGAAGGAGGAGCTGGAAGTACGCGAACAAGTGAGAGAACTCGACGCCATTACTCTTTTTAGTGAGTTTGGATATCAATGGTTAAGGTGCGTCGGTGAATGCAAGAAAAGGAATGTGTTAGGGGCAACTGACTGCAATGCTAGCTCCTTTTAAGCAGGAGGGAGGTAGTAGGGGGAATAGATTTTTTATATAAAAAAAAAAAATCTTCAAAGGGAGTGACAAAATGTGATTCGTTTTCACAGGAACCATAGCATGTTGCAAGCTAGGCTGAGGAGGACAAGAGGTGGAAGGACAGTCAGTGAAGACTGTCAAAGGACAACCTCTTAATGAATTTGTGTAGTCCTTTTCTTTGCTTTTTAATATCATCAGCAAGTAGATTTTTTTTTTTTTTCCCGAGAATTTCACCCAACTGGTCGTTGGGATTAATTGTGCTGAGTTGTTGTATGATTCAGTACATTAGGGTATTAGGCTTTGTATTGTTATGGGAGAAGACTAATGGTATATTGGGGTCAAGGGCTTGAGAGACTGAGAAGTTGTACAATATCCAGGGTATTGCAAAACTTTTCATTTCTCTTAAATTTCTAGAATATCTGGGTATAACGTACTCTTGGGTCTCCTAGCGGTTGGATGTAGCGGTAGAGCTCACCTGATAGATGATCCAACGGTTAAAGGAGGGTTTGTCGATCCCTCAATTGTAAGCACACCCATTAGGATAGATCATGGACGCGTCAAATGAATTCTTACATCCCACACAGAAATACATTGATGCTATATTTGAGATCACTAAATTGACCGTTTGGATTTTGGAATTGGAGAAAGTTTAATTAAATTTTTGAATTAAATTTGCTCCAATTCCAAATCTAGAATACCAATTCGATACATCCAAATGCAACATAAGATATTCTATGTCATTGTTGCATGGAAATTTGTTGTACTACAGCGACATGCAAGGGCAGTTGGAGCCTTAGGCGGCTACATAAAGCCCCAACCAATAGAAGGCCCCCAAAAAAATATATTTCCTTAGGTAATTTATTTTTTTAAAAAAAATTTCTTCTTCTCAACCAATAGGCGGAGAGGCCCAAAATTTTATTTCCTTATTAAACCTAAACCAATAGCACTAATAGTAGGCTCAAAGAATTAACTCCCAATTTCTATTAATATATTGCATATTAAAAGTCACTTTTTATATTATTGGTCTAAGACCTCAAACTATATTGAGCCCACATTGCCTAATGCTAAGTCTTGCATTGTCTAAGATGATTATTCTTCTGAGAATGAAAAGGGGAATGATAGAAAAATATCCTCTAGTTTTCAATCATCTTTCATATCTCCAGGACATAAGATTTAAAGATTCAAACCCTACTAGCCCTCCAAACCTTTTATCCAAAGCTAACAATAGTGGTGGGTCTGTACTCTTTGTACTGTATAGTTGCCATCAAAACATAAATATCCCAATTCTTCATTCTCTATCAAGATGATATCAAAAGATGTGTGGAGGGAGAATTCCCGACCAATTGAAGTAGGACATCTGTGCAAGTAAAGAACCAATGAAGAATTGACACGTAGACAGGCCCAGAATAAAAAGAGAAAGTATCGGTCCATTGGTCTGTAAACCCAATTAAGTTAAAGCAAGAAGCCCAAGCCCAATACCAAAGTTGAGGACACAACGGCCTAATACCAAAAACTTGTAAACCAAGAATAATATATAAAGAAAAAATAATTATTTAAGGTTCGAATTTGGTAGTTAGTGAATTCAGTATAAGAGCCGTGGCCTTATTCGGTCCTAAATCACTATTCATTAAGAAATAGAAACCAAATACATGCATTGAACATATATAATTTACCGGAGGAAGCACAAAATTGCATTTGAAATGGTGGTTCCTTCCCTCTATAGTGAATGTTTTGTTCTACTGTACTATATTTTCTCTTCTATCACTTGCTCATTTCTCTCGTGGGTACGTGGTATCATTCTAAAACCTAGGCTCTGTTTTTTCTATATAAAATATCTTTTTCGAAATATATTTTTCTTCTTTAGGCAAAATTTTTTTACTTTTTATTTTTTGATATTTGGCAAAAGTATAAGTTGAGTCCATAAATAAGGCATGTAAAATAACTTGTCGGAAATTGATTGATAAGTTAATTTTGTTTGATTTTAACATTTTTCTTTTCTTTTTAAATATTTTACGATAACTAACACCACAAAAATAAAAATAAAAAATATTTTACATCCAAAAAAACAGAGCCCTAGTACAAAATGGGATTTTTTTTTTTTTTCCTAATTAAAAAAAAAAATGGGAATACACTCCCTTTATTCAGATTGCTTGACATTGGTTATGCAGATTTTGATGATAGTTAATATTTTTAGAGGCATCGGTCTTGAACTTACAGAGTTGACTCGCTGCTTCATCAAATTGACTTGAATTAGAAACAATTCACATCAAGAATGTGAGAATTAATTAGGAGGTATCTAATAAATTATTTCTAGCTTCGTAAGAACTAAAAACCTAGTAAAAAAAAAAATGAAAAAATGGAATATATTCTCATGAACATAGAATTACAAACAGGTTCCTTAATTCCTTTTGGGTTAGTTTCATTTCAACAAAGAGCTTTATGTTCTCAATTGTCTCTATTTATGAATATTCAGGCTACCTTGTGACTCTCTGGAGTAGAATTTTCTTTGTTGAACTTTGAACAAGTCTTCCTCGCCGCCGGTGGTAGATTTTGAGCCTAAAATATGAGCTAGTGGACCCTAGGATTCAGAGGGTTGAAGTGTTCAGGATCCTCTAATGCAGCTATGTGGAACCTATATAAAAAAAGAAGTTAGCCCTTGTAAAAGGCTTGTCTCCTGCCTTTGTAAACACCTGTTACAAAAATCGTGACTTGACTAGAGAATGCAAAGTATACAATATCTGCACAATGTGAAACCCTTACTGTGAACCACTTCGGCGTTATGAATCTGCTAGTCTTTTAGATTTGTATATCACAATCCTTAATTTCTGTAGGTAAACATTTTCATTTATTAGAAGATGTATGAAGACCACATTTTTCACTTTTTCCTTGAGATTGGTCCAGTTTGAAAAGTGAAAATGCTCATGTCATTGTAATACTAATAGGTGTTCACAATTCGAAAAAAGGGTTGGTGGCTTCGTATAACAACTTGCTTGGATCCTTGGCTTGGAGAGACTACTCATGTGCATGTGGATTTATGGTTCTGCTCGTAGTTGATCGATTTTGTGAATGCCTACTGAATTTGTATGTATGTATACACCATTTATATATATATATATAAGAGTAGGTGTATTCCGAAGAAGTTTTCACCAACAATTTATGACTTTACCCGTTAGATGGAGAGGTGTGCCGAACGGCCGAGTGCAAGCTCACGTAGGAGCTCTCTCATAATAGCATTTCCACCTTTTTAGATCCTTATCATTGAGAAAACCATGTCCCATTTTTCTCGTAAGAAACAAAGGTTTCTGGGCTATGTGGTCCTTCTCTATGATTGGAGATATTAGTATTATCATATGGGGAAATGTTTTTTTATTTTTTATTTATAGACTTTAATATAGGCCTTGTTGCTTTAGTTGAACTTAGTCTTCTTTTTTGGGACAGCAAACTAGTGACTTCTCAGGAGTTGGAAGGAGCCCACAACCAATAGGTGGACCATTTATCCGTGGTAGAAAAAGCTTGAGAAGCACTACACACCGGGAGGGAATCTTTGATTATTTCTTATAGTTGAATCTACATGGGAAAGAATTAAAAATAATAATAATAAATGGTTCTTTTTTTATGGAATTAATGTTCCAAAAGATAAAGGAGATAAGACCATGAGTTTTCACATAACTAACAAATTTAGTAACTGTTTAGTTCTTTTGTGATCATATTTTGTGATTGATATGCCCAGTTCCTGAGCCTACAAACTAGAATTTGTAGAAAATGTCAATGGTACTACTTTGTGGGTCCAATTTTAAGGGATGTCTTAAAGGGAACTGTACGCTAAGGATGGATCAATATGGTACTTCAACTTCTTTGAGAATTTATAATACGTGTAATGACCCAATATCCTAGGAAAGAAAACCAGAAAACAAATCTCAAGTTTGTGTAATGCTAGTTTAAATAGCCATGCTAAGAGTTGTTTTTTTCTTTTTTCTTTTTTCTTTTTTCTTTTTGAAATGTTAAGCAATTGTATGTAAATATGTAACAAATGTACAAAAGGCCCATATAGGAAGCCCAAACGGCTTATATAGTAAGAAAAGCAAAGGATAAAAAACATCCCTCGATGGCCGATAGCAGCCCAACCCGCAAAACATGAAAAACAAGTCCAAACAAGCTGGCCCAGAACTAGAAATTTGAATAGTTGTTGCTAAAGGATATCCATATCGTCTTAGAGTTAACGCTCCTGCATGGTTGAGAAGGAGCTATGGAATGGAAATCATGCCTTATAAGGTACTTTATTTAGAAAAATACTCCCTTTTTCCCTTGTCCAAACCATTGTTACAAAAATGTGGGGCTTGAAAGGATTGGAGGAGGTCCTTGCAAATGATAAAGGATTTTTCTGCTTCAAATTCTCAACTAAGAGGGATTGTAACAACATTTTGGCAAGTGGACCTTGCATGATAGCTGGGAAACCTATGATGCTAAAGAAATGGCAAAAGGAATGGAGCTTAGTAAAGACACCTATAAGATTCTGCCTTTGTGGGTTAAATTCTACAATATTCCTTGGGAATATTGGATAACTAAGGGATTCAGTCACATTGTGAGTGCTGTGGGAAGACCATTGTTTGTTGATGAACTCACTGAAACAAAGAAAAGGCTAAGCTATGCTAGATTGTGTGTGGAAGTGGATGCTTTTAAACTCTTTGTAGAATCCTTCAAGCTCAAACTTGATGATGGTAGATACATTGACATCATTGCTGAATATCAATGGAAACCAATGGTCTGTACATCTTGTATGAGCTTTGGGCGCAATGAATCTAACTGTATTATTAAACAGACCATTGGTCAGTCTTGGTGGGCTCCAAGGTTTGAGCTTGTGATTGATGGTCCTTGTCCCTCTAAACCTCAGTCCACTCTTGGGAGACAGTAGGATTTTTTATCCCACTATTCACCTTATAAAGTATGACGGCCCAAGTTTTTCAACCCGGTGCATCAATGATGAACCAAAAGATGATCCGATAACGGATCCGAAATGGGGAAGCAAAAGACAAACAACGGTCTCTAGAGATACAACATGACTATAAGACACCATTGTGACCCTCAACGAGGTCACGGGACCCAAAGGAATCAAATACGGAAACAACATTTCAAAAACGGACAAGAATGCACCTTAGGGGCAAAATTGTCATTTCCAGCCTAAAAGTGGGTGCCACCGAGCACACCATTGGAAAGACAATGAAAAATCAATGAACTTAGACTCAAAAATCGCTTGATTCGGAGTCCGGATGAAGAAGATATGACTAACGGAAGAAGAAGGGGCAAAACGGTCAAAAAGATGGCAACCAAGAACATCTAACCGGCTAGGAGACCTTCCTAACTGGTTAGGAGGACAAAAATCACGAGAATTACACTACCCACACTCATCTAACCGGTTACGAAACCCCTCGTAACCGTTTAGATGTGAAGGGGCAGTAAGGGTTCGACCCAAAAACTTGGCAGTAGGGGTTTTCCGGGGAAAAATGAAAATTTGAGGGCCAAGATGACATTTTCTGGAAAAACTCAAAGAAGAAACCCCCCTCAAAATCGAGTTTTCTACGTGATTTGCAAGAAAAATCAAAAAATACGCAATGTGAAATGCCCAAAATTCCCTCCCAAGAAAACTGGTCCAGATAGTCCAAAAAGCTGCTAAATTTAAAAATTAAGAGCTGAACTTCGGATGCGATTTCCGATGCCAAGATGGCATTTTCTGGAAAAACACAAAAAAGAACCCCCCCCCCCCCCCCCTAAAATCATATTTTCTATTCAACCGTGTGAAGAACGGAATTTTTTTCCCAAAGAAAATTCCCAAAATACCCTTAGGTCAGAAAATGCAACAAAAGTGTAAAATGAGTCCGTAGGAGGCTCATTTCACCAAAGAAGAAGCTTTGCCTGAAAACGACCATGCACGCAAATGTAACTTACCTAGTAAGATGTGCTACAATGGTCCATGGCCCAAAAATATGGCCGATGCAAAATATGACCCCCCAACGGCCAAAATGCCAAAGATGAAGTTTGGAACGAAAACTTGGAATTCAAAACTATGAAATGGTTTCAAAATGCCGCTTGGCCCTTGACCACACTTCATACATGGTGAATGAATGCTAATGGAAGAATCAAAATGGAATTCCCACACTCAATGCAAACATGGTGAATCAAAAACTCAATATTTTACAATACTTTCATAATATTCCATAAAGTCAAAATTTACATAGGATACAATTTACATGTCATTGGCCTCCAGCCTCATCTCATACATGTCAAATACATCGTAAAGAGTGTACTCATGTACACATTACATATAAGGAATCAAATGTACACATGTTGACATATAAGACTACAATTGGCATTCCAAACCAACCTTCACAAAAGTGGAAGTCTCCAAGTCCACAAACCATCCAAGCATAATGAAGACCTCAACTTTGATTCTTGCACCTGAAATATTCCCCAGTATCGTAGGGATGAGTAACATAAAGCTACTCGTAGGAAATGAGCATGCATCGACCTACGTTTTACAAGTTGCATAATTTAATCATTGTGGTTCATTCCACCTAACGTCTATGTCAAAGGTGAGACTCAAGGAGCATCCTAGGTACCTAAGATCATTTCTAGCATCAATCACCTAATTCATGCAATTTTAGCAACATAGGTTCATGCTTACACAAAGTAACAACATAGGAGCATGCTTACACAAAGTAACAACATAGGAGCTTGCTTACACAAAGCAACAACATATAGCTTCTCAAGGTTATTAACTTGAAATCTAAAATGCAACATCAACTAAATATAACAATTTAGTATAATTAGAATATCTAATACCACACATCAAGACATAGATTCTCTAGGTTATCAACTAGAAATCTAAAAGTGTGAAATCAACTAAATATATCAATTTAGTATAGATGTAGTTAACAACATCAAAATCGCCAATAGCCAAAACCACAAGTTAACACGGTAAACATGATTGTCAACTTGGAATTGAATGCGAAAACAAACAGTAGAAGACTTGGACATCACGCTCAGAATTCTGCCGAGGCCTCAATGGTTATTCCAAGCACTAACCCGCAGGGAAGACCACCCTAAGTGCACACTATCTCAATGACTTAGAGGACTCACGTCCCCGTATTAGAGCCAAACCCTAGCCATCTTAACTCAACAATGTTCCAAGATTTCAAAATAAGCCAAATAAGTTCATAACTTATACATATTACTATTACATAGTAACAAGTTAGCAATATAACTCTCAATTGTGCATAATAATCATTTCATATCCATAATGCTACGAAATCACAAGCCAATAATATATTCATATTAGAAACATACTCTCATAAATATAAACTTAACAACAATGCTCTTCAATGCATATAACACAATCTAGCGAATACATCACAAGTCTAAATCCATGCTCTTAAAATAGAAACAACTTCTAAAACATGATTAAATCTATGGATACACAAGATAGAATTTAATTACATCAAAATAATTAAACTCTCTAGATTTCAAATCATTTCCAATTGGCCCCAATTTAATATATGTTAATAGACATATCATGGTCATTACATATATTCACACACAAGCTTAATTAGGCCCATGAAACCACCAAAATAGATTTTAATTAATTGCCTTAATTAAAGTCTCTAGATTTCCAAACTCAACCAAATGCTCTCAAATTAAAGTATGTTAACAAACATGCCAAAACTTAATTTAGAAGCATAATACAACTCAATTCCATGTAAGGTATAGCCATGAACTTAAATATTTCACAAAAGATAAATATTAATTAAAAGAGCAATTCTTATTTAATTGATCCAAATTTAATATATGTTAACCAACATATTAAAACAAGATTTTCTACCATGCCACAATTAAAATAAAGTCACGTATCATCATGAATTTTAAATCTTATACAAAGAATTAAAAATTACCAACTTTCTAGATTTGATACAAGGCACATAAATAAGTTGTATAATCATGCTAAACACTCAATACAATACACACAAAAGCCTAAAACATTCCCTACCTCCATTTGAGATGAAATCTCAAATCCCCACCAAAATAAATCAGCTCCGAATCCGACGAAACTCCTAGGTTTTGTCGAGGACAACACCACGAACATGAATCTCATGGAAGCCCCATCAAAAACACAACTTGACTTCAAACCCGAACTCAAGAAATGGCTAAAACGAGATTCCAATCGGTTGGAATCAAAGGCCTCGCCGAGGGGAATAATAAACACAAAGGCATCACCACTTTTTAATGAAGGGAAGAAGTCCAAAAGAGGAGAGAGAATATGACAGTCATGGATGGAGCTTGGACCGGCCATGAGAGAGGAGAGAGAGAGAAAAATCTAATTTTTCTTTCTAAGACCTCCTATTTATAGAAAAACTCAAAAAGTGCCCCGAACGGGCCTCGCCGGGTCCGGAAAAGTGGAAATCGTGCAGACGCACTCAAATGGCAAAACTCTATGAACAAAAAAGATTCAAAATGAGATAATATCAATAACGGAAGAAACGGCGTCTAAAACTGAGTCCCGAGCAGAGAGTTATGCCTAAAACAAGTTTAGCGCAAATTGGGGCCAGAAACCCTGAAACTGGAAAACATCGTCCAGGAGGAAATTCTAAGAGTCCATGACTCGACAAAATGTGAAAATGAGTCCCGTACAAGGATCCAGGCTCAAAACAAGGCATTGAGCAATAACTTTCATTAATTGCACAATGACCCCTCCAAAAAGTGAAAACTACGAAACTGCCCCAGAATGAAAATATCTTTCAAAAGATATTTTCTTAGATACCCCTAAAATAAAATATCTTCAAAAGATATTTATGAAAAACACCCCAAGAAAAGAAAAAGTTTCCAAAGAACTTTGCATTTATACCCCTATGGACACCGGGAGCAACCAGAGTACTTTCTCACGAAAGTAAAGATACGTATCTCATAGAAATCATTGAAAATGAAGATACGCGAAGTCAGAAACCAACTCCGAACACAAGAAGTGTGGTTACGCAAATAGAGTGACAAACGAGGAAAAGACGAAATAAGGAAAAAGACAAAATAGGGAAAAAACAAAAAGTGAATAGTGTCAAAAAATGAAAAGTGCGGAACTGACTCGGTCCTCAAAGGAAGTTGTCAATCCACAGAAAAAAGTCTCGGAAATCACTTCAGAGCACTCGAGACAACACTAATCGACAAGAAACCAAACTCAGAAGGGAAAAGACAACGGAAAAAAATTATCCGAAAAATCCGGGTCATTACAACCTTCCCACCTTAATGGGATTTCGTCCCTGAAATCCAGCCTAATGAAACAGAAAGCGAAACCAGGATAACTACAGAGTACATCTCCGAGTTTCCCTCACAACGCGCTACACCAGCGACCTCGAAGCTGAAAGGAACACACAAACCACTGTCAATTGCACCCGCATGCTCTTGACAAGACAACCCCTCAAGGGAAAAGTGACCACATGGCCACACGACAAGTCTGAACTCACACAGAGAACCCAAGGTTAGACAAAAGAACGGAAAACAAGAACCGTAAACGTCCCTCCTGACAAACCATCATAAGGAACCAAAAACAACCACCAAAAGAACTCCAAGATAACCACATATCAAATCAGGGTACAGAACAAACACAACGTGGCTATACGAATAGCGACCAGAACTCGCCCACGACGTACTCGAATGTGTGGTAGCAATGACAGTATCTAGTGCCCGCCCACACTTACTCGTCAATAAGGTAGCATCGACGGCAACTAGTACTCGCCTACAACACACAACTCGTACGGTAGCATGACAGTATAAGGCACTAATTCATAACCTGCCCCCCACTAGGTCTACCCATGAAACCTCTCGATACAAATGACATCAATGTAAAAAATGATCATTACCAAAAGCACTACGGAGACCAACATTTTGTGAGAGTTGAGATATGGTCCAAAGATGTCTGGCCAGACTATCCTAGCCAATCCCAAAACTCTGACAACAATGCTATAGGTACCGCTATGCTTAAGGCCCCAAATCCTCAATACAGCAAAACTAACATCTCCAATGTCTCAAAATACCCCTATTAACAACATTAATCATGAATCCAAAACCTGACAAGCAAATCAAAACTTCCAGAGATCAAAACGAACCTCACCATAAGGCATTTCATCAAAAGTCCTTCATTTCTCCCTGAAACTGATCAACTACAAGACCAATCACCATGATCAAACATCAGATCCACATCCCTATCACGGATAACTAAATCCTCAAAATACAAATTCACCAAGTGGCACACACATCAAAATGCCAACAACTAAGGTCACAAAATGAATCTCTCAAAGCCGTACTTAGAAACACCAAGTTAAATCAAAATTTCTCAATTTTTTGATTCACAACCAATCATCAGAACTACGATTCCTCAAAACTATGCCTAGTCATAACTAGGACGAGAAACTCCACAACAAGCCATATCCAACAGCAATCCTCCAAAACTTCTCCTAGAAGTTAACCACATCCAAGTCTCCAAAATGGAAACAAGTCTCCAAAAGACATTCTTAAAAGAGCATCGAGCTCACCTCACAATCAAATAAATCCTCAATGATATAGACATAAGTCCCCAAAAAAAATGATCTCACACCAATCAACTCACTCTGAGCACCACAACTCCGTCATCAACCCCGGTAAAAACTCCCCAAGGAAAGACACGAAAGAAAGGGAGCTACCAGTCCTAAAAAGGACAACACCTCATCTCTGTCTCTGAAATGAAAGACAACAAGGTCAAAGACTTCACCCTCTACATGGAAATAAGCCGACCAAAATCCAACAAATCCTCACCAAGGACTCAAGACAACAACGATGATTCTTATGGACCAACCAACCCCAAAACAATACACAACACAACGAAAAGAAAAGACTCACTCCTTGTGAAGTCCCTTACACGAACCAACACAAAACCCTTGTGGAAATCTGCATACACACTACGTGCGACCAAGGGAAACGAATGGGAAAACCAAACGTGGAAGTCATGCATATGACAAGGAATGCAACTACCAGAAAGAAAATCTACTCACATAGATAAAAATCAAAGGTACATGCAACACGTCTCCACGTAAGCACAAAAGCATGTCACAAAAATGCAGTAATAACATGGCATCTCTAAGCATATAAAGAAGGCATGCTATTGCCACACAACAAGAAGGCAAATGTGGACACAATTCCACCTACTCTTACATCACAACATCATAAATCATACTACTAACATGGTAGTAAACGAAATTGCATAAGACAACATGATGCAATAATGAACCCTTTGGACATCGTGTCCTAGAGTGTCTAAGAAAAGAAAGGACAATTCCTAGTCATAAATTGTCTCCAAAACCAATGTAACAACAACCTGTCTCAAAGCAAACGTGAGCCCTTACCACAACGGTAAAACTCTAACAATCCATCTCAGAATCTAAAGGTGACACTACAAGTGACACTATCAGTGTAGTGCTCTCACTATCTGTAACATCAATCAATCGACTTGATCCCAAAAGCCACCACGACTGATCGCCAAAAAAACCATCATCATCACCGATCAAAGGACAACGCCTATCAAAACAAAACCAATACTGATTCCACCCGAACTGCGCTTGTAGCTAGCCAGTACGGTAGCATGACAGTGCCATGCACCCGCCCACAAACATACCTACCCACGAAAACTGCAATCCCAGAGGAATCATCCTGATCAACCAAGGATCCTAAGAGGTCCATAACCTCATAATGGCCCAAAACCAACAAATCCACCACTACGGTAATGCCAAATGGCTCATCTCACAAGACCCCAAACAAAAGGTGACCATCCACCTACCTCAAAACCAATGCTAGGTCGACAACAACCTACATCACCATGAGACTGTGACTACAATCACCATCAACCTCAACTCATGCTTCAATGACCAATCCCGTGTCATGCCAAGTATGCAGCATAATTATGCATATACAATTCCAATCTAGCATACGTCACATGTTATGCTCCTTACATTAGAATAAAACAATGTTAAACAAACAACATACAACATGTAGCACATAAACACATAAACATGTTATCAACCAAAACATGTTATCATAAAGTATA
This sequence comes from Cornus florida, assembly GCF_030987335.1. Classification (NCBI taxonomy): domain Eukaryota; kingdom Viridiplantae; phylum Streptophyta; class Magnoliopsida; order Cornales; family Cornaceae; genus Cornus; species Cornus florida. The sequence continues at coordinate 28,407,332 of NW_026775580.1, read as the reverse complement.
TAAACAGATAGAGCATGGCAACAAAAGCAAGATATGCACCCAAAACCCATCATCCAAAGGTTTTCGAACCTAGGAGCTCTGATACCACTTGTGACGGTCCAAGTTTTTCAACCCGGTGCGTCAGTGATGAACCGAAAGATGATCCGATAATGGATCCGAAATGCGGAAGCAAAAGACAAACAACGGTCTCTAGAGATACAACATGACTCTAAGACACCATTGTGACCCTCAACGAGGTCACGGGACCCAAAGGAATCAAATACGGAAACAACATTCCAAAAACGGACAAGAATGCACCTAGGGTAAAAATCGTCATTTCTAGCCTAAAAGTGGGTGCCACCGAACACACCATTGGAAAGACAACGAAAAATCAATGAATTTAGACTCAAAAATCGCTTGATTCGGAGTCCGGATGAAGAAGATATGGCTAACGGAAGAAGAAGGGGCAAAACGGTCAAAAAGATGGCAACCAAGAACATCTAACCGGTTAGGAGACCTTCCTAACCGGTTAGGAGGCCAAAAATCACGAAAATTACACTGCCCACACTCATCTAACCGGTTACGAAACCCCTCGTAACCGTTTAGATGTGAAGGGGCAGTAAGGGTGCGACCCAAAAACCTGGCGGCAAGGGTTTTTCCGGGAAAAATGGAAATTTGAGGGCCAAGATGACATTTTCAGGAAAAGCTCAAAGAATAAACCCCCCTCAAAATCGAGTTTTCTACGTGACCCACAAGAAAAATTGAAAAATAAGCAATGTGAAATACCCAAAATGCCCTCCCAAGAAAACTGGTCCAGATGGTCCAAAAAGCTGCTAAATTTAAAAACTGAGAGCTGAACTTTGGATGCGATTTCCGATGCCAAGATGGCATTTTCTGGAAAAACACAAAAAAAAAACCCCCCCTAAAATCATATTTTCGATTCAATCATGTGAAGAACGGAATTTTTTTCCCAAAGAAAATTCCCAAAATACCTTTAGGTCAGAAAATGCAACAAAAGTGTAAAATGAGTCCGTAGGAGGCTCATTTCACCAAAGAAGAAGCTTTGCCCGGAAACGACCATGCACGCAAACGTAACTTACCTAGTGAGATGTGCTACAATGTTCAATGGCCCAAAAATATGGCCGATGCAAAATATGACCCCCCAAAGGGCAAAATGCCAAAAATGAAGTTTGGAACGAAAACTTGGAATTCAAAACTATGAAATGGTTTCAAAATGCCGCTTGGCCCTTGGCCACACTTCATACATGGTGAATAAATGCTAATGGAAGAATCAAAATGGAATTCCCACACCCAATGCAAACATGGTGAATCAAAAACTCAATATTTTACAATACTTTCATAATATTCCATAAAGTCAAAATTTACATAGGATACAATTTACATGTCATTGGCCTCTGGCCTCATCTCATACATGTCAAATACATCGTAAAGAGTGTACTCATGTACACATGTAGACATATAAGACTACAATTGGCATTCCAAGCCAACCTTCACAAAAGTGGAAGTCTCCAAGTCCACAAACCATCCAAGCATAATGAAGACCTCAACTTTGATTCTTGCACCTGAAATATGCCCCTGTATCATAGGGGTGAGTAACATAAAGCTACTCGTAGGAAATGAGCATGCATCGACCTACGTTTTACAAGTTGCATGATTTAATCATTGTGGTTCATTCCACCTAACGTCTATGTCAAAGGTAAGACTCAAGGAGCATCCTAGCTACCTAAGATCATTTCTATCATCAATCACCTCATTCATACAATTTTAGCAACATAGGTTCATGCTTACACAAAGCAACAACATAGGAGCATGCTTACACAAAGTAACAACATAGGAGCGGCTTACACAAAGCAACAACATATAGCTTCTCAAGGTTATCAACTTGAAATATAAAATGCAACATCAACTAAATATAACAATTTAGCATAATTAGAATATCTAATACCACACATCAAGACATAGATTCTCTAGGTTATCAACTAGAAATCTAAAAGTGTGAAATCAACTAAATATATCAATTTAGTATGGATGTAGTTAACAACATCAAAATCGCCAATAGCCAAAACCACAAGTTAACAAGGTAAACATGATTGTCAACTTGGAATTGAATGCGAAAACAAACAGTGGAAGACTTGGACATCACGCTCGGAATTCTACCTAGACCTCAATGGTTATTCCGGGCATTAACCCGCAAGGAAAACCACCCTAAGTGCGCACTATCTCAATGACTTAGAAGACCCACGTCCCCGTACTAGAGCCAAACCCTAGCCATCTTAACTTAACAATGTTCCAAGATTCCAAAATAAGCCAAATAAGTTCATAACTTATACATATTACTATTACATAGTAACAAGTTAGCAATATAACTCTCAATTGTGCATAATAAGCATTTCATATCCATAATACTACGAAATCACAAGCCAATAATATATTCATATTAGAAACATACTCTCATGAATATAAACTTAACAACAATGCTCTTCAATGCATATAACACAATCTAATGAATACATCACAAGTCTAAATCCATGCTCTTAAAATAGAAACAACTTCTAAAACACGATTAAATCTATGGATACACAAGATAGAATTTAATTACATCAAAATAATTAAACTCTCTAGATTTCAAATCATTTCCAATTGGCCCCAATTTAATATATGTTAATAGACATATCATGGTCATTACATATATTCACACACAAGCTTAATTAGGCCCGTGAAACCACCAAAATAGATTTTAATTAATCCCTTAATTAAAGTCTCTAGATTTCCAAACTCAACCAAATGCTCTCAAATTAAAGTATGTTAACAAACATGCCAAAACTTAATTTAGAAGCATAATACAACTCAATTCCATGTAAGGTATGGCCATGAACTTAAATATTTCACAAAAGATAAATATTAATTAAAAGAGCAATTCTTATTTAATTGATCCAAATTTAATATATGTTAACCAACATATTAAAATAAGATTTTCTACCATGCCACAATTAAAATAAAGTCACATATCATCATGAATTTTAAATCTTATACAAAGAATTAAAAATTACCAACTTTCTAGATTTGATACAAGGCACATAAATAAGTTGTATAATCTTGCTAAACACTCAATACAACACACACAAAAGCCTAAACTCAAAAAGTGCCCCGAACGGGCCCCGCCGGGTCCGAAAAAGTGGAAATCATGCAGACGCACTCAAATGGCAAAACTCTATGAACAAAAAAGATTAAAAAATGAGATAATATGAATAACGGAAGAAACGGCGTCGAAAACTGAGTCCCGAGCAGAGAGTTATGCTCAAAACAAGTTTGGCGCAAACTATGGCCAGAAACCCTGAAACTGGAAAACATCGTCCAAGAGGAAATTCTAAGAGTCCACGACTCGACGAAATGTGAAAATGAGTCCCATATGAGGATCCAGGCTAAAAACAAGACATTGAGCAATAACTTTCATTAATTGCACAATGATCCTTCCAAAAAGTGAAAACTGCGAAACTGCCCCAGAATGAAAATATCTTCCAAAAGATATTTTCTTAGATACCCCTGAAATAATATATCTTCAAAAGATATTTATAAAAAACACCCCAAGAAAAGAAAAAATTTCCAAAGAACTTTGCATTTATGCCCCTATGGACACCGAGAGCAACTAGAGTACTTTCTCACGATAGTAAAGATACGTACGTCATAGAAATCATTGGGAATGAAGATACGCGAAGTCAGAAACCAACTCCGAACACAAGAAGTGTGGTTACGCAAACAGAGTGACAAACGAGGAAAAGACGAAATAGGGAAAAAGGCAAAATAGGGAAAAGACAAAAAGTGAATAGTGTCGAAAAACGAAAAGTGCGGAACTGACTCGGTCCTCAAAGGAAGTTGTCAAGCCATATAAAAGAGTCTTGGAAATCACTCCAGAGTACTCAAGACAACACTAATCGACAAGAAACCAAACTCAGAAGGGAAAAGACAACGGAAAAAATTTATCCGAAAAATTCGGGTCATTACACAAAGGGCTCAGTGGAGCTTCTGACTGTAGGGATGTTGCTACCTCCTCTCATGTACCAAGCAACTCAACGTGTTCCTCTAATGCCTCTCCAATTGACAAAGGAGGAGAATCTATAAATGAGGATGACAAGGAAGATGCCAAAGATAAGAAGAAAAAGAAAAAGAAGAAAGAGGATGACTGCCATAACTTACTTGTTATGGGGGCTCTAGGTTTAGTCCTCAAAACCCTCTCTTGATGTTTTTTGCTGCGTGGAATGTCAGGGGTCTTAATTCCCCTGAAAAACAAAAGGAAATAAAGCAGATTATTAGTGTTCATAATTTGCATATGATAGATCTTCTTGAAACTAAGGTTCATGAGGCTAACATTGATGGTATTCATAAAACCATTGCCCCATCATGGCATATTTATCACAACTATGAGTTCTCTAGGTTAGGAAGAATCTGGTGTAGGTGCAATTTTTCACACCCGAACACTTAGAGAGGTAAATTAAAGAAAATATACAAAATATGAAAGAGACACCAAACAATTTTTGCAAGAGAAAACAATGATAGGAATTCGATGATCTTCTTCTCTTTTTCATGCTTTATTTATAAGTTTGTACAGAGATTTACATGCAGCCGTTATTGGCAGTTTTCTTTTCGAACGTGGGTGTTTATGGTTTCCTCATAATGCGGCCCTATCTTTCATGGTGGGCGTTATGGAAATTTGAATGTATTGATTCTGGGCCATTCCTTGGTCCGTTGTTGTTGAATGGATTCTCTTTTGCTAACTGGGCCGAATTGGCTTTCTTAAGTCTTCCTTGTTGGACCTTTGGCTTTTAAGCTATTCTAACATAAGGTGAGTTTAATATTTGCTAACACGTGGCGCGTTATGACTAGTGGGGAAATTTCCCTCCACACTTTGCCCCCAATTCCTTTTTATGAATTGTATTCATGTATGGAATCTGTAACTGTTTTCAGGAAGTGGAGAAGTTTCTGCGGATATTACTGCTTATCATTGCCATTTGTGCTTCCAATTTTTGGGGTCTCGTGTTTGCCTTTTCGATATATGCTTAACTTTATTTATATATTACGTTTTTATCATTCGAATGTCTGCATCTGCAATTTCTTCCTTGACTATAAGCAAGAGTCTGTCTACCTCTGCATAATCCTCTTTCCGTCCGTTAAGGTTAGTTACTCTTTCATTCCCTCTTTCTATCATTATGAGTCAAGAGAGTAGCGAACGAACCCATCGCGTTCGTGCATCTGATTCTAAATCGGGGATGTTAGCGGCATGTTCGAGTGGTGACATTGAGGGGGCCAATAGTGCTTCCTCCGGATATTATAGAAAGGAAGTATTTCTTTATCGCATAGTTGAGAAAGAAAAATCGTATCCCTTCTAACGTTACCCTTGAGGAGTATGACCATGATTTAAATTTTAGTACTGGTGAAGGTTTGGGAGAGGGCGAGATGTTCTTCTCATCTTTACACTTCCCTACTTTTTGGTTTCCTCTTAACTCATTCTATCTTCGGGTTCTATCAGCGTTGAATTTGGCTCCCCTTTAAGTTAACCCTAACTTCTTTCATATTCTTTCTTGCCTTCTTGCTTTGAATAGGGTTAGAGGTTTAACCTTGAATCTTGCTGATCTTCTACTCTGTTATACACTTAATAGAATAAAAGGTGAGAATGGTAGATTTCACTTTCACTCTAGGACGGGTAGAGCTCTTTTTAATCATCTTAACACTTCTAATAAAGAGTGGAAATATAAGATTATTAAGGTTGGAGGGGTGTGGCGCTCCTCATCTACTCGGGATTTCCCTATCCGAACAAGCTTTCATGCCCCATCTGTTCATGCGTTTGATGATTCGGGTGAGTCTTCTTGCTTTGTCTGTGTTGTAAAGCATTTCTGTTATATTTATGACTACTTGGGCCATAAAACTGACTTTTTTCCTTCAAAATTTGCAGATATCCGATTTGAGTATTTGCGGGTGTACGTCTGGGGTGACGTTCCCTCCGCTTGGGTTTTACTCTTATCTTCCCTTCTTGAGGCAATTTCTAAGGACGCCCCTGTGATTATTCAGAATCCCGAGGAACCTATTAACCTCGAGGCCTTCGATACCAAAGTTGATCTTGTTTCACCTGCCCCTCTTCTTTTTTCCCAATCTGCAATGGAACTTCCCCCTCCCAAACCTCATACGACCAGGAAAGAAAGGGATGCGGCTACTAAGCTACTGTATGAGAGGAAGAATACTCTTGCTGAAGTGGGTAAGTTTTCCCCTTCTCAAAAATAAAAGGGGCTTCTATTCGGGCAGGGGCAGAAGCACCCTCCTGTGAGGAATGATCCTTCTTCCAAGGGCTCAAAGCTTATGGCTGGGGATTTTAGAGGCAAAGGTGCCCTAGTCCCTGGCTCCGCTGACGTTGCAGGGAGCGATTTTGCGGGGTCTGCCGAAAGGTGGTTCCCCGAAATGCTGAAGGCTAATGGCTCCCCTATTATCATCGGTGATTCTGGAGCCAAGGACCCGGAGACACTGATGGGTTTAGCCGGAAGGATGTGACGACCTAGGGATAAGATTTTGCAACAACAAATGAGTGTTGACGATCTCCTTTCCCTTACTTCCATATCCATAATAGAGGTAATCCTTCCTGATTTCTCTCTTTTTTGTTTATCTGTTTTGGCTTCTTTATAGCATTATGTTCCTTTTTTGTAAAGCTCTTTCTTGATGTTTTCCTTTACGAAGAAGTTGTCAGCTACCTCTCTTCAGGTGAACCAATCTGCTTCCCTTCAAAAGAGGGTAGACCTTTTGAAGGCCTCCTTTACTGAAACGAAGAAGGAGAAGGTCCAACAGCTCAAGTCAATTTAGTACTTTGATAAGAGGGCCAAGGAGCTTGAAAACAAGGCGGCTGAGCTTGGCCTCTAGCTTGGGAAGGCGAATTCCTTGATCCAAACCTGGAAGGAAGGGGGTTTGGAAATGTTTAACCATTTTTCCCAAGTTGCCAATCTCCGTTATGCCAAGGGTTTTAGACTTGGCTTTGCTCAAGGACAACTTCCCTTTGAGGAGAGAGATTATGCTGATGCCAATGAGCACGATGACGAGTAGGGGCTCTTGATTACTAAAGAGTATGCCAAACCTTCTGCTGGTCCTATGGAAATTGAGTTTGCTGCTCTGCTGAAGGGCGAGGTGGCCACTAAGGTTTTGCCTCTCTCTATTATCCTTCGAGTTCTCAAGGGTTGCCTTCTTTGGCACTTGATGTGCCTTCTTCTATTCCAGCTACGGTGCAGCGGATTGATGCCTTTACACAAAGGTTCAAAGCGGAAGGTGGGGCTGAGCCCGAGGGAGATCTTGCACATGAGTAGTTTGTTGTTCATGTGTTTTTGACTCTTTTTGTTTTAGAGGTGTAAGGTATATCCTGCCTCCCTTGTAAATTCTTTATATATATATATATAGAAGTTTCATTTACACTTCTTGAGATTGCTTATGCTTGAGTTCCTGTTACGATCGACTTTTGTGGCCATTCGGCCTTTTGTTATAATCAACTCTTGTGACCCTTCGGCTTTGTTGGACTTCATCAATTTTTGATTGAATCTGATTGGGCATTTGGCTCTTGGGGCCTTCACCTATTTTTACGATTGGCTCTTGTGGCCATTCGGCTCTTTAAACTTGATCAACTTTCTAATCAAATCTGATTGGGCGTTCGGCTCTTAGGGCTTTCGCCTATTTTTGCGATCAGTTCTTGTGGCCGTTCGACTTTTTTGGACTTGATAAACTTTTTGATCAAATCTGATTAGGTGTTCAGCTCCTGGGCCTTCGCCTATTTTTGCAATCGGCTCTTGTAGCCATTCGACTTTTTGGACTTGATCAACTTTTTGATCAAATCTGATTGGGAGTTCGGCTCTTGGAGCCTTTGTCTATTTTTACGATCGGTTTTTATGGCCGTTCGGCTTTTTAAACTTGATCAACTTTCTGATCAAATCTGATTCGGCATTCAGCTCTTAGGGCCTTTGCCTATTTTTGCGATCGGCTCTTATGGCCGTTCGGCTTTTTAGACTTGATCAATTTTCTGATCGAATCTGATTAGGCATTCAGCTCTTAGGGCCTTCGCCTATTTTTACGATCGGTTGTTGTGGTCATTTGGCTTTTTGGACTTGATCAACTTTTTGATCAAATCTAATTGGGCATTCAGCTCTTGGGGCCTTCACTTATTTTTACGATTAGCTCTTTTAGCCATTCGACTTTTTGGACTTGATTAACTTTCTGATCAAATCTGATTAGGTGTTTGGCTATTGAGGGCCTTCGCCTATTTTTGCGATCGGCTTTTGTGGTTGTTCGGCTTTTTGGACTTTGATCAACTTTCTGATCAAATCTGATTGGGCGTTCGGCTCTTGGATCCTTCGCCTATTTTTGTGATCAGCCCTTGGGGCCGTTGGTTTCCCCCCCCCCCCCCCCCCCTTGTGAAGGTCCAAACATAAAAAAAGTGTCTTGATGTGGGGACAATCCGTTTTTATCGGGCCCATGTAGTCAAAACGGGTCTCTCCCTTAATAATGGGTTGTGATGGGCCTCCATTATTAAGGGGGTTAACCCACTGATACTAAAGTCTAGTGGTTCTGTTTTAACTATAGAGGAAATAATTCCTTTTTAGTTAATGTGGGACATTGATTGATTTGAAAGGAAATTATTCGTTTGAAAGGACTGGACTCCAAAAAAAAGCGGGGATGGCTCTGAATTATAGATCCATGATAATGGGCTCCGATTATCCATAAATCACATAATTCAGGGTCCTCACCCACTGGTTATATACCAACTAGGTTGTACTTTAATAATAAAAGTAATTTTTCCTTTTTGGTCGATGTGGGACCCTGGTTTTTAAAAAGGAAACATCTTTATTGAAGAAGGTGTGGGGAATGTGTGGAGACCTCTAACAATGGGGAATTTTGATAATAGATTTATCATCAATAGGTTCCTATTATCAAGGGGTCCCACTCACTGATTTGTAAATAAATCAAACAAGTTTACAAGAGTAGCAAAGAAGTATATTTTCTAGACGATGTTAGACATCGTTATTTATAGATAGAGTGGTTTTGTCTTTCTGTAACAAGATAAAAGGTGTGAAGTGGAGACCCTTAATAGTGGGTCCCATTATGGTTTACTTACTATCTGGGGTCCACTCCACTGCTTACATTTTATATTATTTTTTGATTAAATACCAACTGAGAGTCTTGTTTTTACTCGATGTGGGACTTTCAAAAAGGACAAAAGGTAACTTTATTTATCGCAAAAATAAAGTACTAGAAAACATTGTACGATTACTTTACTGAAAATTCCTTTTTAAATTCATCGCATTCCTTGGTTTGGCCATTTCAGTGCCATCTAGGTGTTGGAGTCTGTAAGCTCCTTTTCGAATCACATCTGAGATTCGATATAGGCCTTCCCAATTGGGTTCCAATTTGATGACATACTTTTCTGACTTTAGAAGCACCAGGTCTCCTGGATTGAAGCCTCTATGTCTGACTCTTTTGTTATAATTATTTACTAGCTTTTGCTAATATGCAACTAGCCGAATAGCCGCTGCTTCTCTTTTTTCCTCCACGAGATCTAGATTGTGCTCTAGAAGTTGATTATTTAACCTCTGTTCCCAAGCTAAGCTAAGGATGATAGGTGCTACCATTTCAGTAGGGATTACGGCTTCAGTTCCGTAGGCTAAAGAAAAAAGAGTTTCACTCGTGGGGCGACTCAAAGTGGTTCTGTATACCCATAGGACATTTGGCAATTCATCCAGACATTTTCCTTTTTTGTCTTCAAGCTTCTTTTTTATGCAGACGAAGATTGTTCTGTTGGTTATTTCTGCCTACCCATTGCCTTGTGGGTGGTACATAGCTGACATTTTTTGGTTGATCCCGTATTTTTCAAAGAAATGCTGAGTGTATTGATTGTTCAGATTTGAACCATTATCCATAATGATGGATTTTGGTATTCCGAATCTACATATTAGATTATTTCAGATGAATTTTCTCACCTGAACGTTAGTTACACTTGTGTATGCTTCCGCCTCTACCCATTTAGTGAAATAGTCAGTGGCTGACAAGACGTACCTTTTCTGTGATGCGGTTGGCGGTAAAGGTCCTATTACGTCCACCCCCCATTGAGCGAATGGCCAAGGGCTACTCATTGTGTGCATCTCTTCTAGGGGTTGATGGATAAAGGGGGCATACCTTTGGTACTTGACGCATCTTCTTGAATATTCTTCGGTTTCCCTTACCATGTAGGCTAGAAGTAGCCTTGACTCAGAGCTTTGTGAGCTTGTGATCTGCCCCTAGAGTGATTTTCGCATTCTCCTTCATACAGTTGCTTTAAAACTTCTCTGGATTCTGTGAGAGTCAGGAATTTGAGGTAATGCCTTGAGTGTGATCACCTGAAGAGCTATCCCCCTACAACTGAGTACCTGGCAACCTTTATTCTTAGCTGTCAAGCTGCTTCTTTGGAATTGGGGAGTTCCCCCCTTTCAAGGTATATTAGAATATGATCTATCCAGCTCGGCTCCCATAGAATGACTAGCACTTGTACCCTTCTTGTGATACTTGGTGTATCCAAAATATCGATGGGGATGACCCTAATCAATAACTCATCTGCTGAAGATAGCGCATAGGCCAAGCGGTCGGCGATCAGGTTTTCTTCCCGGGATTTTCCAAAATTCAATTGTGTCAAAATACTTTACCAGTTTCTCAACTTTTTTATATGCATTCATTATTTCTTCTCTCCCGTCACCTATCTGGTGATGAGCTGTGAGTCACTGTGAGCTCGGAGATACTTTACTTGATACTTCTTGGCTAGCCTGTGCCATGCCTATAGTGCCTCATATTCTACTTCATTTTTTGTGGCTAGGAATTATAGTCGGATTGATTGTTGGAGTTTGGTCCCCTCGGGGGTTCTTATCTCCAACACTGCCCCGGCTCCATTCTGGCTTGAGGAGCCATCTACATATAACTCCCAGCAGGGGTTTTCTATGATTTGCTATTCCTCTCCTGGATCAATATCCAAGAGGAAATCTACAACCACTTGTCCCTTTCTCGCAGTGCGTGGTTTATACTAAATGTTAAAGGAGCTTAACTCAATTGCCCATTTGGTAAACCAGCCTGAAATACCTGGCTTACTGAGAATTGCTCTAATAGGATGTGTCGTGGGGACTATTATCCGATGAGCCTCGAAGTAATGCCAAAGCTTTTTTTTTGCCTGGACTAAAGCGAGGATGACTTTTTCTGCCAAGTACTTGGTTTCTGCATCAGTCATGGTCTTACTAAAACAGAAGACTGGGTATTGCTTCTTTCCCATTTCTCCTACCTGGGCCGAACTAGTCGCCGATTGGGATACTGCTAGATAGAGGTACAACAGTTCTTCAGGTTTAGGGGCAGATAAAATTGGGGGGTTCGTCATGTACTCCTTATGCTTTTTGAGAGTTTCCCCCAATGTCTCCCTTTCTTTCATTGATTGCATGGAAGAAAGGCTTGCATTTATCTAACAGCGTGGATATGAAACGGCTAAGAGCCGTTATTCTCCTGGTGAGGATTTGAACTTCCTTCATGGTTTGAGGCTCTTTGTTCTGTAGTAGTTTTGTCAATTAAGCGGGGCTTGTCTCTATTCCTCTCTTGTTCACTAAATGACCAAGGAATTAACCTGAGGATACCCCGAATGAACACTTTGCTAGATTTAGGCTCATTTTGTTCTCCTTGAGAGTGTCAAATACGTCTTACAGATACTGCAGGTGATCTTTCTTGTCTTCGCTTTTTACAATCATGTCATCTATATAAGCCTCAATTGTTCGGCCGATCTGCTTTTCGAATACTTTATTGATGAGCAGTTGGTAAGTTGCCCCTGCGTTCTTCAATCCAAAGGGCATTCTTTGTAGCAGTAGGTCTCGCGTTCGGTAATGAAAGAAATCTTCTCTTCATGCAAAGGGTCTATTGGGATCTGGTTGTAACTTAAATAAGCATCAAGAAAAGTTAGTTTTTCATACCCGGTCGTAGCGTCCACCTCGATTTTGGGTAGTGGGAAACTATCTTTCGGGCAACCCTTGTTCAGGTTGGTGAAGTCAATACATACTCTCCACTTGCCATTTTTCTTCTGGACAACAACTACGTTTGATAACCATTGGAGGTATTGGACTCCTCGAATGAATACTGCTTGCGAAATTCGGTTGACCTCTTCAGCAATGATTTTGTTTCTTTTAGGGGCGAATCTTTTCTATTTTTACTTCACTGTGTGGTGGCTCTAGTCCATGTTCAGGTTGTGACACGCTATCTGTGGGTCAATTACTAGCATATCCCAGTGATTTCAAGCGAAGATGTCGACATTCTGCCTTAATATTTTTGTTAGCTCTTTCTTTTCCTGGGTTAATTGGAGCGTCCCCATATAGGTTAGCCTGAGCTCATCCCCTGCAACTATCTGCACAGCTTCTAGGGGTTTTTTGGTTTGACGTTCTTCTTCTGGCTCTTTTCCTCTTCGAGAGAGGAGGAGCCTGGTAATTGCTATTTCAGCAATTGTTTTCCTTTATTAGTTGGACAAATAGTAGTGTGGTAACACTCATTTTTCGCCACCTGATCCCCCCATATATCGATAACTTCTCCACCATTGGGGTTAACGCATCTCATTACTTGATGTAGAGTTGATAGGACTTCTTTCATACGGTGGATCCATCCTCTACCCATTAAAAGGTTATAGGTCGGGTGGATATTGATAAGCGTCGAATATTACATATTCAAGCGCCCTTAATTGCATTAGTTAAGTCCATTATTTGGTCTTTGTATATAGATTATCTTCATTTTTATGTTTTTGTGTATTTGCAGGTTTATTTACTAAAAAGAAATAAAAATAAGGTTTAAAGGGTTTTTGAAGAACAAGCCATATCGAGCCTAAATATCAAGCGATTTTCAAGAAGAGATGGCCTAAATATTCAATGGGCACATTCAATATTACATAAGGAAAAAAGTGGACTCATTTTAGCCTAAGGATTGCATTGCGTCCGGACGCAAACTTCATGCACAATTCCTGCGTCCGGACGCTAAGAAGGCTTCGAAGAAACAAAATGCAAAGTTAGAAAAAAAATAAAAAAAATAAAAAATAAAAATTACTCCAGTAACTGATCAAATCCATGTTCAGACGTAGGACTTCGCGTTCGGACGCCAGGCGCCGCAGCCACATAAAGGCACTCCACACGCGCACGTAATACAAGCACTCTGGCACTCCACATCCGGACACTAATTCCTGTGTCCGAATGGTGTGTTGCATCATTACACGATCACAAGTTGCAATAAGAGTGTGGTGTGTGAAATGAAATGTGGCCAAGTTTGAATTTATAGAATGCCACTACCACTACTAACTATTAAAGTAGCTAGAGTGAGTAGGGATATTCTCAAGGGAAAGGAAGCGTGTTTTGAAATCAATTGTTGGGTCAATAGGTCGAATGATCAAAAGATGGTTTGATTGATTAATTAAACTAAGATTCAACTAAAAAAATGCAAGTAAATAACAATATAGAAATTAGGGAAAGATAAATGAGAGAGAGGTCGTGGGGCTTAGAATTCACCACTAAGCTTCACTTCACCAAACACTAGCAATTGTAAATTAATGGGGAAATTTAAATTGTAAAATGTGTGTGTGTGTCACTACTAGAAAACAAAGCATGATGGATGGCAAATAAGTATAGATTCTCTAGTCAATCTAATGAATAGCACAACCTATCAAATGAGCCTAATAACCATTCAATTTAAACACAATTAGTGCACACATAAAAATCTAGAGAAATGTACTCTTTGCACTCATAAGCATGGAACATCAACAATAAGAATGGATTGTCCACCTACCCTAGAAATTAAAGCAATTACACTACAACTAAGCTAGTGACATGAAAATTAAACTAATTAAACTAAAGGTATGGCATAATCCAGCAAGAAATGAGTGTGAACTATCAAATAAACCATAAGAGTGTTCAATTAAGCACTATGACTTGACAATCACTAGATTTATTACATCAACATACATAGACATGCATCAATTTCATTAAATCTAGAGACAAGAACATGAACATCAATTCTAGCATACATAGACATATAGATAGAACTAAATGATCAATTGAAAGCATTAATCCATACAAATCAAGAAAAAATTACAAGATTTATATTTATTCATGGTCAAAACATCTATTACAACTAAAATCCCCAAAAATACATAAAAGCTAGGTTTAAGAAGCAAGCCTAGGGGCTATCTAGCCCCAAGAAAAGGATTTAGCCACTCGTTGTAGTAGTCATGGAACCCTCACGGGCTAGCTTGGAGGTTGGCATCATCATCTTCATCCTTCCTTTCTTCCCAAAACCCTAGTCTAGAGAGAGAATATTTCTTTTTCTTTTCTTTTCTTAGAGAATTCTATCAAGATATTTTTCAATTATGTTCAATGAATCAATTACAAGACTTTGAGTAGGCACCAAGTCAGAAATATAGCCTATAATTGGAAGAAATTCATAGCTACACAAGTTATGTAGAGATCAGCATGCTTGGGAATCAGACAGCTCACTGCCAGTAACATTTTCAATCGATCGAAGATTCTCGATCGATCAAACACTTAGCTTTAATCGATCGAAGCTAATGCGGCATCAAAAATATCTTCTGGGCCTTATCCACTTTGCTGAGTTGGCACCGCCTCATTTCGATCGATTGTAGAACTCTTTGATTGATCGGGATTCCTTTTGATCGATCGAAGCCCCTCCGGTGCATTTCCTTGGCTTCTTTCCAACTTTGCTCCTTGGTTCTAAAATTGAACTAAATGGATCTTATTAGCCTGTTTGAACTTTATTAACCTGAAATAGGTAAAAACATAAATAATTACTTAAATCATGAAAGTAAGATAGATGAATGGACTAAAATACCACTGAGTTGGCACTGCCTCATTTCGATTGATTGTAGAACTCTTCGATTGATCGGGATTCCCTTCAATCGATTGAAGCTCCTCTGGTGCATTTCCTTGGCTTCTTTCCAACTTTGCTCCTTAGTTCTAAAATTGAACTAAATGGCTCTTATTAGCCTGTTTGAACTTTGTTAACCTGAAATAGGTAAAAACATAAATAAGTACTTAAATCATGAAAGTAAGATAGATGAATGGACGAAAATACCCTAGCTTAGGTGCTAAATTGCGTCACATTTAACCACTTCTCACACCCCCAAACTTAGATACTGCTAATCCCTAGCAATGAACTACAAGGAAAAGAAAGAAATAAACATCTAAGTAAATATGAACTAGAAAACAATAAAAGGAAAATGCCACTTTCGTAGGGAACACGATTACATTTAGCGTATGCAACAAGCCTTTTAAACCCCTAGGTTACCCCTAGTGGACGAGTAAAGTCTCGTGAGGGTTTTCAGAAATGATACCCATTAACATTGAGCTCTTTCTCACTAAAGAGGCACCAATATACAAAACAAGCATTGGGAGAAAACTACCTCATGTATGCAATTTTTCAACCCTTTCCAAGCAATCTCCCAAAATCTCAACACCAAGCAAGCAAGTATGGTCCTCCACACATCAAGACAATGATCATATAAATCAAAACAACTCTAGAATCCTTTTTAAGTGAACCGGCATCAAATATGTTGTTATCTAAGCCAACCAAAGAAATAATCACATCCGGCCTCAAACTAGCACACAAATCTAGTATCAATCATCAAGATAAAGAGTGGACCTTTTATTAAAGTTTTATTCATCTAGATGCGCTTATTCTTTTCACTTGATTTTTTTTTTTTTTTTTACTAACCTAGAGGATCAAAGATAGAAGCATGGTATAATATAGTGATCTATTAAGCTTTTTAGTGATCCATGAGGTCGAGTATTAGGTCAATGACTCCCAAACTGGACGGCTTTAGGGTATTAGGTGTTTGAACACCCCTAAGGACTTACAAGCTCAAATTGACTAGGCTACAAATCAAAACTACCTCCATCTAATCATTTCCCATTTCTCACCTTTTGGGAGAAGTCCTCACTTTTTTTTTATTTACTTTTGCACTTTTTTTTTTTTTTTTTTTTTTTTTAACCTAGAGTTTGGGTCCTCCACCTTTCGGCACGAGAAATTCAGTATTTGATGAGGCTAGAATCCCGGCTACTCAATGAAAAGGGTTTGTTATCCACCATTATCAAGAGTGAAAGCTTTCAATGCACTACTATAATAACCTGGTCATTTTCCTTCCTTTGTTTTTTTCGATGATTTCTTTTTTCGTCCTTTTCCCTATTTTGTCTTTTTCCCATTTATCATTTTTCTTTGCATAACCTTACTTTTTGTGCTCAGATTTGATTCCGGCTTTGCATGCATCCATAATATTTGATTTCCAAGGTAATTGTATTTTTACTTTCGTAGAAAATACATTCTAGTTGCTTACTTTTTCGTAAATGGCATGGATGCATAGTTTCTTTGAAACATTCTTGATTTTTGGGGTTTTAGTGTAATTATGCAAAGTAATTATTTTTTGTCTTTGGGACCATTTTGTAATTTAATTTGAAAGATATTTTGGAAAAGGACCTTTTTGTAATTTTTGGAAGGTGTGACAAGTGTCACATTCTTATGGAGCCACTTGTTGGCATTGGGGTTGAAAGACTTGGATGCACCATCTTGTGACATTTGGAGGGTGGAGATTTACCCACTTGTTGGCCTAAGATAGGTGCACTTGTTGGCTTAGGTGATTGACAAGTGTAGGCTTAGGATTAAGCCTAGGAAGGAACCATGCATTGGTGACAAGTGTAGGCACTAAATTTAGTCTTGCATTGTGTGTGTGTGAGAGGTAGTGTAAGAGCACATAGTGAGTGGAGGAATACTAGATCCTCCACTCACCAAATTTCACTTTATCACTTTTATTTCCTTTGTTCTCAAAACCCTAATCTAGTCACCATTGAAGAAAAGCTTGGTTTAGAGCTTATTGTTTCATTTTGGCCTCCTTCCACTCACCTTAGACCATTAACCTTGGAAAGTAAAAGTTTCCTCTCACTCTCCTCTTCAAAACCCTAGATTTGTTTTCCATTTTAAGCTTGGTTGCTTGGGATTATAGAGATTCAATTCTCTATTGAGATAGGGGTGGTAGTATGTTTATACTTCAAGTGTTTTAAGTCCTTTGGGGTTTGATATATATTGTGTACATATTTTTAATATGATAGTCTTGCATATTATAGGAAACCCTCACATCTTGACTTAGGGTTTATTGATTTAAGCATGTATGATATGTATATATCTTGTGTAGAGAGAGTATATGATTTAGTGGTATGCTAGATTCTAGTATTTTCACATGTGGTAGTGATGTAGAACTCTTGTAGAATTATTGATGGTGTATGCAAGTCTTGTTAAACCGAATTGCTATAATTATTGTAATGATAATTCTATATACTTGTTGGTTACTATTTGCAATTATTTTAGAGGCTTATTACTATAATGTTAAGATTTAGTATATAAAGCTTATTGTTGAGGTATGATTTGAATTGATATGTTGGTGGTATTGTATTATACATTACATCATGGTAAGGACTTATCATTTGGTATGTTATTTTAGACTTGGAACCCTAAGACATGGTTTGTGTAGTTTCAAAATACTTGTGCATGGAAGGTGGTTTATATGCCTTAATCATTATATATAAGTGTTGAGCTTAAATTATGATTTTGGATTCTCTTGGGACATTGTTATAAATGACATGGCTAGAGTTTGGCTCTAGTGCAGGAGGTATGAGTTCTCCCCATTTATAGTGCGCACTAGGGTGGTATTCCCAGCGGGTTAGTGCCCGGAATAACCGTTTAGGTCTTGGCATTATCCGAGATTTGATGTCCAAGTTTTCCACTAATTGATTTCACATTCAATTCCAAGTTGACAACCAATGTTTAATTGTAACTTGTAATTTTTGTTGTTGGCGAATTGATGTTGTTAAGTACATTAATATTGATATTGTGTTGTTAAAGAATCATTTAAGTTAGCTTAAGATGATCCCTTAGAACACCTTAAACATAGATGTTAAGTGGAATGATCCCTTGTATTCGTTTATATTAATCTTGCAATGATGTTGAAACTTTAGGGTATACGCATATGCTTCTTCCTACGAGTAACTTAATTACTCACCCAAGTTGTTTGGGTTATTTTATAGGTAAGGAAACTATGTTCTCAGATGCTCATCATCCATAGTGGCTTATGAGCAATTTGGAACATTTTGTATATTAACATGCACTTGTTTAGTGGTGTGTGCCGTCGTGTATGCACCAAATTTGCAATAAAATAGTATGGCCAAGTTTTAAATTTATAAATACCACTACTTCCTCTAACTAAAAAGATAGCTAGGGTGAGTAGGGATCGTCCCAAGGGATTTTTAAGCATACTTGTAATGGAAACAATGTATAAGGTTAGTAGGTCGAGTGATCAAGAGATGGTGTGTTTGGTTGATTAAACGACAAACTAAACTAAACAAGTTCAATGTAACATAAGCAATTTAAATGAAATTTAGAGAAAACAAGAGAGTGAGGTCTTGGGGTCTAGAGATCACCACTAAACATTACCATTCTAGACATTCAATGCATAATTAATGATGGGAAACATGTGTTGCAATTTGAGAGTGTGTGATTGATTGTTTCAATAAGTATGGATGACGAATTAAACATATATTGTCTAAGCAACCCAGTGAATAGCACAATATATTAAACTAAGCCATTAATCCTTCCTTTAAGCTCACAATCCAAACACATCACATGGTTAGAGAATAATACTACTTGCATTCATAAGCATGGAACATCAAACAATAAGCATGTATTGTCCTCCCATTTAACAACTAAGGCAACTACACTACAACTAAGCTAAGGGCATGGAAATTAAACTAAAGAAACTAAGGGAGAGGCACAATCCATCAAGACATGAGTATGAACCATCAAATAAACCATAATAGTATTCCATTAAGCACTATGCCTTGACAATCTCTAGATCTATAGTATCAACACACATAGACATGCATCAATAACACAAAAAACTAGAGATAAACACATGAACATCTATTCTAACATATATAGACATATGGATAGAATGAAATGCTCAATTGGAAGTATTAAACCACACAAATCATTGAATAAACAAGATTCATATATAAAATAAGTGTCAAAGCAAGATTACAATAGAAATCCTCTCAAAATACAAAGCATTAGAGTCTAGAAGGCATGCTTAGGGCTAACTCTAGCCCCAAGAAGATGTTTAGCCACTCATTGAAGTAGTCATCCAACCCTCAAGGGCTATCTCCATGGTAGGAATGACCTTCTTCTTGATGGAAACCCTAGAAGAATGGAAGAACTCCTAAAGATGTGTCTCTAGCCTCTCCTCCTCTCTTTTCTTCCTCTCTAAGAATGTTTCTTCCAAGTCTATGAGATGGTATATGAGATATATATCACCTATGTTGAGATATGATATAAAAAAGGCTCAAAATCCTTATATAGGTAGGTCAAGTGTCACACCCAATGGTCTGGATTCGTGCACTAGGGTCCTTACAATGATTGCACCATGAGCCAACTTTTAATGAGCTGGAACTTATTTTTTTTTTGGACTTGAGGAGGTTCGATCGATCGAACTATGTAGAGATCGATCGAACTGTGCTGAGATCCATCAAATGCTGCAAAGATTGATCCATCCTTGGTGGCACCTTTTTGAATAAAGACAAATCTCTCAGATATTTTGGGAGGCCACATCAGACCGAACAGAGACAACGGCATCCTCCAAGGTCTGTATACGCTCTCATAGGTCGGGTGTCTATGCTGAAGCATCATGTATGACTGGGTCATGAGAATGATGCAAATCCTGACTAGCCTCTGGAACATGTAATGGCGACCCGACAGGATAGTGATGTGGTAGCTCCTCTGTTGGAGGTTGTTGCTCCAAGTCTATCTCCATATGTACCGCAGCCGCTTGTGCATCTGCCAGATTGTCTGCTGCTGCTACCATCTCCACCTCCTCAGCCTCCTCCGCTGCTAGGATAGCGTCCTCCTCTAAGCTCCTGATAAGAGCATTGTAGCTCTTGTTCCAGTCCTTCTTGCCGTAATGGCAAGCCCCAGACTCGAAATGCTCCTGTAAGTGGAAAGGGTAGCGTTGGTCTCACAGAATCTATGTGATGAGGTGAGCAAATGGAAGATACTTAGCCCGCTTAGGCTTTACCTTGCTAATGTAGTCTGTGTATAGCTTTATAATGACACTCCAATAGAGTGCCGGAATGGAGAACCACTGCCCGGTGTAGAAAGCATATAGGGCTGCCAGGAAGTCAGAACGCCACTGGATCTTATGCCCCGCCATACATATATTTCGGTACAAGACCGAATCAAAGAACCATAAGTCGTCGGGCAGATAAGTCCTGGTGGCAAAAGTCTCGCCAGCTGCATAATGGCCAGTAAGGGCAACGACCATGTCTACATCAGAAGGCCTCCTCAGAATAGGATAATCTAGTCTTGGAAGGCAGACATGAGGGCACCTAGAAGATGTAGCCAAAGTGTCAACGGTGATGCGGATGAGATATCCATCAATAGTAGTCTGTAGCTCTGATGGATTACCTGGGGCCGGCTGGAGGTTCTGGAAGAACATCCGAATAAGCCGCGGGAACACTGGATAAGTAACGGGTGCCAGAATGGCTAGAATGCCATGCCGCTCAATGTCATCAAAAGCTGTCTGGGTCAAGACTGACCGGGAGAAGAAAGATATATCAAATACTGACTCATGGGATACACATAGGCGTCTGAACTTCCAGACGGGTCGGTCTCGGACCTGGCCAGGCTATGCCGGTGGTGGGGAAGGAGAAGATATGTATTCATCCTCATCAGGATGGGATGAAGATGCAGAAGCGATAGAGGTAGAGCGGTCAGATTGAGCCGGAGCTAGCTCCACATACTCCTGTAACTGCTTAGGCTGCTCTAGAGCTGGATCCCAAACATGAGAAGGTCCTGCCTGGTCCTCTACTCGCTGTCGTACCCTCCTTGGATATTGTCATCGGACGACTGTCTTAACCCGTGCCATGGCCTGAAAAAGAATAAAACACTTGCAAAGTTAGCAATCAGATAATAAAGAATTAAAGCACAACATATAGAAACATATTTGTCAAGTAAGATAAACAACTCAGAGTAATGGACATGAATCTATGCAAGAGATAATGCAACTAGGTAAACAGTGATAAAGTGAAGCTTGTTAAACAGTGTAAGTATGGAATGCATCCAATGTGGAAAACACAGGCATTGGGCATCAAGAAACTAGCATGAACACTGTAGATGGTGTGTGAAGTGTACATCTGCAAATCTATGAAGTTCGATCGATCAAGAAAATGTGAGATCGATCTCTCTCAGATCGATCAGGAGTAAGTTCGATTGATCTTTCTCAGATCGATCTGAGAAAACTTCGATCGATTGAACTGCTTCGGGAAATTTAAAAAGCCACAGATCTGTGACGTGGATGACACGGGGGGTACCCAAGCAAACTTGTGGGCCCCCCTACACCTCAACAACACAATATTGATCACTTGTATAGGCACGTGACCCCCAAAATTGAATCAAACTCAAAATATATACAAAAATATATATACATATATACACATATAGATACACATGCTTCAAATATCACATATGGCAAGAAATTAATCATAGGAACTCAGATCTAACATGGAAAACATTAAAACATGAAGATTAAAACTCAAAATCCCAAAAATGGAACTCAAACTTACCAAATCTCGACGAGAGAAGTGGTCTGAGAGAGAGAGATGAGATCTGAGATGGAAGATGAAGTTTCGAAGCTTGTGGAAGGTCGCCGGAGGCTCGTTGGAGGTTGGGAAGGTAGGTTGCAGCGGTGGGAGATGATGAGGGTCGAGATCGATGTGCAAACCGATCAAATGACCCTAGGGTTTCTATTTTTAAAAACTGCCTCCATTATGTTCAATCGATCTGGAAATATTTTCGATCGATCGAACATAAACTGATCTGAAAAGAACTCAGATCGATCTAACCTAGTAAAACATATTTTTGGAATTTTTTTTTTTAAATATATTTTTAAAATTAAAATATTTTTGAATTAAAAATAAAAATAAAATCTTTTTGAGGTTTTTGAAAATAATATAAAATAAAATAAACGTTAAAAATAAAAAATGTAGTTAAAGTCAAAGTCAACAACGAAATACAGATCGATCACTCTAAGATCGATCTGGAAGATACTTCGATCGATCGAATAGGTAAAAACCTGCAGATAAATTCGAACGATCAGACAGAGAGCTGATTTATGCAGGGTTCAAAAATTTTCTAAGTGTTGGAACTGAATATCGATCTGAGAGAATATTTGATCGATCTTGGAGTACTCAGATCGATCTGAACTAAAGTTCGCTCGATACACAGAGAGGTGAAATATACAAGTTTGATGCAGGAATGAATGTTTGATCGATTGAACATCCTTTGAGATCGATAGAACAAGTGCAAAATGC
This sequence comes from Cornus florida, assembly GCF_030987335.1. Taxonomy (NCBI): domain Eukaryota; kingdom Viridiplantae; phylum Streptophyta; class Magnoliopsida; order Cornales; family Cornaceae; genus Cornus; species Cornus florida. Next base: position 28,384,863 of record NW_026775580.1, on the reverse strand, counting down.
TTATTTTTAGGATGAAAGTGCATGCATTTCTCAATCACAGTTCCTAGCAATATGTATAAACCCAAAATATATCTAGACGACGCAAGAAATGAAAGGTAAAATAGAAATGAGGGAGGGATAGGGTTGTAAACCCTACGAAGCATTTACTAGTCTTTAACATCTCTAGCAAGACGTTGAGCTCTTTTAGCCCGGATCAAATATCTTGCTATGCATCCCCTCCTTGACAGGGTGACAAACACTTTGAACCCCATCCAACAAATAGTTTTTTAAGGAACTTGTTGGATTTGGATCAAAAGACATTGATGGTCCTTGGTCAAAACAACTCTTGGGCTTTCATGCAAATTTCTTTGAATCCTTTTTGGTCAGCAAACCATGGGAATGTTCAATATCAAGTAGAGACTCAACTTTATCAAATTCATTGGCAATGCATTTTTCAACAACACACACTTCTTCATGCTTGTCTATGGAATTCGGGGTCAGATTAAAGATGTTTAACTTCACCTCCATATGCCCAAATGAGATTTTTATTATCCCTATCCTACAATTTATGTTGGCATTCGCGGTTGCCAAGAAGGGACGGCCAAGGATAATGGGAATTTGGCTCTTGGGGTTCGGAACCAGTTCCGTGTCTATGACAACGAAATCAATGAGGAAGAAGAACTTATCAATATTAATCAAAACATCCTCAATGATACCCCAGGGCTTTTTGATGGATCGGTCGGCAAGTTGTAAAACCACCGACGTCAGTTTCAAGTCTCCTAAACCCAATTTGACATACACTGAATAGGGAAGAAGGTTGACACTTGCCAATAATGCAAGAAGTAGTAGGTGAACTAGGGTCCTTAAACTTTGGGAGAGTGTTATGTTGTAAAATGGAGCTCACTTGCTCGGTCAAGACCACTTTTCTTAGTGCTTGGTTTTTGTTCTTCCTCTTTTGGGTGCAAAGATCTTTCAAAAATTGGGCATAAGCCAGAAGTTGCTTAATTGCATCCAAAAGTGGAAGATTAATCTTCACTTGCCTAAACACATCAATGATTTCATTAGTCTTGGTCTTTTGTTTATTAAGAGAAATGGATCCTTTAAAGGCATCCAGAAATGGAGCTTTAGGCTCAAAAGCTTTTTCAAAATCTTTCTTTGAAGAATTTTCAAACTGTCACAAGAATTTTTCAAATCATCTTTCAAAGCTTTGTTCAAATCATTTTCCATATCTTTTTCCATAAAGGGGTCATGTACATGCAATGAAGGAGGAATAGGATGTGAAATAGATGGGTGTTAACTTTTGGTTGCACCAGTTCACTCTCTTCATTGGACATACTCACTTGGTTGTCCACAATTCTCCTACTTCTCAAGGTTGTCACCGCATTGACATGTTCGATTGTGTGACCTTCCGATGAGGAATGAGTCTCCACAACACATTGTTGCTTTAGTGGTGCATTCAAAGGCATCTTCCCTTTCTCTCTAGCATTCAAAGTACTAGTTATTTGCCCTACTTGGGTTTCTAGCTTAGCAATGGATTGGGAATGGGAATGAAGCAATGGAGTGGTCGCTTCTAGAGTACCTAAAGAGGTCAAAACTTTTTCCTCAAAAGTGGGACTCCTAGAATTTCCTTAAGAATATGATGATTGGTTACGAAAATGAGAATTAGAGAATTGATTACCATGCGATTGAAATGATGATGAACTAAAACCTTGAGAACCTTGGCCTTGCATTGGAGTTGCAATATACTTATTTTAAAAACCACCTTGGGGAGGGTCTGAGCCTTCCCCTTGGTTTTTCCAAAAGAAATTTGGATGGTTCCTCTAACTTGAATTGTAATGAGTGCCATAGGGATTATTCCCTTGGTTGACAAATGTAGCATTGACTTGCTCATGGTTTTCACTTGGCACATGTCCATGGGGACAATTGGACGTAGAATATAAAACACTTGAACAAGTTAAACATGATTCATTGGATGCACGATGATGAACATGATTAGGGGAGGAAGATACTTGATTTGCCGAAGTTTGGTTAATCAAAAATTGATCAAACCTTTAAAATAAGGATTTCATATCGACGGCTATGTCATTAGAATTGTCAACTTGATATAAGCCTACATTCTTCCTTCCACCTAGATTTTTACTATTTTTAGAAGGTAAAGATCTATGCATTGAATTTTCACTCATGCTTTCATACAATTGCCACACATCATCCTCATGCTTATCAAGGTAAGAACCACCCATAGATGCATCAACCATACCCTTGTGACTATCCGACAAACTTTTAAAGAAATATTGAACTAATTGCCACTTAGGTATGTCATGATGTGGGCATTTCCTAAGCAAGTCATTAAATATTTCCCATGCCTCATGAAACGTTTCCCCATTCCCTTGAGAAAATTCACGAATAGAAGTTCTCATGGTATTGGTCTTAGAAACCGGATAATACTTCTTCAACAACTCTTGTTGTATTTCTGCCCAAGAATTTATCGAGAAAGGCCTAAGATTGTTGAACCAATATTTTGCGTTGTCTTTAAGGGGTGAAAGGAAAAAGTTTAAGTCTTAAAACCTCTTCTGGCATGTCCGTGTATTTCACGGTGGAACACACTTCAAAAAACTCATCCAAATGCTTGTAAAGTTCTTCACTTGGAAGTCCATGATAGTTGGGAAGCATTTGAATGGTTTGCGGTTTAATCTCATAGTGATGTGCTTTAAATGGGGGCAATTGAATGCAAGTGGGTGCATTGTATTCATTAGGCACATAATGGTCTCTTTAAGCAATGGGAGGATTCACAAACGGCGGTGCTACTCAGACACCTTAATTGCCTTGCATAATGGAAGGTTGTGGAGCAAAAATTGGCCGAGGCATTCCTAATGGAATTTGGCCTCGTTGTTGTGGCGGAATGAATGGTCTAGGCATGCCTAATGGTACTTGAATATTTTCATGATGCACATTAGGGTGGAGGATGCCTTGTTGGTCTATGTGACCAAGGTCCTCCACATGGTCATCATTCAATTCCTCCATTGGTAAAATGGAGTGATGAGAAGTACCTGTTCCCCTAGGATTACGAATAACCGATTCAAGATGCAAATTAGAAGGGACAAGAGTAGGATTTAATGACCTACAACCATGCATACACTAGCTAAACAAATAACAAGAAAATAACAATCACTTCGCCCCCACAACAAATCAATCAACAAACATTCTCCACATACATTGGTCCCATACTCCCATGCTTGAACAACATGCAAAGAAAATTAAATTTCCTCCACGCGGGCTCACAATTTATCTAAGAATTTACAAACTTGCCACCACGCAGGCCGACGATTTAACTAGAGATGAAGTTAGAAATATCTCACAAAGGGTCCTTAATCAACTTCAATTAACTTTTAAGTTTCAAGCCTTGCTATGCTTTGCAAATTTTTAAATTTTAGCTCCTTTTAGTTTTTGCTTAGCTTCACTTGGCTTCCTTGCTTTCCATTCTCCTTTGCTCAACTTCCTTTGCTCAATTCACCTAATCAAATATGAACAAATACAATAAATAACAAAAGTAAAATAAAGTAAAGACACGATCAAAAGAGTACTAATTCCTATTTGTTTCCAAAACACGGCGTTGCCAATTTGAATCCTCGACAACGGCGCCAAAAACTTGGTGTGTGCCGTCGTGTGTGAACCAAATTTGTAATAAAATAGTGTGGCCAAGGTTTACATTTATAAATGCCACTACTTCCTCTAACTAAAAAGATAGCTAGGGTGAGTAGGGATCGTCCCAAGGGATTTTTAGACATACTTGTAATGAAAACAATGTATAGGGTTAGTAGGTCGAGTGATCAAGAGATGGTGTGTTTGGTTGATTAAATGACAAACTAAACTAAGCAAGTTCAATGTAGCATAAGCAATTTAAATGAAATTTAAAGAAAACAAGAGAGTGAGGTCTTGGGGTTTAGAGATCACCACTAAACATCACTATTCTAGACATTCAATACATAATTAATGAGGGGAAACATGTGTTGCAATTTGAGAGTGTGTGATTGATTGTTTCAACAAGTATGGATGACCAATTAAGCATATATTGTCTAAGAAACCTGGTGAATAGCACAATACATCAAACTAAGCCATTAATCCTTCCTTTAAGCTCATAATCCAAACACATCACATGGTTAGAAATAATACTACTTGTATTCATAAGCATGGAACATCAAACAACAAGCATGGATTGTCCTCCCATCTAACAACTAAGGCAACTACACTACAACTAAGCTAAGGGCATGAAAATTAAACTAAAGAAACTAAGAGAGAGGCACAATCCATCAAGACATGAGTATGAACCATCAAATAAACCACAATAGTATTCCATTAAGCACTATGCCTTAACAATCTCTAGATCTATAGTATCAACACACATAGACATGCATCAATAACACAAAAAAACTAGAGATAGACACATGAATATCTATTCTAGCATACATAGACATGTGGATAGAATGAAATGCTCAATTAGAAGTACTAAACCACACAAATCATTGAATAAACAAGATTCATATATAAAATAAGTGTCAAAGCAAGATTACAACACAAATCCCCTCAAAATACAAAGCATTAGAGTATAAAAGGCATGCTTAGGGCTAACTCTAGCCCCAAGAAGATGTTTAGCCACTCATTGAAGTAGTCATCCAACCCTCAAGGGCTATCTCCATGGTAGGAATGACCTTCTTCTTGATGGAAACCCTAGACGAATGGAAGAACTCCCAAAGATGTGTCTCTAGCCTCTCCTCATCTCTTTTCTTCCTCTCTAAGAATGTTTCTTCCAAGTCTATGAGATGGTATATGAGATATGTATCACCTATGTTGAGATATGATATAAAAGAGGCTCAAAATCCTTATATAGGTAAGTCAAGTGTCACACCTAATGGTCTGGATTCGTGTACTAGGGTCCATGCAATGATTGCACCATGAGCCAAATTTTATTGAGCTAGAACTTATTTTTTTGCGGACTTGAGGAGGTTCGATCGATCGAACTATGTAGAAATCGATCGAACTATGCTGAGATCCATCGAATGCTGCAGAGATCGATCCATCCTTGGCGACGCCTTTTTGAATAAAGACAAATCTCTTAGATATTTTGAGATATTTTGGGAAAGAGACAAAAGTGGTAGGTGGAGTGGTAGGTGTGGATAAGATCAAATATGTTCGATTGATCGAAAAATGGTTGGATCGATCGAACATTGTGGAATCTTTTGGATAAGGACAAGGGCTTGGATCCATCTTGAAGTGTCCAGATCAATGTTGCTTAGATCAATCGAAGTGATGTTGAGATCGATCGAACTTGCTGATTTCCACACTTTGCTTCATTCTGCTTCCACTTTGCTCCTTTCTTCCATCCAGCTTGAGTAAGCTTCTTTAATGCTCTTATTTGGCTGAATTAACTTATTTTTAGGATAAGTACCTAAAAAGGGCAATAACATGAAATTAGTCTAAAATGGGAAAGTAAGATAGATAAAGGTTCTAGAATACCTAAGCTTAAAGGGTTTGATTGCGCACTTTTCAGCACTCATCATTTAGCATGCTTTACTTTTGGATGATATATTTTGTATACTATGGATGCATGGTCTTTTAGAAGCTAAGATGGCTTCCTTGATGTGTAATGTGTATCTAAGTACACTTTTTTATACAAATTTTGTATGTATATCATGAGGCCAAGGGCCATTAAATTTGAAGTTTTCTACTATGTTTCAAAACTCAAGTTTTACTAAAATGTCTATTTTGTGGAAATTGGGGATTTGGTATATCAAAATTTGCCAATGGATTGTAATGAGGCCGTAGGCCATTGTAGCGCGTCTAAAATATCATTTTACGTTTGCTGGCATGTTCACATCTCATAAAACTCTTAAATTCTGACTTTCGAACTAGTTTTGGATGATTTATGGATTTTTATGCAAAATTCATGCATAGGAGTAAGTTTTAAGTTTCCTTTTGGTTTAACATGTTGTTTAAGCTTGGATGAGGCTAGGAAATGTGTTTAAACTTGTTTCGGATCATTTAGAATGCATGCATAGCTTTAAGGTTGGACCGAACATCATTCCCATGCATTGCAGTAGCAGCTTTTGTTGTTGTCTGCTACGTCAATCGGCTGGTGAGAGCCATCAGCCGACTGACACATGCTCGAGACCAATTCCAGTAACCTTTTTATGAAAAAAGAGTCATTCGGCTGGCTGATGATTAGGGTTCGGTTGGCTGATGATGGAGTTTCGGCCAGCTGGTCCTTGCCGTCGGTCGGCTGATCCTCCCTGGAACCTTTCCATTTTAGTTTTTCTTGGACTGCTTTATTGCATTAACTTTAGAGGGTCATAACTCTTTCATTCCTAATCGAAATCAGGTAATTCTTGAGTCTAAATTCAAGAGCTTGAAGTTAGCTTTCTAATGGTACCAACCAAACTTTAAAACTCCAATCATAGTGAGAGATATTATATTTTTAGTGAGATAGGTTCGTGGTATCTCCTAAACGGAGAATGCCACTTCTTTCTATTTTCATATCTTTTCCGTCCGGACTCCGAATCAGATGATTCTTGAGTCTAACTTCATTTATTTTTTGTTTTCTTTCTAATGGTATACACGATGGTATCTATTTCAGTTTGAAATGACCATTTTACCATTGGTTCATTTCTTATCGAGTTTGAAATCTTTGTTTCAGCACTTGGTTCATTTGAGTTCCGTGGCTTCATGGGGAGTCATTTTGGTGCCTTAGGGATGACGTACATTTTTGGAGGCCATTTTACATCTTTCACTTCTGCATTTCGGATCTATTTTTGGGTCATCTTTCGGTCATCACTAACACACAGGGTTTACAAAAACTTGGGCCATCACAAGTGGTATCAGAGCCCCTAGGTTTGAATACCTTAGGACGATGGGTTTTGGGTGCATATCATGCTTTTGTTGATCTACTTTGATATTTTCGCATGCCTTTAATAACATGTTTTGGCATTGTAACATGCTTATGTGTTTCTTGATAACACGTTTGGTATTATGAAATGTCTCTATGCTTATACGCTTATGTGTTTAAGAGCAACTTTGTTTGACATGTATGTTTAATTGTTTAAGTGCTTAACTGTTTAAAGGGCTTTCTTTGATTGCTTTAGCATAACTGTATGTTGCATACCTTGTCTTGCTTTATGTTTTGAGCATTCCTAGTATGAGTTGCATTCGGTCATAATAAATTGAGTTATTGTTGATCTCTTTCCTTTCGTACGTCTAGCATCATGGTTGTCACACGCGGAGAGTCTTCACGTTTGGGCATTGAGGAGCAAGTTGATGACGCCGAGTTTACGAGGGGTCTAGGGAGGCCCAAGATTCCAGTTCATGGCGTGGATGCTAATCCACCGTGGGCACCGACTTATGAGGAGCAAGTGGCTCAGGGAATCAATCAGGGGTTGCTGAATCCCTATAGGAATTAATACGCAGGCAGGTGGCAGGGGTACAGATTCCAACACCGGCACTGGCACCGATAGTCAATGAGGCGATGGAGTACTTTATGCGACTACAGAGGGTTAAGATTGATTCATTTGTGGGGAGTTCAGATCCTCTAGTCTCAGAAGCTTGGTTGAACCTTATGGTTCGCAAGTTGGACAGTATGACGGACAGGTTGAGGATTTCTTTGACTGCTTCTATGTTCATAGGGGATGCAGATATCTGGTGGATGTCTATGACCAATGTCCACAATGTTGAGTTGATGACTTGGAATGAGTTCAGGGATTTATTCTTCGAGCGCTTCTTTCTGATTGCTATGAGGCGGGAGATGAGGATACAGTTCGTAGGTCTTTATTTGGGCACTATGAGTGTCATTGAGTATGAGACACAATTTACTTCTCTCTCTCAATATGCCGAGGATATGGTGGCGAAAGATGAGGCTAGAGCAATGAAGTTTCAGAATGGGCTACATCTTAACATCAGGCAGTGAGTCTCAATTCTTGATTTGAGGACTTACAGAGAGGTGGTCCAGAGGGCTATACTAGCTGAGGCAAAGGAACAGGATCAGTTACGGGTTCACACAAGCAGCCTCGAGGAGACACTCTGTCATCTTCCGAGAATCAGTGGAAGAAGGCTAAGGCAGGGAACAATACACACTCATAGGGGGCACCACAGCAGATTCGTTCTGTACCCACAGTTCCCGTATCTTTGGGATCAGTTTGTCACCATTGTCAGCAGCCAGGGCACATCAAGCCTCGCTGCCCACAGCTTCGACCGCAGGCCAGTCAGACATCAGTTTCTACGAGAACAGGGTAGGGAGCTTGCTTCTATTGCAGCCAACTAGGTCACCTCAAGAAGGATTGTCCAAAGTTGTTGAATAAGTCACGTAGTGGCACAGATTCACAAATGGTATCGGCACAGTCTACAGTGGTTCAGTCTGGTTTTAGAGTTCCTTAGGCACCACAGCCAGTGGCGCCAGTTGGCACTTATCCAGCTAGGGGTTCTACACCTACTGCTTCTACACGTCAATCAAACAATCATGGTAGTTCACAGCAAGGCTCAAGGGCTCAGGGACGAGCCTACGCTCTTCTACAGGTAGATGCTTCCACAATGACCTCTTCAGTTCGAGGTATCTTTCCAGTTTTCAGTTCTTGGGCATGAGTTCTTGTTGACATAGGTGCATCATATTCTTTCATTTCTGCATCATTTGCACATCCATTGGGTCTGGAGGTCACACTGCGAGATAGTCTTCTCTATGTTGACACACCAGTTAAGGTCCAGTGTCTTTGGATCGTGTTTATCGAGGTTGTGCTATTGAGATAGCTGGGTAGACCTTAGAGTTTGATTTCATTGTTCTCAACATGAAAGGCTTTGACGTCATTCTTGGGATGGATTGGTTATCATTCTTTCAGGCTACGATTGATTGCTTCAGCAGGAAGGTGTCCGTTTGCACTCCCAAGGGAGATTGTTTCTATTTTGTGGGAGATCAGAGCGATTCCCACTCGGTGATGGTTTTCAGCATTGGTGACTGGAGTTACCACAAAACCTACTTGGCAAGTTTGCTGGTTGATGAGGATAGTAGTTTGGGCCGTGTTCTTCCAGCAGTTGTTGAGGATTTTGTTGACGTCTTTCCTAAGGAACTGACAAAGTTACCTCCTTTAAGGGAAGTTATTTTTGTCATTGATGTCATTCCCGGTACATCACCCATCTCTTTGGCACCGTAGTGTATGGCACCGGCAAAACTTGATGAACTGAAAGGTCAGTTGAATGATTTGAAAGCTAAAGGCTTTATTTGTCCAAGTGCTTCACTATGGGGAGCACCGGTTCTTTTTGCAAAGAAGAATGATGGGTCTTTGAGACTTTTCATCGATTATCGCAAGTTGAATCACGCTACGATCAAGAACAGGTATCCTTTGCCTAGGATTGATGACTTGTTTGATCAGTTGAAGGGAGCGACATGCTTTTCGAAGATTGATTTGAGATCGGGTTACTATCAGTTGAGGGTTAAGGATAAGGATATATCTAAGACTGCTTTTCACACACGGTATGGCCATTATGAGTTTCTGGTGATGCCATTTGGTTTAACCAATGCTCCAGCAGCTTTCATGGATTTGATGAACCATGTATTCAGTGACTATCTTAATAAATTTGTGATGGTGTTCGTTGATGACATTCTTGTATACTCAGCTTCGGTAGAGGAGCATGAGTATCATTTGAGGACAGTGTTATAAATCCTTAGGGATAACCGAATGTATGCCAAGTTCGAGAAATGCAAATTTTGGCTACCTGAAGTGAAGTTCCTTGGACATGTCGTGTCAAGGGGCAGTGTTGTAGTGGATCCATCGAAGATTGAGTCTGTGATGGATTGGGAGCGTCCGAAGACAGTGTTTGAGATTCAAAGCTTTCTTAGCCTAGTCGGCTACTACAGGAGATTTGTTTGGGATTTCTCTCGTCTAGCAGCACCTATGACTCGACTTACTCTTAAGGGAGTCAAGTTCATATGGAAGCTTGTAATTCTGCTTTTCAGGAGTTGAAGGTTAGGTTGACATCAGCTCCAGTTTTGATCATACCTGAACGTGGTTTGGGTTACGTAGTCTATTGTGATGCTTCACGAGAAAGTTTAGGGTATGTTCTGATGCAAACTGAAAGGGTGGTAGCTTATGGGTCTCAACAATTGAAGACTCACTAGTTGAACTATCAAACACGTGATTTGGAGTTGGCAGCAGTTATCTTTGCCCAGAAAAGGTGGAGGCATTATTTGTACGGGGAGAAGTTTGAGGTTTTCTCCGATCACAAGAGTCTATAATACCCCTAATTTTAAAAGGATAATCTCGGCATTTTAGTTAATTGTTTTATTGCATTTTATTTGTTTCTTTGTGTACTTGCCTATTTGTTTAATTGTTTTATTTAATTGAATTATTCGTTTACTTGTTTTTTATTTAATTGAATTATGTGTTTAACTATTTTTATTTAATTGAGTATTTGTTTGAATCATTTTCTTTCATTAATGTATGCTTATGTGGAAGTTTAATTATTTGATTGCAGTAATTGTTTAATTAGGGTTTTATTTTTTTTTTTAGGTAATCACGTATTGGGTATAGCCAACTTAGTTAAAGAGTTAATTGTTTTTCTTTTCCTTCTCTGAGCATAATTAGAATAAGGGTTTGGTTTTTCCTAAGCCTATAAATATAGCAATATACGTCTATCTAGGGTTAGAAAATCCTATTCACATACAGAGAGACTTGAGAGGAAAACAGAGAGAGACTTGAGAGGAAAATAGAGAAAGACTTGAGAGAAAAAATAGAGAGGACCAAGAAGGAAGAAGGAGGTTGATTGGGGGTTAGAACCGAAGCAGTAAGAGGCTTGACGGTATTCAGTACTCGCCGGGAAAATCTAGAACGACGGCATTGAGATTTTAATTCAAAATCTAACAGGCAAGTTTTATATCTAACTCTCTCCCTTAGGCTTCGTGTTCTTTACATGCCTAAACAATTCTAGGAGTAATTGAATTATTAAACCAGCCTCTCATGCCTGTTGAAATTGATTAAGACAGTATGTATATTAACGATATTATAATTGCTTAATCTTGATTTTTCTTGCATGAATGCTTATTTTAATTAATGTTATCAAAGCATAAAGGGTTAAAATATTTTCTGAAACACACTGAGACTTAGTACTGACTAGTAGGAAACTTGAAATGGAGGAATGGAGGATCTGGAAGTCGCTGTAGGCGAAGCAGGTGAGGAAAATAGAAAGAGCCGGCTCTACAAGGCCTGGAGGCTGCTCCCCCTTGTGGGGAGGCGGCTCCATGAGGTTTGGAGGCGGCTCCCTCTTTGAGGGAGCCGGGTCCTTTATTTTTTTTTATTTTGTTTTGGTTTTTGTCAAGTTGTTTTGCTATGGTGCTTGGATTTTTAAGTTTCCAAGTTCAATTAGGAGCTATACTGGGGGTTTTCAGTGATGTCTAAAGTCTTATTAAAACTCCAGGGGCATGATAATACATAATAAACCACAGGGAATTAGTATATGGAACAATATGAAATTCTTAAGTAAATTTGCATGTTGATTTTTGATGCAGATGATTCAAGTTGCTTATCTCTAAATTAGCAATTGATTTAAGTATAATATGGTTTAAATCATGTCTTAGTGGCATAAAATAAGCATGTTGATTTATATAATTTCTATTATGCTTATTAGGAATTAATTGATGTTTACATATTTTATCTGTAATATCAATTTATTGGATTTTGTGGAGTAGTGTCAAATAAGCATGTTTATTTACATGATGTTATTATGCTTATTACGGATCAATTAATGCTTACATTTATTATCTGTATTATCAATAGTTGGATGTTTGGATTGTATACACTGGTATGGGATGGTGGCATACTAAGGATGGATTAGCTCAAAACGCTAAGTCCTACCTAATCAGGAATAAGGGAATGCATTATAAAATAAAATCCTACTTATATTTAAGTCAGATTAGCTGAATAAGTTGAATGACTAACTGGATTTCTTATGGATGGATAGGATAGGATTTTTATATATATGATTATGGTACCACGATATGAGCTTGAGTCTCAGGATCGATGGTTAGGGAGCGTATATGCATTGGGATGTATAACTGGCTATGATAGGCAGCGGTATACCCTGTTAGGCTTAGGTACACATGCCCACTTCGGGTACGTTTTGTATGTTGCATCTATTCAGGTTGAGACTCCCATTGTAGTCCAGTGAGAGTCCCTTAGTATGGATATATATATGTACGGACTGTATAGCTATTGTTGAGTTGTTTAGGATGTACATACGTATCGGGTCTCTGTTTGGATTGTAGTGGTATAGAACTTGCTCGTGCGCCTGACCCACAATCATTTTTCAGGTGTTCGACAGTTCCAAGCTTAGAGTTTGTTCGTGCTGAGCAAAGACAATCATTCACTCTTCCGACGACGTAGGATTTCTCTTCATAGTTTAGCTTTGGATTTCATTCTAGTTGTTTACATTTTAGTTTGGGATTTTTATTAGGGGTCCACTAGAGATGGATTCCCGAGTTGTTTAAATATTAGAGGTTTTGGAAAGTTTTGGGATTATTGGATTTTAATTATTTAATTTTTAAGGATTATATTTTAGATATCTTTTCAGCCTTTATTATTTATTTATTATTTCATTTTGTATTCCGTATTCATTTAAATATTATTTGTTTGGTATCCCTCAGATCTGTACTCGGACTTGATCACCCATGGCTCTAGAATCGAGGGGTATCACAAAGTCGCACCCCCAAACTTAGGTTCCAAAAACCTATCTGAAAATGGTCACACTAACAGCTATCAAAGGATATGCATCCATGATATAAATGAGAGGTAAACTGAGAACTGGGCAAAAAAAATCATGGCATATAGTAGTGTTAAACTCAGAATATCCAAAACTAATAACAAAATCCCAAAAATCCAAAGATAACAGATAAATCCAAAACCAAATATCCACAAACATTGTGTAGCAAGTGCAATGCAAGAAATAATATCTAAAATATCCAAAAATATCTGAAAGAATATCCAAAACCAGTGCAAGTGGAAAGATAGTGCAAATATATCTCAGTTATAACAGTACAAATATCAATGATAGACAATAAGTAAAAGAGAAAGTGGTGGAATCAGGTAGTAGGATTGGGGGTCATTATGTCAGCAATGTGATGCAGCATATCGAACATCTGATTGCTGTGGCGAATGAGAAAAGTGGTAAGGTCTATCTTTAACGCTCCAAGCTCACGCCTCACCTAAGCTACATCTGCCCACAAGTCATCAGCTCGCCTGACTAAATTATCGTGTCTCCCCACCAGATCGTCATGTCTCCTCACCAGGTCACTGTGCCGCCTCGTGACATCCTCATGCCTCCTAGTCATATCAGCTCTGAAAGAAATGAAGTCTGTGTGTAGCTGAGCTACCTCAGATCTGTAGCTGGAATCAGTACTGGTTTGGCAAGATCGAGGGTCAGTCTGTGCTGTTGGCTCTGTAGGAGGGACATAAGAAAGGCCAACCTGCTGAGATGCAGTAGGTACATCTGGCTGTGTGGTAGAACCTGAAGTGGTAATGCAATGCCTCTATCTAGGAGGAGATCTATCTGCAGCATCATCCTCTAGAGCTACCTCTGTTGCTATTCTCTCTCTATCAAGCTGTCTCTTCATGTCTCTGTTCTTCCTGTCCTTGAAACAGGAATTGTAAGTCTTCGTCCACCTAACCTGATTATATATTCTCCTCTCTCTCTCTGCATCAGCCTCAGGAATGTTATCCAGGTCAAACTGGTAACCCTGAGCCTGGAGCAGCTGTGTAATCAGATGGCCATAAGGTAAAGGCCAAGTCGCAGCTCTAAAATTCTACGTATGATACAGATTCTTCTAGAACTTATATATAAGCTCCCAGATGAGTGCAAGTATAGAAATCCAGTAACCCTGGCTCAAATAGTAAAGAGCTTGAAAGATCCCCTCCCGCCTCTGAGTACCATGGCCTGATGGAAAAGCATTGAGGTGCAACACTGAATCAAAGAACCAATACCGATGCTCAATCTTAACCCTGTCTGTGAAGGTATAGCCCTCAAATGCAGCATGTGGAGATAATGTAGCCACCATGGTTTGCTCAGGTGGAAAAGGTGGAGCAGTAGGATATAAAGGATCCTGAGAATCATCAGCTAATAGGGATGAGTGAGGGCATCGGCAAGCAGCAGTTAAGGTCGGGAGAGAAATATCAATCTCCTGACCGTCAACAATAGTATGTAAAAGAAGTCTGTCATCCTCATCCATCCGTAGGTGCTGGTAGAATAATGCAACCAACCGGGGATAGACAACTGTGTCTGCTGGTGTCATGATAGCATCAATGCCCCGTCGAACCAGCTCATCATATGACCACTTGGTCTAGTCCAATGCTGAGAAAAGGTCATGGTCAAATCTGTACTCGGGCTCCTGCTTCTTACGGGAGTAAGGCTCAGGAGGAACCTCTCGAATAATAATATGCTTGGTATCCATAGAAGATGGCTTAGAATGGAATGATGCAGAAGATGAAGACGATGAAAAAGACTCTGCCACTGGGATTCAAGAAGCATGCATGTCATGTAATAAAGACTAAGTGGAATGCATGGTTGCAAAACACTATAATCCAAAGCATATTATGACAGGCAAGTTTAAGAAAGAATCCTGGACATGGTATACAACTGGATGGCATATATCAGAGTGATACACATATATTAACAAAAACTCTAGATAAAGAAATATCTTGTACTGTAATGCAACAAAATCGAAGTTCTATGATCACTCATGGCTCGTGACCCCCTCTAATGCTTAAGTGAAACAGAGAATGGTTAAAAACTGAGAATACAAGAAGCTTACCATAGTGGAATCAAAATCTAGACCAGAAAGAACCTCGGTTATTAGAATGGATCACAAGTGTATAAGATCAAGCAAATGACATTCAACAGATAAATATTAAAATCAAGCAAATATATTTCTAACTTGGTTCAATTTGCATTTCAGAATTCAATTGAAGCTCAAAAAGTGATACTAAAGCCAGAGAATAGAAACCATATCCAAATCATGCATTTTAAACTCAAGTTACCATTACACACCCCAAAACTTAGTTAGAAATCAATTCCAAGAAGATAGACTCAAAGGATGAACAGAAATGCTCAAAAAGTGTCAATGTGACATAAGTGTGTGCAAAAGGGTGTATATACAAGCAATAAGTTGCAATTATTCCCAAAGTGCACACAATTATTCAAAAGAAATCACATTTGACAAGTTTCAAAGTCATTAAGCAATAATGGAATCATATGACTTCAAAAAGTTGGGTTGGAACGCAATTAGTCATTTTGCAAGAGAAAATCAAAAATCATGATAAAGAAGGTTAAAAGACATCAAACTTGTGCCCTATCATGGCAAAAATCAATAATTTATCACTAATAAGTTCCAAGGCATTTATCACATGCAAATGGATGGAAATGAGTCAAATAAAGCAAGCTTCAACTCAGACAAAGGCATTTGGTCAACTTTTGAATTACTCAACACTTTTGGGGCAAAATTGGAATTTTTGAAAACTTTTTGAGTTAAAGCATTCAATTGCATTGCATAAAAGCATCATGACAAGAATCATGTAATGAATGGACATCAAAAAAAGATATCATGCAACTCGATTTCTCATTTTCAAAATAAAGTTCAAAATTTTCCTTTTTAATTATTTGAAACCCAACAAGTATGATCACAAAGCATTTCAACATTGAAGGATCATTTTACCAAAACAATGCACTTGAATAAATCAAAACTTTTCAAAGAAGTCCATGTGAAGCACTTTGAACATTTAAGACGAGACTTTGCAAATTCAAGTTCAAAAGTACAATTTCAAGTCAAGTCATGCCTTTAATCAATTAAGACAATTTAAGGCACATCCATGCATTTTGACATTCAAATTTGCAATACAATTCCACAACAAAATATCTTTCCAAATTCATTTTAGTTTCAACTTGAGATTCCAAAACTATTTTTCAAAGACTTGGAAATTTTGTCTTTTCAGATTCAATTCATCCTTTTAACTTTTAAAAATTCTTTGCAAAATCTATTTCAA
Source organism: Cornus florida (assembly GCF_030987335.1). Taxonomy (NCBI): domain Eukaryota; kingdom Viridiplantae; phylum Streptophyta; class Magnoliopsida; order Cornales; family Cornaceae; genus Cornus; species Cornus florida. The sequence goes on along the minus strand of NW_026775580.1, from coordinate 28,368,826 downwards.
GTCCAAAAATCAACCACATGCCTTTTTAAAATCAAAGTTTAATTCTAAATATTTGAAAATCCGGCATGGTTCCCCTTAAAAATGGACATCCCAAAATTTCAAAACACAACAAAGATCATGTACTTATCATTCACAATCATCAATCATCAATCAAAAACATATGGCATTCAATTCAAATGTATTCAATAAGCAACAGGGACACCGCCCACAACAATTTACAAATCCAATGAAAATTTTGCCCGTTCTTCTTCTAACTACAACAAACTCCACAAATCATCATCTATGTCTATTTTGTTCCCATCAACATTCAACCAACATTAAAGGCCAATCCAAATCAAATGTTCCCAACATTTTTTCATTTTTATTTTAATTTTTAGTTGTTTTTTTTTTTTCAATTTTTATTTTGTTTTCCATTTTTATATATATACAAAAATATAAACAAGTAACAACTAAAATGCAAGAGATAAAATAAAATGGCGATAAAATAACCATAATAAAAATAAAAGAAAATAAAGCAAACAAAAACACAATAATAATAAAAATAAACTGATTTTTCACATACCCGAGAGAAAGATAAAAAATAAAGAAGGAGAGGGAGATTCTGAAGATTTTTCGGCCAATCGTGGCCAGAGAAGACGACTGGAGTTTCGCCAAAAAGTTCAGAGCTCACCAAAACTTGAAATCGAGGTTTCCTTGGCCTAAATCGGCCGGAGACGATGTATTTGATGCTACGCGAACAAGAAAAGAGAGAATGGAAGATGAGATTTGGCCGTTGGGCCAAAAATCTTGCAGGGAAAAATGGATGTTGGAGGCGGTGAAACTTCAGCTTCTTTGGAGTTTGTCGATGCTTGAGAAAAGAGGTGGAGTGGTGGCGGCTGTGATAGAAAGGTTGAGAGAGATTGAGAGTTGGGATGGGATGGATGGAATCGGGAGAGGAAGAGATGGGTGCCGAGAGAAAAACAAAGAGAAATGGAGGAAGAGAGAAGAAAGAAAAGAAAAGAAAAAAGAAGAGATGGAATCAGTTTTTTGCTAATGATCTCCTTATAGTAGTAAGGGCAAACATGGCTTCAGTTTTGACTTTAAGGAGAATGATGAGACATTTTGAATCAGTTTCTGGTTTAGCTGTTAATGGTGATAAGTCTGAGGTTTTTTTTACAAGATCGGTGAAAAGAAAATCCATGATCCTTAGAATTCTTGGATATAAACAAGGAAATCTTCCTTTCACCTATTTAGGTGTTCCTATTTCTGATAGAGGTTTAAAGAGATTGGATTGTAAACCTTTGATTGAAAAGGTTGAAACAGCTACCACAAGATGGGCTAGTATGAATCTATCTATGGCTAAGAGAGTGGAATTGATTAGAGCTGTTATTACTCATATGGTATTGTACTGGACTTCTGTATATTCTATTCCAGCTGCTGTTGTTAATATTATAGAGAGAAGAATGAGAAATTTTGTTTGGGGTCACAATACTCAATCTTATAAACTCCATGGTTTGTGTTGGAAGAAGCTATCTACTCCAAAATCTGAAGGTGGTCTAGGCACACGAAAGCTGATTGACATTGATAAAGCTGCTAAATGCGTTTTGGCCTGGGAATTTATACTATCAAAGGATAGATTATGGGTGGCTTGGTATAAATAGAGGAATTTGAAGAAAGCTACTTATTGGTCTGTTGTTCCTAGAGCAAATCATTCTGTTATTTGGAAAAGCATTGTGGCTATAAGGGAGATTTTGAACACAAATTGCAGATTCCGTATTGGTGATGGTGAGAAGATCAAGCTATTTCTCGATCCATGGTGTGATGGTAAATTTCTTTCTGAAGAATTCAGTTTTAGATCTCTTAGAGCTTTCGCTACAGATAAGAGCACGGTTTTAAGTCAATTTCTGTTACAAGGTCAGTGGCAGCTTGTTGATATTCCTTTAGAAATTCAGAATTACATCCAACAATTCAAAATTTATGGAGGGGAAGGTACTATTTTCTAGCAGCGTACTGTGTTTACTTACAAAGTAGCATGGGAGGCCTATAGGTTGTCTAAACCTGAGGTCTTCTGGTTATCTTTAATATGGACTGGTGGTCGGCCAAGGTGGGCTGTTTTAGGTGTTCTTGTTTTACAAAACTCAGTTCTAACTACTTCAAATGTTCAAAGAAGGGGTATCTCACTTGTTTCTAGATGTTGTTTATGCTATAATCATGAAGAATCTGTGGATCATTTGTTTGTGGAATGTGAGTATGCTTGGCAGATTTGGTGTGATGTTGCTGATATGTTTAAGTGGAGTGTTCGAAGGCAGCAATCTATTTGTGGTTTTGCTTTGGATTTGGCACAGCAATTTGCAGTAAATTCATGGAGGAATAAATTAAGTCGGATGATTGTTTTTTGCAACTTTGTATTTCATATGGAGTGAAAGGAATGGCAGGACACATAATGATTTTATTAGACATACTTGAGTACTTTTTAAAAGCATTGTTTGGGAGGTTTTGGATGTCTTGGGGGTCTGTCTTCAAGATGTCTTAGCCTTGTTTTAGTTGGTTTGAGTTTTTCTTTTTGGATAGGGTTTTTCCCTATTCTTGAGGTGTGATCCTTTTTTAAGGATTGTGTTTAGTGAGGGTATGCCCTCACTTTTTGATTTGTACTTTATTTTCATTTTTATAAAAAATTTCTTCAATTAGGAAAAAAAAAAAATATATATATATATATATATATATATATATATATATATATATAAGGGAGGAGGAGAGAGAAAAGAAAAAGAAAAAGAAAAAAAATAAAATTAGGGTTTTAGGGTGAAGTTGAACGACCAAAGGAGTTTCCGAAAAATTCAAATGACGCAATTTCGATCGATTGAATTCTCAGCTTTGATCGATCGAAGTCAATTTCGATAGATTTACTTTGATCGATCAAGATAGAATTTGAAAGGTCCTCAACCCAGGTGGTTCGATCGATCGAAGTGGGACTTCGATCTATCGAACTAGAGTTCAATTGATCGAAACCTTACTGGAAGTGCACAAAATGCAAGAAATGGTCCGTAAGCCAGATTTTTCAACTCAACACATATCTAGACAACACGAAAAAACATAAAAACCATAAATGATGGAGGAATAGGGTTGTGAACCCTACGAAACACACTAGTCTTTAACGTCTCTAGCAAGACGTTGGGCTCTTTTAGCCCAGATAAAAAATCTTATTATGTATCCCGTCCTTGACGGGGTGAATGGAATTTTGAATCCCACCCAACAAACTATTCCCTAAGGACTTGTTAGATTTGATTCAAATGAGATTGATGGTCCTTTGTCAATACAACTCTTGGGCTTTTATGCCCTTTCAACACTTGGTTTTAAAACATTTTCTTTTGAAACTTTTTTGGAACACAAAACATTTGAAGTTTCAACATCACACAAAGACTCATTTTTTTTAAGTTCACTTTCAAGGCATTTTTGAACAACACATACATCTTCATGCTTGTCCATGGAATTCGTGGTTAGATTAAAATGTTCAACTTCACTTTCATGTGACCAAATGAGATCTTCATTATCCCCATCCTACAATTAATGTTGGCATTAGCAGTAGCCAAGAAATGACTGCCAAGGATAATGGGAATTTCGCTCTTAGGATTTGGAACCGGTTCTGTGTCAATGACAACGAAATCAACCGAGAAGAAGAACTTGTCAATTTTAATCAAACATCCTCAGGGGTTTCTTAATTGATCGGTCGGCTAGTTGCAAAACTACCAACGTCGTTTTCAAATCACCTAAGCCCAATTTAACATAAATCGAATAAGGAAGAAGATTCATACTCGCTCCTAAATCCAAAAAAGCCCGATTAATAATATGGTCACCAATAGTGCAAGAAGTAGTAGGTAAACCGGGGTCTTTGAATTTTGGGAGAGTGTTGTGTTGCAAGATGGAGCTTACTTGCTCGGTTAAAACAATTTTCTTTGATGCTTGGCTTTTGTTCTTCCTCTTAAGGGTGCAAAGATCTTTCAAAAATATAGCATAGGCCAGAATTTGTTGAATTGAATCCAAAAGAGGAAGATTAATTTTCACTTACCTAAACACTTCAATTATTTCATTAGCCTTATTTTGTTTTTCAAGAGAGGTGGATGCTTTCAAAGCATCCGGAAATGGAGCATTTGGTTCAAAAACTTTTTCAAAACATTTTCAACACTAGAATTTTTCAAATCTTTCCCAACAAAGAGGTCTTTCACATGCAATGAAGGAGGAATAAGATGTGAGATAGGACGGGTGTCAACTTTTGGTTTCACCGGTTTACTCTCTTAATCTGATTCACCAACTTGATTATCCACAATTCTTCCACTTCTCAAATTAGTCACCACATTCACATGTTCAAGTGTTGGACCTTCCGAAAAGGAGTTGGTCTCCACAACAAATTGTTGCTTGGGTGGTGGATTCAAAGGCATTTTCCCTTTTTCTCTAGCATTCAATGTACTAGTTATTTGCCCGACTTGGGTTTTTAGCTTCGTAATCGATTGAGAATGAGAATGAAGCAATTGGGTATTTGCCTCCAAAGTACCCAAAGTGGTTAGAACTTTTTCTTCAAATGCGGGAATCCTTGAATTTCCTTGAGAATATGAAGATTGGTTTGGAAAATGAAAGTTTGAAAATTGGTTACCATGTGATGCTTGATAAGATGATCTATAACCTTAGGAACCTTGGCCTTGCATTGGGGGTAGAACATACTTGCCTTGAAAACCACTTTGGGGAGGATTTAAGCCTTCCCCTTGGCTTTTGCAAAAGAAGTTTGGATGGTTCCTCCACCAGGCATTGTAATGAGTGCCATAGGGATTATTCCCTTGGTTAACAAAAGTTGCATTCACTTGTTTATGGTGCTCACTTTGCACATGTCCATGGGGACAATTGGAAGTAGAATGTAAAACACTAGAACAAGTCATGCATGATTCATTGGAAGGATGAGGAGTATGATTAGGGGAGGAAGACACTTGGTTCGCCGAATTTTAGTTGATCAAAAATTGATCAAACCTTTGGGATAAAGATTTCACCTCGGCAGCTATAACATTAGAATTATCAACTTGATATAAGCCGATATTCTTCCTTCCACCTATATTTTGACCATTTTTAGATGACAAAGATCGATACATTGAATTCTAACTCATGCTCTCTTATAAGCGCTATACATCATCTTCATACTTATCAAGATAAGAACCACCTATGGAAGCATCAACCATACCTTTAAAATTATCCGACAAACTTTCAAAGAAAAATTGAACCAATTGCCATTTAGGAATGTCGTAGACATTTCCTAAGCAAATCGTTCAATCGCTCCCATGCCTCATGAAACAATTCCCCATCCCCTTGTAAGAATTCTCAAATTGAAGTTCTCGTTGAATTGGTCTTTGATACCGGATAGTACTTTTTCAAGAACTCTTGTTGCATTTCTGCCTAATAAGTTATCGAAAAAGGCCTCAAATTGTTATACCAGTATTTTGCTTTATCTTTAAGGGTGAAAGGGAAGCGTTTAAGCCTCCAAACTTCTTCGGGCATGTCCGTATATTTCACGGTGTAACAAACTTCAAGAAATTGATCCAAAATACTTATAAGGTTCTTCAATTGGTAGCCCATGATAATTAGGAAGCATTTGAATTATTTGCAGTTTAATCTCATAATGGTGTGCTCTAAATGGAGGTAATTGAATGCATGTTGGTGCATTATACTCATTTGGCACATAATGATCTCTTAAAGAAAGAGGAGGATTCACAACCGGTGGCTCAACACGAACACCATGATTTACTTAAACAACGGAAGGTGGGGGTAGAACAAAAAATGGCCGAGGCATTCCCAATAAAATTTGGCCTCGTTGTTGTGGAATGAAAGGTCTTGGCATGCGTAATGGTACTTGGATGTTATCATGATACACATTAGGGTGAAGAATACCTTGCTGGTCGATGTGACCAAGGTCCTCCACATGGTCCTCATTATATTCCTCTATTGATGAAATGGAGTCACTAGAATTATCACTTCCCCTAGGATTACGAATAATGGATTCAAGATTCAAATTAAGTAGGATAAGAGTAGGATTTAATGACCTACTACCATGTATGTACAATCAAAACAAACAATAATTTAACAACAAGCACATAGCAAGCACTTATCTTCCGCAACAAATCAATCAACAACAATCCTCCACATACATTGATCCCATACTCCCATTCTTTCAACAATATGCAAGAAAAATAAATTGCCTCTACGCGGGCTCACGATCTATTTAAGAAAATAAAACTTGCCACCACGGCCGATGATTTAACTAGAGATAGAGTTAGAAAAGCTCACAAAGGGTCCTTAAGCAACTTCAAATTTATTTTCAAATTCTTTTTTCTTTGCCTTGCTTCGCAATTTTTTTTTTTTTTTTCTAGCTTTTTATGCTTTGCTTAGCTTAGCTTGCTTCTTTTGCTTTAGACATCTTTTGCTTCACTTCTCTTGGCTCAATGCACCTAGCCAAACAAGAACAAACACAATAAGTAACCAAAATAAAATATAAATAAAGACAAGATCAAAAGAGTACTAATTCCTAATTGACTCCCAAAATACGGTGTTGCCAATCCCCGGCAACGGCGCCAAAACTTGGTGTGTCGCGTCGTTACACGATCACAAGTTGCAACAAGAGTGTGTGGTGTGTGAAATGAAATGTGGCCAAGTTTGAATTTTACAATGCCACTACCACTTTTAACGATTAAAGTAGCCAGAGTGAGTAGGGATCGTCCCAAGGGAAAGGAAGCGTGTTTTGGAATCAATTGTTGGATTAATGGGTCGAATGATTAAAAGATGGTTTGATTGATTAATTAAACTAAGATTCAACTAAAACAATGCATGTAAATAAAAATCTAGAAATTAGGGAAAGATATATGAGAGAGAGGTCTTGAGGCTTAAAGTTCACCACTAAGTTTCATTTCACCAAACACTAGCAATTGTAAATTAATGGGAAAATTTAAGTTGTAAAATGTGTGTGTGTGTGTCACTAATAGAAAACAAAGCATGATGCATGGAAAATAAGTATAAATTGTCTAGTCAATCTAGTGCATAGCACAACCTATCAAATGAGACCAATAACCATTTAATTTAAACACAATTAGTGTACACACAAAAATCTAGAGAAATGTACTCTTTGCACTCATAAGCATGGAACATCAACAACAAGAATGGATTGTCTACCTACCTAAGAAATTAAAGTAATTACACTACAACTAAGCTAGTGACATGAAAATTAAACTAATTAAACTAAAGTTGTGGCACAATCCATCAAGAAATGAGTGTGAACCATCAAATAAACCACAAGAGTGTTCAATTAAGCACTATGCCTTGACCATCACTAGATTTATAACATCAACACACGTAGACATGCATCAATTTCATTAAATCTAGAGATAAGAACATGAACATCAATTTTAGCACACATAATATATGGATAAAACTAAATGATCAATTGAAAGCATTAATCCATACAAATCAAGCAAAAATTATAAGATTTATATTTATTCATGGTCAAAACATCTATTACAACTAAAATTCCCAAAAAATACATAAAAGCTAGGTTTAGGAAGCAAGCCTAGGGGCTATCTCTAGCCCTAAGAGAAGGATTTAGCCACTCATTGTAGTGGTCATGGAACCCTCAAGGGCTAGCTTGGAGGTTGGCATCATCATCTTCATCCTCGCTTTCTTCCCAAAACCCTAGTCTAGAGAGAAAATATTTTTTCTTTTCTTTTCTTTTCTTAAAGAATTCTATCAAGATATTTTTCAATTATGTTCAATGAATCAATTACAAGCCTTTTAGTTGGCACCAAGTCAGAAATATAACCTATGATTGGAGGAAATTAGCAGTTACACAAGTTAGGTAGAGATCGGCGTGCTCAGGAATTAGACAACTCACTACCAGCAGCATTTTTTATCGATCGAAGATTCTCGATCGATCAAACACTTAGCTTCGATCAATCGAAGTTGACGTGGCATCAAAAATATCTTCTGGGCCTTATCCACTTTACTGAGCTGGCACCACCTCATTTCGATCGATTGTAGAACTCTTTGATCGATCGGGATTCCCTTCAATCGATCGAAACTCCTCTGGTGCATTTCCTTGGCTTCTTTCCAACTTTACTCCTTAGCTCTAAAATTGAGCAAAATGGCTCTTATTAGCCTGTTTAAACTTTATTAACCTGAAATAGGCAAAAACACAGATAGGTACTTAAATCATGAAAGTAAGATAGATGAATGGACTAAAATACCCTAGCTTAGGTGCTAAAATGTGTCACATGTGAGCACTTATCATCGGACGCCAACCTACGAACATCAATGTTGTCCCACTCTCCTTTGGTCAAAGTTTGTTCCCTTTTACTATAGAATTTGAAATATGATGGGCTGGGGTGTTTGGCAGCCCATTTTGGGATTAAGAGGGGGCAAAAAGGCTTGGATTGACTATCATTAATTTTATTAGGGAAATATATTGCAAAGAGAGGGGATTTTTAGGGTTCATGCTGAGTATTACATCCATGGGGCTAAAGTGGAATTCATCTTCTCCTTCTTCAATCATTGAAGATGTTACCATGTCCATGAGGAACTAACTCCCTTCCAAGGGAGTTGATGAAACCCTTCCAAGTAAAAATGCCTTGATTGTATTTCAATTTAGGGAATAATGTATGTATATGACAAGTTTCATAGTCTAGAGATTTACCCATATTGTAATTGGAATTCATTCAAATAAATAACTACGTGAAATTGTTTATCTTGTCTTAGATTTCAATTTCTCATAATTATAACCCTTGCATCTTTATAGTGAGAATAAAGATGAGACTATGAAATGGTTTTTAATGGCATGTTGTGTGAAGAATTTGATAGTTCATAGCTTAGGGACGCCTTTGATGGATTATGGCTTAGTTTTTGCCTTCTTGTGCACCTACCATATATGTTGAGAAATTTGATAGTCCATAGCTTAGGAAACATGTTTTAATCTACACCCTAGTTTAGGTAGAGGAAGCATGCCAACCTTTGATAGATTATACTTAATTCTTAATTATATGAAATTCTTGAAGATAATGTGGTAATCATATATTGCTACATATCTGGTTGTATACATAGCTAGTTCCCTAAGTTAATTGCAATTGAGCATGTTTATGAGGTATGTGGTGGATTCAATTCCCTAGCCTTCTCTTCATAAGTTTAATCTCATTTAAATTCATTTATTTTCTATTTTTATTAAATTTCAATTCATAGCTTAAAGTGACAAATCAATCAAACTATCATCTCTTTTATCAAACTTGAAGTAATTTTATAACTTTGGTTGCCATAAACTAGCAATCCTTATGGTTCGACAAACCCTTATAATAGCCCTATTCAGCGTTGACTTATGCTATTGCAAGTGGTAATTTTAATTGGTAACAAATTATTGCCATCAGATATCCACAATCACAAAGTTCTCTTTCAAAGAACTTTTGGCTGCAGTGACTGATAGCGCGATTACGCCTAAGGGCTCCACCCTCCTTCCATCGAACCCTACTAAGGGGTTTCCGGTGGGGCAGATTTAATCCATGGCCAACTTCAGTTGGTCGAATGTCCACTTTGCTATGATATTGGCACTGCTGCCAGGATCAATCAGCACACACCTAACCAAACAATTAGCTACTAGTAGATTGATCACTAGTGGGTCCTCATGTGGATGTTGTATCTTCCTGAGATCCCCCTCATGGAAGGAAATCTACGTAAAACTTAGCTTACACTCGACTGTGTTGATTTCACCGACCCTTCATAGCTTATGGGCTTGCTTGAGTTAAATCCTGTAAGAATTCTCTGGTTATTCGTCCTCTTCTAGATGGCCGTGGAATGTATTGATTACCCGAACGGGATGGTTGTCTACCGCAACTTTCGGAGTTGGCCGGGATCGCTCAAGGTGCCTTTGTTGTCCTGAGTTAACCAGGTAGTCTGTCAATTCACCTTTGGCTATCAATACCTCCACTTGTCTTCTCATACTCCTGCAATCATTGGTTAGGTTGCCGAAATCACTATAAAATGCACAGTGCTTACTTTAGTCTCTCTGTTCCATTGGTTGTCTAATCGGTGGAAGGATCTGAAAAATGTTTCTGCCCTTAGTCTCTTGATACAATCTCGTCAGTGTTACCTTGAGGGGTGTGATCTTTTCGGATGTTCGAGACTTTTTCTTAGGGGCTCTTCCCTCGATGCTCGGGGTTCCCGTTGGACCCTTGAGGTGCTCAAGCGTTCCTTCTATCGGCTTTTAACCGTGACTAGAGTTGCTCTTTGCTGTCTGGTTACTTCATTTTCATTGAGTCTGATGTAGTTTTGCACTCTTGAATTCAACTATAACATGTTAGCCAAAGTCTTTTTTACCAGAGAAGAATGAAAACGCGAACCTTGCACCATGGCTATCTTAACTGCTTCTATGGCCGTATCCTGGTTGTAATCCAGAATACCTGAAGATTCCATGTTGAACCGAGTGAGAAAGGTTTATAAGCCTTTTCCCTTCATTTGCCGAATTGTGAAGAGACTGGTAATGGTCCTTTTCTGTTTCTTGTTCCCATAATTCTAGGCTAGAAATGCGATGCATAGTGTCTTGAAGTTTGAGATTGACTTGCACAGGCAATTTTTGAACCATTCCTGGGCTACCCTTGTTAGACTAGACAGGAATATCTTGCACATGAACGGATCATTGTGTGCCTCTAGAGTCATTTCTTGAGTGTAATGATTGAGGTGCTAGAGAGGATCTCTAGTTCCGTTGAACTTGATGAACTTCGGCATCATAAACTTCTTAGGTCTTGCAACCCGTTCTATCTCATCCATAAAATGGAGTTTTCATTATTGATGTAGTGAACTCTCTTGCCATGTCTTCGGGTGTTTGGGCCTTAAGCCCTTTATCCATTCATCCATTTCCTTTCAAAACCTAGTGATAAAATCATTTCCTGGTAATTGTTGATCACGCCTCTTTTCTTCCTGAATCAGCATCATCTGAGGCTGGGACCTTAGTGGTTCGAGGCCCTCCCATCATGGAGTTTCCCGGCATACGGGATTGACTTGCTGTTTCCTCGGCATCATCCCGATCCAATGTTTCGTTTATCTACTACCGTGGAACCCTTTGCCGAAGGGGAGGGTTATTGAGTCTGAGTGCCAGAGGAGGATCTTCATTTTGACGTTCAGGTTGTGGGTCGATCGGTGGATCATTCTATCGAGCATTGACTCTAAGTCCTCTATTTTCTTGGCACAAAGCATTGATTTGCACTATATTGGCTTCGAGAGCCTGTCTTAGTGCATTGATCTATTCAGTACTAGACTCGTTGGCTCATCGAAGGACGTCAAACTGTGTTTGCATCTCTTCACACATTTTCTGCATGATTTCTTGCTACTGTGCTCGTGCGGCGTCTGATCCTATCATTATTCCGGAGCGATGTCGCATGAAAGTGGTAAAAAATAAGCTTTTTGTAATGAATTCCCATAGACAGCGCCAAAGTGTAGGTGCAATTTTTCATACCTGAACACTTAAAGAGACACCAGAGAATTTTTGTTAGAGAAAACAATGATAGGAATTCGATAATCTTCTTCTCTTATCCATGCTTTATTTATAAGCTTGTACAGAGATTTACATGGAGCCGTTATTGGCAGTTTTCTTTTCGAACGTGGGTGTTTGTGGCTTCCTCATAATGCGGCCCTCCCTTTCATAGTGGGCGTTATGGAAATTTGAATGTACTGATTCTGGGCCATTCATTGGTCCATTGTTGTTGAATGGATTCTCTCTTGCTAACTAGGCCGAATTGGCCTTCTCAAGTCTTCCTTGTTGGGCCTCTGGCTTTTAGGCTATTCTGACATAAGGTGAGTTTAATATTTGTTAACACGTGGCACGTTATGACTGGTGGGGCTTGGGCTCTGTTAGGTGATTTCAATATCATAAGACACCCCAATGAGAATTTTAGGGGGTCCCAAAGATGGAATGCAGGTATTGATGACATCAACAATTGTATTTTGGATTGTGAATTGATTGACTTAAGGTCTATAGGGGTCTTCTACTCATGGTCCAACATGAGCCATGGATCTGCCAACATTTCTAGAAAGTTGGATAGGGTTTTGGTAAATGATAAATGGCTCTCTGGTCTTCTTACTTCCAACTGTGAGTTTCTTCCATTTGGGGTTTTAGACCACTCGCCAATGATTGTTAGTAGTGGTAACCCCATTCCAAATAAGAATATTTCACTTAAATTCTTCAATTTCATTAGCAATCACAAAGATTTTCTAACCATTCTGGCCTTTGTGTGGCAAATTCAGACTCTTGGCACTTGATCGGTTGATCAACAATACATCAACCTTCGCAATAGCACGAATCATTGTAAAATAGGGCTATTGGTCGGGTAAGTCGAACCACTGGGACTGCGCTAATCTATGGCAACCTAAGTGTCTAGAGTCATTTTAGGGTGATAAGGGGTGTTCATAGAGGGTTTGTTTTGTTTGTCACTAAACTAGGAATTCAAATGTGCATAAAACAATAGTGCTAGTAAATGAGAGTTAGAAATAGTAAAAGGGGAAACTAGGGAAGTGAATCCACCTACGCCCTAAATACATGCTAAATCAAGACTAAATTGGGGATAAACACTATATAAGCAATGATCAAGAATTATGTAGCAACACATAGTTGTTTCATAACCAATAAAAAGTTCATGAGATTAAAACAAGAATGGTCTATCAAAAGACAACACATTTGGACTACCTAGACTAGGGTTTAGTATCAAATACATTAACTTAAGCAAAAGACCATCAAGCATTCAATCAAATGATGAAGCACATGAAGGTAAGAATCAAGCATAGTCCATCAAAGGAGGTACCTAAGCAATGGAATATCAAGTTTCAAAATCAACATGCATTGAAAACCATTCATAGTTAATATCTTCATTCTCACTATGAAAATAAAAGCAATAAGACTAATGTAAGAATCATCAAGACAAGCTAAATAACTCACATCAATCATTTAAACATGAATATTCATTACAAGAAGTAATAAGCTCTTAAACTATGAAAAGACCAAAGTTTATACATTATAATCCCCAAAATAGAACCTAACCTAGAACATGAACAAAATGGGAGGCTTCATCACCTCCCTAGAAGAGGTTTAGTTACCCATAGGAGCAATGGAAGAAGGAAGAAGCTTGAAGACCTCCTCCATCTCCAATTTTCGAGCTTCCCTTTGTTAGCTTGAAGAACTCCCTTTTCTTCCTCTCTTTTCTCTCCTCTATCTTGTAGAAAATGTAGGATAGCCAATGTGTGGCCTTTGGTAGCTTTTTATTTTCCAACAAAAACCCTCTCTCTCCTCCAAGGAACACCTCCAACCACTTCATAAAGAAGGAAGATGGCATTGAGGAAACCAATGTGAAAGTGGCTGAAATTGAGCCATTTTCGAGTGCAATCTGCCTGATTTTCGAGCACTCGAAAAGTGGTCTCGAGCACTCTAAATTAGTGCAATGTGCAACATGCTCTTCTTGCTCAGCGCTGACCCACTTTGGTAAAACTGCTATAACTTTGTGCCCCGAACTCCGAATGATGATCTGTTTGAAGATTTGGAGAGCTAATTCAGTGCTTTAAAAAATTCATGTTTTGATGAAGACCCAATTCTCAAGTCTGGTTGGTCAAAAATGGGGAGAAAGGCAGTACTTCAGTGCTGCCAGGCAGTTCTGCTCACCTCTGTTACGAAGATCATAACTCTCTGCTCCGAACTCCGAATGATGAACCACTTGAAGATTTGGAAAGCTGATTCAGAGATCTAAATCTTTCATGTTATGATAGAAGTCTAGTTCTTGAGTTTGCTAGGTCGAAAATGGCGATAAAAGTCAAGATCACTGCTGCCAGAAATTCAGAAATGGCATCCTTTTTGTTCAAAATTCCACAAGGCATCATTTTTGTTTCCTTTTTGCACTTTAACCTGAAAATGCATAAAAACATGCAAATGGAGTTAATCTACATAAAATAATTAATAACTGGACTTTGTTAATGTAATTTAGGGCGCTTGAATATACAATATTTGGCGCTTATCACACCCCCAAACTTACATTTTGTTAGTCCCTTAGCAAAACTACAATGAAAAACATAATGAAAAGACAACCATGGGCATGCTACTACAAAAATATCATCCATGGTAAAATGAGATAGATACATAGCTCAAATACAACTTGAAATAGACAAAAACTGGAGATGGGGTCATTGGGAAAACTACCTTGCATATATGAAGCATTGATACAAAAAATGGGAAAAACCATTTCAACATGCATGCATCAACATCATAGTCTATATAAATAATTCAATTGTCATCTCTTAAATGGAAATAACTCAAACTCCAGTGAAAGTGAATTGGATTCTCAACATGCGGCTTTTACTTTCTTTTCCAATTCCAAAGCACAAGTTTTCAAATCATTGAATTCCCCTTTAAATGAGGTCCCTAAGGCATGATTTTATTTACAAGACAACCTTTGTTGCTTGTTAACAATTTATTTCAACTCATAAGCGAAACATAGAATGGTTGTGCAATGCTAAAGTCCCTTAAGCTTTCTAACCAACCTATATAGCAAGCGTTAGGCCAACAACTCCCAAACCAGACGGCTTTAGGGTGTTAAGTGTAGAGACACTCCAAAGGACTTAATAGCTCAAGTTGGAAAGGCTACGAACTCTAGCTAACCATGTTTATTACAATTTTTTTTGAATGACCATGCAATGTTTAAGTCCTTTAAGCTTTCTAACCAACCCTTGTAGCAAGCGTTAGGCCAACAACTCCCAAACCAGATGGCTTTAGGGTGTTAAGTGTAGAGACACTCCAAAGGGCTTAATAGCTCGAGTTGGAAAGGCTACGAACGTCAACTGGTCATTTTTCATTTTTTTTTTTTTTCATTTTTTTTTTTTTTTTAACTTAAATCATGCCAAAGATATTCATCTATCAGGTTCATCAAATCAGATTAACTAGGCCAAGGTCAAGGTTGATCAAGCTGCATGCCTCACAGTTAAGTTTCCAATGTGCATCTGTGCATTGTGAAGCTTATAAGAGTGTAAATCCAGCAAGAATCTAATTGAAACATTTATACAGATTAATTTGAATCTACATGATCATTTCAACTCAAATTTTTTTTTATTTTCAAAAATTTCAATTGCTTCTATACACAAGGTATTAAACATATGTTTCATCTCTGACAAGTGTCAAGTTATACTATCATTGCTTAGCAAAAATTATGAAACCAAAAATATGCCAAGAATGCTTTGATGCACCCCCAAACTTAAACTACACAGTGTCCTCAATGTGGGACATGGATGCAAGTTAGAGACAAAAATGACAAAGAGGATAAAAAGGAACAACAATACCCAGGGGGAGGAAACGGCATTTTGATACAAAAACCCCCAAACTTGAATTGGACTGCGCAACCTGGAGAGCAACATGAAGAACAAAAAGAAGCAACCACAAACAGCATTAATAGCACAAGCATAAATATAGAAAAAGAATGTAGCGAAAGTTAACAGAACAGAAAGAATTTGCATTGCAAAAAGAGTTTACATGATGACAAAAAGAGCTGTACAGGGATCATGTCGACTAGAGCAACCTATACATAGCAAATTCTTACAGTTCAAAAGGAAAACAAAAGATACAAGAGAAATAGTTACATATGAAACAAAAAGATAAGGTCCACACTCGCAACAAGCTACTGTCCAGAAGGTAAACGGGCGAGGATGGAATGGAGGAGAGATTGAGTCTTATGCCGTTCAGCGGAAGCCAAACGACGTTCCTCAGCAGCGACACGGCGGTCTTCAGCAGCAAGACGACGATCTTCTTCAGCACGTGAAGAAGTCTCACACAGAGTCTGAGTGCACGCGGATAAAGAATTCTCAAAACGATCTAGTCGCTCATGAATACCGGCAATGGAAGCCCGGATGAAAGCCTGGTCCTGGTGAGAGTCGACCGGAGGCTCTACCCTTGCAGTGGCTGCGGCAGTGGAAGCAACCTCAGAAGGAGGAGGAGGTGGAGCGTGGATGAACAGGGGGGCAGGACGCTGAGGGGTACTAGAATGGCTCAGAACATTGATCCACCGGCGCTTGGTAAAAATTTTAATTTTTTCGCCTTTTGGTTCATGGGGAGGAACAACGAAACCCTTGTGCTGAAGGAGCCGAGTGATGAAAAATGGCAAAGGCAATTTCCGATTTTCAACTCGCGGAACCCGTGCATTATGAGCATCATGCCAAAACTTCATAAATGTGGTCCAAATGAGCTCTGGGATGGAGAACCATTGGCCTTGGCCCATGGCATATAAGGCTTGCAGAAGGAGGCCCCGACGCTCAGTGCTATGCACCAAAGGGCAGACATTGTGCTTGAAGACAGTGTCAATGAACCATAGGCGTTCCGGAAGATTGGTTTTGCGGATAAAAGACCGGGGCCTAGTAGGATCGTCAATAGTGCAAATGGCAGCGGCAATCTGCTCCACAGTTAATGTATCCGGCTCCTCATATAAAGGGAGATTTTCACGATTGACAATGTCATCGAGGCACTCAATGGGGCAACCAGAAACCTGAATGATGTCAGTCATAGTGAAAGCATAGGTGGTGCCATCAATGGATTTAGTGAGAGAAATGGGTGGCTCTTCAGGGCATTGGAGATTCTGGTAGAAGAGGCGCACTACACGGGGGTAGGCAACCCTAGCAAGGTGTGCGCAGATGTGTTGCAGACGCCGGTTAGTCAATTCGGCTACAGCCCACGAAGTTGTGGGTAGAATGTCAAAGGCATCCGTGAGCGGAAATGAGAGTTCGTAGTTGAGTTGTTTGCGATCCCAAGGATCACGTGATCGCTCACGAGTGACAGCACGGGCACCCGAAGAGGGTCTAGGAGGGCGAGAAGGACTGGCACGAGACATTTAGAGAGGTGGACTTGGTTGAGGAATTTCAGCGAACACCTGGCGTGCACCACAAAAAGGAGAAGGTGAAAATGAGTGGGGTGGAGGATGAAACCCAAAAATTTTTGGCCCTGCAATTGTAATAACGACTCCCAAACAATCACAAATCTCCATTGCATGCAAGCCCATCCTCCATTGATACCAAAAATGTGAAAGAGAAAGAGAAGGAAGAAACTTACCCCACAATGGAGAACCAAAGGCCCTTTGTGCGTGGGATAAGTGGTGGGGATGGGTGGGAGGTGGGTGATGGTGCTTGGGTTAGAGGAGAGTGGGGAAAAAGGTGGAGGAGGTGAAGTTGGGTTTGCATGGGGTGGTGAGGTTTGAGGGTGGTTTGGTTGTGGAGTTGGTGCGAGAGAGAGGAAGGTTTAAGGTCGAGGGAATGATGGTTTGGGAAGGGGGTGGGTTGATGAGAGAGAGACCGAGAGGGTGTGAGAAGTTGGTGAAGCTTGAGGAAGGGTGTTGGGGTGTTGCAGCAGGTTGGGTTGATGGTGGAGGAGAGGGAGTTGGCAGCCGAGGAGGGGAGTTGAGGTTGGGTGAGATTGGTGGGGCTTTGGGGTTTTTAAAAGAGAGGGGGTAAGCTTGGTTCGAGCACTCGAAGTTAGACTTCGAGTGCTCGAAATATGGGCAGAGAGTTGGGAGCCGAGGGGTGAGAGGACTCAAGCAGTTGTGAGCACTCGAAGCTTGGCTTCGAGTGCTCGAAAATTTGGCAGAGAGGGTTTGGTTTGGGTTGGTGTGGTGGGTTAGGGTGGTGAGCTTGATGGGGTGAGGTGGTGTTTTGGTTTTGGAGTTGGTGTGGGTTGGGGTTGAGAGGGGGTTCGAGCAAGGGAGGGTGGAAGTGGGTATGAGGGTTGGATGCCGGAGGAAGAAAGGTGGTGCATGCATGCATGGGGCTTGCATGCATGCACGCATGCACCTCCATGGTGGCTGAGAGGTGAGGTGGCGAGGTTGGTAGTTGGTTTGTGGTGACACCTGCATGGTCGCATGCATGCATGGTGTGTGGTTAGGGTGCTTGGGTTAGTGAGTTGTGTGGTTGGATGTGGGTGCACTGAGGGATAGAGGTTGGGGATAACCGAGAGTTGGGAGGGAGAGAGTTGGTAGGGAGAGAGTGGAGAGTGGTTTGCATGCATGCATGCATGGAGCTTGCATGCATGCAAGGATGCCTTGGGTGGTGAAGTTTGAGGGTGGTTTGGATGGTTGGATGATGGTGTGAGGTGATGGAGCATGCATGGTTTACATGCTGGGGTGGGGAGGTGTGGGAAGGGGGTGTGAGGTTGGTTGGTGTGTAAGGGGCATGGTGTTGAGGTTGGTTTGGGATTTCGAGCACTCAAATGGAGGCTTCGAGTGCTCCAAAAACAAGCAGAAGTCTCAGAATTGTGTTGTGGAAGTTTCGAGCATGCTGAAATTTTTGGTTGGAGGCTCGAGCACTCGAAATGGGAATTCGAGTGCTCGAGATGAGGACAGTAGATTGGGATGAGGTTGAGAGGGGGGTTCAAGCACTCGGAATGGGTTTGAGAGAGCTCGAAAATTGCAGCCAAATTAAAGTGAAGCTTGAAAACTAAAGCACTGGGCATGGAGCTTGAATGTTGTTGCATGGCCATGCATGAGCTTGCATGGATGGTTCAAGGAATGAGAGTATTAATACATGGAAGCATAAAGACTTGGAGCAGTGGGCTCGGATAGGAAAGAATGCATGCATCAGAGAAATGCATGCAACCATGCATGAAATATAGAAATGCATGAAATGCATGCAAGCAAGGAACTTTGCGGATCATGATAAAATTTTTGAGGAGCATGAAATTCCTATGCATGCAATGTTGATGGATTCAAGCCAATGTATGGGAAAAATTTAAATGTTGCAACATCCTCTCATTCAAATGGATGGAAAATTTGAGAAGAACTCTCTCTTTTTTTCTTTTTTTCTTTTTCTTTTTTTTTTTACTTTTCAAACTTTGCAATTTCTAAGGCATGGAAAAATTGCCAACTTTCAGAACATCACACAAAGCATGGGTGGATGTAAGAAAATTTTCAAACCTTTGCAACATCACACAATGCATGAATGAAATTTAGGGAGAAAATTTTAAACTTGCAAATTCATTCCATTCCAATGCATGGGAAATTTTGAAAGTTTTGTTTTGAAACCTTGCAATTTTTTTTCAACCTTTTAATCATCTCAAATGCATGAACAATTTTGAGAAAATTTTCAGACTTTTCATTAAAAATGATAAAAGATGCACATGAGTCGCATTTGAAAAATCTAATGAAATTGCTAGAAAGCGATGGAGACTTCCGGGAATGAAAATTAGAGTTGAGAAGGTCTAAGAAGCCAGTCTAAAAAATGTGGAACACAAGTTAAGATAATTCCAGAGAAAGTTAAATTTTGGCATTTCTACACCGTTTCCCAGGAAATTTGCAAGGCACGAGCAATTTCAAAGAAAAGGAAGCTTGGGAATTGAAAGAATTTCTTCCCTTGAGTTGCTAAATTTAATGTCGATAGCTAGACAAAGCTAGAGCAGGCACTAATCCTCATAAATTGGATCCGTCAAGAGGACTTCCTCAACTTTTCGGGTTAGAATTGTGCCGTCAATGCAAGGCTTAAGCCTTTGGCCATTTACCTTGAAGAGTGATCCACTTGCAGGATCATGAAGTTCGATTGCTCCATGAGGAAAGATGGTAGTGACAATGTATGGACCATCCCATCTTGACCGGAGTTTACCGGGAAAGAGTTTCAAGCGGGAATTGAAAAGCCAGACCTTTTGTCCCGGGGCAAAAGACTTTTTGACGATATGTTTGTCATGAAAAGCTTTAGTCTTTGCCTTGTAAATTTTTGCGCTTTCATACGCGTCATTACACAATTCCTCAAGTTCATTTAATTGCAACGCACGATTAGAGCCGGCTTGTTTGAGATCAAAATTGAACCTTTTTATGGCCCAATAAGCACGGTGCTCTAATTCTACCGGGAGATGACATGCTTTGCCAAAGACAAGTCGATATGGTGACATGCCAATGGGTGTCTTATAAGCTGTCCGGTAAGCCCAAAGCGCATCGTTTAGCCTTACTGACCAATCTTTGCGGTCCGGTCTAACCGTTTTTTCCAAAATGTGCTTAATCTCCCGGTTAGAAATCTCTACTTGACCACTCGTTTGAGGGTGGTAAGGTGTAGCAACCTTATGAATGACAAAATACTTAGCAAGGACGGATTTTAGATAACGATTTCGGAAATGAGATCCGCCATCACTAATGATTGCTCGGGGCGTACCAAAACGACTAAAGATGTGAGACTGAATGAAATGGATCACGACTTTATGATCATCGGTTTTGGTAGCCTCGGCTTCAACCCATTTAGACACATAATCCACCGCTACAAGGATGTACTCATAGCCATAAGAAGATGGAAATGGTCCCATGAAGTCAATCCCCCACACATCAAAAATTTCAACAATTAAAATGTTGGTGAGGGCATCATGTCTCTTCGGGACATGGATCCAAGTTTTTGACATCGTTCACACGATTTGCAAAAATTGTATGCATCCCGGAACAAGGTAGGCCAAAAGAATCCGCTTTGAAGGACTTTGTTAGCGGTCTTTTTGGCACTGAAATGGCCTCCACAAGCAAGAGTATGGCAAAAATTTAAAATACTTGTGGCCTCGGTTTCAGGAATACATCGCCAGATGATTTGGTCCGGGCAATACTTGAATAGTTCCGGATCTTCCCAAAAGAAATGCTTGACTTGGGAGAAAAACCGGTCCCTCTCTTATTTGGACCAATGGGCTGGAATTTTGCCAACCGCAAGATAATTGACAATATCCGCAAACCATGGAAGAGTAGAATGTGAAACTTGAAGAAGTTACTCATCCGGAAAGGAATCACGGATGGCTGCGAATTCTGAAGATTTCTCAATAAGTAAGCGAGAGAGATGATCGGCGACAACATTGTCGGTCCCTTTTTTGTCCCGGATGTCAATATCAAACTCTTGAAGTAAGAGGATCCATCGAATTAAACGGGGTTTTGTCTCTTTTTTCGCTAACAAATGCCTAAGAGCGGCATGATCTGAAAAGACGATGACCTTGGAGCCAAGAAGATAAAAGCAAAATTTATCCAAGGCGTACACCACAGCTAGCAATTCTTTTTCAGTGGTGGTGTAGTTCAATTGGGCATCGCAGAGAGTTTTGCTAGCATAATAAATGACATGCGGAAGTTTATCCACACGTTGGCCCAAAACCGCCCCTAATGCATAGTCGGATGCATCACACATGATCTCAAAGGGAAGAGACCAATTAGGGGGTTTCATGATTGGGGCGAAGGAGAGGAGAATGCGAAGTTTGATGAAAGCTTCCATGCAAGCGTCATCAAAATTGAACGGAACATCCTTGGCTAAGAGATTACACAAGGGCGTGAGATTTTGCTAAAATCTTTGATGAAGCGACGATAGAATCCGGCATGGCCAAGAAAAGAACGGATTTGACGGACGGAATGCGGAGGAGGAAGATTAGAGATTAACTCAACTTTTGCCTTGTCTACCTCGATTCCCCACTTAGAAATGACATGTCCTAAAACAATGCCTTCTTGGACCATGAAGTGGCTTTTCTCCCAACTTAGAATGAGATTCGTCTCTTTGCATCTTTGGGGCACAAGAGATAAATTTTTGAGACACGAGTCAAAGGAGGAGCCAAATACGGAAAAATCGTCCATGAAAACTTCCAAGAACCTTTCAACCATATCGGAGAATATGGACATCATGCACCTTTGGAACGTTGCCAGTGCATTGCATAGACCAAAAGGCATGCATCGATAGGCAAAAGTACCAAAGGGACATATGAATGTTGTTTTCTCTTGATCTTGGGGGGCGATTGCCACTTGGTTATAGCCGGAATAACCATCAAGAAAACAATAGAAGCTTTGGTCAGCTAACCTTTCTAGGATTTGATCAATAAATGGGAGTGGGAAATGATCCTTCCTAGTTGATGAATTGAGTTTACGATAGTCAATGCACATACGCCACCCGGTGGTGATTCGTTGTGGCATGAGCTCACCCGCTGAATTTTCAACAACGGTGAGCCCGGATTTCTTAGGGACAACTTGTGTGGGGCTCACCCACTTGCTATCAGAGATAGGATAGATGATTCCCGCATCTAGCAATTTGATCACCTCTTTCATGACCACTTCCTTCATGTTTGGATTTAACCGGCGCTGGACCTCTCTAGTAGGCTTTGCGTCATCCTCCATATGAATGCGATGCATACAAATGGAGGGGTCAATTCCTTTCAAATCTGCCACTGTCCAACCAATAGCTTCTTTATACTCTTGGAGCACCGCTAAAAGGTTGGTCTCTTGGTCTTTTTGAAGGTCCGAGGCAATAATGACCGGAAGGGTTTGCTTTGGACCAAGGAACACATACTTGAGATGGGCCGGGAGCGGCTTAAGCTCAAGTTGTGGCGGAGATAACAATGATGGGACCGGAGGAGTGGTGGAAAGTTGGGGAAGTGGTTCTTTTGGAATTTTCCAAGGAGGTACATCCATGATAGCATTAATATCAAGCAAGGAATTGACTTCTTGAATGGCTTGATCAACATCAAAGTTTGAGAAGTCAAAATGGGACATGCAAGTTTCAAGAGGATCTTTGCTTAGAATGAAGGGGAGAGATTCTTCGACCACTTCATCAATGACATCCACAAGAAAACAATCATCCTCATTGGAGGGATGTTGAGTTGCATGAAAGATGTGGAGTTTGACTTCCATGTTTCCAAAAGCAATGTCCATCACCCCGGTTCGGCAATTAATTGATGCATTAGCCGTGGCTAAAAATGGCCTACCAAGGATCATGGGAATGTGCTTTTTTGGGTCATGGACCGGTTCCGTATCAAGAACCACAAAATCTACCGGGAAGTAGAATTTGTCCACTTTGATGATAACGTCCTCGAGAATACCCCGTGGATGCTTGACCGATCTATCGGCAAGTTGCAAAACCACGGAAGTCGGCTTAAGATCTCCCAAACCAAGTTGTAGTTAGACTGAATATGGAATTAAATTCACACTAGCTCCTAAGTCAAGGAGGGCCCTCTCGATTTTGCGGTCACCAATGACGCAAGAGATTGTGGGGGCACCCGGATCCTTATACTTCGGAGGAGTGCTGTGCTGAATGATAGCACTAACATTTTCAGTCAACCTCACTTTTTTTGGCAAATGATTTTTAGAAGTGCGCTTTTGAGTGCACAAATCTTTGAAAAATTTCGCATAGGGAGGGATTTGCTTGATAGCATCCAAGAGGGGCAAGTTAATCTTCACTTGCTTGAAAACTTCCCACATGTCTTGAATTTTACAATTCTTGTTCCCAAAATGTGTCGAATCTTGAAGACGTTGAGGAAACGGAGCTTTTGGCTCATAAGTAGTTTCCACATTTGGGGTGACATGTGTGGGATTTCCGTGAATGGTATTTGGACAAGAATTTAGATTAGAAGAGCTTGAATTTGGATTTTTCAAAGGAGAAACTTCCTCAATTTTGTCTCCATCGACCTTGTTGTCAACCACTCTACCACTCCGAAGGGTGGTGATAACTTGAACTTGTTCATGAGTCAGCCCACTCGGAGGAGGGGTTTCGTCAATCACATGCATTCCTCTAGGATTTTCAAAAGGTTGAGAGGGAAGCTTGCCCTTGTCCTTTTGAAGCAATTGATTCACCGAGTTAGCTATTTGGCCCACTTGATTTTCAAGATTAGCTATGGATTGAGTATGAGAGTGAACCATTTGGAGAGTAGGCTGCAAGGATGTCAAGAGTTGCTTGTTGGCATCCATTATTTGCTTATTTAATGATTCCATCATTTGCTTGTTTGCAGCTACTATCTCGTCAGTTGGACACACAGGAGGTTGATTGGAGACATTTGGATTGTAAGGAGGACGGTAGCTTGAAGAGGCTTGGAAAGGTCTACCTTGAAATTGAGAAGAGGGCTGATTTTGCCGCCCTTGGTTTTGGAATTGGGAATTTTGTGGGGCTTGTTGTCGCCACGAGAAATTCGGATGATCTCGCCAACCCGGATTGTAGGTGTTGGAATATGGATTGTTCCCGGGCCGCGAGAACATGGCATTAGCTTGCTCTTGGTTGGGATTAGGAAATTGCTCTGGTGTGGGGCAATCTTCCGAGAGATGGAATGGACTAGTGCATGAAGCACAAACTGAACTTGCCGAATTTTGAGACAATGAAGGAGGAAGATGTGGTGCCATCAATTGGTAGAATTTATGAGCGATGGCATCCACTTGAGATGATTACTCCCTTATTGACTTTGGTTGACAAGGGTTGGTGTTGTTTAGAGTGGTTGCGGTCGGAGCCCTATGAGAATTGTGTTGAAGTGAATTTTCACTCAAATTCTCAAGTAAGGTCCAAGCCTCATCCGCATTCTTGGACATGAACATCCCACCACAAGAAGAATCAACCATGAATCTATGGGTTTCGGTCAAGCCAGCATCGAAAGCTTGCACTAATTGCCATTTTGGGATCAAATGATAAGGGCATTTTCGAAGAAGATCTTGTAGCCTTTCCCAAGTCTCGTGGAGTTGTTCTCCATCAACTTGAGAAAAACTTAGAATGGAACGCCTCATCTGGTTGGTTTTACTCACCGGATAATACTTCTTAAGAAATTCTTGTTGCAATTGAGCCCAAGAAGTAATAGAGTTGGGAGCGAGGGAGTTCAACCAATATTTTGCCCTATCCTTTAGGGAGAATGGGAAAAGATGGAGATGAAGTGCATTGTCCGGAAAACCTCTCAACCGGATGGTCAAACAGATTTCAAGGAACTCATCAAGATGCTTATATGGATCTTCATTATCAAAGCCATGAAATGATGGAAGCATTTGAATGGTACTAGACTTGATCTCATATTGAACTGCATCGATGTTTGGCATCACTATACAAGAAGGAGAAGCATAGGTGGTAGGAATGAAATGATCTCTAAGAGTCATTGGTTCTACATTAGGAATTTCAGCCCTTTCATTCCCCGGATTTCCTACGTTATCCCCCATTATATTGAATTCAGTTTCAAGGTCCCTTGTAAGAGTGGGTTCCCTAAGGTTCCGTCTAAGAGTTCTTTCAATTGAATTTATATCAATAGGCGAGTCAAGTGTGGGAAGAGAGAGTGACCTACGGCCAAACATCAACAATTCACAACAACATCATCACAACAAATCTTTATCATCAACTCCACATACGATGTTCCCTTTCTCCTCAATTATCAAGACAGAAAATAAATGGCCACGACAAGGACCGATGCTTGGAATTGAAAATACACAATTGAAATAGCCTCGACAAGGGCTTGCAATTTATCTACTTCTAAGCTTAACACATGCACGATATTCACAATTCGAAACTAGAAGTCACGAGACTTACCTGGGGTCCTCTAGACTTACAATTTGCTAGCAATCCCACGGCGAGCTTCGAGTCCCTAGAATCTTACAACATGAAGATGATCAAAACACACAAGGAATATTCACAAGACACAATATTCACAATCAAACTAAAATTAACCCTAAACTTTGGTTGCTAAACCGTTTGCAGTCCCCGGCAACGGCGCCAAAAATTGATCGGTTGATCAACTATACATCAACCTTCGCAATAGCACGAATCATTGTAAAATAGGGCTATTGGTCGGGTAAGTCGAACCACTGGGACTGCGCTAATCTATGGCAACCTAAGTGTCTAGAGTCATTTTAGGGTGATAAGGGGTGTTCATAGAGGGTTTGTTTTGTTTGTCACTAAACTAGGAATTCAAATGTGCATAAAACAATAGTGCTAGTAAATGAGAGTTAGAGATAGTAAAAGGGAAAACTAGGGAAGTGAATCCACCTATGCCCTAAATACATGCTGAATCAAGACTAAATTGGAAATAAACACTATATAAGCAATGATCAAGAATTATGTAGCAACACATAGTTGTTTCATAACCAATAAAAAGTTCATGAGATTAAAACAAGAATGGTCTATCAAAAGACAACACATTTGGACTACCTAGACTAGGGTGTAGTATCAAATACATTAACTTAAGCAAAAGACCATCAAGCATTCAATCAAATGATGAAGCACATGAAGGTAAGAATCAAGCATAGTCCATCAAAGGAGGTACCTAAGCAATGGAATATCAAGTTTCAAAATCAACATGCCTTGAAAACCATTCATAGTTAATATCTTCATTCTCACTATGAAAATAAAAGTAATAAGACTAATGTAAGAATCATCAAGACAAGCTAAATAACTCACATCAATCATTTAAACATGAATATTCATTACAAGAAGTAATAAGCTCTTAAACTATGAAAAGACCAAAGTTTATACATTATAATCCCCAAAATAGAACCTAATCTAGAACATGAACAAAATGGGAGGCTTCATTACCTCCCTAGAAGAGGTTTAGTTACCCATAGGAGCAATGGAAGAAGGAAGAAGCTTGAAGACCTCCTTCATCTCCAATTTTCGAGCTTCCCTTTGTTAGCTTGAAGAACTCCTTTTTCTTCCTCTCTTCTCTCTCCTCTATCTTGTAGAAAATGTAGGATAGCCAATGTGTGGCCTTTGGTAGCTTTTTATTTTCCAACAAAAACCCTCTCTTTCCTCCAAGGAACACCTCCAACCACTTCATAAAGAAGGAAGATGGCATTGAGGAAACCAATGTGCAAGTGGCTGAAATTGAGCCATTTCCGAGTGCAATCTGCCTGATTTTCGAGCACTCGAAAAGTGGTCTCGAGCACTCTAAATTAGTGCAATGTGCAACATGCTCTTCTTGCTCAGCGCTGACCCACTTTGGTAAAACTGCTATAACTTTGTCCCCCGAACTCCGAATGATGATCTGTTTGAAGATTTGGAGAGATAATTCAGTGTTTTAAAAACTTCATGTTTTGATGAAGACCCAATTCTCAAGTCTGGTTGGTCGAAAATGGGGAGAAAGGCAGTACTTCAGTGCTGCCAGGCAGTTCTGCGCACCTCTGTTACGAAGATCATAACTCTCTGCTCCGAACTCCGAATGATGAACCACTTGAAGATTTGGAAAGCTGATTCAGAGATATAAATCTTTCATGTTATGATGGAAGTCTAGTTCTTGAGTTTGCTAGGTCGAAAATGGCGACAAAAGTCAGGATCACTGCTGCCAGAAATTCAGAAATGGCATCCTTTTTGTTCAAAATTCCACAAGGCATCATTTTTGCTTCCTTTTTGCACTTTAACCTGAAAATGCATAAAAACATGCAAATGGAGTTAATCTACATAAAATAATTAATAACTGGGCTTTGTTAATGTAATTTAGGGCGCTTGAATGTACAATATTCGGCGCTTATCAGCACTCTTATGTATCAGGTGATAAAGAAGCTTAAGTTACTTAAGCACAAATTGAAGTTGCTGAACAAGAAGGAATTTAGTGGCGTCACAGAGAGTGGTTGAGGCTAGAGATGCTTTTAGTACTTGCCAAAGGGGTCTGGATACTGATCCTGGCAATGAGCACCTCAGGAGGAAGGAAAAGGAGTTGTTATAGGGTTTCATAACATATCCATTACTGGGGAACAATTTAATCTGCAGAAATCTAGGGTCAAATGGCTTAAAGAAGGAGATTAAAACTCAAATTCTTCACGAAGACACTTAACATAAGATTCAATATGAAGAAAATTGTTAAACTTAACCTTGTTGATGGTGGATCAATAGAATCTCCAAGTGTCATCAAAGATGGAGCTGTCCATTACTTTCAGAACATTCTGGAAAGTGAACCATTTTCCTATCCTGGTATTAATGCATTGAATGGAGTCTTTAGCAAAAGTGTTCCAAGCCAATTCATTGATTCTCTAGTTGATATTCCCTTTTTGGATGAAATTAGGGATTGTTTCTTTGCACTAAATAGTACAAAGTCCCCTAGACCAGATGGATATAATGCTTTCTTGTAGAAATTATGGCCAATTGTTGGCAATGATTTCTCTATGGTTGTGAAGGAGTTTTTCCTTAATAGCCAACTTCTCAAGGAGGGAAACTCCACTTATCTTGTTTTTGTTCCAAAAGTTTCTAATCCTTCTTCCATGAGTGATTATAGGCCTATAGCATGTTGTAACACTATCTATAAAGTTATATCCAAACTCATTGCTAAGAAGATCCAACCTGTGTTACCTTTCATAACGGGTAAGTACCAAACTGCTTTCATAAAGCAAAGAAGGATTGGTGATGGGATTTTTATTGTGCAAGAACTGCTGAAAGGATATCATCCTAGTGTTATTTCCTCCCAATGTTTGCTGAAGATTGATCTATGACTCTGTTAAATGGAACTTCATTATTGACTGCCTCTCAATCCTATAATTCCCCAGAGTTTTGTTCAATGCGTATCAGCATGCATATCATCCCCATCATTCACTATCTCTTTCAGTAGGGAGTTTGCTGGGTACTTCAAAAGTACTAAACGATTAAGACAAGGTGATCCCATTTCACCTTTTCTCTTTGTGATTGTGATAGATGTGTTGGACTCCATCATCAATAAGATCGTTTATGAGGATGGCCACTTCAAGTACCATTAAAGATGTAAGGAAAATAAGATCACTCACCTATGTTTTACTCATGATCTTCTTCTTTTTTGTCATGGTGACCCACATTCTTTGTCAGTTCTTAATAAGGGGCTTCATGAGTTCTCGTCCTTATATAGTTTGAAGCCTAACCTCACCAAGAGCCATATCTTTACTGCTAATATCCCTGATGTTGTCCGAGATAGCATGGTTGCTTCTACTAGTTTTGAGGTTGGCCACCTGCCTCTCAGGTACTTGGGTCTACCTGTGAGTAATTCTAGGTTACAAGTAAATAACTGCAGAGTTCTTATTAAGAGGATCATCTCAAGGATCACCAACTGGACCTCTAAGTTTCTTTCTTATGCTGGGAGATTACAACTTGTCAAATCCATCCTTATTGATAAGTGCTCAAATGTTGCACATTTTAGTCCATTCATCTATCTTACTGTCCCGTTTTAGTTCTAATTCTTGTTTTTATCTATTTCAGGTCAATAAGGTTCAAACGAGCTAAAAATAGCCTATTAAGCCCTTTTTCGAATCACGAAGAAATTTTAGGAAAAATCAAAAAAATTGCCCTAGAGCAATGGCAATCGATCGAAAATTCATCTATAATCAATCGAAGCCTTTTGCGACCGATTGCAGCCACGTCAGCACCAGTTGAGTAGATAAAGTTGCCAATTGTCAATATAAGCATGCCACATCATCTTCAATCGATCAAAACCATTGGCAATCCATCAAAGATCTTGGCTATCGATCAAAATCATGTTGTGTGATACCCCTCGGATCCGAGACATAGGTTGATCAAGCCCAAGCCCAAACCCAAGGGAATATCAAACAATTAATATATAAACGAACACGGAATACAAAATGAAATAAGAAATAAATAAAAGCTAAATGAATACTAAATATAGAATCCTCAAATATTAAAGATTAATAAAATCCAAATCCTTCCAAAACCTCCAACAGTTTAAATAACTCGGGAATCCATCTCTAGTGGACCCCTAATAAAAATCCAAACTGAAATGTAAATAACTCAAAGAACATCCAAAGCTAAACCACGGAGAGAAGTCCTACATCGTAGGAAGAGTGAGTGATAATCTTTGCTCAGCACGATCAAGCCTACGACTAGAACTGTCGAACACCTGAAAAATAGAAGTGGGTTAGGCCCACGAACAAGTTCTATCCTACTACAATCCGAACAGAGACTTGATATGCATGTACATCCTAACAAATTCAACAATAACTAAATAGTCCGTAAATATATATATATATATATATATATATATATATATATTCACACTAAAGGACTCTCACTGGACTACAAGCCGGTCTCAACCTGAATAGAGGCAATATGCAAAATGCACCCAAAGTGGGCATGTATACCTAAGCCTAACAGGGTACACCTCTAACCATCATAGCCAGCTATGCATCCCAATGCATATACACGCCCTAACCATCGATCCTGAGACTCAAGCTCATATCGAGGTACCATAACAATATATTTAAAATCCATCCAGAATCCATAGTAGTGTTGCTCAACTATTCGTTGTCTTGACACAACAAATCAATAAGATTTAACTTTTAGTTAATCTATTCCTTAATTCCAGAGTAGGTAGAACTTAACGTTTTTGAGCTAATCCCCCTAGTATGCCACCATCCCATACTGGTGCATACAATCTATCCATCCAACAGTTGATAATACAAACAATGAATGTAAATATCAACTAATCCATAAATCCAACAATTTATAATAAAAATATTAAATATAACCATCAATTGTTCCCTAATAAGCATACTAAAATTATGTATTTTAACATGCTGATTTTACACTCCTCAACCAAAATCCAACAATTGACACTACAACAGTATATGTAAATATCAATTTATCCCCAGAATCCATTTAACTGACAGAACATAAATAAATGTACACATCAATTATTTCCATGGCGAGCATAATAAATATAGGCGAACTATCATGCTTATACTACCAATCTAACCATTTATGCAATAATTGCTAAAATTGAATCCTTAATTAATCCTTATCAAGCATAATAAAAATATATGTTCTAACATGCTTAATTTATTTGACTAATACATGTTTAGAATTTGATAATCATTCACAGAAAATTGCTAGAACAACATAAGTAATTTAAACCACTTGCATCCACTAACAGTTTGCATAACTTGCTAAGAACTATTTATTGTTCAACCAATAAACCCTTAGAGGTTTATTATCCATTCCTAGATACTCTGGAGCTTAAACAAGACCTTAGGTAACATCTAATTTCCCATTTACAGCCTCTGACTACCCCAAAAAGGTCAGAAAACAAACCCAGAAGCAACGATGAGCCAAAAATCCATCAAATAGGGGTGGAGCCGCCTCCCCCACATGGGGAGCCGCCTCCCCCTTGAGTGGAGCTGCCTCCACAACCATGTGGAGCCGCCTCCACACACCCTAGAGCCGGCTCCACCCTTGTGGGGAGCCGCCTCTTCTCACATGAAACCATACTACTCATTTCTTTTACCCGTTTCACCTCCGGCGACCTCCATTCCTTCTGTCCTCCATTGTTAAGGTTTCTACTGGCTAATTCTAAGTCCCAGTGTGTTCTAGAGATTTTAAAAATCATTAATCATTAACCGACATCAATCATCACAAGGTATATGCAAGAAAGAGTTAAAACAACCAATTACCAATTCATAAACACATACTGATTTAATCAAATCTAACATGCAAACTAGATTAATTTTAAGGTTTCCCAATGTGTTTCAGAACTAATAAGATTCTTTATCCATCAACTGACATCACTTAAATCATGAATTATGTAAAAAGAATGTAAAATAAACGATTAACTGTTCATGAACACATGTTGATTAAAACAGTGCAAGCATGCGAACCAGATTGATTTTAGATCTTTATTTGTTCCTGGAATTGAGTTAGACATGTAAAGAACACGAGTCAAAGGGAGAGAGTTAAGAATAGAACTTGCCTGTAAGATTTTGAATTAAAATCTTTACGCCGTCTTCCTAGATTTTCTGGCAGTTCCTACAGTTCCCGACTCCTCTATTGCCCTTTGTTTCTCTCAGTCTCACTATATACGTGAATAGGGTTTTTTTTATTTATTTCTAAACCCTAAGCCAACGTCTAATGATATATTTATATAGGCTTAAGGAAAATCTAATTCTATTATATTACAATACAGAAACCTCAACTAAATATAACCCTAGTCGGCTAAACCGTGAAACATAAAAACCCTAGATTTTTAATGAATACGAAAACCATCAAAAATAATTAATTCATAAATCCACATAAGCATATAATAAAGAAAGAAAAATTAAAACAAATACTCAATTAAATAATTCAATTAAATAAAACAAATTACTACAATTAATTCGATTAATTAACAATAAATAATACAAATAAATAAACCACTAAATTCAGTTAAAGGAAATAAAAAGAAATAATACAACTAAGCACAAAAGCAAATAATCAAAGAAGATGCAATAAACAATAATAAAATGCCAAGACTATCCTTTTTAAAATTAGGGGTATTACATTCTTCTCCCCTAACAAAAGGAATTCCATCCTCGGAATTCGCTCTTACCTTCTTCCAATATTTCAGGAAACTGTGAGCGAATGACATCCTCCCATTCCCAAGTGGACTCAGCCTCATTGTGATGACTTCACTGAACACGCACTAAAGGGATAACCTTATTACGAATGATTTGATCCCGACGGTCGATAATACGATACGATGGCTCCAAATAGGTTGCATCCGGCTGCAACTCAATCTCCCCAACATCGATATGCTAACACCGATCTTCATTTCGTAGAAATTTCCGCAACATGGAAACATGGAACACGTTGTGTACACGATCCAAATTATCCGGAAGTGCTAACCAATAAGCTACAGCTCCAACTCGATCCGTAATCATGAATGAACCGACAAATCAAGGTGACAACTTCCCTTTCTTCCCAAAGCGCATTACTCCTTTCATAAGAGACACTTTGAGTAGAACCTGATCCCCAACCTGAAACTCCAAAGTACGAGTGC
This sequence comes from Cornus florida, assembly GCF_030987335.1. Lineage (NCBI taxonomy): Eukaryota > Viridiplantae > Streptophyta > Magnoliopsida > Cornales > Cornaceae > Cornus > Cornus florida. Next base: position 28,336,335 of record NW_026775580.1, on the reverse strand, counting down.
GACAATCAGCATAACTCTTTTGCCTACTTTGGGCAGTACGCATGCGATCCCTAATAAGAATGATCTTCTCCAAAGTATCCTTGATGAACTTTGGACCCAAGAATCTACTCTCACCAACCTCCATCCAACAAACTGGCGATCGACACGATCGGCCATATAATGCCTCAAATGGTGCCATACCAATAGTCTTCTAGAAACTATTGTTATATGCAAACTCCACAAGTGACAAATAATCCTCCCAATGGCCCTTGAAATCAAGAACACACGAACGAAGCATATCCTCCATGATCTGATTAACGCGCTCGGTCTGACCATCTGTCTAAGGATGATAAGCAGTACTAAGATACAACTCTGTACCCAAAGCCTACTGAAAACTCTTCCAAAATCCTGACACAAAGCTCGAATCCCTGTCCGATATAATAGAGAACGGAATGCCATGTAACTTCACAATCTCTGTAATGTAAAGTCTCGTCAATTACTCTGAAGTGAAGTCAGTGCGAATAGGCAAGAAATGAACTGATTTAGTCAATCGATCCACGATGACCCAAATGGAATTGTAATCCTTAAAAGAATTTGGCAATCCTTCCACAAAATCCATTAAAATGCTCTCCCATTTCCACTCTAGTATAGGTAATGGCTGTAGAGCTCCTGGCGGCCTCTGATGATCAATCTTAACCATCTGACAAGTACTACACTAAGAGACAAATAGAGCAATATCCCTCTTCATACCTGCCTACCAAAACTACCGCTTCATATCCTGATACATCTTGTCTCCTCCTGGATGAACAGAGAACTCAGAGTGATGAGTCTCAGTCATCACATCCTTCCTCAAATCGTTAGTAGAAGGTACCACTAAACGTCCCTTGTACCTTAAACCTCCATCAGTCCCAACATAGTAGAATGGGACCTCCCTAGAAGCTATCTCTGCAACCCTATCAATGCACTGTTGATCCGTGAGTTGTGCTTTCAACATCTTATGAATAATAGAAGGTGTAACTACCAAGCAAGCCATGAAAGCATCCGACAACTCATCCACCGTCTTCAAAGCGTTCCACTCCATGGTGAATAAAGCAGTTTGACTAGCAACGGGTCGGTGACTGAGTGCATCTACCACCACATTCGCTTTCCGAGGATGGTACTGTATTGAGAAATGATAATCTTTTACAAACTCCAACCATCGGCATTGTCTCATATTCAGCTCCCGCTAAGTAAACAAATACTACAGACTCTTATGATCACTAAACAATCTGAAGGATTCGCCCAACAGATAATGCCTCCAAATACGTAAGGCAAAGACCATAGCTGCCAACTCCAAATCATATGCTGGATAATTAAGCTCATGAGGCTTAAGCTTTCGAGATCCATATGAAATCGGTCGCTCCTCCTGCATCAAAACACATCCAAGACCTTGCAAAGAAGTATCTGTGTAGACAAGATACTTTATCCCGCTCTGTGGAATAGACAGAACCAGTGCAGTAGTCAACTTGGTCCTTAGCTCATCAAAAGCTCGCTCACAGTGTTCATCCCACACGAACCATACACCCTTTTTTGTAAGATGAGTGAGTGCTCTCGCTATCTTGGAGAACCCCTGGATGAACCTACGATAATATCTTGGCAATTCAAGAAAACTCTGAATCTCGGTAGGTGAAGTAGGCTGTCCCCACCAACCACTACTGAAACCTTGGCTGGATCTACCGCTATTCCCCTTTCTGACACCACGTGACCCAGAAACTTCACTTCCCGCTGCCAAAATTCACACTTCTTGAACTTGGCATATAACTGGTGCTCACAAAGCGTCTGCAACACTATATGAAGATATCTTGCATGATCGTCCTCCGACTTAGAATAAATCAGAATATCATCAATGAAGACAATGACAAACTAATCTAAATAAGCCCTGAAGACCCTGTTCATCAAATCCATGAAGACCACTGGTGCGTTTGTCAATCCAAACGGCATGACACGAAACTCATAAGATCCATATCTAGTGAGAAACATTGTCCTTGGAACATCTTGCTCCTTAACCCGAAGTTGATGATATCCAGAACGCAGATCAATCTTAGAAAAGTAGGTAGCTCCCTTTAACTGATCAAAAAGATCATCAATCTTAGGCAAAGGGTACTTGTTACAAATAGTACCTTGTTCAACTCCTTGTAATCTATACACAGGTGAAGTAAACCATCATTCTTCTTCACAAACAAGACTGGTGCTCCCCAGGGTGAAGTACTCCTATGAATGAAACTTGGCTGAGTAATTACTGAATCTGATCCCTCAGCTCTATCATCTCCACTGGTGCCATTCTGTATGGTGCCCTAGCAATAGGAGTAGTATCTGGAGCTAAATCAATCACAAAATCGATCTCTCGACTAGGTGGCAACCTTGGAATCTCCTGAAAAACATTCGGAAAGTCCTGTACAATTGGTATACAATCCAATGACACAGTAACCTCTTCCTCCGTTTCCTTCTCCACATGAAACAAATAAGTGCTATTAACCCCGTTAGAATGTGGCATAGCGACGACGTACATATCCTGACCAGGTATGGTGAACACAATAGACCTATCAAAACAATTAACTTAGGCATGGTAGTGAGATAACCAATCCATCCCAAGTATCACATCATAAGTGTGCATGTCCAGGACCTAGAAATCTGAGTCTACCAATATCTAGTGTCACAGGCCCACCATTCTTATGTAAAATGGCTGTATTGCCCAAAGGTGTAGAAATACCCTGAGGTCTATCGCATACCCGCGTAGTCATCCCAGATAAAGTAACAAAAGATCTAGATACAAATGAGTGTGTAGCACCCGTATTAAATAAAACATGTCCCAATGAACCATGAATAGGAAACTTACCCTTAACAGCCTGAGGTGCCTAAACATCCTGTGGCATAGGGTTGTACACCCTGCCAAAATGTAACTGTTGTGGTGCCTGTCCCTGAGGCTGTGGCAGTGTTGGTAATGCCAGATATGTCTGTCCCTGAATCCATAGAACCTGTGGTGCGGGTAAAGGTACTGGTGCCCTCTGCACATGTTATCCCTATCCCTGTCCTACTTTAAGACACTGCCTGAAAGTATGACCATACTCTCCATAAGTGTAGCAACTACCCTGGAAAGTACCAAATGGCCTCCTCTGTCGGTTAGCCGATGGCTGACCCTGTCCTGCCTATGGTGCCCCATTCTGCTGCCTCTGAATAGGTGCCACATTCCTGTGAGCATCTGAACCACCCTTGTGCTTCTTCCAAGGCTGTTGTCCCTAGAATTTGCCCTTGTCATTCTGTCGGTGTCAATTGCCATTTCCTTTTTCAGCTGACTGATTAGCAGAGTCTCTGTCACCCCACTTCTCACCCTTAGCTTGTTTGAAGTCCACGGTCAACTGATACTGCTGTAAAGCGGTGTCCACCACCTGAGCATAAGTAGTGTAGGCTAGACTACCTGTAATAGCTCGCTTAATAGGCCACATCAGTCCCTTCATGAAACTATTCCACGTCTTCTCTTTTGTATCCACCTCCTCTAGAGAAAAAAGAGATAAGCGCGTGAACTGTTGCTCATACTTTACCACCGTCATGTTTTCCTGCTGCAGATTAAGGAACTCAGTCTTTATAGCTGCCCTGATTGTATAAGAAAAATACTTCTCATCAAAACGTGCACTGAACTGATCATAAGTCAATGACATCCTCTCCTCTGTGGTGGTAACTGACTCTCACCACTATAGTGCATCTCCAACTAGCTTGAAAGTAACAAGCATCTGCTTCTGAACCTCCGTGCACTGAACCAAGCGAATATGTCGCTCGATGTCTTGTTTCCACTTGTGAGCTACTTTCGCATCGGTGGAGCCTGAGAACTCAGGTGGGCTCCCCTTTGTGAAAGAACTCTTAGCCTTCTCCTAAGTATCAGTCTGAACAACCGGTGCTGGTATCGGTGCCAGCTGTACCTGTGGCTGATTCCGAAGTGCAGCTGTTACCCCTATTTTTATAGCCCTAGCAATGAGGTCGTTGATGTGAAGAGGATACTCCGGATCTCCTCCCTGATCTCGAGTCTTCTGAACTTCCTCCTGCTCTTCCTGAAACTGACCATCATCCTGAAACCCAAGCCTTTGCTGCTCTTCCTCCATTTGCTGACGCAGTAGGAGATATTGTTGCCTACGTGCCACTCTCATTTCCTTTCTAGTTCCTTGCATGTTCTATCCTCTTCTAGCGTTAACCATGCTGTTAACATAGAACGACAGACATCAGTACATTTTAAGCGAACTGTAAAGGAATACAATGAATCCTAAACTTAAGCTTTAATCAAGAGAAAACGCTACGCGAAAATCTTAATACGCAACACCCTAGAGACACTTGAACATGGAGTACTCTGATACCAACTGTGATACCCCTCGAATCCGAGACATGGGTTGATCAGGCCCAAGCCCAAACCCTAGGGAATATCAAACAATTAATAAATAAATAAACACGGAATACAAAATGAAATAAGAAATAAATAAAAGCTGAATGTTTACTAACTATAGAATCCGCAAATATTAAAGATTAATAAAATCTAAATCCTTCCAAAACCTCCAACAGTTTAAACAACTTGGGAATCCATCTCTAGTGGACCCCTAATAAAAATCTAAACTGAAATGTAAATAACTAAAAGAACATCCAAAGCTAAACCACAGAGAGAAGTCCTAAATCATCGGAAGAATGAGTGATAATCTCTGCTCAGCACGATTAAGCCTACGAATGGAACTGTCGAACACCTGAAAAATAGAAGTGGGTCTGGCCCATGAACAAGTTTTATCATACTACAATCCGAACAGAGACTCGATACGCATGTGCATACTAACCAATTCAACAATAACTAAATAGTCTGTAAATATATATATATATTCACACTAAAGGACTCTCACAGGACTACAGGCCGGTCTCAATCTGAATAAAGGCAATATGCAAAATGCACCCGAAGTGGGCATGTATACCTAAGCCTAACAGGGTACACCTCCAACCATCATAGCCAGCTATGCATCCCAATGCATATACGCGCCTTAACCATCGATCCTGAGACTCAAGCTCATATCGAGGTACCATAACAATATATTTAAAATCCAACCAGAATCCATAGTAGTGCCGCTCAACTATTCGTTGCCTTGACACTACAAATCAATAGGATTTAACTTCTAGTTAATCCATTCCTTAATTCCATAGTAGGTAGGACTTAGCGTTTTTGAGCTAATCCCCTTAGTATGCCACCGTCCCAAAACGGTGCATACAATCCATCCATCCAGCAATTGATAATACAGACAATGAATGTAAATATCAACTAATCCATAAATCCAACAATTTATAATAAAAATGTTAAATATAACCATCAATTGTTCCATAATAAGCATACTAAAATTATGTATTTTAACATGCTGATTTTACACTCCTCAACCAAAATCTAACAATTGACAATACAACAGTATATGTAAATATCAATTTATCCCCAAAATTCATTTAATTGACAGAATATAAATAAATGTACACATCAATTATTTCCATGGCAAGCATAATAAACATAGGCGAACTATCATGCTTATACTACCAGTCCAACCATTTATGCAATAATTACTAAAATTGAATCCTTAATTAATCCTTATCATGCATAATAAAAATATATGTTCTAACATACTTAATTTATTCCACTAATACATGTTTAGAATTTGATAATCATTCACAGAAAATTTCTAGAACAACATAAGTAATTTAAACCACTTGCATCCACTAACAATTTGCATAACTTACTAAGAACTGTTTATTGTTCAACCTATAAACCCTAAGAGGTTTATTATCCATTCCCACATCCTCTGGAGCTTAAACAAGACCTTAGGTAACATCTAATTTCCCATTTACAGCCTCTAACTACCCCAGGAAGGTCAGAAGACAAACCCAGAAGCAAAGATGCACCAAAAATCCATCAAATAGGGGTAGAGCCGCCTCCCCTTGAGTGGAGCCTCCTTCACACACCCTAGAGCCAGCTCCACCCTAGTGGGGAGCCGCCTCTTCTCACATGAAACCATACTACTCGTTTCTTTTACCCGTTTCAACTCCGGCGACCTCCATTCCTTCTGTCCTCCATTGTTAAGGTTCCTACTGGTTAATTCTAAGTCCCGGTGTGTTCCAGAGATTTTAAAAATCATTAATCATTAACCGACATCAATCATCACAAGGTATATGCAAGAAAGAGTTAAAACAACCAATTACCGATTCATGAACACATACTGATTTAATCAAATCTAACATGCAAACCAGATCAATTTTAAGGTTTCCCAATGTGTTTCAGAACTAATAAGATTCTTTATCCATCAACTAACATCACTTAAATCATGAATTATGTAAAAAGAAGGTAAAATAAATGATTAACAGTTCATGAACACATGTTGATTAAAACAGTGCAAGCATGCGAACCAGATTGATTTTAGATCTTTATATGTTCCTGGAATTGAGTTAGACATGTAAAGAACACGAGTCAAAGGGAGAGAGTTAAGAATAGAACTTGCCTGTAAGATTTTGAACTAAAATCTTTACGCCGTCTTCCTAGATTTTCTAGCGGTTCCTACAATTCCCGACTCCTCTGTTGCCCTCTGTTTCTCTCAGTCTCACTATATACATGAATACGGTTTTTATTTATTTATTTATAAACCCTAAGCCAACGTCTAATGATATATTTATATAGGCTTAAGGAAAACCTAATTCTATTATATTACGATACAGAAACCTCAACTAAATATAACCCTGGTCGGCTAAACCGTGAAACATAATAGATTTTTAATGAATACGAAAACCATTAAAAACAATTAATTCATAAATCCACATAAGCATATAATAAAGAAAGAAAAATTAAAACAAATACTCAAATAAATAATTCGGTTAAATAAAACAAATACTGTAATTAATTCAATAAATTAACAATAAATAAACCACTAAATTCAATTAAAGGAAATAAAAAGAAATAATACAACTAAGCACAAAAGCAAATAATCAAAGAAGATGCAATAAATAAATGAAATGCCGAGACTATCCTTTTAAAATTAGGGATATTACATGTTGGTAGTGAGCTGTTTAATTCCAGAGCGCACCCGAACTCCACCTAACTTTTGGCTGCGGGATTAGACCAATTAGAAGGCCATTTTCTGACTTGTTACCTACACAAAGGAGCTTGTATTTAAATCAAATTGATCCAATTGTATTGGGTTCCAATTTTTGTTCCACAATTGGTTACATTTTTACACACATTAGTCTATAACTAGACATAGTTTCTCTCTCTAGAGATTAGGGTTCTTGAGCAAGAAAAGAGGAAGAAGATGCTGCTTAACTTAAAGATAGCCCTTGAGGGTTTCATTTCTACATCCATAAGTGGCTAAATCAACCTCTTAGGGCTTGGAAAAGCCCTAGACTAGTCCTCTAAACCCTAAACTTTTGACATTTTTGGGGATTCTATGTTGGAATAAATGTTTTATACTTTGAAATATATAGATCTTGACCTTGTCTATGATTTGCATGGATCAATTCTTCCAATTAATCAATTCACAAGAAGATTGACTATTTGATGGACTACGCTCATGCTTGATGGATTGTTCTATACCCCTGGTTAATTAGTTTAATTTCCTTGTCTTACTGTAATTGTAATGTAATTGCATTTCAATTCCTAGATTAGGTAGACAATACATGTTTGTGTTTGATAATCCATGCTTTTTTGTTGCAAGATGTGTATTTCTCTAGATAAATGTGTGTTACAATTGTGTGTTTATTGAATAGTTCATGCCTTAACTTAATGAGTTGTACTACATTCTAGCTTAACTAGATAATTCATACTTGTTATTGTCACCCATGCTCATTGTTTTAATTGTTAGCACACACACACACACACTTTGGTTACAATATTAAATTCCCCTAAGACCTTTCTCCTATTCTTTATACCCTGCTCTATTTTGATTTTTTGCTATTACATTGTTTAATTTAGTTAATCATAGTTTAATCAGCCAAACCAAACCACTCTTTTGATTACTTGACCTACTAATCTGAATTTAATTCCGAATACCCTTACAGTCTCTTAGGACGATCCTTTCACACTTCATACTACATAGTATAAGTGTTTGGTGGTTTATAAATTTTTAAATGTGGTGCCACTTTTCACTAATCACTTTTTTGAGCACTCGGTTAAGGTCACACCACGTGAGATACCCCTCGGATCCGAGACACGGGTTGATCAGGCCCAGGCCCAAACCCGAGGGAATATCAAACAATTAAAGTATTTTAAAGTGAACACAAATGACAATAAGAAATAATAAAGATAGAATAAAGCTGAAAGAAAAATTAATTATAAAACCCTCCAAGTAAAACTGAATAATAAAACTCCAATCCTCCAAAACTTCAAGGTTACAACTTGGGAATCCACTGGTGGACCCCTAACCAAAACTTCAACTGAAACTGAAAACTGAAGATAATGCTAGAAACATCGAGAGAAGTCCTACGTAATCAGATGAATGTGAGACTGTCCTCGACAAGCACGATCAAGCTCTAAGGTTATAACCGTCCGGTACCTGAAATGAATAATAAAGGAGTGGGTCAGACCCACGAGCAAGTTCTAATCTAACTACAATCCATACAGTTACCCGATACGCAGATATACCGTAGACAACTCACAATATCTATCTAGTCCATACGTAAAAGTATATCCACACTAAGGGACATTCACTGGTCTATAATAGGGGTCTCAACCTGAATAGAAGGTAACATGTGAATACGCACCCAAAGGTGGGCATGAGTACCTAGACCTAATAGGGTACACCTCAACCTATTATAACCAGCTACGCATCCACCGCATATACGCACCCTAACCAACGAGTCTGAGACTCAAGCTCAACTCGTGGTACCATAAACATATATATAAAGTCCATCCAAATCCAGGGTATGTAGTTCAAATATGTTTTAAACTGACATACAATAAACCAACTAGTTAGTCACTCAACTTATTCAGTTAAGGTAACTTAACTACCATCCATTAATCCAGGAAGCCACTCAACTTAGTTACAGTTGATATGCCTTAAACCAAAATTAGGATTCAATATTTATATATCCATTCCTTTAATCCGTTAGGTTAGGTTTAGGTGTTTTGAGCTAAACCGTCACCAGTATGTCACCGTCCCATACCGGTGCATTCAATCCTCCATATCCTTGTAAATCACATCATATATATAACAGTTTAGTAATTTACAATCCAAAATTAATATCCAAATAATTGCAAAAGGAAAATTAACAATCTAGCAATTAGAATCCAGTATTAATCCATGTAATTGCATCGAAGAATTAAATATTCTAACAATTAACATCCAAAACATGCATAGTTCAAATTTAATAAAACAATGACCCTATCATGTATTTAAAATTAGTTCTATAATAATATTATAGTCCAATAAATCGCTAAATTAATTTAAGCGATTTAGTTCCCTCCATCCGGTAACAGAGTACTAAGTCATATACTTATATTCTGTTGTATCTTTTAGCACAGAGCCCCCACTATGCCACGAGTCTAATATATTACTTTAAAAGACTTCACCATGCATCTAAAATAAATTTAAAATCATTTTATAGCACCCTAAACCGTCAGATTAAAATTAATCACCAAATCTCCTTCCAACCGTTAACTATACGCAAAGTTGTCAAATAGCGTACTGTTAATTCTATTAAAACTAAGGGTTAAATTTATGCAATTCAAGACCTTATTTACATGTTAAACTAATTATTTAAAAGCCAATTAAATTTTTAAAACTGTTCCATAACCCAGAATGCCCAAACAGTGACTGAAAGTCACTATACGCACAAAACAAAGAAAGAGCCTACTCTAGAAAAGTGGAGCAAGCTCAATGTGACATAGAGCTGGCTCTACCACACCTTGGAGCCGGCTCTAACAGGTGGGAACCGGGTCTTGGCATTCCAGAGCCGGCTCTCTCTCCCCCTGTGAGCTTCCTCTCCTTTTCAGCTTTGTTCTGACCTCTGTTCCAACTCCGGCCAACTACAACCCTTCTGTTTGGTTTCTTAAACTGATCTTAAGCATCTTATTAACACCCAGGAACATCCCAAAGGTTCGATAACAACCATTAGAACCAATTACAGAGATTAAATTTGCTACCGAACTAACATGCGTTAGGAACAAATCTGAAACTATTTGCACGAACTGAAACGGAACAAATTGCAACACATATTTAAAATAGAATAATAACAACCCTATGAGTTTTATATAACCCTAGTATTGTTCCTATATTTTGTTTACAGTAGTTGCAATCAAATACAGAGACTAAAGTTACAACAGAAACAACATGCTTAAAGGACAGAAAACTGGAACGAAACTTGTATGCACTGTAACAGATTTATTTTCAACACCACAGATCATCAATATAGCATAAGTTAACCAGGTAAATTCCAGTTACTGATTGATTAAACTCTAGAGATTATCTAGGTGCACAGAACACGAGCCAAAGAGAAGGAGAAAGAGAAGAACTTGCCTGCAGTTTTGGACTCAAAACTTTATCGTCATCTTCCTAACTTCTAGCAACCACTGACTACCTTCTAGCGTCCTCTGGTTCTGGTCTAATCCACCAAAATCCTCCCTTGGTACTCACTATTCTTCTCCTTGACAATTCTTACAGTGCCTCCGTTCACAACCCTCTGTGTTATGAACGAACTTCACGTTTATGTATTATGAATTATGATTGTAACCCTAGGCTAAAGCATAATGGTTGTATTTATAGGTTTAACTCTAAAACCCTAATCCTTGTAATTTTAGAGACAGAGCCCTAATCTTAATCCTAGTCGGCCCATAAAACAAAACCTACGATTAAATTTTATGTCGGCTACACTAGGTGATGTCCAAAAGAAACTGTGAGTCAATTAATGTATTTAAAAACCCACGTAACTTAATTTTAACATTACAAGAATTATAGTAAGTTAATTTCCTAAGTGTAAAACAGTGACTCACAAATAATACAATTAATAATTTACGAAAACAGACACAACAATTAATAATTTAAATAAACCAAATAATGCACATAAAACCAATTTAATTCAAATTTCAAATAACCAATTAAACAAATGAAAAATAATAAAATAAATAAAAATGCAATACAATAAATATTAAAAATGCCGAGACTATCCTTTTAAAATTAGGGTTATTACACCACGTTTTTGGCGCCGTTGCCGAGGATTGTCAACGGTCGTATTTGGAATCAAAATAGGAATTAGTACTATTTTGATACCTTGGCTTTACTTTTATTTTTGTTTTCTCACTTGTTACTCTTGCAATTAGGTACTTGGAGTAAAGGAAAACACACATTGGACCTTGAAGCAAACATTAAATCTTGAAGTTGCTATTATTGCTTGGGAACTTTGTAAGCGTATCTTGAACTTCTTTACCTTAATTGTATTTTGGTCCTTGCTGAGGCCTTGTTTATATTGTTGAAGCATCGGTTCTTGTCGCGGCCACCTTTATTTTAAATGTTCAAAGCATAGGAGTATGGGAACAATGTATGTGGAGGTTTATTGATTATTGATTACTTCTTGTTGTGGAGGAAAAGTTGTTCAATATTTATTGATATTTGTTGGTGTGTTGACTTGATTTGTGTATGCATGGTTGACGATCACTTAATCCACCTCTTGTTCCTTTGAATTTAAATCTTGAATCCACCGTTCATAATCCAAGGGATAGAAGTAGTTCTAGTCAAATTCTTCAGACTTTTGATCATTTCATTACATCAATGGAAGATCACATTGAAGACCTCGGTCATGTAGACCAACAAGGCAATTATCATCCAAATGTTGGGTTACAACCCAACAACATGCAAGTTCCTTTGGGAATGCCAAGGCCACCTCTTGTTCCATAACCACCAATTGACCAAATTCCTCTTAGAATTCCAAGGCCAATCTCTGTGCCACCTCCTCCCATAGGTCAAGTTCCTCTTGGAGCTCAAGTAGAACAACAAGTTCCAAATGCCCCAATGGTTTTAAAAGATCATTATGTGCCAAATGAATATAATGCGCCAAACATGTATCCAGCTTCCGAACTTTAGAGCACATTACTATGAGATTAAACCTACCACCATCCAAATGTGTCCAAATTTCTGTGGGTTAAGCAATGAGGAACCCTACAAACACTTGGATGAGTTTCTTGAGGTATGTTCCACCGTGAAATACACGGACATGCCGGAGGAAGTCCTCCAATTAAAGCTTTTCCCATTCACCCTTAAAGATAAAGCCAAGTATAGGTTTGCCAACTTAAGGCCTAATACCATCACTTCTTAGGCAGAGATGCAACAAGAGTTCTTAAGGAACTATTATCCCGCCTCTCGAACTAATGAAATGCGAACCTCAATTCGTGAATTTTCACAAGGGGATAGAGAGCTCCTACATGAAGCTTAGGAGAGATTGAAAGATTTGCTTAGGAAGTGTCGACACCATGACATTCCAAAATGGCAATTAGTGCAATACTTTTATGAAAGCTTATCCGAAACTCATAAGGGAATGGTAGATTCCTCATATAGAGGGTCATACTTGGACAAGCATAAGGATGACATATGGTAATTGTTTGAGAGCATGAATGAAAATTCTATGCATAGATCGCTATCCTCTATTCGTAGTCGAAATTCTAATTTAGGAGGGAAGAAAAACTCTAACTTATGTCAAGTTAAGAGTTCCAATGACATTGTTGCCGAAGTTAAAACCTTGACTCAACGGTTTGATCAATTCTTAATAAATCAAAACTCGACCAATCAAGTATCTTCCTCTCCTCCCAATTCTCAAGAAACGTGCATGACATGTTCTACTGTGCTTCACAATACTTCCAATTGTTCCCATGGACATGTTTAAAGTGAGCAACATGAACAAGTGAATACCGCTTTCACAAATCAAGGGAACAATCCATATTCTACCCATTATAATCTGGGCTAGAGAAATCACTCGAACTTTTCCTGGAAAAACCAAGGAGATGGTGCAAACCCTCCTCAAAATCAAAGTTACCAGGCTAAGTATGTTCCTCCTCATTTGCAAAATCAAAATTCTCAAAGGTATCGTCCGTCTTACCCTCCTTTTAATGTGAACCAATCATCAAATCCTCAAGTGTCTAACTCTCATTCCTAATCTCAAGGTCCTTCTAGGAGTTGTGTTTTTTAAGAAAAAGTCTTGTCGGCTTTGGGAAGCTTGGAGGCAAATACCCAATTGTTGCATTCCCATTCTCAATCCATTGCTAAACTAGAAACCCAAGTAGGGCAAATAGCTAGTACTTTGAATGTTAGAGAAAAAGGGAAATTGCCTCTTCATCCCGAGCCCAAATCTCAATATATGGTGGAAGCAACTCCCCCATCGGGAGGTCCCATATATGAACAAGTGAACTCTATCACCACCTTGAGGAGTGGAAGAATGATTGACAACCAAGTGGATGTCCCTAGTGAAGAGAGTGAACCGGTGCAACCAAGTGTTGGCACCCGTCCCGTTTCTGATCCTATTCCTCCTTCACCTGGACAAAAAGATCACATTGAAGAGAATTCATCATCTAGTGCTTTTGAAAAGCCTTATGCGCCAAAGGCTCCATTTTCGAAAGCTTTGAAAGCATCTTCATCTTTGGAGCAACAACAAGGTAAAGTCAATGAAATGATTCAGGTGTTTAAGCAAGTAAAAGTGAATCTTCCTCTACTTGATGCCATTTGTCAAATCTCGGCTTATGCAAAGTTCTTGAAGGACTTGTGCACACAAAAGAGGAAATCTAAGAGCCAAACACCTAGGAAAGTCTTGCTTATCAAGCAAGTGAGCTCAATTTTGCAACATAACACCCTCCCAAAATTCAATGACCCGAGCTCTCCTACCACATCATGCACCATCGATGATCAAGTTATCAATAGGGCTCTTTTTGGATTTGGGAGCGAGTGTGAACCTTCTTCGCTATTCGGTTTATGTTCAATTAGGTTTGGAAGACTTGAAGCCCACGTAAGTAGTTTTACAACTAGCCGACCGGTCCATTAAAAAGCCCCGTGGGATCATTGAGGATGTTTTTCCCAATTGATTTCATTGTCATAGACATGGAACCGGTTGCCAACCCAAAGAATCAAATTCCCGTTATCCTTGGTCATCCTTTCTTGGCCACCGCTAATGCCAACATCAATTGTAGAACGGGAGTAACGAAAATTTCTTTTGGGCACATGAAGGTAAAATTGAACGTCTTTAATTCGACCCCAAACTCTTTTGACAAGCATGAAGAGGTCAATGTTGTTGAGAAAACTGATGACAAAGTGGTTGAAATTCCATCTCTTGTTGAAATTCCTTCCAATGATTCTTCCCAAGGTGTTATTTCAAAAGTCAAGTTAATAAAAGGCATGGAAGCCTAAGAGTCCATCTTTGAGTTTTGACAAAAGTCCATCAAGCTTCCTTGAACCAAATCTAACAAATTCCTTAGGGAATGGTTTGTTGGGTGGGGGTCAAAGTGCATTGCATCCCATTGAAAAGGGAATAGCAAACAAGATTTTTGAACCAGGCTAAGTAGCCCAACGTCTTACTAGACATGTTAAACACTAGCATTCGTAGGATTTTCAAACCATATTCCTCCCCCATTTCTTCTTTTGTTATCTTTTGCGTCTTCTAGATAAGTTTCAAAGTGATTCATTTGAGTTTCCGGGCAATTTTAAGCTTTTTCTGCACTTTCTGTGTCATTCCCAATCGATCGAAGAACTCTGGCAATCGATTACCATCTGCAAAGTCCATTTTTGCCTGGAAATCACCTCTCCGTATCCATCCTTCGTAAGTGTTCACGATCGGTCGCTGACCTTGGCAATCGATCGGCCCTTGCTTCAAAATTTTCAATTTTCCAGAGTATTGTTCATCAGCTTGACGATCGATTGCCAACCTTAGCGATCAATCGCAATTAATCTTTTCATCCTTCATGAATGTTCACGATCGATCGCCAATAACCAGCGATCGATCGCCCTGGAGCCAAAATTCCTTCTTTAAAATCATTTTTTGGTTCACGAAAGATCGTGCCTGGTCCACGATTGAGCGAACTGTAACTAATCAAATTTAAAAATAAAAAAAAAATGCTTTGGCCGTTCATTTTTCCTTAATCCTAATTTTTTTAATTTTTTTTCTCTCTCCTCTCTCCTCCTTTTCTCCTTTCTGTCCTTATCTTTTTCTTTTTCACTTTCTTCCTCCCTCATCCTCTCTCTAAAACTCTCGGCTCCCCTCTTATTTTCTCCCTCTATTCTCATCTCCCTCACCGAAGCTCTCCATCTCTCATCCTCCCCAATCTCATAAACCCTAACTCGAATCTCTCACCCTCCCAACCACCCTCATCTCTCATCTTCCATCCACCGAAGACCCAACCCCCAAGCGGCGAAGCTTCGCCGCATCATCTTTTTCGGCAGCAAGCTCTTGGCCAAAGGCCGAGCTTCCTTCACCTCTCTCAAGGTTTTCGCTCTCGGGTCCCTCCTTTCTCTCAATCTCTGGCCAATTTAGGCCAAGGAGATTCGATCTCATCACCGGTTGGAGTTCTGCAAGTTCCGGTGAAGTTCCAGTCACCATCTCCGGCCACGGTAGGCCAGAAATTCTTGGCCGAATCTTCCCAAGTCACTCTCTGTTTTTTAGTCTCTCTCTTGCGGGTATTTGCCCAATTTTTTTTAATTTTTCATTTTATTTTATTTGTTGTTCATATTTTTTTCCTACGTATATATTTGCATCATTGTGAAATTATACTGAAAAATGAAAAAAAACTAGAAAATAAAAAACTGGAAATTAAAAAGGAATTGAAATTGGCACTGAAAATTGAACTATGGAGTGTGGGACTGTGATATTGTATTCACTGCGATGTTGTTATTGTGGAAAATGAACTGTGACCCTTGTTTTGTAATTTAGACAGTATTGGCTTTGATGGAGGATGGGATTCAATATGAATTGGTTTTAGTTGTTGTGTTGATAGAAGGAGTATGGGCATATGTGAATGAAGTTTTGGACAGTGTTGTTGTTGAAATGGGGATGGGCTGAAACTTGGTTTATTGTTTTTGTTTTGTTGATGGAGGATGGGAAAAATCTGTGAATGGATTATTTGTTGTTGGGCAGTTTCATTGTTTGTTGGGATTATGTGTTGTTGACAAAAATTTTGTTGTGACATTGAATGATACATGTATATAATCTTTAACCTTGAAAGTAAAAATGAATTGTTATATGAATTGTGTTCAAAATTGAGATGTTATTATCATCTTCATGTTTACATTCTAGTTTCAAAGTTTTAAATGGAACTTTGTTGTCACAAGTATTTGAGATGATTGTCTTTTTTGAACTTTTAATTGAAAAATGGAAGTTGGTTTTGAAAAGTTTGAATTGAAATTGAAATTAAATGAGTTTGTTCTTTAAAAATGAGATTGTGTTGAAATTGAAATTCCTTGAAAAATGTTTGATTTGAACTCTCTTGAATTGGCAATTTGTTAGCATGCTCCCCATTCCATTTCATTTGTTGAAACCTAAGTGTGGAATTGCATGAATGTTTGTTCTAAGTGTTCAAATGCATGAATATTGTGCTTTGAAGTTGAAAATTGTGTTTTCAAGTCTTGAAAATGAAATATCAAGCCTAAATGCATGAAGTTGTTTTGAAATGGAACTTTTTGTAAGTTTTTGAACTTAAATTGATGTATGCTCATGGTTAAGGTGCAAAAATTTTGAAAATGATCTTTGAAAGTTGGAAATTTCATTTGTGATTAAGTTTTTGGTTTTCAAAAGTTGAAAATGAGTTTTTGGACTTTGAATTGAAATATGAAGTTGGGTTTTGAATTCCTTCATTTGCTAAGTGTTTCAATGCATGATTCTTGTGAGAATGCCTACTTACAATGCATGTAAGCACTAGAACCCCAAAGTTTCGAAAAATTTCAATTTTGACCCAAAGTTTTGAAATTTTTCAAAGTTTTAAAATTTTTCAAAGTCGTCCAAAATGCCCTTAAAAGAGTTGAACTTGTTCCGTTTGCTCTATTCTTCATCCAAATGCATGATTCAAGTGCCATGAATTTGTTTGTGTCCATTTCTTGATTCTTGCCATGTGGGGGCCTCTTCTTGATATCTTGTGAACTTAAATTGCTAAGAACTTGAAATTTTCTTGGAAAAATGTGATGAAATGTCAACTTAAACCCAACTTTTTGAAGTCAAATGTTGTGATGTAGCATAATAAGCTTGAAACTGTGCTAATGTGATGTCTTAGAATAAAGTGTGGTGCCTTCTAGAATAAAATGCAAGTTTCCTTGCTTGTAAATACTTTTGTCAATAATTGCACACACTTTTGTCACATTGTTGGTTTTGAAAGCTTGTTTGCATCTTTTGAATACTTCTTTGTTGCGATATCATGATTCTTTGTTCTTTGAATAAGTTTGGGGGGAAATTGAAGGTTTTGAGTTCAAATGCATTGCTAAGATATTATTGTTGTTCTTTGGCTTAAGTACACACTTTTGGGATGAAATTGAACATTGAAATTCCATTTAAAATAAGTTTGGGGAAATGTTGACTTGAACTTGAAATATGTTTTAAACTTGAACCAAATTGTCAATTGTGGATATTTGAACTTGAAATGCCATCATTCTTATAATATATTCTTGTGAATCATTCTTTAAAGCTTGTAAGGGCTTGAGACCGAGGTTCTTTACCGGTCATTTCTTTTGATCCAAAAGGGGTAAGACTCTTGTTCTTCTCATTCTTTACCATTTTTTGCTTCATTTATGCAAAGAAGGGGGTCGCAAGCCATAAGCGATCATTTTTGTTCTCTATATTACTTAGAGGGGATCACAAGCCATGATTGACCATAGGTTGTTGATTTTGTTGAAAGTGGAGGATGGGATATTTGTAAAAGGAGTTTGGATTTGAATATTGTACATCATTTCTAAATTGCTTCATATGTTGCATACCATGTTTAGAATTCATCTTTGAAGTTGTGTATCATAACACGCCTAGGATTGAAGTGTTTGCAACCATGCATTCTACTTAGTCTCTATTTCATTATATACATGTATCTTGAGTTCTAGATAGACATTTGCCATAACTTGTTTCCTCCATGTCACCATGATTGCTCCATTGGTCTTAAATGTTGAATTTGTAGACATTCTTGCTTAGAAAATGATACGATGTCATCCTAGGGTCTACTTACTTGAAAATTGGAAAATCATCTTCATTTTTAGGTTTATGAACTCACGTTGCATATTTTGTGCACATCATACCCTAGACTTATCATTTTGGTTACATGCTTGCATAAATTTCAAAAAGTGACTTTGTTCTGCCCTCTTTGCTACCATTGCACCATGTTACATGTTTGAGATTGTTTATCGTGCCATGATCCATTATTTGTCTGTTGAAGCATATTTTAGTTCCAAAATGTCAAAAAATGGTTTGAATGTTTTTCTTGAAGCTTTCCTGATAATTTCTTTCACAAGCATGTTCATCTCTACCTATTATCTGATTCTACTTGATTCAGGTATGCTTGGTGTTTTCATTTCAGATGCTTATCCCATTTTTGTACATGTGCACTGATTTCTATATGTTGTTTTTCCAGATGCAGCGGAAAAACACACTTGCTAAAAAAAGAGTCACCAGGACTCGACAGCCACCTTCTTCTCCATAGGAGGAATCTTCTTCTATAGAGTCTGAGCCAACTGGATCATCTTCTGCAACTTCTTCAAGTCCATCATCTATGGATGCACAGGCCCCATCGTCAGAGCAGTTTATAACCCCTATTTTTCTGAGAGAAAGCAGGAGCCTGAGTTCACTTTTGATACAGATTTCTTTGTCCGGTCTGATCAAACCAAATGGGCCTATTATGAGATGAGACGGCACAGCATTTCAGCTATTCTTACGTAGAGCAGCGGCATGGTATACCCGCAGTTGGTTGCATTATTCCACCAGAACCTCCGCCGGGATGAGGACTCACAGATCTTTCATATAACTATGAATGGGCGAGATATCAATCATTTCTAGTGTCTCCATTGAGATAGCGTGATTACACAGATTCTATCGGACCAGGGCTTACCAGTTGACCCAGAGGAGGAGCCAGAGCCGGCTGACAGGAAGGATAAAAGGAAATATGGTGTGACGCAGTGGAAGAAGAGTTACAGTGCTTGTCAGGCCAGTCTAAGAAGCGCTGCGTTGAAGAGGCGCCAGGCTGCAGATTCACAGGAGGGATCTCAGAAGGGATCACCTACCTCTTCCAAACCTAGATCTAGACAGTGCACCACTTCCGGCACATCCCGGCCACCTCCCATATCCCAGTTCCAAACCGGCATTTCATTAGCTCCACCTCCACCTCCAGCAGCTCAGACAGGCCCATCCCCTTAGCATGCTAGCTTTGATTCCAGCCTCTAAGGCGATGTTACTCGGCTCCAATCTGAGTTCGGATCTTTCGATGCCCGGATGGTTCAGAGGGTTGCAAATATTGAGAGAGGTATCACTGATTCAAGGAGGGATGTTGCACAACTTAGGGGTGATGTTACCCAGCTCAGAGATGATGTTACTCAGCTTCGCACTGATATGACCAGCATCCACGGCGAGGTCACCGACAGGTTTCAGCACATCACAGATTTGCTCGAGCCGCCGCCGGATGTCATTCCTTGGCTCCACCTTTTCTCTCTTACTCATTAACTGCTCTGATATTACCTGATACTGTTTGATACTTTATTCAATTTTGGGGATTTACACTGTGTTTACTTGGTTTTGGATCATTACTTTCAGATATTGGTTTTGGATCATTATTTTTGGATATTAATTGCTAGTTTTGGATATTGATATATTTTGCCTTGACTTTTGGATATTTTGAGCTTGATATTGTTATATGTCATGATACTATACCCATTCATTCTTAGTTCTCCATTCTATCTCTTATTTCTATCACTTGATGCATATGCTTTGATAGTTGCTAGTGTGACATTTTCAGACAGGTCTTTGGAATCTAAGTTTGGGGGTACGCCTTCTAATACTAAGCTTTCCATTACTGGGTTCTGTATGCTACAAGCATTTGGTATACTCTTTTCATTAATTGTTGCTATCTTTGTACATTGAGGACAATGCACAGATTAAGTTTGGTGGTGTTTTAGCATGTCACACAATTTTATGCATGTGATATGATTTGAGAACTTAGCTATGATTTTGATCTTTTGAGGGCCATGATACTTAGAATTTAAAAATTGCTTGACTTGTGAGTTTAATACTCCTTGTATGTCTTTGGGATGTCATTTTGAGGCAAATTTTTCAAAAGATTTAACATCTTGCTTGCTTTTTTGGTCCACATCACCTTGTTTGTGATATTGTTTTGAGATTCATCTCTAAAGTTCTACACTTGCACATGCGCACGCTAGTATTTATTTGTGGGGTACATGCTTAGTTTATCATTGCTTTGGTTATATCCCAATTGAGCAAGTAGGCTTTGAAAGCTTTCATTTTTGACAAGATGACATTGCATGCTTAATAACAAACTTTTTACCGAGCAACTGGGATTCTAACCTCATTTAGTACCCATACAATAGTTAAAAATAAAATAAAATAAAATAAGCAAAAGCAAATAAAGTGAGTGATTCTCACCAAAGGTGAAAGTAGGAAAATGATTAAACGAGAGTTATTTTGATTTGTAGTCTAGTTGATTTGAGCTTGTAAGTTATTAGTAGTGTCTTTACACCTAATGTCCTAAAACCGTCTGGTTTGGGAGTCATTGACCTAACGCTCATTACATGAATCTTCTAGAGAGTTTAAGAGATCACTACATTGCACCATACTTTTGTCATTGATTTTATAACAAATAAAATAAAATAAATAAATAAAAAATAAAAAGAGTGAAAAAGAAATCATGTAGGAAATAAATTGAAATAAAGAGGTTCATTCTTTGTTTTGATGATTGGTACTAAATTTGTGTGCCAGCTTGAAACCGGTTGTGCCCATTTCATTGATTTGCTAAGATAACAACATATTTGATACCGGTTCATTCAAAAAAGATGTTAGAGTTGTTTCAATTTGCATGATCATGTTACTTGATGTGTGGAGGACCATATTTGTTTACATGTCGTTGAAATTTTGGGAGATTGTTTAGAGATGATTGAAAAATGGAATACTTAGTTTCTTTCAATGCTTATTTGGAATGTTGCTGCCTCTTTAGTGAGAAAGAGCTTAATGTTTGTGGGTATCATTTCTGGAAACCCTCACGAGACTTCACTCATCCACTAGGGGTAACCTAGGGGTTTAAAAGACTAGTTGCATATGCTAAATGTAATCATTTTCCCTACGAAAGTGGCGTTATCCTTTTATTACTTTCTAGTTCATAGTTGTATAGTGATGGTTGAAAAATGTTTACCAATAATAATCAATACTTATAATAGTACAAATCATTGTAAAATAGGGATATCGTAAGGGTAAGTCGAAGCACAATGATTGCTAGTTTATGACAATTAAGGTTGTAAAATCATTTTGTTTGATGAAAGAGGTGTATAAGGCTTGATTTGTTTGTCACTTAGAATTATGAATTGAAATTTGCATAAAACAATAAATGGAATGAACTCAAGATGAATTAAACTTATGTAGAGAGAACTAGGGAAATGAATACACCACAAATTATATAAACATGTTTGCTTGTAATTAACTTGGGGAACAACTTATATATGTGACCATGATATGTAGAAATACATGATTCCTACATTACCTTCAAGAATTTCATAAAATCAAGAATGAAGTATAATCCATCAAAGTTTTACATGATTTCACTACCTAGACTAGGGTGTAGCTTAAGGCATGCTCACTAAGTTATGGACTATCAAATTCCTCAATAAGTATGATGAGAGCACATGAAGTCAAAAATTAAGCACAATCCATCAAAGGTGTCCTTAAGTTATGGACTATCAAAATTTTGATAGAACATGCCATTAAAAACCATTTCATAATCACATCTTCATTCTCATTGTGAAGATGTAAGAAATATAATTATGAGAAAATACAATCTAAGATAAGAAAATAAGTTCAACACAATCATTTATTGAAATAAAGAGCCATTACAACTTGTGTAAATCTCTAGACTATGAAACTATCATATACATACTTCATTTCCTAAATTAAAATACAACTAGAGCATATTTACAAGGAAGGGCTTCATCACCACCCTAGGAAGGGAGTTAGTTACCCATAGCAGCAATGGAGGAAGAGGTTGAAGAACTCAACCCCTCCATTTTCGCCACTTTCAAAAAATACAACAAAAACTCTCAAAAACTCAATATTTCTCTCACTAGAATTCTTCCCTTAAATATTCAATAATGTTTTACAATGATCACCCTTTCCTAAAATAGACAAAATGTCTACCAACCCTCCTCAAATTCGAGGTCAATGTCCCCTAAAAGTAATTGACCAACAACCTCAATTAAGGAGGGAATCAAATTGAAAAGTTCAAAATGCCAACTGGGTCTGCATTTTCTGGACGAACGCTCGTAATTAGCCTTCTACTCACTGGCCCGGATTGGATTTGTGCTACATAAACGAGCGCTCAATGCTGATGATTGCCGGACGAGTGTTCGGTGCTGATGATTGCCGGACAAGCATTCGTATGGCTTTGGACAAGCACTCGGTGCTGATGATTACCGAACGAGCATTCGGTGCTGATGATTACCGGATGAGCATTCGTATGGCTTTGGACAAGCACTTGTCCATGCCTTAGAACTTTATTTTTCTCTTACTTTGAGCTTCTTTCAATTCTTCAAGCTTTTGATCCTCTTTCACCTTGGTTTTGGTTTTGGGTCATTGAGTCCATCCTCTGCCCTTTTGTTTTGTAAAGAGTATCCATGAGCAAAATCGGGCCAATTCCTCTTGGAAATCATATGATGCTAAGGCCTGGAATGATTTGATCTTCAAAAAGCCTTTAAAACTTCCATTTTATTTCTTTTTGGGAAACAAACCTGAAAATACACAAAAACAAGAAACTGAAGATAATCTATATAAAATGATCAAATAATGGACTTAATTAATGCAATTAAGGGCGCTTGAATATGCAATATTCGGCGCTTATCACACCCCTAAACTTACATTTTGTTAGTCCCATAGCAAAACTAGAATGAAAGCACTTAAAGAAATGACAACAAATCTCTTCTTTCGTGGGAGTGGCGATTGCATTTAGCATATGCAACAAGCCTTTTTTTTTTAAAAAAAAAAAAAAAAAAAAAAAAAAAAAAAAAAAAAAACCCTAGGCATCCCTAGAGGACGAGTGAAGTCTCGTAAGGGTTTAATAGAAATGTTACCCACAAACATCAAACATGGTGCAAGAAGATGCACAAAGCTTGTTTGCAACTTGGAACATAGAGAACATTGGAGATGGAATCATTATAAAGACTACCTTGTGTATATGAAACATTGATAGAACAAAATGGTTAATCAACTTCCAACTTTTATGCACTAACATTATAGTCTATATAAATACTTCAATTGTCAAATTTGTAATAAAAATCATTTCTAGCTTCATTTAAAGTGAACCAAATTCTCAATATGCAGCTTTTACCCTCTTTTTCTAATTTCAAGAACACAAGCCTTCAAATCATTGAAATTTCCTTTTAAAAAAGGTCACTAAGGCATGATTTTATTCAACATTTTTTTTTTTTTAGATGGTTGTGTGATGCCTAAGTCCCTTAAGCTTTCTAACTAACTCATGTAGCAAGTGTTAGGCCAACAACTCCCAAACCGAACAACTTTAGGGTGTTAAGTGTAAGGACAATCCAAGAGCTTAATAACTTGAGTTAGCAAGGTTATGAACTCAAACAAACCATATTTATTTATTTTTATTTTTGTGAATGACCGTGCAATGTCTAAGTCTCTTAAGCTTTCTAACTAACCTATGTAGCAAGTGTTAGGCCAACAACTCCCAAACCGGACAGCTTTAGGGTGCTAAGTGTAAGGACACTCCAAAGACTTAATAACTTGAGTTAGTAAGGTTACGAACTTAAATAAGTCATTATCTTTTTTTTTTTAATTATTATTATTATTATTATTTTACTCATGCCAAAGATATCAATTCATTAAGGTCATCAATTTAAATCAATTGAGTCATGGTCAAGGTAAATCGGGTTGTATGTCTCACAATTAAGTTTCTGGTGTGAATATTTGAAGTGTGAAGCATAAAAGAGAGTGATACTCAAAGATAATATAATTGAAGCATTTATACAAATCATTTTGAAACCACATGTTCTGTGACGGCCCAAGTTTTTTATAAACCCAGTGCGTCAGTGATGACCAAAAGTTGACCCGATAACGGATCCAAAATGCGGAAGCGAAAGAAGTAAAATGGCCTCTAGAGATGTACGTCATCCCAAAGGCACCAAAATGACTCCCCATGAAGTCACGAAACTCAAATGAGTCAAGTGCTGAAATAAGGATTTCAAACCCTACAAGAAATGAACCAAGGGTAAAATGGTCATTTCAAACTGAAATGGGTGCCACCGTGCACACCATTGGAAAGACAACAAAAAATGAACATAGATAAACTCAAGAATCACCTGATTCAGAGTTCGGACGGAAAAGATATGAAAAGAGAATAAAGTGGCATCCTCTGTTTAAGAGTTACCACAAACTTATCTCACTAAAACTGTAATAACTCTCACTACAGATGGAGTTTTGGTGTGACGTTGGTACCATTGGAAAGCTAACTTCAAGCTCTTAATTTAAGACTCAAGAACGACTAGATTTGGATCAGAAATGAAGGAGATATGACCCTCTGAAGTCGATGCAACAAAGCTGTCCAAGAAGAGCTGGAAAGGGAAAGTCCCAGGGAGGATCGGTCGACCGACGGCAAGGGTCAGCCCGCCGAAACTCCATCATCAGCCAACTGAACCACCATCATCAACCGGCCAAAACGATGATTTTCTCTAAAAGGCTACTGGAACGGTCTTGAGGGCTTTGTCAGCCGGCTAATGGCCCTCATCAGCCGACTGACACATCTGTTGCAGTAGAAAAAGCTACTACAATGTGTGTGAAAGGTACCCGGTCCGTCTCTAAGGCTCTACATGCATCCTACATGATCCGAACAAGTTTGAAAACATTCCCGGCCTCATATAAGCATCCATAACATGCTAAAACATGAGGAAACTTAAAATGATACCCCAATGCATGAATTTTTAAAATTCATAACATCACCCAAAAATAGTTCCAAAATTGAAACTTAAGAGTTTTGTGAAATTTGGACATGCACGCAAATGTAAAAAGACATTTAAGACGCGTCCCAATAATCTACGGCCTCTACGGCCTCAAAATATCCTCAATATAAAATATGACCTCTCAAACCTCAATTTTTCATAACATTGCCTTAAAATGCATTAAATGAAACAAAAATGCAAAACCTAAAACAAAATGGTGTTTGGCCCTTAGCCACACCTCGCACATGATTAATAAGACCCTATGAAAGAAAAAGAATGGAATTCCCACACCCGATGCAAACATGGTAAAGCAATGACTTGGCGTTTTTTGCTATTTTCATAATATTCCATGAATTTAAAAGTTATATAGGATACAAGATACATGTCATTGGCCTCCGGCCTCATCTCATACATGTCAAATACATTACAAAGAGTGTACTTATGTACACATTACATATATAGAATCAAGGATACAAGTTTTGATATACAAAGCTACAAAATGACATTTCATGCTATCATTTGCATGAAATGGAAACTTGAAAGTTACAAGTCATCCAAGGAATGATGAGCATCACGAACCAAGTCTTCGTACCTAAAAAATGTCCCCCGTAACTTTGGGGTGAGTAATATAAAGCTACTCGTGGGAGATGAGCATGCATAGACCTATCATTTTACAAAATTATCACCTTAAGGTGAAATAAGTCAAAGGAGCTCATGCCATCTAATGTCTATGTCAAGATGAGACTCAAAGAGCATCCTAAGCTACCTTAGATCATCTCTAGCATAAATCACATCATTCATGCAATTTAAATAACATAAAAGCATGTTATACGAAGCAACAAGATATAGATTCTCAAAGTCCTCAACTTGAAATCTAAAACACGAAAACAACTAAAGTGGATCATACCACCTAACATCTATGTTCTAAATGAATCTATAGGATCATTCCTAAGCTACATTTGAACATCAAAACACAAATCACAATATCGATGCAATTTAACCAACATTGGAACTTCCAATATAATGCATAAAGCATGATTTCTCAAAGTTAACATCTTGAAACTGAAAATGGGAAATCAAGTAAAGAACAACAAGTTACAATATCATCTAGTTATTAACTTAAAATAAAGTGCGAAATCAAACAAGGTGGATACTTGGACATCACGCCGGATCAGACCGACACCATAATTACTTTAGGGTTACTAGCCCATGGGTAACCTCTCTATGTGCGTACTAGACTATAGGAGGACAATCCCCCGTAGTCAAACAACGACATCCCCAAGTTTCCAAAATCAATAAGTTGTGCAATAACGTATATATCAATATGTATATATAAGATAATCAACTATCTACCACGCACAACCATATTTGGAAACACATACAATACATGCTCTAAGTCCACAACTACTATAGCATGAGAAATGTTGAATCTTTAATGTGCGATTCGTTACACGCTATGGCAATATCATTCAAGATTGAAAACATACATTCATGAATCTAATATATGTCCAAAATTATGATTTAAACATACAACCAACGTCAAATACATGATTAAACCCTTAATGCAATAGAAATGAAAATTTATTAAATAAACTAATTAATTTCCCTAGGTTTCAAATCTCCACTAAATAATCCTTAATCAACTTATGTTACACAACATAGCTGATAAGCGCCGAATACTGTATATTCAAGCGCCCTAAATTACATTAACAAAGTCCATTAATTGATTATTTTATGTAGATTATCTCCATTTGCATGTTTTTGTACATTTTCAGGTTAAAGTGCAAAAAGGAAGCAAAAATGATGCCTTGTGGAATTTTGAACAAAAAGGGTGCCAATTCTGAAGTTCTGGCAGTAGTAGAACCTGACTTTTGTCTCCATTTTCGACCTAGAAAACTCAAGAACTGGACTTCCATCATAACATGAAAGATTTAGAGCTCTGAATCAGCTTTCCAAATCTTCAAGCAGTTCATCATTCGGAGTTCGGAACAGAGAGTTATGATCTTCTTACCAGAGGTGCGCAGAACTGCCTGGCAGCACTAAAGTGCTGCCTTTCTCCCCATTTTTGACAAACCAGACTTGAGAATTGGGTCTTCATCAAAACATGAAGTTTTTAAAGATCTGAATCAGCTCTCCAAATCTTCAAACAGATCATCATTCAGAGTTTGGACCACAAAGTTATGGTCATTCTTCCACAGTGGGTCAGAGATGGGCAAGAGTTGCATGTTGCTCATTACACTAATTTCGAGTGCTCGAGGCCACCCTTCGAGTGCTCGAAATTTGGCCAAATTGTAGCTTGGAAATGAACCCCTCTTCAGCCCACTTGTGCATTGGTTTCCACATTTCCACCCTCCTTCTTTATGGAGTGGTTAGGAATATCTTTGGAGGAGAGAGAGAGCTTGGTTGAAAGATATAAGGCAACTAAGGGCCACATGCATCATATCCTTCATTCTACAAGATTAGAGGAGAGAGAAGAGAGCAAGAAAGGTGTTCTTGAAGCCTAAAGAAGGGAGCTCGAAAATGGCTTGTCCATCCATGCTTCTTCCTTCTTCTAGCTCACTCATGGGTAACTAAACTCCATCTAGGGAGGTGATGAAGCCTCCCCTTTTGTTCATGTTCTAGATTAGGTTCTATTTTGGGGATTATAATGTATAAACTTTGGTCTTTTCATAGTTTAAGAGCTTATTACTTCTTGTAATGAATATTCATGTTTAAATGATTGATGTGAGTTCTTTAGCTTGTCTTGATGATTCTTACATTAGTCTTATTGCTTTTATTTTCATAGTGACAATGAAGATATTAACTATGAATGGTTTTCAAGGCATGTTGATTTTGAAACTTGATATTCCATTGCTTAGGTACCTCCTTTGATGGACTATGCTTGATTCTTACCTTCATGTGCTTCATCATTTGATTGAATGCTTGATGGTCTTTTGCTTAAGTTAATGTATTTGATACTACACCCTAGTCTAGGTAGTCCAAGTGTGTTGTCTTTTGATAGACCATTCTTGTTTTAATCTCATGAACTTTTTATTGGTTATGAAGCAACTATGTGTTGCTACATAATTCTTGATGATTACTTATATAGTGTTTATCCCCAATTTAGTCTTAATTTAGCATATATTTAGGGCGTAGGTGGATTCACTTCCCTAGTTTTCCCTTTTATTATCTCTAACTCTCATTTACTGGCATTCTTGTTTTATGCACACTTCAATTACTAGCTTAGTGACAAACCAATCAACAACTCCTTATTACACCTTATCATTCTAAAATGACTCTAGATACTTAGGTTGTCTTAAGACTAGCGCAGTCGCAGTGGTTCGACTTACCCGATCAATAGCCCTATTTTACAATGATTCGTGCTATTGCAAAGGTTGATGTATGATTGACCAACCGATCAATTTTTGGCGCCGTTGCCGGGGACTTGCATACGGTTTAGCGACCAAGGTTCTAGGGTTAATTTTAGTTTGATTGTTAATATTGTGTCTTGTGAATATTCCTTGTGTGTTTTGATCATTTTTGTGTTGTAAGATTCTAGGGACTCGAATCTCGCCGTGGGAACGCTAGCAAAGCGTAAGTCTAGAGGACCCCAGGTAAGTTTCTTGACCTTTTAGTTTCACATTGTAAGATATCGTGCATGTGTTAGGCTTAGAAGTAGTTAATTTATTTGCAAGCCCTTGTTGAGGCTATATTATTGTTTTAATTCTGCGTATAAGCATCAGTCCTTGTCGTGGCCATTTATTTTCTGTCTTGATAATTGAGGAGAAAGGGAACATCGTATGTGGAGTTGTGGATAATGAATTGCTTTATTGATTATATGCTATGCTGTTGATGTTCGGTCGTAGGTCACTCTCTCTACTCACAATCGATTTGCCCATTGATATCAATTCTCTTGAAAGAACTCTTAGAAGAAACCTTAGGGAATCTACTCTTACAAGGGATCTTGAAACTGAATTTAATACAATGGGAGATAATATAGGAAATCCGGGGAATGAAAGGGCTGAAATTCCTAATATCGAGCCAATGACTCTTAGAGATCATTTCATCCCTACCACCTATACTTCTCCTTCTTGCATAGTAATGCCAAACATCGATGTAGCTCAATATGAGATCAAATCAAGCACCATCCAAATGCTTCCATCATTTCATGGCTTTGATAATGAAGATCCATATAAGCATCTTGATGAGTTCCTTGAAATCTGTTCGACCATCCGGTTGAGAGGTTTTCCGGACAATGCACTCCATCTCCATCTTTTCCCATTCTCCCTAAAGGATAGGGCAAAATATTGGTTGAACTCCCTCGCTCCCAATTCCATTACTTCTTGGGCTCAATTGCAACAAGAATTCCTTAAGAAGTATTATCCGGTGAGTAAAACCAACCAAATGAGGCGTTCCATTCTAAGCTTTTCTCAAGTTGAAGGAGAACAACTCCATGAGACTTGGGAAAGGCTAAAAGATCTTCTTCAGAAATGTCCTCATCATTTGATCCCAAAATGGCAATTAGTGCAAGCTTTCTATGCCGGCTTGACCGAAACCCATAGATTCATGGTTGATTCTTCTTGTGGTGGGATGTTCATGTCCAAGAATGCGGATGAGGCTTGGACCCTACTTGAGAATTTAAGTGAAAATTCACTTCAACATAATTCTCATAGGGCTCCGACCTCAACCATTGCAAAGAACACCAACCCTTGTCAACCAAAATCAATAAGGGAGGAATCATCTCAAGTGGATGCCATCGCTCATAAATTCTACCAATTGATGGCACCACATCTTCCTCCTTCATTGTCTCAAAATTCGGCAAGTTCAATTTGTGCTTCATGTACTAGTCCATTCCATCTCTCAGAAGTTTGCCCCACACCGGAGCAATTTCCCAATCCCAACCAAGAGCAAGCTAATGCCATGTTCTCACGGCCCGCGAACAATCCATATTCCAACACCTACAATTCGGGTTGGCGAGATCATCCAAATTTCTCGTGGCGGCAACAAGCCCCACAAAATTCCCAATTCCAAAACCAAGGGCAGCAAAATCAGCCCTCTTCTCAATATCAAGGTAGACCATTTCAAGCCTCTTCAAGCTACCGTCCTCCTTACAATCCAAATGTTTCCAATCAACCTCCTGTGTGTCCAACTGACGAGATAGTAGCTGCAAACAAGCAAATGATAGAATCATTGAACAAGCAAATCATGGATTCCAATAAGCAACTCTTGACATCTTTCCAGCCTATTCTCCAAATGGTTCACTCTCATACTCAATCCATAGCTAATCTCGAAAATTAAGTGGGCCAAATAGCTAACTCGGTGAATCAATTGCTTCAAAAGGACAAGGGCAAGCTTCCCTCTCAACCTTTTGAAAATCCTAGAGGAATGCATGTGATTGATGAAACCCCTCCTCCGAGTGGGCCGACTCATGAACAAGTTCAAGCTATCACCACTCTTCGGAGTGGTAGAGTGGCTGACAACAAGGTCGATGGAGACAAAAGTGAGGAAGTTTCTCCTTTGAAAAATCCAAATCCAAGCTCTTCTAATCCAAATCCAAGCTCTTCCAATCCACATTCTTGTCTAAATACCATTCACGGAAATCCCACACATGTCACCCCAAATGTGGAAACTACTTATAAGCCAAAAGCTCCGTTTCCTCAACGTCTTCAAGAGTCGACACATTTTGGGAACAAGAATTGTAAAATTCAAGACATGTGGGAAGTTTTCAAGCAAGTGAAGATCAATCTGCCCCTCTTAGATGATATCAAGCAAATCCCTCCCTATGCAAAATTTCTCAAAGATTTGTGCACTCAAAAGCGCACTTCTAAAAATCATTTGCCAAAAAAGGTGAGGTTGACTAAAAATGTTAGTGCTATCATTCAGCACAGCACTCCTCCGAAGTATAAGGATCCGGGTGCCCCCACAATCTTTTGCGTCATTGGTGACAGAAAAATCGAGAGGGCCCTCCTTGACTTAGGAGCTAGTGTGAATTTAATTCCATATTCAGTCTACCTACAACTTGGTTTGGGAGATCTTAAGCCGACTTCCGTGGTTTTGCAACTTGCCGATAGATAGGTCAAGCATCCACGAGGCATTCTTGAGGATGTTATCATCAAAGTGGACAAATTCTACTTCCCGGTAGATTTTGTGGTTCTTGATACGGAACCGGTCCATGACCCAAAAAAGCACATTCCCGTGATCCTTGGTAGGCCATTTTTAGCCACGGCTAATGCATCAATTAATTGCCGAACCGGGGTGATGGACATTGCTTTTGGAAACATGCAAGTCAAACTCCACATCTTTCATGCAACTCAACATCCCTCCAATGAGGATGATTATTTTCTTGTGGATGTCATTGATGAAGTGGTCGAAGAATCTCTCCCCTTCATTCTAAGCAAAGATCCTCTTGAAACTTGCATGTCCCATTTTGACTTCTCAAACTTTGATGTTGATCAATCCATTCAAGAAGTCAATTCCTTGCTTGATATTAATGCTATCATGGATGTACCTCCTTGGAAAATTCCAAAAGAACCACGTCCCCAACTTTCCAATACTCCTCCGGTCCTATCATTGCTATCTCTGCCACAACTTGAGCTTAAGCCGCTCATGGCCCATCTCAAGTATGTGTTCCTTGGTCCAAAGCAAACCCTTCCGGTCATCATTGCCTCGGACCTTCAAAAAGACCAAGAGACCAACCTTTTAGCGGTGCTCCAAGAGCATAAAGAAGCTATTGGTTGGACAGTGGCAGATTTGAAAGGAATTGACCCCTCCATTTGTATACACCGCATTCATATGGAAGATGACGCAAAGCCTACTAGAGAGGTCCAGCACCGGTTAAATCCAAATATGAAGGAAGTGGTCATGAAAGAGGTGATCAAATTGCTAGATGCGGGAATCATCTACCCTATCTCTGATAGCAAGTGGGTGAGCCCCACACAAGTTGTTCCCAAGAAATCCGGTCTCAGCGTTGTTGAAAATTCAGCGGGTGAGCTCGTGCCACAACGGACTACCACCGGGTGGAGTGTGTGCATTGATTACCGGAAACTCAATTCGTCAACTAAGAAGGATCATTTTCCACTTCCATTCATAGATCAAATCCTAGAAAGGTTAGCTGGCCAAAGCTTCTATTGTTTTCTTGATGGTTATTCCGGCTATAACCAAGTGGCAATCGCCCCCCAAGATCAAGAGAAAACAACATTCACATGTCCCTTTGGTACTTTTGCCTATCGACGCATGCCTTTTGGTCTATGCAATGCGCCGGCAACGTTCCAAAGGTGTATGATGTCTATATTCTCGGATATGGTTTAAAAGTTCTTGGAAGTTTTCATGGACGATTTTTTCGTATTTGCCTCCTCCTTTGACTCGTGTCTCAAAAATTTGTCTCTGGTGCTCCAAAGATGCAAAGAGACGAATCTCATTCTAAGTTAGGAGAAAAGCCACTTCATGGTCCAAGAAGGCATTGTTTTAGGACATGTCATTTCTAAGCGGGGAATCGAGGTAGACAAGGCAAAAGTTGAGTTAATCTCTAATCTTCTTCCTCCGAATTTCGTCCGTCAAATTCGTTCTTTTCTTGGCTATGCCGGATTCTATCGTCGCTTCATCAAAGATTTTAGCAAAATCTCACGGCCCTTGTGTAATCTCTTAGCCAAGGATGTTCCATTCAATTTTGATGACGCTTGCATGGAAGCTTTCATCAAACTTTGCACTCTCCTCTCATCCGCCCCAATCATGAAACCCCCTAATTGGTCTCTTCCCTTTGAGATCATGTGTGATGCATCCGACTATGCATTAGGGGCGGTTTTGGGCCAACGTGTGGATAAACTTCCGCATGTCATTTATTATGTTAGCAAAACTCTCTGCGATGCCCAATTGAACTACACCACCACTGAAAAAGAATTGCTAGCTGTGGTGTACGCCTTGGATAAATTTCGCTCTTATCTTCTTGGCTCTAAGGTCATCGTCTTTTCGGATCATGCCGCTTTTAGGCATTTGTTAGCGAAAAAAGAGACAAAACCCCATTTAATTCGATGGATCCTCTTACTTCAAGAGTTTGACATTGAAATCCGGGACAAAAAAGGGACTGACAATGTTGTCGCCGATCATCTCTCTCGCTTACTTATTGAGAAATCTTCAGAATTCGCAGCCATCCGTGATTCCTTTCCGGATGAGCAACTTCTTCAAGTTTCACATTCTACTCTTCCATGGTTTGCGGATATTGTCAATTATCTTGCGGTTGGCAAAATTCCAGCTCATTGGTCCAAACAAGAGAGGGACCGATTTTTCTCCCAAGTCAAGCATTTCTTTTGGGAAGATCCAGAACTATTCAAATATTGCTCGGACCAAATCATCCGGCGATGCATTCCTGAAACCGAGGCCACAAGCATTCTAAATTTTTGCCATACTCTTGCTTGTGGAGGCCATTTCAGTGCCAAAAAGACCGCTAACAAAGTTCTTCAAAGCGGATTCTTTTGGCCTACCTTGTTTTGGGATGCATACAATTTTTGCAAATCGTGTGAACGATGTCAAAAACTTGGATCCATGTCCCGAAGAGACATGATGCCCCTCACCAACATTTTAAGTGTTGAAATTTTTGATGTGTGGGGGATTGACTTCATGGGACCATTTCCATCTTCTTATGGCTATGAGTACATCCTTGTAGCGGTGGATTATATGTCTAAATGGGTTGAAGCCGAGGCTACCAAAACCGATGATCATAAAGTCGTGATCCATTTCATTCAGTCTGACATCTTTAGTCATTTTGGTACGCCCCGAGCAATCATTAGTGATGGCGGATCTCATTTCCGAAATCGTTATCTCAAATCCGTCCTTGCTAAGTATTCAGTCATTCATAAGGTTGCTACACCTTACCACCCTCAAACGAGTGGTCAAGTAGAGATTTCTAACCGGGAGATTAAGCACATTTTGGAAAAAACGTTTAGACCGGACCGCAAAGATTGGTCATTAAGGCTAAACGATGCGCTTTGGGCTTGCCGAACAGCTTATAAGACACCCATTGGCATGTCACCATATCGACTTGTCTTTGACAAAGCATGTCATCTCTCGGTAGAATTAGAGCACCATGCTTATTGGGCCATAAAAAGGTTCAATTTTGATCTCAAACAAGCTGGCTCTAATTGTGCGTTGCAATTAAATGAACTTGAGGAATTGCGTAATGACGCGTACGAAAGTGCAAAAATCTACAAGGCAAAGACTAAAGCTTTTCATGACAAACACATCATCAAGAAGTCTTTTGCCCCGGGACAAAAGGTTTGGCTTTTCAATTCCCGCTTGAAAATCTTTTTCGGTAAACTCCGGTCAAGATGGGATGGTCCATACATTGTCACTACCGTCTTTCCTCATGGAGCAATCGAACTTCATGATCCTGCAAGTGGATCACTCTTTAAGGTAAATGGCCAATGGCTTAAGCCTTGCATTAACAGTACAATCCTAACCCGAAAAGTTGAGGAAGTCCTCTTGACAGATCCAATTTATGAGGATTAGTGCCAACTCTAACTTCATCTAGCTATCGACATTAAATTTAGCAAAGCAAGGGAAGAAATTCTTTCGATGTTCAAGCTTCCCTCTCCCAATAAAATTGCCTGAGC
The DNA here is from genome assembly GCF_030987335.1 of Cornus florida. Taxonomy (NCBI): domain Eukaryota; kingdom Viridiplantae; phylum Streptophyta; class Magnoliopsida; order Cornales; family Cornaceae; genus Cornus; species Cornus florida. The sequence goes on along the minus strand of NW_026775580.1, from coordinate 28,301,585 downwards.
CTTGAGTTTTCTGGAAATTCGCTAAGGAAAGCCAAAAATTTGACCTCCTCCGGAAGTGTCTCTAATTGCGTTCCAAACTTCACATTAGGCTTTCCTAGACCTTCTGAAACTTTTTCTTTCACTCCTGGAAATTTCCAGCTCTATCCGGCAATTTCATTGGCTTTGGAATGCTACTCATGTGCATAAACTCTCATTTTTATTGCATTCTTAAAAAAAAAAATTCTCAAAAATTTTCAATAAATCGTGTGAGGTTGCAAAAGCTTGAAGTGATGTGGAATGGTTTGAAAATTTTCCCAAATTGTTGCAAAGTTTGAAAATTTTACATACATTGGAGTGATTGTTGCACAGTTCTTGCAACAAGTTGAAAATTTTCTCAAAATTTCCCATGCATTAGAATGGAATGAATTTCAAAATTTTTAAAAAAAATTTCATGCATTGGAGATGTTGAGAAGAAGGAAGAAGCTCCATCCATGCATTGGATTGAGGTTGACAAGTTTTTTTAAAAAAAAATTCCATGCATTAGAGAAAAGTTGCCAAGTTTAAAAATTTTCTACATTCATCCAAGCATTGGCGCACAATTGCAAAGTTTGAAGAATTTTCAAAAATTAATCCATGCATTGGATTGACATTGCAAGTTTTAAAAATTTTCCATGAATTGTGTGATGTTGCATTGAAGAGATATTCAAAAATTCCAAAATTTTCAAATTCATTCAAAGTCTGGAAATTTTCCAAAGATGATGCAATTTGAAAATTTTCTTCAGTTCATTCAAGCATTATGAGACAATTTGAAAATTTTCAGAAATTCTTCCATTCCATGGGAATGACATGCAAAATTTTTTGTTTCCAAGTCGCCAACTTGCAAAATTCCTGGAATGATGTTGCAAATGCATCAAAATGCATGAAAATGCATGCAATAGTGCTCACTGTCTCCCATGGAGTGAGATTGCAAATGCAAATGCATGGAATTTCCATGCATGAACTCCATTTTGAACCGCTTCCATTTCCATATTGCTCACATTCCATATTCCATTGCAACAAATTCAACTTCCATGGTGCTCACTGTCTTGCATGTTTTCCCTTTCACTCCTTACTTCAGTCCTCACAACCGAGCTCACCCCCTAGCCTACTGAGCCATTTTCGAGCACTCTAAATTCTAGTTTGAGTGCTCGAATTTCATGCACCAACCCACCCAACTCACTGCTCTCAGTTCAAGCACTCGCCGAGCCTATTTGGAGTGCTCGAACTCCACCTTCTTTCTCTCTCAATAGCCAACCCCAACATACCGAACCTACTGGCTCCATTTCGAGCACTCGAGCTCCCCCTAGCGAGTGCTCGAACACCTCATGCCAACGCCCCGAACACTCGTTGCCTCACCCTCATCGCCTTCTCTACCTCTCGGCCACCCTCTCATCAACCCACAACCCATCCCCAAGACATGCATGCATGCATGCAAGCTCCATGCATGCATGCAACTTCAACATCAAACCAAACCATGAAACCACCTACAATCACACATATCTCCCAACCGATGCAAAGCTCTCCTCTCGGCAACTCAAACCAACTCAACCTCACCTCCCTTCCCATGTAGCCCCTCATGCATGCTTATCATGAATGCAAACCCATCCCAACCTCCACCACCCTCTATCCTACTCAACTCACCATCCCAACCCAACTTCCATCCCCTTTAACCCCTCTCAACAAACCAACCAACCTCCCCATGCAACCTTCTCTCGGCATCTTGCCTGCCCCACCAAACCAAACCAAACTTCCTCATCCCTCCCCCCTCAACACCCAACTCTCCCTCTCGGCATCCTACACACCAAACATCCAACTCACTGACCCAATTTCGAGTGCTCGAAGTGAAGCTTCAAGCACTCGACCCAAACCCACTTCCTACCTCTTTTAAAAACCACCTCACCCCACACACTCGAGCCCCCTCCTCTTTTAAAACCAACTCACCCCAACCACAAACCAACCCCCACCCAACCACCTTCCCCCTCTCGGCTAGACCCAACCCACACCACCTTCTCTCTCTCCACACCAACTCAGCAACCCACCTCTCACTCCTACCAAACCACCACCACCCCATCACAGCACCCTCCTCCTCCCACCTTTCTCTCAACATTCTTAAGGTCAGTTTCTTCTCCCTACAATTTAATTTCTTCTTTTCATTGACAGTAATCATCATAAGGAGGATGGGATTGCATGTTGGAGATTTTGTTGATGCTTGTGTTGATGATTGTTGGTGATTGCTCTATGCTGGAGCTTGTTAATCTTTCAAAAAAAATTGGGTTTTGCTCCTCATCCAAGTCACTCTCACCTTCTCCTTTTTGTGGTGCACACCAAGTGTTCACTGAAATTCCTCAACCAAGTCCACCTCTCTTAATGTCTTGTTCCGGTCCTTCTCGCCCTCCTAGACCCTCTGCGGGTGCCCGTGCTGTCAATTGTGAGCGACCACGTTATCCTTGGGATCGCAAACAACTCAACTACGAGCTTTCTTTTCCGCTCACGGATGCCTTTGACATTCTAACCACTACTTCGTGGGCTGTAGCCGAATTGACTAATCGGCGTCTACAGCACATTTGCGCGCCCCTTGCCAGGGTTGCCTACCCCCGTGTAGTGCGCCTCTTCTACCAGAATCTCCAATGCCCTGAAGAACCACCCATTTCTCTCACTACATCCATTGATGGCACCACCTATGCTTTCACTATGACTAACATCATTCAGGTTTCTGGTTGCCCCATTGAGTGCCGCGATGACATTGTCAATTCTGAGAATCTCCCTTTATATGAGGAGCCGGATACATTAACTGTAGAGCAGGTTGTCGCTGCCATTGGCAATGTTGACGATCCTAATAGGCCCCGGTCTTTTATCCGCAAAACCAATCTTCCGGAACGCCTCTGGTTCATTGACACTGTTTTCAAGCACAATGTCTGCCCTTTGGTGCATAGCACCGAGCATAGGGGCCTCCTTTTGCAAGCCTTATATGCCATGGACCAAGGCCAATGGTTCTCCATCCCGGAGCTCATTTGGACAACATTTATGAAGTTTTGGCATGACGCTCATAATGCACGGGTTCCGCGAGTTGAAAATCGGAAATTGCCTTTGCCGTTTTTCATCACTCGACTCCTAAAGCACAAGGGTTTCATTGTTCCTCCCCATGAACCAAAAGGCGAAAAGATTAAAATTTTTACCAAGCGCCGGTGGATCAATGTTCTTAGCCATTCAAGTACCCCTCAGCCTGCTGCCCCCCTGTTCATCCAAGCTCCACCTCCTCCTCTTTCTGAGGATGCTTCCACGGCAGAAGCCGCTGCAAGGGTAGAGCCTCCGGTCGACTCTCAGCAGGACCAGGCTTTCATCCGGGCTAGCATTGCTGGTATTTATGAGCGGATGGATCGTTTTGAGAATTCTTTGTCCGCGTACACTCGGACTATGTGTGAGACTTCTTCACGTGCCGAAGAAGATCGTCGTCTTGCTACTGAAGACCGCCGTGTCGCAGCTGAGGAACGTCGTTTGGCTCAGGCCGACCGGCGTAAGACTCAGTCTCTCCTCCATTCCATCCTCGCCCATTTTCCCTCTGGACCATAGCTGCTGTGAGTGTTGGACCTTATCTTTTTGTTTCATATGTACATATTTCTCTTATATCTGTTGTTTTACTTTTGCACTGTAAGAATTTGCTATGTATAGGTTGCTCTAGTAGACATGATTTATGTACAGCTCTTTTGTAATCATGTAAACTTCCTTTTGAATGCAAATTCCCTATTTTCTATTAACTTTTTGTTCATTATTTTTTTTTTTTGTATATGTGCTTGTGCTATTAATGCCCTTTGTGGTTGTTTCTTTTTGTTCTTCATCATACTATCCAGGTGGCGCAGTTCATTTCAAGTTTGGGGGTTTTGTTTCACCATGCCGTTTCCTCCCCCTGGGTATTTTTATTCCTTTTTATTCTCTGTCATTTTTTTCATCAATTTTACTCCATATCCCACATTGAGGACACTGTGTATTTCAAGTTTGGGGGTGCAATATTGCATTTTTGGCATAATTTTGGTATCACTATTTTGTAAAGCAATGATAATATAGCTTGAAACTTGTCTGAGACAAAGCATATGTTTAATACCTTGTGTATAAAAGCAATTGAGAATTTTTGAAAATAAAGAAATTTGAATTTGAAGTAATCAAGCAAAATACAATGTAGTCTGTATAAATGCCTCAATTAGATTCTTGCTGAATTTACACTCTTATAAGCTTCACAATGCACAGATGCACATTGGAAACTTAACTGTGAGGCATGTAACTTGATTGACCTTGACCTTGGCCTAGCTAATCTGATTTGATGAACCTGATAGATGAATATCTTTGGCATGATATAAATTATCATAAAAATAAAAATTAAAAAAAAATTTAAAAAAAAAATTGAAGATGAGAAGGAAAGAAAATAATGACCAGTTGAAGTTCGTAGCCTTTCCAACTCGAGCTATTAAGCCCTATGGAGTGTCTCTACACTTAACACCCTAAAGCCGTCTGGTTTGGAAGTTGTTGGCCTAACGCTTGCCACATGGGTTGATTAGAAAGCTTAAAGGACTTAAACATTGCACAGTCATTCAAAAAAAAATGTGTGTAATAAACATGGTTTGTTGGAATTCGTAACCTTTCCAACTTGAACTATTAAGCCCTAGGAGTGTCTTTACACTTAGCACCCTAAAGCTGTCTGGTTTGGGAGTTATTGGCCTAACGCTCGCTACATAGGTTGGTTAGAAAGCTTAAAGGATTTCAACACTGCACAACCATTTTATGTTTCACTTTTAAGTTATAATAAATTGTTAACAGGCAACAAAAGTTGTCTTGAAAATAAAATCATGCCTTAAGGACTTCATGTAAAGGGGAATTCATTGATTTGAAAACTTGTGCCTTGGAATTGGAAAAGAAAGTAGCAGCCGCATGTTGAGAATTCAATTCACTTTCACTGGAGTTTGAGTTATTTCCATTTAAGAGCTGACAATTGAGTTATTTATATGGACGATGATGTTGATGCATGCATGTTGAAATGGTTTTTGTCAATTTTTGTATCAATGCTTCATATATGCATCGTAGTTTTCCCAATGACCCCGTCTCCAGCTCTTTGTCTGTTTCAAGTTGTATTTGAGCTATGTATATATTTATTTTTTCCATGGTTGATATTTTTGTTATAGCATTCCCATGTTTTTCACTCCATTGAGCTTTGCATTTTGGTTTTGATAAGGGACTAGCAAAATGTAAGTTTGGGGGTGTGATAAGCGCCGAATACTGTATATTCAAGCGCCCTAAATTACATTAACAAAGTCCATTAATTGATTATTTTATGTAGATTATCTCCATTTGCATGTTTTTGTACATTTTCAGGTTAAAGTGCAAAAAGGAAGCAAAAATGATGCCTTGTGGAATTTTGAACAAAAAGGGTGCCAATTCTGAAGTTCTGGCAGCACTAGAACCTGACTTTTGTCGCCATTTTCGACCTATCAAACTCAAGAACTGGACTTCTATCATAACATGAAAGATTTAGAGCTCTGAATCAGCTTTCCAAATCTTCAAGCGGTTCGTCATTCGGAGTTTGGAACAGAGAGTTATGATCTTCTTACCAGAGGTGCGTAGAACTGCCTGGCAGCACTGAAGTGCTGCCTTTCTCCCCATTTTCGACCAACCAGAATTGAGAATTGGGTCTTCATCAAAACATGATGTTTTTAAAGCTCTGAATTAGCTCTCCAAATCTTCAAACAGATCCTCCTTCGGAGTTCGGAGCACAAAGTTATGGTCATTCTTCCACAGTGGGTCAGAGATGGGCAAGAGTTGCATGTTGCTCATTACACTAATTTCGAGTGCTCGAGGCCACCCTTCGAGTGCTCGAAATTTGGCCAGATTGCAGCTCGGAAATGAACCCCTCTTCAGCCCACTTGTACATTGGTTTCCACATTTCCACCCTCCTTCTTTATGGAGTGGTTGGGAATGTCTTTGGAGGAGAGAGAGAGCTTGGTTGAAAGATATAAGGCAACTAAGGGCCACATGCATCATATCCTTCATTCTACAAGATTAGAGGAGAGAGAAGAGAGCAAGAAAGGTGTTCTTGAAGCCTAAAGAAGGGAGCTCGAAAATGGCTTATCCATCCATGCTTCTTCCTTCTTCTAGCTCACTCATGGGTAACTAAACTCCATCTAGGGAGGTGATAAAGCCTCCCCTTTTGTTCATGTTCTAGATTAGGTTCTATTTTGGGGATTATAATGTATAAACTTTGGTCTTTTCATAGTTTAAGAGCTTATTACTTCTTGTAATGAATATTCATGTTTAAATGATTGATGTGAGTTCTTTAGCTTGTCTTGATGATTCTTACATTAGTCTTATTGCTTTTATTTTCATAGTGACAATGAAGATATTAACTATGAATGGTTTTCAAGGCATGTTGATTTTGAAACTTGATATTCCATTGCTTAGGTACCTCCTTTGATGGACTATGCTTGATTCTTACCTTCATGTGCTTCATCATTTGATTGAATGCTTGATGGTCTTTTCCTTAAGTTAATGTATTTGATACTACACCCTAGTCTAGGTAGTCCAAGTGTGTTGTCTTTTGATAGACCATTCTTGTTTTAATCTCATGAACTTTTTATTGGTTATGAAGCAACTATGTGTTGCTACATAATTCTTGATCATTACTTATATAGTGTTTATCCCCAATTTAGTCTTGATTTAGCATGTATTTAGGGCGTAGGTGGATTCACTTCCCTAGTTTCCCCTTTTATTATCTCTAACTCTCATTTACTAGCATTCTTGTTTTATGCACACTTCAATTACTAGCTTAGTGACAAACCAATCAACAACTCCTTATTACACCTTATCATTCTAAAATGACTCTAGATACTTAGGTTGTCTTAAGACTAGCGCAGTCCCAGTGGTTCGACTTACCCGACCAATAGCCCTATTTTACAATGATTCGTGTTATTGCGAAGGTTGATGTATGATTGACCAACCGATCAATAGCATGGTCATTACAAATTTCAAGTTAACAACTTAATTAAACCAATGGAACCATTAAATAGATTTTAATTAATTCTTTTAATTAAAATCTCTAGATTTTTAAACTCATATAAATACTCTCAAATTAATATGGGTTAGAGAACATGCCAAGGCCTATTGTAATATTACATTACAAGTTTATTTCATACAAGATACGACCATGTGAATTAAACTTTCACAAAAAAAAAATATTAAATAAAAGTTGCTATTCTTATTCAAATAATCCAAAGTTAATATAGGCCAACAAGCCTACCAAGGCCTAAATTACTAGCATGCCATAATTTAATTCTAAATTGCATACCATCATAAGAATTAAATCTTAAACAAAAATAATAATTAAATTAAATTCTAGAACTTGAACTAAAGCATGTATACAAGTTGTATAAGCTTCTAAAATCATCAATACAACATTAATATAAACCTAAGACACCCCCTACCTCAATTTGAGATGAAAATCTCAAAAGCCACCAAAATAAAATCACTCCGAATCCGACAATACTTCGGGATTTTGTCGGGGACAACACCGTGATTTTTAAACCCAAGGGAGTCACACCAAAATCCTAACTTGGCCTCACACCTGAACTCAAAAAATGGCCAAAAAGGAATTCTAATAAGGGGGAAAGATGCGCATTGTCAAGACAAACATTAAACACAAAGGCACTACGACTTTTTAACAAAGGGAAGAAGTCCAAAAGAAGAGAGAGAAGGTGGCAGCCCCATGGGCTTCCATGGCTGCCGGCCAAGAGAGGGAGAAGAAGAGAAAAATCTAATTTTTCTTCTTAAGTTGCCCTATTTATAAAAAATAAAAATTAAAAAAAACCCTAAAAGTGCCCCGAAAGGGCCCCATCGGGTCCGGAAAAGTGGAATTTGAGCAGACGCGCTCAAACGGCAAAACTCCATGAATGAAAAAGAACTGAAATGAGAAAAGATGAACAACAGAAGAAACGGCATCGAAATCGAGTCCCGAGTAGAAAGATATACTCCGAACAAGTTCAACAGCAACTAGGGTCAGAAACCCTAAAACTAGGGAAAAATGACCAGAAGAATATTCTAAGAGTACATGACTTAACAAAAAGTGAAAATGAATCATGTACGAGGATCCAGGCTCAAAATGAGACATTTTTGCAATAACTTTCATTAATTGCACAATGACCCCTACAAAAAGGGTTAACTACACTAATGACCCAGAATGAAAATATCTTCCAAAAATATTTTCTTAAAAACCCCTGAAATAAAATATCTTCAAAACATATTTACGAAAAATACCCCAAGAAAAGAAAAAGTTTCTAAAAAACTATGCATTTATGCCCCTATAGACACCGGGAGAAACCAGAGAGCTTTTCCACAAAAGTAAAGATTCGTATTTCGTGGAAACCACTTAGAATGAAGATACATGAAGTTAAAAACCAACTCCGAACACAAAAAGTGAGGTTGTGCCAAAAAGTGACCAACGAAAAAAAAGACGAAAAGTGAATAGTGTCAAAAGGTGTTCAAAAAGTGAAAATGTGAAAATGACGCGGTCCTTAAAGGAAATTGTCAATCCAAGGGAAAGAGTCTTGGAAACCATTTTCGAGCACTCGAGATGACACTAAGTGATGAGAAACTGAACACAGAAAAGAAAAGACAATTGAAAAAAAATATCCGTAAAATTTTGAGAAAAAAGGAAAGGAAGGAAAATGACCGGGTCATTACATGTTCATTTCAGATTTTCCTCAATTCAAAACTATCATTTGCTTCTATACACAGAGTATTTAACACATGCTTCAATCTCCAACAAGTTCCAAGACTACAAAATCATTGCTTTCCAATTTATTTGAACAAAATAGCAAAAACAACAATATACACAAAAATACCCCCAAACTTGAATGTCACAGTGTCTTCAATGTGTGAAGGCAAAGACTGAAAATTTTAAAAATAGAGGGTAAAAAGAGCAATAATACCAAGTATGGGAGGAAAAGTTAATAGCGTGGACAACATGCCACCATGCGAAATCCAAAAGCAACGCCCCCAAATTTGGAATGAGCAATCTGCAAAGAGTACACTAATAGATACAGATGAAAAATGTGAATACACACCAAAGAAAGAAATAAAAAATGAAAAACTAAACATAAGTATGCAACAATCACTAAAAACAAAAGAGGGAATTTTTATTTATAATAAGGTTGACAGTTACAGATAATATTGTAGCACCAAAATGCCAAACCTAACTTCTAGATCAAAACAGATTCCCAAACTACAACAAAACAACGTCACATAAAAAAAATAATAAAAATAAAATAAAAATAAAAATAAAAATAAAAAGAGAAGAAAAAACAACAACAACAACAAACAACAACCCAAAAACTGAAATAACCACACAACATGCTAAACACAAAATATAGACAATAACGGGTCAAACGGTGTTTACTAGGGACCAGGAGGGAAACGGGCAAGGAGTGTGTTGAGTAGGTTTTTAGTTTCAAGCCTCTCTTCACATAAAATAAAGGAATGGGATGCATGAATGATTGTCGGACGAGCGTTCGGTGCTGATGATTGCCGGATGAACGTTCGTATGGCTTTGGACGAGCACTCTTCCATGCCTTAGAACTTTTCTTTTCTGTTACTTTGAGCTTCTTTCAATTCTTCAAGCTTTTGATCCTCTTTCACCTTGGTCTTGGTTTTGGGTCATTGAGTCCATCCTCTGCCCTTTTGTTTTGTAGAGAGTATCCACGAGCAAAATCGAGCCAATTCCTCTTGGAAATCATATGATGATAAGGCCTGGAATGACTTGATCTTCAAAAAGCCTTTAAGACTTCCATTTTATATCTTTTTGGGAAATAAACTTGAAAATACACAAAAACACGAAACTGAAGATAAGCTATATAAAATGATCAAATAATGGACTTAACTAATGCAATTAAGGGCGCTTGAATATGCAATATTCGGCACTTATCTTATAGTTGTTCATTTCTTTGTTTTCTTTCCACGGTTCATTGCTAGAGACTAGCAATATCTAAGCTTGGGGGTGCGATAAGTGCTTAAATGTTACACATTTTAGCACCAAAGCTAGGGTATTGTAGTCCTTTCATCTATCTTACTTTCCCGTTTTAATTCTAATTCTTGTTTTTGTCTATTTCAAGTCAATAAGGTTCAAACGAGCTAAAAATAGCCTATAAAGCCCTTTTTGGATTCAAGAAGAAAATCCAGAAAAAGTCAGAAAATTTGCCCTAGAGCAGTGGCGATCGATCGAAGATTCATCCGCGATCGATCGAAGCCTTTAGCAATCGATTATAGCCACGTCAGTGCCAGCTAAACAGATAAGGTTGTTAATTATCAAGATAAGCATGCCACGTCATCCTCGATCGATCGCAGCCATTGGTGATCCATCGAAGACCTAAGCGATCGATCAAAATCCAGCTGGCAGTGAGCTATTTAATTCCCGAGCACACCCGAACTCCACCTAACTTTTAGCTATGGGATTAGACCAATTAAAGGCCATCTTCGGACTTGTTGCCTACACAAAGGAGCTTGTATTTAATTCAAATCAAACCAATTGTATAGGGTTCCACTTTTTGTTCCACAATTGGTTACATTTTTACACACATTAGTCTATACCTTAACTTAGTTTCTCTCTAGAGATTAGGGTTCTTGAGCAAGAAAAGAGGAAGAAGATGGAGCTTAACTTAAAGATAACCCTTGAGGGTTTCATTTCTACATCTATGAGTGGCTAAATCAACCTCTTAGGGCTTAGAAAAGCCCTAGGCTAGTCCTCTAAACCCTAGACTTTTGACATTTTTGGGGATTCTATGTAGTAATAAATGTTTTAACCTTTTGAATATATAGATCTTGACATTGTCTAAGATTTGTATGGATCAATTCTTCCAATTAATTCTCTAATTTATTTACACGTCTATGTGTGATTAAATTGAGGGTTATGTCTATACACTAGTTTCTCTAGATTTGATGCATGTTTATGTGTGGTTAAATTGAGAATCTAGTGATGGTTATACATGATTAGTGCTTATTGGATACTCTTATGAATTGAATTGATAGACCATGCTCATACTTGATGGATTGTTCTATACCCCTAGTTAATTAGTTTAATTTCCTTGTCTTAGTGTAATTGTAGTGTAATTGCATTTCATTCCTAGATTAGGTAGACAATCTATGCTTGTGTTAGAGAATCCATGCTTTTTGTTGCAAGATATGTATTTCTCTAGATTAATGTGTGCTACAATTGTGTGTTTATTAAATGGTTCATGCCTTAACTTGATGAGTTGTACTACATTCTAGCTCAAGTAGACAATTCATGCTTGTTATTGTCACCCATGCTCATTGTTTTAATTGTTAGTGCACACATACTTTGGTTATAACATTGAATTCCCCCAAATTGTTAAAGGCTGGATGTTTAGAGGAAGAACTTAGTGGTGATTTATACGCCCTAAGACCTCTTTCCAATTCTCTACACTCTACTCTATTTAGATTGTTTGCTATTGCATTGTTTAATTTAGTGAATCATAGTTTAATCAACAAACCAAACCACTCTTTTGATAACTTTACCTACTAATACGAATTTAATTACCAATACCCTTACAATCTCTTAGGACGATCCCTTCACACTTCATACTACATAGTATAAGTGTCTAGTGGTTTATAAATTTTTAAATTTGGTGCCACTTTTCACTAATCACTTTTTGAGCACCCAGTTGAGATTACACCACTCATCAACATACATTCTTATTAGAGCAAACACTTTATCCTTCCTCTCCAAGTGCTAAGCCGAATTAACTATATCCTACGGAAGTTTCTTTGGACAGGGAAAAAATGGAAAGCCACTGGTGCTAAAGTCAACTGGTTGGCTATCTGCAAGCCCAAAGACTATGGAGGGCTTGGGCTCCCAAATTTAGCTGCTCTTAATAGGATATCTATCCTAAGACACATCTGGAACCTTTTCAGTGACAGTGGACATTCCCATTATTATGATTGGGCACACTCAGTTTTGATCAAACAGAAAAACTTCTGGACTCTTAAGCCAAATCAGCTTAGCTCGTGGAATTAGGAATGCTTCTCAAGTTGAGAGGCCTTACTGGACCGTTCCTCAAAAACCAAGTAGGCAATAGGAAGGATATTTCACTTTAGCACGATTACTGGTTACCTTCTGGCCCTTTACATAGGAGAATCGACCCCATTTTAATACAAAATTCCCCATGGAACATTCATGCAAAGCTTAAATGCCTTTTAAGGCATGGTTAGTGGAGGTTTTCTCCTCAATTTAGAAGTTTGTTTCCCTTTATTGGTGTTACTGAGCAAACCTCTATTATTACCAAGAACAATGATACACCACCATGGATTATGTCCATTACAGGGAAATTCAACTTGAAGCACACATATAATGCTCTCATACCTCCTGTTCCTCTCTGTAGATGGAAACACATTATCTGGTACTGAAATCACATTCCTTGTCATGCCTTTGTTACATGGCTTGTTGATAAGTGCTCAAATGTGACGCGTTTTAACACCTAAGCTAGGGTATTTTAGTCCTTTCATCTATCTTACTTTCATGTTTTAGTACTTATTTGTGTTTTTGCCTATATCAGGTCAATAAGTTAAAACAAGCTAATAAGAGCCATTTAGCTCAATTTTGGAGCTAAGGAGCAAATCCGGAAAGAAGTCAAGAAAATTGCACCAGAGGAACTTCGATCGATCGAAGGAAATCCCGATCGATCGAAGATGTCTACAATCAATCGAAATAAGGTGGTGCCAGCTCAATATTGTGGATAAGGCCTAGAAGATATTTTTGATGACACGTCAGCTTCGATCGATCGAAGCTAAATGTTGGATCGATTGAAAATGCTTCAATCGATCGAAATGGCTACTGGCAGTGTGCTGTCTAATTTCCGAGTGCGTTGGACTCTACCTAACTTTGGTAGATGTGAATTTCCTTCGATCAAAGGCTTATTTTTTGACTTGTTCCCTACTCCAAGAACTTTGTATTTAAAGAGAATTGAACCATTTTGTAAAATATCTTTTGTCTTCAATTTTATTTCATTGTAATAGTTAGTTTTCTCTCTCTAGAAAAGTTAGAGATTAGGGTTAGAAGAAAAGAGAAGAGTGGAGGCACCAAGAACACATCTCAAGATCTACACACACACACTCTCTCTAGAATTCAACAAAGAATAAGAGGAAGAAGATGGAGCCATGTTTGGGGATTGCCCTTGAAGGTTCCAAGATCACACCCACTTCCTCCATGATTGGCTAGACTTCTCCTTGGAGCTTGGATGAGCCCCAAGTTTGTAATCTAAACCTCTATCTCTTTCATATTTTTTGGGGAATAATATCTTGTGATTAGTGTTTTAGCCTTGTGAATTTAATGAATCTTGGGTTCTCCTTTGATTTTTATGGATTAATTCTTTCTATTGATTCTCTATGTGATTATATTTTGTCTTATGTGTGATTATTTGGGAATTGATCTCTACACTAGTTTTTCTATACCAATTGCATGTCTATGTGTGGTTGATTGAGAATGTAGTGATGGTTAGACATGATTTTTATTAAATGGGTTTGTCAATTAATTTGATGGATTATACTTATACTTGATGGGTTGTTCTACAATTTAATTCATGTTTGTAGGTAGGTAAACAATCTTTACTTGATTTGATATTTCATGGCTTATTATTGCAAATTTCATGATTCTCTAGATTGATGATTGCTACAATTGTGACTAGTTTAATAGGTCATGCTTAGAATTGATGGGTTGTACTACACTTAGTTTATTTGTCGGTTAGGTGGACAATTAATTATTGCATGTGATGGTCCATGCTTAATATTGTAATTGGTAGTCGCATTTTGTTCATAAGAAGGTTTTCCCCAAATTAGTTGAAAGTGTGTGGTTTAGTGAACAAGCTTGGTGACGATTCTAATGCACCCCAATACCTCACTTCTCGTCTCTTAAATCCCTAACTCACTTTAGCTTAATTTTACTTGCATTTTAATTAATTGCATCTTAGTTTAATTAAACAACCAACTTCCTTTACAATCATTTGATACATTAGAGTCGAAGTTAAATTCCAACACTTATAATCTCTGTGGATGATCCCTACTCACTATACTTCATTAGTTGTAGTAGTGGTTTTATAAATGTAAATTTGACTTTTAAAGGCTTTCTAACCCACAATCATATTTTGACCTTGCAAAACGACCTCTCGCATTACAAAGTCGGTTTTCTAAACCCATAAAAAAGGGGCGACCGTCAAATTTTGGCGCCGTTGCCGGGGATTAACGGTTTTATTGGAATTAGACTAGACAATAGTATTCATTTGATTGCTTTTATTTTTATTTTATTTTCCATTGTATATTCGTTTTTCATTCTTGATATTATTTGTCAATTAGGAACTTGACTACAAGAAAGGAAAACTTTGGAACTTAAAGCAATCATTGGAGCTTAAAGCTAACATTGAAATTTGAACTTACTTAAGAACCTTTGTGAGCAATTCTTGGAACCCTTGTATTTTAATTGTGACGGCCTAAGTTTTTGTAAACCCGGTGTGTCAGTGATGACCAAAAGATGACCTAATAATGGATCAGAAATGCGGAAGCGAAAGGTGAAACAACGGTCTCTAGAGATACAATGCGTTTCTAAGACACCAATGTGAACCTCAATAAGGTCATGAAACCCAAAGGAAACAAATACAGAAGTGTCGTTTCGAAAACGGACAAAAAGAATCTAGGGGCAAAATGGTTATTTTGCAAAAAGTGGATTAAGGTGCTATCGAGCACACCGCTGGAAAGAAAATGACAAATTAGTCAAGTTCAAAAAAAATTTTACTCAATTTGGAGTCCGAACGGGGGAGAAAGGTCAAAAATAAAAATGATGTCGTGGCGGCCCGATGAAGACAACCCACCACTGCTGCAACTGAGAGTAAAAACGGGCATCTAAAATGACTTTTTTGGAAAAACTCAAAGAAGAAACCCCCCCCCCCTAAAATCAAGTTTCCTACCCGTATTGCTAACGGAAACAAAAAAAAAATGCATTGTAAAATGCTCAGAATGCCCCCAAGAAAATCAGGTCAAGAGGAAAAAAACTAATCCGAGCTACTGCCCAAGTTTTGGAAATAGGGCTTCGGGAGGTTTTAAATTGCCTAAATTGAAAATGTAATCTTAAAATGCACCCACAAGACCTCCGGAAGTTTCGGATCGGTCATGACGATTTTCAAAAAAAAGTCGATGAATAGTACCAACTACATTTGTACTAAAAATTTGCAAAACCTGGCAGCAAGGATTTTTCGGAAAAATATTGATTTTTGAGGGCCAAGATGATATTTTCTGGAAAAACACAAAGAAGAAACCCCCCTCAAAATTGAGTTTTCTACATGAAACGTGAGGAAAAATGAAAAAAATGCATTGTGAAATACCCAAAATGCCCCTGGAACAGAATAGGGTAAAACTCCCTGAAAATGCTACTTAGAGTTTTTGTTTCATCAAGGAAGGTATTGTTTGCCAAAGTGAGCATGCAAGTGTATGTAATATGATAAAATAGATGTGATACAATGGCCTATGGCCTCATTACAATACATTTACAACATTTGACATGTCAAACCTCCAAGTTAGAAAAATTACATTTCATAGACAAATTAAGAACATGCTAACACTTGCATGTGAACAAGAATGTTTCTAAAGAAGCTCAACTCAGCAAATCACCCAAGCAATTGCAATCTCTAATCTTGTATCCTGTACCTGAAATATGCCCCAGTATCGTAGGGGTGAGTAACATAAAGTTACTCATAGGAAATAAGCATGCATCGACCTAAAGTTTTACAAGTTGCATGATTTAATTATTATGGTTCATTCCACCTGACGTCTATGTCAAGGTTAGACTCAGGGAGCATCCTAGCTACCTAAAATCATTTCTAGCATCAATCATCTCATTCATGCAATTTTAATAACATAGGGTCATACTTACACAAAGCAACAACATAGGAGCATGCTTACACAAAGTAACAACATAGTGGTTCTCAAGGTTATTAACTTGAAGTCTAAAATGCAATATTAACTAGATATAACAATTTAGCATAATTAGAATATCTAATACCACACATCAAGACATAGATTCTCTAGGTTATCAACTAACAATCTAAAAGTGTGAAATCAACTAAATATATCAATTTAGTATGGATGTACTTAACAACATCAAATCGCCAATTACCAAAACCACAAGTCACAATTAAACATTGGTTGTCAACTTGGAATTGAATGCGAAATCAAATAGTGGAAGACTTGGACATCACAGCTCGGATTTCCGCCGAGATAAGGCAAATTTGGAGTTACTAACCCCTAGGTAGCCTACCCAACGCGTGAACTTTATAGGGCTAATTTGGAGCTACTAACCCCCAGGCAGCCTACCTAACGCGCGAACTTTTGACTTAGAGGACTCTTGTCCCCGTACTAGAGCCAAACCCTAGCCATCACAGCTTAACAATGCCCAAACAACTCCAAAATAAATAAGTTAACAACTTATATACGTATTAAACAGTACACGAAACTACCTTCATGCACAAGTAGGTTGTAACCACACAACACATGCTCTAAATCTACAACAACTATAAGATGACAATGTCGAATCTTCAGAGCGCGATTCGTTACGCGCTATAATAACATCACATGTCGAATCTTCAGAGCGCGATTCATTAAGCGCTATAACAATATAATCTAATATTAAAACATAACCCATAAATCCATTATAAGTCAAAAGTCATGTTTTAAACAAACTATCAATGTCAAATACATGAGTTAATCAATAATACAATAGAAACGGAATTTAATCAATAAACTAATTAAATTCCCTAGGTTTCAAATCTCAATCAAATGGCCTCCAATTAATACATGATAAATAATATAGCATGATCATTACATACACCACATCAAAACTCGATTAAGCCATAAGAACAATAAAATGGAATTTAATTAAATCATGATAATCAAATCCCTAACTTCTAAAACAATATCAAATGGTTCCAAATTAACATATGCTAGAACATAAGTCATAGTTATCACAAATATCAAGTTAAACACTTAATTAGGCCAATGGAACCCTTAATTAGATTTTAATTAAAATCTCTAGATTTTCATACTTGTCCGAATGCTCTCAAATTAAAGTATGTTAAACAACATGCCAAGACATAATTTAAAAGCATATCACAAGTCAATTTCATGCAAGGTACGACCATGGGATTTAATCTTTCACAAAAGATAAATATTAAATAAAATATGTAATTTTTATTCAATCAATACCAATTTAATATATGTTAACAAACATATTAAAACATGATTTTCTAGCATGCCACAATTCAAATCAAAGTTATATATCATCATGAATTTTAAATCTTATACAAAGAAATAAAAATTACTAACTTTCTAAATTTGATACAAGGCATACATATAAGTTGTATAATCATTAGAAATACTTAATAAAACACATATAAAATCCTAAAACATTTCCTACCTCAATTTGAGATGAAAATCTCAAAAGCCACCAAATGGAAACCGCTCCGAATCCGACGAAACTTCTAGGTTTTGTCAGGGACTACACCGTGCACATAACCCCCAAGGAAGCCCCATCAAAATCACAACTTGACTTCAAACCCAAACTCAAAGAATGGTCAGAAATGGGTTCTAATAAGGGTGAAAGAAGCGCGTAGTCAACACGAACACTAAACGCAAAGGCCCTTCTATGTTCTGACGAAGGAATGAAGCTCAAAAGAGGAGAAAGAAGGTGGCAGCCTCCCTTGGGCTGCCATGGAAGCTTCAAGTCATGCAAGAGAGTGGGGAAGACGAAAAAATAAAATATCTCAACCCCCTTTTATAGAAATCTCAAAAAGTGCCCCTAACGGGCCCCGCCGGGTCTGAAAAAGTGAAATTTGAGCAGACGCACTCAAATGACAAAACTCTATGAACAAAAAAAATTCAACATGAGAAAATATGAATAACAAAAGAAAGGGAGTCAAAAACTGAGTTCCGAGCAGAAAGTTATGCCCCAAACAAGTTTGGCGCTAATCGGGGCCAGAAACCCTGAAACTGGAAAACAATGACCAGAAGGAATTTCTAAGTGTACACGACTCGACGAAAAGTGAAAATGAATCCCGTATGAGGATTCAGGCTCAAAACAAGACATTTAGCAATAACTTTCATTAATTGCACAATGGCTTCTCCAAAAAGTGAAAACTGCACTAATGGCCCATAATGAAAATATCTTCCAAAAATATTTTCTTAAAAACCCCTGAAATAAAATATCTTCAAAATATATTTACGAAAAACACCCCAAGAAAAGAAAATAATTTCAAAGAACTTTGCATCCATACCCTTATGGACACCGGGAGCAACCAGAGTACTTTCTTGCAAAAGTAAAGATACGTATTTCGTGAAAACCACTCAAGATAGAGATACATGAAGTCAAAAACCAACTCCGAACATAAGAAGTGTGGTTACGCCAACAAAGTGTCAAACGGGGAAAAGACAAAATAGGGAAAAGGACGAAAAGTGAATAGTGTCAAAAAACGAAATTTGGAAACGACTCGGTCCTCAAAGGAAGTTGTCAATCCACATAAAAGAGTCTCGAAAATTACTCCAGAGCACTCGAGACGATACTAAGCGAAGAGGAACTGAACTCAGAAAGGAAAGATAACGGAAAAAAAATATCCGTGAAAATTCGGGTCATTACATTAATTGTGCACTTTGTTGCATGCTTGTGATAGCCTTTGTTGAGGCTCATTATATTACTTAAATTTTTTTCCAAGCATCGGCCCGTGTAGAAGCCAATATTTTCTTGCATTTGGATTTTGAGTGTAAATGGAGGAATTATTTAATCCAAATTTGGGGGGAAATTACATCCCTTCACCTTATACTTCTCCATCATATTTTAATCCTTATAAGATTGAGTCCGATATTCAACATGCATTATTTTATTATGGACTTGAGCACTCTTTTAATCCTCATTGTGACTATCGCCCTCCCCCACCATTTTATGAAGAACAACCTCCATCACCTTATTCACCCGAGTTTCAAGAAAAAGTGTTAGCTTTACTTGATGTGCATATTTCACAAACTCAACTTATTCTTACACATTCTCAAATCTTAGCCAAGCTTGAAGCTTAAGTTGAGCAAATTGCAAGTACTCTTTCTCGTCAAGAGGAGAAGGAATAGGCAAATGAAAAAATAGCAAGAACTTCAATTTATATAAATGAGGATGATGAGAGTGAAGAGGAAGAAGTAGCAAGTGAGCAATTTGAGGAGTTAATAAGTCCACCAATGGCTAGCCCAATAGAGCACAACATGACTTATAAGGATTTTCCTTATTTTGATCATGATTTGATTCCGGCCTTTGATACTTTAGAGAGTGAGGAGATGTTGACCACTATAGAGGTAGGAGAAACGGAGAAGGAACTTGTTGAAGAGAACCTTCCTTCTATTATCTTCAATGACCCTCTTGAGACATGTTTTTTGAAATGTATAAAAATTGTGGTTTTGACTTTGAAAGCTCCAAAAATGAAGTAAACTCTCTAATGGACTCTTTAGCTAACTTAGAAGGTGAGGAGATGGTGAGTTTTGAGGAAGAGAAAAAGGATGAAGAGAAAGTGTATCTTGATATTCCAATTGAGTCTTTGAAAGACATCGCCTTGCCAATTCATAAAGGAAGTGATTCTTTGAATACACTTCGAGAGCACAAAATTGAGGCAAGGTCGCTCATCATTGATTTTATTTTTAAGACAGTGGATGAAAGGAAACAAATTGCATCTTTCATAATTTCTTTTCAAGTCATTCTTTTGGAGGATGTGTATATTGTTGTAAGTGAAACATTAAATGAGAAAATAGAAAAGATTATCAATAAAGATGTTTCATATCCAGTTTTTGATTCGTTCTACTAGTGAGTCGACCCAACGTCTTGCTAGAGACGTTAAACACTAGCATTCGTAGAGTTTCACAACTCTATTCCTTCCCATTTCTTTTTATCTTTCATTTCTTGCATCGTCTAGATATGTTCCATTGCACTTCATTGTCAAAAATCAAGTCTTTAGACCATATTCATGCATTTTGGGGCCTTAGAAAAATTTTTGCCTTTGAATTTTTTTCAAAAATCAGCATTGTGTACCCAGGCAGCGCCTAGTTCGATCGATCGAAAACTTTTTCGATCGATCGATGCTTCTTCCGATCGATCGAAAGTGGTCTCAATCGATTGAAAATAATTTCGATCGATCAGAATTGCATCGTAAATTTTTGTTCCCAGGGCATCATTCTACAAGTTTTTCGATCGATCGAGTGCTGTTCATAAAATATATATATATATTTTTGCAGTCCTTATTTCCTTGCATTTTCAATCCTTGCATGTTTATATGTTTTATTTTTGTGTGTGTGTGTGTACATACTTAATATGTCAAAAAAATAAAAAAAATAAAATAAAAAGTTTTTATTTTTATTTTTTATTATTTTGTTCTTGCAGCCTTTCTTACTTTTTTGTTTTTTCATTTCTTGCATTGTACATATTCTTTCATTGCATGTTTCCTTCTTTATTTTTCTTTTTGTATTTTGTTCATGCATTTTATTCTTTGATTTTATTACATTTTGTATATACTTGCTTTCATTAAATGAAAAATATAAAAAAATTCATTATTGTACCCTTATGTGTAGTCATGCTATTTTCTTATTTTCTATTGGGCTTGATCTATTGCCTTAGAATGCTTTATTTACTTATCTTATCCCATTTGATATTTGATGTGAGTTTGCTAGTGTAGTTATTCAAGTAGGTTGTTGATTCCAAGTTTGGGGGTGCACTCTTTCCCAATGGATCACTACAGGCTTCATGTCTTTTCCACCACGATATATTCTTTCCATCTTTTCAATTGTTCTCATTGCACATTGAGTACAATGTGTGGTTTAAGCAAGCAAGTCAATTAATAATTTAATTAAAACACCATGTAATCATGCAATTAAAATAAATAATTAATTTAAATTACCACATAAACAATTAACCACATAAATCAAATAATCAAATAAAAATGCAATAAAATAAATAAATAAATCCCAAGACTATCCTTTTTAAATTAGGGGTATTACAGATGAAGGCCTGGCATTTCGTTGTATGTCGAGGCAAAGATGTCACGATACTCCTGTAAGAGGGAAATGAGCTGATTACGAGCCCAGGGAGTAAGTGTATTGGCGAGGAAGGTGGTGCGAGGCTGCCATTAGGATGGGCCAGATTGACTTCGATAAGATCCACTGAGGGCGTCTTCTCAACAATCTAGGGCTGATACCCGAGAGGGCCAGTAGAATGAACTTTTGCTGACCCTGGGCATTGTCATAAACGGTAAATAACCCAGCCATTGGGGAGACGAACTCTTTTGCACTCACATGGGGCAGTACTAGTCTGGACTTGAGATGGTGAGGAGAAAATACCTCTCTGGGCGTCAGCCCAAGTTAGCAAAGGGGTGCTAATGATAGTAGCCTCACAACTTTGTGTATACTCATCAAGCTCATTGAAGAACAATGCATCGGTGTAGTGGGCTTCGAATGTGGCGAAATGATGGTCTGAATATGGCACTGTGACGACCTTATTGTTCCAGATTCCCTTGAAGCATTGGTGGTAGGTGGATGGCATGATTCCAAAATGGTGCATCCACACACGCCCTAACAGGATGTGATAGGATGTATCACTATCGATGACATGGACTTTGGTGAAGGCTTGGAATTTGTTAACTGCAAGATCGATGTTGACATACCCCATAGTGTGACAAAGGTTATTACCGAACCCTGCTACCTCAATTGGCTCCTTAACCAAACGGTCCTCTTGGATGCTTACCTTGTGAAAAGTGGAGAGAGGAATGACGTTGATGGATGAGCCGTTGTCGAGGAATGCGCTCTTGAATTCAACCCCTTTGATCGAGGCCAGAACATACAGTGGCCTACCTGGATTTGTTTATCTGCATCTGTGAAGGAGAGAACCTTCTTCGTGCCAACCGGCATGGGTTTGGCTGCGGCTGCAACAAAGCATGGGCTCGCCTCTAGGCTAGATGGCTCTGCACTATGGCCTGGATTTGTCTCCTCGAGTTCATCATAGCAAGAATGTCTACTGCCTAATGATTGGGGTAGAGGTATCTGTGAACATCTTTGGGAGGGGCAACCCCAAGGTTGGCCATTGCCATCCGTTGTTAAAATGTTCTATGCAGGCCCTAGTAGCTGATGGTGGGATAAGTGTTACTTTGGTAATAGATGCATAAATCATTTCTGGCTCTATCTGCTGAGGTGGGCTCTCGATGTGCGGTTAGGAGTACAACAGTGTCGTCCTTAACCCACTAGTGGAGTATGTTCCTGACTTTTTCAATTTGAATGGGGAAAGGTAGTGGCTCTTCTCCTGTTGGCTTGGGTTGGGGAGCCTTGTCGAACCTCTTTCGAGGTCGCTCCTCAATGACGACTATGGGCACTGGCCTTCGATTGGAAACCTTTGGAGCCTTATACTTAACAGAAGGAACTGGCCTGAGATCCTTAAGATTCCTAGCTACGATCTTGAGCTCACCGAAGCTTGAGATTCGTAGATTAACCAAATAGAGTTTGTAGACCTGCAACATGCCTTGGATGCAATTATCTACTAGGTCCATTTTATTGTTGCTTTTAAAACATTTGCCAGCGTGATCACAGAATTTGCTAATGAAGGTAAGGACATCTTCGTTATCCTCTTGAGCCTCCTTGGTAAGAGAGAGAGTGGTGACACGCTCTTCAGCGTGGAAGAACTTAGTGAGGAAATAATCATTGAACTACTCCCAAGTACTGATAGAGTCAGGCTCAAGGTTGAAAGCCAACGGTATGCACGATCAGTAAGGGACTTAGAGAATTACCTCATCTAGACCAGATGGTTGTCACCAAAATGGCCCAAAGCTTCAACAAAACGCATAACATGCTCTCATGGGTTGCCGGACTTGCTGTTGAATTGTGGGAACTTTGGGACTAAATACCCATAAGGGTATGGCGTCTGTGCTATTGCTCGAGGATAAGGGGTTCGCTGCCAAAATCTAGAGCCGGGAGGTTGGAGTGCTCTTCTTGAACAGATCTCGCACCTCAGATCGTGTAAACATTTCCTTTGGAGCATTGTATGAATGAGAGGGAAACGTGAGGTGTTACTTAGGGTTAGCTTGGGCGTAGGCGGGTGGGGATTGGAACATAGGCTCCTTGCCATTGGGTTATAGGGCTCCGGGGTACATTGTAAGAGCAGATCTGTGCTGTGAACCTGGTTCATTGGTGATTGAATGATGGGTGGCTACTCGCACGGTGTGGGTGCGTTTATGCAGGCTAGTTTAACAATAGTGGGTGTTGTTTGGTTAGCTGGAGCGAGCTCTAGGTCAACTGCAGCTGGTGTAGCTGGGATTCTTTTGTCGAGAGCATGGAGGGCCTCCTTAAATCTCCATTCGAGTCATCAACTGGGTATTGATGCTCTGCATTGCTTCTAAGATGGCGCCTGTGTTGGTTCTGTGCTTTGACCTTGCCGATGAATGAGATATGGCGCTGGTAGCTCCAATGGCCCGGTGGAAGGTGTACCTCGTCTGGATTCATTTTCTTATTAGGATATCCCCAGCGGAGTCACCAAATGTATGTACCTATTTTTAAGTCAAGCTAAAAAATGATAATATCTGGGAAATACCACTAAAACAATATGAGGAATACAAAATAGTGGATTGAATGAGAGAAAACTAGTCTAATTTGAGGACTGAAATAATGGTAGAGAAGACGAAGTTTGGAGTGTTATCAGAGCCCAAATTCTTTATGCGTCTTTATCCTTTTTGCCTTTGCCACCTTTTTATAGCCCTAGGTCATTCAGGTTATATATGTTGGACCTCTGGATAAGGTGAGTCAGGGCCCATGTTCCTTTATGGATCATGATGCCCTAATCCCTATTTTTTCGATTATGTTGCTAGGTGTACGTATCTCCTTGAATGACCTAAATAAAGGGTAGGTGTAAAGGTCTCTATACTTACTCCAGCCTGTCTTTCGCTTTTTCTCCTCAAATTGGGTCTTGCCTTAGCAAGACTTAGCTAGTTTTCCATCCTTTATTCCAAGGTCCCTTCTGCATTCCCACTGGCCTCGAAGAGTCCTACTATTATTCTTCGCTGTTCATTTTCTTTGACAGAATGTGGCTTGGTCAGATCAAGGTTCAAGGCCCATCGATTGATAGTTTGTGGCTTGGTCAGATCGAGGTTCAAGGCCCGTCGATCCACAGTTTATGGCTTGGCCGGATCGAGGTTCAAAGCCCGTCGATTGGCAGTTTGTGGCTTGGCCGAATCAAGGTTCAAGGTCCGTCGATTGGTAGTTTGTGGCTTAGCCAGATCAAAGTTCAAGGCCCATCGATCGATAGTTTATGACTTGGTCGGATCAAGTTTTAAGGCCCGCGGATCGACAGTTTGTGGCTTGGCCAGATTGAGGTTTAAGGCCCGTCGATCGGTAATTTGTGGCTTGGTTGGATCAAGGTTCAAGGCCCGTCGATCGACAGTTTGTGGCTCTGCCAGATCGAGGTTCCAGGCCTATTGACCAAGTGTTGGCCCTTTTGTCTTCTTGTTATCTTTTTCGAAGCTGGCACTAATGTGATGTTCGCTTAATTTGATTTTTGATGACGTGGCATAAACTACATCCACAACCTTCACCGCCAATCAACCTGAGATTTGACCTCTCCACACCAAACCTTTTTTTTTCCTCATTAAATCCTTATATTAGATGATCTATTTCGGTCTGAAAGGATGATGAACTTGATGGGTGAAGAAAAAAATATCTGAAAGTGTGACGACCCTGGATTTCACAAACCCAGAGTGTCCTATGATGATCCGAAACGTATCAAAATGCGGAAGCTAAACATGAACAAGTCTATAAAGATGTACGTCATCCCTAAGACACAAGAACGGCCTTCCGAGGAGTCCCGTGACTTAGCGGAAGTAAGACCGAAGCTAGAGTTTTAAAACCCTCCAAGGAATGGACCAACGGCAAAATGGTCATTCCAAATTGAAATGGGTACCACCATGCACACCGTTTGAAAGACAATGAAAAACTAACAAGGATAGACTCAAGAATCACTTGATTCGAAGTGCGGACGGCAAAGATATCAAGTCCTGAAGTCGAAGGAAAGGAAACCCCATCCCGGTTTGAACCAAATTCTGACACTACCTTACTAAAACTTGAATATCCTGAGCTACAAGTAGAATCTAAAGTTTTAATTAGTACCATTGGAAAGCTTATTTCGACGTGGTCAATTTAGACTCAAGAACAGACCAATTCGGAGTTAAAACGAAGGAGATACAACAATTTGAAGTCAAAAAGTCAAAGTTGAGTCAACCCATGAACAGTACTACGAGCGCTCGTCCAAGGGCTTCGAGCACTCGTAATTCGCCCGAGCTTACTGCCTAAAATTGGAGCGCTCATCCGCCCCTTGGAGCGCTCATCCGCTGTAGGCTACACCAGAAATGCTAACTTGAAATGCAATTTTGAAGCCTTAAATGACACTTTTTGGAAAAAAAAAAAAAAAAAAAAAAAAAAAAGTTATGAAGTAACCCCCCTGAAATCATGTTTTCTATATGACCATGTTGAAAGAAGTTTTTATTTTACATGTGAAAACCCCAAAATGCCCCTATTCATGGTTTTTGGCATGAATAGTGCAAAAATGAGCCCATAGGAGGCTCAAATCACCAAGGAAAGGGTTTTGCCCAGAAACGATCATGCATGTAGACGTAACTTACCTATTAGGATGTGCTACAATGACCCACAGCTTAAAAATACCGCTGATGCAAAATTTGACCTATCTAAACCCCAATGCAGAAAAATTGCCCTTTAAAGACAAAAATTGCGAGAACCGTACCTAAGTGCAATCAAAAGACCGTTTGGCCCACACTTCATGCATAATAAATGAGTCCTAGTGGATGTGCCGGAACATACTATACGCCATCCGATTTGAAAATAAACCCTTAAAGGCTCGGATTTTCCTATTTTAGCCCAAAAATGCAATATATGGAACCAAGATGTAAAACCTAAAACAAAATGGTGTTTGGCCCTTGGCCACACCTCATATATGGTAAATGAATGCCAAATGATGAATTTCATACACAATGCACACTCCGGTGCAAAAATGACAAATTAAAACCTTACTTTTCATACTTTTCTCATTAAAGGCAAAACTCAACATTTTTGGATATACAAGAATTTCAAATGAAGTTTGGCCCTTAACCATATATCGTAAACATAGAATGAGTATAAAAAAATGTCCTTAGGCACACATTACAAGTTTCAAGGTAAAAATGACATTTTTGTCCTAACTATGTATCACAACTTTAAGAGCGAAAATCAAACATGCTAACACTTGCATGTAAACAAGAATGCACTTAATAGAACTTTAATCCATCAAAACGACCTAAGGATGTTGCGCATCCTAAACCAAGGCATCCGTACCTGAAAACAACCCGGTAACTTTGGGGTAAGTAAACAAGTTACTCGTAGGAAATGAGCATGCATAGACCTAACTTTTTACAAGGTTTTCACGTTAACATGAAACAATTCAAAAGGATCATGCTACCTAACGTCTAGGTCTTAAGTGAGACTCAAGGATCATCCTAAGCTACTTTAAAGCATTTCTAGCATAAACAACAATATTTATGCAATTAAACAATATAGAAGCATACTATATAATACAACAAGATATATGTAATGACTCGGTCATTTTTCTTCCTTTCTTTTTTTTTTTGGTAATTTCTTTTTTTCGTCTTTTTCCCTATTTTGTCTTTTTTTCAATTTCCATTTTTCCTTGCATATCCTCACTTTTTGTGCTCAGATTTTATTCCGACTTTGCATACATCCATGATATTTAATTTCCATGATATCTACATTTTTATTTTTGTAGAAAAGCATGCTAAGTGTTTACTTTTCTTGTAAAGGGTATAAACGCATAACTTTTTTGTAATATTCTTAACTTATGGGGTTTTAGTGTAATTAATTAAAGTAATTATTTTTCGTCTTAGGGACCATTTTGTAATTTAATTTAGAAGATATTTTGGAAAAGGACCTTTTTGTAATTTTGAAAAGTGTGACAAGTGTCACACTCCTATGGAACCATTTGTTGACATTTTGGTGGAACCACTTGGAAACTTAATCTTGTAACATATAGAGGGTGGGGATTCACCCACTTGTTGGCCTAGAATTTGACCACTTGTTGGCTTGAATGGTTGACAAGTGTAGGCTTAGGATTAAGCCTAGGAATGAGCCTTAGATTAATGACAAGTGTAAGGTTCATTTTAAGTCTTACACTATGTATGTGTGAAGACCATGGTGTAGACTCACATAGTGAGTGGAGGAATACTAAATCCTCCACTCACCACATTTTAATTCATCTTCCTCACCACTTTGTTCTCAAACCCTAACCTAGCCTCTATGGAAGGAAAAGCTTGACTCAAGGCTTTGACTTCATTTTTGGCCTCCTTCCACTCACCCAAGACTTTTAAGCTTGGAATACTTCTGTTTCCTCTCATCCTCCTCTACATAACCCTTGAAAGGTTTGTCATTTTGTGTTGATTTGCCTTGGATTCAAGAGGAACAATCCTCTTATGAGGTAGGGGGTGTTCTAGTTTATATTTTTGATGTTTTATATGCTTTATGACTTGGTATAAATCAAATACATGTCTTAAATCTAAATTTTTAAGTTAATAGCTAAGGGTACCTTGCATGAAGTTAGGCTAAGACATGATTTTTGGAAAGGCCATGACTTGATTCATAACATATATTAACTTGAGGTCATTTTGGGTTGTTTTGAAATCTATAGGAATATATAAATTAATGTAATTAATTTTTATTCATATGTTTCCATGAATTAAATTAGGTTTTGAAGGAATCACTACAACAAATTTGGGCTCTTGCCACGAAATTTTTTGCCACGCGTAAAATTTCGTGGCAAAAAGTAGTGTTTTTGCCACAAAATTAAATTCTTATGGCTAAATATTGGTATTTTCCATGGAGCAAATTTTTCGTGGCAAATATTAGGCTTTTGCGACGAATTTTACGAAAGACCTAAAAAATTGTGGCTAATTATCAATTTTGCCACGATAAATTAGGGATGACATACAAAGTCGTGGCGAAATGTTGTTTTTGCCAGGAATTTTCAGTCGTGGCTATTGTATGCTCTTTTGCCACGTAACTATTTTCATGGCAAATCTATTAGTAATTCGCAACGATGTTACTCTTGTGGCGAAAAATGTTATTTTGCTACGAATTTTTTGTCTCGTGGCTAAATGATTTATTCTGCCACGAATTTTTAGATGTGGCTATTGTATGCTATTTTGCCACATAACTATTTTCGTGGCAAATCTATTTGTAATTTGCAACGATATTATTTTTGTGGCGAAAAATGTTATTTTACCACAAATATTCTGTCTTGTGGCTAAAAGACATATTTTGCCACGAATTTTTAGTTGTGGCTATTGTGTGATCTTTTACCACGTAACTATTTTCGTGACAACGATGTTATTCATTTGGCAAAAATCTCATTGTTTGTAGTCATAATTTTCTTGTGCTGTGAAATTTTAATATAAAATAATTATGTTTATTTTAATTTTTATATGAGAAAAGTGTAAAGAAATTTATTTGTTACAAATATTTTGATATATATAAAATATTATAGCTTATACTGAACGATAAACTTATTTATATTCAATTGCTTTAATATATATTTTTTCTTATATAAAAAAAATCTAATTAAAGATGAAAATTGATATAAGTTTACATATATTATTAATGGCCAATCTTAGATAATTTTTCCCACGTTTCTTTATTAGTTTACCTAGCAATTGTTTTAATATAATATAAAAATATTGTATCTTATAGGGAAAGATAAACTTATTTAGAGGTAATTAATTTAACATAATTTTTTCTTTATAAGATAAATTCATATTGTCCAGTTTACTCGATCATTCCAATTAAATGATCTGCCAATATGTTTCAAGGTAACAAATAATTATTCTTCTAAGGTATACCTAAGGATATTCAAATAATTCGGTCCGAACCAATCCGATCCGTGTGGTTTGGTTCAATTTTCATATCTTATGCTTCGGTGATGGTTTAGAAAAATAGCAATCTGTTATTCGTGGTTCGGTTAACAGATTCGGCCCTGAAAAAATTGATACAATCCGTTAACTGAACCGAACCGATCCGTTACCTAAATTATATATTAATATATTATATATATACTTATTTTCATTTATTACTATATTTCTATTTTTTGTTTTTATTCATTATTTAAGTTAACCCTTGGTCACTAGTTATCTCATTAGTCATTAGAATTTATAGCCATTACAGGTGTTGCGCGCCTCACTCCTCAGCTTCGCAGTCTTCACTCTTCACTTCTCTCTTCCTCCTCTTGCCTCCTAATCTCTCGCCTCTCAATCCAGCACCTCTCAATCCATCGTTCACCCTACAATACATCAAAACAACTACGACCTCTGCGTATTGAAGCAACAGTGACCCCTTTGGCTGGATCGACCTCTTTTTCGGTGAGTTCACAAGATTTTTTCGTGGATTTTTAGTAGCTAAATTTGATGTAACAATTTCTGTTCTTGGCAAATGACAACTGTAGAAGATACTAATGTTCCAAGGTTTGAAAAACCCAATCTGTGGGAACCGAACCGATCCAATCCGTTATTTCACGGATTGGCTTGGTTCGGATTGAAAGTCCCCACGGATCGGTTCGGTTTTAAATTTAACCAATCTGTGGGGACCAAATTGGATTGAACTTTACCCCCAAACTGAACCGAACTGATCCGTGAGCTTATTCTCTTCTCTTACATCCAACCAAACAAAAAGAGAAAATTACACAATATTTGCTCTATGGATATTGTAAAAGATAAAATTTAATGATATATATATATATATATATATATATATATAGTTATAATAAGTTCTCCTTTAAGGTCTCGAAACATTCTTTGATCCAAGTTATTTTTAATTAATAATTTTCCCTCAAATGCTATATTAATCACACATAAAATTACAAACATGCCTATGCACATATATATAAATCATAAAAATATTTTTCGAACTATTAGATTATATTGGAAATTATATTCTTCAAATTACATTTAAGATATAACTAACCTTATACTAATATGTCATGAGATAATTAATAATATGCTAAAAAATAATTAATTAAATATTCAACTTCTTATGTAATTAAACATGTAAATTAAAGTAATAAAATAATAATAATAAATAAAGAACTTGAACCGAGGCTAGTATTGGAAACTATGTCTTTAGGAC
Source organism: Cornus florida (assembly GCF_030987335.1). Taxonomy (NCBI): domain Eukaryota; kingdom Viridiplantae; phylum Streptophyta; class Magnoliopsida; order Cornales; family Cornaceae; genus Cornus; species Cornus florida. The sequence goes on along the minus strand of NW_026775580.1, from coordinate 28,271,249 downwards.
AATTTACGCCCCGCATGGTGCTGACGGACTCTGTGGCGTTTGTCTCTCAAGATATAACGGTTTACATCCACCAGTAGTAGCACTACAAACTCGTGAAAACGGCGAACCTCCTCTGTGTAATACTCTCTCTCTGACTCAAAAATGTATCTCTCCTACATAAAGAATGAATTGGATTCGATTTGAACCATTTGGCTCGATCCAATTGCAATATGACTCATTACTATAGATGTTTGGTCTAATTATTCGAACCATTTGACCATATGGCTTGAACCCACAGCCACTTGGGTTGGGTTCATGTTGAGAAAGAGAGAGACGGAATGAAAAAATGAACGATTGAATTATGGCAGCCCAGAGGTATTTAAAGACTTAGAGATGTCTCTTGGTGTAAGGGTGTGTCTGTTTGGGATGCCTCTTGGTGTATGGAAGTGTCTGTTTGGAAACAATGCAATTTTTGGTTTGAATAAACATGATTCATAAACATATCATTTCATCATTTATTCACCAACATTTCAACGGATTACCAACTGTCAACAACGTTATGTTCTGTCAACGTTTATAACCTAAACTCACAAATATGGTCATGATTCAACGTAACTTTAAGTCTTAATAATGCTATCCTTACTTTTCAACCCATCCTCAACCACGTTTAATCACATGTCAAGAATTCGTTGTAATTTGGAAACTCTGTATTACAGAAACACTCTATATAAATAACCAGATTCATGGGTTATTTATGTCGCAAAAGCTATGATGGCACCACTCCAGTTACAAACTCCTTAATTAACAAGTTCCATTCACTCCAAATTTTCAACCGATTATATATTAATTAGTCACATTGATCGGTAAATCAAGATAATTATATATATATATGTCTTTTGAGATTGATTAATATATTATTCTTACGTGATACACAGATATGCATGTATATATAAATCATGAAATTATTGATTAATATACTATTCAATTACATATTAATTAATCACTTTGAATCAATATTGAGATTTCAATAATTTTAGTAAAATTAATTACTTACTACTGAGCTGGATACAATGATTAATTTTATATTTTAAAACACTATAATTACTATTACATGTAAGTATATGTACTCTAATTGATCTTTTGCTGGTCACATGAGCTTCTTTATCATTGATTCCTGAGTACATGAGTTTAGAATAATTAATTGGCAAAAAAAAAAATAGTTCTACGGTAAGTAAAAAAAACCGTTTGTTTGATATCTCATCAACTTTATCCCGTTAAAATTGCCTCATAATAATTAATTTATAATAAAACAATTGCAGGGGTTAGAAAGAATAAGATAATTTTAAATGATAATTTTAAAAAAAGTAAAGTAAAAATTGCTATTGTATTTTATAAAGAGATGAATAAATTTTTAATTAAATTAAAAAAAACAGATTTATTTTTTTATTACAAAGTAAGAAGGGTTAGAAATTAGATTAGTACATGCAGAGGGTCAAACTTGACTTTCTATAATTCACCGAAGATACTAACCCACAGGCTATCGAGGCATCTGCAAAAAAACAAATTTATTTATTTGAGAAAATTATTATTATTATTTTTTAACAACTCCATATTTTGTTCCAAAAAGCTAAAAAAAAATTAAATTTCCCGCTACTTGTGTCCTCAGCGCGCGCTGAATTTATTGGACAGAGACGTCATTTCTTTTGGTAATTGGTATTTCTACCCCTTTTCTCTATCTTGGCCGCCGGAACCCAGCGTTCTTCTTCTCTCTCTATCTCCTCATCTTGAGGGGGAAAAAAAAAACCTTGTTTCCTCTCAATGGCTGCTTCGACGAACGAATCGACGCTTCTCAATATGTCTTGCCTCTCCACATATCAATCTCCAAAATCATAGACTGACGACCGAAGAGGATTCAATATCGAATCTCTCACTCAACCTAGCTAGCTTCACTCACAATTTTTTCAACAGCCAGACCTGGTATGTCCAGATCTGATCTTTGATTGTCTAGTACTCTGCTTTTGTTTACCATTGTTATCTCTTTTAATTTTCGTAACTCTGATTTCTAATGTTAACTGCCGATTTTTCATTATTTTGTTTGTTGCTGATCTTAGATGAGAATGTTTAAATTGTTTAAAATTTGTTGAATATTTTAAATATCTTACTTGGTTTACTAAGTAGCTTTTTTATTTATAATTTTGCTTATTAACAAAATTTATTGAATTTGAATCCATGCAAGATCTATATTTTCAGTATTTAACATTGGTAAAAATAAGGGAAATTGTTGGAGTGTAATAGTGATGAATTGTAAGAGGTATATCTGAAGCACCAATAACTGGATGGGCTGTTTCAATATCTATGCATAAGTTCTTAACCTAATTGGGTAATTTAGACGAAATTCAGAATTGTGAGTTTTTTTCATTTAAGCTTGTTTGTTGCCTCTTGAGCTGCACATACTTAATTCTTCTATTCATAGCATGTACTCGGTTCCAAGTTTCTGGTCTTTAAAAGCTGGCAATGAACTAATTTTCTCAAGAAAACAAAAATCATAGAATTAGAAGTCTCTGTCTTTGGATGGTCTTTCAAGTTCCCCTCCTCTTCCTCCCTTTTGATAAGAATATTGTTGGTTGAAATTAAAATAATTATGTATGGATTCATGAGGCACCAACAATATCTTATAGGCTTGGCATTTCATTGGTGGGTTGGTTTGACTTTCTTGTTTGTCAAGGCCGTGTTCGGGTATTTAGATGAATGATATTAGCATGTTCTCCTTAATAATAGACATTGTTTAGATACATGGGAGGATCGATTTATGATACTTTATACCCCCACCAGTACTGTTTTAATTATTGGGAACTAAATAACCTGCAAATCAAGAGAACCAAATATTTAACAATGTCTTTTCTTCCAAAAACATATATATAATTGGTGTGATAAAAGTCAAAGAACGTTCTAAGTCAGCTAAGAAATTAAGTATATCCAACACATGAATATAAACGTGGACAGAGAGACTTGAACTCAAATAACTTTGAAATCAAAGTACTACTTCAGTTGTTCCAAAAACTTAGTTTTAGAATTATTGTTAACATGGTTTAAAAATATTAGTTTACATGCTCTTAAGTTCATGAGTCTTAGTTTGAATTTGTTTCTCCAATTTTGCTTTCACCTTAATGATGTTTGTGTTCACCCACTTGTAATGAAAGTTTTCCCCATACATTAAAAGAGGCTCCTAGAAAGAAATTTTTTATGTACAACATACTTACCCCAAATAAAATATGTACACACACAAAAGTTTGGTCAGTATGCAAACCCTTGAAACTTAAATTTAATTTACTGGTAAAGCAAGCTTTGGGAGGCTCATTGTCCGGGGAGGCTCGTCCTCCTTGGTTAATGTTATATTTTGAGGGTTTTGTGTATTTTCACAAACAAGTGGTGGTGATATCACATTATTCTGATGGAACTACTCCAATAGCATTCTTATTGCATGGAAAGGCAGCCCATCATTCTAAGCAAGTGCCTTAAAAATGCAGATGATCCAAAATTTTGGAGATTAGTTACTTGCTGATACATTTATGATCCTTGTTAACCCTTTATATATTCCATTGCTGCTTTCTCTTGATGATGGAGATCTACTAGTAAATATTGTTACCGAAAACTGAACAGAGATCTTACCAGTTTCTGGTGTAAATTTGTTGTTAGTCAATATTTTGTACCTCATGTGCGTGGTGGTAACTGTTTGTACAAGATTAAAAGAGTGGAATATTTGAGATTGTTAAATGGGATACCTTTAAATTTCTGATTCCAAATATTTGCAAAACTTTATTGTGAAACTAAATGCATCGACTTATCTAATTTTCAAATTATCTAACCATTGTTCTTTTATGTTGTTTCCTTGAATGATGGAGAAATCCATGTGATCCTTTTACTCTTTGCTCACTTTATGAAATCTTTGTCACATTACCTTCACAACTATTATATGCAATATTTCTAATGTGCAGGTGGGCTGAATGGAACTGGAAGTGCCATGATGACAATTTTTTTTTAAAGCTAGGTAATATTTAATGTGAGAAGCTTTTCAAGTTGTTAGGATCTGTTAGAAGTATTCACATCTAGAATGTAGATGCCAAAAATATTTACAGAAGATTATTGCATATGAAATTAATTTATGGCATATAATTATATAAGGAGTCACATTGTCACTTCGTAAATTTGTTATAAACATGTTATTAAGCTTGACATGGTACAGATATTTGGATTTCAAGTCCCCTTTCTTATTTTTTCAAGCTACCAACTACATCTTTCTCCTTGAAGTTTGTAAATTATGTTTATTGTCCTTATCATACTAATCAATTAGTGTTTGTAAAAGAAATATCCCATTCCATAGAAATTTGATTTCTTAAGATAAGATTAATTGTTTTGTTCTTTACTAGGTATCTCAATTGTTTGGACTGAAGATTGGTCTGGGTTTGTGCTTAGCATGATTCATAAGCCACCTTGTTCTTTTTAACAATCATTCTTTTTAAGACTACGTTAGATATACTCATACACAAAATGCATTCTAATGGTTATTTGAGATGTTGAGAGTCAAAGTTTACATTATTAGCTACTAAGTACTATGTAAGTTTAATCTAAATCTTAGAGTGTCTAACTTAAGTTTTTATATTTCCAGCATGTGCAGTCATGTGTAGCCAAATTCGTCACTAGGATTAGCCAAACATGTGCATTTGTTGATATAATATTAGTTATGAATTTGACTAATTGTTCTGTATCTCGTAAATGTAGAAACTCTTTCTGAATACAGGAGAAACTGTGATGTCAATATTAAAGCTCTATGTTCATGACAAATGAAAAAAGTTTCATTTGGCGTTAATGTTATCCCACGTAAACTTTTTGAAAGCCTTTTTTATTTATCACGTACTCATGCAACATTATCATTTCTGTGTTTCTTCATCGCTGCATTAAAAAATAAATAAATAGAGGAAAAAAGAAAGTTTCAAAAATTGTGTACTTGTTTAACCGATGGTCTCAATTGTCAAGTTCTACTTAGCTTTTTCTAGGTCCATGGCTTAATTTTGTTTGTGTTTCTCTGTTTTTGTACTGATCATGTTTAATCCACATGGTAGTCCATGGCAATGCATTCTATGCTTAAAAAGTTGAATATTTTTTTCCCTTGCAAATTGTGTGTTGTGCCAACTCTATGAACTTGTGTGTTTGGCTGGTTGTAGTGCAATGCATTCACAAGTTGTATCCTGTTACTTGGATTTTCTTTCTTCTATTTTCTCTGTTTTTGGTTCCTCTTTTTGTCTCTTGTGGTTTGATTGTTGTTGCAGGTAGAGGAAAGATCATCATTGTTTGTCTTGCAGATTTTTGGATGGGCTCATGCTACAAGACTTCAAGCTCTTTTTGTTTAAGATGGTTTAAGTAGTGTATGTCTAGGTCTTTGAACCCTTTATTTAGGAGTCTATAGCTCATTTTTGTCTAAGATCTTGAAACATTTTATTTAAAATATTAACTTGTTTTGGTCCAAATTATTGGAGTTGAAATTGTTTTATATGCTAAGACTCATTTTTTTATGCGATGGGCTTTATTATGTATGTTGTAAACAATATATTTTTTGGTTGGTGTAACTTATGCAATATCAAGTATTTATTTGTTTGCATAATCGTGTTGATGTGATAATTTTTTTTTTTTTTTTTTGATATTATTATTTTTTGTTTAAAATGTTAATAATTTATATGTTTGCCAAAAATTCTTATCGTGCCACGATAAATAGGTGGCCTATTTTTGGTATTTGCCGCAATATATGTTTTTGGTTATTAAATTAAAATTTATTTTATTAATAATAGAATAGCCACAGATAAACTTTGTGGCCGATTTTGGATAGTTGCCACGACATATATTCGTGGGTAATTAAAATTATGGCCACGAATAAACTTTGTGGCCTATTTTGGGTATTTGCCACAACATATATTTGTGGGCAATTAAATTTATAGCCACAAATAAATTCCGTGGGAAAAGACCTATGCTTCCACGATAAATATTTTTGTTGCAAAATGATTGAATTAGTCACGATTAATTCCTAAATCGGGATTGCTACTTACCACGAAAGTATTCTTATTTAGCGACGAAATAGTTCGTGGCAATAGAAGGTATTTTATTACGAGTTCAAATTTGTGGCAAAAGGTCCACATTTAGCCACGTAAATTTTTAGTCGTGGTTATTGACATCCTGTGACGAGGCTACGCCCACGACCGAGCCACGAGCCATTTCTTGTGGCTAAAAGACTTTCGCCACGAAATTTGAAAGTTTTTGCCACGAAGTGTCTTGTAGCAAGAACCCAAATTTCTTGTAGTGAATATATGTAATGATCATGATAAGTTCTTCAACATATATTAAATTGAGCATGTTTGGATGAGAAATGAAAATCTAGAGGAATTTATAAATTAATTTAATTAATTTGTATTCATATATTTTCATGATTTAAATTAGGTTTTGAAGGAATATATGTAATGATCATGATAAGTTTTTCAACATATATTAAATTGAGCATATTTAGATGAGAAATGAAAATCTAGAGGAATTAGGTATTTTGTGTAATTAATTTCCATCCTTGTTGTATTAATGAGTTGAGTACGTATTTTGTGATGATTACCCATTTAAACCATGATTTTAAACTTGTATCCCAATTGTGAGATTATATTCTTAATATGAGTTAATATTGCTCTAGAATGTAACAAGTTGTATAATGATGATCCAACATTCTTCATGCCATTGTAGTTGTGAACATAGGGCATGTATTGTGTTTCCAAAATTGGTTTGTACATGGTAGATGGTTTTACATTGTGTATATATATTTATGCTTATATATATACGTTGTAGCATAAATTGTTGATTTTGGAAATTTGGGATGTCGTTGTTATGACTAAGGCTTAGGCTTAGTTCTAGTACGGGGGATTGTCCCTATACAAGTCTAGTGCGCACATAGGGAGGTTACCCATGGGCTAGTAACCCTAAAGTAATTATGGTGTCAGTCTGATCTAGCGTGATGTCTAAGTATCCGCTTTGGTTTGATTTCGCATTTTAAATTCCAAGTTGATAACTTTGTGAGTTTGCATCTTATTGCGTTGTGTTGGAAGTTCCAATATAGGTTAAACATTATGAATTGTTTTACATCAAATTGCAAAGTTGTGTAAAGATAAATTTATGCATGCTCATTCCCTACGAGTAAACTTGTTTACTCACCCAAAGTTACCGGGTGTTTTTCAGGTAAAGAAGCATTATTGTGAGATGCACATCACTCTTAGGATTGCTTGACTACTTGGAGTATTTTTGTTATATTATAATATTCACTTGTTAGCATATCATGCTCTATTGTGGTTCATTTTGACAAAACATGTATTTGTTGTTCAAGCCATGTAATGTGCACTTAAGTGCACCTTTTGATACTCCTTAGATGTGTATGTAATGAGGCCAAGGGACAAAAACACTTATGTGATATGTATGCTAATTTTTAACTTCATTATTGCTTATAGAAGTTAGGAGATTTCATGCATTGAAGGGTCATATTTTGCATACAATATGCCATGAGGCCGTAGGCCATTGTAGTACGTCTACTTTATCATATTACGTATGCTTGCATGTTCACTTTGGCACACAACACCATTCTTGATGAAAAACAAAACTTAAAGTTGCATTTTCTTGAGTTTTTACCCTTTTCTGATCTAGGGGCATTTCGGGTATGTATTTCTTTTGTTTTCGTCCGCGTTGCTGGGTAGAAAAATTGATTTTGGGGGGGGGGGGGGGGGGGGGGGGGTGGTTTCTAGAAAAAGTCTTGGTCTAGGAAATCCCGCGCAAAGTTCATTTTTCTGGTTTATGCCATTTTCTTTAAACTTGAGATTTTAGTACTTGTTGCTATTCATCGACTTTTTTAAAAAATACGTGTCGACAGATCCGAAACTTCCGGGGGTCTTGTGGGTATATTTTAAGATTGCATTTTCAATTTAGGTAATTTAAAAACCTCCTGAAGCCCCATTTCCTTTCCTTGGGCAGCAGCTCGGAAAGATTTTTGCCCTCTTGATCTGATTTTCTTGGGGGCATACTGGGCTTTTCACAATGCATTTTTTTTTATTTCCGTCCACATTTCCAGGTAGAAAACTTGATTTTAGGGGGGGTTTCTTCTTTGAGTTTTTCTAAAAAAGTCCGTTTAGATGCCCCTTTTTTACTCTCAGTTGTAGTTGTCATGACCCTCGTCAAGCCGCCGCGACATTGTTTTTTGTTTTTGACCTTTCTCCCTCATTCAGACTCCAAATCGAGTAAAAAAATTTTTGAACTTGACTAATTTTTTGTCGTCTATTCAATGATGTGCTCGGTTGCACCCGAATATTCCTAGATAATTACCAGTTTACCCTTTTAGCCTTAAGTGCTCGTTTTTCTTCGTTTTGCCATTTCTCCTTCATCCGGACTCTGAATCATGCAATTCTTGAGTCCATCTTGATTAGTTTTTCGTTTTCTTTCCAGCGGTGTGCTTGGTGGCACCTGAATCCATAATTTTAGAAATGACTATTTTGCCCTTAGGGGCTTAATTGGTATTTTTCCAATCTTTTGCTTCTGCGTCAATTTTCATTGAGTTCTGCAACCTCATGGAAGGTCATCAAAGTGTCTTAGAGGTGTGTTGTGCCTTGGGAGATCGTTGTCTTGTTTCTTGCTTTCGTATTTGGATCTGTTATCGGATCAACTTTCGGTTCATCATAGGACGCACTGGCTTGAAAAACCAGGGCCGTCACAATATAGATTCTCAAAATTATCAACTTGAAATCTAAGATACGAAATCAACTAAAGTGATTCATGCCACCTAGCATCTATGTTCCCAATGAGTCTAAGGAATCGTCCTAGGCTACATTAGAACAATAAAATACAAATCACAATATCGATGTAATTCAACCAACATTGGAACTTCCAAAACAATGCATAAAACAAGAATTCTCAAAGTTAACATCTTGAAACTTAAAATGGGAAATCAAATGAGAAACAACAAGTTACAACATCATCTAGTTATCAACTTGAAATAAAATGCGAAATCAAACAAGGTGGATACTCAGACATCATGCCGAATTAGACTGACAAGGTGGTTACTTTAGGGTTACTAACCCACGGGTAGCCTTCCTATGTGCGCACTAGACTATAGGGGGACAATCCCCCGTACTAGAACCATGCCCTAGCCGTAGTCAAACAACGACATCCCAAGTTTCCCAAAATCAACAAATTGTGTAACAACGTACATATCAACATGTATAGACAAGATAATCAACTATCTACCATGCACAACCAAATTTGGAAATACATACAATACATACTCTAAGTTCACAACTACTATGGCATGAAAGATGTCAAATACAAAGTGTGCAACTCATTACACAAGACAACAATATATTCAATAAAGAAAATATGTTCTCATGAATATAAATATAACAACAATGTTATCCAATACTCAAAACGTAACCAAGTGAATATACAACAAATTCAAGTCCATGATTTAAATATAAAAACAACTTCTAAAATACAATTAAATCCATGGAGCAATTAGATAGAATTTAATTAATAAAAATAATTAAATTCTCTAGATTTCAAATCAATTTCAAATAACCTCAAATATATATATATATTAAACAATATAGCATGGTCATTACATATATCTATTCAAAAACTTAATTAGGTCATTGGAACAATAAAGTAGAATTTAATTAAATCGTGATGATAAAATCTCTAGATTCTAAAGCAACTCCAAATGGTCATAAATTAATATATAACAAAGATCAAGTTATGGCCATGCCATATACCAAGTCTAAAGTAAGTTATATGCAAACTACAATTAATTATTAATTTCTCAAATTAATATACGACATGCATACAAGTTGTATAAGCTTTTAAAATCATCAATACAACTCAAATATAAACTTATGACATCCCCTACCTCACTAGAGAAGTGTCTCTCTAGAATCCAAGGCAAGTAAGCTTAAAATGATAAACCCTTCTAGGATTATGTAGAGAAATGTGAGGCAAAGCTTTTGTATTCCAAGCTTTATGGTCAAAGGTGAGTGGAAGGGGACCAAAATGAAACTTAAAGCTATAAGCCAAGCTTTTCCTTCAATGGTGGCTAGGTTAAGATTTGAGAGGAAAGAGATGAAATGAAACTAAAATGAAAACCCTAAACTAATTTTGGTGAAATCATCCACTCACTATGTGCTCTTACACTACCTCTTTTATACACACTAATGCAAGACTAAATTTGGAACCTACACTTGTCACTCATCCAAGCATCTATTGTAAGCTTAATCCTAAGCCTACATTAGTCAACCATCTAAGCCAACAAGTGCACTTATCCTAGGTCAACAAGTGGGTAAATCTCCACCCTCCACATGTCATCATCCAAGGCATCAAAGTGTCTCCATACAAATATCAACAAGTAGACCAATGGGAGTGTGACACTTGTCACACTTTCCTTAAATTGCAAAAAGGTCATTTTTTAAAATATCTTCCAAATTAAATTACAAAATGGTTCCTAAGATGAAAAATAATTACTTATAGTAATTACACAAATACCCCCAAAAGAAAGAAAAATTTCAAAAAAGTATGCATCCATACCCCTAAGGAAGAAAATATACTAACAACATGTATTTCTAAAAAAGTAAAAATAAACATTTCTAAGAAATCATATACCATGAGTGTATGCAAAAGTGGACACGAAAAGTGAGGTTGTGCCAACAAAGTGACAGACGGGAAAAAAACGAAAAGTGAATAGTGTCCAAAAATGAAAATGTGGAAATGACTCGATCCTTAAAAGAAGTTGTCAATCCAAATAAAAGAGTTTAGAAAACTATTTCCGAACACTCGAGACGACACCAAGAGACGAGAAACCAAACTCAAAAAGGAAAAGATCAACAGAAAAAAATTATCCGTAAAATTTGAGAAAAAAGGAAAGAAAGGAAAATAACTGGGTCATTACAGAAAGGTTGATGAAAAATACTTTGAAATCAAAGTATGAGAGGATGAGAGAGAACGAAAGAGATGAGAGGATGGGCAAAATAGTCATTTGCAATTCTTATATATTTTAAACTTTTAACAATATAATAATAAGGGTAGTTGAGTAAATTCACTTTAAAAGAGCACAAATCTAATCCGACGGGGTCTTTAGAAAAAAATGACAAGCCTCAAATTTACTTATTATTAAACTAAACTTCAGAGGAGGTTATTATAATTTACCCTTCGTCCTTTTATGAAACAAGTACAAATTGAGAGATGGTAAAAAAAGTTCTAATTAATGGTTGAGATGAAAAAAGATAGTAAATTTTTTGACTTACTTGTTTGTGATTTTGCCATTGGTCCTGCCAATTAGGAGAGTCACTTAAAAATTGAGAAATACAGATTTAATGGTATTGATTTTTTCCCCTGAAAATAACACACATAATTTCAAAAAATAATCAAGTTAAATGTTATTTTAGTTAAATGTTGATCGTTTTTTTGCTTCATTGTTGCTCGAAGTCTGTTGGCTGTTGGGTCCGTTAGTTCCTTTTCACCACCACAGCCTTTTACGTTACTGTCACTTTCCTCCTCTCTATTCACACAACCCACGCCTATAAACACAAGCCAAACATTTTCTCTGTATGATGCAATGATGTGCACAGTGCATTAAATGCACTCAGACATACCATTCATTTATATATATATATATATATATATATATCATTGCATGTCATTTAATGAGTGGAGTATGGACCCCAGCCTCACAACAAATATAACTCCGACCACTTATTTTGCTGTTAATCACAATATTTATAATAAAAATATTAATAATAATTTATATAAGTATTATTTAAATTAATATATATTTAAGTTTATAAAAATATATATACTGTCGGACTTTTTTGCATATCCATATTCAATGCTTAAAGAATTTGTTAGATACGTGTAGTATGTTTTGTATCCAATGCTTCTTCATAAGTGAAAGTTTATTTAGTGGTAATTGACTATGCGTTATTTTATGTATTGTGAAACATATGGTTATGTTATATTTAATTGCTTCTATTTAGAACGTATCAATTATTGCATTTTAGATTCATATTTTAAAAATAAAAATAAAAAACAAATGACCCATTAAAAATTAATTTTTTTGACATAAAAATATATATATTTTTATCCTACTTGTATTTTATTTTATTTTATTATTATTTTAGATTTTTCGTATTGTGTCATCCGTAATTCGTATCCGTGTTCGTGTTTCAATAAGAATAACTTGTTAAGCGATGCAATTAGGTACTAATTTTTTTTTTTTCAATGTACATGTGTTTGCTTGAACTTGAAGGGGGAAAATGTTTCCCACATTGCACCATATATCAATAAACATTAATTTAGATGGTATAATCTTTACACATTGTGTTTAGCTCCAAAGTTAAGGTTTAAATTCTCTTAAATGCAAACAATTCTTTAAAAGGTGTGTAAGTATCAACTGAAAAAAAATAAAAAATTTATTAGTCTGGATAATTTTAAATAATAATAATAATAATCATTGTGCTGTGTAAATACTAAATATATCTATTTTTCCTTAAAAAAAATTTCTTTCAATTTTTTCTTGCCTTTTAATTTCAAATCTTTCAGATTGGACTCGATAAATGCATATCATGGTTCACCGTATTGTTCGATACGCGATCATTTTTAAGCCCGATACGTAATTTATATCGACCAATTTATATTAACTTTGTGCGAATTCGTTACACCGCGGATGATGTTGCTATCAAAATTGTTAACCATAATATATATATATATATATATATATATATGTGTGTGTGTGTGTGTGTTACAACAACAAAACCATCATTGCGGCCCTCCTGTCAGGTGAGTGGAGACCCACAAACCGTGTAGAATCTTTAGGCTTTTGTGGATGATCTTATTAATGATAGCCCATTAAAACGTGCAGAATCTTAGGCTTTTGTGGATGATCTTATTAATGATAGCCCATTTACTTAGAATTAATATCCCTTTTTATTATTATTATTATTGCATCATATATCAATAAACATTCATTTAGATGGTTCTCTACACATTTCGTTTAGCTTCAATATTAAGGTTCAAATTCTCCTAGACGCAAATAATTTCTTAAAAGGTGTATGTATCAATTAAAAAAAATAAAAATAAAATTATTAGTCTAGTAATTTTAAAAAATAATAATAATAATCATTGTGCCATGTAAACACTAAATATATCTATTTTTCCTTAACTTTATTATTATTTTTTTTCTTGCCTTTTAACTTCAAATCTTTCGATAAATGCATACCATGGTTCACCTTATCGTTTAATATGCGATCATTTTTTAAGTTCGATTTGCGATTCGTATCAACCAACTTATATTAACTTTGTCCGAATTTGTTACACCGCGGCCGATACTATTAATATGCGCACACACATACACACATGTATATATATAATGGGATTTTTACCAATACATGCGCTTAAGGCCCAAATACTACAATGCAAAGATGTCAACTTCTTGATTTATCAATAAAATGAGGGGACCACACAAACTTTTTCTTACAAATGAAAGGATCAGACAATTATTTCTCTAAAATGGAATGATATTTTACTTTGGACGACACAACAAGTTATATTGTCACTTTGACCCAACAGAATATATGATTATATCATAAAAGCTTTAAAATATAAAATAAGCTTACTGAAAGATCCTTGAACAAACTTTTAATATTTTTCTCACTAAATTAAAATTCACAATAGATTAATATGGACTTATAGACTTCTTTAGACAAAAGATTTTATATATAAATTAAATTTAACAAAACAGTATAAGCTCTGATACAAAAATTGAGTTGGATCTAACCAAATAGAAGCATGCAAAATAACATAGAATAAATTTAACAATTAAATCATAGAAATGACTGCCGAACCTGATACTATACTGACATAATGGATTACTTATAGTGTAAACGAAATCTTCCATTGAATGAAACCCTTGTTCAAGGTCTTCATTATTATCAAAGTTGTTGTCTAAGCTTTTGATACCATATATACTTTCATTATCATCATCAGAATCATAAATACTTTCTAGTTCATATAATTCTTCTATCTGTTCTTCAATATCTTCAAGTATGTTGATTTTTTCTTGTATCCTTTTGATAGGATTCTGTTTGTATCGATAAGGGCAATTTGGTCTTATATGTCCTGGATCTCCACAAATAAAACATTTGCAATGTCAGTGTTTACCTTATTATCTTTGTCTTTATTATCCTTTTTATCTTTATTTATTTTTTACTTTTTATACCAAGGCCGCTTTCTGAATTGCCTAGGGTTAGTTTTGACAAAAGAGTTTTTATTACGATAGTTCTTGTAGGTCTTACTTTTGCATAGATTATATCTTTTAGGTTTATTACGCTTATAATTATAATTTTTCTGAGGCATACAACCATACTGGGGTGGAAAATTTATTTGTCTACACATATAATAAAATTGTTTTTGATTTGTTTGGATTCTTTACGTTGTCTGCATTCTGCTTTTAGCATATTATATACATGATTAACTCTATCTCCTATGGTTAGCGTTTCTCGTCTAGGATTGTCCAACCATTTTCCCCAAATTTTTGTTCCTACACTGCCGGGTAACTTTTAAAGATACCTATCGAGTAATATTTTATCTCCTGTTTTACCAGTGGCTACAAAATACTCAAAAAACTTGTTGGTATAATCTCTTATGTAACGGAAATCACAAATTTGTAATAATTCTAAATTTCATAAAGCTTTGTTTTGCCTTATTAAGGTTCCGTCTAATAATCTGTCTTCACTAACTAATACCTTTTTTATTAGGCTGGTAAAGCCTTGAATTCTAAAATTATCTCGTAAGAGGGCATAATCATTGGGATAAGTTACTTTATAAGACTGCCACCAGTCATGAATGGTTCCTCTTAATAAGGTTTCACAATAGGTTAGGGTTTGAGTTCTATTGTCAAAATTGGTCAAAATAGATTGCCTAATACAATCTTGTTCCCAGTTTTTCATTACTTTTGTCCAATCTTGGGGATCATGTCTTGCTATGTCTAATATTGTTCCTGCTTGTTATGCTGGTATATTTTCATATTGTCTACGATATTGTGTTAATGTGTACATATCTGGTATATTTTTATTTTATACATAAGTTTCACGCGAGGGATTTAATCGTTGTCCAGTAGTATAGTTGTCGTTTATGGTATTACTTCCTAAAGCGTTAGTCTTTCTTTGGTCAGTCATTTCTTGGTTAATTTACTGAGATGCTGATCCTTCTGGTTCTTTTCCTTCTCTATGTTCTATTACATTCAGCTCTTCTTTTACCGTGTTTGATTCCAATGCTGTATAGAAGGATTCAAATCCTACGCTTAGAATAATTTTCTTAATATCATCATTATTTCCTTGTCTTAAATAAATACTTTCTATAAGTTTGTATTTAGGTTCTGGATACTTATCTTGCAACGCTTCTAAGTCTAAATTATCAAAATCGTACATTATTTTATCTAGAATCTCATCTTCTAATCTATCATAAAGAACATTTATTTCTTCAGGAGATTCTATCTCTATGAGTATAGTTAAAAAGTCTTTTTGGGTATCATCTACTAAATTGTCTTGTCTTTTATAGTTAGTAAACCTTATGCCAGCTTCTCCATTATTTGTAACATATATCAAATTATTTTCGGGAATCTTTTTAGTTGTAGTAGTAAGTTTAAGTAATTTCCATTCTATCCCTTCATGGGTAATACTACTTACTTTTCTAGCTTTTATCATCTGAACATACTTGCTGCTAAATGGTTTAACTATTTCACTGAATTTTTCGGTGTCCATTATTTCGGATAGGGATCCAAGGTTTAGGTCTCACTTTTGGCAGAGTTTTCAGGAGGCTCTTGACACGGGGCTTCATTTCAGCACGGCATTCCATCCTCAGACTGATGGTCAGTCGGAGCGTACCATTTAGATATTGGAGGATATGCTACGGGCTTGCATTTTGGATTTTGGGGGTAGTTGGGAAGACTACTTACCCTTAGTTGAGTTTGCCTACAACAACAGTTACCAGACCAGTATTGGCATGGCACCTTTTGAGGCGTTGTATAGCAGACCTTGCAGATCTCCAGTTTGTTGGACCGAGGTAGGTGATACAGTCGCCTTGGGTCCCGACATTGTCATTGAAACTACAGAGAAGATCAAGTTGATTCGGCAACGGTTAGTTACAGCTCAGAGCAGGCAGAAGAGTTATGCTGATAAGAGGAGGAGATCTTTGTCCTTTGAGGTAGAGGACCACGTCTTTCTCAAGATTTCCCACGGAAGGGACTTCTGAGATTTCGGCAGATGGGCAAGTTGTCTCCTAGGTTCATTGGACCATTTCAGATTTTGAAACGCGTCGGTGAAGTTGCTTATCGTTTGGCATTGCTGCCAGACCTGGATAGGGTTCACGACGTTTTTCATGTATCTATGTTGAGGAAGTATGAGCCAAATCCACCGCATGTTTTACAGTGGATAGATGTTGTTGTTGATGAGGATGTGACCTACGAGGATGGTCCATTCCAGATTCTTGATTCATGGGAGCAGGTTTTGCGGACCAAGACCATTCCATTGGTTAAGGTCTTATAGAGACATCACGGTGTTGAGGAGGCTACCTGGGAGCTCGAGTAGGAGGTTCGCTCTCGGTATCCCCATTTGTTCTCTCTTTCAGGTACGGCTCGATTTCGGTGACGAAATCCATTTAAGAAGGGTAGGTTGTAATGACCCGGTCTTTTTCCTCCTTTTCCATTTTCAGTGATTTCTTTTTTCGTCTTTTTCTTTTTTTTCGTCTTCTTCCTAATTATTGTTTTTCCCTGCTTAACCTCACTTCGAGTGTTCGGATTTGATTCCGGTTTTGCATGCATTCATGATACTTGATTTCCATGACATTGGTATTTTCACTTTTGTTGAAAAGCATGCTAGTTGTTTACTTTATTCATAAAGGGCATGAATGCATACTTTATTGTAATTATTCATTACTTTTAGGGTTTTGTGTAATTATGTAAAATAATTATTTTTCGTTTTAGGGACCATTTTGCAATTTATTTTGAAAGATATTTTGAAAAAAGACCATTTTGCAATTTTTGAAAAATGTGATAAGTGTCACATTCTCATGGAGCCACTTGTTGGCATTTGGGTGGAGAGACTTGGGAGCATAATTGTAACGACCCAAATCCATTGGATCCGGGTCATTAAACGGGTCCTTACCCAACCCAGAATCATCCAAGGGTATTATGGTCCTTTCATGTTAAATTTAAATATCAAGGTCCAAAAAGGACAAAATGGTAATTTACCATAATTCAATAAATTGAGACTCCGAGGGTAAATTAGCCATTTACTTGCATCACATAATAATTAAAATAAGATCTGGGGTAAAATAGTCTTTTCGGTGGTCAAAACATAATTATTGCATTTATTTGGGTCATAAAATAATTACGTGTAACCTCACTTGGGTACCAAAGTGTAATTTAAGAATTTAAAATAGCAATTACGTACGAAATAGAAACATACGAAACAGAAACCGGTCGACGTATATGCTTCATACGTCGACTGGTTTGGGATGTGAACAGTAATGATACCCACCGCCGAGATACCGGTCGACGTGTAGGATGTACACGTCGACTGGTTTGGGAAGTGTACAGTGGCAAACTCTCTGCTAGGATACCGGTCGACTGATTCACATTACACGTCGACTGGTTCATCCTACACGTCGACTGGTTCACGCTATACGTCGACTGGTTTTGGGTTATCCACACTCGCAATTCCTACTGTCCCATATACACCAACTTTGATAACCAATCACCCAATTACCACCATTGCACGTGTACGTATTTATATACAATTCAAAACCCAATACGATAACAATATTGGTAATAAATATTTTAAATGATACATAACACGTTCCAAGAAAATGCACCAAGAAGGATTTTGTGAGATTATATTTAATTGCATCCCCAAATACAAGTCCAATACATCATTTAAAGACCGAATTACAAAAGTCTTATTTTATTCAAATTTTAAAGAAATTAAATACAAGAGTAAGGCCTCTATGGCCAAAATTTACATAGCTTTGGTATAAATAAAAGTGAAGTCCTATCTACATTGATATCATGGATGTATATTATTCACCGGCTCATCTTCAATCCCTAAAAATGATAATAAGTAGAGGAGTGAGCACAAGGCTCAGTAGAGAATGCCTAAGTGGCATCTCCTCAAGGAAGGTAAATAATTACATCTTTTACAAACAATGAATAGAAACCAGAGCATGGGATCATGCAAGGGATTCACATACAACAATATCATTTTCCATAACCATCATGCTTTCATAATACAATTTTACATTTCTAAGGCCTCAATGGAATAATTTAATAATCTTGAGCATGCTTCATTATTCAAATGTTCTCTAGCGTCTAAATATAACCAAGAATATCACAACAACCATATGAGGAAAAATATATAAAGCATCACAGAACAACTCAACAACATGTCATTTGCAATTTAAACATAAGATAAGCATCTCATCACTTAAAACACCTCAATTCATAAACTCATACACATACCAAAACTCTAAAATTTAATCATGCATTTTAGCATTTAAATTGACATGTTAAAGAGGGGAAAAAACATCCAATTAACTACCAGAACTAAGGAATTTGACAATTAGACAAACTCTACCTCAAGATAGGAACTCAAGCTCCAAGCTCCAAACTTAAATCCCACCAAAAGCTTGCAATACCCCGTACCAAAATGTAGCCCTTGCAATGCTTTACAATTTGCTAATTCTGGCTTAACCCAAATCTTCATCTAGCATAAAGAAATTTTTGAGAGAAGGAAGAGAGATATAAAGAGAGAAAGAAGAAAATAGAGGAAGAGAGCTTGTGGGTTGGTCCGAAAATGAGGGGAAGAAAGAAAGAAATAGGCCAATAGGCGACACCTCATTGTCTCTAGAATTTTCTAGGCTACTCCATGTGGCTAAAATGACGAAAATGCCCCTAAAATTTATTTACAACCTCAACATTGCCACAAAATACCTCCTTCCATATAATACTATTAATACAAATACATACATGTATATAAATACACATACACATGTGAAATGCCGATAACGCCCCTCAGGGCCCACGTGGCAAGCAAAACGAGACAAGGATTAAAATAATCCAGAAAAATCAAATAAATTCAAAAATTAGAAAATAGGAAAAATCGATAATGTTACAATCTCCCCAACTTCAAAAGATTTCGTCCCCGAAATCAATCCACCTCACAAGAGAAAGACGAGGGGATACAAAAACGGATTACGTCTCCGAGTACCCCACATAATACGCTATACCTTAAAATCCCCATCTAGAGAATCTCACATTCTACGTCACTCGCAACCCTGTGCTAGTGATCTAGCGCAACAATGACCGATCAGTAACCGTAGTCATATGTGACCTTTCCCCTACGATAACCAACTGAACGAAAAAGGCATCATAGTACCAAACAAGATTCTCCACCGCCACCTTTATGCACACAAGGCACAAGCCCGTAACCAACTCTGTGACTCCACTGAGTCCTGACCACTGAGAACCATTAGGATTTTTATCCTTCCAACCAAAACATACCACTAGGTGGAACTGAATCCACAAATGACGACTTCAGTCAACCCACACAACAACCTGCATTACGAAAAGAATCCTTTAATCTAAGTCACCACGTCACTCAACCATCTACTTCCGCATGTGAGATCAAGGGAAACACTCCTGGTCAAAACCACCCCGATTTATAAAATTACACTAACGCTGTCCACACGAGACAATCCACCAGAAAATTGTTGGATCCCATACACAATAGGTCCAACCAGCAGCGCCTTACCCTATCCGCATCAAACGCCCCAAGGCCCACAAAACTATAGTTACAAAATCGCTTATCAAATCCTTACGCAAGCTCAACTCGCGATCCCAAGGAAACTCTTAAAACCATCTCTAACAACTACTGTCTTCACTAGCTACATCATAGCTGAACACCCACACCTGTAATCGAGAGAATCATCCGACCTGTCAAGTGTACCATCAGGTACCCAGGAAAACAACCCATTAGTATTGCTCAAGGATCAACTGATCCAACAACTGAAACTCCTTGGACACGTAGTCTCATACCAAGTACACTATCATTCACAACAAGTGACCTAAATACGTACAATAATACCATCAATCCCAATCAAGATTCACTCAAAAATGGAATTGTACTACCACACGTATGCAACGCACAACACCGTATTCTGATTGTAAGCATATTAAAATGAATGATCGTTGACCTTTGACCTAACATTATGTTAAGGAAAGACTGACTCAGAGGAATGGTTGGCCAGGCCATTCCCATCGTCGAGCCGACCTTAACACCAACATCGTTCTTGTCTTCAGGTCTAATCCTCAAACATATTTACAGACTACTCCCTATGTCTACTCTAGACACACGGTCAAACCATCCCCAACACACAAGTTACCTCATAACTACTAAATACTATCACTAATTCTAAGACCCTAAGAAAACGTACACACCGGTCGACAAGTCGCGTCTCACACATCATTGATCATAACCTCTCGGAACGAATCCCACAAAACCAAGGACTTTACCTCCAACCATAAAGATAAGTCGAGCGATCAAGATCAAATCTTCACTCGGAATCCCTAATAAAAGATGGAACTCTACAAAGTCCTTCCGTTCGCTAAAACGCACAACCCCTATGTGGATATACAAAACTCACAAACAAGGAAGTCCTTGCCAGTACCAACACAAGAAGAAGGAAGATCAAGTCCCTTTACCGCAACAGAATAGAACACATATCTATCGATACCTTACATAAGCTATGCCAAGAAGAAGGGTCTAAACAGAGACGAAATGGCGCGATCCGTAACTTGTACACTTAATATCCATATGCAAACGAGGACAGTGCCTCTTCCCAAACACTAAGGCTAGACAAAGACTCCTAAGACATTGCGTTCCTTCCTATCCAAAGCAGAACCTTAACAAGTGAAATTCCAAACATTCCGTTCGTAGTTACAACTAGGCAATGTTAACCACTACATCAATAACCTTTAAAATAACATGGCTAAAACCTTTATGTTATCAATCCATCATTAAAACCATTACATAAGAGCTCAACTGCTCACAAAATATATATATCATTATCCTATAAAACTGTCTGGAATACTCATACAGTCTTACAATTACATTATTGCCTCAATACATAATGGGTACAACTGATACATCATCATAACTAAAAACTCATACAAAACTCCTTGATCATCATCAACACCATTCGGTCCGGAACCACACTACGGGATATGTCCACCATCCTAGCACAGATGAATCTAACACTGCACAAAGTGTACGGGCACCTGTCCAAACTCACGGGTAGCCCCCGTTACCAGAGCAATTATGTGCAGGTACCTCCTGTCACACCCAAACTCGCAGGTATCCCCCGCTACCAGAACAACTGTGTACAGGTACCTCCTATCACACCCAAACTCGCAGGTATCCCCCGCTACCAGAACAACTGTGTACAGGTACCTCCTGTCACACCCAAACTCGCAGGTATCCCCCATTACACAATCACAGGTAACCCTCGTTACAGAACTCGCAGGTATCCCCCGCTACACAGTCACAGGTAACCTTCGTTACTGTATCGGACTCACAGGTATCCCTCGTTACAACATGACACGATGCACTGACAACAACATGACAAAACGCACATATGATAATGTGACATGACTACCCAATAACTATGCAACACGACTGATAAACTACTGTGCAACATGACTTACAGACAACCATGCAACACAATTCACAGACAACCATGCAACACGACTCACAGACAACCATGCAACACAACATGACTCACAGGTAGCCCCCGTTACAACACGACACAACTCATAGGTATCCCCCGTTACAACACAAGTCGGCTCACAGGTGTCCCCCGTTACAACCGACACGACTCACAGGTATCCCCCGTTACAACAGTCACAGGTAACCCCCTTTATAAAACTCACAGGTAACCCCCGTTTCATTAGCATAACTGTGCACAGGCAACTGCCTAATCTCACAGGTATCCCCCGTTACACAAGAATCAATCACAATAATATCTTATCTCCTCTGTGGACAATCCCTCTTCATGTGACCTGACTGACCACACCGAAAGCAAACTCCGGAACTAGGTCTATCAAGAGGACACTCCGCCTTACGGTGTCCTGGCTGCTTACAATGATAACATACTAAGCTTGTCTTAGAAGGCTCTGAAGAAATACCAACAATAGGAGTAGCACTTGCCGTTCGCTGCTCCTGAGTAAACAAGGAAACATCCATGTGCCTCTTCCTGTCCCGACTCTTAGAAGAAGTACCCATACTCATACCTTGTTCCTGAGAACCCACAGTACCGCTACTCTCTTGCCAATCCTTGGCTTCTGTTTCTACCATTAATGCTCTCGTAACCGCTTCAGAATAATTCTTTAACCCCAAAGGTGTCAACCCCGGCCTAATAGAACGGTTTAAGCCATACACAAAACGCCATGTCTTCTCCTCCTCGTTCCCTAACACATCCGTAGCGAAACGTGAGAGAGAAGTGAACTTATTCTCATACTCTGTTACTGACATATCACCTTGCTTGAGACTATCGAACTGCATCCTCAATTCTCGTCTCTTAGTTTGCGGGAAATACTTTTCAAAGAAAAGACTCTTGAACACATCCCAATTCATACTGTCAATATCATGCGCGTTAGTCATGGTCTTCCACCATGCTGCCGCGTTACTAACAAACTTGTATGTAGCTAAGGTGATCTTCAACCGATCACCGACACTGTTATTACCTTGAAATACTTTTCAACTTCATCTAACCAATCGTCCGCTACCAATGGATCTGGACCTTCTTCAAATGTTACTTTCATGAGCTTGTTAAATTGAAGCAGATATTCAAGATTCCGCTCCATCTCCATCTCCTGCGGCTGAATAGCCGGTTGCGGTACCACTTGAGGAACTATGGTACTTGTAATTTTCTGAAAGGCTGAAGCTACACCCTTGCCACCAGAACTTCGTCCTCCAGTACTTGTAGATTATTATACACCTCTCTTCCTCGGTCCTGTCCCATCGAAACCTTTTCTGGTTGGGATGGCCCTTCATCTGTTCGCTGTCCAACTTCATTCGGGTCCATCACTTCACGTAGTCTTTAAACATGGTTCTACAATGACAACCAAACGATCAATAAGAATACATGAAGTAGCTCAATCCACGAGCTACGGTGCTCACACTATTGTTCGATAGGAACTAAACGTTCAGAAACATAGAAGTGATTAAGCCCCTCACTTACGTGGATCAAAACTTTCCGCAACTCAACATACAACACTGTCTCGAAACCTCAAACTCATCAACAACGAAACAAACTAGTCACGCGAACATCCACTCCCTAGTGGATGAACGACCACAATACGAATCTAGATGTATAACTTCTTCCCAAAACAGGATCATATTTATCGTGCTCAATTACATGCAATAAGAACTCATATACATGCTTTTAATTATAATTACACTTAACAATTAAGCACGTAGTCAACTAAGCATTTATTCATCAATAATAACAATTAACAATTAAACATGTAGCAAATCAAGCATGCTTTAGACAAATTTAATCATATAAGTAGCTGCACATATACATTTATCATTAACAGTTGATCATGTTTTTCCATTCAACAATTAATAAACTTAATGAGCAATGAATACGGAGACATATACCAAACATAGTAACATGTAAGCACATACCAATAAGTCATGTTTTTGAACCAAAAAGTAATAATCACATAAGCATGCAATGTCGTCAAACCCAATTCTAACTCTTCTAGGTCAACCCTACCCGTCGTCCTTAGGTTTTCGAACCTAAAGCTCTGATATCATTCTGTAACAACCCAAATCCACTGGATCCGAATCATTAAACGGGTCCTTACCCAACCCAGAATCATCCAAGGGTATTATGGTCCTTTCACGTTAAATTTAAATATCAAGGTCCAAAAAGGACAAAATGGTAATTTGCCATAATTCAATAAATTGAGACTCCGAGGGTAAATTGGCCATTTACTTGCATCACATAATAATTAAAATAAGATCTGGGGTAAAATAGTCTTTTCGGTGGTCAAAACATAATTATTGCATTTATTTGGGTCATAAAATAATTACGTGTAACCTCACTTGGGTACCAAAGTGTAATTTAAGAATTTAAAATAGCAATTACATACGAAACAGAAACATACGAAACAGAAACCGGTCGACGTATATGCTTCATACATCGACTGGTTTGGGATGTGAACAGTAATGATACCCACTGCCGAGATACCGGTCGACGTGTGGGATGTACACGTCGACTGGTTTGGGAAGTGTACAGTGACAAACTCTCTGCCAGGATACCGGTCGACTGATTGACATTATACGTCGACTGGTTCATGCTACACGTCGACTGGTTCACGCTATACGTTGACTGGTTTTGGGTTATCCACACTCACAATTCCCACTGTCCCATATACACCAACTTTGATAACCAATCACCCAATTATCACCATTGCACGTGTACGTATTTATATACAATTCAAAACCCAATACGATAACAATATTAGTAATAAATATTTTGAATGATACATAACACATTCCAAGAAAATGCACCAAGAAGGATTTTGTGAGATTATATTTAATTGCATCCCCAAATACAAGTCCAATACATCATTTAAAGACCGAATTACAAAAGTCTTATTTTATTCAAATTTTAAAGGAATTAAATACAAGAGTAAGGCCTCTATGGCCAAAATTTACATAGCTTTGGTATAAATAAAAGTGAAGTCCTATCTACATTGATATCCATGGATGTATATTATTCACCGGCTCATCTTCAATCCCTGAAAATGATAATAAGTAGAGGAGTGAGCACAAGGCTCAGTAGAGAATGCCTAAGTGGCATCTCCTCAAGCAAGGTAAATAATTACATGTTTTACAAACAATGAATAGAAACAAGAGCATGGGATCATGCAAGGGATTCACATACAACAATACTATTTTCCATAATCATCATGCTTTCATAATACAATTTTACATTTCTAAGGCCTCAATGGAATAATTTAATAATCTTGAGCATGCTTCATTATTCAAATGTTCTCTAGCGTATAAATATAACTAAGAATATCACAACAACCATATGAGGAAAAATATATAAAGCATCACAGAACAACTCAACAACATGTCATTTGCAATTTAAACATAAGATAAGCATTTCATCACTTAAAACACCTCCATTCACAAACTCATACACATACCAAAACTCTAAAATTTAATCATGCATTTTAGCATTTAAATTGACATGTTAAAAAGGGGGGAAAACGTCCAATTAACTACCAGAACTAAGGAATTTGACAATTAAACAAACTCTACCTCAAGATAGGAACTCAAGCTCCAAGCTCCAAACTCAAATCCCACCAAAAGCGTGCAATACCCGTACCAAAATGTAGCCCTTGCAATGCTCTACAATTTGCTAATTCTAGCTTAACCCAAATCTTCATCTAGCATAAAGAAATTTTGGAAAGAAGGAAGAGAGATATAAAGAGAGAAAGAAGAAAATAGAGGAAGAGAGCTTGTGGGTTGGTCCGAAAATGAGGGGAAGAAAGAAAGAAATGGGCCAAAAGGCGACACCTCATTGTCTCTAGAATTTTCTAGGCTACTCCATGTGGCTAAAATGACGAAAATACCCCTAAAACTTATTTACAACCTCAACATTGCCACAAAATACCTTATTCCATATAATATTATTAATACAAATACATACATGTATATAAATACACATACACATGTGAAATGTTGATAACGCCCCTCGGGGCCCACGTGGCATGCAAAACGAGGTAAGGATTAAAATAATCTAGAAAAATCAAATAAATTCAAAAATTAGAAAATAGGAAAAATCGATAATGATACAATAATCCATTGACATTTGGAGGGTGGAGATTCACCCACATGTTGGCCTTTGATTGGTGCACTTGTTAGCTTTGATTATTGACAAGTGTAGGCTTGAGATTAAGCCTAAGGATAGAGCCTTTGATTTGTGACAAGTGTAGGATCAAGATTTAGTCTTGCAAGTGTGTGTGTGAGAGGATCTCTAGCCCTTCCACTCACCATTTTTCACTTATCCTCTTCATTTTCCTTAGTTCTTCAAAGTTCAAACCTAGCCACCATTGGAGAAAAGCTTGGTTAATAGCTTTCTTCTTCAATTTTGGTGCCCTTCCATTTATCTTAGACTAAGAACCTTAACTAGTAAAAGTTTCCTCTCATTCTCCTCTTCATTAACCCTAAGCTTGTTTCTCATTTGGTGCTTGGTTGCTTGGATTATAGAGATTCAATTCTCTATTGAGGTAGGGGTGGTAGTATGTTTATATTTTAAGTGTTTTATAATCCTTTAGGGTTTAATATATATTGTGTACATGTTTCTAATATGATAGTTTTGCATATTATAGGAAATCCTTATGATTGACTTAGGGTTTATTTGATCTAAGCATGTGTATTGTGTATGTATCTTGTGTAGGATTATTGATGTTGTATAGAACTCTTATTGATTTGAATTACTATCCTATTGTGATGATAATTCTACATTCAAGTTGATTACTATTGGTGATTGTAATTATTTTAGAAGCTTAATACTATAAATGTTGTAATCTAGTATATAAAGCTTATTGTTGAGATATGGTTTAAATTGATGAGTTGGTGGTATTATATTACACATTATATCATGTTAAGAACTTGTCATTTATTATGCCATTCTAGATTTGGAACCCTAAGACATGGTTTGTGTGGTTTCAAAAATACTTGTGCATAGAAGGTGGTTTATATGCCTTAAATTATGATATATAAGTTTTGAACTTGATATATTTTGGATTCTCTTGGGACATTGTGTTACAAGTAACATGGCTAAAGTTTGGCTTTAGTGCGGGAGGTATGAGTTCTTCCCAATTGAGATAACGCGCACTAGGGTGGTCTTCCCAGTGGGTTATTGCCCGGAATAACCATATTGATCTTGGTTTAGTCCAAGACGAGATGACCAAGTTTTCCATTATGTGATTTCGCATTAAATTTCAAGTTAACAATCAATGTTTAATTGTAACTTGTAATTTTTGGTTGATTGCGAATTGATGTTGTTAAGTACATTGACATTGTTATGTGTTTTTTAAGAGTCATTTAAGTTAGCTTAAGATGATCCCTTAGCACACCCTGAACATAGACGTTAAGTGGAATGCTCCCTTGTATTCTTCTATATTGATCTTGCAATGATATTGAAACTTTAGGGTATACGCATATGCTTCTCCTACGAGTAACTTGATTACTCACCCTAGTGGTTTAGGTTGTTTTTCAGGTAAAGAGACCATGTTCATGGATGCTCATCATCCTTAGAAGCTTTTGAGCTAGTTGAAGCATTTTTGTATATTAGCATGCATTTGTTTAACATGTTTTATCTTTTAGATGTAATACTTTTGTATTCCATGGATGTATGGTATTTTAGAAGCTAAGATGGCTTCCTTCATGTAATGTGTATCTAAGTACTCTTTTTGATGCTTGTTTTGTATATATAGCATGAGGCCAAGAGCCATTAACATGAAAGATTACAAGCATGTTCTCTTTAAAACTCAAGTATTGCCATTGTAGCTTATTTGTGAGAAATAGAGGCTTTGTATGCTAAACTTGTTAATGGAATGTAAAGAAGATTTAGGCCATGTTGGTACATCTATTTTATCATATTGCATACACTTGCATACTCACTTTGGCAAACAATACCTTCCTTGATGAAACAAAAACCTAAAGTTGCATATTTTTTAGTTTTGACCCTATTCTGTTACAGGGGCATTTCGGGTATTTCATAATTATTTTTTTTCATTCTTCTTCGCAAATCACGTAGAAAACTTGATCTTGAGGGGGGTTTCTTTTTTGTGTTTTTCTAGAAAACATCATCTTAGCCCTCAAAAATCCATATTTTTCCAGAAAATCCTTGCTGCCAGGTTTTGCAAATTTTTAGTACAAATGTAGTTGGTACTATTCATCGATTTTTTTTTGAAAATCGTCACGACCGATCCGAAACTTCCGGAGGTCTTGTGGGAGTATTTTAAGATTGCATTTTTAATTTAGGCAATTTAAAAACCTCCTGAAGCCCTGTTTCTAAAACTTGGGCTAGCTCGGATTTTTTTTTTCCTCTTGACCTGATTTTCTTAGGGGCATTTTGGGTATTTTACAATGCATTTTTTTTTTGTTTCTGTCTACTATCCGGGGTAGAAAACTTGATTTTAGGGGGGGTTTCTTCTTTGAGTTTTTCCAAAAAAGCCCGTTTAGATGCCCGTTTTTACTCTCAGTTGCAACAGTGGTGGGTTTTTCTCGTCGGGCCGCCACGACATCATTTTTGTTTTTGACCTTTCTCCTTCGTCCGGATTCCGAATAATGCAATTCTTGAGTCTATCATGAGCTGCACTTTATTTATTTATTATTATTTTTTTTTTTGAGGAATCATCGTTTCGTTGAAATTTTAATTTTAAAAATTAATTTTCCCCTCTTGCAATTCTGACGTCTCTTAATTGGCTTCAGTTGATATTCATCATCAGCTTTATTGTTGTTAGTCATCAAATTGATAATCTTAACATCATACCTTTCGTATGTACAATTTTTTTTATTTTTATTTTTTATCTATATATATTTTTTATTTTTGTTTTGTTTATCTGCACGTATGTTTGTTTATTTAAAATTTTGAGATATTGGAGGATACTAAAATTTATACATGTCCTCTGTATGTAAGAAGGGAGGAGTATTAAGACAGACAGTGTGATCTTCTCCTAAACAATCCATGCATACAAAAAGTACAAATTTAAGTGGAATGCTCCATTGTATTCTTCTATATTGATCTTGCAATGATATTGAAACTTTAGGGTATACGCATATGCTTCTCCTACGAGTAACTTGATTACTCACCCTAGTGGTTTAGGTTGTTTTTCAGGTAAAGAGACCATGTTCATGGATGCTCATCATCCTTAGAAGCTTTTGAGCTAGTTGAAGCATTTTTGTATATTAGCATGCATTTGTTTAACATGTTTTATCTTTTAGATGTAATACTTTTGTATTCCATGGATGTATGGTATTTTAGAAGCTAAGATGGCTTCCTTCATGTAATGTGTATCTAAGTACTCTTTTTGATGCTTGTTTTGTATATATAGCATGAGGCCAAGAGCCATTAACATGAAAGATTACAAGCATGTTCTCTTTAAAACTCAAGTATTGCCATTGTAGCTTATTTGTGAGAAATAGAGGCTTTGTATGCTAAACTTGTTAATGGAATGTAAAGAAGATTTAGGCCATGTTGGTACATCTATTTTATCATATTGCATACACTTGCATACTCACTTTGGCAAACAATACCTTCCTTGATGAAACAAAAACCTAAAGTTGCATATTTTTTAGTTTTGACCCTATTCTGTTACAGGGGCATTTCGGGTATTTCATAATTATTTTTTTTCATTCTTCTTCGCAAATCACGTAGAAAACTTGATCTTGAGGGGGGTTTCTTTTTTGTGTTTTTCTAGAAAACATCATCTTAGCCCTCAAAAATCCATATTTTTCCAGAAAATCCTTGCTGCCAGGTTTTGCAAATTTTTAGTACAAATGTAGTTGGTACTATTCATCGATTTTTTTTTGAAAATCGTCACGACCGATCCGAAACTTCCGGAGGTCTTGTGGGAGTATTTTAAGATTGCATTTTTAATTTAGGCAATTTAAAAACCTCCTGAAGCCCTGTTTCTAAAACTTGGGCTAGCTCGGATTTTTTTTTTCCTCTTGACCTGATTTTCTTAGGGGCATTTTGGGTATTTTACAATGCATTTTTTTTTTGTTTCTGTCTACTATCCGGGGTAGAAAACTTGATTTTAGGGGGGGTTTCTTCTTTGAGTTTTTCCAAAAAAGCCCGTTTAGATGCCCGTTTTTACTCTCAGTTGCAACAGTGGTGGGTTTTTCTCGTCGGGCCGCCACGACATCATTTTTGTTTTTGACCTTTCTCCTTCGTCCGGATTCCGAATAATGCAATTCTTGAGTCTATCATGAGCTGCACTTTATTTATTTATTATTATTTTTTTTTTTGAGGAATCATCGTTTCGTTGAAATTTTAATTTTAAAAATTAATTTTCCCCTCTTGCAATTCTGACGTCTCTTAATTGGCTTCAGTTGATATTCATCATCAGCTTTATTGTTGTTAGTCATCAAATTGATAATCTTAACATCATACCTTTCGTATGTACAATTTTTTTTATTTTTATTTTTTATCTATATATATTTTTTATTTTTGTTTTGTTTATCTGCACGTATGTTTGTTTATTTAAAATTTTGAGATATTGGAGGATACTAAAATTTATACATGTCCTCTGTATGTAAGAAGGGAGGAGTATTAAGACAGACAGTGTGATCTTCTCCTAAACAATCCATGCATACAAAAAGTACAAATTTAAGTGGAATGCTCCATTGTATTCTTCTATATTGATCTTGCAATGATATTGAAACTTTAGGGTATACGCATATGCTTCTCCTACGAGTAACTTGATTACTCACCCTAGTGGTTTAGGTTGTTTTTCAGGTAAAGAGACCATGTTCATGGATGCTCATCATCCTTAGAAGCTTTTGAGCTAGTTGAAGCATTTTTGTATATTAGCATGCATTTGTTTAACATGTTTTATCTTTTAGATGTAATACTTTTGTATTCCATGGATGTATGGTATTTTAGAAGCTAAGATGGCTTCCTTCATGTAATGTGTATCTAAGTACTCTTTTTGATGCTTGTTTTGTATATATAGCATGAGGCCAAGAGCCATTAACATGAAAGATTACAAGCATGTTCTCTTTAAAACTCAAGTATTGCCATTGTAGCTTATTTGTGAGAAATAGAGGCTTTGTATGCTAAACTTGTTAATGGAATGTAAAGAAGATTTAGGCCATGTTGGTACATCTATTTTATCATATTGCATACACTTGCATACTCACTTTGGCAAACAATACCTTCCTTGATGAAACAAAAACCTAAAGTTGCATATTTTTTAGTTTTGACCCTATTCTGTTACAGGGGCATTTCGGGTATTTCATAATTATTTTTTTTCATTCTTCTTCGCAAATCACGTAGAAAACTTGATCTTGAGGGGGGTTTCTTTTTTGTGTTTTTCTAGAAAACATCATCTTAGCCCTCAAAAATCCATATTTTTCCAGAAAATCCTTGCTGCCAGGTTTTGCAAATTTTTAGTACAAATGTAGTTGGTACTATTCATCGATTTTTTTTTGAAAATCGTCACGACCGATCCGAAACTTCCGGAGGTCTTGTGGGAGTATTTTAAGATTGCATTTTTAATTTAGGCAATTTAAAAACCTCCTGAAGCCCTGTTTCTAAAACTTGGGCTAGCTCGGATTTTTTTTTTCCTCTTGACCTGATTTTCTTAGGGGCATTTTGGGTGTTTTACAATGCATTTTTTTTTTTGTTTCTGTCTACTATCCGGGGTAGAAAACTTGATTTTAGGGGGGGTTTCTTCTTTGAGTTTTTCCAAAAAAGCCCGTTTAGATGCCCGTTTTTACTCTCAGTTGCAACAGTGGTGGGTTTTTCTCGTCGGGCCGCCACGACATCATTTTTGTTTTTGACCTTTCTCCTTCGTCCGGATTCCGAATAATGCAATTCTTGAGTCTATCATGAGCTGCACTTTATTTATTTATTATTATTTTTTTTTTTGAGGAATCATCGTTTCGTTGAAATTTTAATTTTAAAAATTAATTTTCCCCTCTTGCAATTCTGACGTCTCTTAATTGGCTTCAGTTGATATTCATCATCAGCTTTATTGTTGTTAGTCATCAAATTGATAATCTTAACATCATACCTTTCGTATGTACAATTTTTTTTATTTTTATTTTTTATCTATATATATTTTTTATTTTTGTTTTGTTTATCTGCACGTATGTTTGTTTATTTAAAATTTTGAGATATTGGAGGATACTAAAATTTATACATGTCCTCTGTATGTAAGAAGGGAGGAGTATTAAGACAGACAGTGTGATCTTCTCCTAAACAATCCATGCATACAAAAAGTACAAATTTATCGAGATTTCTTATCAAGATTACTACCGGACAATCCATACAGAATTACTGAGATGTAAGGGAAACCGAACAATCACTGACTTAACCATGGTGTATAAACTTTTTAATGTAAAGAATTATGCAAAAGAATGTATTTATTTTATGCAAACAGATTAACCACGGTGTATAAACTTTTTAATGTAAAGAATTATGCAAAAGAATGTATTTATTTTATTCAAACAGAATAGGTAAGAAACCAATAATTATGTAGCATAATATTTATGGTAGTCAAACAGAATAGGTAAAAATCAAACCCATTACAAATCAGACTTGTCTATTCTTTCTCGTTAAAATTTTCTTACGACATACTATGATAATTGTGACTTTGTAAATAAGACCATTCTGTCAAAAACTAATTAGTAAAACATTTTGATAAATTTGTTCTAAAAAAAAGTTGTTACGAGAGAAAAAAAAAAAAAAAAAATTTGTTTAAACAAATTTGATGTGATTTGAATTTTTTATCACAATACTTCTCCTCTAAATGTTAAAAAAATTGTACATATGAAAGGTATGGTGTTATAAAGGGTTGTTTGGTAGGGATTTTGACTTCAGGGAGTGATTTGTATAAAAATTGGGTTGGGCTCTCCTGGAGGGCAATTCCTGTTGGAATTGTATGGTTGATTGTTACGATTTTTGTTGATTTGAGAATGGTTAGTTTTCTTTTTATATTCTTGATTCTTGGATGGACTTGATAGTAGTGATACAAAAATTTTTAGGTTGAAGTTCTGGTTACTAGAAATGTTGAAGAACAATGATACACATTCAGAATTTTGAATTCTGAATGTGAGAGGGAAACGATGGGGCTCACCACCTTTCTCACATTCTGGAACGAGAGTTTTGCTGCAAGATTCCATTCGAATGTCCATACAAAGATCATTGGCCAATGCCCGGCCTTGCCCTATAAATATAATTCATTTATATCCAAAAAGAATTTTTAATATAACCCACTATTATGGTTATATGAATATTTTTTATATCTTATTGCTATTCAAGGTCTCCTCCACCTCAGACACATAATTTTGTGGTTTCATCACTGTTTTGTACAGATTTCAAGAATGAATTCGATCAAAATTGATCTATATATATATATATATATATATATTTTTTTTTTTTTCACTACAACTATTTAGTGCTTCATATTTATTTATTGTTATTTTGGTGTCTGGATGATTTGGTGTAGAATAATCATACTCGACTCGATAAAGTCTATTTCAACTATTTAGGTTTGGTTACATAAATCCTATTTTCTTTTCCATTTTAAAGCCATAACCTTAGGCAAATCTTGAGAACTGTTCAGGAAGTCAAGTTTAAAAAATACCAGCATTGCTATTACATCCGAATGATATTCTCTATATCCTGTCTTTCAGTTTCTGGTCGCAATCGAAAATACTAAAGTGATTGTACAGTTTTTATTTTTATTAGGAAAAAATTTAAGAGAAGTGACTAAAAAAATAAATCAAATAGGCCCTTACAATCCCTTTGTTAGTGAAAGGAAGGAAATTTTATGAATGCTCTAGAAAGCGACCCTTCATAAACCAGAATAAGCCTTGCAATTGACTTGTTAGTGAAGTTCTGATACTAATAATTTAGCCAGGGTCCCATTTGAAGGTTATATTAGTTCGCTTACAAAACATAGAATATCTCCTGCATAAGATCTTGTTCAGAACTAATAATTGGTGCCATTATATACTTATTGCAGGTCATATCCACTAGTTGTTCACCCAAGATTGAGCTTGATCAGAATTTTAGGTATGATATATTTCTTACTCCTCTTATTATGTTTTATTTTATTTGTTTATTTATTAATTTCTAGATTTTAATGCTCTATAAGTTTATATTACCTAGATAGTTAGTTCTAATGCTCTTATTATGTTTTATTTTATTTGTTTACTTATCAATTTCTGGATTTTAATGCTCTTATTATGTTTTATTTTAATTGTTTATTTATCAATTTCTGGATTTTAATGCTCTCTATCATGGATCTATCATGATTATGCATATATTTTTGTTTTCCTTCTTGTGTACCTCATGTTTATATGGGTTGTACCCTTGTTTTGGCGCCTTTTAATGATATTTTACCACTTCCCCCCTCCCTACCAAAAAAAGAGAGAGCCTATGCATCAAGTACATATATTTTGTTTTGCAGATATTTTTTTTAAAGGACCATTTGTTTTTACCAGTAATTGGCCTTGCATGTGTTTTGTTTAATTTATCCAGAGACAGCCTCATCACTTTGTTCTCTCATTTACCAAAATTTGTTAGATAAATGAAAATTCTTTCTCCACAAAGGGAGTGGAATGAAAATTAAATTTGATTATACAATTTTTGAAATATAATTCACTGGAGGCTGGGGATTGATGGATGAAACAATTCTGAAAACGCTGTTCATGACACATTTTATTCGTTTGTGACTTTTTAAAATGTGTCAATTATGTGTGCATGAGCTGGTTATCACTACAAGAAATTAGGCTATTCCACCGTCACAACTCACAAAGCTCGATCTTTAGTTCTTCACCTCTTCTGTTCTTCTCAACGGCGCCCTGCTCTACTACCTAATAGCAACCTTTGGAAGGTTTCTTCCGTTTCCAGCCAAGCCAACCTCCTAATCTCAGTAGAGGCAAGCAAAATTTCTTTCGTACTTTTCCTGTTTGCCATTTTTCATGATCCTCACCCTAGTTTTTTCTAGGGTTTTGAAATTACAAAAGGCCTATTGAAGGGGTAAATTACAAATCTGGAAAAGGCTTGTAATCTCCAAACAAACATGCTCAAAAGATTGAAACAGGGAATAGAGCAAGTTATAACAATCTTAGATCACAAGTAGGCTTGAAATATCTTAAACCCTAGTCTTCAGTTAAATCACCTGAAACTTGAGTTAATTCTGGTTCTTACAGCTTCACATACTCACAATGCACTAACTCAATTAGATACTCTAGTTCTTTCAACAAGAGACACAGTTGTAGTGCACAATAAGTGCTAGGACAGAACTGACATCAGTTTTACACTTGAATTTTGCACAAGTGAGAATAAGCAGGTCTATCTGCAATGTAGGTGAAAGTAGGCCTTGATTCAAGTTCCCACAACACTAAATAAATGAAACTTGTTCAGAATGATACTCTTCAGTGTATAGTAAGTTTACTTCAAATTGCAGCTCAAAATAAGTCACAACAAAGTTTGAGCTGAAACTTTGTTCTTAGGGACTAAATCGTAATTTTACTTCCTTACAGCCTTGAACTTGATTCCAAACACCTCAATCCAGTTATATATATATGCTCAGAAGGTAATCACAGCAAAACTAGCAATATGAATCAACTAGAATGAGTTTAAAACTTTATGTAGGCTATTTTATTCAATAAGGCTGTTTTGTTTGGTTTGAGAGTTC
The DNA here is from genome assembly GCF_030987335.1 of Cornus florida. Taxonomy (NCBI): domain Eukaryota; kingdom Viridiplantae; phylum Streptophyta; class Magnoliopsida; order Cornales; family Cornaceae; genus Cornus; species Cornus florida. The sequence continues at coordinate 28,235,647 of NW_026775580.1, read as the reverse complement.
AAAACCAAATACACTCAATTTTCAGTCTTGATCTTTGTCAACAGAGCTCTATAATGATTAAATATACTTGTTCAAAGCATAAACTCAACACATACAAGAAGTAATCAACATAAAACAGTCCATTAGAGGCTATGCACCAGAAAAGTAGGCTGAAACTGAGATATGAGTACTCATATTGTTTTCTGTGCAAAATTAGGCATATACCTGAGTTCTGCAGATGTAAATAAATGCACCAAGCTTGCTTCAACCATCACACAGCACTTGGAACCTCTACAACCAATTTTGACCCTTCAATCCAGCCTCAACATCAACATAAATGCATTAGAAAATTCTGCTTCACAGGTTTAGAAATTCTTCAGTGGATTAGTGCACTCTCATAGTGATTTCATAGATTAAATTAGCTCAGAACTTCAATTAATCTCTCTGAAAGTGACTCATCTCGAGCCTCATACTCAATGCAGCTCAATATATAAAAAGAGGCTCAATATTTGCACACATAGGTGCTGCTCTATAACAGTATATTTATACACTGAATTTGCTGCCCTAGTGTGAATAAGAATATTCCCCATTTAACCAATCATAGATAGGAATATATACAGAAATTATATACCATGAATGGACCAAACAATCCCTGTACAAGCCTAGCTTGTGTCACACCAACCACTTTTTCTGCAGCCCTCACAGGTCAATGAACAATGCTAAAATTTACAACAAAGAATTGTATTTCTGTGCATATTTTTCTCTCACCAGGACCACTATGCACGTGGCACATTGTTGTGAACCCTTTAACAGCCTTGAGATATCAATGTAGTACCAGAATTGCCCTTGGAATGATACACTTTGTGTATACAAGCTAAATGATGATATTCAGCAAATTTTTCTGAAGCAAAGATACAATGCACCTTCAGAAAATGTTTCCAATCATACACTGCAGTTTAGATTGATCAAAATACCCCTAAGGATGCAGCTGAGATTACATAATTGCCCTTCACTGATGACACTTGTCACTTTAAACCAGATGATACTTACTGTAGCCCTTGAAAGTGACCAGATGATGCTTGCTGCAGCCCTTGAATTTGTGATTCAACCTTGATTCAACCTTTAATATAATATCTGTAGTGCAATGTAGTATCAAAGACAAGTGTAGCAATATTGCTCCCATGTATAGAAAGACTAATATGCCCCTGTGTTAAGACTTGTATTCAAGAACAAACCTTAAGATAGGTGATACCATTTAGCCTCAAGATTAGTATTTTTCATTCAAAGAGAAAACCAGATCAACAGAATTCCACAGGAAAATAGTAAGTCAAGAAAGGCAAGAAAGTCAAGAAAGGCAAAACGAAGAAGATGAGGAAGTTGAAAGTCCTGAGGAGGGTCCTGCTATTCGCATGTACAAGGACACGCATTTTTGGGAAGAAACTGGATGGGTAAACGAGAGAGCTAAGCAGAACTACGTAAGTTTTTTTCCCCCTTTTTTACTTTCTATTTAATTTTCTTAATGTGTTAGTATTTCCATCTTGTTTGATAATAAGATTGTGTGTATATGTGTGGTAAATTAGTTGCAGTATTAGTATGTTTAGAAGAGGAGAATGTTTGGAAGAAGTTGGTGATGAGTTGTGTTTATATATATGTGGGAAGGAAAATAAAATTCATACGGAGAGGCACTAGGCAGGGGTAAAAAAACCATTAATTTTACATGGGCTATATTGTTAGCACAAAATATTTGTATAATACAATGTAACTGGAACATTTGGTTGTTGAGATATCACCATAGGGCATAGTGACCAAAATAAAGTAGACATGACTCATCAATACTTGAATTCTAAGAATGCTAGTTATCTTTCATAACATATTTTAAATCATTTACTATTTTAAATCAATTCAATTTAAGAATCCTCTAACTTAAAAGATAAATCAGCCTTATTCAAATTCCATTGTACACTTTAACTCTATGTAAACACTTTTTTCCGCCATTTTGACCCTAAACTACAAGCCCTTGTTTGGCTACATCACGAGAGAGAGTTTAGACTAAACTCTAAAGTAACAGTTGACTTTAACAACCTGATTGTTATCCTAGCAAGGAGATGATGTTGGTGATCTTGTACTCATTATGGGATGGGAGAAACCAATGATTACATTCCTTTAGGTGCTTTACATTTTATAGCTATAACCCTACCCTGATGCACCAGCACGAGAATAATTCCTTTCACAAAATCAGTTTAGGTTCTCATAATTAATTGGGTGTGGATAAGAGCAGAATATCATGTATCAACTTATGCATTCAGTGCTTTAAATTCAGTAATTGAAATTTTCCAGTGCTTAATTTTCAGCTTTAGTAAACAACACCTTAGTTGGTTTTGTTTTTGAAAATTGAATGAGCGCATTTTTATATATATGGATTTCTGGGTATATGGTTTTCAGTTTTTGCAGGTAAGCACAATAAATAAATAATTGCTATTTATTGAGTTTGTTGGTGAATTAGAAATTTGTAACTTTGATCAACATAGTTACCAGATTACAGATTAGATTAGATATACTGGATACCATGCTTAGAAGTGTATATATAATAATGTTTCAACTAAAAACAGGAGTTGTGTTTGTTGGTGGTTTGTGCGTGGATATGGATTTGGGGCCCTTGATCCAAATTAAATCAACTGTTCAATGAAACTTTAGGATCCCAGAATTGGATTATTAGAATGTTATTAGTGACATCCTTGATCGATTTGAGTATTCAAATTATAAGGACTTTAATTTTTCGGAAATAGATTATAAGGATTTTAGATAACATTTATATATATGGATTTTAGATAACATCTATAAGGTGTTATTCCAGTTAACTTTAACAATCATTTTCTATCTATAATATAAATGTTGTGGGATCCACACGACTATGAGGCCAGGCCAGCTTCCAAAAAAAATTGGTCAATTTGAAATGACTTCCATATTTAACTACGTATTTGAGTTCTAGATCTGAGAAAAGAGGCCCATATTATAACATTGAAGCACACCACCAAGGTGAGAATGTTAATTTTTCTCACTTAAAAAAAAAGAACCAATTCTAAGACTTATTAGAGATCTAAAAACAATGTCCAAGCCCATTGGTTTAACAAGTTGTGGTAATTTACTTTTTTAATATAGTAATTGTAATTTACTTTTTTAACATAGTAATGGGAATGCTACTCATCCAAATTTCTGGAGATTATGTGATTGAAGCCAAATCACTTTCAATAATACACACAACAAAGGCCACACTAATCAATGCTATATATGAAAGAAATACACATAAATGTGAATTCCATGATGCCGTCTCAATATAGTACAAGGAATAAAACCTGACCCCAGTTGTCTATTCTATAGTCTCTGTCACACAACTTAAAAATAAATAAATTTCTTTTTTTAATATATATATTGGGACAAGTTGATGAGCCTAAAATAACCTATCACTCATTGCATGGGTTCAAGTTCATTTCATTTGATTTTTTGAGTGAAAGGCTTCCAATGCTGATCCCAAATACTGAAAGTGCATAGGGTTAAAGATAAATCTAAGGCGTAGGCTCAGATTTATTGTAAATTGAACCAATAAAGTGCATAGAATAACTTCAAAATCTTGTAGAGTTCTACTGGCATCTAAAAAAAAAAAAAAAAAATGGGCATTGTATGTGATTGATTCTAATATAATTGGAATAAGAATCGGTGTTAGGGTTAGGGCTTACTTGACAAGGAACCTTTAATTATTTCTTTACGCCTTGTTTCGAACCAAATACTTATGGGATTTGAAATTAGAGTTGGGAAAGGAATTGGGAATAAAATGGGATTTGTAAAAAGGAATTTTAAATTCTGTCTAAATTCTTTTAAAATTCCACACATTCCAAATATTTGAAATCATATTTTAAATTCAATTATGATAAAATCCTTCCTATTTTTGTTTGCCTACATTGCCATGCTGCATTACATCAGGATAAACGGACTTGAAATTCAGGTGGGCCAAGTTGAACCTAACTTAATGTTTTTTAATATATAAATGATGTTCAAAAGTTTGCTACTGAATCTGGTCACTCTTAATGTTTTATGTATGTTGTTTAAGTTCCTTGTGTAATATTCTTCAGTTATGTTTTTGCTCTGTTGTGGTTTTGTTCTTTTTTATTTGTTAATCTCAATTTAAAATTAAAATTGCAATTTTAAATAACTGATTCAAAAAGTTTTTTATTTTTATTTTTTATTATAATGGGTTAGAAACTAGTCTATGTTTTGTGCTACTATTTTGCAAGTTAATTTTTATTTTGGGATCAATTTTGTTACAAGCTTAACATATACTATATTTATTTTTTTAGACCATAAAATTTGGTTAATTGATATGACAATTATATTTTTTTGTTTTAAACATATAATTATGCATCACAAAGTATATGGACATTATTTGATCCTTTTTGTGATCCTCACACATGCTTGTTAAAGTTTGTATCAGATCGTGATATTGATGTCTTTGGACTGAGAATTCTAAATGGAATAGAAAATATAAATTTGATGTCCTATATATATGTAAGATCCTTTTTTGACTTTCACTGAAAGAGCTTTAGCTAGCTCTTTTTCTTCCAAAAATGGAAGTGAAGAACGAATCTCCCACTCATTCCTATTCTCTATATACATACATAAAAAAACAATTCATCTTGACTTAGTTTATAGTTAATTTTTTATTGAGCTACTGATGTTTAACATTACATTCATCTTAATTTTAGGATGAAATGAAACAGAAGTTTTCACAAGTTTTTCACAATTCTGATGGTATCAGTCCTGTCATAAATGATGTTGAGATAGTGGAAAACCAATTAGGTATCAGAAAGGGATATCGTCGTGGGTTCGGAAATGGTTTTGTAGCTCCAAGCCATCAACGTGCATCCTCATCTTTTGAAGAGGCTTCTAGAAAAAGGGTAAAAAATGTTGAAGAAGATAATGCACAACTTAGAGAGAAAGTTACAAATTTGGAGGAGAAGTTGGATACATTTCAGCACCTCATTGAGCAGCAATAGCAACTCCTTCAGCAGCAACAACAGCAGCAAAAACAACTCCAACAACTCCTTGAGCAGCAACAACAGAACCAACAACCGCCACCACGATTCCACCAACAGCAGCAAGCCCCACCAAGCTGGTATCAGCAGCCGCCAACATGGTGGCAATTTCATCACCACCACAACAGTCACCTGAATGAACTATAACGATAATTATTTTGGTGGATATATTTTGGAGCTTTTTGATGGCTAGCTAGCTGATTTCTAACTATTTTGGTAGTGTATTTTTTTCCCTGCATTTTCATGATTGCATTCAGTTTAAAATGATATTTTAATTTTTGAGGATATTTGGAACCATTTGATGTTAAAGCAACTAGTAGATACTTTTAGCTCTTCTTTACAAAACTGGAGAATTTGTAGTTTCATCATGAGATTAAGAGCTTGTTTGTTGGCACCGTATTATGGTGGTAATTTATTTCTTTCTTTCTAAAATGATATTGTGGATGAATATACTTTTTAGTTTCCTTGTTTTGATATATAAGGTGGATGTGGTTTAATAGTATTTTTAGAAAACAAATCCGGTAGAGCAAAATAGAAAAATAATAATAATAATAATAATAATGAAGTATTAGGGACAGTTTATTACTGTCACAAATTTAATTTAATAATAATAATAAAAATTTATTAGGGACAGTACAAATTGTGCCTAATAAGTATGTATTAGGGACGGACAAAAAAACCGTCCCTAAAATATCAACTATTAGGGACAGTAAATACTGTCCCTAATAAATCAAAGGGGGACGGTCTTATTAGGGACAGTAAGTCCGTCCCTAAAGGTTGATTTTATTAGGGACGGAAAATTTTTACAGTCCCTAAAAATCATTTGTGACACAACTATTAGGGACGGTCAGATTTGATTATTAGGGACGGTCTTAGGGTTTTTAGGGACAGATTTGGCCGTCACTAAAAACCTAATTTCTTGTAGTGGTTATTCGATTCTTCTTTGTAGACTTCGCGTTGTGTCTCCTAATTCTAATGCTATGTAGCAGTTCTTAAGTGCTATTTGACAAAATTCTAAGACTTGAACAAGTTGTTCTTTGGGTAGATTGTGTATAAAGTAAACTTTTAGGGGTGCAAATATAATTTCTAATGCTAAAGGATTCAAATAAAATATTTTGACTTTTAATTCATATTAGGGTAAATAAGCAAACTACGCTTATGTTTGAGTAATATACCTTTGCTGCTAACACTTATATGTAAATTTTCCTATATATTATAACAACAAAACCATTGTTGCGGCCCTCCTGTTAGGTGAATGAGACCCAATAACCGTGTAGAATCTTTAGGCTTTTGTGGATGATCTTATTAATGCCATTTACTTAGTCAAAATACCTATAATTAATATCCCATATTTTGGTCTGTTCACACTTGATGTTTGTTATTTTGTTGTTATTTGGCTTTCTAGTTTTCTGGCCAACAATATTATTTGGCGATGTACCGAGTAGATTTTTAAAAAACAGAATCAGTTGACTCAGATAGAGATATCTCCACAACATGTGATGCATAAGGCCTCTAGCTCTGTGGGGCTTGAAACGTCCAGATCAAGTCAACGACCAAGACCAGTTCTTTGTCCTTGGGCTTGATAATCACTACCATATATATTTCAATTTTTCATTTTTCATATTTTGTATTATTTATTATACTTCTATTTATGAAAAATTGGTTTGACAGTAATGCTCCATTATGGGATAAAGTCATTCTTGTTACAGGATAATAATACTTGTGCTTCAATATTGCATAACATGAAGTATAATTTATTGGCCTATGAATAAATAATAAAGTATAATTTATTTTGAGTAAACTTGTAGTTAATCTCGAATTACAAGGAATTATAATGTCAAGAATGAAATTTAAGACTATATAGATAGATATGTAAGTTATGAGTTTAAAAATTATGAGATTGAGAGAGGTGTAGTTGGAGAGTTGATGAGTGTAAAAATTCTCAAACTCTACTTTATCCTTCATATTTTTGTAAAGATGTAGTTTATGGATTTTTAAAATAGAAAGAAAATAAGTGATTATAGTGAAATTTTATCTTATTCGTGTGTGTATATCCTTTTTGTGCAAAACCACGTTAAAATGTGCTTATGTGCGGAGTCTAATATTGAATGGAGTAGAAACTCATTTAATAGTTGTTAGAGGGGATTTTTTTTTTCCTTTTCCAATAATTGGGTTTTGGGGGCTTTCTCTCGACTAATTCATGAGATCCGTGCAAAGCAACTCTTTATACGAATCGAGTAAAGTTCGGACTATGTCCGCGATCGTAACCATTAAGGAATTGATTGTGTTTGAGAGGATTTAAACTTGAGACTTAAAAGCTCCGTTTGTTTGAGCGTAAAATATCGTAAAATATTTTCCTTGTAAAATGTTTTTTATGTAACACTTTTTCATGTAGAATGTTTTCTTTATTTTTTAGTGTTTGGCAAAACTTTTGAAATATTTTTGGTGTCTGGCTTTAAAAACATTTTTGAATTCAAATTAGAATTCTTATTTGAGTCACTGATTATTCAATTTTACTCATACTATCAATTGGTCCAATAATTTTTATACCAACAATAATAATAATTTGACAAGAAATATAAAAAAATAATCAATTAATTTTTGAAAAAATGATAAGGAAACTAAAATAACTCTATTTATCATTAAATGCAACAAGTGAGTTTTTTTTTTTTTTTTTTTTTTTTTTTTTTTTTTTTTTTTCACTTTACATATCACTTTTTAAGGTTTTAGAAAGTACTATTACATGTTAATCCAATAATATTAATAAAAATATATAATAATATGATCAATGCTTAAATGTTGCACATTTTAGCAACTAAGATAGAGTAGTTTAATCCATTCATCTATTTTACTTTCCCGTTTTAGTTCTAATTCGTGTTTTTTGTCGATTCACGTCAATAAAGTTCAAATGGGCTAAAAATAGTCTATTAAAGTTTTTTTAGAGTTAAGCAGAAAATCTGAAAAAACTTCAGAAAATTGCTTTATAGCATTCACGATTGATCGCAAATCTTTCACGATCGATTGCAAGCCACATCATCATTCGCAGCTATATCAGCAGCGGATAAGGTCGCCACGTTATCATTCGATCAATTCACGATCGATCGCAGACAACTACAATCATTTGCAATACCACGTCAGCGCCAGCTCAGCGGATAAGACAGCTAGTTGTCAAGATGAGATTGCCACGTTAGCTATGATCGATCGCAGATAATCATGACCGATTGCAGAATCCCACGATCGATCGTGACTGGCCTGGTAGTGAGCTGTTTTATTCCCAGCTTCGCCCGAACTTTACCTACTAAGTGGTTGCGGGATTGAATCATTTGGGGGTGTGTTTCTGACCCATTTTGGCTTCCAAAGGTCCTGTATAAAAGGGAAAATGAACCAATTTGTTAGGGGTTAGCTAATGTTACATAGAGATCAACTTTAGATATTATAATTCTCTCTCTAGATTTAGGGTTTTAGGGAAGAAAGTGGCAAGAATATCAAGATCTCTAGGGTTTCTACCAAGAAGACCAAGAGGAAGAATGTGAAGCTATGTTTGGAGATTACCTTTGAAGGTTCCAAAATCACATCCACCTCCTCCATAAGTGGCTAGACACCATCTTAGGGCTTGGATGAGCCCTAAGCTTGTTCTCTAAACCCTAGTCTTTAACTTTTTGGGGAATTAATGTTGTAAATGATACTTTAACCTTGTGTATGTAATGAATCTTGGATTTTCCTATGATTTCTATGGTTAAATTTTTCCTTATAATTCTCTAGATTGGTTGCATGTCTATGTGTGATTGATTGAGAATTTAGTAATGGCTATGCATGAATTCCACTAGATGCATTTGTTGATTAATTTGATGGATTATGCTTATGCTTGATGGATTGCTCTACATCTTTAGTTTAATTGCCTTAAATTCATTATTTTAACCTAATTGTAGTTTAATTGCAGTTCAATTGTAGTTAGGTAGGCAATCCATACTTGAATTTGATCATCCATGGCTTATTGTTGCAAATTGCATTATTCTCTAGATTGATATGTACTACAATTATTGATTAATTTATTGGTTTATGCTTAACTTGATGAATCGCACTACACACTTTGACCATGCTTGTAGTTAGGTAGATAATTCATGCTTGAATTTGATGGCCATGCTCATTATTACAACTAGTAGTCACATTTGATTTACAACATGATTTTTCCCCAATTAGTTGAAGGCATGTGGTTTAGTGAATGAGCTTAGTGGTGATTCATATGCCCTAATATTCCTCTCCTTTTTCTTTCACCCTAATCATTTTAGTTTAATTACTTTACATGTTTTTAAGTTCAAATTGTAATTTAAACAAACTAAACCAACTCTCTTTACAATCTCATTAGCCTTAAAGTTCGATTTGATTCCAACACGTGTTCAATTTCTTGGGACGATCCCAACTCGCTATGTTTCATTAGTATTAGTGTGTAGTGGTTTTATAAATGTAAATTTGACTTTCTAAACTTCCGAATCCACAATCATATGTTGACCTTGTGAAACGACCTCTTACTTGAGACTTGTCATAATAAAAGTAAATTGAAGAAACCAAAAATAAGAAATTGTATGATTGTTGTTAAATCAGAAATTGGCCTCGTGTCTCTCACACCACAATATGTATTGGGCTTATTGTCTTTTCTCATAACAATTGTTTTGTTTCTAGTTATTATATAGCACATGTAAAAGGGCTCCTCTCTTTCTCTCTCTAAAAACTGTCTTTATTAAAGTGCTCATTTCTTTCTCTCTCTAGACGCCCTCTTTCTCTTTCTAAACTCTCTCTAGACTGCTTTTTTGGCCATTATGTAACTCTTCTATGTACTTAATTGACGTTTTCGATACCATATGCTTTTGTTGAGGAGATCGAGAGTGAAATTGATAGGCTCGAAAAATGACTTTCGGATGATTAATTGGTAAGTTATTTTAGTTAAGTTTTGGAAAATTATTTTCTTCGGTAAAATTTTTTTTTTCAATTTAGGACTACCAAACACTGAAAAACACATAAATTATTTTAAAAAACATATTTTACGCTAAAAAAAAAAACAAGTCTTAATACTTCATGAGGCACTAAATTAAATAGTTATCTTCTTTATTATTGTTCGTATAGGTAGAAAAATGGTCTGGGAAACATGTTTTTTTTAGTGAACTTTTACAAAATGCCACCTCATTTAAAAATAATATTATTCCATCCCCTGTCTCTCTCTATATATACACATATACTTCATACTTCATGAGCCACTAAATTAAATAGTTACCTTCTTTATTATTGTTCGTATAGGTAGAAAAATGGTTTGGGAAACATGTTTTTTTAGTGAACTTTTACAGCATGCCACCTCATTTAAAAATAATATTATTCCATCCCCCGTATCTCTCTATATATACACATATACTTATATGCACTCACAAACATTGATATATATATATATATATATATATATATATATACACACACACTTATATGCACTCACAAACATTGATATATATATATATATATATATATATATATATATATATTCCTGGCAAAAACCACACCACCGCAACAAAGAGCTAACTAGAAATCTCCGACACATCCCGGGCTGGAATATCAAGTGGCACGGACGGAAGGATGCAATTGAAATCCATTGGACCCCGAGATAAAGATGCAAACGATTTATACACACATTATTTCTATGAATATATTTGTACACTTCTTCCTGGAGTCTAAAAAACTAAATATTTTAGCTAATCATCACCTTTTTTTTCTTTTCTTTTCTTTATGTGATTTAGGAATTTTATTTAACTCTTCTCAATTTTTATACATTTGTGAATTTTGTGTGTTGTATTGTATCTTTGCGGATCATTATTTATTTGTTTGTTATGCAAAGTATAAAACTCTCATGAGTGAGTTGTTGAGTATTATTGACATGATACTGGACCAATGGTCCAGATAGTTTCGGATGGCACGTGCCCTGTAGACCTATAATGACCTTACTATTCTAAAAATTACTAAAAAAAAATATAAGAATAAGAACATAATTTCCAAAGTAACGGAAAAACGGAACCTTAATATAATGTATGTCACGAATCAAATTGTAAGTATTGATTGTCGTCGTTCATCATCAGGAATTTTTTTCTATGCATCGATTCTACATTATAATTTGAATTTCTATGCACGTTAAAAAAATATATATTTTATATTATTCAATATGCCCTTTAAACAAATTTCGGACTTTGTCCCTGTATTTTTCTTTCAATTTTTCGTCTTTTATTTGGAAACAAAGTATGGAGTAGAGGCTTTTAATTAAAATTTAAACCACTAATAAAGTTGTCTGATTTAATCTAAGATTAAAAAAAGAGTTAAGTAGAGATTGCAACCAATATTTAGATATAGAGTGAAGACTGAAAATGGACAACCATGAGAGAGAGCAGAACGATGTATAAAATTATTCAAATAGACATCACGGATATTAAAATGAAAAGTGATGACACTAATATTATAAGTTGGGATAATATATAAGGGTGGGATAGTATAGAAATATTTAAACATTTTAAACGGCATATATGTACTTTAAAAATATTTATTGGATTCGGAGAGGTTGAATAATAAATCTGACCCGTCCCCATACAAATTGTAATTTTAAATACCATAACCGTCCCAACTCAATTTAAGCATTTACTAAATTCATATCATATAGAGCGAACTGAATGAAATTATCATCTCTAAGGACTAAACTCAACAAAGGTGGTAAGTATTCTTTGAATTTCATTATTAAATCTCTTCTATTGGTTGGAATGTTAATAATATAAATAAATAAAAATTTTAGGAAAGAAACAATGTAAAGAAATAAATTATTTTGGAGGAAACAAATCCTTTTGTGCCCTTTTCTAATTGGGTGACTGTTGTTAGTACTCGTTTGGATTCGAAAAAACGAGTGATGATTGAAGAACCAAACCACAATTCTCGAATGAGCACAGAAACTGACCTGGCGAAGCCACGTCAGATTTTCTTTATTTACGTTCCAGTTTTTAACCCCTACCACTCTCTAGTTTTTGTCCTTTATCTTCATTCCTTCAATGTTTCTCTCTCTCTCTCTCTAAGATTTTATGAAATTTCTTTTCAAAATTTTCTCTCTTCTCTGGATTCATTGCCACCATCTTCAATTCATAAATTCTAATCACCCCTGAAAACCTTTTAACTACCTAAGTCTTCTCTCTTTGGAAAATAGTTTGAGAGAGAGAAGACTTAAGTCTAAAAAGAAGCCACTGTTACCCATTTTAATGAAGTTTACAGATTAGGGTTTATGTGCAGAATCTTAGAGGGGTAAATTTTTAGAGAGAAAAAATGATTGCACAGAAGGAAAATTCAGACCCAAATCGTAAAGAGAGAAGGTGAAAAAAAATTTCACAAAGAGAGAGAGGAGGGATAAAATTTTAGATAAAGAAAAAGTTATGAGAATTTGAAAGAGAGATGGAAAAGAGATGATTCAGATTCAAATCTTAGAAAGAGTGAATAGAATGTCAATAAGAGAGAAAGATGGGTGAAGAATTTCAGAGAGAGAGAGAGAGCGAGAGAGAGATGAGTAAATCGTTGTCTTGGTAGAGAAAAAGTGAAAGGTATAATTGGAACATCAAGGATATACTCGTCATTTGCAGCATTATTATTTTTCACGGAGTAGATGTTGGGTACCCATTCGGATACTTCTTTAGTGTTTCTATCTTTTATTCTTAAATGAGTAAGTCGTTGGCTTCTCGCGTTTGTTGTTGACTCAACATCGTCTTATTTTTTTTTTTCGCAGTCTTTGTGGGACGTTGAGACACACCAAGCCTGTTTGACTTGTCTTGAAGTAGTATGATTTGGTCTTGTGTTGACATCTTCAGAAGCAAGAGCCCTGGTCTCAACTTGGCAATCGATTTTATGGGTTTCTTCTCCTCTTTCGAAATTCTAGGTCGTAGCTGTAGTGTGTTACATGGCTTTTCTTTCATTTGAATTGGGTTTCTTTTGTATAAATTTTTAATATTGAAACCATATATATATATATATATATATATATGTATGGTGATAGAGACTTGCTTACCAGCAACCAAAGGGTCCTGAAACCTTCCCTGCTTTGCTTTCCTGCCATTTGGATTTCTGGGTATGGTTTCTTACTTTGAATTTCCATTTTCTGGGTTTAGTTTGAGTACCAAACAGTAACTAACCACTTTCCCTTTCTTTTTTTACTTTGATATATAATTATTGTGATAGAAGGGAAATTCTCAAGCCCAAAACATAATTTGAATTGCTTCTGCTTCTTTCTTGTTCTTTTTTATTTTATTTTTTTATCTGTGATTGTGATATTGATGAGGTCGATTATAATGGGTTTTACCATTTTCTTGTCCAAATTATATGTTTTTGGGGCTTTTGGTTGGCTCAGCACCATTTTTTTGGATTATCTAGGCATGTTAATTTATTTTGTAATTTTAAGTATTGATATCGAATTATGTGATTTGTGGCTGGAAAAACTAAAAGAAATATCAGAAGTACGAAAGTGAAATAATTAAATAAATAAAAATGCTAAAATTTATAATTCTCCTGTCAATACTCCTCACAATCCCAAGTTCTGCTCAAAAGACAGTGATCACTTTTTTTTATTATTATTTTTTTATGTTGTTAAACATGTAAATTTTATTTTTTTGGGTAAGAAACATATCAATTTATATTTCAGATGCATCAGGAAAAAATAAATATATATATATATATATATATATATTTCAAATGTTTAGTGACTTCATGTGATTGACTTTTTCTTTGTTTGTTCTGGTTTAGAATTTTTACTATGATTTTTTGAGTGCTGTATTCTGTGAGGAACTCTGACCTCGAATAATTTGATTTTCAGTCCAAATGTGCAGATCTGCGATCCTTTGCTAGAATATGCAGAATGAAGTTGCTAACCATTGTTATACAGTGAAGGTAAGTGTTAATTTTTGTATATAATTTGTACCATATAATTTAAATTACCTTGAAAATCGTACTAGCAATTTTAATAGTACCTCGTTAGCAGATAAGTGCGTTAGGCACAAAGTTAATCACCTCACGTCTGGATGTGTATAAGGATTTTATATATATATGACGAAAAATGGTTACTATCATTATCATTTATCATCATATATGATGGCTGCAGGTGCATCGTCTAATTTGCCTAGAGCTTAAGAAATCCATTGATAGAATCTCACAGATTTTTTCAGCCATTGAATCTGCTCGACCAGGATGTGCATCAGGGATACCGACCCTCTGCTCATTACACCTTGCCATGGAGAGAGCCATGTCACTTATCCGGCACTGCTCCGACTGCAGTAAACTCTACTTGGTATATAGGTTTCCTATTATGCATATATAAATTAAAATAAATTGATGTGCTTACCATTTTATTATTATTAAAAAAAAAAAAAAAAAACTGTACCATTATTGTCAACATAAGTCTGCGGGCTTGAATTTCTAATAAGTGGTAGAAAGAATGGCATAATATTTAGGCAATCTGGTCTTTTGGATTAATTTACAGCTGTCCAGTGAATTATAAGAATTCAATTATTATTTTCAATCATTATGCTCAGATTTGTTTCTTCTTTCTTATTAAGAAAAAATAAAATAAAATGGAACGTAGTTAGAATTTGCGAGATATTTTAGACTTTTGTTCCAAGTTTTTGTGCTTAATTCACACAGCTTGATTGCTTAATATCTTTTAAAAGTAACTTACCTCTTGATTTATGGGTTTTTGGATTCAGATCATTTATTATGCTGCCATATAGGTCATATCCATCACATTGTATGCACTATCAATCTTTTTCTTCAGCCACAGGTATCATATTAAAGCTAAAGACCCTATATAAGCTTTCTTCTCCAGCTGAGGTTCTTTATCCTTTTTCTTCATTCTTTTCATAATAGTGATAAATATCTAATTTCGCATTCGTGCCAAACACTGAATCCTTTTCCTCTAATCAATTTTCTTAATTCCTAGTAGGAACTGTGTTACTTAAAATGGTTGCCTCTAGCAACTAATATGCACTTTAATACGTTTATGGAATCTATATTAACCACTTCAAGCTTGTTTATTTTCGGAATTGTTTAGTATCTAAAAGCTAGTGCATCACATACTCCTTTTTTATTTATATAGATCTTACTAGGCTCCGTTTGTTTAGATATAAAATATTTTTCAGAAAATATTTTGGTTGTCCTAAGATATTTACAAAGTAAAAAAATATTCAAATTTAACAAAAATAAATTATTTATCAATTTTTGGCAAGTTATTTTATGTGCTCCGCTCGATGGACTCGACTTCAAAGAATATTTTACACCGAAAAAATAAAATAAAAGAATATTTTACCTAAAAAAAGAAAATATTTTCAAAAAAAAAATAAAAAAATTACGTAGAAACAAACGAAGTCTAGATACAATGTTTTGTCTAATTGCGTTTTCCAATGCATTATTTCAGGCAATTACTGGGGATAGGATTGTGTTGAGATGTGAAAAAGTACGAAAGGATTTGGAGCTGTGTCTAACTCAAATTCACAATATGGTCCCATTATTGTTGGCTACCCAGGTTTTTCCTACTCCATACCTTTCCTTGTATTATATGTTTTTATTATATAATTTTTGTAATTGTAAGCCAATGTCTATGCATTCCAAGGCAACATATTGTTTTTCAATAAGATATCTTTTGTGGGTAATGCGGTGCAGAAACTGTTAGATGATTTGATTGTAATTAAATTCCTAAATGACCTAGATGAGATTATTAGGTCAACTTGCCCAATTTTTATGATCGATTAATTTACCTAAGCATATGATCAATTAAATATCCACAATCACAAAGATAAATACTAAAAAGTAAAACAAGTAAAGTTAGAGAGATAACACTAGGATTTTAGCGAGGAAACCAATTGGAAAACATCGAGGATTTTTGCGATCTCCTGAGCGTTAACGATCCACTATGTATGAAGCAAAATACACTAAACTTTGACTCAGACTCACACCCCTTCTCTCTACCAAGACCCAATTTACTAAATGTCTCTGACTTTACGACTTCCCGTTCAACAACTCATGACTTCACATTTATGCCTCGAACCCTGTAGAAGGATTGTTGGTAGATTAACAACACTCCACAAGTGCTTTGATCCCTTTGAAGTGTGATTTAAAAATTTTCTTATTTAAATTTGAATTTGATGTAGAAGAAATAAATCTGTTTTTCGGAATTTTTGAATCTTCAATTATTCTTTAATTCTGATGAGATAGAGAGCGACACTACTAAATCACTTTTGTATATCTTGTGTGCTCTCAAAACAAAAAAATCAGATTTGATTTTCAGAAAAATATCTCTCAAAAGGCTCTCACAAAATAATGAATTTTTGTTTCCAAAAGCCATATCTCAGTGTTGAATGAAATAGAGATTATATAGAAGTTTGGAAGACCTAAAGATACTTGGAAACCAAGTCAAATTCGTGCATAGGTTTTTGGAAGGAAGCCTATACTAAATAGGAATCAAAACAGACCAGGAAGGTAAGCTACCAAAATAGATCTGAAGAACTTGAACTGGTTCAGGGTGGTTGAATCAGTTAGATCTGAAGAACTTGAACTGGTTCAGGGTTGGCCAGTAAGTTTTTGTGACAAATCAACTTTGACATTTGAACCGGTTCAGTGTGGTTAAACGAATTCAAGTTGGCCAGACTTGAAAATCACCAACAACTTCAAAAGTTGAACCTATTCCAAGATTCTTGAACTAGTTCAAGTTGGACAGAATGTAAAATCTTCTTAAAAACTTGTGTTTCAAACTTCCAAAACTTCCTAAGTGTTCTCACACACACATACCTTTCTAAAGCATTGTTCTCATCATCCCAGAGTGTTTTAAAGCATGAACACTTGAACTTCTTTAAATCGGCTTCCGATCTTCAATCTAGAAATTTTGAACCAAAATTTTATAACTCGATCGGACTTGTTTTGACAACGAAATTAGCCAATTTACAAAATATATCTCACAATCTCCCCTTTTTGGCAATTTCGTGACAAAACTCTAAAAACAACATGTAATCTACCAAAGCAGAAAAAACAAATTACAATGATTGTCAAAAATAAATAAAAGCGGAACTTTTCTTGAACCACATGAAGCTTTAACACTTGTAGCATCTCTAACCTTATCTTCACATTAGCTGAACAAAGCTACCCGTGAAGCTTAATAAAGAAAGATAAACACAAGTATAAAATAGCAATAAAAGTGATTTGGTAAAATTAGCGTACTCAATTTCAGAGACTAACTATCATTATATACAAGTCAAAAATTACAAATATGAAAAGAGAATAAAAATCAAATCCTTAAACAAAATCTTAAACATAAGCCTATAATGAAGACCCAATAAATCTGCCACAATCATCGAGTCAATCTATAGATATGATTTCCAACACTCCCCCTCAAGCTGGAGCAAATATGTTAACCAAGCCCAGCTTGACTATGGAAGACTGAAGAAGAGAAGGCCCAACAGACTTTGTGAACACATCTGCAGTCTGTTTTGAAGAGGGAACAAAAGTAGGATTAATGATACCCAATCGAACCTTCTCTCAAAAGAAGTGAATGTCTACTTTAATATGTTTTGACCTTTCATGTAACACAGAATCAGAAGCAAGCATAATGGCTGATTTATTGTCACAAAACAACCTTGAAGACCTTTCTCTACAAGACCCAACTCTCCCAAAATTGATTGAAGCCAAAGGAGCTCACAAGTACCTTGAACCATAGTTCGGTACTCAGTTTCAGCAGAAAATCTGGAGATAACTACTTGCTTCTTACTCTTCCATGATATGAGATGATTACCATAGAAAGTACAGAAGCTAGAGGTAGATCGTTTATCTGTTTTACGTCCAGCATGGTCTGCATTAGTAAAGCATGAGAGTTCAGATTGATTTCCTGAGGCATAGAACAGACCAAGGCCAGGGCATGACTTTAGATACCTCAAAATATGGTAGATTGCATCTATATGAGCTGAGCGAGGGGCATGCATGAATTGAGTAACACACTAACAACAAAGGTCAAATCGGGCCTTGTGTTAGTCAAGTAGATAAAACGACGTTGATACACAGATAGATCTAGAAGTAATTCACCTGACTCAATAGAAAGTTTGAGATTAGGGTCCATAGGAGTGAAAGCGGGTCAACACCCAAGCATGCCAGTATCTTGAAGAAGATCCAAAAAAATATTTCCTTTGAGATAAGGAAATTCCACGACGGGATCTAGCAACCTCAATTCCAAGAAAATATCGAAGGGGACCTAAGTCCTTCACATCAAAGGACTTTTGAAGATGAAGTTTCGCCTCAGCAATCCCTTAAGCATTATTATCTGTGATAATGATATCATCCACATATACTAATAACATGATGCAGCGACCATCATAGCGACGTCGAATAAAGCAAGTATGGTCTGAGTGGCAGCACACATAGCCCATGGATAGAACAACATCACTGAAATGACTGAACCATGCTCTAGGAGATTTCTTCAGATCATGAAGAGACTTCGGCAGCCGACATACCTTCTCAGCATACTCCCCTTCAGCTCGAAATCTAGGGGGTGGATCCATATATATAGTCACAAGTAAGTCTCCGTTAAGAAATGCATTCTTGACATCTAATTGATGTAGAGGCCAAGCAATAGGCAGCAGCTAAGGAGATAAGCAATCGCACAAACGTCAACTTTGCCACAGGAGCAAAGGTAGCACCAAAGTCTTTGCCCGAAATCTGAGTGAAGCCTTTCGCCACCAACCGAGCCTTATATTGATCAATAGAGCCTTATCGCTCCTAATTCGAGTTATTCGATACCCTTTCTCATTTTGAATCAATTGACAAATAGACCTGAAATTCACAAAAGCATCAGACTTCTATCGCAAAAAGGTAATCAATGTAAATCGAGAATAATCATCATCCATAACAAGCAAATATTTTTTTCCTCCAATGCTATTAGGTGTTATGCAACCCATCAAATCCATATGTATTAATTCTAAAGGTCGAATAGTGACTCTATGAAGAAGTCACTTATGTGACACTTTAGTTTGTTTTCCTTATTGACATGGACTACATATTTCATTCATAGGCATTTTCAACTTAGGCAAACCTCGAACAAGATCATTATTAGACAAATTCACCAAATCATTAAAATTTATATGACCAAGTCTTTTATGCCATAAAATTGCCTCATCAGTAACTGCAGAAAAACATATAAGTGAAGAATCTAAATAAACAACATAGCAATTATGTCACGCCCCCAGACCGTAATCCAGGTTGTGAACATAAAACATGATAAAGAAATGCTCGTACTCAGAATTGTCTGATCGAGCTATAGAACAATGTCCAAATATTTTAAATAAAACTTTCATGTCCATGGCTAATAATAAGAGAACCCCTTGGTTCAAAATCATTTTAAATAAAGTACCATGTCCCAACATGCATACACAAAGTCCATTTCCCCATGGCCATACAGTATATGAAAGTGTGAAAGAATTAACACAAGTTTCCTATTTTAAAATCCCATAATCCTTTAATCACGTTGCACAAACATACTTTGTTTGTAAAATATTTCATAATATACATCTTTGACTTAAAATATACAAAAGATGTGCTACAAAATAAAACCCAACATCCGTCTATGGCAATGGAGGAACATCCTCGACGACCTCCTGTCCGTAACCTGAAAAAAATGTATATATAATAGGAATGAGCAACCATAGCTCAGTAAGAGTTGCCTAAACCGCACTCCTTAATACCTCCGTGAATCCAAACAAAGAATAGGAATCAGAAAGGGAGTCGTACTAATCAGGGGAAATAATCATCACATAATCATGCTGTCTCATAAAACAGTCAACGCAGAATAATATAAAATGTCATATAAACAGAGTCACAACCATTCCCTTTTTATACAAAGTATCACCTCTCTAATTATTATAACTGTCAGGCCAGAGGTATGCCCCTGTACCACGAAAAGACCATCCATTTACCCTCCCCTACAACATCCTTTCCAACTATTACCTGACCTGGGCAAGTAAACAAATATATGAAAGAGAATAGGAAACATGATACTCCAGATAATAAACACATATATAATAAAAATGAAGTGTCATGAAATGTAACGACATTGCCAATGACACTTTCCTTTCCACACAACTCCATTCAAACCCCAATGGTCAAAATGTTAATGCAACCCGATACAAGGCAACTCCTTGCCGTCACGAGAAGAGGATAGGTCATTTGTCCCTGACACAAGGCAACTCCTTGCCGTTATTTGGGGCCCAGTGACTCAACCACGCGTAGGGTGTTTCCCTACGTCTTCTCTAGGTCTTATTAACTGCACGGACACAAGGCATCTCCTTGCCGTCCGCCTACATGGACACAAGGCATCTCCTTGCCGTCCGGTTCATTGATATACTCAAAGTTATTTCTTTACTTTTCAATCTTTACCCTTTTCTTATCTCAATATCATGCAATGCAAACCCATGCTAAATGAATTTCATTATAGCATACCATGTCAACCGTGTCGTGACAATTCTCAAAACAACACTGGGATAAGATGCCATGTATAATGAATACAATACAATTTCGTCATATGCTACCTTAGTATTTGCAAATCACCTACACACAACATTAACTTCACAAAACCCTTACCATCCCAGGTTCTAGGATTATAAAATCCATTCCCACATCCTCACAATACCATGCATAATGAATGCATGCAACCCACCACGAGATGCTATGACATTGCTATGGCAATTATGTACTCACATAAGACACTCAACTAGAAGGATAATTCTATAACTAGTCAATATGATGACATTCTCCTTCATTCCCATTAAAACACATTTAACCCTACTAGTTGATCACACTTATCTAATACCTCATGAATTATCATGAATAAGCTCAACAATTAATTGTTTTTCAAGTATCCTCAATGTCTCTTAAGAAATTACCATCACAGTTCTCAAATTCCACTTTCTGTAGAAAAGGCTCTAGCCTTGGGACTTGGGCTCGAGCACTGAACACACGAAGCTCGAGCCCCGGAAGTCTGGCTCGAGCTCCGAAAGTCTGGCTCGAGCTCTGGAAGCGAAGTTCCAGACTTCCTAATAACACGGCTCGAGCCCCGGCGTTCGGGCTCGAGCTCTGGGAGTATAGTTGCTAATTTTAGCAGGAGTAGTATGCACTAGAGAGATCATAACTCTCTCCACAAGTGGAATCTATGGCTAAAATTGGTACCGTTGGAAAGCTTACTTCAAGCCGGTTAGTTTAGACTCAAGAATCACCCAATTTGGGTTTAAAAGGAGGAAGTTATGCTCATTTGAAGTTCAGGTCGCAGTGCAGAATTTATGCAGAAACAGGGCTCGAGCTCTGGGCGCACAGTTCCAATTTAAACACTGTTTTTCAGCATAAATCAATAGGAATGATTCACCAAATGTAAAGGATGTACAGGTTAGACAATCCTACCTCAAGGGAGTTCAAACCCTTGGTACAAACACCTCAAAGCCACCAAAAAGGATGAATCAAATCACCAAAAGGATGAAAAAAATAAAGAACAACCCACTTCCTTGCCACAACCAACACCCTTTCTTTCCAAGCCAATTCTGAAGCCCAGTGATGAAAGAATGGATACAAATAATATATCAATGGAAAGCTCACTCTCTCTAGATCATTTTTCATTCACACACCATCCCCAAACTCTCACCACAAGCCTCTCAATTTTGGGCTTGAAGATGAGACCACCATGAAGGAACTAAAAGGAAGCAAGGAGAAGAAAAGAGGATTAACATGAAGAACCCTCTGCTGAAGTCCTCTACGTGTGGAGTCACTCAAGGCATGTCTTTCGTCTGCCATGTGGTTGCCAAATGTCAAGCTTACAAGGGTAAAGGGTGTGACCTTGCCAAATGACTAAGATGCCCTTACCTCTTCACTTAACCACTACCATGCCATTGTAACCTCAATGACCATTCTATCCGCACCAATAGGATAAATGACATGTAAAATAATTAAATACACTTGAGACAACAACACGGAACCCTAAAATCCTGGTGTGGGATCCACACGGGTCATTTGGCCCGAAAATCCAAAAATTATCCAAATGGCTCAACTAGCATCTCAATACTTCCCGAAATCAACGAAACATCTCAAATCACTATAAACCTTTGTGACACGCAATCCCATGCATGGCACACAACTCGAAAGAGTAAAAATGCTCAGAAAATCGGAAAAGTGAGGGACATCACAAATTATCAGAAGTTCTAGTTCTTTTCAGAATGCATTCACCTTTTTTATTAGTTACAAAACACCTTTGTTAAGTAAAATTGATTTGAAACTCCTCATCACAGATTTGACTAATACTCAACAAATTAGCAGCTAAACCTTTAACATATAGAACATTTTTTAACTCCCCAATTCTTGGAAATTTGATCTTACCTTTACCACTTACACTAGAAGCATTACCATCACCAAAAGTTTCCAACTGAGTATTCTTAAAAGTGGTAAACAATATTATATGCCTGAAGCAGTCACTATCAAAGTACCAACCACATGGACCTAGTGCTCTAAGTGCAGTGTGCATGGCAAGACATTTAAGACTATCTTTCTTTACCCAAACAATTTTACATTCATTATGCAATGATTTCCCTACTGTCCTCGGCAAAGTATCACAACACTTAGATGGCCTAATGATTCTCTTCTTCTTATTTGAACTTTTTAGATTTTTCAAATTCTTCCCAAATTCAATTTTTCTCTCTTGACACGACCTTTTTCTCCACAAAAATGACACGTTGAAATAAGTTTACAAGAACTAGTGATCACAGAAGGTTTGGTTTCAACTTTCACAAAAACTTCTTTAGATTTTTGAAAATACAAATCCTTTGAAGTTGAAGCCAAATTTTTGTTACTACTAATGTTCTTAACCACTCCTTTCAACTTATCAAATTTGCAAGTGTCAATGTCAAATTTCTGAAGAGACGATTCTGATTTAACAAACTCACTACTCAAATTATCAATTTTAAGTTCAAGTGATTTATTAAACCTATTTACCCGTTCAAGTTCCTATTCTAGAAAATCAACCTTATGAAGAAGATTCAAATTTTTATGTCCAACTTCTTCCAAATTTTTATTAGAGACATAAACTTCTAACTTATAAATATATCAAGTTCCGCAAGTTTCAACTTCTCTAACAAATTTTCAAAATCCTTTTTAAACTTAGACCACTCAATATGCATGCTTGTGACAGAATAAAAAACAAGAGGTAAAGCCAACATATCAATAGAAGATGAATTATCAGTTTTGATGCAAAAATCACAGCAAATCAACAAATATGATTTACTCAGTATGTTGAGTAACCCGCTCTAATACCAAATGTGAGTTACGCGATGCGGAAGCTGTTAGATGATTTGATTGTGATTAAATCCCTAAATGACCTAGATGAGATTATTAGGTCAACTTGCCTAATTTTTGTGATTGATTAATTTACTTAAGCAATATAATCAATTAAACATCCACAATCACAACAATAAATACTAAAAAGTAAAGAAAGTAAAGTTAGAGAGATGACACCAGGATTTTGGCGAGGAAACCAGTTGGAAAACCTCGAGGATTTTTGCGCTGTCCCGAGCGCAAACGATCTACTATGTATGAAGCAAAGTACACTAAACTTTGACTTAGGCTCACACCCCTTCTCTCTACCAAGACCCAATCTGCTGAATGTCTCTGACTTTGCGACTTCCCGTCCAACAACACTCCACAAGTGCCTTGATCCCTTCAAAGTGTGATATGAAAATTCTTTTTATTTGAATTTGAATTTGATGTAATAGAAATAGATTCGCTTTTTGGAAATTTTGAATCTTCAATTATGCTTCAATTCCGATGAGATAGAGAACAACACTACTAAATCACTCTTGTATATATGTGTGTGCTCTTAAAACAGAAAAATTAGATTTGATTTTTTGAAAAATATCTCTCAAAAGGCTCTCACAAAATAATGAATTTTTGTTCCCAAAAGCCATATCTCAATGTTGAATGGAAGAGAGATTATATAGAAGTTTGGAATACCTAAAGATACTCGGAAACCAAGTTAAATTCGTACATAGGTTTTTGGAAGGAAGTCTATACCAAATAAGAATCAAAACAAACCAGGAAGGTAAGTTACCAAAACAAATCTGAAGAACTTGAACCAGTTTAGGGTGGTTGAACCAGTTCAAGTTGGCCAGTAAGTTTTTGTGTCAAATGAACCGGTTCAAGTTGGCCAAACTTGAAAATCACCAAAAGCTTCAAAAGTTGAACCTATTTTAAGATTCTTGAATTAGTTCAAGTTGAACATAATGTAAAATCTTCCTAAAAACTTATGTTTCAAACTTCTAAAACTTCCTAAGCGTTCTCACACACTCACATACCTTTCTAAAACATTGTTCTCATCATCCCAGAGTATATTAAAGCATGAACACTTGAACTTCTTCAAATTCGCTTCCGATCTTCAATCTTGAAATTTTGAACCGAAATTTTACAACTCGATCGAACTTGTTTTGACAACGAAATTAGCCAATTTACAAAATATATCTCACATCTTTATCTTACACCTTCAGGACCTGCTAATTGATCATGTCTTTTTTTTTTTTTTTTTTCGCTGACCAATCCTTATTGTCCTCTCTCTGAGCTATTCTATGAAAGTTAATCCGGATCTTGTATAATCTTTATCACATAACATTGCTTTGAGTCTTACCTTTTGGTTATGAAATGAAGGGCGATGAGACTTGCTTCAAAATTGTTGAACCATAGATGGTTTAGTAATAGCATAAGTTTCTTGGAGTTCAATAAATCAACTGAGTGGAACCTAAGGTATCCATAGTGTAGATGTTATTGCAGTGAAGAAGGGTGATGAGACTCGCTTCGAAAATAAGTAACTTATTGATCTCTTTGCAAAGTCCTATCTGATTTGCCAATTCAATCATTTAACTGTCGCATTTCTTTCCAGGGTAAATCAACTTGGTAGTGGTCACCTTTTAATTTCATGGAATTTATCTTGCCAAATAGCAATCTTACACTTGACATTCAAAATGGTTGATCTCTGCTACCCAAAGGGGAGGCAGAGAGTTTGAGCCCATCTAGGGGCAAATATTGTAGGTGTGTGCGTTTGCTGAACTTTTGGAGGGATAAAAAAAAAAACACAAACTTGTAGACATTTGTAATGCTATGAAAACAAGGAATGATTTCACTTTTTGGATGAATTCTAAAAAAATCACTAGTAATTTTTCTCATCATATAAGGAGTACACACCACTGATTGGCTGCGGTTCCATTCTCTTTATCCTGCTTGTCCTTCTGGCTGCTGTAAAGTTTAGTGCTGCATACTTTGTTTCCAACATCCTTGTTTTAAAAAGGAATCTTCAATTTCCCCAGGCATCTTTAAATTTTTATCTTTGTGATCATTGTTTCTCTTAATCGTCTTTGCTAAAGAAATGATGACAAAATGTTGTCTGCAGATATCTAGAATTCTTGATGATCTTAGAGCTGTGACTTTTACTGTGGAATCCTCTGAAGATGAGGCTGGGAAGGTTTTACTTGAATTACTCCAGCAGGACATAGTTGCATCAAATTCTATTAACACGTCTGAATTCAAGGCTCTTCAACTTGCAGCTTTAAGGCTAAATATTACGTCCCCTGTAGCTCTCCTAATTGAGAAAAGGTCTATCAAGAAGCTACTTGAGAAAATCCAAGATACAAACCCCACGAAGAAGAAAATCTTGAAATACCTCTTGTATCTTCTGAGGAAATATGGAAAACCCATTACCCAAAATGGACGACCCCTCAATCAGTCCATCGAGCCAGAACTACAAGTGGATAATGCAAGTAAGGAGGATAATGCAAGTAAGGAGGATGAAGCGGACCTGTTCGATATAGCTGACCCTCCTGAAGAATTCTTATGTCCTCTCTCGAAGAGACTGATGTATGATCCCGTTATAATAGCTAGTGGGCAAACATTTGAAAAGGTGTGGATAGAAAAGTGGTTTAATGAGGGTCGCACAACATGTCCAAAAACTCATATGAAGCTGCTTGACTTGTCCCTCACTCCAAATTTTGCAATAAAGGACCTCATTTTAAGGTGGTGTGTGAAGCATGAGATCACTATTCCTGATCCGTGTTCACAACCCACTTCTGCACCTCTTCGCTTGCAGAAATGTCCATCTTCCAGTTCCATTCTCAGCCTCGGCAGTTCTCTAAACGAGTTGCGGCTTCAAACCAGCAATATATCAATTCGCTCTTCAGATACTACTTTTGGTTTAGGTTTATCAGATTACAACGATGGTGATAAATTCAGCTTTGATCTCCCTCGTATGAATGCAGATTCTCAGAGAGTCCAACCTTCAGCAAACAGCCACGGCACTTACTTAGCCTCTCTCTCCAAATTTGCTGCACTCTCACCAAAATCCCGGCACAAAGCAGTGGATGATGTGAAGAACCAACTGAAAGACAACCACCCAGGATCTCATTTTGTGTTATCTAACAGTTGCATCGAATCTCTAATTATATTTTTAAAAGATGCACAAGACTTGCATGATTCAGAAGCCATGAGAGATGGAGCACAGTTGCTTTTGACATTTTTGAGTGAAAGGTAATGCTTCTTTATGAGTTGGCATAGATACCAATTCTTTACCTTTGTTTCCTTTCCTTTTCTATTTTCCTTTTTATTTTTTATTTTTTTAATAGAGATGGAGGCAGAGCTTCTGGACTGGACCTCACCCTTACAATGGATATGCACATGTCACATGAAAATCGTACAAATAATGTATCGGAAAATGAATTAGAAATTGTGTAGGATTCTGGTTTATCAGAAAATCACTATGCACAAAAGCTTAGCAGCTATGAAATTGGCCAAATGATTATATCAATCCCTGACATGGTAATATTGGTGTTAGAAACAACTTTTCTTAGAATCAAACTGCAATCAGAAATAAAGCTCAAGCAACCGGGCCATGCTGATGACTTTAATATCCTTATTGATAAATACTTAAGCTAGATAGGTTTCCAGAGTTATAAAAATTGTCATTTGAAGTTTGAGGTGGTTGCCTCACGCTGCGAGAGAGGCACATAGCTTGCTAACACTGCTCTAGTCAGATCTATAAGCTGTACCTATATCAAAGGGTATTACTCATATCGAATTGCATTTACTTTTATACTTATATAAATTGTTTATTCCATAATATTTCCTCGATCTGTTCCTGATCTTGTTAAGTGTTGACTAGATGCAAGCTCATGCTTTCCTTTTATCGTGATTTTTGCAACTCGTGCAGACTTTTTTTAACATGCTAATTGAATTTCTTCTTTTTTTAACAGAAGTGAAACGACACCTTTGCGAAAAAATGAAATTTACGTATTGTCATCGTTTCTCGATTCTGATATCAGTAAAGAAGCTCTGGCTATCATAGAAGTTTTGTCTGGTCAACAGCATTACAAGTCTGAAATCGTGGCATCTGGTGTTCTTCCTTCCATCTTAGGAATCCTTGAGAACCCCAACAGTGAATTCCATCTACTTGCTATGAAAATACTTTGCAACTTGTCTGCAGATAGTGATGCTGGCCACCACATGCTATATCTAGATTACATCCCCAAGTTGTCTCCTTTTTTGGTTGATCGCGCTTTTGCAGGATATTGCATCAAAATTTTCAAAAACATGTGCAGTGCCGAGGAAGTAAGGGCTACAGTTGCTGAAAGCAAAGTGTTTATTGCTTCCATTGCAAAACTGTTAGAAATTGGCACCAATGAGGAACAGGAACTTGCTTTGGATGTTCTGCTTTCTTTAGATTATGAATGCGCAGAGTATTGCCAACTGATCAAGAAAGAGAACATTATCCTATCATTAGTCAGTATATCTGTCAATGGGAATGCCAGGGGGAGGTTGCTTGCAAAAGAATTGAAGCAGCTTCTGAGACATTTCAAAGATGGCCGTGTTCAAGAAGGTGCAAAATCTGGTTTAAACGTTGACATCTCACGAGAGGATCACCCAAAAGAATATAAATCTTGCAAGGCATCAGGAATACTGGGAAGGACAATATTCTCGAAACGCAGGTGATTCACATTGTTCCTCTATTTGGAGAAAAACAGTCGCCATGCCGGGAATATGTATCCTTTTTGAGAAGAGGATGAGTCTTGGCATTGCACATCAGTTGTTAAGTGATTGTGTTCAATGATTATATTGATCCCCAGTATTTAGTTTAATATCAGTATCATAGGAATGTACGGTCTTGCTGCATTTGTAGTAAGTAGCAAGCTTTTGGCCCTGTAGATATACATGCTTTATGACTTTTTGGTTACTCTCTCAAATAGTTTAATCCTACTTTTCTCAAAAATACTTTATGTACATGGATATCTATATTTGTGTATATATAAATCTCTATTTGATGTGGTTATGGATTACGGGACGTTGACATAGTCACGTCGACGTCGACGTCGACATCATTTGGACGTGCTGTAAACATATTTAGGAAACTTTACACGCTTAAAAGACATCAATAATAATTAATAAACATGTAATTGTAAATACCTGTAGAAGCCAGTACCAATCGGGCACCAAGAACCAGAAGAATGGACAACCACCAAGATTCAAAAGGATGTGCAGAAAAACAATGCTTTTGGTTGATCTTTCAGTCTCTGCACTAAAACTCATGTGTCTCTTTAATGGAGCAAGACTACTAGAAACGAGCTCAGTGTGAGATAAAATCCCTCTCATCAAGGGATCTTTATTAAATCACAACACACCCAAAGTAATGGGATCACAACAAACTAAGGTAATGTGACTTATGTTTAGCATTATAGGTACCAGTATATAATGCCAATAAATATAAATCCTATTCATATTTCATGACACATGATTACATACGATTAAGGTACACCACAACCCATATATTCAATAATTACAACTGCATTAGGTATTTTGAAATCTATATTTGGTTTCAATTCTCAATCCCGGATTTTCATAGTACTAAATGTTATTCAAGCCCAAAAATTCTTACATTCTCTCGCTTGGGCAAATATTGATTACAATATATATATAGTAGTAGTGATCTCTTACTCCCGCTAGAGTAAGAATTTTTTTTTTTTTTTTTTTAGTGACACATTTCAAACCCACCTATACGCTTTCCTTTTAATACAAAATCAATATCACTATTTCTACTTTCTAAATTTAATATTTATCAAAATCACTAATTACAACAATAAAAGGTAAGTACCAAATAAATTAAAATAGAAATCGCTTCACCTATCCAACGTCTCACCACCACTAATTGAAAATTTTGTTTTCTTTGATGTCTTTGTTGTTACTTTACATATTAGCTGTCTTTTATACCTTTTTTACTTACAAAAAAAAAAATTATGATAGTGAAAAAAAAAATTTATGATAGTATAATAATAGCAGTATTAAAGAAAACAGTTAGAAAAACAACTAATTTACAAAGGAAAAATAGTTTGAATTTCTAATTTTTAAATGACATGTATTTAGGGTAGTATATAATAATTTAAATTGCAATATATTAAATTTTGAACAATGCTTGCCTCTGGTCGCATAAGTAGGAATGTCCTTTGGACCCTGACATGGACCAATAAAAATATGACATGTGTCAAAAACGTTTTAAAATAATTAATAAAAATTACTTGAGATTTTCTATTGCAAACCCTTCATATTGCAATCTGTTTACAGAAAAGCTAAACAATTAGCCCAAATATGGTAAATTAACCACAATTATAAGACTCCAATTATCAATGGAGTTTAAGCAAATCATTTTGGCTCTAGATTGCAACAGGTGGTGATAAATCTCAAAATTTTGGATACCACTAAAGTTATGCGTATTTATTAATTGGTTAGCCTATTGAGTCATTCTGGAGATGGGGTTGCAACAGAGATGGCAGGCAACGAATGTGGTGGCTTGAATCATCTCTAAAGATTGAATGTAAAAGATTAGGGTTTGGGAATGGAGAAGGTGGCAAGCAGTGGAGACCGGCAAACAGTGGAGGTCAGTTGGCAGAAGAGAGGATTAATAATAGGGTTTCAGAATTGGGGATCGATGGTGGACATCAATAGGGATTTAGTGGGAAGAGAGAGAAATCGTGAGAGAAAATTCTCTTCCTTTTTGGATGACCCGTGAAAAGATCCGAATGATTCAGGTTTAATTTTTAAATTTTTTTTTTTTGGACACATGTCATGTTATTATTAGTCCATATAAACATTAGAAGGAGAGCTCTACTTATGCGGCCTAAGACAAGCTTTTTTCTTAAATTTTTGATGGGTGAAGTGTTGTCCAAATCATATGTTACCTTAAGTTGATCAAATGGATAAAAAAATAGAGATTTTATTTTTAATTTTTATTTTATTTTTTAGTCGATGTTTTGTATGTCAATAGTGTAATTTTTAATTTCTTTTTCACACTCAAATAGATAGGCAATGTCAACTTTAGTATTAAGTCATGGATGCATTTTTCTAACACTCATAATTTTTTTAAAAGAAAACAAAATTCGGATTAGTGGTGAGATGTGATTTCGAGAGGTGAAGATATTTTTATTTTTATTTTTTTAGTACTTACCTTTTATTGTTATAATTAATGGTATTGGTAATTCTACATTTGGGCCAATGAGGTTTTGAAATGATAATTTAGTAATAGCAAATTGCTATTAATTTTTGTGCCTATTATGTTATTTAAGATAGTCAAGGTGTTGAGTTGATTTATTGTGATTAAATATGCATGCTTTTATTAGCATTCATTACATTGAGTATAATTTTACAAATGGTTTTTGGTTGTGCTAAGTGGATGGTATTGTAAGACTTGGTTTCGAAAACATGTAATTATAATTATTTATGTTGCCTTATAGATCTTGTATTTGACAAAATGCTTACATGAGGAACTTGCCATTGTTATAAAGGTATACTATGCCTAAGTTGTCATCATTGCATTATTGAGAATGCCATGATAGTGGTTGGACATTTGGGCATGATCCGCGTGGATAGAATTGCTTATGTGCGCTTGTGAGGTACAAATTGATTATTTATCGATATGTGATATCTTGTGGAATTGGATGATGATTTTGGAATTCACGTGGGACCTTTTGATACTTGGGATTGCTAGCGCTTCGCACTAGTGGGTGAAATCAGGGTTTCCTCAACTTAATAATGGCCCTTAGGTTTGTTCCTTGCGGTTTAGTAGACCGAAAATACCGAAGCATGCATCAGGTATGTCCGGGGGTGTGCATAGGTTCCCTTTTATTGATTTCAGATCTTATTTTTAAGTTGGCATACATGTATAGTTGTAACTTGGTTTATTGTTTATATATCCAATTCTTGTTTTATTTTCAAGTTGGCATCCATGTATAGTTGTGACTTAGGTATTTGTTTATATTTCATTTGCTATGTATATGTTTACTAGAAATAAAATGGATATATGGATATGTGGATGTTCAATTGTTGGTTAAGATAATGCCTTTAGGATTTTCCCAGAATTAGACGTTAGGGAGCATGTCCCTTTGCACTGTTTGACATGGGCTATTCTTACAAGGCCAAGGGAATGTAGTTTGTGTATCTACCTAGCATATTTCCTACTGAACATTGTAAGCTCACCCCTCGTTGATTACCCCTCGTTGATTACCCTTTCAGCTATTGAGGATGCAAATTGAGGCATATGGATATTCGTTGCCATGTTATATTGTAACTAATTCGGGACATTGTAACTTGAGTTAATGTGTATCTGTGATTAGTGTAATCTTACTTTTAATATACATTTCAATTTAGATAAAAGTTGATGTAATTGGGATATAAGGCCATTTCTTCTCAATGTATGAATTCCATCATATCGCACACACCAATAAATGTTGCACACACAATTATTTGGTTCACAATTGTCCTAGCCATGTTTTTTATGTCACGAGTTAGCTTGACACATCATTTTGACCATATGGACATTACCCCAAGGTTGTTAATTTAATGTTCATAGCTTATGCATATCCTTGTTGACTTTTTAAGTTTGATTCATACTCATTCATTTGCCCATTTCACTACCTAATAGGATTAGTCCATGTGTGGGATTGGAAATGTGAGGTTTTTGACTCATTTTAGGTTTAATTTTTGCTCTCAGCAAAAGTTAAACCAGTCAAGTGCAACTGGTTTCATTTTTTGACGAATTTTTTCTCTTAGCCAAAGTTGAACCGGTTGAATTTTCAAGTGCAACTAGTTGCACTTTCTGGGCACATTTTAGTTTGGGAAGGTTAACTTAATATAGCCACAACTTGTTCATTTGAGATCCAAATTAGGTCATTCTTGTTCTCAAATTGACCATCTTGAAACAAGCTTTTCAATGGTACCAATCTCATTCAGAAATTTCAACCATGGAAGGAGTTATAACCATTTTAGTAAGGGTTGGTCATGTTTTCCATATGTTAATAAAAATGTCAGTTTGTATCGAAACCATTCCTTTAGGGCCTAGAACCTCATGGGATGTTCATAAGTGTTTGGTATGATGTTAATGAACTTCATTTTATTCATATTTTGGGTTACGTTATCCATGTAGGCTAATGTGGGCTTTAGCTTCCGCATTTGCGATCATTTTTTTTTATCCTTTTATCCTTAGCTTTTGTAGTTGTAGTCGTGCTTAAGTCTTGTTGACTTTGTTTGAGATTCTTTTGTTGTCCTAGAGATGGTATTTGTCTCTAGTGATGATTTTATTCTTATTTGCTTCCGCATTTGGGTTTAGTTTTCGGGTTGTTCAAACATTCTTAGTTAATGCAATGGATCATGGGATTTGGGGTATTACAAATAAACCTCCCATTATCCAAGTATATCAAAAGAATTCACCAAACCTATATTGATTACATGATTTTTGAATAACCCAATGGGTAAATTTTTGGTTAGTGGGTCTATTCTCATTGCTTTAGTCTCTATGTGGTCAATCACAATCTGCCCTTCCATCACTTTCTCCCTTACAAGCAAGTACTTAATTTCCATATGCCTTGCACCAGAAGATATCTTAATATTTTTGGAATAAAATACGACAAAGCCATTATCATAAAACATCTGCATGGGCCTAGAAATTGAGTCTAATACGCGAATACCTTTAATAAAGTTCTTTAACCAAATACCCTGAGAAGTGGCTTCATAATATGCTACGAACTTAGCTTACATAGTAGATGAAGCGACACATGACAGTTTAACACTCTTCCATGAAATAGCACCTCCAACCAATATAAATACATAACGAGAAGTTGATTTCATATCATCAGGACAACTTGCAAAATCAGCAAAATAATGCTCAGAACCAGGATTAACTTGAAATCTCGCATGCATATTAACTGTAAATGTTGTGTCTGGACGAGTACATACTTGAGCATACATTAGGCTATCAATAATAGAAGCATAAGGCTTATTATTCATTGCTTCCTTTTCTTTATCATTTTTGAACATTCTCCTAGGTTAAGTTTGTCACCCTTTTCAATAGGAACTTCCTCAGGTGAATATGTATCTATATTAAACCTCTTAAGTATATGCTCAATATAAGTTTTTTGTGATAGCCCTAATAAGCCACATGATCTATCCCAATGAATCTCAATGCCAAGAACAAATAAAGCCTCACCAAGATCCTTCATCTTAAAATTTTGGGATGAAATAGTCTTGGTTTCCAGAAGTAGAGTTACATCACTACTAGCTAACAACATGTCATTGACATAGAGAACAATGAAGATAAATTTTCTCCCACTCATCTGGAGGTATATGAACTTATCAACAATGTTCTAAACAAAACTATAAAATGTTACCACACGATCAAATTTTAGATATCACTACCTCGATGCTTGCTTCAACCCATATATGGAATTCTTCAGTTTACTCACCATAAGCTTCTTCCTTTCATCTTCAAACCTTTCGGGTTGCATCATATACATTTCCTTATTAAGATCCTCATTAAGAAATACTATTTTAACATCCATTTAGTATAATTCTAGGTCATAGTGCACTATCAGTACCATTATAATTCTAAAGGAGTCTTTTGAAGACACGGGAAAAAAGTCTCATAGTAATTAACTCCTTCTTTTTGGGTAAAACCCTTTGATATTAATCTTGCCTAGTAATGCTCGATATTACCACTAGAATCTTTCATTGTTTTGTACACCCACTTGCAACCTATTGGTTTGGAATCTTGAGGTGCATCTACTAGTTCCCAAACATTATTGCTGCTCATTGACTCTAAATCAGGTTCCATAACTTTTAACTATTTATTTGATAAAGGACTCAAGATTGATTCACTAAAACTAACTAGATTATTTAATTTTCCAATATTGAAATCACATTCCTACAAATAAACAAAAAATTCTTTAGGCTTTCTTGTTCTTTAAGATCTTCTCATTAGAATCTTTAAAGTTGGTTGAGGTTGTGTTCAGGCTATAGAAGCTCTTGATTAACCACAAGTCATGGAAGTAATAGTAGGAACCACTGTACGCTCTTTTTCTAAAGTAAACCTGTGAGAATCTGCACTCCCACAAACATTAAAATCTTCTATAAATGTGATACCCCCTAATTTCCAAGTTATGGGTTAATCGGGTCTATACTAAAAAATCAGGAGATATCAAAATAATTTTATGTTTAAACAAGCATAGAATACAAAATGCATAAATAATAATTACCCTAAAAGGAAAACCAAATGATAATTAATAAATCCTGACTATAAATGATCATTCAATACACTCCATCATTATAATAAATCTCCAAAACTGTACAACTCGAGAATCCCATAAATCAAGGACTCCTAAATCATAATCAAATATTCTAAAAATCTAATAAATAATATCATAACTAAAGACTAACAATAAATAAACACTGTACTATGAATGATAAGGATAGTAGATGACAGATGAAGTCCCCAAGCTATAGATCCTCAACCTTGAGACTGAAACCTCTAAGAACCTGAAAAATATAAACAACGGTGGGTTAAACCCATGAACAAGTCCTCTCTACTAAACCCCTGAAAACCGATATACAATCCATCTCTAACTAAAACTCATGCAATAGTTACATAGTCCATACATATATAAACACTAAGACGCTCACTGAAATATAGGGCAGTCTCAACCGGATAGTAGGTATCTCATGAAAAATTGTACACAAGGTGGTTAATAGTCCCCCTCTACCAGGGGCATACATCTCCTATATCCAGTTACTCATCTCCAGCAATATACGCCTCAGTCCTAACCACTGATCCCGAGACCTCAAGCTCGTATTAGGGTTCACATATAAATATAATAATAATATCATCAACGAATTCATATCTAACAATGGCACAATGTAGCATGTCTTGACTTATTAGTTAGCCCACCTACTCATCAAAACATCAAAGCCACATCTTAAAATTGCATAAAATATCGAGGAGACTAGCTTATTAACTATTTCATTGATTCCATCACAAACATACATTAAATCCATCTAACCATATCTAACATTAGTAACATATCAGTGTGTTTGAACATATTAACTAGCTTACACGATTTCATAATACATACATATATTAACCTCATACCAAGACAGTTACGATTCATATCTTAGATCATAATAATTAAATCAACCTATTGTAATTATAAACATAGTGTAAACAACTTATAAGTTGATTAAAGCATGTTTTAGCACATACAGAGTGGCGTTGTTATGACCGATATCTCAAAATGATGTAAAAAGTGTGAGTGTGTGAAGTGGCCACCATATTTAAAATTTATAAAAATCACTTAACACTATACTATGTAATATGAGTGAAAAGGGATCGTTCCAAGGGATTTGCAAAATACTACGGAATCAAAATTGGATTAGTAGGTCGAATGATTAAAGTGACTGGTTTGTTGATTGAGTTAATTTATGATTAATTAAAAATAATGCAAAGTAAAGTAAGCTGATGAGTTCACAAATTATACATTTTTTATCCCCAAATTTATATTAGTTAGTATTTTATTTTTATATGTCTTTGTAGTATTTGTAATGTTCACAAAATAAAAGAAAAATAGATAAATTATAGAAAGAAATTGGTGAACAATAGGAAATGTGGCTGCAGAGTACAAGAGTATACATATACTTTCAGCCAACATTTGACACAAAGAGCAGCTCAGCAAAGATGGCCAAGTCTTTAGCTATATTCTTCAGAGGTCTTAGGATCAAAACTCTCAAGGGGCAGAATATACATACCACTGCCGCATCAACGTATAAGACCGCCACCGACAATTCATCATCATGTCATCACGTGAGCTCATGCTGCCACGTCAGCCGGACCCCACTCTGCGTCATCGGTCGGGTCTCGCCTCAGATATGTCACCAGGTCCACCAATGCCATGTCATCATTCGAAGCTTGCAAAGTGAAAGAGTTGATATACATTTTCAGCCAAGAATACACATGAGTAACGCTTCAGATGCAATGGTAGAATATGGTCTTATAGTTCAGAAGGTGCCTTTTATTTTTTCCACATTACCACATATCTAGCATTACATTGGGAATAGTCAACAAAGCAAAAAGAATAATCATAAAAGATAGAGAAAATATTAAAGAATGAAATGATAGAGGTGGTGTGTGGGAGACAAAGGAGAGAGAAAGCACCTGAAGATGTTTTTCTAGGCTACGCTGCAGATAGTAAAAGGGGCAACTGGTTTTTGGAGAAGAAAACTCCTACTGGAGTCCAGCCCGAAGGGGCTTTCGCCCCTTCAATCTTACGTTTGTTTTATTTTTTAGTATTTGAGATAAATGGAATTACATTTTTAGTAAAGATTTTCTAATTGTGTTTATAATTGGGGAAATTTATTCATATGTGTGATAGTTGCATAATCTAGGCAAAAAACATATCTTGAGTAAGCTCAAAATCATTCTTATAGTGATAATGAGAATGATAATTGTGCAATGGTTTTTATGGCATGTTTTATGAAGATTTTGATAGTCCATGGCTTAAGGAAACCTTTGATGGATTATTGTGATACCCCTCGGATCTGAGATACGGGTTGATCAGGCCCAGGCCCAAACCCGAGGGAATATCAAACAATTAAAGTATCTTAAAATGAACACAGATGACAAAATGAATTAAGAACAAATATTTAAAGCTGAAAAGAATACTAACATAAAATCTTCAACCGATAAAACTTAATAAAATCCAACATCCAAAACCTCCATGATTACAACTCGGGAATCCATCTAGTGGACCCCTAAATAAAATCCCAACTGAACTAAAAAACTGAAAGTAAAAAAAAACTGAAACATCGAGAGAAGTCCTACGTAATCTGACGAATGGAAAACTGTCATCGAATAGCACGATCAAGCTCTAAGGCTAGAACCATCCTGAACCTGAAAAGAATAAAAGAGTGGGTCAGGCCCACGAACAAGTTCAAATCTAACTGCAATCCATACAGTGACCCGATACGCAGATACACCCTAGATACCTCACAATATCTATGTAGTCCATACATACATATATCCACACTAAAGGACATTAACTGGACTATAATGGGGGTCTCAATTTGAATAGAAGGTAACATGCGAAAACGCACCCAAAGGTGGGCATGAGTACCTAGACCTAACAGGGTATACCTACCTACTATATCCAGCTATGCATCCACTGTATATACGCACCCTAACCAACGAGCCTGAGACTCAAGCTCATCTTGTGGTACTATAATCATATATCTAAAGTCCGTCCAAATCCTGAGTATGTCATTCAATTATTCATTGAGGTGACATACAAAACATAGTCCAGTTAGTCATTCAACTTATTCAGCTGATATGACTTAACACAATTTAGGATTTAATATTTTATAATCCATTCCTTTAATCCAATAGGTTAGGTCTTAGCGTTTTGAGTTACACCATCCCTAGTATGCCACCATCCTATACCGGTGCATACAATCCTCCATATCCATATAAGTTACAGAACCAAGATAACAGTTCAACAACTTAAATCCAAATTCATTATCCAGTTACCAACTATAACTCAAGTAATTGCAGAATATGGTATAACATTTCAGTAAGTTCAGTTAAAAACGTACTCTAGTTAATTGCAAAATAAGATTTAATATTTCAACAATTACATTTCACAACCATTATTCAGTCCAAATCTGAAATCCCGTTAATTGCAAAGTAATGTGTGACATTACAGCAATTAAATCCAAAGTAAAAATCCAGTTTAACCAAGTAAACTACAGAATTACGAACAGTAACTTAGCAACCAAAGTCCAAAACATGCATAGGTCAAAACTAATCAATACCTGACCCTATCATGCATTTAAAACAATTTTATAAATATATTAGATCCCACTAGAATGCCCAAAAATAAGCTTAAGCAATTAAGTCTTCATCCATCCATTAACCGTATATAATGTGCCTAAATTTTATACGGTTTATTCCACTAATTTAAAGGTAATCTTTAATCAATTAAAATTCTTATTAACACCCAAAATTAACTTCTTAATCACTCTAGAGAGTCCCATAATTTTTCAAAACAGTTCAGACACTCAACAACTTCAAAAAGTGCATCAAAAACAATATCATGAAGCAATTTTGGGGTGGAGCCTGCTCTAAAACTTTGGGAGCAGGCTCCACTAACCTTGGAGCCTGCTCTACATGTGTGGGAGCTAGCTCCCACTTCTATGGAGCCGGCTCTCACCTCCCCTGAGAGCCGTCTTCAACCGCTGCAACTTCTGCGACCTTCTGCTTCGTCTCCGGTCGCTCCCAACCTGTCTATTTGGTTTTAAACTGTTCCTAAGGGTTCTAACCGTGTCCATTATAATCCCCACGATGTGTTTACAGCAATTAAAATTAAATACAAAAACTACCAGTTATGCAAACTAAGCATGCTTTAAGAATACCACTGAAAACAGACATGCATGAACTGTAATTTAATAGATTACAACACATATATATCATCAATATGGCATATAATATACATGTAAAACTCAGTTATTCATTAATTAAACCCTAGAGACTATCTAGGTGCACTAAACACAAGCCAGAGGGAAGGAGGAAGAAAAAAACTTGCTTATGATTTCAGTTATGAGATCTCGGCGTCGTGTTCACTGTTCCGGCAACACTAAATGACTATCTAGCCTCCTCCTACTTCTGCTCTTCCCTTCTCCTAGGTCCGACCTTGAAACCTCAGTCGAATCCCACACCAAACATGCTCTGTTCTCTCAAAACCTCACTCTGTATCTCTCTGTCTTTACAGAACTCAGTTTACGTCTATAAGCTAAGTATTTTGATTGTAAACCCTAGACTTATTGTCATGGTGTATTTATAAGCTTTAATCCCTAAAACCCTACCCTAGTCCTTGTAAGATTAGAGACAGAGCCCAACTCGGCCCATAAACAACCCTCATTATAAACCTTGTCGGCTTCCACCTACGGGACTTCTAACAGAAACCCTAAAGAAGTTATTAACGTAATATAAATATTTATTTAACCTAATTACATAATGAATTAAGGATACATAAATAATAAAAATAATTTAGATAATTTAATTAAACTAAGTAATACAAGTAAAACAAATAATGCAACTAAATTAAATAATCCAAACCAGTTAATTAATAAAGCAACAAAACAACTAAATACTTAAAAATGCAAACAAAATAATTAATTAAAATACCAGGACTAGCCTTTTAAAATTAGGGGTATTACATTCTTCCCCCCTAACAAAAGGAATTCTGTCCTCGGAATTCGCTCTTACCTTCTTCTAATATTTCAGGAAACTACAAGCGAATGACATCCTCCCGTTCCCAAGTAGACTCAGCCTTATTGTGTTGACTCCACTGAACACGTACCAAAGGGATAACCTTATTATGAAGGATTTGATCCCGACGGTCAACTATACGACACGGTAGCTCCAAATAAGTTGCATCCGGCTGCAACTTAATCTCCACAACATTGATATGCTGATACCGATCCTCATCTTGCAGAAATTTCCGCAACATGGAAACATGGAATACGCTGTGTACGCAATCCAAATTATCCGGAAGTGCCAAGCGATAAATGACAGCTCTAACTCGATCCGTAATCATGAATGGACCAACAAACCGCGATGACAACTTCCCTTTCTTCCCAAAGTGCATTACACCCTTTATAAGCGACACTTTGAGTAGAACCTAATCCCCAACCTGAAACTCCAAAGCACGTGTGCGATGATCTGCATAACTCTTCTGCCTACTCTGGGCAGTGCGTATGCGATCCCTAATAAGAGCAATCTTCTCCGAAGTATCCTTGATGAACTCAGGACCCAAAAATCTGCTCTCGCCAACCTTCATCCAACAAACAGGCGATCGGCACGGTCAGCCATATAACGCCTCAAATGGTGCCATCCCAATAGTCTTCTGGAAACTATTGTTATAAGCAAACTCCACAAGTGGTAAGTAATCCTCCTAGTGGCCCTTGAAATCAAGAACACAAGACCGAAGCATATCCTCCATCATCTGATTCACCCTCTCAGTCTGTCCATCAGTCTGAGGATGATAAGTAGTACTAAGGTGTAATTCTGTACCCAAAGCCTACTGAAAACTCTTCCAAAATCCTGACACAAAGCTCGAATCCATATCCGATATAATAGACAACGAAATTCCATACAGCTTTACAATTTCTGAAATGTAAAGTCTCCCCAACTGCTTTGAAGTGAAGTAAGTGCGAATAGGCAAGAAATGAGCTGATTTCGTCAATCTGTCCACGATGACCCAAATGAAATTGTGATTCTTAAAGGAATTAGGCAATCCCTCCATGAAATCCATAGAAATGCTCTCCCATTTCCACTCCGGTATCGGCAATAGCTGTAGAGCTCCTGGCGGCCTTTGATGATTAATGTTGACCATCTGAAAAGTACTACTGAGAAACAAAAAGAGCAATGTCCCTTTTCATACCTGCCCACCAAAACTGTCGTTTCATATCCTGATACATCTTGTCCCCTCTTGGATGAACAGAGAACTCAGAGTGATGAGTCTCAGTCATCACATCCTTCCTCAACTCGTCAGCAGAAGGTACCACTAATCATTCCTTGTACCTCAAACCTCCATCAGCCCCAACATGGTAGAATGGAACCTCTCCGGAAGCTATCGCTGTAACTTTGTCAATGCAGTGCTGATCCGTTAGTTGTGCCTTCAAAACCTTGTGAATAATAGAAGGTGTAACTACCATGCAAGCCATGAAAGCATCAAACAATTCATCAACCTTCTTCAAGGCATTCCACTCAGCAGTGAATAGAGCAGAAAGACTACCAACGGGTTGACGACTGAGTGCATCCGCCATCACATTCGTTTTCCCTCGATGGTACTGTATAGAAAAGTGATAGTCTTTCACAAACACTAACCATCTATACTGTCTCATATTCAGCTCCCGCTGAGTGAAAAAATATTATAGACTCTTGTGATCGCTGAATAATTTGAAGGACTTACCCAATAGATAATGCCTCCAAATACGTAAGGCAAAGACCACAGTTGCCAACTCCAAATCATGTGTTGGATAATTAACTCGTGAGGCTTAAGCTTTCGAGATCCATACGAAATCGGTCGCTCCTCCTGCATCAAAACACATCCAAGACCCTGCAAAGAAGCATTCGTGTAGACAAGATACTCTATTCCGCTCTGTGGGGTAGACAAAACCGGTGCAGAAGTCAACCTAGTCTTCAGCTCACCAAAATCTTTCTGACAATGTTCATCCCACACGAACCGTACACACTTCTTAGTCAGATGAGTGAGTGGTCCCGCTATCTTGGAGAACCCCTGGATGAACCTCCTGTAATATCTTGCCAAACCGAGAAAACTCCAAATCTCGGTAGGTGAAGTAGGCTATCCCTACTCAACTACCGCTAAAACCTTGGCCGGATCCATTGCTATTCCCCTTTCTGACACCACATGACCCAGAAATTTCACCTCCCGCTGCCAAAATTCATATTTCTCGAACTTGGCATATAACTGGTGCTCACGAAACGTCTATAAGACTATCCGAAGATGTTTAGCATGATCGTCCTCTGACCTCGAGTAAATCAAAATGTCATCTATGAAGACAATGATAAATTGATCCAAGTAAGCCCCGAAGACTCTGTTCATTAAATCTATGAAAACCACTGGTACATTAGTCAACTCGAACGGCATCACCCGAAACTCGTAAGATCCGTATCTTGTGAGAAATGCCGTCCTTGGAACATCCTGCTCCCGAACCCGAAGTTGATGATATCCAGACCGTAGATTAATCTTAGAGAAATACGTAGCTCCCTTCAACTGATCAAACAAGTCATCAATCCTGGGTAAAGGATACTTGTTACGAATAGTAACTTTGTTTAACTCCCTGTAATCTATACACAGCCGAAGTAAACCATCATTCTTCTTCACAAACAGAACTGGGGCTCCCCAGGGTGAAGTACTCCTGCGAATAAAACCCTGGCTGAGTAGCTGCTGAATCTGATCCCTCAGTTCTCGCATCTCTACTGGTGTCATCCTATACGGTGCTCTAGCAATAGGCGTAGTGCCTGGAGCTAAGTTTATCACAAAGTCGATCTCGTGACTAGGCGGCAACCCTGGAATCTCCTGAAATACATTCGGGAAATCCTGTACAATTGGTATGTTATCCAATGATACAGTAGTTCCCTCCTCCGTGTCCTCCTCCATATGGAACAAATAGGTGCTAGTGACCCCGCTAGAACGCGGCATAGCGACGACGTACATGTCCTGACCAGGTATGGTGAAAACAACTGACCTATCATAACAATCAACCTGGGCATAATAATGCGATAACCAATCCGTCCCAAGTATCACATCATAAGTGTGCATGCCCAGGACCAAAAGATTGGCTAGAAATCTGAATCTACCAAAATCTAGTGTCACAGGCCCATCACTGTCGTGAAGAATGGCTGTATTACCTAATGGTGTAGAAATCCCCTGTGGTCTACTGCATACCCGAGTCATCATCCCAGACAAAGCAACAAAAGTCCTAGCTACAAATGAGTGTGTAGCACTCGTATCAAATAAAACACGTCCAAGTAAACCATGAATAGGAAACTTACCCTTAACAACCTGAGGTGCCTGCATATCCTGTGGCATGGGATTGTACACCCTGCCATAATGTAACTACTGCGGTGCCTGTCCCTGAGGCTGTGGTGGCACTGGTAAAGCCGAATAAGTCTGTCCTTGAATCCATAGAACCTGTGGAGCTGGTAAAGGCACTGACGCCCTCTGCCCCTGCTGCATATGCTGTCTTTGTCCTTGTCTTTGTCCCTATTTGGCTGTAGGACACTGCCTGGAAGTATGACCATACTCTCCACAAGTATTACAACTACCTTGGAAAGTACCAAATGGCCTCCTCTGTCGGTTAGCCTGTGGTTGACCCTGTCCTGCCTCTGGTCCCCTATTCTGCTGTCGCAGAATAGGTGCCACATCTCTGGGAGCATCTGAACCACCCTTGTGCTTCTTCCAAGGCTGCTGTCCCTGGAACTTGCCCTTATCATTTTGTCGGTGACCATTCCCATTCCCTTTCTGAGCTGACTGATTCACAGAGTCTTTGTCACCCCGCTTCTCACCCTTGGCCTTTCTGAAATCCACGGTCAACTGATACTACTATAGAGTGGCGTCTACCACCTGAGCATAGGTAGTATAGGCTAGACTACCTATAATAGCTCTCCTAATAGACCATATCAGTCCCTTAACGAAACTGTTGCACTTCTTCTCCTTTATATCCACCTCCTCCGGTGCAAAGAGAGACAAGCGCGTGAACTGCTACTCATACTCCGTTACGGTCATGTTCCCCTGCTGTAAATTAAGAAAATCAGTCTTCATGGCTGCCCTGACTACATAAGGGAAATACTTTTCTTCAAAGCGTGCACTGAACTCATCATAAGTCAATGTCATCCTCTCATTTATGGTGGTCACTGACTCCCACCACTGCAGTGCATCCCCAACTAGCTTGAAGGTAGCAAGTATTTGCTTCTGAACCTCTATGCACTGAACCAAGCGAAGATATTGCTCGATGTCCTGTTTTCACTGGTGTTGGTAATGGTACTGACTGTACCTGAGGCTGATTCCGAAGTGCAGCTGTTACCCCAGCTTCTATAGCCCGAGTAATGAGGTCATTGATGTGAGGAGGAAACTCTAGATCTCCTCCCTGATCCCAAGTCTGCTAAACATCCTCCTGTTCTTCATGGAACTGACCATCATCCTGAAACTCTGGCAAATGCTGCTCTTCCTGACATCGTAGGCGTTCTTGTTTCCTACGTGCCACTCTCCTCTGTCGACTATTCATCTGTCCTTTCCGAGTGTTAACCATGCTGTTAACAAAGTAAGACAGATATTAGTACGAGTTTAAACGAACCGTAAAGGAATACAATGAATCCTAAACTTAAGCTCTAATCAAGAGAAAACGCTACGTAGAAGTCTTAATACGAACATCCTAGAGACACTTGAACCTGGAGTGCTCTAATGCCAACTATGATACCCCTCGGATTCGAGACATGGGTTGATCAGGCTCAGGCCCAAACCCGAGGGAATATTAAACA
The DNA here is from genome assembly GCF_030987335.1 of Cornus florida. Lineage (NCBI taxonomy): Eukaryota > Viridiplantae > Streptophyta > Magnoliopsida > Cornales > Cornaceae > Cornus > Cornus florida. The sequence goes on along the minus strand of NW_026775580.1, from coordinate 28,191,064 downwards.
ATTAAAGTATTTTAAAACGAATACAGATGACAAAATGAATTAAGAAAAAAATATTTAAAGCTGAAAAGAATACTAACATAAAATCCTTAACCGATAAAACTTAATAAAATCCAACATCCAAAACCTCCATAATTACAACTCGGGAATCCATCTAGTGGACCCCTAAATAAAATCCCAACTGAACTGAAAAACTGAAAGTAAAAAAAAACTGAAACATCGAGAAAAGTCCTACGTAATCTGACGAATGGAAAACTGTCCTCGAATAGCACGATCAAGCTCTAAGGCTGGAACCGTCCTGAACCTGAAAAGAATAAAAGAGTGGGTCAGGCCCACGAACAAGTTCTAATCTAACTGCAATCCATACAGTGACCCGATAGGCAAATACACCCTAGACACCTCACAATATCTATGTAGTCCATACATATATATATCCACACTAAAGAACATTCACTGGACTATAATAGGAGTCTCAACCTGATAGAAGGTAACATGCAAAAACGCACCCAAAGGTGGGCATGAGTACCTAGACCTAACAGGGTACACCTACCTACTATATCTAGCTACGCATCCACTACATATACGCATCCTAACCAATGAGCCTGAGACTCAAGCTCATCTCGTGGTACCATAATCATATATCTAAAGTCCGTCTAAATCCAGAGTATGTCATTCAATTATTCATTGAGGTGACACTTATTCAGCTGATATGACTTAACACAATTTAGGATTCAATATTTTACAATCCATTCCTTTAATCCGATAGGTTAGGTCTTAGCGTTTTGAGTTACACTATCCCTAGTATGCCACCGTCCCATACCGGTGCATACAATCCTCCATATCCATATAAGTTACAGAACCAAGATAACAGTTTAGCAACTTAAATCAAAATTGATTATCCAGTTATCAACTATAGCTCAAGTAATTACAGAATATGGTATAATATTTCAGTAAGTTCAGTTAAAAACATACTCTAGTTAATTGCAAAATAAGATTTAATGTTTCAACAATTACATTTCACAACCATTATTCAGTCCAAATCTGAAGTCCCGTTAATTGCAAAGTAATGTGTGACATTACATCAATTAAATCTAAAGTAAAAATCCAGTTTAAAGGAAACCAAGTAAACTACATAATTACGAATAGTAGCTTAGCAACCAAGTCCAAAACATGCATAGGTTAAAACTAATCAATACATGACCCTATCATGCATTTAAAATAATTTTATAAACATATTAGATCCCACTGGAATGCCCAAAAATAAGCTTAAGCAATTAAGTCTTCATCCATCCATTAACCGTATACAATGTGCCTAAATTTTATATGATTTATTCCACTAATTTAAAGGTAATATGTAATCAATTAAAAGTCTTATTAACACCCAAAATTAACTTCTTAATCACTTTGGAGAGTCCCATAATTTTCCAAAGCAGTTCAGACACTCAACAACTTCAAAAAGTGCGTCAAAAACAATATCAGGAAGCAATTTTGAGGTGGAGCCTGCTCCAAAACTTTGGGAGAAGGCTCCACTAACGTTGGAGCCGGCTCTACATGTGCAGGAGCCAGCTCTCACCTCCCCTGAGAGCCGTCTTCAACCGCTGTAACATCTGCGACCTTCTGCTTTGTCTCCGGTCACTCCCAACCTGTCTATTTAGTTTTAAACTGTTCCTAAGGGTTCTAACTATGTCCATTATAATCCCTATGATGTGTTTACAGCAGTTGAAATTAAATACAAAAACTACCAGTTATACAAACTAAGTATGCTTTAAGAATACCACTGAAAATAGACATGCATGAACTGTAATTTAACAGATTACAACACATATATATCATCAATATGGCATATAATATACATGTAAAACTCAGTTATTCATTAATTAAACCCTAGAGACTATTTTAGGTGCACAGAACACAAGCCAGAGGGAAGGAGGAAGAAAATAACTTGCCTGTGATTTCAGTTATGAGATCTCGGCGTCGTGTTCACTGTTCTGGCAACACTAAACGACTGTATAGCCTCCTCCTACTTCTGCTCTTCCCTTCTCCTAGGTCCGACCTTAAAACCTCAGTCGAATCCCATACCAAATGTGCTCTGTTCTCTCAAAACCTCACTCTGTATCTCTCTGTCTTTACAAAACTCAGTTTACGTCTATAAGCTAAGTATTATGATCGTAAACCCTAGACTTATTGTCATGGTGTATTTATAAGCTTTAATCCCTAAAACCCTAATCCTTGTAAGATTAGAGACAGAGCCCAACTCGGCCTATAAACAACCCTCGTTATAAACCTTGTCGGTTTCCACCTACGGGACTTCTAACAGAAACCCTAAAGAAGTTATTAACGTAATATAAATATTCATTTAACCTAATTACATAATAAATTAAGGACACATAAATAATAAAAATAATTCAGATAATTTAATTAAAACAAATAATGGCACTAAATCAAATATTAAATCAAATAATCCAAACCCGTTAATTAACCAAGGAACAAAACAACTAAATACTTAAAAATGCAAACAAAATAATTAATTAAAACACCAGGACTAGCCTTTTAAAATTAGGGGTATTACAATTATGGCGTAGTCTTTGACTATATATGCATTTATCTTCTTGGCGATATCATTGTGTGCTTATAACCACACGAATCATAGTCACAAATAGAATGAATTTTCCCATGTTAGATATGATTAGTGGTTGTTACGAGATTTATGGTGATGTTGGTTCCATTTCATTTTATCTTTTTATTATTTTTATTTAATTTTGTTTAGTTTTAATTATTTCAAAATCAAACCTTCAACCAATTTTTCTTCTTAACTATTTTGGATTTAAATTAGTTGACAACGCATTCCCTTGGGTTTAACTCTACTTATCACTATACTGTTATTTTTAATAAGGTGATTGTAGGAAAATCAATTATTTTTGCATAGAGTATATCTACAACGACAACATCTAAATACATGCTCGTCATAAGCTAAATTAAATGAGGTGTAGAGAATGACATAAACGTCTTTGGACATAGAGTTCACCACTAGGCTTTACCTCACTAAACATCTAATATTTGTTGAATTAGGGGGATTCCATGTTGTAAGTCATGCGTGTGCCATTAATTGAAATGCTAAGCATGGATGCCAAAGTAAGCATACATTGTCTAATCAATCTAGTGAATAACATAACCTATCAAATTAAGCCATTAACCATTCAATAAATTTACAATTGATGCACACACAAACATCTATAGAAATATACTACTTGCATTTATAAGCATGGATCATCAAACAACAAGAATGGATAGTCCACCTATTGATGGTTCGGAGGCCGCACTACCATCAAGCTTGGAGAGTGTGCATTATGGCGAGGGCCAAGAGTTTTACATTTATAAAAGCCACTACTACCTTCACTAAAAATATAGCTAGGGCGAGTAGGGATCGTCCCAAGGGATTGTGAGGGTCAAACAAGGTTGTGGAATCGCTATTAGGGCTAGTAGGTCGAGTGATCAAACAATTGGTTGGTTGGTTGATTAGAGAACAACTAAATTAAACTAAGTGATGACAAAAGAATGTAAATAAGAGTAAATAAGAGAGAGAGAGATCTTGGGGTTTAGAGATCACCACCAAGCAATGCATTTCTATACCATTGACAAGTGACTAATGAGGGCAAATGGTGTGTTACAATATTGGTGTGTGTGTGTGTTTGGTTGATTCAACAAGTAAGGATGACTAGTTAAGCATGTATTGTCTAAACATCATATGAAAGGCACAATATATCTAAGCAATGAAGCATATATTGTCTAAACAACATGTGAAAGGCACAATAGATCAAAATAAGCCATTAATCCTTTCATTAGTCTCACAATCCAAATATAACACAAGGTTAAAGACATATGCTACTTGAAAGCTTGGATCATCAAACAACAAGCATGGATTGTCTTCCCATTTAACACTATACTACAACTACACTACAACTACACTACATCTACACTACTAGCATGAAAATAAACTAGGGGAGAGGCACAATCCATCAAGGAATAAGTATGAACCATCAAGAAAATCACAAGAGCATTCTATTAAGCACTATGTTTTGACAATCTCTAAATCTATAGCATCAATACACATAGACATGCATCAATAACACAAAATCTAGAGACAAGCATATGAACATCTATTCTAGCATACATAGACATATGGATAGAATGAAATGATCATTTGGAAGCATTAAACCACATAAATCATTGAATAAACAAGATCTATATATATCAAAGTGTCAAAACATTAATTACAACACTAATCCCTCAATAATATACAAGATTAAAATATAGAAAGCATGCTTGGGGCTAACTCTAGCCCCAAGAGGATGTCTAGCCACTCATGGTGATGTTGCTCCAACCCTCAAGGGCTAACTCCATGGAATAAATCTGCTCCTTGTTGATGAAGAACTCCAATGGTGTCTCTAGCCTCCTCCTCTTCTAAACTTCATCTCCAAAAGAATAAACCCTAGAATTGTATATATATATATTTTTTATCAAAAAGTACATCATATTCCTTTTATAGGTAGGTCAAGTGACACACAAAATGAGCTGGGGTCATGCAAAGAATATTCTCTAATGATTGGATAGAGGACGGATTGAACAAGCTGGACATTTAACTTTTTCGCACCGGAGGAAGTTCGATCGATCGAACCTTGGACTTGGGTCGATCGAACTGGCTGAGATCCATCGAACTTAGGCTGGATTGATCCAACTAGTTGAGCTTTTTGGGAAAAGACAAATTTGAGATATTTTGGGAGATATTTTTGGAAAAAGGATAAAAGTGGTTAGTGGGTGGTACAGCTGTGGATAAGATCAATCATTTGAATAAGGACAAAAGTGTTCGATCGATCGAAGGGTGGTATTGGATCGATCGAACTTTGGACTTTTTGCTTTAGGTCAAGGTTTGGATCTATCTTGAAGGACTGAGATCGATCAGTATTTGATCGATCGAACCTTGAAGTTGGATCGATCGAACTTTGCTGCTTCCCACCTTTGGCTTCATTTGGTTATTTCTTTCTCCACTTTGCTCATTTCTTTGTTTAATCCCAGAATTGCTTCAATTAAGTTCTTATTTGGCTGAGTTAGCTTATTTTCAGGATAAGTGCCTGAAAATAGAAATAATACGAAATCAATCTGAAACGGTAAAGTAAGATAGATAAAGGTACTAGAATGCCTAAACTTAAGGGGTTTAAATACGTACTTTTCAGTGCTCATCACACCACCAAACTTAAATATTGCTAGTCCCTAGCAATGAACTAGAAAGTAAAGGAATGAAATGAGCAACTATATAAGTATGAATCTAGAAAACAATAAATGGATAACGCCACTTTCGTTGGGAACCCGATTGCACTTAGCATATGCAATAAGCCTTTTAAACCCTTAGGTTACTCCTAGTGGACGAGTGAAATCTCATGAGGGTTTCTAGAAATGATACCCATAAACATTAAGCTCATTCTTTCAAAAGAGGCACCAATATTGCAAACAAGCATTGGGAGAAAACTACCTCAAGTATGCAATGTTTCAAACATTTCCAAGCAATCTCCAAAATCTCAACATCAAGCAAACAAGTATGGCCCTCTACACATCAAGAAAATGATTATGCAAATCAAAACAACTCTAGAATCCTTTTGAGTGGACCGGCATCAAATGTATTGCTATCTAAGCCAACTAGAGAAATAATCGCATCCTTACCCTTAAACTAGCACACAAATCTAGTACCGATCATCAAGACAAAAAGTGGACCTTTTATTAAAGCTTTATTGTTCTAGGTGCGCTTATTCTTTTCACTCGAATTTTTTTTTTTTTTTTTTTGAATAGGATCAAAGATGGAAGCATGGTGCAATGTGTTAATCTATTAAGCTTTTTAACGATTCATGAGGTCGAGCGTTAGGTCAATGACTCCCAAACCAGACGGCTTTAGGGCATTAGGCATTCAAATACCCCTACGGACGTACAAGCTCAAATCAACTAGGCTACAAATCAAGACAACCTCTATCTAATCATTTCCCACATCTCACCTTTTGGGAGAAGTCCTCACTTTTTTACTGCTTTTGCAAATTTTTTTTATTATTTTATTATTTATTATTTATTTATTTATTTATTTTTTATGTAAGCAAGTTCAATTATTAACCCAGAGTTTGGGCCCTCCACCTTTCGGCGCGAGAAGTTCAGTGCTTGATGAGGCTAGAATCTTGGCAACTCAGTGAAAAGGGGTTGTTATCCACCTTTATCAAGAATGAAAGCTTTCAATGCACTACTATCTCAATTGGGATATAACCAATTCAATAATCAACAAAGCATGTACCCCACAAATGAATGCTAGTGTGCGCCTATGCTAGTGTAAAATATTAGAGTGAATCTCAAAACAATAACAAAATCAAGATGATGTGGACCACAAGTGCAAGCAAGATATCAATCTTTCGAAAAATTTACTCCTAAATGGCTTCCACAAGGCATACAAGGAGTATTGGACTCTCAAGTCAAGCAATTTTTAAATTTTAAGCAATATAGTCCTCAAAAGATCAAAATCATAACTAGATATGGACCAATCATAGAAATATCCCTCAATTACACAAGTCATGCTCAAAATTTTGAATTTAAAACTAATACTGCAAAGCACCATTCCCCCAAACTTAAATGGCACAATGTCCTCAATGTGCAAAGAGAACAAAGGAAAGAGCATATCAGTGCAACTAAGGCATAGAATGATCGGGACTAAAATATCCGAAGTGGGTGGCATGGCCCCCCCAAACTTAGGATGAACTGTGGTCTTGAAAATTGGCACTTGGATAAACTCATCAGATAACAAAATGGGATAATCAGTGCACAGTGGACATGCAAGTGTAAATGGGATAAACAGATAAAGAAATGAGAGTGGTATAAGGGTGGTCTTGAAAATTAGGTAGCACTCTCTCACTGAAGTCACTGTGATGCACCTGATGGAGTCAAACATACAAATATGAGAATATAATCAAATGACATCCATAGCAAAAATAGATATATAAAATAGATAAAGTGCAGGTACAACAAAAATAACAAAGCCGACAGACCGGCTGTAAAAATAATAGTACTGTATAGTGACAAAAATAAAGTATCAATAGTAGAGATGGATCATGAGATAGAAGGAACTGGGAACTCAGGAGGATGAGGTAGGACGGGCAGGTCGGGGTTCGCGGATATCTCTAGATAGATCTCGAAATATAGTCGCGACATCTGTGCGGAAGGCAGCAAAATCAGCTCCGTGGGCTGTAAGATCAACTCGTATGGTATCAACAACATCCTCAAGAGTCTGCAGACGTACTCCAAAGGTGGGGGTCAAATTTAGAGCCTCAGGTATAGATGAATCAGAAGAAAGCTCCTGAGTCTGCTCTTGCTCGTGAATGGGTGAACCAGCTGGAGAGTACTGCTCTAAGTCAATATCTATATGCTCGGCAGCTGGATCGACTGGTGTGTCATCAGCTGCGGGATCTGCTGCGGCTACTTGAGCTTCCTCCTCAGCCTCTAGCTCCTCTGCAGCCACTACTGCGTGGTTCTGCAGTCTAGTAATAATGGCGTTATAGCTTTTGGTCCAGTCCTTCTTCAAAAAGTGACAGGAACCTCTCTTGGGGTGCTCCCGAGGATGAATAGGGTAGTGCTGGTCGATCAAAATCTGGGTGATGAGGTGGCTGAATGGAAGAGACTTAGCTCGTCCGGGCATCTCCTTGCTAATGTACTCATCAAATAGTTTCCTTATCATGCTTCAGATGAGCGCGGGAATGGACACCCAATGCCCGGTGTAGAAGGCGTAGAGGGCTGTTAAATAATCCCCCCTCCTCTTAATCTTGTGCCCGGCCATGTAGATGTTCCGGAAGAGCACAGAATCAATAAACCACAAGTCATCTGGAAGGAATGTCCGGGTGGCGAAGGTCTTTCCAGCGGCATGGTGACCTGTAAGAAAGATCGCCATATCGGCATATGAAGGCCTGTATAGCCTTGGATATGTCTCCTGAAGCTCTGGAGGATAGCGGTGTGGGCAGTGGCAAGAGCGGGCTAGTGAGTCCACCGTGATAGTGATCTGATGGCCATCTACAGAAGTGACTAGCTCTGCTGTGGTACGCGGGGATGGTCGGAGGTTTTGGTAGAACAACCGTACCAGCCGCAGGTAGACTGGCTTTGTGACTGGGGCAAGAATAGCTGCCAGGCCCTTCTGAATGATATCGTGGTAAGCTGATCGGGTCAGCACCGATCTGAAGAAGAAAGACCGTGTCAAACACTGACTCATGGTCGACCGTCATATGCGCATATCTAGGCACGGGCCTATCACACCCCTGAGCTGGCTGGCGTGGTGGAGATGGTACAGGTGAATGCTCAGCTCCAGCATATGGTGGAGATGGTGATGGAGTAAATGCAGGATGAGCCGCAGAGGTGGATGGAATATGATCAGCGTCTGCCTCAGCCTCGTGAGATGGTGACTGAGGTGGGGTAGACTGTGCTGGCACCTCATGTGCATGAGAGGGCTCTGCTGGCTCCTCTGTCCGTGGTCTGATATGTCGGTGGGGCCCGTATTGCCTGTTGGCAACGGTCTTCCTCTTAACCATGGCCTGCGAAAAAAAAAAGAAAAAACTTGCAATGGGAGTTAGTACCAGAGTAAGAAATTTTAAACACAATATAGAAACATGTATGTCAAGTAAAATAGACAAAATAGATATGACACGAATCTATACAAGTGGCAGGATGTGAAACATGCTAAGCAGTGTGAGCATGAAATGTATCCAATTTGGAATATCACAGGCATTGGGCATATATAAGATAGCATGAACATAAGGCATGATGAATGAAATGTGTGTATGAGATCTGTGAAGTTCAATCGATCAGAAAAAGAAGTAAGATCGATCACAAAAGTTGGATCGATCGAAAATAAGTGAGATCGATCTCACAACTTCGATCGATCTGAGACATGAGTTTGATCGATCTCTCAAGATCGATCTGAGATACATGTTCGATCAATCCAACTGTGCGATGAATATAAACAGTCACAGATTTGTGACTTTGGAAGCACGGGGCCCACACAAACGTGTTCGTGGGCCCATCAACACAACAAAACATCAAATATTATCACCCAATCATGGCCCATCCTCCCAAACACATATATATACATACGAAGCATATACACATATATATAAACATGGAAACTCAGTGCTTTGAAGCTTCAAAAATGGAAATTCAATCATGAAAATGGCATGGACTCGACACATAGAGTATGTATGGATGAGATTGAAGCTTAAATGAACATGAGATGCTCGGATCTTACCTCAAATCAAAAGGAGAGAAGTGGATTCGAAGATTGGATGAGAAATCCTAGATGAGAGAGGGAGTGTAGCTTGGATCTCGCCGGAGATGTCACCGGAGATGAGGGAGATGGAGTGCACAGTGGCAACGAAGAGGGGTTGGGGTTTGGAGGGTTGGATCGATCTAAATGATCGATCTTGAAACCCTCTAGGTCTATTTTAAAAACATTCCCGACAGAGTTCGATCGATAGAACTGAGACTTCAGATCGATCAAACTTTGATGAACTCTCTTCAAAGTATTTTTAGATTTTTGAAATTTTTGGAAAATGCAAAACTAAAATTAAAAATTAGAATTAAAATTAAAAATTGTAAAATAAAATAAAATAGAATAAAATATTCTAAGGTTTTTTTTTTAATTGAATAATAAATAATAATTAAAACAAAATCTTTTTGTATTTTTGAAATGTTTTTGAGAAATAAAATAAAATAAAAATGAAATGAAAATAAAATAAAATAAAAGTGAAAATATTTTTGGATTTTTAAAATTCGAAAAGTCAAAACAAAGTCAAAATAATGAAATGAAGAACTGAGATCGATCGAAAATAAGTGAGATCGATCAGACAGAGAGCAAGAATATGTAGGTTTTTGGTTCAGAAAATTGGCTAAGTGTTGGAACTTGAAGATCGATCGAACTTGGAAGTTAGATCGATCGAAGAACTTCAGATCGATCTTGGAATGTTTCGATCGATGAGACAGAGAGGTGAAATATGCAGGTTGATGCAGGCTTAAAATTTTTCTAAGTGTTGAATCATGAGATCGATCGAACTTTGAAGTTGGATTGATCGAAGGTCTTTTGATCGATCTAAGAATTAGTTCGAACGATGGGACAGAGAGGTGATTTAGATGCAGGTTTCTGCAGGTCGAAATTTTTTCTAAGTGTTGGATGCAGAATGGAGTTCGATCGATCGAACTCAGGTTTGAGATCGATCGAACTATGCAGGATGCTCAATGATGACATGAAAGCTCATGCAATCCTCACCAAAGTTCCTATTAATGCATATGAACCAAAAACAAGTATCTAGACTTCGCAAGAAATGAAATGAAAGATAGAAATGAGGGAGGAATAGGGTTTTGACACCCTACGAATGCTTTTGCTAGTCTTTAACGTCTCTAGTAAGACATTGGGCTCTTTTAGCCCGGATCAAAGATCTTATAATGCATCCCCTCCTTGTTGGGGTGATAAATGCTTTGAACTCGACCCAACAAATGGTTCTTTGAAGAACTTGTTGGATTAAGCTCAAAAGAAACTTTTGATCCTTTGTCTATGCAATCACAACCTTTGGGCTTCCATGCCCTTTCAAAGCAAGAATTTGAAATAAGACTTTGAGAATGCAAGGTTGAAGATGATCCCTTTGAAGTTTTGGTCTTACACAAAAGCTCATTTCCTTGACATTGAAGATTATGACATTTATCTACAACATTAACCTCTCATTCATATTTGTCAAATGAATTGGGTGTGGGATTAAAGATATTCAACTTCACCTTCATGTGGCCAAATGAGATCTTCATTATCCCCGTCCTACAATTGATGTTGGCATTAGCGGTTGCCAAGAAAGGACGGCCAAGGATAACGGGAATTTGGCTCTTTGGATTGGGGACCGGTTCCGTGTCAATGACAATGAAATCAACGGGACAGAAGAATTTTTCAATCTTAATTAAAACATCCTCAATTATACCCCTAGGCTTCTTAATGGATCGGTCGGCAAGTTACAAAACTACCGACGTCGGTTTCAATTCACCTAGGCCCAATTTAACATAAACCGAGTATTAAAGAAGGTTAACACTTGCTCCTAAGTCAAGAAGCGCCCGATTAATGATATGATCACCAATAATGCATGATGTAGTGGGTGAACCGGGGTCCTTAAACTTTGGAAGAGTGTTATGTTGCAAAATTGAGCTTACTTGCTCGGTTAAAACCACTCTTCTTGGTGCTTGGCTCTTGTTCTTTCGCTTTTTGGTGCACAAGTCTTTCAAGAATTTGGCATAAGCTGGAATTTGCTTGATTGCATCCAATAGTGGAAGATTAACTTTCACTTGCCTAAACATTTCCATAATTTCATTGGTTTTTGCCTTTTGCTTGTCTTTTGAAATGGATTATTTTAAGGCATCCGGAAATGGAACTTTTGGTTCAAACACTTTTTCAGAATTTTCTTTTGAACTCTCTTCAACACAAGAAGTTTTTAAATCATTGTGTTCCAAATCATTTTTCAACAAAACTTTTTCAACATCATTTTTCAAAACTTCTTTTTCAAACACATTTTTTTAAGACTTTCTCATTTACAAGATCATGTACATGCAATGAAGGAGGAATGAGATGTGAAACGGGACGGGTGACAACTTTAGGTTGCACCGGTTCACTCTCTTCATTGGACATTTCAACTTGATTGTCCACAATCCTACCACTCCGCAAGGTAGTCACCGCATTAACATATTCAATGGTGTGGCCTTCCGATGAGGAATGGGTTTCCACAACACATTGTTGCTTAGGTGGGGCGTTAATAGGCATCTTTCCCTTCTCTCTTGCATTGAGAGTGCTTATTATTTGCCCTACTTGAGTTTCTAGCTTTGCAATAGATTGAGAGTGAGAATGAAGTAATTGTGTGTTAGCCTCTAAAGTGCCCAAAACATTCAAAACTTTTTCTTCAAAGGCGGGACTTCTAGTATTTCTTTGGGAATAAGATTGGTTGGGAAAATGAGAATTAGCAAATTGATTCCCTTGTGATTGATAAGGTCTATAACCTTAGGATCCTTGGTTTTGATGTGGAGGTGGGATGTACTTCCCTTAAAAACCGCCTTGGGAAGGGTTTGAGCCCTCTCTTTGGTTTTTCCAAGAAAAATTCAGATGATTCCTCCAACTTGGATTATAATGAGTACCATAAGGATTGTTCCCTTGGTTCACAAAAGTTGCATTGACTTGCTCATTAGGTTCATTTTGTACTTGTCCGTGAGGACAATGAAAAGTAGAATGAAGAACACTAGAACAAGTCATACATGTTTCATTTGATGCATAATGAGAATAGTTAGGGAAGGAAGATACTTGGTTCGCCGAGTTTTTGTTAATAAAAAATTGATCAAACCTTTGAGATAAAGACTTCAGTTCGGCGGCTATTTCATTTTAATGGTCGACTTGATGTAAGCCAACACTCTTCTTACCTTGTGAATTTCTACCATTCTTGGATAATAATGTTCTATGCAAAGAATTTTCACTTATGCTTTCATAAAGACGCCACACGTCATCCTCATGCCTATCTACGTATGAGCCACCCATGGAAGCATCAACCATACCCTTATAGTTGTCCGATAAGCTCTCAAAGAAATATTGAACTAATTGCCATTTGGGCATGTTATGATGTGGACACTTCCTAAGCAATTCATTGAAGCATTCCTATGCCTCATGTAACATTTCTCCATCCCCATGTGAAAATTCTCGAATTGAGGTTCTCGTGGCTTTGGTCTTAGAAACCGGATAGTACTTCTTCAAGAACTCTTGTTGCATTTCTGCCCAAGAAGTGATTGAAAAAGGCCTAAGATTATTAAACCAATACTTTACTCTTTTATGGTGAATGGAAAAAGTTTGAGTCTTAAAACCTCTTTTGGCATGTCCGTATATTTTACGGTGGAACATACTTCAAGAAACTCATCCAAATACTTGTAAGGTTCTTCACTTGGAAGTCCATGATAGTTAAGAAGCATTTGAATGGTTTGTGACTTAATTTCATAATGATGTGCTCTAAATGGAGGCATTTGGATGCATGTAGGTGCATTATACTCATTAGGCACATAATGGTCTCTTAAAGCAGGAGGTGGATTAGCTATTTGAGGTACAAAATGAACACCTTGGTTTTGCATTCCTTAATTGATGATGGGAGGTTGTGGAGCATACATTGGCCTTGGCATTCCATATGGAACTTGGCCTTGTTGTTGTGGTGGTTGGTGAATGAATGGCCTAGGCATGCCTAATGGTACTTGTATGCTCTTATTGTGCATATTAGGATGAAGGATACCTTGTTGGTCTATGTGACCAAGGTCCTCAACATGATCATCATTATGGTCATCCATTGTAGATTGGTTCTATTTGAATTTCATCTTCCCCTAGGATTTCTAACGATGGATTCAAGATGCAAATAAAGAGGGACAAGAGTTGGTCTTAATGAATGACGTCCATGCATGCATAATGCAAAACACAACAAGCACAAAGCATGACAAACACTATGCCTTCACAACAATGCAATTAGACTTCTTCCACAAACACTTAACTCATACTCCTATGCTTTAAAAACAAGGATGCAAGAACAAATAAAAATAAGCCTCCACGCGGGCCGACGATTTAACTAAGGGATTGAGTAAAGAAAGTTTCACAAAGGTCCTTTAGCACTTCAACTCCAAATTTAAAGCTTAGCTTAGCAAATTATTTTGAATTTTTAGCTTTTTACTTTCTTTGCTTTGCTTGAATGCTCCTTTGCTTGCTTCCTGTCCAACAATACACCTAGTCAAGTAAGAACAACACAATAAGTAACCAAAAAGAAAAATAAAAATAAAGTAAAGACACAATCAAAAGGGTACTAATTCCTAATGAATTCTATAAATCCGACATTGCCTAATCAAATCAATCAATCCCCGGCAACGGCGCCAAAAACTAATAGTTCGGAGGCCGCACTACCATCAGGCTTGGAGAGTGTGCATTAAGGCGAGGGCCAAGAGTTTTACATTTATAAAAGCCACTACTACCTTCACTAAAAATATAGTAGGGCGAGTAGGGATCGTCTCAAGGGATTGTGAGGGTTGAACAAGGTTGTGGAATTGCTATTAGGGCAAGTAGGTTGAGTGATCAAACAATTGGTTGGTTGTTTGATTAGAGAACAACTAAATTAAACTAAGTGATGACAAAAGAATGCAAATAAGAGTAAATAAGAGAGAGAGAGATCTTGGGGTTTAGAGATCACCACCAAGCAATGCATTTCTATACCATTGACAAGTGACTAATGAGGGCAAATGGTGTGTTACAATATTGGTGTGTGTGTGTGTGTTTGGTTGATTTAACAAGCAAGGATAACTAGTTAAGCATGTATTGTCTAAACATCATGTGAAAGGCACAATATATCTAAGCAATGAAGCATATATTGTCTAAACAACATGTGAAAGGCACAATAGATCAAAATAAGCCATTAATCATTTCATTAATCTCACAATCCAAATATAACACAAGGTTAAAGACATATGCTACTTGTATTCAAAAGCTTGGATCATCAAACAACAAGCATGGATTGTCCTCCCATTTAACACTACACTACAACTACACTACATCTACACTACTAGCCATCAAGGAATAAGTATGAACCATCAAGAAAATCACAAAAGCATTCCATTAAGCACTATGTTTTGACAATCTCTAAATCTATAGCATCAATACACATAGACATGCATCAATAACACAAAATCTAGAGACAAGCACGTGAACATCTATTCCAGCATATATAGACATATGGATAGAATGAAATGATCAATTGGAAGCATTAAACCACATAAATCAATGAATAAACAAGATCTATATATATCAAAGAGTCAAAACATTAATTACAACACTAATCCCTCAATAATACACAAGATTAATATATAGAAAGCATGCTTGGGGCTAACTCTAGCCCCAAGAGGATGTCTAGCCACTCATGGTGATGTTGCTCCAACCCTCAAGGGCTAACTCCATGGAAGAAATCTGCTCCTTGTTAATGAAGAACTCCAATGGTGTCTCTAGCCTCCTCCTCCTCCTCTAAACTTCCTCTCCAAAAGAATAAACCCTAGAATTGTATATATTTTTTTATCAGAAAGTGCATCATATTCCTTTTATAGGTAGGTCAAGTGACACACAAAATGAGTTGGGATCGTGCAAAGAATATTCTCTAATGATTGGATAGAGGACGGATTGAACAAGTAGAAAATTTAACTTTTTCGCACTGGAGGAAGTTCGATCGATCGAACCTTGGACTTGGTTCGATTGAACTGGCTGAGCTCCATCGAACTTAGGCTGGATCGATCCAACTAGTTGAGCTTTTTGGGAAAAGACAAATCCGAGATATTTTGGGAGATAGTTTTGGGAAAAGGAAAAAAGTGGTTAGTGGGTGGTATAGCTGTGGATAAGATCAATCATTTGAATAAGGACAAAAGTGTTCGATCGATCGAACGGTGGTGTTGGATCAATCGAGCTTTGGACTTTTTGCTTTGGGTTAAGGCTTGGATCTATCTTGAAGTACTTAGATCGATCAGTGTTCGATCGATCGAACCTTGAAGTTGGATCGATCGAACTTTGCTGCTTCCCACCTTTGGCTTCATTTGCTTCTTTCTTTCTCCATTTTGCTCCTTTCTTTGTTTAATCCCAGAATTGCTTCAATTAAGCTCTTATTTGGCTGAGTTAGCTTATTTTCGGGATAAGTGCCTGAAAATGGAAATAATACGAAATCAATCTAAAATGGTAGAGTAAGATATATAAATGTACTAGAATGCCTATACTTAAGGGGTTTAAATACGCACTTTTCAGTACTCATCACCTATCTAGGAAATTAAAGAACCTACACTACAACTATACAAGTGACAAGAAAATTAAACTAATGAGGTAGCACAATCCATCAAGAAATAAACATAATCCATCAAATAAAATACAAGAGTAATCAATTAAGCACCATGCATTGACCAATAATAGATTCATTATTTTAATACACATAGACATGCATCAAATGTAAAAAATCAAGTGTAAGCACATAATCATCCATTCCATCACACATAGACATATGAATAGAATTAAGAGATTAATCGGAAGCATTAAACCACACAAATCATGTAGAAACAAGATTTATATAAACATGAGGTCAATACAATATTTACAACACAAATCCCCACTAATTACAAAATATTAGAGTTTAGAAAGCAAACCTAGGGCCATCTCTAACCCCAAGAGAATGATCTAGCCACTCATAGTTGTTGTCATCCAACCCTCAAGGGCACTCTTCATGATTGTATTCATCTTCCTCCTCTTGGTGTTCTTGGTAGAAACCCTAGAAAATGGAAGAATCCTCCCCAAAATGTGTATATTCGCTCTCTAATCTCTAACCAAGCCTCTTAACTAACCAACCTCCTTTACTCC
The DNA here is from genome assembly GCF_030987335.1 of Cornus florida. Taxonomy (NCBI): domain Eukaryota; kingdom Viridiplantae; phylum Streptophyta; class Magnoliopsida; order Cornales; family Cornaceae; genus Cornus; species Cornus florida. The sequence goes on along the minus strand of NW_026775580.1, from coordinate 28,174,581 downwards.
AAATAGCCAAATTCATTATATAGGTAGCTCAAATGACACCTCAAATGGTCAGACCTCGTGCACTAGGACCTCCAAATGATTACACCACGAGCACACATTCAAAATGGCTTGAAATTTGTTCTGCACGAATTTTGAAGCAATAGATTGATCACACTGTTGCTTCAATTGATCGAAGCAAAGCGGCGCACTTATTTGGATAAGTATAAAGGCTGAGATATTTATGGGGAAAACGACAAAAGTGGTTATGAGGATAAGATCAAAGGGTTCGATCGATCGAAGAAAAGGTTGGATCAATTGAATAGGAAATTTTCCTAAGAATAAAGACAAAGGTTCGATCCATCAAGGCAGGGTTGGAACGATCACAGCATGATCGATCATAGAATGGTTCGATCGATCGAAGAGGGAATTTTCACCACTTTGCTTCCACTTTGCTCCTTCTTTCCACTAGACTTTGGATTGCTTTCTCCAATGCTCTAATTCAGCTAATTTGACTCATTTTGGGGATAAGAACCTAAAAAGGAGAAAAACATAAAATTAGACAAAAACAGGGAAAGAAGATAGAATAAGGTCCTAGTATTCTCAAGATTAAATGCGCACTTTTTCGTGCTTATCACGTAGCATATTTTATACATTTTGGTAAATTTATCGAGTTTTAATGTGCCGAAAGCTAATCCGAAAATAATCCTAAACATAAAGTTTCTCTAAAAAATCCGAAAAACTATAATAAGAAACATAATCAACAAAAACTAACAAGTTTAAAATTTGAGAACAATCGGAATTCGTTTCAGCCTCCAACAAAAATCACAAAAATATTCTGATGTTTGTTGACAAATTAAAAAAACGTAATTTCAGAACCCTAAATGATGATTTTCGGCAAAAATTGCCCACAAGCTAAAGCTATTGGGTTTTTCTCAATCGATCATTTTCGCCCAAAAAACACTATGATCTGGTCAAAAATGGACTTAACGAACTACTATTTAGAATTTGGTCCAGAATTCTATCATACATATCCGTAATAGTTATACAGAATAGATTAAATTATGCAATTACAGTTAATCAAAGTGTAAACAAGGTTCAAATTCATTAAATAACAAAAATTAATCAAACTAGATTTTCAAAACTAAGTTAACAATTTTTGAGAAATAAAGACATACATATATATATATACACACACACACATGCATATACAGGGAAACCAAACACAAAAAACATATAAACTTGATTAAATTATCTAAATTAAATCCCTAAAATCTTAGCAAAAGGTGTAGAGCTTATAAGTTTTGAAGGGACTGACACGACTCGTGAGAGGTCGCTTCACAAAGTCAAATTACAAGTGTGGTTTAAGAAGCCTTTCTAGTCAAATTTAATTTTATAAAACCACTACTACTACTCATAATGTAACATAGCGAGTAGGGATCGTCCTAAGAGATTGAACACGCATTGGAATTGAATCGAACTCTAGTGCTAATACGATTATAAAGAGAGTTGGTTTGGTTTACTTTAAACTACAATTTGAATTTAAAATTATGCACAGCAATTTAAACTAAATAATTAAGGTAAAAGAGATAGGAGAATAGTTTTAGGGTATAGGAATCACCGCTAAGCTCGTCTCTAAAGCACATGTCTTTGTCTAATTAGGGAAAATATCATGTTGTAACCCAAGTGTGTGCAACCAATTGCAATAAAGAGTTATGATATAAAAAACAAGCATGAATTGTCTACTTAACTACAAGCGTGATTAAAATGTGTAGTGCAATTTATCAAATTCAAGCATACACCATCAACTTTACCAACAATTCTAGCACACATCAATCTAGAGAATAATGCAAATTGCGACAATAAGCCATAGATGATCAAATTCAAGCATGGATTGCCTACCTATCTAGGAATTGAAATGGAATTAAACTACAATTAATCTAAGACAATGAATTTAAAATAACTAAACTAAGAATGTAGTGCAATCCATCAAGCATAAGCATAATCTGTAATGACCCGGTCATTTTCCTTCCTTTCCTTTCTCAGATTTTTACGGATATTTTTCTTTCTTTCCGTTGATCTTTCTTTTTCTGAATTCGGCTTCTCATCACTTAGTGTCATCTTGAGTGGTCTGGAATGATTTCTGAGACTCTTTTCTTTGGATAGACAACTTCTTTTGAGGTCCGCGTCATTTCCACATTTTCATTTTTCGGACACTATTCGTTTTTCGTCCTTTTCCCGATTTTGTCTTTTCCTCGTTTGTCACTTTGTTGGCATAACCTCACTTTTTGTGTTTGAAGTTGGTTTTTGACTTCGCATATCTTCATTCTAAGTGGTTTCTACGAAATACGTATCTTTACTTTTGCAGAAAAGTACTCTGGTTGCTCCCGGTGTCCATAAGGGCATGGATGCACAGTTCTTCAGAAAAATTTTATTTTCTTGGGGTATTTTTTGTAAATATCTTTTGAGGATATTTTATTTTAAGGGTTTTTAAGAAAATATTTTGGGAAGATATTTTCATTGTAGGCCAGTTGTGCAGTTTTCACTTTTTGGAGGGGCCATTATGTAATTAATGAAAGTTGTTGCTAAATGCCTTATTTTGAGCCTAGATCCTCGTGCAGGATTCATTTTTACTTTTTGTTCAGTCGTGTACTCATAGAATTTCCTTCTGGTCATTTTTTTCCAGTTTCAGAGTTTCTGGCCCCAATTGTCATCGAACTTGTTCGGGGCATATCTTTCTGCTCGGGACTCAGTTTTCGATGCTGTTTCTTCAATTGTTCATATTTTCTCATTTCAGTTCTTTTTCATTTATAGAGTTTTGCCATTTAAGTGCGTTTGCTCAAATTTCACTTTTCTGGACCCAACAGAGCTCGTTCGGGGCACTTTTAGGTTTTTTCTATAAATAGGAGGCCTTAAGAGAAAAAGTCAGATTTTTCTCTCTTTCCTTTCTCTTGCCTGGAAGCCATGGCATCCAATGGGCTGCCACCCTTCTCTCTTCTTTTCTGGCCACTTCCCTTTAATGAAAAGTTATAGTGCCTTAGTATTTTATGCTTGCCTCGACTACGCGCATCTTTCCCCCTTATTAGAGTTCGTTTTTGGCCATTTTTTGAGTTCAGGTTTGAGGCCAAGTTAGGGTTTTGGTATGTTCTCTTTGGAGTTTAATGTTCATCGTGTTGTCCCCGACAAAACCTAGAAGTTTCGTCGGATTCAGAGCCATTTCATTTTGTGGGGATTTGAGATTTCATCTCAAATGGAGGTAAGGGGTGTTTTAGGATTTTGTAGGTGTTTTATTGAGTGTTTTCCATGATTATATAACTTGTTTGCATGCCTTGTATCAAATCTAGAAAATTAGTACTATTTATTTCTTTGTATAAGATTTAATTTACAATGATGTATATAGCTTAGAATTAAATTGTGGCATTATGATAAATTATGTTTGGATAGGTTTGTTAACATATATTAAATTGGAATTATTTGAATAAGAATTGCACTTTTTATTTAATAATTATCTTTTGTGAAAATTTAATTCTCATGGGTATACCTTGTATGAAATTAACTTGTGATATGCTTTTAAATTAAGTCTTGGCATATTCTTTAACATACTTTAAATTGAGAGCATTTGGATGAGTATGAAAATCTAGAGATTTTAATTAAAAGGATTAATTAAAATCTCTTTTAAAGGTTCCATTGGCTTAATTGAGTTTTTAACTTGATATTTATGATGACTAGGACTTGCATACTAGCATATGTTAATTTGGGACCATTTGATGTTGTTTTAGAATTTAGGGATTTGATTATCATGATTTAATTAAATTTCACTTTATTATTTCAATGACCTAATTAAGTCTTTGATTTGGTAGATGTAATGAACATGCTATGTTGTATAACATGTGACTAATTAGGGATCATTTGATTGAGAATTTAAACTTAGAGAAATTAATTAGTTTACTTGATTAATTTTCGTTTCTGTTGCATTATTGATTTGATCACAAGTTTGACATTGGCAGTATATTAAAGTATGATTTTAGACATGTAATGGATTTATGAGTTTATGTTTTCAATATTGGATTATATTGCTATTGCGTGTAATGAATTGCACACTGAAGATTCGACATATGATATTATCATAGCGTGTAATGAATTGCACTATGAAGATTCGACATTGTCTTCCTATAGTAGTTGTGGATTTAGAGCATGTATTGTGTGGTTTCAACCTACTTATGCATGAGGTAGTTTCGTGTATTATTTAATACGTATATAAGTTGTTAACTTATTTATTTTGGAGTCACTTGGGACATTGTTACTGTGATATGGCTAGAGTTTGGCTCTAGTGCGGGAGGTATAAGTTCTCCCCCGTTGAGATAGTGCGCACTAGGGTGGTCTTCCTAGTGGGTTAATGGCAGGAATAACCGTTGAGGTCTTAGCAGAATTTTGAGCATGATGTCCAAGTCTTCCACTATTTGATTTTGCACTTTTAGATTTCTAGTTGATAACCTAGAGAATCTATGTTCTGATGTGTGGTATTAGAAATTCTAATTATACTAAATTGCTATATTTAGCTGTTTTCGCACTTTTAGATTTCTAGTTGATAACCTAGAGAATTTATATTTTAATGTGTGGTATTAGAAATTTAATTATACTAAATTGCTATATTTAGTTGATTTCTCACTTTATATTTAAAGTTGATGAATTTGAGAATCTATATCTTGTTGCTTGTATAGCACGCTTTTATGTTGGTTAAATTGCATAGATATTGTGATTCGTGTTTTGTTGTTCAAATGTAGCTTAGGAATGATCCTATAGATTCATTTGGAACATAGACGTTAGGTGGCATGACCCACTTTTATCATTTTTGTATATTAGTTTTCAAGTTGATGACTTTGAGAATCCATAACTTGTTGCTTTGTATAACATGCTTCTATGTGGTTTGAATTGCATGGATGATGTGATTATGCTATAAATGATCTAGAGTAGCTTAGGATGCTCCCTGAGTCTCACCCTTGATATAGACGTTAGGTGGCATGAGCCCTTTAACATGTTTCACCTTAAGGTGATAAAATTGTAAAATGCTAGGTCGATGCATGCTCATTTTCTACGAGTAGCTTTATGTTATTCACCCGCGTAGTGGGAACATTTTTCAGGTACAGGATTCAAGATTTAGAGATTTGCACTTGCCTTGGGTGATTTAGAGATTTGAAGTTTTTTTTTAGAGTATTCTTGTTCACATACAAGTGTTAGCATGTTTAAGTTTTACTTTTAATGTTGTATCACTTAGTTAGGTTCAATATGCTCTTTTTGCCTTATTATAGGTAAAGTGTACTTTGACACACCATTTGGGACCTATTTGATATGTATGACATGAGGCCAAGGGTCACAAACCTTAAAGTTTAAGTGTATGCATTTAGATTCCAAGTTTTTCCCTTTAAATGTAACTTTTCCAACTTTGGAGGTTTGGTATATGAAATTCTTATAATTGATATGTATGAGGCCATGAGCCATTGATTTACATTCAAATATTCATATAAGGTTTGTTAACATGTTCACATACTCATATCTCCTTGAAAAATTAACTTTTAACCTTTGTTTTTGAACCAATTCATGAGAGGATTGAGGCTTGGGTTAAGCCTTAATGTTTTTGGCATAAAACAGGTCTTTCAGCAGCTTTTCAAACCATTTTGGTTGACCGAAATGTTTGTTCGGTCAACCGATGGCTTTTGGGAACTTCAATAAACAGTAAAACACTCATTCTAGTAGCCATTTTCGCTGTTTGGCTCCAATTCGGTCGACTGATGGCTTATTTCAGTCTACCGAAACAACCACCCCTCAAAAACATGTTTTTAGCACAATTTTTGTCTAGTTCGGTCATCCAAAACTCCAGTCCGGTCAACCGAAATAGCCCTCATTCAGCTGCCTCTTCAGTTTTGTTTCAACACTGATGTTCCGACTTCAAACGGTTATATCTCCTTCATTTCTAATCCAAATGGGGTGATTCTTAAGCCTAAATTCATGGATTTTGAGTCAGCTTTCCAATGGTACCAATTCCATTCTTATATTCAAATCACAGTTGGAGTTATTCATGTTTTAGTGAGAGGGTGTTTGTTTTCGCTTAAATCGGGAAAGGACATTTTTGTGGGATTCGTGGCCAATGTTCTTGGAACCTCTTGAAATGTTGTAAAATTATTATGTTAGGTTGTATTCATTTTTGACTTAATTAGAGTCAATTTTCTCCTTTAATTTGTAAATTGATCATTTTGCCCCTTGGTTAATAGATTTTGCCTGTTTTGACCTTTATTTCCGCTTTTGCTTTCTTTAAGTTCCGTGACTTAAAGGAAGGTCACATTGGTGTCTTAAGGATGGTTTTTATCTCTATAGACTTTGGTTTTATCATTTGCTTTCGCATTTCGGATCCGTTATCGGATCAACTTTCGGTTCATCACTGATGCACCGGGTTGAAAAACTTGGGCCGTCACATAATCCATCAAATTGATCAACAATTGCATCTAGTGAAATCCATGCATATTCTTCATTAAATTCTTAAGAAATTACACATAGACATGCAACCAATCTAGAGTATTATTTGAAAGAATTAAGTAATAGATAAAATCATATGAAAAACCAAGATCCATCTATTCACAAGGCTATAACATTCATTACAACAAGGATCTCCTAAAAAGACAAAGAACTAAGGTTTAGAGAGCAAGCCTAGGGTTCATCCAAACCCTAAGATGGTGTTTATCCACTCATGGAGGAGGATGAGGTGGAGATGGAAATGGAATGCTCTAGATCCTTCCTCATGCTTTGCTTCATCTTTTTCCTCTTGGCCTTCAAGCTTGAAACCCTAAGGATGATAATGATCTTGCTTCTTTTCTTCATAAGAAACCCTAATCTAGAGAGATAATTTCTATTGTCTAAAATTAATTTAATTATAAACTAGCTAACCTTATACAAATGGTTCAATTTGATTTAAATGCAAGCTCCTTGGAGTGGTAAACAAGTTTAAAAATGGCCTTTTAATTGGTCCAATCTCGTAGCCATGTGGTAGTTGAAGTTTGGGCGGAGTTGGGAATAAAACAGCTCACTGCCAGCAAACCTGCGATCGATCGCGGCTGACGTGGCATCCTTATCCTTGACAACTGGCAATTTTATTCGCTGAGCTGGCACTGACATGACAGCCTTATCTAATGCTGACATGGCTGCAATTGATGACGTGGCCTGCGATCGATCACAGATGCTTTAGTGCAATTTTCTCTTAACTCCAAAAAAGGCTTAATAGGCTGTTTTTAGGCCGTTTGAACCTTATTGACCTGAAATGGATAAAAACAAGAATTAAAACTAAAATTAGAAATTAAGATAGATGAATGGACTAAAATACCCTAGATTAAGTGCTAAAATGTGCAACATTTGAGTACTTATCATACCCCCAAACTTAAATATTGCTAGTCCCTAGCAGTGAACTACAAAGTAAAGAAATGAAATGAACAACTATGAAAACTACAAACTAGAAAGTAATAAAAGGATAACGCCACTTTTGTAGGGAACGCGGTTGCATTTAGCATATGCAACATGCCTTTTAAACCCCTAGGTTACCCCTAGCGAATGAGTGAAGTCTTCTCGTGAGGGTTTCTAGAAATGATACCCATAAACATCAAGCTCTTTCTCACTTAAGAGGCACCAACATTCCAAACAAGAATTAAAAGAAAACTATCTCAAGTATGCCATTTTTCAATCATCTCTAAGCAACTTCTAAAATTTCAACAAGAAGCAAGCAAATATGGTCCTCCATACACCAAACAAGATAATTATGCAAATCAAAACAACTCTATCATCCTTTTTGAGTGAACCGGCATCAAATATGTTGCTATCTTAGTAAATCAATAAAATAGGTACAATCGGTCTTAAACTAGCATACAACTCAAGTACCAATTGTCAAGACAAAAAATGAACCTCTTTATTCAATTTATTTCCTACATGCTCTCTTTTTCTTTCTTTTTCACTCTTATTTTTTTATTTTTTTATTTTATAGGATCAATGACAAGAGTAGGGTGCAATGTAGTGATCTCTTAAGCTCTCTAGAAGATCTATGTAATGAACGTTAGGTCAATGACTCCCAAACCGGACGGCTTTAGGGTATTGGGCTTAAAGATACCCTTAAGGACTTACAAGCTCAAATCAACTAGGTTACAAATCAAAACAACTCTCATCATGTCATTTCCCTACTCCTCACCTTTGGTGAGAAGTGCTCACTTTTTTTTTTTTTTTTTTTTAACTATTGTGTGGGCCCTTCACTTTTCGGTGCGAGAATTCAATGCTTAATGAGGCAAGAATCCCGGCTACTTGGTAAAAGAGTTTGTTATTAGCGTACAAGGTCCTCTTATCAAGAATGAAAGCTTTCAAAGCCTACTAGCTAAATTGGGATATAACCAATGCAATGATCAACTAAGCATATACCCCACAAATGAATGCTAGTAAGCGCATGTACAAATTTAGAATTCCAGAGTTGATTTTTAAAACATTCTTATAAACAAGATGGCGTGGACCACAAAAGCAAGCATGATATCAATCTTTTGAAAAATTTGCTCCTAAATAGCATCCAAAGGCATACAAAGAGTATTGAACTCTTAAGTCAAGAAAATTTTAAATTCTAAGAAATATGAGCCTCAAAAGATCAAAATCATCGCAAACATCGATCTTAAATCTCAATTATGCAATTAAAACTCAAGCTTAGGCAGAATGCAACAAAGTCATCTTACCCCCAAACTTAAACCGTACATTATCCTCAATGTCCAATGAGAACAATGAAAAAGATGGAAAGAGTATACCGTGGTGGCAAAGCCTATGATGCTTGGCAATGATCCATTTTGAAAGATGTCTCCCCCAAACTTGGAATTAACAACCTACTTGAATAACCGCACTAGCAAACTCACATCAAATATCACAATGGGATGAAAAAGGCAAATCATGCATTCTAAGACAATATAGCACAAAATGAGAGAGAAATATGAGATCAAGCCCACAATAAATATGAATATATGCATGACTACACATAAGGGCACTATGGAGAATCTTTTTAATTTTTCTTTTTATAAAGAAAAACATGCAATAAGGAAAAGATAAAGGACACAATGTGTCATAGGTGCTAAGTTTAACGTCTTTAGCAAGACGGAGTGCTTCTTTGAACGAGTTTTTTTTTTTTAAAAAAAATTATGGCTGTGATCGATCGTTGGAATCTTGTGAACGCTTCCCTGGGGCTTAAAATTTCTGATGATGTGGGTGATCGATCGCAAGATTCTGTGATCAATAATAGAACTTATGAATGATGGCTGACTCAAGTGCGATCGGTCGCTCCAAGTTGTGATCGATCGCAAGAATTGATGAACGATTCTCTAGGAGCTGAAATTTTTCTGATGATGTTGGCGATCGATCCTTGGAACTGTGATTGATTGCACTACTTGCTACCTGGGCATAAAATGCTGAATTTTCAAACGCCCTAAATGCCTGAAATTTTTCAATGATGCACCATGGAATATATCGAGGTGACGTAAGAATGAAAAATGAAAAGAAATGGGGGAGGAATGAAGTTTAAAACTAGGTTTAACGTCTTTAGACGACGTTGAAATGCTCTCAATCATCAAGATAGATGGGATCCACCAAGAGGGCAACTTCCACATCCCTTTGAATAGCTTGCCCTTCAATGTATGGCTTCAATTTTTGACCATTCACCTTAAAGGTTTTCTTATCTTTCAAGCTCTTGATTTCAACTGCCCCATGAGTAGAAACGGAAATAATCTCATAAGAACCTTCCCATTTAGTGCGTAACTTCCCAGGAAAGAATTTGAGCCTAGAGTTGAAGAGTGGTGCTTTTTGCCCGGGCTCAAAGGACTTCTTTATAATGTGTTTATCATGAAAAACTTTAGTCATTTCTTTATAGAGTTTAGCATTGTCATAGACATTATGTCTTAACTCCATTAACTCATTCAATTGGAGCAAACGATTCTCACCGGCTTTATCGAGATCAAGGTTAAGCTTTTTGATTGCCTACAAAGCCTTATGTTCTAGCTCAACTAGAAGATGGCAAGGCTTCCCATAAACATGTCTATAAGGAAACATGCCTATTGGAGTCTTGTAAGCCGTCCGGTAAGCCCACAAAGCATTATTTAATTTCCTTGACCAATCTTTTCGAGTCGAGTTAACCGTTTTTTCAAGAATTTGCGTAACTTCCCGGTTTAAAACCTCAACTTGCCCACTTGTTTGAGGATGGTAGGGAGTGGCAACCTTGTGAGTGATGGAGTACTTCAAGAAAAGTTGCCTTAAGAATTGATTGCAAAAATGTTTGCCTCCATCACTAATGAAAGCTTGGTAAAGCCCCAGACCCTGATGGATTTCTTGTTAGGTTTTTCAAAAGTATTGGGGGATTGTTTAACAATGGTAGACTTCCTAAAGGAGTTAATGCAACTTTTCTTACTTTCATTCCAAAAAGTAATCATGGAGATAAAATAGCCAATTACAGACTTATTGCATTATGTCATATAATTTATAAGATTATCTCCAAATTATTAGCCAACAATTGAGTAGTGTTCTTCCAAAACTGATAGGGCCTGAAGAGTCATCATTTATCAAAAACGGGAGGCTTCATAACAAATTTCTGCTAGTTTCTGATCTAGTCAAAGATTTTGGTAGGAAAAAAAGGATCCCTCTGTGGCTCTCAAGATTGACCTTAAAAAAGTCTATGATTTAGTGGATTGGAGGTTTATTTAGAAAATTTTACAAAGTTATGGGTTCAGTGAGAAGTGGATCAATTAGGTTATGGAGTGCATTACTACAGCTAATTTCTCTGTTCTTTGCAATGGAGTACCTGCAGGATTCTTCTTAGCTTCAAAAGGACTCAGACAATGATGTCCTTTATCCCCTCTTTTGTTCTCTTTTGTTCTCTTTTGTTACTGAGTATTACTCCAATCTTATAGCCAAAGCCATTGAGGATGGAAGAATTAAGAGATGTAAAGGTGTGTTAAATACAGGGATGAATATATCTCCTGCTTTATATGTAGATGATCTTTTAATGGTGGTGAAAGCTGATGTGGCTTCTGTCAAAGCTACAGAAGATGTCTTGGTAATATTCAGATCTACTTCTGGGTTGCAGGTTAACAAGCATAGAAGTTCAATTATATTTTCTAAGGCAATGAGAAGAAGAAGAAGGTTAACAAGGATTTTGCATTTTCAAGTGGAAAAATTTCCTTTTAGATACCTTGGATTACCTTTGTCTACAAATATTTTAAATCCTAGAGATTACAGATTGTTACTTGATAAAGTGTATGGTAGATTGGGTCACTAGAATAACATTAATCTTTTTTTAGTTGGGAGGTTGGAGATGCTTAAATTAGTGTTTTTTTCATACTTATATCACTGCATTTTTGGGTTTAAGATTCCTTGGAAAGTCAAAAATGTGTTGGAAAGAAGATGCAAACATTTTTTGTAGAGTGGTAAGTAGGATACCAAGTAGATGGTTCAACTGAAGTGGAGTCAAGTAACCCTTCTTACAGAGGAAGGTAGTTTCAACATCAGAAGGATTAAGGATATTGATTATGGAGCAAAGATGACTATGTGTTGGGATTTTATCTAGCAAAAAGATAAGTTATGGATTCAATGGTTGCAGGTTGTGTATTTAAACAGAACTAATTTTTAATTAATTGTCCCAAATGTGACTGACTCAGTTGTTTGGAAGTATATCTTGGGGGCTAGAGAGTTGATTCTAGATAATGTGACCTTTCAGGTTGGGGATGGTAGTTAGTTTAAATTACTGACAGATCCTTGTTGTCAAGAACAAACTTTGATTCAATTGTTTGGGGCTACTAGATTCTAAGACTATGATAGATAAATTGGATCTGCCATTATATAGCATGGTGCCTAGAATATACCTGCTGAATTCTCTAATCACATGAAGGACGTTATACACCAGGTGGCTATACATTTTGGAATTAATCAAATTAAATGGATGCATGGGAATTTTTCTTTGAAAGCAGCATGGAATATATATAGATCTAAAGTTCACAGTATGAAATGGGCTGGTTTGTGTTAGAAAAAATGCAATCCAAGGTTTGTATCTGTGTTGTTATCATTCTACATAACAAAAACTTATTGTTTGTGAATTTATAGAAAAGAGGAATGCAACTTCCATTGATTTGTCATAACTATTTTGTTGGGGATAATTCAAATAATCACTTGTTTTGCAACTATGGCTTTGCTTCAAAGTTTTGGAAATGACTATTTGAGTTATTGCAGGTACAGAAACCTAGTTTTTGTAATTTGAATCAAGTGGTGGAGTGGTTTATTCAGCATACTGCTACCAAATCCATTAAATCCAAAATTTTAAGTGGGTTATTTCTGATTACTCTTTGGATGATGTGGTCCATCAGAAATGTTGCCCTTTATAATGGGATGCAAGATTAGAGTTCACATGCAGTGCAAACTATTATTTGGGATGTCATTACATATCTAAATATTAGTCTAGCAGATTTTATGATTGTTTTTGGTTATAAATGACTTTCTTTTGGGATAGGTTTTTCTTTTATTGGAAGTGGACTTATTCTATTTCTTAATATGTAATGGATGTTGATAAGTCCTGAATATTGCATATTCGAGCCCCTAAATATACGTTTATTAAGGCCTAAAGTGATACTTCTATCCATAGTCAGATTAATTTATGTTTAATATGTGTTTATAGGTACTTTTGCAAAGAAATGGTTAAAACTGGGATTTTATGATGATATCAAAGCTTATAGAGTCGTTGCCGGTCATCTAGAGCAAGCCGAGAGCTTAAATGATGAAGTTTGGAAGAATTCAGGAACTAGAGCTCGAGCCCAAGTCTTAAGGCTCGAGCCTTGCAAGAAAAAAGAAGAAAATTCAACACAATATTTGAAGCTCGAGCCTTGTACCTTCAGAGCTCGATCCCTAACAAAGGGTGCTCAAGCCTTACCTCAGGGTGCTCGAGCCTTGGCCCTCAAGCTCGAGCACAAGGCGTCGAAATTTGAAGAGTTGATTTAATGAAAAAATCCAAGCTCCCAGGGCCTCGTGCCAGACCTTAAGGATCGAGCACCATCATCCAAAGCTCGAGCCTTGAGTACCTAAAGCTCGAGCTTGGTACCTAGTGCTCGAGCCCATGAAGCTTGGATAGAGCAATGTTAAAAGAGATGAACTGCAAAAATATTCTAAGTGTTGAAAGAAAAGACACTTCAGAAAATAGTTGAAGAAATTTGGCTAAGTGTCAAAGTGAAGATCGAGCACCATTCTTGTTGCTCGAGCACCAATCCAAAGAAGCTCGAGCCTTGTTCCTAAAGCTCGAGCCCGAACATCAAAGCTCGAGCTTTGCTTCCTAAAGCTCAAGCCTTCCATGACATATTAGATTTACATTACAGGATTATTCTCTTTACAACTCGTATCTCATTCCAAATGGGCCAGAAGACCTAAAAGCCTACCAGATCTTTATTTTCTTCTATCAAAGAAAACTTTGGCCTTGATAAAAGAGGTCCAAAATTCCAAGTCCCTTTTTCTCGTATTATTCAGAAGGCTGATACTGTGGTGGCGGCTTTTAAGGTTTCAATTACCTTAGAAAGTGAAGATCCTGAGAAGAGAAGTGTCGTCTGTGACGATGACGATGACTACAACATATATGATATTCGGCATCATCATGAGTAGCTAATTCCTCTCTTAGGGCGCTGATGTAACCCAATCTAGTACTATAGTTTGATTGTTCTTGACTCTGGGATATTTTAATATATATTATGTTTTTTATTACATGACTATGAGCAATTGAGACAACTCAATTGGATTTAATGCTTTAAATAGTTTTCAAATTGTTATTACTTTGTCTTAGATTTAACTGTTTGTTTTCTATTCTCAACCTATCTTATTGGACAGTATCTGGCGGAGCCCTGCCGAACATAAGAATAGAGGTCATGTAATGGTGTTCTAATTTTTTTTATAAAAGAATGTTTTCATAGTCTATGCTTAGGAAAGATGGATTGTTTTCAAAGTAATTAAAGTAGTTAGAGTAAGTAGGTGGATAGTCCATGCTAACCGCAGATAGGTTATAATTAACTGAATTTTATAAAACATCTTTCTTTAAAACCCGAATTAAACGAATGTTTTTGAGTTCAATTCATTTAAAATATAATTTGTTAAATCCCAGAGTTGAAATAGTTAACCATAGTATGAAGGTTGTGGTGAAATCAAAGCCATAAGACCTTTCTCTCTCTGATTTCTTTAGTTTAATTTTAGTTTACAACCGTAACCACCAACCAAACAATTCAACCAGTTACTTGTAAACCAATAGGAATTAATTAAAAGTAGAACATAAATACTCATCTCCCTGTGGGTTCGACACCCTCTCTATAGTGCTATCCTACAAGGATTTGTTCTATTGCGAGTGGTTATTTTATAAATTGATGATAACTCACCACACCAGAGGTATGCCTCCTTTTTTAATTATACTATTTTGATTTATTTTATATAAAATACCCCATTCATCAAAAAAAAAAAAAAAAAAGGGACTTGCTCGTGGGTTTGACCCACCTTTTGTTGATATTTTTCAGGTCCTCGTCAGTTGCATCGTTAGATTAGAGTTCGTAACAAATCAGAGACATCCTTTATCACTATTCCGGTCGTTTTAGAGTAGGATACTGTTTTGTTCATTTATTCTTTAGAATTTGGGATTATTTAAGTTTAAGTACTGGAGTTTGGGATTTATTAGGGGTCATATTGATTTATTGGATTCCCAAGTAGTATTTTTTTTTGCGTTTGAGATTTATTATTTATCCATGGTTAGATTATTCATTTATTAGAATTCTTTTTCGCTTATTATTTATTTCTTATTTATCCTCTTATATTATGTGCTTGATTATTACCTAATTGTTTTGATATTCCCCGATTTTTGGGTGTGGACCTGATCAACCCGTGCTTGGAAATTGAAGGTATCACAGTGTCCCCAAAATTCTGAGATCAATCCCATAACCTTATATCACCATTACAAACATGCACAGATGATAAACAATATAAGTATAGCATGTGAATCACGATTCAACATCGATAAAGCCTTAACAACAGCTTTACAACGAAGAACAAGGGTTTTGGTAGGTTAAAACTAAAGGTGACCAAAAAACTGTCCAAAAACCAACTTCAACAGCCTTGATTCATCAAAATAAACTCGCTAGCATGTGGATCAAACATTGTATAGCAAGATATAATCAATCTATATATAAATCACAAGGCTAAACCAGAAAACAGCTCAAATTAAAGGTCTGAGATACAAAAATCATTTGCAGCATAGTAAAGCTCAAGAACAAGTGCTCTGTAAATGTAAATAGCCAAAATATAATTGTATCAGCCTTGACTTAGCACCACATCAACCTCCGGCCTAAAGTGAGCCTTCAAACCAGCCCTTGCACCAGCAAAATTTGACAGCAAATAGGCTCCATGATGAACATAGCAAGAATGATCAATTCAGTGACATTTCTATGAAGATTTCAGGTTCAGATCATCATCAAGGAACTTAGAAATGTTGGTTTATAAGAAGCTCTAGAGAAAGGTTCAATGCAGGTTACAATTAGGATTTTCAAAAGGCTTGCAGCTGCAGAAATGCTATGATAGCATATATATACTCAAGCTCACTATACAATTCCTACTACAAGAAAGATATACACATGGCATTTGTAACCAATCACTGACCAAAGAAAATTCTGACATTCTCCATGTGAATAGACCACAATACCCTTGCCAATTCAGTTATTTTGTCCTCTAGTATATAAGAAATTACAGCTCATTATATCAAAGTTGTAATAACAGTCACTTATAGGGTATAGGGGTATTCAGGGGTACTATGGTCATTTCACAGTTGTATTATACGTGTCACACATTATATCAAGTAAAAAGACCAAAATACCCTTATAACAGTCACTTGTTATTCTCAACATCAATCTGTTACTGCGACTATGTAATTCACAATACAGCTAATCATATATATTCAATGCAATACAGCTATTTGAATAAATGTATAAACATATAATACAACTGTGAAATGACCATAGTACCCCTGAATACCCCTATAGCCAATTTCCATATGTTGAACCTCAATTAACATAGTGAACAGGCCTTAACAAGCTAAATAGCTGCAATGTACTATCTTAAACCATTATGAAATTATATCACAAGATGGCAAAAAACCATACTACCCATAAGAGATGATATAAACTACAGTGCACAACAATGGTGATGATATAAGCCCTTGATAATTCTGAAACACCAAGTTTTGACATTAAGGAGGCAAACACAAATAGGTACTATGACCAACAATCTCCCCCTTTTGACTTTAATGTCAAAACCTCACTAATGAAATAAGAACTAAGTTGTGAAGTTTCAGCAACTCAACAATATAGATTACACACACATAAACAGGTAAATGTAAGCAACAAAACCTTATTCAAAGATAAAAACTATCCTTATTTCAGTCATTTTCTCCCCCTTTTTTGATATTGAAGGTCAAAAGGTGATAAGGACCAATAATTATAAGCTTAAGAGGGTGGTGAAACAATCTTGTGAAGGTTTCTAAGGGCTGTAAATCTATGAGGAAGAAGAGGTTTGGTCATAATATCTATAAGTTGATCTTCAGTGGGCAAATAAGTGATATCAATAAGACCTTTTTGAATCCTGTCTTTAAGAAAATGATAGTTGATGTCAATGTTCTTGCTCTTCCAATGGAGAGTTGGATTCTTACTGATAGAAATGGCACTTTAGTTGTCACAATATAGCTTAGGAGGACCTGAGAATTGAAGATCAAGGTCTGTTAGTGTTGTCCTCATCCAAAGTAATTGAGAACTAGCTATGTACTCAGCTTCAGAGGTTAAAAGAGACGCTGTATCTTGTTTTTTTTGCTCAGCCAAGAGACTATATTGGAACCAAAAAGATAACAATAGCCTGAAGTACTCTTTCTATCAAGCAAAGAACTACCCCAATCAACATTCGAATAAGCTTCAATAGGCAATGTGAGGGAAACCAAGTAGTAAAGGCAATAGGAAAGAGTTCATTTTACATATCTCAGAATTCTTTTGGTAGCTTGAAAATGAAAAGCTCTTGGATTACTTTGAAACCTTGAAACTAAGCCCACATAATACATAATATCTAGTTTAGAGGCTGTGAGATACACCAAACTTCTAATGATAGACTTGTAAAGGGTTGAAGAGACAACTTTTGTGGTATACTCAAGTGTAAGTTTGGTATCAGGGCACAAAGGTGTAGAAATAACCTTGTTTTTAGCCATGTTGAACTTCTTGAGTAACTCAATAGCATACTTTTCCTTATTTCATCTTTTAGTCATTTTTCATTTTTCCTTACATAACCTCACTTGTTGTGCTCGGATTTGATTCCAATTTTGCATGCATTCATGATATTTGATTTCCATGACATTGGTATTTTTACTTTTCTTGAAAAGCATGCTAGATTAGTACTTTTCTTGTAAAGGTTATGAATGCATACTTTAGTGTAATTATTTATAACTTTTGGGGTTTTAGTGTAATTATGTAAAATAATTATTTTTCATTTTGGGGACCTTTTTGTAATTTATTTTGGAAGATATTTTGACAAAGGACCATTTTGCAATTTTTGAAAAGTGTGACAAGTGTCACACTCTCGTGGAGCCATTTGTTGGCATTTAGGTGAAGAGACTTGGCACCATGACTTCTTGACATTTGGTAGGTGGAGATTCATCCATGTGTTGGCCTTAGATTGATGCACATGTAACCATTGATTGTTGACGAGTGTGGGTCTAGGATTAAGTCTTGGAAGGGGCATTGGATTAGTGACAAGTGTAAATTCATCATTTAGTCTTGCATTGTGTGTGTGAGAGAGGTAGTGCAAGAATACATAGTGAGTGGAGGATTTCTAGCCCTTTCACTCACCATTTTTACACTTTACCTTCTTTATTTCATTATCTCTTATGAACCCTAGCAAAGACTCCATTAGAGGAAAGCTTAGTATAGAGCTTTGACTTCACATTTGGCACTCTTCTACTCACCCTAGACTTTTGACCTTAGAAGAGAAAAGATTCCTATCACTCTCCTCTTCAAGAATCCTAACCTTGTTTTCTATTGTGTGCTTGGTAGCTTAGATTATAGAGATTCAATTCTCTATTGAGATAGGGGTGGTAGTATGTTTATATTCTAAGTGTTTTATAGTCCTTGTGGTTTAATATATATTGTGTACATGCTTTTGATATGATAATATTGCATATTATAGGAAACCCTCACTTCTTGACTTAGGGTTTATTGATTTAAGCATGTATGATATGTGTAAACCATGTATAGAAGGATTATATAATTTAGTAAATGCTAAATTCTAGTAAATTCACATGTGGTAGTAATATAGAATTCTAATCGAATTATTAATGTTATATGCAATTCTTATTGACTTGAATTGCTATATTTTTGTGATAATAATTCTATGTTCTTATCAATTACAAATTGTGATTTATTTATGAGCCTATTGCTAAATGTTGATAATTAGTAAATAGAGCTTGTTATTGAGGCATGACTTGAATTGATAAATTTGTAATATTGTATTGTGCATAATATCATGAGGTGAATTTGTCATTTGGCATGCCATTCTAGATTTGGAACCCTAAGACATGGTTTGTATACTTGTGCATGGAAGGTGGTTTGTATGCCTTATTATATATATATAAGTTTTGAACTTGATATATATATTTTGGAATCTCTTGGGACATTGTTACATGTGACATGGCTAAAGTTTGGCTTTAGTGCGGGAGGTATGACTTCTCCCCAATTGAGATAGTGCGCACTAGGGTGGTCTTCCCAGCGGGTTAATGCCCGGAATAACCGTATTGATCTTGGTTAAGTCTGAGACGTGATGTCCAAGTCTTTCATTACTTGTTTTCGCATTAAATTTTAAGTTGACAACCAATGCTTAATTATAGCTTGAAATTCTTGTTATTGGCGAATTGATGTTGTTGAGTACATTGATAATTATCTGTGTTGCTAAAGAATCATTTAAGTTAGTTTAAGATGATCCCTTAGAACACCTCGAACATAGACGTTAAGTGGAATGATCCCTTGTATTCGTCTATATTGATCTTACAATGATATTGAAACTTTAGGGTATACGCATATGCTTCTCCTACGAGAAACTTGATTACTTACCCTAGTGGTTTGGGTTGTTTTTCAGGTAAGGAGACCATGTTCATGGATGCTCATCATCTTTAGAAGCTTTTGAGCTATTTGAAGCATTTTTGTACATTAACATGCAAGTGTTTAACATGACTTGACTTTTGATATCATATTTTGAATGCCATGGGTGTATGGTACTTTTGGAGCTTTAGTAGCTTTCTTAATATGTAATAACACTCAAATATTTGCTTTTGACATTTTAAGTATGTATGTAAAGAGGCCAAGGGCCAAGTATGCCTACTT
The DNA here is from genome assembly GCF_030987335.1 of Cornus florida. NCBI lineage: Eukaryota > Viridiplantae > Streptophyta > Magnoliopsida > Cornales > Cornaceae > Cornus > Cornus florida. The sequence continues at coordinate 28,155,136 of NW_026775580.1, read as the reverse complement.
TTGTACTTAGACACCTTTGGTAACAAAGTTTTGCTTCAAATATCTCTTAATCAAATTTTGAGGTTTGACATGTGAAAATCTTGTAAATGTTGTGTATGAGGTCATGGGCCATTAATTTGCATTCAAGGATCCATATCAAAGATGTTAGTATGTTCACACACTTAAACTTCATGAAAAAAATCAGTTTTTCACATGCATTTTGAACCAATTCATGAAGGGATTCAAAGTAGAGTTTAGACCTTAGCATCTTGGACTCATAGCAGGTTCAGTAGCAGGTTTTTGAAGTGTTTCAGTCGACCAAAACTCCATTTTGGTCGACCGATGTCAAATGGTTTTGTGTTTGCACAATAACATCAAATTCCAGTAGCCAAAAACACTGTTCAAGGGTCATTTCGGTCGACCGAACCTTTATTTCTGTCTACCGAAGCAATTAGAACCTTTTCTTCATGATTTCAGTCTCAGCATCTTCATTTTGGTCGTCCGAAACTTCATTTCGGTCGACCGAAATAGCTAGAACCTGAGCCTTGCCTCTTTTGAGTTTCAGCACTGATCATCCGACTTCAATGGGTCATAACTTCTTTGTTTCTAATCCAAATAGGGTGATTATTGAGCCTAAACTCAAGGATTTTGAGTCAGATTTCCAATGGTACCAATCCCATTCTCAAATTCGAAACACAGTTGGAGTTATGTATGTTTTAGTGAAGCAGTGTCAGTTTTCACTTCAACCGGGACGGGGCATTTTGTGGGATTCTTAGCCAAAGTCTATGGAACCTCTTAGAATGTTTCAAAATGATTAGATTAGGTTGTATTAACCTTATTTGACTTGTTTAGAGTCAAGTTTCTCCTTTTAATAGTGAATTGCCCTTTTTGCCCCTTGGATAGCAAATTTTGTCCTTTTTAACCTTTGTTTCCGTTTTTATCCTGTTTAAGTTCCGTGACCTCATGGAGGGTCACATTTGTGTCTTAGGAGTGACTCCTATCTCTAGAGGCCTTGGTTTACCTTTAGCTTCCGCAATTCAAATTCGTTATCGGATCACTTTCGGTTCATCTGACGCACCGGGTTGAAAAACATGGGCCGTCACAAGAAAAATATAAACAACCATCTAATATGTCGTTCAACTGTTTTAGCTGACAGGAGATGAAACCATGTAGGATTTAACTATTTTAGTTAATCCATTCCGTATGTCACCGTCCCATACCGGTACATACCAAGCATATGATCCGTAAAAGATGCAACATTTTAAGCAGTACATCAAACAATATCCACATAATCCAAATAGTTGATAAATGTAGAATTTAAACCGTTCATCAACATCCAATCCAGAATCCATTCACGTAACTTAACGAGACAAAGTTTAATAGTTCATCAACTTAAAGTCCAGTATCCATCCAGTTAATTGACAAAAAATACATAATTAATTCTTCAATTAATTCCAAACCATCATCCAATTAGATTGACAAAACCCAAGTATCAGTTTAACAATTTAGGTCTAATTCAATAACCCAAGTATTTGCATAATAGTGCTTAATATTACTGTAGTTACAATCCTAGCTTAAATCCATGTATTGCCAAATAGAATTAGCATTTCAACAGTTAACATCCAAGGTATGCCTAGAGCAAACTTAATAACTAACTGACCCTAGCATGCAACCAAAAATAAGATTTATAAACATACTAGATCCCACAGGATTGCCAAAATTAAACTTAGGCAATTTAAGTTTTCTTCCATCCATTAACCGTATAAAGAAATGCATAAATTTTATACGGTTTGTTCCGTTAATTTAGGGGTAAACTTTGATCAATTAAAGTCCTGTTAACCCCTAAAATTAACTTCTTAATCATTCTGTGTAGTCCTAGAATTTTTCCAGAATAGTTCAGTTCCACCCGTCCGTTGACAGTATGTTAAATTGTATAGTTTAATACTGTTTCATCCACTAGTCTATGGGTATAATCTTTGCCATGTGAGACTTTAATAATTCATGAAATTATGTTTAAAACCCACAGTGCACTTCAAAAATCATTTTAGAACACCAAACAAGGCCCCAAACCATGCCCAAAAGTCAGATTTCATGAAAACAAGGGAGTCTGCTTTTAAACTCGTAAAGCAGGCTCCAAACAAACATTGAGCAGGCTCAATTAAAAAAAAAAGAGGCGGCTCCAAACACTTTGAGCAGGCTCCATTAAAAAAAAAGAGCCGGCTCCAAACACATTGAGCAAGCTCAATTTAAATAAAAAAAAAGAGCAGGCTCAATCTTAAAAAAAAAAAAACACTGAACCTCCTCCGGCCTTCTGCTTCGTATCTGGTTACTCTTAACCTATCTATTTGGTTTTACAACAGTTCCTAAGAGTCCTAACTATGTCCAGTATAATCCCCATGGTGTGTTTACAGCAGTTGAAATCAAATACATAAACTACAAGTTCTACAGACTTTTTATGCTTTAAGAAACACACTGATATCAAATATGCACGAACTGTAATTGATCAGATTTTAACCCATATAGATCATCAATATAGCATCTATTATACATGTGAAACTCAGTTAATGATTAATTAAACCCTAAAGACCATCTGGGTGTATAGAACACAAGCCAAAGGGAAGGAGGAAGGAAATAACTTGCCTGTGATTTCAGTTATGAAATCCCGGCATCGTGTCCACTGTTTTGGCAACACTGAGTTACTGTCTAGCCTTCTCTTACTTCTGCTCTTCCTTTCTCCTAGGTCTGACCTTGAAGCCCTAGCTGGACACCTCACAAACGTTGTTCTGTTTCTCTCAAAACCTCACTCTATATCACACTGTCTTTTGAGACGTGAATAGGGTTTTCCAACCCTTCTTTCAGGCTATAAACATATATATATAGGCACAGATAAAACCCTAATTCTAATGGTAATCTGAGATAGAAACCCTAACCTAAATAAAACCCTAATCGGCCCATAGGTTGTAATGACTGTATTAACGTAATTTAAATACTCATTTAACTTAATTAAATAAGTAAAGCAAACTAAAAAACAAACAATAAATTAAACCATTACCACCAATCAATTAAATAAAGGAATGCAATTAAAATAAATAACTACCAATTAAATATATAAGTAAATTAAATCAAGGAATGCAATTAAATTAAATAATCAAACAACAAACATAATTTATAAATACAATTCATTTAAATAAAACAACTAATTAAACAATTTGACACCTAAGCACATAGAATCAAATTTAAATTCCAATTTTATCCTTTTAAAAATTAGGGGTATTACATTCTTTCCCCCTAATAAAAGGAATTCCGTCCTCGAAATTCACAAAACTCTGAATTATTTATGTTTAAATTCATTTCCATCTCATTGTGGATGCTGCTGCTATGCAGGAGCTCCACTGAATTCCAAATCCTCTAAGGAAACTTATAAGTTCCATATCAAGGAAACATAAAAGTTAGGCAACACGTAAGTTGGATTGAGCAACTTATCCTTACCCAAATTGTTTATACAGGGTAAAGATCCACATTCCTCTAAGTTCCATAGCATAAATGTGTAAAACGTCTATGCATCTCATCCTAAAGTTTTAAACACACAAATCGATAGGCGACCCCTAAATGGAGAAACAACCCTTATATGTAATATAAAAATTGACCTTCCTCAGTAACGCACCTTGCTTCTGATATAGAAGACATCCCCAAATCAACTGTTTCCCACTCCCATTTTGATTTAGACAGTGGCAAAAATCCCCAAATAGCTCAGGTTATCCATCGTCCACCTTTCAAACAAGTGTTACGCGCATAGACAGTTATATACATGTCTCTTCCCAAACTTGATCCCTAGAACTGACAGTTGATGTCTTGATGTTCCGTAGAACCATCCGAGTGCATTAAGAAGAAGTGTCGATTTTTGAAATCGCATTCATTCAAACAACACTAACAAAAATTACGATTCCACCGTCAGTACCTTAAACTCTAGATGAGTAAAGTAACACCTCCACGAAGATCAAACCCAGTATGTGCAGTTAACTTCCTTATTGCCTGTGATAACAGCCTGTGTCATTGTTATATAAGCGAAACTGCCACTATGAACTCAACAATGAATTGCAAGATATGAATATCCGATCGGTTGTTGAAAGCATCCACCTCCCTATTCCTTTCCCCCGGACAGAACTTAATGCAAAATGTGAATCACCACATTGAGACATCTAAGTTGTCTTGTAATCCCCTCTATTCATACGAATTGATGACCCACCAGTTCGCAATAAACCAGAATTTAGCTGATTTAATAAAGAAACGAACTAACATCCCAACCAAATCCTGACCCTTTGTAAAAGTTAGCAACCCCTTATCCAAATCCGTGAAAAGGGTCTATCAATTGAACATAGAAAATGTCTACAAGGGTTTTGTAATCTTGAATGGTCTATCTCGATCATTTTAGAAATGGTATCCAAATCACCACGTCCCTCTGCTTACCGATCCTCCAAACAACTGCTTCATACTATGAAGCATTTTATGTTGCACTGGGATGAATAAAGAACTAAGAGATGTGAATCTCAGTCCTTATATCCTCCTTCCCGTTTGTCTACAGAAAGTACCAACTGGTCTGGTACCACCAGTTTCCGTCTGCACCATTGCTTACATCGAAGCATTGTCAAAAGCTAACCCTGCAACTATATCTACGTATCACCAGTTAGTGATAACTTACCGATAATAAAATTAACCGGTAATTCCATTCATTGAAGGTCAACTCCTTATGACTTTTTTCACATACACCGTACACCGCTTCCTTATATAGGTGTTCAGTTTCACCTTCCTGTCCTTAACACACCTTACTTCTCTATTATAGGTAAGTGTCAAGTTAACTCCTTGTCTCGTTTCAATTGATATGAAACTTTTTCCATCCTCCATATAGTTATCATCGTCGAAGCAACAGCTAATTGTTGCGAAAGATAACCCTTAAAAAAAAAAAAAAATTCCACATTTTATACAGTGTAGAAACTTTGGTTCCTCCTCCAAGTGCAACACCAGCAACTCCTCCAAATGACACCCTCGTAAAATAATGTCTAGATCACGAATAGACTGATAAAGCTTTCATCAGTCCACTATCCTTCCTCAGCGTCATGCTAATAAGTACCTACCAGCACGAAATCTTCCATCCGAACCATAATGGCATTACAATGATCTTTACCTACCACATCCTCACGAATCCCCAAAGCATCAACAATCACCATTATTATAGCGTTGTAAAAATGAATCCCTACCTAGCATATAGCATATCAACCTAATCATTTTAGATTATTTGACTCGTGTTGATAGTCTAACTATCCCATCCTAAATAGCATACCATATTGATGCATATCCAGGTCCAATTGATTGGCTAGAAGTTTGTATTTCTACCCAATCCTATGACCATACATTCACACATCCTAGCGTACATAGCGCTATTACCCATGTCATCAAAATAATAGTTGGTCAATCATATACTTGTGTCCCCAACCAATCCATACTCCCCTTCCGGACTAATTAACAAAAATGAAACACGTAATAACAAAACTGAAACACATAACAATAAAAAATGAAACACGTAAATACACACAATACACAAAACAACCAAAATATAATTCTACTTAAGACATACTCCATTCCAGAGAAGAAAACCTCCTTTGAACTCAAGTTGACAAAATAGGTCATAAAAGCTCATTTCGTAGTTTCGTTGGAAATCACCTAACCTTGAAACCTATCCATTAACCATAGCTGAACTGCACCATCGTTTGCCAAAGCAAATATCCAAAGTCTTAACCATCATACTCCTTATACGCGGAATGCAAACCATCTAATGTGGCTTTACAAAGCAACTTAGAATGTCACAACCTAATCCCCATACTCTCCGGGATGTGATAGAAAATCACGTCTTTGTTCTGATAAGAACTCCATCCGATTCCCAAACTCCTAAAGAGTACTTCTCACATAACTCCCGGAGAGATGATACGAAACTTTAACTATATGTAGATTGGTTCACACCAACTCCATTAGTACCAATCACTATACTGCCGGTGAATGAGAGCACACTTGTGTGATCCTTCATCCTTAAACTTCAATATCCCTTTTCTTGGATACGTTGATATCTCCTCCCTTAGGATCCTTTTCAGATCCTACTCCTCGCTTGTCTCCTTTTTGAGAACAACTGAAGTTGTGCTGACCCCGACATGCGGCAACCTAACACCTACACCCTGATCCGTGCTTGGTGTACACTTTCTAAGTAATGCCAACCTTGGAACTAAACCTTCGATCCTAAGTTCTACTTCTGACAAAGTACTCGACAACGTACTCCTTTACGCCTTTGGGTCTGTATCGCTTACACTGTGAACCCTATCCTCCTCCTAGTGTTAACCATTCTGTATCTACAGAATTCAATTAACATTAACTCCTCCTAACGAACCATAAATAGAGTACAACGAATCCTAATATGGCTCTAACTTTTTAAGAGATGCAACGCGGAAGTCTTATAACAAAAACACTCTTAAGGACACTAGAACCTGGAGTGCTCTGATACCAACTGTGATACCCCCAAATTTTCGGATGCGAGTTGGCCAGGCCCACGCCCGATTACCTGAGGATATCAAACTAATTAGCAATAAATGAACACAGAATACAATTAAGAAAACAGGAATAATTAATTGCTGAAAAGAAACTAGAATGATAAACCAAAACTGAAAACCTCAGAATAAATTTTATATAAATAAAGTATTAATCTGATACATCCAACTTCTCCAATTCTAATACAACTCAGGAATCCATCTGGTGGACCCTTAATAAAACCAACACTGAGAAATGAACCACCAGAAAGGAATCCAATGCTAAATCATACAAGAACCGCCTACATCGTCGGTAGAGTGAGTAGTCGTCTTTGCTCAGCACGAACAAGCTCTAAGACCTGACACCGTCCGTTACCTGAAAAATAATAGTGGGTCAAGCCCACGAACAAGTTCTATCCTAACTACAATCCAAACAAAGACCCAATACGAAGATACATCCTAGATGTCTCAACCATATCTATATAGTCCGTAAATAGATATATACATATAACCACACTACTGGACTCTCACTAGGCTATGGTGAGGGTCTCAACCTGAATAGAAGGTAACATACAAAAATGCACCTGAGTGGGCATGGCTACCTAAGCCTAATAGGGTATACCTCAACCAACATAGCTAGCTACGCATCCTATTGCATATACGCTCCCTAACCGTCAACTATGAGACTTAAGCTCAGATCGCGGTATCATAATTTATATATATAAATTCCTATCCAAACCAATGTAGTGCCGCTCAACAGTTCGTTGCCATGACACGACATAAAATTAGGATTTAAATGTTTTAATTAAATTCCTATCCATTCTACTAACAGAAAAATATAAACAACCATCCAATATGTCGTTCAACTGTTTTAATTAACAGGACATAAAACCATGTAGGATTTAACTGTTTTAGTTAATCCATTCCGTATGTATGAATGGGTTGAAATTAACGTTTTGATCTAATCCGTCCCTCCGTATGTCACCGTCCCATACCGGTACATACCATGCATATGATCCGTAAAAGATGCAACATTTTAAGCAGTACATCAAACAATATCCACATAATCCAAATAGTTGATAAATGCATAATTTAAACCGTTCATCAACATCCAATCCAGAATCCATTCACGTAACTTAACGAGACAAAGTTTAATAGTTCATCAAGTTAAAGTCCAGCATCTATCCAGTTAATTGACAAAAAATACATAATTAATTCTTTAATTAATTCCAGGCCATCATCCAATTAGATTGACAAAACCCAAATATCAGTTTAGTAATTTAGGTCTAATTCAATAACCCAAGTATTTACGTAATAGTGCTTAATATTACTGCAATTACAATCCCAGCTTAAATCCATGTATTGGAAAACAGAATTAGCATTTCAACAGTTAACATCCAAGGTATGCCTAGAGCAAACTTGATAACTAACTGACCCTAGCACGCAACCAAAAATAAGATTTATAAACATACTAGATCCCACTGGATTGCCAAAATTAAACTTAGGCAATTTAAGTTTTCTTCCATCCATTAACCATATAAAGAAATGCATAAATTTTATACGGTTTGTTCCGTTAATTTAGGGGTACACTTTGATCAATTAAAGTCCTGTTAACACCTAAAATTAACTTCTTAATCATTCTGTGTAGTCCTAGAATTTTTCCAGAATAGTTCAGTTCCACCCATCCGTTAACAGTATGCTAAATTGTATAGTTTAATACTGTTTCATCCACTAGTCTACGGGTATAATCTTTGCCATGTGAGACTTTAATAATTCTTGAAATTATGTTTAAAACCCACAGTGCATTTCAAAAATCATTTCAGAACACCAAACAAGTCCCCAAACCGTGCCCAAAAGTCAGATTTCATGAAAATAAGGGAGTCTCCTCTTAAACTCGTAGAGCAGGCTCTAAACAAACATTGAGCAAGCTCAATTAAAAAAAAAAAAAAAGAGCCGGCTCCAAACACTTTGATTAGGCTCCATTAAAGAAAAAAGAGCCGGATCCAAACACATTGAGCAGGCTCAATTTAAATAAATAAAAAAAAGAGCAGGCTCAATCTTAAAAAAAAAAAAACTGAACCTCCTCCGACCTTCTGCTTCGTATCCGCCTACTCTCAACCTATCTATTTGGTTTTACAACAGTTCCTAAGAGTCCTAACTATGTTCAGTATAATCCCCATGGTGTGTTTACAGCAGTTGAAATCAAATACATAAACTACAAGTTCTACAGACTTTTTATGCTTTAAGAAACACACTGATATCAAATATGCACGAACTGTAATTGATCAGATTTTAACTCATACAGATCATCAATATAGCATCTATTATACATGTGAAACTCAGTTAATGATTAATTAAACCCTAGAGGCCATCTAGGTGCACAGAACACAAGCTAAAGGGAAGGAGGAAGGAAAGAACTTGCCTGTGATTTTAGTTATGAAATCATGACGTCGTGTCCACTGTTCTGGCAACACTGAGTTACTGTCTAGCCTTCTCTTACTTCTGCTTTTCCCTTCTCCTAGGTCTGACCTTGAAGCCCCAACCGAAAACCTCACAAACATTGTTCTGTTTCTCTCAAAACCTCACTCTGTATCACACTGTGTTTTGAGACGTGAATAGGTTTTTCCAACCCTTCTTTCAGGCTATAAACATATATATATAGGCACAGATAAAACCCTAATTCTAATGGTAATCTGAGATAGAAACCCTAATCGGCCCATAGGTTGTAATGACTGTATTAACATAATTTAAATACTCATTTAACTTAATTAAATAAGTAAAGCAAACTAAAAAACAAAACATAAATTAAACCATTACCACCAATCAATTAAATAAAGGAATGCAATTAAAATAAATAACTACCAATTAAATCATATAAGTAAATTAAATCAAGGAGTGCAATTAAATTAAATAATCAAACAACAAACACAATTTAAAAAAACAATTCATTTAAATAAAACAACTAATTAAACAATTTGACACCTAAGCGCATAGAATCAAATTTAAATTTTAATTTTATCCTTTTGAAAATTAGGGGTATTACAATAGCCTTCAGCTTAAGGATCTTGGAGATATTCTTGGAGTGAACATGTCCAAGCCTTTTGTGTCATAATATTCCTTTATCAACAGCTGAGAAATTGCACTGAGCTTAAGGAACTTCTTTAGATATTGTATAAATATTCCTAGTAGACCTATTAGCCGAGAACATGACCTTATTAGAGTTGAGTTCAATTGATGAGCACTGAAAAGTGAGCATTTAAACCCGTTAAGCTTAAGCATTCTTGTAACTTTATCTATCTTACTTTGCCGTTTTAGACTTATTACGTGTTATTTATATTTTCAGGCACTAATCCCAAAATTTAGCTAACTCAGCCAAATAAGAGCTTAATTGAAGCAATTCTGAGATAAACCAAAGGAGGGAGCAAAGTGGAGAAAGAAAGGAGCAAAAAGGAATTAAGTTGTGCAGCTGAAAAGTTCGATTGATCCAAGTTAAGGTTCGATCGATCAAACATCTATGATCGATCACAGTACTTCTCGATAGATCCAACCTCGGCCTTTGCTGAAATTCCAAGTTCGATCGATCGAACATCACCTTCGATCGATCGAACCCTATTTTGTCCTATTCAAATGATTGATCTTATCCACAGCTGTACGCCTACCAACCACTTTTGTCTTTTCCCCCATAAATATCTTAAAAATATCCCAGCCTTATCATTATCCGGAGGAGTCAGACCACTTCGATCGATCCAAGATGCAGTTCGATCGATCGAACCCATCTTCGATCGATCCAAGTTAAGGTTCGATCGATCGAACTTCCTCCAGCGAGAAAAAGTTAAAGTCCAGCTCATTTATTCCGTCCTTCATCTAATCATTGGAGAATATGCCTTGCACGACCACAGCTCATCATGGGGTGTATTTGACCTACCTATATAAGGAATATGATACACTTTTTGAGAGGGTCTCTTGTCACACATTGAAAATCATCTTGGAGGCTATTCTTGGAGAGGAGGAAGTAGGGAAGCTAGAGCACCATTGGAGGAGATCTTCACCAACAAGGAGCAGCCATGGAGTTAGCCCTTGAGGGTTAGATCATCACTACCATGAGTGGCTAGACATCCTCTTGGGGCTAGAGTTATGTATTATTGAGGGATTAGTGTTGTATGATACATCTTGATATTCATGTATATATAAATCTTGATTATTTCATGGTTTGTATGGTTTAATGCTTCCAATTGACTATTCTATTCTATTCATATATCTATGTATGCTAGAGTAGGATATTCATGTGCTTATCTCTAGATTTAGTGTTTTTGATGCATGTCTATGTGTATTGATGCTATAGATCTAGAGATTATCAAGATAATATACTTAATGAATGCTATTTTGGTTCATTTGATGGTTTATGCCTATTCTTGATGGTTTGTGCCTCTCCCCTAGTCTAGATAGCTTTATTTTCATGCCAGTAGTGTAGATTTAGTGTAGTGGTAGTGTAATGTTAGATGGGAGGACAATCTACTCTTGATGTTTGATGTTCCATGCTTGTGAGTCCAAATGGCATATTCCTCTAATATTGTGTTGTATGTGGATTGTGAGCTTAATGAAGGATTAATGACTTGTTTTGATCTATTGTGCTATCCCCATGTTGTCTAGACAATATATGCTCTATTGTTTAGATATATTGTGCTCTTCACATGTTGTTTAGACAATACTTGCTTGATTTGTCATCCTTGCCAATTGAATCAACCTAATGCACACACACCCTTATCATATTGCAACACATCCATTACCCTCAATTGATCACTTGTTAGTAGTATAGAAAAGTATTGCTTGGTGGTGATCTCTACACCCCAAGACCTCTCTCTCTCTTGTTTACTTCATATTATTTTATTTAGTTGAATTCAATTTAGCTTAATCAACCAACCAATCAATTGTGTGATCACTCGACCTACTAACCCTAATTACCATAGTTTCACAATTCGATACGCCATCAAATCCCTTGGGACGATCCCTACTCGCCCTATCTATATTTTATATAGAGAAAGGTAGTAGTGGCTTTCTATAAATGTAAAACTTGGCCACCTCCTAAATTCACAACTCTTCAAGCTTGACTTGGTTATGCGACCCTTATAAACGACATCGGTCATCAATCACCTTACATTTGTCCTTGTCAAAATAATCCCTATTTCCCATATCACACAGTTGATTCACACTAAGAAGATTATGTCTGAGTCCTTCAACATACAACACTTCAGTGATCTCAGGTAATTCTTCAGATTTGCATATAGTTCTAATGCCAACAATTTTGGCCTTTTGATTGTCCCCAAATACTACATTGTCACTATCAAATTTCTTCAAAGAGAGGAATTTAGAACTATCACCTATCATGTGCGTTGAACATCCACTTTTAACTAAGGGCCGCTTGATGTAACTCAGTGCCTTAGGCAAAAAATAAAAGTGGTATTTTCATATCATAATATGTAATATATTAAGTATCAAATAATAATTAATTAAAAATCATCCTTCTTGTTTTTTGAGATGCAAAATTAGTAATTAAATTCTTATATTCAAGTGTGGTTAAAATATCTTTTTCAATAGATAATATAACCAATCCATTTAGTCTTTCTTGTGACATAGTTGATTGTTGGTATGATTTTATCAACTTTAATTTCGAAAAACTTCTTTCTGCTATCCCAATAGTTATAGGTATTGTCAATAATATTCTGTAAGCAATGCATTCATTTGGAAAAGAATCTAGTCTTTTAATATAATTTAATATTTCAATTGGATTGTTTATTTCTACGTGTAAAATTTTTTTTAAACTTTTAATTCTGAAAATAAATCTAAACCATCAATATCAGAAGACTCATCATGTTTTAAAAATAGTTCTAAATTAAGACAATATTTTTTCAAACTATCATCATCTAATGATTTTAGCTTTTTAAAATTAAACAAAAAACCAAAAATATATCCATATATTTTAAATTGTTCAAACCTACTATGAATTGAAGCAATAGCTTGATCGACTATATATAAAAAATAATCGATCCTAAAAGATTCTTCGGCTGATAGAGTTGGCTTATCACTATGTTCTCATCAAATTGTTTGTTCTTACGAATTATATGTTTTTCTTAAAAAATAGGTTCTATTTCCATTTCATTAGCAATTTCTTTAGCTGAAATAATAGCCGATGTAAATCCATTTTCTTGATGTTTTGTGAAAAAAGAAATAAGACCTTTTAATTGATCTATGGAAACATCAATATTCATAACTTGATTTTGTAAATTTTTACTAACTAGATTGACTGCAAATAATATGTCATACCAAATAGTCATACCCGATAAAATCTTAAAATTTTCAAATCCATACGTTGTTAAACATTTAGCTTCACTTTTTGTCTTAGGATCTTCACTTACTTTTTCTAATTGAAGTAAAACAATTTTTATTTGTGGAGCTGGAAATCTTATTGCTTTAACACTTTCAGTTCGGCTTTCCTAACGGGTTTGTGACAATGACTTAATAGTTAAACCGGATACATTATCTTGTAAAATTTTTCACCATTTTGTGGAAGAAGAAAATAATGAATATATACGTTGTACCACTCCAAAAAAAGATATAGTTTTAGGGCAAGAGTTAGCCATATCACAAAGTAATACGTTAAGATTATGAAAACCACATGGTGTATAGAATGCTCTAGGATTTTTGTCTAGTAGTCTTTTTGCACACGTTGATTTTTTCCTTTCATGTTAGATCCATTATCATATCCTTGTCCTCTTATATTATTAATATCGAACTCAAGATTTTTTATTGCATTTATAAGTTCATCAAAAAAGCCTTTTCTAATATGTCAAAAACTATTAGAAAATCTAAAAATATTCTTGTACTTTTATTGGAGTTGTCGAAATATCTACACATCGTAATATAAGAGACATTTGCTCTTGATGACTTGCACTTGTAGTTCATTCAAGTATAATTAAAAAATATTTTGCTTCTTTTATTTTATTAATAATTATATTTTTGATTTCAAATGCTAACATATTTATTAATTCATTTTGTATGTTATGTCCAAGATAGTGATTATGAGTCTCACCATGTTGAATGCGTCGTATATGTTCTTGCATGATTGGATCAAACTTTGCAATCATTTCAATAAGGCTTAAAAAATTTTCATTATTTTCTTGATATAATTTATCCTGTTTTCCACTAAATACCAAATTATTTTTGTCAAGATTTTTCACAATAGCAATAATTCTTTGTAAAACTTTTTTCCAATGATCTTTCTCTTTATTAATTTGATCTTGGATGCTTTTATCAATTGTCTTATTCTTTAACAACCTTGCTTCTAAATCTACCCAAGTGTCCATGTTAGTAATATGCTCATTTGTTGTTTCGTGATTTTTTAGCTTAGCACTTAGATTTTTCCAATCTCTAGTTCCATCATTAGCTAATTGACTCATGTTATACTTTGAATTAAACAACTTACAACAAAAATAAAATACTCTATCTAAATCTTTTGAATAAACGAGCCATTTTCTATTGTGCTTTTCTCCATTTGGTAATTTTCGAACATAATATAAAGTGGAAAAATGCCTAAAGTTTTCATCTTTTGGAAAATTAAAATCATTAAATCTAATTGGACCATTTTTTATTACTAAATCTCTTACTTTTGTATCAATATTTTTCCATTGTCCAGGATAATATATATTTGTGGGAGTAGAATACGATTTTTGATTACTTGTTTTACTTTTTTCCAATTCTTTTTGTTGTTTTTGATTATTATTGTGAATCAAGTCAGTGGTACTTTTTTTCTCTCACTATTGTATAATCTTCTAATTCTTTTAGATGATTTGATTATTCATTTGCAGAACTTTCACCTAATTTTTTTGTTAGGTTCTGATTATTAGTTGTAACAAATTTATCAAAAGCTCCCTTTTGAGATTGAATTAGTTTATCTATTCTTCTCTCTCTTTTTTTCCTTTTTTTTTAAAAAAAAAAAAATTTCAAATCCGGATTCATACTTTCTAGGAGACGTATTCAACCATACAATATGGGTAAAAATAGTCACAACTCACAAACAAATATACAAATATATATAAAATATAGATATATACAAATTTATAATAACAAAAGCTAATAAAACTAAAAAATAATTAAAGAAAAAGAACAACATAACCTGATTTAGAAAGCCCCAATTTAATGTTGCTGCAAATTCTTCAATACAAGAAAAATGTGTTCAAATTGAGACTAATGAATATTGAGTCGAGAAGAAAGAAAATTGTAAAGTTGTAATGAGAGAGAATTGAGCAGGGAGATGACTTGTAACTTTTGAGTTAGCTGAGAAGGGAGAGAATGAACATGAGGAATAAGAAAATAAATAAATAAATAAAATAAAAACTAGAAAAAGAGAATATAGAAAGTTTCTTCACTTCCTTATACAACAGCTAACATCTTTAATATTTACAACTGTGCAACTTACTGAAAAAATGTATATATATAGTGCTAGTGTAAAAAAACGTGTATAAAATAAAGTGTACAAGATAGAGAAAGAAAAGAAATTATTATTTAAGAATATAAATATTTGGGCCCATATTAAGTGTGTGTATTGGTTAGGGTTTACTAAACAACTGTAAATGAGGAGGAGAGAGAGAAATTAAGAGAAAAAATGAGTTATTTTAGGAGATAAACTTGGTTAAAGTTTAATTAAAAAGCGTGAATGATGATGAGGAGAGAGAAAATAAAAGAATAAAAAAGTTATTTTAGGAGATAAATTCTTTGGAATTAGTGTTTAATAATGTTATGAAACAATTACAATATAACTTATATAAGTGAACTATATTTTGGGGCCTTTTTATTGGCTGGGGCCTTAGGTGACTTAGGCAGTTGCCTGAGGCTCGAGCCACCCCTGTTGTCAACATACCATCTACGTAAAGTTTCAAGCTTTAAAAGTTATGTAACATACTCACTATATTCAGATTATTAAGGATCCGCATCATTTTGGTCTATATAAAGGACTCTTTGTCTTTGACTTTTTGAGCTTGTAAGAGTCTAATTTCTTTATATACATAGAAGTGAACTTGATGTTTTTCATTGCTGTAGTGACAAAATCACATCTGTTAAGCTTTAGTGTTGTATATGTCATGTCAAGGATTTCATACTTGGACCTGGCAGTCTTCATAATTGGAAACTTGGCATATATCTTACCAAAAGAGGACCTTATAAACACAGAGTGGGTTTGTTTAGCCTTTGTTGTAGTGTTACACTTGTATCCAATACCTGTTTTGCCAAGTTGCTTTATAGAGTTCTTCTAAATCTAAGTCATCTTCAGTGATCTATTTTGCAAGGCTTGGGAGAGTTATCCTATACACCTTTTGGTGGTCCACACATCCTTAGTAGATTAAAGCTTTAATACATAGAACACGGTTAAAGAGATGGAGCACAGAGTTGACAACTTCAACTTAGCCTGCTTGATGAGTAAACCCTTGGACTTTTGTAACTCTGAGCTGAGTCTTTTGATTTGGACCTTCTATAGATCATACTTAATAGCCAATCTCTCACATTCTTTAAGGATTCTTCCACTTTAGTGTCACTATCCTTATCTCTAAAATATGAGATTTAGGGTTTTTAAGAAGTGCCATGAATAAACATTCATCATTTTGACTTTTATCTGGTTTATCTTTTTTAGGGCTTGTATCCCAATCTGAAACAAGTGCTTTCCTTTAAAATCTACCTCTGTTATTGAAGTTCTCAGCCTTCTTCTGAGTTTGACCTTTGGAAATTGGACAATTAGCTACATAGTGACCTGAATTGCCACGACCATAACAAGTTTGCTGCGATTGAGACTTCATTTTAAACCTGAACTTTCTAAATTTCTTGGCAAGGAAAGCAACTTTATCTTCCTCAAGATCGTCATCTTTACATTTGGTTTAGCATCTTCAACAACTTCTTTGGCTTTAAGAGTTGTTTCTCTTCTATGTTGTGTAGGTGCACCAATTCTCATTTCATATACAGTGAGTGAGGCTTGAAGATTGTCAATTTTCATTTGAGAGAAGTCTTTATCTTTAAGAATAGTGACCTTGGCATTGAACCTTAGAGTAAAGGTCTTTATGATCTTCTTGCACACTTCAGAATCTTAAACATCTTCTTCAAGAGCTTTTATGTTTACAATTTCATTGATCCTGAATAAGTATTTTAAGATAGCTTTTTCTTTCTTCCATTTTACAGCCTTCATATTGCATCTTGAGGAGTTGTATCTTATTCTCCATGATCAAATTGTTCCCTCCATGAGCAGCCTTGAGAGAATCCCACATTTCTATAACTATCTTGTAATTTTTAATTTTTGTGAACTCTTGTTGCTTGAGAGCACAAAAGAGGTCATGCCTTGCTCTTCCATCATTTGCGAGAGCAACTTTATCATTTGCTGGGGGGTTATTTTGATTGAGAACAACAAAACCATAGATGGTTGCATGCCAAACATCATAGGACTAAGACACGAGAAAGGCTTCCATCCTTGTATTCCATGAATTATAATTGGAGTCATTAAAACTAGGTGCTTTGTTTATAACTTGACCTTTATCCGTTGCACAAGATCTTTTGTAAGTTGGTTAGAACTGTAACGACCCGGTCATTTGCCTTCCTTTCCTTTTTCCTGAAATTTTATGAATGAATTTTTTTCGTTTAATTTTCTTTTCTAAGCTCTGTTTCGTGTCGCTTTGTATCATCTCGAGTGCTCAGAATTGGTTCCTGAGACTCTTTTCCGTGGATTGACAACTTCCTTTAAGGACTGAGTCATTTTCACATTTTTCGTTTTTCGACACTATGCGTTATTTCGTCATTTTCCCTATTTCGTCTTATCTCCGTTTGTCAGTTTTTGGCACAACCTCACTTTTCAAGCTCGGAGTTGGTTTTTGACTTCACGTATCCTTATCATGAGTGGTTTCCACGAAATATATATCTTTACTTTTGCAAGAAAGTACTCTGGTTGCTCCCGATACCCATAGGGGCATGGATGCATAAATCTTTGGAATTAATTTCATTTCTTGGAGTGTTTTTCATAAATATCTTTTGAAGATATTTTATTTCAGGGGCATCTAAGAAAATATCTTTTGGAAGATATTTTCATTCTGGGGCAGTTTCGCAGTTAACCCTTTTTGTAGGGGCCATTGTGCAATTAACAAAAGTTATTTCAAAATGTTTTGTTTGGAGCCTGGATCCTCGTACGGGATTCATTTTCACTTTTTGTTGACTTGTAAATTCATAGAATTCCGTTCTGGTCGTTTTTCTCCAGTTTCAGAGTTTCTGGACCTAGTTGCTGCCGAACTTGTTCGGGGCATAACTTTTTGGTTGGGACTCGGTTTTTGAGGCCGTTTCTTTCGTTGTTCATATTTTATCATTTTAAATCTTTTTTGTTCACAAAGTTTTGTCATTTGAGTGCGTTTTCTCAAATTTTACTTTTTCGGACACGGCGGGGCCCGTTCGGGGCACTTTTTGAGATTTCTATAAAAGGGGGGTGAAATATTTCATTTTTCATCTTCTCCCCTCTTCATGCACGACTTGGAGATCCCATGGCAGCCCAAGGGGTGCTGCCATCTTCTCTCTCCTCTTTTGGTTCACTTTTCTTTAATGGAAAGTCTTCGGCCTTAACGTTTGTTGTTCCCCTCGCCGTGCTCTACCTTTCTCCCTTATTATAATTTAGTTTTGACCATTTCTTGAGTTTGGTTTTGAGGTCAAGTTATGATTTTCATGGGGCTTCTTGCAGATTCTTGTTTATGGTGTTGTCCTCGACAAAACCTCTCGGTATCGTCGAATTCGGAGCACTTTTATTTTGGTGGGCCTTTGGGATTTTCATCTTAAATTAAGATAGGAGATGTTCAAGGTTTAAATTCTTGTTATATAGCATGCTTGTGATGCTTATACTACTTGTTTGCATGATTAAATATTAAATCTAGAGATTTTATTATTTATTTTTCTTATACGGGATCTAATTTTCCCGGTTGCTCATGACCTGGTTTAAACATGGAGCATGATTTTATATTGCCCCTTGA
Organism: Cornus florida; assembly: GCF_030987335.1. Taxonomy (NCBI): domain Eukaryota; kingdom Viridiplantae; phylum Streptophyta; class Magnoliopsida; order Cornales; family Cornaceae; genus Cornus; species Cornus florida. The sequence continues at coordinate 28,136,550 of NW_026775580.1, read as the reverse complement.
TATACTCATTGTCATGTATTAAAATTGGAACATTTGAATAAGTATTAAAGATTTTATTTAATATTTATCTTAGGTGAAAGATTAATTCATATGGCCTTAACTAGCTTGAAATTAATATGTGTTAGCATATTATATTAGGCCTTAGCATGCTCTTCAACATAGTTGAATTTGAAAGTAATTGGAGGTGTTTTGAAAATTAGTAATTATTAATTAATTTGATTAATTAATTTACCCCGAGTGCACTATTCACTCCATTCGAATTCCGACTTGATATTCTTGATCTACATGCCATATAGCTTCACATATATTTGATTTAGAATATTCGGTGAGATTTTGAAACCTTTCATTCAATTAAATTCCATGTTTAAGATTTAATCCTCATGGTGATGTACAACTTGGAATTGAATTGTGGCATGCTAGAAAATTAAGCTTTGGTGTGGTTGTTCACATGTATTAAATTGGGATTAATTGCATGAGAATTACAATCTTTATTTTATATTTAACTTTAGTGAAAGTTTAATTTACATAGGTGTAACTTGTATGAAATAAGCTTGAAATGTGATATTACATTAGTGCTTGGCATGTTCTCTAAGATATGTTAAATTGAGAGCATTTGGTTAAGTTTGAAAAATCTAGAGATTTTAATTAAAAGAATGAATTAAAATGTATTTCGTGGTCCCATTAGCTTAATTAAGGTTTTAACTTGATATTTGTATTGGTCATGACTTGTTTACTAGTATATATTAATTTAGGACTATTAGAAGTTGTATTAGAACCTTGGGATTTAAATTAGCATGATTTAATTAAAGTTCTACTTTGTTGTTCTAACAACCTAATTGAGTTTTAGAATGAATATAGGTGATGACCTTGCCATGACCTTTAACATGTATTAAATTGAGGTTAATTGAAATTGAATCAGAAATCTAGAGAATTTAATTGTGTTTATCTATTTAAATTCTATCAATTTGCTCCATGATCTAGTTGTGTTTTAGAAGTGGTTTCTATATTCAAATCATGGACTTAGACTTGTTGTATATTCATTTGGTTATATTTTGAACATTGGATAACATAGTTGCTATGTTTGTATTCATGAGAATATGTTTTCCTTATTGAATATATTGTTGCCTTGTGTAATGATTTGCACACTTCGTATTTAACATCATTCATGCATAGCGTGTAACGAATTGCACACTGAAGATTCGACATTCATCACATCATATTAGTTGTGGACTTAGAGCATGGATTGTATAGGTTTTCAAATTTGGTTGTGCTTGGTAGATAGTTGATTATCTTGCATATTCCTGTTGATATATGCGTTGTTGCACAACTTGTTGATTTTGGAAACTTGGGGATGTCGTTGTTTGACTATAGCTAGGACGTGGTTCTAGTACAGGGGATAGTCCCTTTATATATAATCTAGTGCGCACATAGGGAGGTTACCCATGGGCTAGTAACCCTAAAGTAACTATGTTGTCGGTCTGATCCAGCGTGACGTCCGAGTATCCACTTTGTTTGATTTCGCATTTCATTTTCAAGTTGATAACTAGATGATGTTGTAACTTGTTGTTTCTTATTTGTCGTTCCATTTTAAGTTACAGGATGTTAACTTTGCAAAATTGTGCTTTATGCGTTGTATTGGAAGTTCCAATATTGGTTAAATTGCATCGATATTGAAAATCGTGTTTTGACGTTCTAATAAAGCTTAGGATTGATCCTATTGATTCTTTTATAACATAGACGTTAGGTGGCATGAACCACTACTGTTATTTTGTGCTTTAGATTCTAAGTTGATGGCTTTGAGAACTTAAACCTTGTTGCATTGTATAACATGCTCTTTTGTTGTTGAATTGCATAGATAATGTGATTTTTGTTAACTTGTATTCAAATATGCTTTTGTTATGTTATATGAATTACTCTAGACCTTGTTTAATTGTATTGAAAATGCAATTCATGTTAATATATGCTCAATCATTCTTCTTGTCGTGTTCTTTGGATTATCCCAACCATGATTTGTTTCATACACATATGTATATCATGATTCTTGTTGCTTAGACTCTAAGGTAACTTAGGATGCTCCCCGAGTCTCACTTGGACATAGACGTTAGGTGGCATGAGCCCCTTTAACATGCTTCACCTTAAGGTGATAAATTTGTAAAATGCTAGGTCGATGCATGCTCATCTCATACGAGTAGCTTTATGTTACTCACCCCTACGATACTGGGGCATATTTCAGGTACGAAGACTTGGTTCATGAAGCCTAGCATTCCTTGGATGTCGAGTAGCTTTCAAGTTTCCATTTCATGCAAATGTTAGCATGAAATGTCATTTTGTAAACTTATATGTCAAAATATGTATGTTTGATTCCATATATGTAATGTGTACTTAAGTACACTCCTTTCAATGTATTTGATATGTATGAGATGAGGCCGGAGGCCAATGACATGTATATTGTATTCTATACAACTTTTTAACTTCATGAAATGTTATGAAAAACTTGAAAAATCGCAAGCCATTGCTTCACCACGGTTGCATCGGGTGTGGGAATTCCATTTTCATTCTTTTATAGGGTCTTATTAATCTTGTATGAAGTATGGCAAAGGGCCAAACGGTCATTTGATCCCGTTTTGCATTTTTGGATTCCATGTTTTCCATTCCAAGTCCATTTTTGCCTTTTTGCCCGTTGGGGGGTCGGATTTTGCATCGGCTATATTTTTAAGCTATGGACCATTGTAGCGTGTCTAAATAGGTAAGTTACATTTGCGTGCATAGTTGTTTTCGGGCAAAACCTCATCATTTGTGTTTTGAGCCTCTTGTGAATTCATTTCGTATTTTTTTTGCATATTCTGATCTAGGGGCATTATGGACCTTTCACATCAGTTTTATTTTCTTCTTTCTACATGGTCGCTTAGAAAACGTGATTTTAGGGGGGGGTTTTTTTTCGTGTTTTTCCAGAAAATGTCGTCTTGGTGCCAGAAATCGATCGCAAAGTTCAGCTTTCTGTTATGCATATAGCAGCTTTTTAATCCTCTTGCCCTTTTCTGATCTAGGGGCATTATGGGTACTTTGTAGTGTTTATTTTTCATTTTTGTCTGCGATCCGGGTAGAAAATGTGATTTTAGGGGGGGTTTCTTCTTCGTGTTTTTACAAAAAAAAATCATCTTGATGCCGAAAACAACTCACAGATCTGGAAAATCTGGTCGTTCTAGGTTTTTCCAAAAAAAGTGCTGATCTAAGGGGCATTTCGGGTATTTCACTTGTAAAATAAAATCTTCTATTGACATGGTCATGTAGAAAGCATGATTTTGGCGGGGGGGGGGGGGGGGGGGGGGGGGGTTTGTTCACAACTTTTTGCCAAAAAATGTGGTTTAAGCCCTCAAAACCACATTTGAAGTCCAAAAATCTGGGCAGGTCCTGCCCAGATTTGAACCTAGAAAATTGTTTTTTTTGAAACTTTGAGGTTTCATATCTTCTTCGTCCCGACTCCAAATCAAGTGATTTTTGAGTCTAAGTTTATTAGTTTTTACTGGTCTATATAACGGTATGCATGATTGCATCAAATGATATCTTAAAAGACCATTTTACCCCTTGTAAAGTACCCTTGCCGCACTGATTTTAAGCCCAAAAGTTGGTTTTTATGAAACTTTGACGTTTCATATCTTCTTCATCCGGACTCCGAATCAAGTGATGCTTGAGTCTAAATTCTTTAATTTTTCCTAGTCTATCTAATGGTATGCTCAGTTACATTCAGTTTTGTCAGAAAAGACCATTTTACCCCTTGCGAAGTACCCTTGCTGCATTGATTTCAAACCCAAAAATGTGATTTTTATGAAACTTTGGAGTTTCATATTTTCTTCATCCGGACTCCGAATCAAGTGATTCTCAAGTCCATCTTGATTAGTTTTTCATTGTCTTTCCAGTGGTGTGCTCGGTGGCACCCGAATCTACAGTTTTTATAAATGACTATTTTGCCCCTAGGGGCTTATTTGTCATATTTTCGATCTTTTGCTTCCGCATCAGTTCTTGTTGAGTTCCACGACCTCATGGAAGGTCACTTTGACTTCTTAGAGTCTTGTTTTCTATTTTCGCTTCCGCATTCGGATCCGTTATCGGATCATCCTTACGGTTTATCACAAGACACGCTGGCCTAAAAACTAGGGTCGTCACAAGAACCTCGCTTGGCAGACCAAAGCTTTGATACCAATTGTTGGACCAAAAGGGGGGTGAATTGGTCATACTTTAAAATCTTTCTTTAATACAAGGACAAATATGAGATCAATTTGAAACCACACAATCAACACACAAATATTACAAGGAAAACCCCTCTCAATTAGGGGAAAAACCTTGGTTCTTAGCCTTAGCCAATAATGCTTCCACTAGTTGTATGCAAGTAGTTACACACTCAACTGTCTCACACTCTACACAAACCCTTGTATAAGTTGACATACTAGTTTTCATAGCCTCTACACACATATTAGCACTAATAAGTGCACACTGCACTCCCCCTGTCCATAGCACCCTTGCTTAAACCAAATGGGCACTTTCAGCTCACAAAAAATACATATAAAAGGTTAAAATCAACAATACTCAAGCAGTATTACAAGATAAAAGTGATAAACAAGCTCAAAGTATCAACCGCAATAACTGTTCTTCACTCTGCAGCAGCTAGGGTTTAAGGGGTAAAAATGGAATTTTGTGTGCCCTCAAACTCATAGATGAATTCCACAGCCTTAAATCTTCACTGTATACATGCTCAGATGATAATCATGATGAATATAGCATGTGTACAACAAATCACCACCAACACGCCTTAAACTATAAAAAGCTTGAAAAACTAGGGTTTTGCAAAGCCAAATCCAAAAATGACCAAGTTCTGTGCAAAACTGAACTTTAACAACCTTAATCTATCTATACAAACTTTCTAGAATGATAATCAACCATACCATAGCAAGATATAACCATATTGTATATAAATAAGAAGGCTAAACCAAAAACAATACTTAAATCACAGGTCTGAGATACAAAATTCATTTATAACAACATATAGCTCAAGAACAAGTGTTCAACAAATGTAAGAAGCCAAAATATACCTGTCTCAACCTTGACTTAGCACCACAGCAAGCCTTAACCAAAAGTGAACCCCCAATCCAGCCAGTGCACCAGAAAACTAACAATAAATGGACACCAAGTTGCTTAACACCATTGTGATCACTCCAAAAATCTTTCTGAGTGGATTACATGCTCAAATCATCATATATAAATTACAAAAGATGGTTCATGTTCAGCTCTCGAGTTACACACAATGTAGGTTCAATTAGGGTTTTACAAAAGAGATTTATTTATGCAAAATGCTATAAGTGTATATATATAATCAAACATACAATTCAAGTCCTACTACAACGAGGATATACACTTGGAACCTGGAACCTGTGATAAGTGCTTAAATGTTGCACATTTTAGCACCTAAGCTAGGGTAGTTTAGTCCTTGCATCTATCTTTAATTAACCATTTTAGTCCTAATTTATGTTTATGTATATTTCAGGGCAATAAAGTTCAAACGGGTTTAAATCGGTCCATTACTGCAATTTTTGGAGTCAAGCAAAGACATTCAGAAAAAGATTAGAAAATGGCAAAAAGAGGCCGCAGCCCATTGTTCATATAGTGTGTTTATCCTTCAAAAAGCGGTCAATTCTATCTTTTTTTAGGCCTTTGATGATGTTCCCAACGATCAAGAAGCAAATCGATTAGACCGGGGCTAAAATGGAGTTAAACGGGGCTTAAAAGAGATTTCTAGCTCTAGGGGGGTATTTTTTTGCACCATTCTGCCAAGGGCCCAGTGCTAGAAATCTCTTTTAAGCCCCGTTTAACTCCATTTTGGCCCCGGCCTACTGTTGGCAGAAAGGTGCAAAAAATACCCCCTGGGGATCGATCCCCAAGGCTGGGGGATCGATCCCCAAGCCCCTGGCAGCATTGCGGGCCCCCAGTGCTAGAAATCTCTTTTAAGGCCCGTTTAACTCCATTTTGGCCCCGGCCTACTGTTGGCAGAAAGGTGCAAAAAATACCCCCTGGGGATCGATTCCCAAGCCCCTGGCAGCATTGTGGGATTTATTATTTACTTGGCTACGGGATTTTCTTATTTGGGCTTATTTTGTGAACTATTGGCCTTCAATAGGATTTGTACTTAAGGGAAAGAAGGACCCATTAGTTAGGGAGTTTTTATTATTAGTTTTTTTAGTTTTTAGTTTTTCTGTAAGATACATCGTTCTCTCTGGAAAAAGCGAAAGAAAGAAAAAGTTAGGATTTTGAGAAATATTCAAGGAAGAAAAAGAAGGAGCCAAAGATGGGGATTGGACTTGTTGACACCATGATCATCTCCTCCATGAGCTAATTCTTCACTTAGGGCTTGGATGAGCCCTAAGTTCATATAACATAAACCTTTGTATTTCTTTTCTTAGGGAATTAATATGTTGTAATTAAATGTATGGCCTTATGATTCCTTTATATATACATGCTTGATTTGACAAATTAGGGCTTGTATTGATAAATTCTTCCATTAAAATCTCTAGTTGATTGTACGTCTTTGTATGATTAATTAGGGATTTTATTCTTCATTAGATGATTGAAAATTAATTCTTCCATTGATTCTATATGTAAATTGCATGTCTATGTGTGATTGATTTAGAATTATACTCTACACTAGATACTTCTTGTAGTTGTGTTTAGTGATGGCCATTGCATAGTACTTATGTGATACAATTATCAATTAATTTGATGGATAAAGGCTTAATCTTGATGAGTTGTTTTACAAATTAGCTTACTTGTTATGAGTTAATTGTACTTAAGTAGGCAATTTGTGCTTGATTATGTTAATCCATGCTTCTAATTACAATTAATATTATTCTCTTAATTGATGTGTGCTCTTGTTGGATACATTTGTGAATATGTATAGTGGGTTATGACGTAGTCTTGAATATGTTTTACACTTAAGTTTAATTGTCATTAAATAAACAACTCATTCTTGATGTTGATAATCTATGTTTACAATTGTGATTTGTGATGATAATGTGGCTACAACTATAATTACACTAATGAATTACATGAGCTTAGTGATGAATCCTAACCCTAAGACTCTCCTCATATCTCTTTAATTCTTAGTTTAATTTAGTTAAATTTATTTGCATTGTCATTTCCATTTCTATGTTTTCAATTGAACTCTAGCTTAATCACTTCACCAAATTTTTTTTCTCTCAAACTCAAACTCAAACTCTCTCTCTCTCTCTCAATCTAATTAACTTTGAAATCAAGTTTAATCCCAACACGTGTTCAATCCCTTAGGAACGATCCCTTCTCACTTCATACTTGACCGTATAAGTGTTAAGCGGCTTTTATATAAATTTAAAGTATGATGCCCGTTTGATACCATTTCCAAAACCTAAGTGTTGTGCATTATTTTGTGTACATGCTCGGGTCGCATCATAATTTTGGCACCATTGTTAGGGATTGACGATTTAGTTAGAATTGAATTAGGCATTAGGGCTAATTTGATTGTTTTCTTTAAATTACTTTTTTTTTACTAATCCCTCTTGTTCAATTAGGTACTTGAAAAGAAGAGGAGCAAGCATTAGATCTTGACACCATTGTGACGTTGTTGCTAGGGACTTTCGTGAACTTCCTTGAATTTCTTTTACTATAATTGTTCAATTTTCTGTATGCTTGCAAGATAGCCCTTGTCGAGACTATCACATTGTTTAAATTCTTGTCCAAGTATAAACCCAAAAGGAGGCTATTACTTTCTTGATAGAAAACATCGGCCCGTGTGGAGACAATTTAATTTTGTGCATTGATATAACATAGGAGTATGGGAACATCGTATGTGGAGGTGGTAAATTGTTGTTGATTGTTGTGGTCTAATCTTGAATCATCCATTCGGTGTTGGGAGGTAGTTCTAGGAGAATTCTTCCCATTCTTGACTATCCTACACTTAATGGAAAACCAATTCTAAGATCTAGGGCATATGGATAATCTAGGTACGTATCATCCTCTTAGTGGGTATCCACCTCAAGGTGTGCATCCACCCTTGGAAATTCCTTGTCCTAATGTGTTTCCACAACCTAATCAAGTGCAACAACCTCCAATAATACAAATCCATCCTCAAGATCATGTAGTGTATCCCCCAAATCCTCAATTATCTTTTCGGGATCACTACACTGCCAATGGATACAATGCACCAACATGCATCCAGTTACCGAACTTCCAGGCACAACAACATGAAATTAAGCCCGCAACCATCCAAATGTGCCCCCTTTTCTGTGGGTTGAGCAATGAAGAACCACATAAACATTTGGATGAGTTTTTAGAAGTTTGTTTAACCGTGAAAATCACGGATCTTCCGGAAAAAAATTTCCAATTGAAACTTTTCCCTTTCACTCTTCGGGAAAAGGCTAAATATTGATTCACCAACTTGAGGGCAAATTCAATCACATCTTGGGTTCAACTACAATGTGCATTCCTTAAAAAAATTTACCCTGCAAGTAGAACTGATGCTTTGAGAGATTCTACCCGTGAATTATCCCAAAGCAAGGGAGAACCTTTACATGAAGCATGGGAGCGTTTGAATGATTTGCTACGGAAATGTCCACATCACGACATTCTTAAGTGGCAATTAGTTCGCTGCTTCTATGAAAGCTTATCCGATACCCAAAAATGTATGGTTGATGCTTCATGTAGAGGAACCTATTTGGACAAAAATGAAGACAATGTTTGGCATATTTTTTATCGTATAAGCGAACATTCAATGCATCGTTCTTTATCATCCCGATTGGGCCAAAATTTAAATGGAGGAGGGAAGAAAACCTTCAATTTTTCTCAACTGGAGAGTTCCATGGGGATTGCCGCCAAGGTCAAAAATCTTACTCAAAGGTTTAATAAATTCCTTTTGAGCCAAAACCTCGCAATTCAATCATCCAACTCTTTCCATTCTCAAAGTGTGATGTGCATGACTTACTCTAGTTATACTCACAATACTTCCAATTGTCCTCTTGGACAATGTTTTTCGAGTGAGTATCAAGACCAAGTTAATGCTGCTTTCATTCATCTGGGAAGTAATCCAAATTCTAATTCCTACAATTCTGGATAGAGTGATCCTAACTTTTCTTGGAGAAATCAAGGAGGAGATATCATTCCTCTTCTTTATAAAAATTCCCAAGAAAAGTATGTGCCTCCCCAGATCCGAAATGCAAACTCTCAAGCATACCTCTCTCCATCTTATCCTCCTCCAAATGTGAATCGATACCCCAATCCTTAATCTTCAAATCATCAATCTTACTCTTATCCACCTCAAGAGCCTCTTAGAAATTTTACTTTTGAGGACAAGGTTTTGGAAGCTTTAGGTGATCTTTGAAAGGAAAATCAAGTGTTTCATTCGCATTCTCAATCAATTGCAAAGCTTGAAGCCCAAATAGGGCAAATGGCTTAATTAATGAAAGGGATACTCCATTTCCACCTTGAGGAGTGGGGGAAAAATTGATAACAAAGTTGAGAGACCTAGTGAAATTAGTGTCAGCCCATTTACCATTCTCAATTCCATTCCTACTTCATTAGGGAGAAATGGTCACATTAAGGAGCAAATTCCATCATCATCATCTCCCTCCCATGTAGAGAAGCCTTATGAGCCAAAAACTCCATTTCCTTAAACTTTAAACTCTACTCCATTTTCGAGGTAAGAAGGAAAAATCCATGACATGATAGAAGTTTTTAAACAAGTTAAAATCAACCTTCCTCTTCTTGATGCTATTTGACAAATTTGACCATATGCCAAGTTCTTGAAGGACTTGTGTACTCAAAAGAGGAAGAACAAGGGACCAAGCCTAAAGAAAGTGCTTCTCACGGAGCAAGTGAGCTCTATCATTAAGCTTAGCACCCTACCTAAGTTCAAAGACCCCGGCGCGCCAACCATCTCTTATACCATTGGGAACTATGAGGTCCATAGGGCTCTTCTTAACTTAGGGGTTAGTGTTAACGTTATTCCTTACTCCGTGTATCTTCAATTAGGTTTGGGAAACCTTAAGCCAACTTTGGTAGTTATTCAACTCGCCAATAGGTTTACAAAATAACCAAGGGGAATGGTTGAGGACATCTTCATCAAAGTTGACAAATTCTATTTCCCAGTTGATTTTGTTATGCTTGACACTGAGCCGATTCCCAATCCTACCACTTACATTCCAATAATCTTAGGAAGACCATTCCTTGCCACTGCTAATGCGACAATCAATTGTAGGTCTAGCATTATGGATATATCATTTGGCAATATGGTGGTTAAGCTTAATGTGTTTAACATGAGCCAACATCCTATCAATGAAAGCGAGTGTTTCATGGTTAATGTCTTGGATGAAATTTTTGAAGAAGCCATTCCTTCCATTCCTTCTGAAGATCCTCTTGAGGCATGCCTCTCTCACTTCAATATGGACGCATTTGACATTGAAAGCTCCATATATGAAGTGAATTCTCTAATGGACTCCGTGGCCATCGTAGACTTCCAGCCATGGAAAAACTCAAAAGAACCTTTTCCTCCAATCGCAAGTACTCTTTCTTATCAAGAAGAGGAAGAAGTGGCAAGTTCGCCAATGGCCAATCCAATTTATGAGGACATTCCTTGTAATATTGAGCATGAAGTCATTGAGGCAACCTTAGTGAATGAGGAAAAAGTGATCAATGTGGAAGTTGACAAAAAGGATGAAGAGATTGAGTTTCCTAATAATCCAACTGAGTCTTTGAAAGACATTACCTTGCCAACTACAAGGCCGCTCATTATGGACTTTATTTTCAAGGCCGTGGATGAAAGGAAACAAATTGCATCTTCCATTATTTCTTTCCAAATCATTCTTTTGGGAGATGTATTCATTGTTGTGAGAGAAGATCCATTGGGGAAAATAGATAAACGGATCAATGAGGATGTCTCACATCCAGTTTTTGATTCTTTCAACTAGTGAGTTGCCCCACCGTCTTGCTAGAGATGTTAAAAACTAGTTTTTCGTAGAGTTTTTTCGACTCTACTCCTCCCTTATTACTCTTTATTTTATTTCTTACGTTGTCTAGATAGTCCCATTGATGTTACATTGAGCTTTATTTCAAAATTTTCATGTATTTATATAATGTAATAATAATAATAATAATAATAATAAAAAGAAATAAAAATAAAAAAATAATAATAATTTTCCAAAGTGGCTTTCCGTCTTGCTAGAGACGTTAAACTTAGCAACTTGATTTTTAATTTTGTAGGTTGTATATACAGTACTTTTTTCTTTTCATATATATATAAAATAAACATAAAATTCAAAAATAAATTTTTCCATTCTGCCCTTCTGCATAGTTATGCATGTTTTCATTCTTCCCAAGGGCTTGTTCTCTCTCTTTGCATCTTATTCTATATTGTTTTGGAATGTATGAATTGCTTATCCCATTTGATATTTGATGAGAGTTGCTAGTATGGCTTTTTCAAGTAAGTTTTTGAATCCAAGTTTGGGGGAGACCACTTTCATAATGGATCATTGCCGGGATTCATAGACTTTTACCATCACAGTATACTCTTTCCATTTTTTTTTTTTTTTTTTCATTGTCTCATTGCACATTGAGGACAATGTGCGGTTTAAGTTTGGGAGTAAGGTGATCTTGTTACATTCTACTTAAAGTTGAGCTTTAATTGCATGATTGAGATTTGGGATCTATTTGGCTATGATTTTTAACTGTTGAAGCATAGTTACCTTGGAATGGCAAGTTGTTAGAATCTAATACTTCTGGTACGCTCTAGGATGCCATTTAGGGGTAAATTTTTAATTGTTGATATTATGTTTGCTTTTGTGGTTCACGTCATCATGCTTGTTAAAAATGTTTTAAGAGTTGATTCTAGAATTCTACACTTGCACTTGCGCACACTAGCATTCAATTTGTGGTCTACATGCTTAGTTGATTAATGTTTTGGTTATATCCCAATTGAGTTAGTAGACTTTAAAAGCTTTCATTCTTGACAAATGACCTTGCATGCTAAATAACAAACCCTTTACAAAGTAATCGGGATTCGTGCCTTATTAAGCATCGAACTCTCGCATGAAAAGTGGAGGGCCATTATAAAAAGAACAAGGAAAAGATAAAAAGAAAAGATGAAAAGAAAAAACAAAAAGAAAAAGAAACAAAAAGAAAAGTAAAGTGAGTGTTTCTCACCAATGTGGGAAAGCAGGAAATGATAGGATGAGAGTTGTTTTGATTTGTAGCCTAGTTAATTTGAGCTTGTAAGTCCTTAGAGGTGTCTTTACACCTAATGCCCTAAAGCCTTCTGGTTTGGGAGTCATTAACCTAATGCTTGTTAATGGATTTTCTAGAAAGCTTAAGAGATCACTACATTGCACCATACTCTTATCTTAGATCCTATAAAAAAAATAGAGAAAAATAAAACTAAAGAGAGCATGCTACAAATAAATTGAATAACAAGGTTCATTAAATATCTTGATGATTGGTACTATATTTGTGTGCTAGTTTGAGGATAAGGCTATGATTATTTCATTGATTTGCTAAGATAGTAACATATTTTGACGCCGGTTCACTAAAAAAGAATGATAGAATTGATTTAATTTGCATGATTAGCTTGTTTAATGTGTAGAGGACCATTCTTGCTTACATAATGTTGAAATGTTGAGAATAGCATAGAAATGACAGAAATTTGCATACTTGAAGTAGTCTACTTTCAACACTTGTTTGATATGTGCCGTTGCTTCTCAAGCAAGAAAGAACTGTTGATGTTTGTGGGTACCATTTCTGGAAACCCTTACAAGACTTCACTTGTCCACTACGGGTAACCTAAGGGTTTAAAAGGCTTGTTGCATATGCTAAATGCAACCGAGATCCTTACGAAAAAGGTGTTATCTTTATTTTTTTTATTAGTTTATAGTTGTATATATGTTTGTTTCATTTTTATACTGTAGTTCATTGTTAGGGACTAGCAATATCTAAGTTTGAGGGTGTGATAAGTGCTTAAATGTTGCACATTTTAACACCTAAGTTAGGGTAGTTTAGTCTTTGCATCTATCTTTAATTAACTGTTTTAGTCCTAATTTATGTTTATGTGTATTTCAAGGCAATAAAGTTCAAACGGGCTTAAATCGGTCCATTACTGCAATTTTTGGAGTCAAGCAAAGATAGTCGGAAAAAGCTTAAAAAATGGCAAAAAGAGGCCACAGCCCTGTAACGACCTAGGTTTTTCAACCTTAGTGCGTCAGTGATGACCCGAAAGTTGACTCGATAATGGATCCAGATGCGGAAGCAAAAGTAACAAGACAATGGTCTCTCAAGGCGTAACACACTTCTAAGACCCTAAGATGACTTTCCATGAGGTCATGGAACCCAAAGGAATAACCGAAAGCAAAAGATAGAATGAAAAGGTCACTTGGTACCCTATGGCACCAATGACAACCAAATGAGCAAAATCTAGTGCAAACTAGACCATGTACGCCATTAAATGGCTCAAGCAAGATCAACAAGGTCAAGTGGAAGTAAATCAATTGGTACAAGCTTGAAGGAGCAATAACCAAACAAAATCAACAAAGCAGCTGAAAGTGGGCTATTTCGGTTGACTGAAATAGAGTTTCGATCAACCGAAACTCACAGAAACATTTCTGAAGTCTAAAATTTGAGGCAAGGCTGGTTCGGTAGACTGACTTGAGCCATCGGTTGACCGAAACTCCTCGAAGGGCTGCTGAAAGTCCTGTTATGAACAAAATTTGTTGAGGCTCCACCCAAGCCTCAAACCCCAACATGAATGTGGACCAAAAACATGATTTTAAGTTATACAAGCATGCTCGCAAGTGTACATTATACATTGAAACATGTTACAATGGCCCATGGCCTTATTACACAACATTTACAAAATTTGACATGCTAAACCTCTGAAGTTGGTAAAAATACATTTTAAAGCAAAAGTTTGATACCAAGTGAATACAAGTATAAGAATAAACATGCTTGGCCCTTGGTCTCTTGTCATACATAGAAGAGAGTGTGCTTATGTACACTTTATATGTTTAGAATCAAATATACACATTTTGACATATAAGGCTAAAATTGGCATTTTAAGCCAACCTACACAAGAATTGAACCCTTCAAGTCCTTAAACCATCCAAGCAATATAAGAATCTTGAACCTTGATTCCTGTACCTGAAAAATGTCCCCACTACGTAGGTGAGTAACATAAAGCTACTCATAGGAGATGAGCATGCATCGACCTAGCATTTTACAATTATATCACCTTAAGGTGAAACATATTAAAAGGGCTCATGCCACCTAACGTCTATGTCAAAGTGAGACTCAAGGATCATCTTAAGCTACTCATGCGATTTAAAGTGAACAACGGCATACAAGTATACATGCTCAAGTATACTAAGCAATATTAAAACATGTTATACAACATACAATCATACCTTTCCAAGTATACTAAACCATATTAAAACATGATACGCGACATTCAAGTACACATGCTCACAAGTATACTAAATCATGTTAAACGGGATAAGTAATATCTAACATACATACACAAGTATAAGATATATGTATAGAGTACTTATAAATCAAGTATACAAACACAAGTATATTAAGCTAAACACGTACGCACAAGACAAGTATACATGGCACAAGTATACTAAAATGAAATCCGCACACACAAGACAAGCATACTAAGCGTAAGTACACTAGATAGAGTTTAGATACACCAACAAGGATACAAGTTCAAGTATACAATTTCAAGTATACTAAATGAGATCAAAATACATAAGCAAACACCAATTCTCAAGCTACAAGTAATTCATGATTAACAACTTGAAATTGAATGCGAAAACAAATTAGAAAGACTAGGACATGTGGTCACTAGACCAAGCAAGTGTTTCGAGTAATTATGACCCACAAGGCACTACCTAGTGCGCACATGCATAAGTTATTCTGAGCAATTACGACCCACAAGATACTACCTAGTGTACACTTATGACTTAGAAGACTCTTGTCTCCATACTAGAGCCAAACCCTAGCCATCACGTGAAATATGTCCTTCAAGCTTTCCAAAAATAATAAGTTCAAAACTTATGCAAAATTAATAAGTTAAACCAAAAATATACATCTCAAATAATATCTAGGAATCAATTTACATAAACAAGTAAGGTTGAATCCACACAAACCATGTCCTATAGTTCAAGTCTAGATAGCATATGACATGTCAAGCCTCCAATATGCAATTTATATACCAAAACAAGAATATTTTATAACAATTGAGCCACATTACCACACTAAGCCATAAGTACTAAATAAGTCCTAATTTAGTAACTAACTTCCAAGGTAAACAATTATAATATTCTAACAAGCGCTATACCTACACAAGATGTATCTAACAAGCTATGCAAGACAATGATATCACATATCATGCTAAATCAAATCACCATCTTTAGAGCCCATAAGTACTAATTCTACAACAAGTTAGTAGCATGCTTACAAGGTAATTAAACGGACTACATTTCAAGGAATTATCAACCTATCACATCCAATATCAATTTAAGTGACTAACACACTTAAAATAAAATTAATTAAGCTAATTAATTAATTTTTCTCTAGATTTTCAAACATATCCAATTAACCTCAATTTAACATATGTTAAAGAACTCACCAATGCCTACTTTAATATCACAACACAAGTTGATTTCATGCTTGCTTCAACTATGTAATTTAATCTTTCACAAAAGATAAATATTAAATAAGTTTTGCAATTCTTATTCAAATGCTCCAAATTTAATATATGTTACACAACTCACCAAGGCCTAATTTACTAGCATGCCACAATTTAATTCCAAGTTATACACAACTATATGAATTAAATCTTAAATATAGAAATTAATTAAATTAAATTCTAAAACTTGAACAAAGGCATGCTTGCAAGTTGTACATACTCATATAACAATCAATACAACATTAATATAAACCTAAGACATCCCCTACCTCAATTTGAGATGAAAATCTCAAAAGCCCACCGAAATGAAACCACTCCGAATCCAACGAAACTCCTAGGTTTTGTCGAGGACAACACGATCTACATGAACCCCCAAGAAGGCCATCAAAATCACAATTTGACTTCAAACCCAAACTCAAGAAATGGTTAGAAATGAATTATAATAAGGGAGAAAGGTAGAGCACGTCGAGGGGAATAACAAACGTTAAGGCCGAAGACTTTCCACTAAGGAAATCAAGTGGAGGAGAAGAAAGAATGAAGGCAGCTCCTTGGGCTCCCTTGGCTGCCGGCCAAAAAGGTGGAGAAGATAATGGAAATCTGATTTTTTGACTTAAGATCCCCTATTTATAAAAAAACTCAAAAAGTGACCCGAAAGGGCCCCTCCGAGTCCGGAAAAATGGAATCGAGCAAACATACTCAAACAGCAAAACTCCGTATACAAAAAAGATTCAAAATGAGAAAATATGAACAATGGAAGGAATAGCGTCAAATACCGAGTCCCGAGCAGAGAGTTATGCCCCGAACAAGTTCGGAGGCAACCGGGGCCAGAAACCCTAAAATTGGAGGAAAACGATCAGAAGGAAATTCTAAGAGTACACGACTTGATGAAATGTGAAAATGAATCCTGTACGAGGATCCAGGCTCAAAACAAAGTATTTTGCAATAACTGTCGTTAATTGCACAATGGCTCCTCCAAAAAGTGAAAACTACACAACTGCCCTAGAATGAAAATATCTTCCAAAAATATTTTCTTAGATACCCCTGAAATAAAATATCTTCAAAAGATATTTATGAAAAATATCCCAAGAAAAGAAAAATATTCCAAAGAACTGTGCATCCATGCCCCTATGGACACCGGGAGCAACCAGAGTACTTTTCTGTAAAAGTAAAGATACGTATTTCGTGGAAACCACTTAGAATGAAGATATGTGAAGTCAAAAACCAATTTCGAACACAAAGAGTGAGGTTATGCCAATCAAGTGACAAATGGAGAAAAGACAAAATAGGGAAAAGGACAAAATAGGGAAAAAGACGAAAAGTGAATAGTGTCGAAAAACAAAAAATGTGAAAATGACTCGGTTCTCAAAGGAAGTTGTCAATCCAAAGAAAAGAGTCTCAGAAACCATTTTCGAGTACTCAAGACGACACTAAGTGACGAGAAATTGAACTCAGAAAAGAGATTTCAACGAAAAAAATTCATCCGCAAAATTCTGAGGAAAAAGGAAAAGAAGGAAATGACCGGGTCATTACAAGCCCATTGTTTGTATAGTGCGCTTATCCTTCAAAAGCGGTCAATTCTACTTTTTTTTGGGCCTTTGATGATGTTCCCAATAATTAAGAAGCAAACCGATTAGGCCGGGGCCAAAATGGAGTTAAACGGGGCTTTAAATAGATTTCTAGCACTGGGGGATCGATCCCCCACTGTTGGCAGAAAGGTGCAAAAAAATACCCCCTGGGGATCGATCCCCAAGCCCCTGGTAGCATTGCAGGATTTATTGTTTACTTGGCTACGGGATTTTCTTGTTTAGGCTTATTTTGTGAACTATTGGCCTCTAATAGGGTTTGTACTTAAGGGAAAGAAGGACCCATTAGTTGGGGAGTTTTTATTATTATTTTTTTTAGTTTTTAGTTTTTCTATAAGATATATCGTTCTCTCTGGAAAAAGCGAAAGAAAGAAAAAGTTAGGGTTTTGAGAAATATTCAAGGAAGAAGAAGCAGGAGCCAAAGATGGGAATTGGACTTGTTGACACCATGATCATCTCTTCCATGACCTAATTCTTCACTTAGGGCTTGGATGAGCCCTAAGTTCATATAACCTAAACCTTTGTATTTCTTTTCTTGGGGAATTAATATGTTGTAATTAAATATATGGCCTTGTGATTTCTTTATATATACGTGCTTGATTTAACAAATTAGGTCTTGTATTGATAAATTCTTCCATTGAAATCTCTAGTTGACTGTACGTCTTTGTATGATTAATTAGGGATTTTATTCTTCATTAGATAATTGAAAATTAATTCTTCCATTGATTCTATGTGTAAATTGCATGTCTGTGTATGATTGATTTAGAATTATACTCTACACTAGATACTTCTTATAGTTGTATTTAGTGATGGCCATTGCATAGTACTTATGTGATACAATTGTCAATTAATTTAATGGATAAAGGCTTAATCTTGATGTGTTTTACAAATTAGCTTACTTGTTATTAGTTAATTGTGGTTAAGTAGGCAATTTGTGCTTGTTTATGTTAATCCATGCTTCTAATTACAATTAATATTATTCTCTTGATTGATGTGTGCTCTTATTGGATACATTTGTGAATGTGTATGGTGGGTTATGACGTAGTCTTAAATAGGTTCTACACTTTAGTTTAATTGTCATTAAGTAGACAACTCATTCTTGATGTTGATAATCTATGTTTACAATTGTGATTTGTGATGATAATGTGGATACATCTATAATTACACTAATGATTTCCCCATTAATTGAAAGCAAATGGTTAATTACATGAGCTTAGTGGTGAATCATAATCCTAAGACTCTCTTCCTATCTCTTTAATTCTTAGTTTAATTTAGTTAAATTTATTTACATTGTCATTTCCATTTCTATATTTTTAATTGAACTCTAGCTTAATCACTTCACCAAAATCTTTTTCTCTCAAACTCAAACTCTCAATCTAATTAACTTTGAAACCAAGTTTAATCCCAACACGTGTTCAATCCCTTAAGAACGATCCCTTCTCACTTCATACTTGACGGTATAAGTGGCTTTTATATAAATTTAAAGTATGATGCCCGTTTGATACCATTTCCAAAACCTAAGTGTTGTGCATTATTTTGTGCACAAGCTCGGGTCGCATCACCATCATTGGCCAAAGAATATTCTGATATTCCCTCATTGAAAAGACCAAAGTACCCCTGCCACCTCAGCTGTTTTGTCCTTTAGTATACCAAAAAATTATAGCTCACATTGTAAGGCACATGCATCATTCTTATCTACACTTGGTGCTCAAGAAATTCATTTCTGTGTATATACACTCACTCTAGGACCACAATGACGTGTCACACATTAGGCCATTGAGCATAAAGATAAAAATACCCTTTATAAGCCACTTGTCACAAAATGCACAGAATTTGTCACTAAAACTGTAAAACATGCAATACACCTTAATTCTGTGATGATCAGTACAATGTAGCATACTAGACAAGTATGAAAAGGTCTAATACTACTGTGAAATGACATGAATGCCCCTGGATAACCCTGTAGCATAATACACACCTTAAACCTTATTAAAACCAGTAGAAAAAGGCCTGAGAACTATAATACAAATACAATAAACAACCCCTTAGGAACATTATAAGGCACTAAGCACAACAGGAATGGTGATAATACATATTGCAGCATTGTAAGCAATGATTTGACATTAAAAGTGCAAACACTGTGAAACACAAGAACCAATAGAATTAGAAAGGTAAGAGTAGAAGGATTTGGGTAGACAGTAAGGGGTGTATGTGACCCACTCAATGCAAAGGGATTTCGAAGAAGGGAACAAGATACAGGAAATCAGAGTAGTGAACCCGGTCTTCTCCTTAGTAATGTTGATATACTGGAATTTAAAATAATAATAAAAAGGAAATACGATCAAGAATCCCATGAACAGAAAGCTTCTGATACACTAGCGTAAACGGTGCACGGGTTGCTAGCAGTGGAGAAGGTAGAGGTCAGAGGAATAAGTGGTAACATGGTCGGTGGCAGTGAGTTTGTGGGGTTTGATTAGGTTTGATAGTGTGTGATTTAGCTTAAATTGTTTGAGTTTCCAAAACGATGGAGAGAATGTTATGGTTGGTGAGGTAAGTGATGGAGGTAGCCGTGATGGTGGTTGCAGGATTGGGTGTTGTGGTTTAATTGGGTTTGACAATGTGTGTTTTAGCATAAATTATTTGAGTTTCTGTTGGTTTGGTTGTAGTTATGGGGTGGTGGCAGTAGGTTTATGGGGGTGGCGGCAGTGGATTTGTGTGGTTCCTTTCGATATGGATGTAAAGTATCCGACAACCTTTGATCCATCTTTGAAGAATCAAAACCAGTTTTCAGCTAATTGAGATCTTCGTTAGTGGCGCTCTTGCTCTGTATGCTCCGATGGTCGTAGTTGACCTCTGTTTTAGCCACGCCTCGTCACGGTATATATTTGGTGACCAAGAATTCTGCTTATAGGCATGGATTTGACCGCTATACGTTTTTCTCTCTAAAACTCTCACTCAATCTCTTTCTCTCTCTCTCTATTGTAAAGTATATAGTATATACACACACACACACACACACACACACATATGTGTCTAAGTATACATGTGGTGATGGTTGAAAACAAAAATTTGGAGCCTCAACCACACCTTGTTGCAGTACATCTTCGGTGACCAAGAATTTTCTTTCTATTGTAAGGTATATACACACACACACACATACACACACACATATTCATTTTATTTTCACAATTTTCATTTTGTTTTATTTAGGGCTCTTTTTGTAATTTCATCTCACTTTATTCGGTGTGTTGTCGCACTCCTAATCTTACTAGTCACGTCAGCAACTCAAGAGGCTAAAGTTTAAAACTACGTCATTTTATAGTAAGGGTCAAATGGTCTTTTGCCTAATCTATTGGCCCGATGGGGGTAAAAATGCAATAAAATTATAGTTTAGGAGGGTTTCTTACCCCAATAGTTCAGTTACTTTTTATTTTATTATTTATTTATTTTTATTTTTTGCATTTTTTCGTTATATATATTATGTATGAGTCCATATATTATTTTTTTGTTGGTGAGAAACCCTCCTGAACTATAATTTTATTGCATTTTTACCCTATCAGGCCAACGAAAAAGGTTAACGCAATACCCCCTTGTGGTATAAAAGTAAATAAGTCAGTCCTTGTAATTTCAAAAGTGAACAACTTACCTCCTTACATTTCACCTCCATCTACTTTCTGTCGGATGTCATTAAATATTTACTAAACTATCCAGTATAATAATAATTATTTTTTTAAAAGTAAAAAAATATATAGAAGGCAAAAGATCTTAAGTACATTATACATACGAAGTAATAAACTGAGACATTATAGAACTCTAAATTGATTTTAAGTGTAATAAGTTTCAAAACATACATATGAGAAGGTGCAATTTACTAAATATCCTCCCTCATCTCATAGTTTCTAGTACACATGATGACACTTCATGTCAAATTTCCAACAAATCTTATAACACCGTTTTTGTTTTTGTTTTGGTTTTTGTTTTTGTTTTTGTTTTTTTGATCTACAAATATGTGGGTTGAGTTTGGGACCTTCCCATGAATATATCTGTAACCCAAGGACATTGTTTCTAATTTGCATCATTGTTTGGTCTTTGGATTGTGTAAGGAAACGTATATATATTTTTTATGGATTATGGATCTGTGAGTTGGAGGAAAAACATAGGGTTCAATCACCTTGCACGAGGCCTTATATTTTGGATGCCTTATATTTTGGATGTCTCTCTTTCTTTTTAGACGGACCCCAGCGATCCAGATATCTGATCCCCCTCTCTCTCTACTTTAATCTCTCTCTAAACTTCCTCCTCCTTTTCCTTCTGATTTGAAGACCTTCGCTTTTCGGATCGTAATCATACAACAATCAAAACGCTTCCTCAATAAAAATCATTAATTTAAACGCAAGTATGTTCTATAACCCCTCTCTCTCTCTCTATATATATGTATATGTGTATATTAGTATTGTGTTTTTATTTATTTAGTTTAGCATCGAATTTTAACGGTTGTAAGTGTCTGTTGGATTTGTTTCTCCGAACTACTGATCTGTGATATTTTTGTTGGTTCTGTTTTGGATGAATTTACAACATCTCTTTTCCATTTCTATTTACCCAGTTCATATCTTTCCCACCACTAGGGTGTTTGTGAATTGTTTTTGTACTTTTTGGTTATGGTAGTAAGCTAAAAGTCACGAATTGAATGTTTAAATGAATTAATGTTGGAATGAGAGCATAGAAAGCGTACGAAAATGAAAAGAAGATAACAAAAAAGGGTTTGATTAAAATAAAGGAATGCAAGAGCCGTTTTTATGGGAATATAGGGTTATAATTGTTATATTGAAGAGTATTTTCAAATTAATAAAAAAATATCAATCACATGCTTCATAATCTGAACAGAAAGTAATTAGAGGTGAAGTGTTATAAAGTAAATTGTTCTTTTTTTAAATCACATGAATTAACTTGTTCACTTTTGTGCTTGTGCTGGCTGGCTAAACCATATGGACTAAGTATTGCGCTCACTGGCTAAACTTTTGCCTAATTGAATAGAATCAGTGGCTGTGGCCTTCCTCTCCTTCAACCTTGGTCTAACCCAATTTTAACAATTAGTTTCCAAACAGAGCCAAGAAATTATGACAGCAGCATACTGTCCGACGTTCTGGCCCACCACCACCACCACAACGATTTTTTTTTTTCCAAATTCTGCCAACTTTGCCCTAGCCACCATCTCCTCCACCGCCATTCGTATTTCCCTCCACTGTCCACCGCTAGTTCCTCGGGGATTACACGGAAAGAGGTATTAGAGAGGGGGGAATTGCAGAGAGATCGGGGACAGAGAGAGGGACTCATCGGCGGCGGGCTAAACAAAAGGAACGATAAAAAACAAAAGAATGATGTAAAACGAGGTCGTTCCGGGTTGAAGAACGGGTACAGTAAGACCCGATTACAGCAGAGGATCCAACGCACCAAAAAAAACCCTCTTGCTCTCTCTCTCTTTAATTTTCACCTGCAAGGACCCTCTCGTCTCCCTCTCTTCTCATTTTCATCAGCAACAACCGGCAATTTGGGGCGATTTTCGGCGACGACGGGCGGCTTGGGTAATCGTCCTCTACTTTCTTTTCTTTTGTCACTCACAAACTGATATTTGGTTCTGTTTCGAAGTGAGTGTGTCCTGTTGAAGTGGTTTTAGGGAGAAATGCTCTAAAAGAGTAATTTTTTTTAGGGTTTTGTTGGGCGTTTTGTTAGATTAAGGCATATTTGCCCCAAAATCTAGAGTTTTTGAAAGTGGGTTTCTGCAACTTTGGGTTGTTTCAAAGAAGAGGCTGGATTTTGGTGGTCTTTCATTGTTTTCAGTGTGGGGGAGGAGGAGGGCACTTTGCTAGAGAATGTCCTACAACTAACAAAGAACCGAAAAGCTTTTTACGAGCTCTTGTTGTTGTTGTTGTTTCTTTGTTGTATTATTAAATTTTCTGTGTTAAAAATAAGCTGCTGATTGGTTAGTGTTTGTGTTACAGCAACAACTGCTGCCATGGAACTTTGCTGAGGGTTTTGACACTATAAATTTCATATTTGCCTCCGATTCCTGGGTCATTATCTCTGTCTCTCTGTGAGGTGGTGAGACATGAATCTGAAGCACCTTTTTTCTAGAAAGACAGTCAACATTATTTCAAGACTTGATGGAAGAATTATCTCTCCATACTCCTATATTTATAGAAATGCATCCACCATTACTACTTCCATATCCCCATCCTTCTATTCACCAAAGGGTCATCATGACTCTACTCTCTTCCAAAGCCCGAAATTCCCAAAACCCACTCCATCCTTCAACAGATACATCCACTCTAAGCAAAAAACTAAACTGAGTGGATCCAGCAATGATCCAGTCCTTGATTCAGATGATTCGGAAGAGGATGGAAACATGAACGAGTTCTTGTCGCGATTTGTCTGGATAATGCGTGGGAAGCTCTCTGAAGTCTACTCTGATTGTGACAAGCAGACAATTGATGGCATGCTTTTAATCATTGTTGGAAAGGTTGTGTCGGAAATGGAGAAGGGTGACCTTGAGCAGATGCTTGGTGCGGCGGGGATTACTCCATCAGATGATGTTTTCAGTGAGGATTTGTGGAGAACAGTCTGGGAGGTTAGCAATCTGGTCTTGGATGACATGAAGAAGGCTAAGAAGAAGGATAAAATGAAGGGGTTTCTTCAATCTGAAGAGGTTAAGGAGATGTGTAGATTTGCTGGTGAAGTAGGTATTCGCGGGGATATGCTGAGAGAGCTCAGGTTCAAATGGGCTCGGGAGAAAATGGAGGAGAGGGAGTTTTATGACAATCTGCAGCGTCTCCGAGAAGAAGATGTCCAGGCTCAAAAAGAAGAGGGTCAAACAATGTGTAAGAAATCTGAAACCATGGGTGAGGAGGCCGTTGGAAATCATTTGGGTACGTTTGAAGAGAAACAGAAGGTTATTACTCTCCCCAAGAGATGTGGGAAGATAAAGTATAAGATTTATGGCCTTGATCTGTCTGACCTGAAGTGGGCTGAAGTGGCTGATAAAATACATGAGAGAGGGGAGATTCTTTGGCCTCAGGAACCTAAAACAATATCTGGAAGATGCAAATTGGTTACTGAGAGAATCCTTTCATTAAAGGAGGAGGATGATTATTCTCCTTTGTTAGCTGAATGGGTAGAGCTTCTCCAGCCTAGCAGGATCGACTGGATTGCTTTGCTTGATAAGTTGAAAGAACAAAATACTCAATTATATTTTAAGGTACACCACTAATTATTTTTTCTCCATAATATAGTAAACTTGGATCTTGAGCAGAACTTGTGATATGCTTCTGATTTATTTCTTAACATTTTGTTCATATGTTCTCAACTTTAGATTTTCTACTATTTTTCCTCAGTTTGTTGAATTATCTTATGCTAATGAAATTGTCATAATGTAATGCTCGGTTTGGTTGACAAGATTCCTATCCATATTTATAAATTATTGGATTTTCTTTTTCAGTTCGGAATGGTGGCATGCTCTGTAGTTTTTTCCTTCCTCATTTTGCTGTTTTATGATAGGTTATTGTACATATTGAGTAGAATAGACAGAGGACATTTTTTCTATATGAAGTCTAAATGCAAAAATGATTTGCCCATGTTTCTATAGTTTACGTTTACTTCTATTTTTTCAATGATTTTCTTTTGTATAAGAACTTTTTGGATTGAATTTTGGGGTATTTTATTTATTTATTTATTTTAATAATTTGCATTTGTATTAGAAAAACTTTTTGGATTGGATTTTGGGCTGCTGGATTTGGTTAAAAGGTTTCTTGATTTTGTGTGAAAAGCTTCTGGGTTTTGGTTTTGGCTTATTTGGTGCATCCCATATGCTCTGTTTGGTTGGAGGGATGGAAAAATAGATGGAAGTGAGAGGGGAAGGGATGGATGAGGCATCATCCCTTGGGAAGCGAATGTGTCTCCCCCACTTTTTGTCTAGTTGGGTGGAATGGATAGTAGAAAGGATGGATGGGGTTACACTTTTTCTTTTTGGTTGGAAGGAATGGATGGGGTTACACTTCTTCTTCTTCTTCTTCTTTTACCAATATACCCTCATTACAATAATTATAAAAATTAGATATTCATTTCAAATTTTTGGGAAGGTTAAAAATGGAAATTACATATTTATGGTAATTATCCATTCTTTCTTTCTCCTCTACCCCCAATTTTGGGAGATAGAAAAATACAAAGCAAGGAGGGATGCTTCATCATTTTTTTTTTGATAAGTAAGGAGGGATGCTTCATCATTGAATCGTAGGATTTAAGCTTTGAAGAACATTTAACATTATGCTCTCAATTCTTCCTATCCATGGTTTTTTTTTTGTCTAATAAATGTTTATTTTTTCTATGCAACATTTGTTCATTACTGTTATCTTTCTTATTTTTCTTCCACATCTCTTTTTACATGTTGATTTTACTATATCTAGTAATTCTTTTACCAAGAAATGTGTACTTCTTAGAGTCACCTCATGCCTGCAGGATCATGCCTTTAGCCTTGATGTTTTAGAACGCCTGTACCTTTGGTCTGCTTATAGACTCTGGGTAAACACTAGAATACCTAATTCTCTCCTAGAGTGGCCATTTGGATATCAGGTTGAGAATTAGGCCCTCTCGGAGCAAATTTGCTATAAATCTGCAAAGTCATTTTATGTGAGCATAGAGTCTACTACGAATTTGACTTTTTGACTGTATATTTGGATAAGTCTTCACATTTTTAATCTTGAGAAACCATGGACATGAAGCCCAGTTCTATACCCAAAGTGAAATGGAGTCTCAAAACACACCGTTCCTTTTTACTTATCAGAAAAAAAGCTCCTCTTTCCTTTTCCCTAATAAAAGATAATATAATGAAGTTATGAAGAATCCTCATGAAAACATGATTAGATTTGTAAAACATGCAAGTTTTAATTAATAGCAAGAGTCAAACCAAGCTAAGAGATGACCAATAAAATTACCTATCAAAAAACGAAAAGAAAAGAGATGACCAATAAAATTCATTGGCCACTGAACTAAACATCAGCATCATTTTTTTTGATAAGTAATAATAAATTAAAAAGGGCGTTCAATAGGGGAACGCGTCCCGTGGACAAAGGAAACATCAGCATCATTATCATCCTTGCCTTTTTCCCAAGAGTCAAACAAAGCTAAGAGATGACCAACAAAGTTCATTGGCCATTGAACTAAACATTAGCATCATCATCATCCTTGCCTTTTTTTCCAAATTAATGTGGTCGGCATGCCATTGAACTAAACAAAATTCTTATTGTTGGGGTAGCGGAAGTGTGCGAAACACAACGATCCAACAAAAGCCAACAAAACAATCACACACAAACACATGATATACATGGTTCAGCCAAAATCAGCCTACGTCAATGGATGAGAAGAGATTTCATTATGATTCGTAGAGATATTACAACAATAGAGTACCAACACCACCACTCCACGAGTTTATTTCCTCGCTACCAGTACCAGCGTCACTGATGTTTTTCCGACTCTACCAACCCGCATACTACCTCTACTCATCAATTCCCTTATGAGATTATATCTCTCTCATTCTCATAAGTCTAAACCCACAACATATGTACCTATTTATTGAGTTACAAACACAATTCTTTGTTAGACAAGGATTACAATTCCTTAGAGGCCAAGATTGCCAAATAAAAAAATACCTAATAGAATACAACTCTAAAATAGAATCCTAATTAGAATAGGAATTTGAGACACAATTTCTAATAATCTCTACCTTGGCTTAAGTTCCATTCAGCTACTTCTTTCGCATCCTCCACATGCCCCTAAGGGCCTTAACAATTGCATGTACTAATCAATTCCAGATAGTGTCTGAACTTGAGTGTAGGAATGACCTTAGTCATCATATCTCCCAATCTTTCTCATTGCAATAGCACCCTCTGCAACCACATCTTTGATGAAGTGAAACATGACATTAATGTGCTTGGTCCTCTCATGGAACATTTGATTTTTAATCAAATGTATGGCAGTCTGTTTGTCGCAAAACATAGTCAAATCATCCTACTGCAAGCCCAAATCACCAACCAAGCCTCTCAACCATATAACTTCCTTCACTGGCTCTGTAGCTGCCATGTACTCAGCCTTAGTAGTAGACAATGCAACTACGGGCTGCAAAGTCGCCTTCCAACTGATCACACTTCCACAAAGAGTGAAAACATACTATGTCAAGGACCTGACCTCTTCTCAATCAACATATCCAGCATATTCCCAATCAACATATCCAGCAACACTCCTACACGTGTTGCTGCCTCTGTTATAGACTAACCCAACATCTGGTATCGTAATACCCACTTCACAGCCTGCTAGTGGACCTTTCCAGGTTTATCCATGTATCTGCTCACTACATTAACTGCATGTGAAATGTTTAGCCAATGCACACCATAGCATACATAAGGCTACCAATTGCACTAGCTTAAGGAACACGAGACATGTGCTCCACCTCCTCCTCGGTCTGTGGTGACAATTGTGCTGAAAGTCTAAAGTGGGCAGCCAATGGAGTATTCACAGGTTTTGATGCTTGCATACTGAAGCATTCCAGCACCTTCTTAATGTATTTCTTTTGTAACAAATACAATCTGCCCGCTCCTCTGTCCCTGTGAATTTCCATTCCCAATATCCCCTTTGCAGCATCAAGATCTTTCATCTCAAATTCACCACTGCCTTCAATATGTTGATTTCACACATGTTCTTGCAAGCTATCAACATGTCATCAACATACAGCAACAAGTGCAAATACGAACCATCTGAAAGCTTCCTGTGATACATACAACTGCCAAACTTACTCCTACGGTAGCCATTCTCAACCATAAAGGTGTCAAATCATTTGTACCACTGTCTAGGAGACTGCTTCAGCCCATACAAGGACTTCTTCAGTAGGCAAACATGATATTCCTTTCCCATAATCTCAAACCCTCAGGCTGATGCATATAAATCTACTTTTCCAACTCACTATGCAAGAAAGCAGTCTTGACATCAAGCTGCTTAAGCTCCCAGTCATACAGAGCAACCATAGCAACTAACACCCGGAATGAGCTATGTTTCACCACAGGAGAGTACACTACATTCAAGTCCACCCCTTCCCTCTGTGTATAACCCTTTGCCACCAAGCGTGCCTTGTGCCTCGCATCTTCCACCCTTGGAATTCCTTCCTTTTTCTTGAAGACCCATTTACAGCCCACAATTTTCTTGTCCTTAGGCTTCTTAACTAGCTCCCAAGTCTGGTTCTTATGAAGAGACTCGATGTCCTCACTCATGGCGACAGATCATTGTGTTGACTCTCCACCTATGATGGCCTCATGATAAGTACACAGCTCATCAATATCCTCTGCCACACTAAGTGCATAAGCAATCGAATTAGCATGTAAAAACCCATACTTCTCAAGTGGCCTAATATCCCTCCTAGGCCTGTCTGTAGCCACACTATATTGTTGCAACTGTGCATCTCCCTCAGCCCGAAATTGCACTTGCTTGTGAGTCGACCGAACAGGACTATCCTCTAACTGAACCTCTATATACTCCACTTGCTCACTTACACCCCGAGCTTTCCCTGAATCAACTACCTCCTTTTGCGGAGTAAGCATCGCAGACTCATGAAAGGTTACATCCCTGCTAACAAGTATCTTCTTTCCCGAAGCCTCTCGGCACCATAATCTGTATCCCTTGACCCCAGGCTGATAACCAAACAATATACATTTCTTAACCCTTAGTTCAAGCTTCCCCTCATTCATATGAGCATACGCTGGACACCCAAATATTCTCAGATTATGGTAACTAGCATGAGAACCAGACCATACCTCTGGAGTCTTACATTCCATAGCAGTTGATGGAGACTGGTTCACCAAGTAACTAGCTATAGAAACAGCTTCAGCCTAAAATGCTTTGTCTAACCCTACATTCGACAACATACATCATGCCCTCTCCAATAACGTTCTGTTCATCCGTTCTGCAACTCCATTCTGCTGCAAAGTCTTCCTCACTGTGTGGTGTTTCCCAATCCCGTGAGTTTTCCAGAACTCATTAAATTCTCCATCACAAAATTTCAAGCCTTGTCTGTCCTCAAGCACTTGGCCTGTTTTTCTGTCTGTTTCTCAATCAAGGTCTTCCACTGCTTGAATGTAACAAAAGCCTCATTCTTGTGCTTCAGAATATAAACTCAAACTTTTCGAGAAAGTCATCAATCAGCGTCATCATATAACTACCACCACCTTGAGAGGGACCCCAAAGATCAGAATGAATATAATCCACCGTACCTTTGGTCCTGTGAATTCGGGTACTGAACCTCACTCTGCATTGCTTCCCGAACACATAATTCTCACAGAAATCCAGCTTCCCAGTTTTTTGACCACCAAGCAAACCCTGCTTACTCAGAACATCCATTCCCCTCTCGCTCATATGCCCAAGCCGCATATGCCACAATCTGGTAGTATCTAAATCCGAATCTGAGGATGATACAGCAATTGAACCCGTGATTATGCTATCCTGTAGGGCATATAAACCATGCTTCTTCAATCCTGTCATCATCACAAGAGCTC
This sequence comes from Cornus florida, assembly GCF_030987335.1. Classification (NCBI taxonomy): domain Eukaryota; kingdom Viridiplantae; phylum Streptophyta; class Magnoliopsida; order Cornales; family Cornaceae; genus Cornus; species Cornus florida. Next base: position 28,106,632 of record NW_026775580.1, on the reverse strand, counting down.
GAATGACTCCACCTCCAACTTTATAAGTGCACCCGATGGAATCTAGCGTGCCCAGGGAAATCAAATTCTTTCTCAGTTCTGGTACATGCCTCCCTATGCCGTCATACATCTTGATTCGAACTGTACCGATACCTACAATTTATTTATTTATTTATTTTTGTAATAATCGATTAGAAAAGCGTTCAAAAGGGGAACACTTCTCTAATATAAAAAACGAAAGCTAAATCTAAGGACCTATAGAGTCCAAAAGATTAACTAAGTCATCAGTAGAGGAGCAAGTGCTTCCTTTGACATAACAAAAAATAGAGCGAAGAATATGAAGTTTCAAGGTTGCAAAAGGCGATTTCTTTCCTTCGAAAATTCTGCTATTCCTCTCTTTCCATACGCACCACCAAACACAGTGTGGAACTATCCTCCAATAATCGCGAGCATGGCTTCTCACTAGGTATCCTCTCCACGCGTTACTCAGTCCTTCGGAAGATCGAGGCATTACCCAATGTATGCCGAATATGCCGAAGATGAGGTTCCAACAATCGTACGCCACCGGACAGTGCATAAGAATGTGATCCACAGATACACCATCTCGTTTGCACAGACAACACCAATTAACGATAGTATTACATCTCTTCCTCAAATTTTCCAACGTCAAAATCTTACGCCAAACGACAGTACAAACAAAGAATGCCACTCTAAGTGGAGTCTTGGAACGCTATATAGTCTTCCATGGGAAAGCAGGACCAACGAAGTTGGAAAGGCATAGAAACATGGACCGAACACCAAATCTTCCATCGGAGGAAGGAACTCACAAAATGTCATCACTAGCTTTGCTAACTTCCTCCTGCTGATACAACGTATCTAGAAAGGCACATACCTCATCCATCTCCCAATCCTGAAAAGAATGCCTAAAGCGCATATCCCACATAATCCCACTGCTATCAAGTCGATAACAGTCAACTACGCAGGCGTGTTTATTGTCGGTTATACTATAGGGTCTAGGAAAGGAGCAAGACAACAACTGATCTCCACACCATAAGTTCTCCCAAAATTGGACACGCCTATCATCGCGAACCTTGAATTTGATATGGGAAGAAAAGATATCCCAACCCTTCCGAATGAATTTCCACACGCCAACGCCTCCCGCAATAGAGACTGGACGGGAAGACCAACTACCGCTCTCCTCCCCAAAACGACACGAAACAATCTTTCTCCACTAGCGATGTCGTTCCGTACCGAATCTCCACAACCACTTTCTCAAAAGAGCTCTGCTAAAGGGAACCAACTTTCGGATATCTAAACCGATACCTACAACCTTGCACGCCGCATCATTCCCTATCAGAACTTCCCCTTCGTCAATAGATTGATAAGAGGAAAACCAGTCCTGTTTGGACAAGCATGAAACAAGCAACCCGAATCAAGAATCCACTCATCGCAAAAGCTGCCGACTGAAATTGTGAGAACATTTCCACCATCTGAATCATTACCCTTTGCAACAGCCACACTTTCAACTTCAGAGGATTTTACCTTTCCCTTATGCTACGGACAATCCTTTTTGAAGTGCCCTTCCTTGTGACAGATGAAGCATCTCAAAACCTTCGTTTTGTTCTTAGACTTAGAACGACCTTTGCTGCTAGACCCTACCTTCTGATTCGTTCTCCCTTTAACAAATAACCCCTCTGCCAAACTTTCTGTATTGCCCTCAAATGCCCTTTTCTGCAACTCCTTAGAATTCAGAGCTGCCTTCATGTCTTCCATGGACAAGGCAGTTCTACCATAAATCATTGTATCGACAAAGTAATCATACGAGGGTGGTAGAGAACACAACAGAATAATAGCCCGATCTTCATCCTCTATCTTGACATCAATATTATTCAAATCTATGATGATACTATTTACCTCGTCAAGATGGTCTTTCAAAGTTGACCCTTCGTGCATCTGAAGAGTGAACAACCGCTTCTTTAGATATAAGTGATTCGCAAGAGATTTCGTCATATATCGGGAACTTCTGCCACAGCCCATCCGCTGTAGTCTCTCTAGCAACCTCTCGCAGAACCTCGTTACTCAAGCACAACAAAATCGTACTGAGTGCTTTCTCCATAACCTCATCTTTGTCCTTGATCTTTTCGCGCAGTGCATCCTTCCCCTTCAGCGCTTTGGATAACCCTTGTTGAGCCCACAAAGCCTGCATCCTAACCCGCCACAGGTTGAAATCATTTATGCCGTTAAACTTGTCGATTTCAAAACTTGGACGACATCCCTGCTGCGAACCGAAAGCTCCGATACCAGTTTGTTATGACAAATGCAACGAACCCAAGTTGAATCAAGAATCACGATAGAAAAGTAAACACACTACACAAAGAACACAAAGATTTGTACTCGAGAATCCTTGTCCACTTATTTTTCTTCACATCTTAAAAACTATAAAAAAAAGAATCACAAGTTTTTTTTCCTCTTTTTCCTTTGATTGTTATTTATATTTATTCACCCAGACACACATGTAATTGAATTATATATATTATATGTGTGTGTGTATGTGTGTGTGTGTGTGTGTTTGTGTACAAATGCCCTGAAGCACTGTAGACTACTAGATATTTCTAAAATCACTGCTTTTGTGTGCTCTCTCTCTCTCTCTCTCTCTCTCTATCACTCATTGCTACTGTGATTTCCTGAGGTAAACTTGTATTTCTTAGACTGATACTGATGCAATGTTCAGGAAGAAGATGTCTTAAACTTCTTTGAAGGAGTTCGACAATTGCCAATGTAAAATTTTTTTCCAATTGCAATCTAATGGTTGAAACTTTATTTTTAAATGGGGAAAGGAAAAATTCATAGTGATATATGTTTCTACGTGATCCATTGGATTGTTGGGGCCCAATTCAATTCCATAGGCAATAGAATCTGTATTGACCTATGTGTGTTAAAACTCCAACAGAACGATAGGGGTATAGAAATCATTCTTTCATTGCAGTTTTTTTTTTTCTGACATACAGAAATGCGATCAACTTATGAGTTGGAATTAACTCTATATGAACCAATTGTGTTACTCTGTCTCACTTTAATTAGTTGGGATGCATACTTCACTCTATATGTAGTCTCCAGGTCACATTGATGAGTAATTTCAATTAGGATGACATTTTTATAATCTTACTTCTATCAAGTATAAGATGCAATTCATGCTCCTTTACTGGTATATGCATGCTTGTGGGTGTTAGAATGTTACTCTACATTTGGTTTCTTGGCATCTGCATTTTAATCTGAATTTCCAATTGTTTGCAATCTTATTTATTACCTTTTAGATGAAAGAAATATGAGTGTTGTCACGATGTGCTCTTCATTTTCTGTTTCTAATAGGGTCAAATTATATGCTCCTGAAACCCCAAGGAGGTAGAATAGTTGGCCAAGGATGCAGCTTGAGAAAGCAAAGGTCTTGGGTTGAACTCCACCCTTGGGAGTTGGTACCAATCTTACAGTGGTTTTCCCTGCACTGAAATTAGCAAGCAATTCTGAAACATTTTTTATGCTCCGAGAGGATTAGTCCAACTGAATGGTGGGGATACCCCTCAAGTCATCACGTGTGTGCATGTGTATATATATATTTCAAGTTAATTTTTTGTTTCAGTTAGTAAGTTTTAAGCTTCCTTGGGTTAGGTTGTGCCGTCTAAATCCTACCAGCTCTCTTTTTGAGGGCTTTCTATATGTATAATCTGCTTCTATCTTGTCAGACATGGAATTTAACCCTTTGGCTTGGCTTGTCTAGGACAGAGGACATTGTGCATTTGTGCTGCCATTGTGGCTCCTGCAATGATAAAGGAAATGAATTAATATAACGGGGCAAAGGCATATTGTATATATTCAAGTAGTTTCCAGTGAATTTGTTTCGTATATATATTTTTTTTGGGATGGGTGTAACATCTAGTGGGTATCATCCAACTGTTTGTTGGTGTATGAAGAACATTGAGCACTGAACCAGCTGTATATGACAGAAATTTAATATCTGTTTGTTATGATTTTTAGTAACTCGATGATTTTTATGTCTATTTTATAGGTTGCAGAACATGCCCTGGCGGAAGAATCTTTCCAAACTGACATTCGTGATTATACAATGCTCATTGATGCCCATGCTAAAGCGAACCGCTTGGAAGATGCTGAGAGGATTCTTGTGAAAATGAAAGAAATTGCAATCCTGCCTGATATTCTAACATACTCTGCATTGGTTCACATGTACAGCAAGGCAGGCAACATTGACCGTGCGAAAGAGGCATTTGAAAACTTGAGGAGCCAAGGCTTCCGACCAGACACGAAGCTTTACAACTCAATGATCATGGCATATGTAAGTGCTGGGCAATCCAAGTTGGGTGAGTCATTGATAAGAGAGATGGAGACTAGGGATATGAAACCCACTGAGGAAATTTACATGGCATTGCTCAGGTCATATGCCAAGCAGGGTGATGTCTCTGGAGCCCAACGAATTGCTTACACTATGCAGTTTGCAGGGTTACAAGATAATTTGGAGTCTTGTACATTGCTTATTGAGGCATATGGGCAAGCCGGTGACCCAGATCAGGCAAGGAGCCAGTTTGACAGAATGATTACATCTGGATTGAGGGCCGATGACCGCTGCATTGCTAGCATGACTGCAGCTTATGAGAAGAAGAATTTATTGGATAAGGCCTTAAATCTTTTACTGCAGCTTGAAAAGGATGGGTGCGAGCCCGGGGTTGCAACTTACAGCGTTTTGGTGGATTGGTTGGGTAAGTTGCAGCTAATTGATGAAGCTGAACAAGTATTGGGCAAGATTGCTGAGCAGGGTGACCCTCCTCCTTTTAAGGTTCATATAAGCCTTTGTGAAATGTACTCGAGAGCTGGGGCTGAGAAGAAGGCTCTTCAAGCCCTAGGGGTTGTTGAGGCTAAGAAGGAGCTTTTGGGGGCACAGGACTTTGAGAGGATTATAAAGGGGCTTGTAGCTGGTGGGTTTGAACAGGATGCTCAAAGGGTACATGGGGTGATGGAGACCCAGGGATTTGTAGCATCACAGCCTCTTAAGATGTCTTTGCAGTCATCTCAAGCCTTTAAAACAATCAAGAGACGTCAATGAAATAGTTTTTTAATCATTGAGGAACACTGACACACTGTGACTGGCCAAAGAAGTGAACTGAGCTCTTCAGCATATTATTTTCAGAATCTCTCCATGTCACAGTGTTTCACCATGATTCTCCTGCTCCTAACAGTGTTACATATCTCTGCAAGGTGAAACCATCATGTCCTGTTTTCATTATGAACTAAGAGTGGTAGGTCGTCAAGTTTTATTTTTCTCTTCAATTCAAATGTTAATGCAGAAGATGTTTGATATACATTTACCTCTTCTTTATTCTAGGGCATATACTTGCATATTCCTAAGTTTTAATCTCTTTATGAATCGTGCCTATGAAGATGCGGTCATTATTTATTTGCAAGTTGTACTGGTTTTTCAACCATAACTAAGTATTTGGCCTTGTTTGCTGTTAATGACTTTTCAACCTTTGCTGTATGTCAAAACTACCGGTGTGATATTATTCTGACATTATTTATTTTTTATTTTTTTAAAAAAAGAAAACGAAATTAGTGATGTTCTAGAGTGTGTCATTGCCCCCTGGATGTTGAAATCCAAACCTCCCTAAATTACAACTCACTCAAGTGCCTATAGCTAGGAGTCATAGGCACTTGATTTTATTAGCAAATGCTTGCTACTTCTTAATTGTGCCTAGGCTTCTGCAGTGTATTTATATCTATTAGGGGCTTTTGGTATGCATCAAATGCCGAAACTTATACTGGGCCATTGAACTTGTTCCAGTACCAGTTATTTGTAACAGCAGTGCACACTAGAATGAAAGATAATGACTTTTTCAGACCATTTGTTGTATGTGATGTTTTAACATTGGTCTAATGTCCATTTTTGTGGCTTTCCTATCCTGGCTTCTGGTGGCTCATTCTAATTGTTTCCATGTTACACAGTAGTAGATACTATAAGCATAGTTTACTGTTTGACCAGAAAGAATTCATATTTTGTTTGTGTATGACAATTATAATTTGAGTTGAAAGGTTTTATCCGATAGAAATTGCAGTACAGGAAGCTCTCAGTTAGATTTTAATAGTAATCTCCCCAATGAACTCATTAATTTGCCTATCTTCTCCACTCCACTGTTCCACTACCACTGAAGGCACTATTGACCTGTCCTCATTTTGGGATGATAAGAGGAATTTAAAGGGTGAAAGAGGAAAAAACTATCAGGGGAGTGTCCTCAATTTTTGGTTGGATTAAGAGATATTGGATCAAATGTGTGCGCGTGCACGCGCGTGTATGTGTGTTTTTATTTAAAAACATCTACGGGTTCATTGGTTGAACATGAATGGAGGCTGCTTTTATTTTGGGTTCTTAGTTGCTGTTGTTCTGCTTGAAAAAGTTGCAGTTTAACTTTTGATTATGCCTGAATTCCTCTATATTTTCAATGCTTGTTTCAATGGAAAAAAAGCCTAGTTGCTCTTTGGATCATGTCTGTATTATTAGAATTATGCAGTTAGGGATATGATAGTGCAACAGGTGGTGGTCATAATTTTCTTGGACTGCAAAAAGTTTAAACTCTATCCGGCTATGTTTGGTTGCACGGAATTGGACTTGGAAAATAATGAATACAAATACCTGACATATTAGCATGGAAACAAACAGTGTAAGCATATTAGAGAGAACTAGGAACTAATTAGAACTAATCCTGATGATGAAGAAATGTATTTGAACTTGGAACTAATTTGAACGCATTGCTTGCCTGTTAAAACATGCCTTGGTGTGTTCTTTTCTTGATAAACTAGGAGAATCAAAAGGTATCACCGTGGAGGACTCCATAAGGCAATTGAAATGACCTGCCAGATAAGGAAACTCTGTCTAGGGAATCCACACTAAGAGCTGAAGAAGCAATCAGTGTACATAAGAAGACACAAACTATCCAAAGGTATATAAACCTATACTGTGACATCCAAACATCATCATTGCTAAGAACATCAAACCATCATCTACTTCTTTTGCCAGTTTATTTTCTTCTATATTCTCAATGGCAAAACGAAGGACGGGATTCCGTTTTCAGCTCCCATGGCTACCAGCAGCACCAGCTCGTTCACTTCTTCGCCCTACAACTACAACTCCAGTCCCTACCCAACCCACCACCACAACTGCCTCCACCCAACCACCCCCCACAGCTTCAGCTCAAAGGCCTGCAGAGTTAGCCCCGGTACAACCCCCTCCACAAGCTCAACCATCAACAAGAACCGAGTCTCAGCCGCCTTCACCGGCTCGTGCAGGGGCTCAGTCCAGAGTCACTTCTCAACCCTCATCACCATCTCGTCCAGGAACACAGTCTGGTGCTACCGCTCAACCCTCGTCACCATCTCGTGCAACTCCTGAACCTCGACTTGCATCTCAGCACTCGTCTCCTCGCACAGTTTCCCAGACTCAACCAACATCACAAACAGCCCCTCAGCCTCGATCTCCATCCCGTTTGGCCTCTCAACCTGCAGGCCAAACACCCACACCACCTCCATCATCGGTAACCACCCAAACGCGGCCAACAGCAGGAGCAGTCCCTCAGCCCCCATCACCACCAAAAAACTTAGAACCCACATCTCCAAAGGCCCCTCAATCGCCTCCCAGCACTACTAAACCACCACCATCTGCCTCTCTAGATGAGCCAGTGCCAGCAAAATCTCAAACAGAAGAATCAAAAGAGCCTCAGCCAAATACAGAAATTACATCCAACAATGTTCTCAACTCCCAAAACCAAACACCAGCTGAAAAAACCATCCAACCTGAAGGGATGGCACCACAATCTTCCCAAGTGTCACAACCTATAGCACCAACTGCACCAACAACAACACCAGCCCCAACCTCAAAACCAGATTCTTCTATCATTACTGCTGAAACTAAGCCCTTTCCCAAATCAGATGGAAAGATTGAGGAAACTGAAAAAAGGCAGGATGAAGTACAAGAAGTCTCTATCATTACTGCTGAAAGAAAGCCCTTTCCTGAATCAGTTGGAAAGATTGAGGAAACTAAAAAAAGGCAGGAAGAAGTGCAAGAAGTCGGAAAAGAAGGGAAGACTAATGGAGCAGTTATTGAGGAACCAAAGCAGAAGGCAACTACTGAGCCATTAACTATAACATCAAGCTCAAATGCAGCAGCAGCCAAAGAGCAGCCAAGTGTTGCATTTCAAGTCGAACAAAAGCAGCCAGAGGAGGAGATTCTTGACACAAAGGAGACGTCACTCACTGGCTCTGACAAAAAACTAGAGATCAAGAATGTGATTTCAGATCCGAAGGACAAAATCACAGTGAGTGAATCGCGTCAAGAACCATCTACAATCAATGGCGAACAACCTCCTCTGCACAAAGAGATCAAAGATGACAGTTCCAAGTTTCTCCATAAGATGGCTACTGGCCAAACAATACATCCCATGGATGACAAAGCTGCTAGTGTCAAAACTCTATGTGGTGAAAATAGAGGAGCTTCCATGCAACGAGGGAGGTCAAAAGATCCAAGAACCACCAAAGATCAAGTAACAAAAGCAGATGTAAACAGCAACACACAATGTATCAATAACTCAATTGTGTTCAACAGTTCTGTTATTGAACAAAACCCTGGAGTCCAACTATTTCTATCCCACAATCCACATCCTGTGATTCCACTAGGTCTTCCCGGAAAGTTTCGTTGATTTTCCCGGAAAATTTCAATTGCCAAGAAAAGCAAGATTCTAATCATTGGTGGAACTGGTTACATTGGAAAATTAATTGTCGAAGTGAGCGCAAACGCCGGTCACCCCACCTTTGCTATATATATATATGTGGGTGTGGGTGTGTATAAATATGATGTATATATTTGTGTATAAATATGATGTATATATTTGTGTATAAATATGATGTATTATTGGTCGGAGTAGCACAAATTAGGGATAAAATGAAAAAAAAAAAAAATCGGTGTGGACATGTTCAAAGATGACTTTTAAAAGAAGAATGACATAGTCTATATCGAGGGTAATGTTCGGGCAGAGGAAGACCAAAGTTAACATAGGCAGAGTTGGTAAAGTAGCATATGATAGCATGTGATTGGACTAAGGTTATAAATTTAGACAAAGCGGAATGGAAATATAGGATTCGTGTAGCTGACTTCAAGTAATTGGGAAAAAGAGTTGTTGTTGAAGTACCCGTGTCAGATACACATTACACAGATATAAGTAAGGAATATGTATCCGACACTTTTGGTTGGACATGTTCCAATAAAGTATATCATATATGTAGACACCCCATTTTTGCGCTCCCCCTTTTAATATACCAACCATCTAGACTCCAAGAAGGAATGGCGTTTCCATCTCCTGAGACCATTTCCCGATATAGTACGCTTAAGGTATAAAATTGAAAACGGAGAACACGACCGTCCGATCGGATATCGGACTTCACCATTACACTTATAACATCACATAATCTCTAGAAACACTTCGATCCACCACATCACACACTTCCCGACACCCAATCACCAATTCCTCAAAAAGGGCAAAATTAGAATTTTACACTACAACCCTGTGATCCAATTGTCAGAATGACAAATGGATTTCACCTTTACGTCCAGAGCACCCAAAAACCTCAAGGTACACTTCTTCTCAAAGTCCCTACTTGGTGGCTCAGTCGTTGGTTACACCAAAAGTTTGCAAGATATGAACTAAGAGTGTGAGTGTGCAATGTGGCCAAGTTTTAAATTTGTAAAAGCCACTACTACCTCTAACTAAAAATATAGTTAGGGTAAGTAGGGATCGTCCCCAGGGATTGTGGGTGCCTTTGCAATGGAAACAATATATAGGGCTAGTAGGTCGAGTGATCAAAGATTGGTTGGATTGATTGATTAAGCTATTATGTAAATAAAATTAAAGTAAACAAAATTCAATGATTAAAAAATTAGAGAAAGATATTGTGATACCTCCGGATTTCCGAATGCGGGTTGGCCAGGCCCACGCCCGAATACCCGAGGATATCAAAACAAATTGATAATAAACGAACACAGAGTACAAAAGAATAAAGAAGAATAAACAAAATGCTGACAAGAAACTAAAATGATAATCTAATAATAAACCTCAGAATATATTTCCATTAATTAATAAATTCTTCTGATACAACTGATCCACCAAAATACAACTCGGGAATCCATACTGTGTGGACCCCTAGAAAATCCAAACTAAACAAATGACAGCAATAACTATCTAAATCAGGAAATTGAATCATAAAGGAACTCCTATGTAGCATCGGAAGAATGAAGTAGACTGATCCCCGCTCAGCACGAACAACCTCTACTCCTGACGAACACCTGAAAAATAATGGTGGGTCAGGCCCACAAACAAGTTCTACTCTACTACAGTCCAAGCAGAGATCCGATACACGTATACATCCTAGTCAATCCAACAGTAACTAGTAGTCCGTATATATATATATATATATATATATATATATATATATATATATATATGTACACACACACACTAAAGGAACCTCACTAGACTATAAGGTTGTCTCAACCTGAATAGTAGGCAACATACAAAACACACATATAGTGGGCATGAGTACCTAGACCTACCAGGGTACACAATTACACTATATTTAGCTACACATCCCTGGCGATATACGCGCTCTAACCACTGATCCTGAGACTCAAGCTCATATCATGGCACCATACTTATATATATATATAATCTAGTAACCATCTTATCCAGTTTAAATTAATCCTCCATAAGTCATTCAACTTGTTCAGTTGACCTGACTTGAATATAAGTAGGACTTAGCATTTTAGTTAATCCATTCCCTTATATAATAAATTAATCCTCCATAAGTCATTCAACTTGTTCAGCTGACCTGACTTGAATATAAGTAGGATTTAACATTTTAGTTAATCCATTCCCTTATATAAAATAGGTAGGACTTAACTGATAAGTTAATCCGTCCCTAAAATGCCACCATCCCATACCGGTGCATTAAACTACACAATCCAACAATTGATGTAACGATAAAGGAAATACATCAAACAATCCAGAAAAACTATGATAATATGATATCAAGTTATCACAAAATAGGAATGACTTATTATTTATTTAAGCTTCCTATATCATATGTCATACACAAACTGAATCTTATAGATGATGATATTTTATTATACCGTCAAATAAGTATTCTCCATATCCAATTCATCCTACACATTTAATCTTAATTACTAAAACATTTTAAAAGATTAAATCCATTCGTTTGTTTAAAACATTCAAATAGCAAGCATCATTATGATTGAGTCTATTTAAATTTATTTAAACCCAAACCTAGTTCCTATTTAATGTTCAGGAATCCTAAGCATGTTTTTACGTTCCATCATTCCACAGATATGAAAAATACATAATGTAAACATATAAAAATTTACACCGAAAATCAAATCAAAATCATGCATTTATCAATTCATAACACAAGAACAGATATGAACCAATTTCATAAAACCTATATTCTAATCCAATTAAATATGCATAATTATTTAATTTTATGTGTTTAATAAATCCTGAAATTTCCTAGGCGTGCATAGAAACACGAATCAAAGGGAAAGAATTAGAAGAAGAACTTGCCTTAAACTTTCGGATCGAAAGTTTAACTTCTTCTTCTTTGATCTTCTCTTTACAGGGTTTGTTTCCTCATTCCTTCCTTTTCCTCCTTCCCTCTCTAATTCTCTCTCTCTAGAATATATCACGTGAATATTTCTAGCCCCCTTTTACAACCTATAACTATATATTTATAGGCTAAATAAAATAACCCAAACCATTTTCCCAATCCAAGTCAACTTTAAAAAATAAATATTAAAATATTAAAAAGGTAAGTAAAATATGTTACGTATATAATTTATGTATATCTTTATTAAATAAATAAATTATGTACGTCCCATTATTTATTAATGAATTATTCAATAATACTTAAGTTACCATAATATTATAAAGTAACTTAAAACATAACACGTATCAAATCTATGTATATTTTTATTATTTAAATATAAAACATATACATCAGATTAAATATTACGATCCAAGTTACCATAAAAGTAATTAATAAATTACTTTCCCTTTTATATATATTAAAAAGGTAAGCAAAATATGTTACGTATATAATTTATGTATATGTTTATTAAATAAATAAATTATACACATTCCATTATTTATTAATGGATTATTCAATAATACTTAAGTTATCATAATATTATAAAGTAACTCAAAACATAACACGTATCAAATCTATGTATATTTTTATTATTTAAATATAAAACATTTACATCAGATTAAATATTACTACCCAAGTTACCATAAAAGTAATTAATAAATTACTTTCCCTTTTATATATGTATATAATATATATCTATATATATACATGCACAACCATCCATAGGTAATAATCCATACACATCCAACCTCCTATCCAAGTAGTCCATGGGACCCTGAAGATGCAAGAACTTCCTCCGATTTTTCTCTTTCTAAAATTCTTACACTTCAACAGAATAAAAAAAATCCAAAAAGCCCCCTTCTCTCTACTCGTATGGTCTATTTATAGTCCATCACCAAAATTCTAACCAACTTATTGTATATGGCTTTTATTCTAGGGCCTTCTTCCTTTTGGGCCTGGCTTCATTATGTGAGCCTCAGATGTTGGGCCTAACTCTCAGTGTTGTGCTATGGGCTGAGTTCAACTGTTCGGTTCGATCCTTCTTTCGTGGGTGTTGGGCTCATTGCAGTACCTTTTTTGCTTGGGCTCGGACCTACCATTCAATCTGATGCCTTACTCGCGGGTTGGTGCTGGTCCAATCCGTCTTTGGTATCTTCAATTGCCCCCATAATTACCCCCTAGTAAATAAGGGGGTAATTATTATCGGCGGCTAATCATGACACTGACGGCTCAAGAAGACCTCGTGGGAAAATGGACGGTCAGATCTAAAACCGATGCTTCGAGATTCCAAAGAAACTCCTCGTTTTCCTGACGCTTCGACCTTCGGGCCCATTCTGTCCTTATAAGTATCAGAGACGTTCCCTCAAACCTTTTTTCTGTCTCCATCTTGCATCACTGTTGGCCAAATCTTTGCTTGCCTCTCTCTCTTTTTAGTCAAATCAAATCAAATCAAATCTCCTCCGGCGAACCTCTGCGAAAGCTCTTTTTTCCAGCGATCTTGCAGTAATCTACGTTTTCTCCTTCTGAGGTTAGTTTCGTTTGCCTTTTTCTTTTGGAAGATCACTTTTTCTCCCTTAAAAACCCCATTCATTTTCACCATGCCTGTAGATCTAGATGTTCTTCGCATGAAACTTCATCTCCTTGTCGATATAGAAATTAGAAACTGCCCTAAAGACGTGGATATCAGGACTTGTGCCGGCCTTCTTCCCGGCGAAGTCTTGTTTACCCATCTTCAGTTGAACATCATTAGGTTTCCTTTGCATCCTTTCTTTAATTATGTTTTCAACAAACTAGGAATCTCTCATCTGCAAGTAAATCCAAATTTTTTTAGGATCCTATCCGTTCTGCTACTATTGACCCGTGACAAAGGTCTGGATCTTGATATCACAGATTTTCTTCTCTGTTACAAGGTTAGTAAGATCCGACTTGAGGAACCATTCTACCACCTCTACCCGATTGAAAAGATGTCCATATGCAAAGACACACTCAAGTCTGAAAAGGGTTGGAAAAACAACATAATAGGGGTTAGGGGGGCCTGGTCTTCTCCAGTTGCAGAGGATTATCCAATCTCGAGCACCTTTGGCATGTGTTCTGTCTCTTCGTATAAGAAATTCAAAACCCATAAGAACGATTGTCCCTGTGAAATTTGTGTTCCTCGCTTTTGTACTTTCTTGTGCCGTTCCTTAGGCATTCCTTGTGACGATTTGAACTACAGTGTTTGCAGGGATAGGGACAATTACTTGAAGAATTACGTTCTGAACGACGTTCTTTCCTGCTCAGACCTCCTTACCTCAGATAACCTTCTCGCCATTTCAGACCTTGGCAGTGCAATGAGCCAGCTCCAGATTCTTTCATTCGGCAGAAGGAAGAATCCTCCCCGAGTTACTATTGCTGCTGTTACGGCAACCTCTTCTCCTGCCTTGGCTTCTTCTTCGACCACTATTTCTGACACCATTCCAAACGTAGTGGCTGCTGATCCTGCCGTTAGCGTTCCTTATACCAATCCGAGCGCACCTCCTCAGGTCAATACTAATTCTGCTGTTACTGCGGGTGCTCAGGATAAAGAGCGAGGCAAAAGGCCTCATCCTGACAGTGCAGCCAACCTTGATGATGCATCTCACACAAGAAGGATCCAAATTTCTGGGCCGGGTACACTCTTGCATCGCCCAGTCAATTCTCCTGCCCCCTCTAGGCCTGCTACAGCTGCGGTTTTTGCTTCAGCTTCTGTCTCTGCCTCTGCCTCTGCAATAGCACCATGGACTCCTCGATTCGCCCGAACGGATGGGACATTCGTGAAGCCGAACGAGACCATGTTCAAGGATGGTCAGACCGCTATGGCATATTACAGGGGCATGTGGACTCCCAAGGACATTGAAACCGCCAGAGGTCTATCCCAGAAGGAGGTTTTCAGCCGCTTTCCCTTATCTGCCATGGAGGTAATTTTTATCTCCCAATCAGAAAAATCTTTATGCTTAACCTCCTCTGACTATGCGATCGGTTTAACCAGTGTTCATGCATATCTCTGCAGACCCTGTTTGGTATGATGGCCATGCAAAAGCAGGTGGAAATAGGGAATGCCAAGGCTCGAAAGTTCTCTGACAGCCTTGAGGTGGCCCATAAAGAAAATAACATCCTCGCCACCAAAAACACAGAACTGTTCGTCCATCTTGGAAAAGTTGAAAAAGAGAGAGACGCTCTGAAAAGGGAAACCGATTCTCTTCAGGATGAAAGGGATGCCCTTCACCTTGAGAAGAGCGTTTGGCAGACCAAGCGCAACTCGCTCAAGGACGAAAAATCTGAACTCCAGCGCCTTCTGGCTGACGAACAGTCCGCTCGGATAACCTTTGAGAAGAGAGCCCTGGAGGAACATGATGCTTTGCTCAACACCATTAGCAAGGTGAATGGTGGTATGCTGGCTCTTCACGCCCGGTTTTCAAGGGTTGGGGCTCTCAGGTATGCTCAGGGGTACAGAGAGGGTTTCTCCGACCGTGCTCCTGCCGACGGGTAGACTGGTTCCACTCCGGACGAAGTTGATAAGGATCTAGAAATTGATCCTCCAGGAGTCTATGTTGATCCAGACTCCGTTCCTGCTGAACACATTTTTGATGAGTATCAGGAGATTGCTTCCTCCAGGGTCACTACAGTTCCCTCTGTCATTCAGCCTCTGGACGTTCTTCCTCTGTCTACTATGGTCCCTTCTTCAACCACTACTGAGATTGGGCCCCAACAGAACGATTCAGTTATTCATCTCGACTCCTCACCTCGTGAGGATGGGACGACCAATGAAGATGAAGAGGTGAGTCAACACAATCAAGAGGCTGACAGAACAGAGGCAGCTAGCTAGGACTCTTATGATATTTTCATTTCCTGCCTCTTTGTAGTTATGTCATCTGTATGCTTTATCTTTTGTAACCTCATATCATATCATGAATGAGATGACAAAAACATTGACTTTATCTGTGCATGGGCGGTAACAACCAGCTTCACATTCATCTACTTTGCAATGTTTGGCGCTCGGCTTATAATGCCAGCTGCCACTTACTTTTTATTTTTGAGCAAATGCTTAGCAAGTGCCTGGCGCTCAGCTAGAATGCCACTTGGCTTTTTATTTCTTAGCAAGAGTTTGGCGTTCGGCTCATAGTGCCAGCTGCCACTTACTTTTTATTTTTGAGCAAGTGCCTGGCGCTCGGCTAGAATGCCACTTGGCTTTTTATTTCTTAGCAAGAGTTTGGCGTTCGGCTCATAGTGCCAGCTGCCACTTACCTTGCTCAAGTGCCTGGCGCTCGGCTAGAATGCCACTTGGCTTTTTATTTCTTAGCAAGAGTTTGGCGTTCGGCTCATAGTACCAACTACCACTTACCTTGCTCAAGTGCTTGGCGCTCGGCTAGAATGCCACTTGCCACTTGGCTTTTTGTTTCTTAGCAAGAGTTTGGCGTTCGGCTCATAGTGCTAGCTGCCACTTACTTTGCTCAAGTGCCTGGCGCTCGGCTAGAATGCCACTTGCCACTTGGCTTTTTGTTTCTTAGCAATAGTTTGGCGTTCGGCTCATAGTGCCAGCTGCCACTTACTTCGCTTAAGTGCCTGGCGCTTGGCTAGAATGCCACCTGCCACTTGGCTTTTTATTTCTTAGCAAGAGTTTGGCTTTCGGATCATAGTGCCAGCTGCCACTTACTTTGCTATTTTCACTTGATCAATCTCTTAAAGAGGAATATTACTTTTATAAATCTCAGAAACTTGTACACACGCTTGTATTCAATTGAAAATGAACAAAATTCAACATTGAAACTCTTAACTTTTTATTGATAATACCTCTTTAGAGACGTAGCATTCCAAGGATTGTTAACCAGCCTTCCGGCCATGGTCTCTAGGGTATATGCCCCCTTTCCTATGACTTCTGCAATTCTGTATGGACCTTCCCATGGTGGCATCATCTTTTTGACTATGCCCACCTTCTTTTTCAGAACCAGATCACCTGGTATAAAGTCTCTGTGCTTTACTTTTTTGTTATGGCTATTCGCAAGCGTTTGCTGGTAAGATACGAGCCTTACTGCCGCTGCATCTCTCTTTTCCTCCAGCATATCGAGGTTAAAACTCAACATATTGTCGTTATGCTCTCGGCTCCATGCCAAACTCCGAACAGTCGGAACCAAGTGTTCGACCGGTATAACTGCTTCGGTACCATATGCTATGGCGAATGGGCTTTCTCCGGTCGGTCGCCTCGGGGTCATTCTGTAAGCCCATAGGACGTTCGGCAGTTTATCTAACCATTTTCCTTTCTTCTCTTCAAGCTTCTTCTTGATACAAGCAAAGATTGTTCTATTAGTGATCTCCGCTTGTCCATTGGCCTGGGGGTGACTTACTGCTGCCAGCTTTTGATTAATTCCATATTCCTCCAACAGCTCTCTTACTTGCTTGCTGTCAAGGTTTGTCCCATTATCCATGACGATTGACCTCAGAACGCCAAACCGGCAAATAATATTGCTCCAAATGAACCGTCTCATATGAATTTGAGTTACGCTCGGGTGCAGCTCTGCTTCCACCCACTTAGTAAAGTAATCTGTAGCCAGCAGCACATACTTGTTCTAAGCTCTTGTAGTTGGCAGAGGACCAACCACATCCATCCCACATTGCGCGAAAGGCCATGGTGTGGCCATTACGTTCAAGTCCTCAGGTGGTTGGTGAATCAGTGGTCCGAACCTTTGGCACTTATAGCACCTTCTGGACAATTCTTCCGCATCTCGCGACATGTTCGGCCAGAAGTACCCTTGTGTCATTGCTTTGTGCGCTAAAGACCTTCCCCCTAAATGGTTTCCACATACACCTTCATGAATAGTTCGCAGCACCTACCGAGTCTCTATGGGAGTAACGCACTTTAAGTACAGCCCAGAAAAAGACCTTCTGTATAACTAGTCATGCACTATAGCGTACTTTGCAGCATTCGATTTGATTTTCCTAGCCTCGTCTTTTTGCTCGGGCAGAATACCTCCCCTGATGTAAGTTATGATCGGATCGATCCAACTTGGCTCATATGGAATAACATTTACTTGCCAAGGATCTGAATCCGAAGGTTCTGCAAAAATGGATGGCTGGTTTAATATTCCTACTGGAGTACTCTGGTTTAATATATATATAAATCTAAGATCAAAACATTGTTACAAATAAATCTCCAAATATATGCAAAGAACTAAGTCTAGGAAGCAAACTTAGGGGCTACTCTAGCCCCAAGTAGATGTCTAGCCACTTATTGAAGTAGTCATCCAACCCTCAAGGGCTATCTCCATGGTAGGAATGACCTCCTTCTTGATGGAAACCCTTAAAGAATGGAAGAACTCCCAAAATGTGTAAAAGCTCTCTAATCTCTAGCCTCCTCTCCAAGATATGAGATATATGAATTATAAATAACAATTATACTCTAAAAGTGGCTCTCAATCCTTATATAGGTAGGTCAAATGTCACACCAATGGTCTGGGCTCGTACACCAAGGTCCCTCCAATGATTGCACCATGAGCCAACTTTTGATGAGCTGGAATCTTTTTTTTTTTCGGACTTGAGGAAGTTCGATCGATCGAACTGTGTTGAGATCGATCAAACTTGGCTGAGATCCATCGAATGCTGCAGAGATCGATCATCCTTGGCGGTGCCTTTTTGAATAAAAACAATTCTCGGAGATATTTTGGGATATTTTTTGGAAAAAGACAAAAGTGGTAGGTGTGGATAAGATCAAATCATTTCGATCGATCTGGGAAATGTTGGATTGATCGAATTTGTTGGATTCTTTTGGATAAGGACAAGGGCTTGGATCTATCTTGAACTATTTAGATCGATGAACTTTCGATCGATCGAAAAAATGCTAAGATCGATCGAACATGTTGAATTTCCACACTTTGCTTCATTTAGCTTTCTACTTTGCTCATTTCTTCCATTCAGCTTGATTTAACTTCTTTAATGCTCTTATTTGGCTGAATTGACTTATTTTTGGGATAAGCACCTAAAAAGGGCAATAACACGAAATTAGTCTAAAATGGGAAAGTAAGATAGATAAAGGTGCTGGAACACTCAAACTTAAGGGGTTTAAATGCGCACTTTTCAGCGCTCATTACTACTATTCTCCATCACTCACTTTGACCAGATCCCTTTGTGGGACCCGAATGGTCAACCTCGAGTTTGACTTTTCATACAGATGGTCAAACTCACATATGGACTTTACCATTTTGATTAGAAGTTCCAAAAACTTGAGTTTGAAATGCTAGGACCTTGCACATCAATCACATTATGTGCATTTACTATTTTTATATGTCCATGTACTTTAAGTTTACAATGTAAATAAAGAAATACCCCTTATTTGGATTTAATAAAAAATACAAGAAAGTTAAAATCTAACTAAATCAAAATGTAAAAATTCAGTTTTAGTACAAAGCAGGGTTCCCGGCAATTTTTACAAGGCTCGAGCTTAGAATCCTAATGCTCGAGCTTATTGCAAGCAAAGGCTCAAGCCTGGGTATAAGGGCTTGAGCTTCCTGGTTTTCAACCGAAGCGAATCTCCTTTCCAATCTTCCAAAATCAACCCAAAGTAATCCAAATCCACTCCAATATTCCTCCTTAATTACCGAACACCCCAAAACTTCCTATATTAACACCTTAACCCTCCAAAATTACGCAACCCGTGTTTGTCAAATCCCTTTTTAGATTTGGAATCTCTGCAAGGTTGTGAATGGATTCATGGTTACATAGGGTTACAAAGGGTCAAATTGAATACTTTTAGAAATTTTTGACATTATTTCAGGGTGAAATCAATGTGTATATATAGAAAATATATATATATATATATATATATATATATATATGTATATAACTGAAAGGAATTGAGATAGATCTTACCTTTTGATGGAGATTGAAGCTTGAGATGATGTAAATGATCAATACGGAGAGATTGGAGAGAGTATGGATGCAAAAACAAGCAAAGGAGTGCGGCTCAAGGGTTTCTTTTTATTTTAAAGTACAAATGCTCGAGCCCTAGGTTTAAGGCTCGAGCATTGCCGCTGAAAACCCTAAAGTTAATGATGATGAAAGGCTCAAGCTTGAGGTACTGATGCTTGAGCCTTTAGTAAGTGATTCTCGAGCCCCAAGGTTTAGGCTCGAGCATTGAGACAAATTTTTGGATTTTTCTTTATTTTTTTTATTTTTTTTTCTATTTTATCTAAACCGAAATAAACCTAACACGTAGAAAAGAAAATAATTAAATCAAAAACTAAAATAACTAAAAACAAAATAAAACTACGGTACAACATACAAATGCTAAGTTTAACGTCGATAGCTCGACAACATGCTAAGTTTAACGTCGATAACTCGATGAAAACCTGACCTCTGTAGTCCAAGTAAATAGGATTATGAAGTTCTACTGCCTCTACTGTGCCTCTCTGCACACTACCCTCTATGTAGGGCTTCAGTCTCTGTCCATTGACCTTAGATAGTTGTCCAATTTTGCAATCTTGTATCTCAATTGCACCGTAAGGTGTAATAGAAATAACCATATATGGACCTTCCCAACGTGACTTTAGTTTGTCAGGAAAAAGTTTCAGTTGTGTGTTAAACAACCAAAAGTCTTACGCAAGATATGTTTGTCATGAAATACCTTAGTCTTTGATTTATAAACCTTAGCACTCTCATAAGCATCATTACATAATTCTTCAAGCTCTGTTAATTGAAGCTTCCTGTTAGATCAACATAGTTCATATCAAAGTTGAGTATTTTTGTGGCCCAAAAAGCTCTGTGTTCTAATTCTACAGGAAGGTGACACCCTTTACCATAGACAAGACGGTAAGGTGACATACCAATCGGAGTCTTATAAGTTGTTTGGTAAGCCCACAAAGCATCATTCAGTCTTAAAGACCAATCTTTACGATCTGGCTTAACCGTTTTCTTAAGAATTCTCTTAATTTAACGATTGGATAATTCAACTTAGTCACTTGTTTGGGGATGATAGGGAGTGGCAACTTTATGAGTAATGGAGTACCTTTATACCAAAGTACGGAAATACCTATTACAGAAGTGAGCACCCCCATCACTAATAATAGCTCGTGGCATACCAAACCGACTAAAAATGATTGTTTGAATGAACTCAATCACGACTGCGTGATCGGCGGTTTTAGTAGCCGTTACTTCAACCCATTTAGACACATAATCAACAGCCACAAGAATATATTCATTTTTATTTGACTGAACAAAAGGACCCATGAAATCAATACCCCAAACATCAAAAACCTCAATAACTAAGATTGGAGTTAAGGGCATCATGTTTCTTCTAAAAATTGATCCTAACTGCTGACATCGAAGGTATAACCTACAGAACAAGTATGCATCCCGAAAGAGTGATGGCCAAAAAAAACCGCATTGAAGAATTTTAGTTACAGTTTTCTTTGCACTGAAATGACCTCCACAAGCTAAACTATGACAGAAGGTCAGAATACTATGAAACTCACTCTCAGGAACACATCTACGAATGATTTGATCAGCACAATATTTGAAGAGCTGAGGATCTTCCCAATAGTACATCTTAATCTAAGAGAAGAATCGATCTTTTTCCTGCTTTGACCAAGACAAAGGAATTTTTCCTATTGCGAGGTAATTCACAATATCAGTAAACCAAGGCGAATCCGTATGAAAAACCCCAAACAGTTGTTCACCCGGAAAGGAATCAAAAACTGGAAGTGAAGATGAGGTATCCTCAATATGAGTTCTAGAAAGATGGTCAGTTACCACATTTAATGACCCTTTTTTTATCTCGGATCTCATAATCAAACTCTTAAAGCAAGAGGATCCATCAAATCAAACGGGGTTTGGTTTCCTTTTTGGAAAGAAAATGTCTTAGAGCAGAATGATCAGAATAGACCACTACTTTAGAACCCAACAGATATGATCTGAATTTGTCTAAAGCAAAGACAACTGCAAGCAACTCTTTTTCAGTTGTGGTATAATTTAATTGTGCTTCTGAAAGAGTTTTGCTCGCATAGTAGATAACATGAGGAAGCTTATCTACTTATTGTCCTAAGAAAACACCTATAGCATAATCAGATGCGTCACACATGATCTCGAATGGAAGAGCCCAATTTGGAGGATTCATGATAGGAGCTGAAGAAAGAAGAGAGCGAAGCTTGTGGAAAGCTTCCAGGCATGACTCATCAAAGATAAAAAGAACGTCCTTTGCAAGTAGATTACATAGAGGACGGGAAATTTTGCTGAAATCTTTAATGAAGCGTTGATAAAACCCGACGTGCCCAAGAAATGATCACACTCCCTTTACGGAGGTAGGAGGAGGCAATTTGGAGATCAAATCTACTTTAGCTCTATCAACTTCAATACCTTTCTTTGAAATGATATGTCCTAAAATGATCCCTTCTTGAACCATAAAATGGCTCTTCTCCCAGCTAAGAATAAGATTGGTTTCCCTACAACGCTGAAGCACTAGGGACAAATTTTAGAGACAAATCTCGAATGTGGATCCGAAAACAGAGAAGTCATATCCATAAAGACTTCGAGAAAATTTTCAACCATGTCCGAAAAGATAGACATCATACACCTCTGGAATGTTGGTGGCGCATTACACAATTCGAAAGGCATTCGTCTATATGCAAATGTACTGAATGGACAAGTGAAAGTAATTTATTTATTTATTTTTATTTATTTATTTTTTATCCTTAGGATCAATGGCCACCTGATTATAACTGGAATATCCGTCTAAAAAACAATAATAACTCTGGCTAGCGAATTGTTATAGAATATGATCAATGAATGGAAGTGAAAAATAATCTTTTCTAGTAGCAGAGTTGAGTTTTCGGTAATCAATACACACACGCCAACCAGTGGTGGTGAACTATGGAACTAATTCTCCCTCAGAATTCTCAAATACTGTAATACTTGTCTTCTTAGGTACTACCTGAGTAGGACTTACCCACTTGCTATCTGAGATGGGGTAGATTATTCCTGCATCTAGCAACTTCACAATTTCCTTCAACACCACCTCCTTCATATTAGGATTCAATCTTCGTTAGAGCTCCCGAGATGTTCGGGAATCCTCCTCCAAATGAATCTGATGCATGTAAATTGTGGGACTAATTCCTTTTAAATTAGCCACACTCCATCCAATAGCCTATTTATTTTACTCAAGAACTTTTAAGAGACTACTTTCTTGGGAACTTGTAAGATTGGAAGCAATGATCACCGGGAGGGTGTCATTTAAACCCAAAAAAGCATACTTGAGCTTATCCAAAAGTAGCTTAAGCTCAAGCTTAGGTGGAGACTCTAAGGAAGGAATAGGCAGAATACTAGAAAGTGGTGGAAGAGGCTCTAATCTAAATTTCTATGGAGGAAAATCTGTGATAGGAGTGGAGTTGAGCAAAGAATTCATTTCAGCTATCAAAGATTCAATATCGAAATCTTCATAATTGAAGTGATTCAGACAAGCCTCTAAAAGATCCTTGGATAAAATAGTTAGGAGTGACTCCTCAACCAACTCATCAATAACATCAAGGAAGAAGTATTCACTATCATCGTGGAGATGATAAATAACATTGAAGATGTTTAACTTGACTTTCATATTTCTAAAAGACAAATCCATGGCTCTAGTCCTACAGTTAATGCAAGCATTCGCTGTGGCTAGAAAAAGACGCCCAAGAATAACTGGAATATACTTTTTGGAATCATGAATAGGTTTTATATCAAGTACTAAGAAATCGACCAGAAAGAAGAACTTGTCCACTTTTATGAGTACATCTTCAACAATACCTTGTGGTTGTTTGACAGAATGGTTAGCAAGCTGTAGAACAACCGAAGTAGGTTTTAACTCTCCTAGACCTAACTTCTCATACACCAAGTAAGGTATAAGATTAACATTTGCTCCAAGTTCAAGAAGTGCTCGCTCTATCACATTGTTTCCAATGATGCAAGAAATTATAGGAGCACCAGGATCTTTTACCTTAAGAGGAGTGTTATACTTAAGAATAGCACTGACTTGCTCGGTGAGACAAATTTTCTTAGGAACTTGGCTTTTAGATTTCCTCTTAAGAGTGCACAAGTCCTTTAAAAATTTAGGGTAGGCGGGAATTTACTTTATAGCATCAAGCAAAGGAAGATTGATTTTGACCTGTTTAAAGACCTCCATCATATCTTGAATTTTCTCCCATTGTTTACCAAAGTTGGAAGGTTCCATGAGACGTTCAGGATAAGGCGCTTTTGGCTCATAAGCTGTCTCAGGAATATGAGTAGATAAAAAAGTGACTCCACCTTCAACTCCCGTAGTGGATTGTAGAATAGAACTTGAGGAAACATCATTGGGATGTGGATTATGAATGATAGGAACAATAGGAATTCTAAGCCTTTCTTTCTCTTCCTGTCTTTTTTCAACTTGATTGTCAACCACTTTACCACTCCCCAATGCAGTGATAGCCTGAACTTGCTTATGATGAATACCTGAGGAATTGGTTTCATCAATCATATAAGTTTGCCTTTTCGGATTGGCTATTGGTTGACTAGGCAATTTTCAATCATCTATTCGAGATAGAGTACTCGCTATTTGCCCAACTTGCGCCTCTAACTTTGCTATGGCTTGAGAATGAGAATTAAGAAGTTGGGTATTGGCTTTAAGATCAACTAGAGCATTGAGTACTTGATCCTCAAAAGCAGAATTTCTAGGAGGAAGTGAAAGATTAGGAGCTTGAATGGGTTGATTCCTAAACTGAGGTGGACGGTAAATACCAGATTGGTTGAAAGAATTATTTTGGGACATAGGATTGGATGAATTTTGATACTGTCCTTGAGATTGAGGAACAGTGTTTCCTTGACTTTGGTTATGTCATGATAGATTAGGATGATCTCTCCAGCCAGGATTATATGTAGAAGAATATAGATTGTATGCTGGTCTAGAGAATGCAGTGTTCATTTGCTCCTATGGGATCTTAGATGATTGTCCCATCATAGGGCAAGTGTCAGCAAAATGAGAAGGATTAGCACAGATTGAACAAACTTCCTTTGGCAAGGTAGTTTGTGGACTAGTAACAGGAACAAAGCCAAATGATAGAATTTGATCAAACCTACGGTTCAAGGCTTCTATTTGAGCAGCTAACTCACTAGATTTGTCTACCTCAAAGACTTTTTCAACTTTATGCATTCCCAGGTGAAGACCTAGACCTAGAGGAAGACGCATGTTGCATTGAATTTTCACTTAGGGCCTCAAACAGTTCCCAAGCATCAGCTGGACTCTTACGTAGAAAAGCTCCATTACTAGAAGCATCAACCATGTTTCTATAAGAATTGGAGAGACTATCATAGAAAATCTGTATCAAGTGCCATTGTGCAATATCATGGTGTGGACACTTTCTTAGAAGATCATTATATCTCTCCCAAGCATCATAGAACTGTTCTCCCGGGATTTAGAAAAACGCCATGATTTCTCTTCCCATTTAACAAGTTTTACCTACAGTGTAGTACTTTTTCAAGAACTCTTGTTGCAACATCTCCCATGTAGATATGGAATTTGGAGGAAGGGAATACAACCATGTTCTTGCTTTGTCCTTAAGAGAGAATTCAAAAAGTCATATCCTGAATGAATCATTGGCAAGAGTGGTCAACTTGGTAGTTGAACACAATTCCAAAAATACATCCAAGTGTGTAGGAAGCATTTGGATCATAGCAGGCTTGATCTCAAAATGGGTTGCATCAGCGTCCGGAAATACAAAGCACGAAGGAGAAGTGTATGTGGTAGGAATAAAATGATCCTTCAATTGTTGTTGTGGAGGGACAGGTGGAACCTGTCCTCCATTACCATTGCCATTACCATTATTATTACCATCACCCGGTGCATCATGAATATCAGCCATGTTATCAGAAGAACTCCCTATATTATTCAAATGTTTTAAAAGTTTTTTTAACTGACTAAGAGTTCTCTCTATTTCAGGATCATGCACTAAAGGTTTTGACCTAGTTTGGGATTTAACATGCATTCATTCCACTAATCCTAAGCAATGACAAAAATAACATTTTTTAAGTAAAAAAAACAGTAAAAACTCACAGAAGGTTTAATAAACTGAAGTTTTTTATCCCCTAAGCGTTTTTGTCCTCACTGCTACTTTCTTGTACCCGAAAGGAAAAAGAAGTAAGGTGAGATATCAGAAAGTCCGAAGATTGGTAAACCAAAAATAACTAATTAGAAACTAAACTAAAACAAATCTCCCCGGCAACAGCATCAAAAATTGATTGTATCTAATTTTACCACTCGCAATAGAACGATTCCATGTAGGATAGCTCTATGTAAAGAGGATGTTGAACCCATAGGAAGATGAGATTAGTATTTAGTTTTTACTTTAGTCCTAATGGTTTATAGGTAACTGGTTAAAAAGTTTCCTTGGTTGTCACGATTAAAAAAAAACTAAAATTGAAATGAAGTATTAAACTAAATTGAATTAAGTGATCAAAGAGAGATCTTAGGGCTTTGATTTCACCACAATCATCATACTATGGTTAATTATATCAACTCTGGGGATTTAACCAATTATATTTTTAAATGAATTGAACTCAATAACCTTCATTCAATCTGGGTTTTAAAGAAAGATGCCTTTATAAAATATTTAACTATAACCTATTTGCGGTTAGCATGGACTATCCGCCTATTTACTCTAACTACTTTAACTACTTTGCAAATAATCCATCTTCCCTAAGCATAGACTATGAAAACATTCTTTTATAAAAAAACGTTGGAACACCATTATATGACCTTTATTCTTATGTCCGGTAAGGCTCCGCCAGATACTATCCAATAAGATAGGTTGAGAATAAAAAACAAATAATTATATCTAAGACAAGGTAATAAGAGTTTTTAATCTATTTAAATTATAAAAACCAATTGAATTGTCTCAATTGCTTATACTCATATAATCAAGAAAACATAATATATTAAAATAATCCCAGAGTTAAGAACAATTAAACCATAATACTAGATTTGGTTACATCAGTGCCCTAAGAGAGGAATTAGCTACTCATGACGATGTCGGATATCATCGGTGTTGGAGTTGTCTCCATCGTCAGTGACGACACTTCTCTTCTCAGGATCTTCACCTTCTAAGGTTATGAAAACCCTAAAAACCACCACAGTATCAGCCTTCTGAATCACACAACAAAAAGGACTTGGAATTTTGGACCTCTTCTATCAAGGCTTAAGCTTTATTTTATAGAAGAAAATAAGGATCTGGTGGGCTTTTAGGTCTTCTGGCCCATCTGGAATGAGATACGGCTTGAAAAGAGAACATTCCCGTAACTTAAATCTGACATGTCATGGAAGGCTTGAGCTTTAGGAACAAAGGCTAGAGCTTTAAGGTTCAGGCTCAAGCTTAAGGAACAAGGCTCGAGCTTCTCTAGATTGATGCTCGAGCTCTAAGAATTGATGCTCGATCTTTACTTTGACACTTCGCCAAATTTCTCCAATTACTTTCTGAAGTGTCTTTTTCTTCAACACTTAGAATATTCTTGGGATTGAAATCTTTTAACATTGCTCGATCCAAGCTTCATGGGCTCGAGCACTAGGTACCAGGCTCGAGCATTTGGTTCTAAAGGCTTGAGCTTCAATGGATGGTGCTCAGTCCTTGGGTTGAGGCACGAGGTCTGGGAGCTTGGAAATTAACTCTTCAAATTTCGAAGCCTTGTGCTCGAGCTTAAGGGTTAAGGCTTGAGCACCCTATGGTCAGGCTCGAGCACCCTTTGTTCAGGCTCGAGCCTGAAGGTACAGGGCTCGAGCATTTAATGCCTTGTTGATTTTTCTTCTCTGACTTGTAAGGCTCGAGCCTCAAGACTTGGGCTCGAGCTTTAGATCTTGAATTCCTCCAAACTTCACCATTTAAACTCTCGGCTTGCTCTGAATGACCGGCAACGACTCTGTATGGTTCGATATTATCATAAAGTCCCGGTTTTAACTATTTCTCTGGAAAAGTACTTACAAGCACACATTAAACATAAATCAGTCTAATAATAGATAGAATTATCAATTTAGGCTGCAACTTATGTCTATTTAGGGGCTTGAATATGCAAATATTCAGCACTCATCAGTGCTATAGGTGCTGAAAATTCATGCTTAATGCCAAACTGATCACAATATTCAATGAACTTCTTAGGTTCAAATTCTCCTTCATTATTGCTCCTAATCCGAGTAATTCAATACCCCTTCTTATTTTGAATTAGTTGGCAAATACACTTGAAATTCACAAAAGGATCAGATTTTCTCACAAAAAGACAATCAATGTAAATCTAGAATAATCATTAACCATAACAAGCAAATATATTTTTCCTCCAATGCTATCAGGTGTTATACGACCCATTAAATTCATATGTATTAATTCTAAAGGTCGAGTAGTGACTTTATGAATAAGTCTCTTATGTGACACTCTAGTCTATTTTTCTAATTGACACGGACCACATATTTTATTCTTAGGCATTTTCAATTTAGGCAAACCTCGAACAAGATCATTATTAGGCAAATTTACCAAATCATTAAAACTCACATGACCAAGTCTTTTATGCCATAAAATTGCCTCATTAGTAACTGTAGAAAAACGCATAAGTGAAGGACCTGAATATACAACATATTAATTATCAAAAGTTCTAGTTTCTTTCAAAACATTTTCACCTTTTTCATTAGTTACAAAACACCCTTGTTGAATAAAATTGACTTGAAATTCCTCATCACAGATTTGACTAATACTCAACAAATTAGCAGCTAAACCTTTAACATATAGAACATTTTTTAACTCCCCAATTTCTGAAAATTTGATTTTACCTTTACCACTTACACTAGCAGCATTACCGTTACCAAAAGTAACAGTTCCAACTATACATTCCATAAAAGTGGTAAACAATGTTCTATCTCCTGTCATATTCCTAGAGCAACCATTGCTATCAAAGTACCAACCATATGGACCTAGTGCTTCTTTTTCCTAAATGAAGGAATTTTATAAATATGAACAATATAATACATGAAGAAAAATAAGAGCATACCCTTACTTTACAAATCACAACCTTACCAAAGAAGACCAAACAAAAACAATGCTAAGTGAAAGAATAGAAATTACAAGACATCCTGAAGGGACACCCCCAAAACATCAAGAACCTCCCAAATAACACACTTAGCTAACTCCAAAGAAACTCTGCATCTATCATTGTGAACTCTCTCATTTCTTTCTTTCCATATGAAATATAAGCCTGTCGTAATTAGCATCCGACCCAAATTATTCTTCTTCCCTTGAAATCTTTGTTGAAAAATCATAGCCATTTCCTGCACTTCAAACACTTGCTACAAATGCTAACCAAAAATTTCTGATATGTTATACCACATTGCCTAAGTATAAGGACAACTACAAAACTGATGGTCCAATGTTTCTACATTTTCCAAACATAGATAGCATCTGGAGACAACAGAAAATCCTTTTCGTTGCAAATATGAATGAGTAATAAGGCATAATAAAGACCTAGTGCTTTAAGTGCAATGTGCATAATAAGGCATTTAAAATTCTCTTTCTTTACCCAAACAATTTTAGATTCATTATGCAATGATTACCTAATTGTCCTAGGCAAAGTGTCACAAGACTCCGAAGACCTGATCCTTCTATTCTTCTTATTTGAACTATCTAGAATTTTCAATTTCATCCCAAATTTAATTTTCCTTTTCTGACACTTATACTTGATATAACCTTTTTCTCTACAAAAATGACATGTTGAAATAAGTTTAGAAGAACTAGTGATAACAGAAGGTTTGGTTTCAACTTTCACAAAAACATCTTTAGATTTTTGAAAATACAAATCCTTTGAAATTGAAGCCAATTCTTTGTTACTACTAATATTCTTAACCACTCCTTTCAACTTATCAATTTTGCAAGTGTGAGTGTCAAATTTCTGAAAAAACTGTTTTAATTTAACAAACTCATTACTCAAATTATCAATTTTAAGTTCAAGTGATTTATTAAACCTATGTACCTGTTAAAGTTCCTTTTCCAAAAAATCAACTTTATGAAGAAGATTTAAATTTTTTTGGCCAAGTTCTTCCAAATTTTTATTAGAGACAGAAACTTCTAACTTATAAATATCTCTATCAAGTTCCGCAAGGTTCAATTTCTCTAACAAAATTTTAAAATCCTTTTTAGACTTAGATCACTGAATATGCATGCTTGTGACAAAAAAAAATAGGAGGTAAATGGAACACATCAACAGAAGATGAATTATCAGACATGATGCAAAAAAAAAAAAAAAAATCAACAAGTTTGATCTACTCAATATGTCGAGTAACCCGCTGTGATACCAATTGTGAGTTAAGCGATGCAGAAGCTATTAGTTAATTTAATTGTGATTAGCTCCTTAAATGACTTAGATGAGATTAATAGGTCAATTTGCCCAATTTTTGTAATTGATTAAATTACCTAAGCAAGATCAATTAAACATCCATAATCACAAAGATAAATACTGAAAAGTAAAGTAGAAGATGGCACCAGAATTTTTAGCGAGGAAACCCTAATTGGTATAATAGACCAATTGTTATGGGAAAAACCTTGTGGACTGTGCAGTTCAAAGCAAAACGATCCACTATGTTTGAAACAAAGTACAACGGACTTTGACTCAGGTTAACACCCTATCGGTCTACCAAAAACCAATTGCTGACAATCCTCTGGCTTTGCGACGTCACGTCCAACAACTTTTAACTTCAAGCTTACTCTTGATCTTTGTAAAAATATTGCTGGTAGATCAAACAATACTCCTCGAATGCTTTGACCCTTCCAAAGTGTAATCACTTCATCACTTTTCTTCAAGATCTGAATTTGATGTAGAAGACATAGATCTATTTTTTCGAAATCTATGAATCTTCAATTAAGATCCAATTTCGATGAGATGGAGAACAACACTATTAAATCACTCATGAATATATGTGTGTGCTCTATATATATATATATATATATATATATATATATTTGATTTTCTGAAAAATATCTCAAAAAATGCTTTCTTAAAATAATGAATTTTCGTTCCTTAAAGCCATACCTCAATGTTGAATGAAAGAGACATTATATAGAAGTTTGGAAGCGTAAGATTACTTGTAAAAAAAGTGAAATTCGTGCATAGGATTTTGGAAGGAAGTGTGGACCAAAAGGGAATCAAAACAAATCAGGAAACTGAAGTTACCTAAACAATTCTTGAACCAATTCAGGAATTGGCTACCGGTTCAAGATGACCAGAGAAGATTCCTTCAGAGATTGGCTACTGATTTTCAATGGACAGAATAGAAAAATTACAAAGCTTCAAAAATTGAACCTGTTCCTTGATTCTTCTACCAGTTCAAGTTGAACCTATTCGAATATTCTCGTACCAGTTCAAAATGGGTAAAATGTAAACTTCCTAAAAATTACAAACTTCCAAAACTTCCTAAGGATTCTCACACACTCACATACCTTTCTAAAACATTGTTCTCATCATCTCGAAGTGTATTAATGTTTGAACACTGGAACTTCTTCAAATCCACTTCCAATCTTCAATCTTGAATTTCTAAACTAAAATTTTACGACTCGATCGAACTTGTTTTGACAACAAAATTAACCAATTACAATACATATATATCCAAATCTACCCAATATATATATATATATATATATATATATATATATATATATATATATATATATATATATATATATATCTCACACCAGGTCCTACTAGTCGGCTGGCATAGTCCATCAGCCCATTAAAACCATCAGCTCGCCGTCATTCTTTCCCTGACTTCAACTGATCATATATCATTCATTTCTTAACTAAATTTGGTCAGATTTGGGTCCAAATTTAAGAATTTTGAGTCATCTTTCCAATGGTACCAACCCCATTAAAAAATGCCAACCATAGAAGAAGTTATGACCATTTAAGTACGGAATATTTTGGATATTTTCTAAACCGAAAAGGCCCAATTATGTGAAAACATTGTTCTTGCATCTAGAACCTTACAAAATAGGTTTAAATGCCTATTATAACTTAAATGGATTCCATTTGACTCATTTAGAGTCAATCCACTCCTCTTTTTTGACTTGGAATGACCATTTTACCCTTAGTGTGTCATCTGTTTCGGGTAAGGACCTGGTTGAGTTGCACCATCCGTTAGCGACTAGAATCCACCGGATTAATTAGATCATTACATTTTTTTTAACCATTGTACAGGTTTATAGGTTGTTTCCACTGAAGACATGCTATGCTACCTTGATGAAGCTTCTATGATCAAGTTATATTGTTTTTCTATTTTTAACAATTAATGTAATTTAATTTCTCCTGCTTTGGCAGATTACATGTTGTCTTAGGAGGTTTTGTCATGAAATTGTCAAAGGGGGAGATTGTGAGATATTAATTAATTTTGTAATTGAAAATTTTTGGTGTCAAAATGTGTTGAATCGAGTTGTAATTTTTCTTTAGAAAAAGGTATGTTGGTGAGGACACGTTATTTTTATCGCCGGTGAGTTTTGATGTTAGGCACTTAGAAAATATTCATGTTTTATTTTATAGAGTGCACTGCCACATCGGAACCAGTCGTGGTTCACGCCATCGGTTGCTGTCATTATTTCTCAAATAGTTTCTGAATAAAAACTCATTGGTGTCGCGGAACCAGTCACGTCAAATGCAACCGGTTGATTTTGAGATTTTGAAAATACATTATGGAACTTTTACTCACTGGTCTTGCAGAACCAGTTGCATTCTTCTGAAATCAAAATAGAAATTGCAATTCTAGTTCAACTTTGTTTTGGGAATGTTTTGCACGAAATAAACTTGTTTTCCAAGTAAATCTAGGTATCCTTAACATCTATATAAACTCTTTTTCTCTCATTAAATTTTAGGGATTTTTAAATACAAAAATATTTTGGCTATTGAGAGATTTTTTTGACATAAAATCACTTTGTTTTTCCTTTATACTTTTATATACTTGAGAGTACACACTATTACACAAGAGTAATCTTAGGGTGGTGTTCTTCATCTGATCAGAGTTCAAGAATATTGAAGATTCAATTTATTACGTTCAGAAAACTAAGGGTTTCTATTTGTCTTCAACAAATTCAAATTTGAAGAAAAGAAGGAAGTGATAACACTTTGAAGGCACTATTGGCCTGTCCTCAATTTCTGGTTGGATTAAGAGATGTTGGATCAAATGTGTGTACGCATGTGTGTGTGTGTATGTGTGTTTTTTAGACAAATCTATGGGTTCATTGGTTGAACGTGAACGAAGACTGCTTTTATTTTGGGTTCTTAGTTGTTGTTGTTCTATTTGAAAATGTTGCACTTCTTTTTATTATGCCTGAATTCCTCTATATTTTCAACGCTTGTTTCACTTGAGAAAGAAGCCTCGTTGCTCTTTAGTTCTTGTCTGTATCATTAGTGTACACACAAATTTCGTAGTCTGCAAATAAAGAACAAAATAGGGAGCAAATAGAATTTTATTAATTTATAAAAATTTGAGTACAATCCTCTAAGATATTCTTTACAAAAGAAAGAAAATATCCTTTCATTCAATCTCCTTTGTTGGCTGGATTCAAGGGCTTTTGGAGATTGATCTTGAATCGGGTTGTTGACAATCTTCTTCAAGTATTTGTAGTTGAAGAAGATTGCCGATGATTTCTGATTGAGGGCTGACGAAGCTTGATCTCGAACAGTGTTGTATGGTGATTCGTTAAACTTGTTGAGTCACGGAGAAAGAACGACACGATTTTGATGTGCTTGTTGTTCTTTGTCTTCAGAGATGAGAGAATTTGTTGAATTTGGTGAAGAATGGTATGACTTTGGATGTGCTTGTTGTTCTTCACCTTCAGAGAGAATTTATTGAATTTGATGAAGAACGGTACGGCTTTGGATGTACTTGTTGTTGATCACTATGGAATTTTGATGAAGAACGGCACAATTTGATGTGTTTGTTGCTCTTCGACTTCAAGTTTGGGTGTTGGGAATGAATGTTGGCAGAGCTTCTGTATTTCTCTCTGGGATTTTTGGCCCTCTGAATTTCTGAGTCTCTCAATTTTTGGACCCTTTGCCTCCTTCCTCCATGCCTCTATTTATAGGCTTCTTAATTGGATTAATAAGATGATGACACGTGTCCTCTCCTGATAAGGACAGAATTATAATTGGGCTAGGCCGGTTATATTATGATAATTATCCATAAAAATAATTATTCCAAATATATTTTATTAGAAATAATTATCTTTTTATTTAATCACCTGGGCTAATTAAATAACTTAAGTGGACCAAGTTTGGGCCTATTAAATAATTTAATAAAACATGAGACCCATATTTAATGGGTCAATCTGTCAAAACAAAAATTCATAAAATTTTAGTGTTTATAAATTACTCCCACTTCAAGTTTCGGCTTCGTACTTACTTGCTAAATATTGATGACGAGACTTGAAGTTCTTGATTTTTTTTAATATTCCTTTTTTTGTAGAATAGTTGCACGGATATGTAATTGGATGAGACACTTTTGAAGATTCACTTGTAATAGTGGGTTGTAATTTGGCCAACAATCAACTCTTTTTTTTTTTTTTTTTTATCCATCATCACCAGATCACGAGCCACATGGACAACGCACAAACATTCAAGGCAAGGTGAGGCAAAGTGCATTCACTTGTTTTTTTTGTTCTTTTCTTTTCTTTCTCCGAAATTTAATTTCCACCAGGACATTTTTCTTATTCAACTTTCAATGCGAATTGAAGTCATGGGGCCACAAAAGATTAGTGGTTTTTTTTTTTTTTTTTAAATAAAATCTTCTCCTAACCAGCAATGCTAGCTGACATTAATAGAAAGAACCAATTCATTTGGAAGGTCTTCAAATACATGTGGAATTTGACTTCTTGATTTACTTGGGTGAACACCAAGGTTAACTTCTTGGTTTACTTGAACAGGACCTCTCTCTCTTTCTTTGTTTTAAAAAAAAAAGCACCAAGGAAGTTCTGACATGTCCAAGCTAAATCATGCTTTCCTTGCTCTCCATCTTTGAATCAAACTGGAGTCTGAAGATCCTATCACAAATAAGAAATCCTATTGCAAATAGAAATCTTTTATTGGCTATATATTCAACCCGTGGCATTGGGTTTGGCATAGCTTGAGTTCACTGATCAGTTTTTTCCTGTTTTCATACAACCATTGTTGTCATGCAATCATATTTGTCTTCTTGTCAGCATCATTACCTTTTTGTACTTCATTCTTGATCATGCTCCAACCATGCAAGGCACTGTCTTGACCCTTTTTTTTTTTTTTTGTTTTTTGCAAGATCACTTAAAGTGATCTTAGACAAGTCAAATTGAAATACTTCCATAGATAACCAACTCCAGAAGCCATTTGTGTCCACATACACATAGGTGCATTGGACAGCCACGTTTATTTATTTTTATACCCAATATCAGTTTCCAAAGGAGTTCTAATATAATTAGAAAACCCACCTTCATAAGGTCTTCGAATTAGATGCACATCCGCTGACTTACTTTGCTTATAAATCTTCTCACGCCTTGCTTTGCTTTCATTCATCGAGTCTGAACCAACCCTTTTTTATTTTTTTTTCCATGGGATCCTTTTCTATCACCAGTGCCAAGAGCATGCCAACAAAATAGTCCGTCTCCCCACAGGCCCCCAAGAAGAAAACGGTTGGGTAGAAGAAACATATTGGCAACTCACTGAAACTGGTTGAAGTTTGGTCGACGTTGTTTGGTTGGAGCTTCAATTAGTCATTGCCGGAAAACATGAAGTTTGAACGTTGAAACTCACGTTGTTGGGTCAAGTAGATTGAAGCTTCGCTGGACTTGTTTTATCCTGAAGATCGCCTGAGATTCTTGCCAGATTTTCCCGCCAAAACTGAAGTTTTCCTAACGACGAGCACGCTGGGGCTTTTGGGTCTGTTAATGGAGGTTTACCAGAACCATTGACGATGCCAGGTTAATCTCTGCTCTGAACTGAAGGTACAAACAGACCGAGAACGGTGGCAAGACTGCTGTTACATGGCCTGTCAGCTACAAGTTGGCGATCAATAACTCCGTTCAGCGACACCTATGCAGCAAGCTGACTTTGTTTTTATTTTAATTTGTTTTTTTTGCAGAGATTCCTTGACGTGATGGCAAGCCGATACCTTAGCGATGAATATAATGTTTTTCTCCAATGATACCTCAAGAAGTTGTTGCAGACCGCGTGAGGAGGAATTGACAAATGAAGCTTGCATGCCCATCAGTGTTTTTTATTTTTTTTTATCTTCTGCGATGCCTCAGCAGCAAGTCGAATTTATTTCTATTTCAGCGACACCTCAGCAGGAGGCCAAATTTCTCTTTCAGCTATACCTTAGCGGCGAGCAGAATTTTTTGTCTTCAATGACACCTTGATGACGAACTAGATTCTTCAGCGATGCCTTGGCGGCAAGTCGAATTTACACAATGGCGGCGAGCAAAATTATTTTTTTGCAACTAAACTTTGCCGACGGATCAAATTTTCCTTTGCAATTGCAATTCTGGCGACAATCCAAAAGTATTGTTTGAAGCTATACTTTGGCGGCGCGCCTAATTTCTTTCTTGCAGCTACAATTTGGTGACAGATCAAAATTTCCTTTACAGCTACAATTCGGTGGAGTGCCAAGTTGACAGGGTGTGACGAATCACTTTTGATATTATGTGATGAGCACACTTTGGCTTTTTTTTTTTTGGGTTGATTGAACTTGGAACAAACTTCCAAGATGCCTACATACCCAAACAAGGATCAAGTCATCATGTAGTTGACAAATTTTTTTTTTTTTGGTAGACAGGTTATACACATGTCAAAGAGTTCTTGATTTTTTTTTTTTTTTTTTTTTTTTTTTTTTTTTTCAAGTAGATAGTTTAAACTCGTGTCAAGGAGTGTTATCAAAATTTTATTTTTGGGCAAACAGTTCATACTCATGTCAAGGAATGTTATCGAAATTTTGTTTTTGGGCAAACAGTTTATACTCGTGTCAATGAGTTCTTGATATTTTTTTTTCAAGTAGACAGTTTAAACTCGTATCAAGGAGTGCCATTTTTTTTTTCTTTTTTTTTTTGGGAGACAGTTTAAACTTGTATTAAGGAATTCTTGATTTTTTTTCCAGATAGACAGTTTAAACTCGTGTCAAGGAGTGTCCTATTTTTTATTTATTTATTGAGAGACAGTTTAAACTCGTATCAAGAAGTTCTTGATTTTTTTTAAGGGGTGTCATCGACAGTTTAGGCTCGTATCTGGGAGCACTTCAACTTTAATTATTCTTCGACTTTGCAAGAATCAAATGACAATCCAAGCTTATATTGGAGGGCACGAACTATCTCGTCGTCACTTTGAAGATTTTCTTCTTGGTTTCCTTGACTTAATGCCCCCTGTGATTTTGCACTTTCGGTTGAAGTCATTGTTGTAGCATGGTGCGTTTCTTGATGTAAGTCTTTCGAGATGATGCTTATAATGAAAGATGAAGTTATTTCGTCATTCGAGTTAGGAAGTATATTGTCTTCTTCTTCGGACTAACTTCTCTCATCTTCTTGACTGTTATAGGATATATCAGGAACATTTTCTCTAGCACCATGATTTTCTATGCTAAGCTCCATGTCGTGGGCTCGAGTAATAAGCCCTTCAAATGTGCGAGGCTTAATCCCTTGTAGGATGTAAAGAAGCTTCCAGTGCATGTCTTGCATACATGCTTCAACTGCAAAAATTTCAGATAAACAATCCTTGCAGTCAAGACTTAGAGCTCGCCAACGATTGATATAGTTAACCGTGGGTTCACCATTCATTTGTTTTGTGTTTGTAAGCTCCAGCACTTACAGTACGACGAGTGCTGTAGAAACGGTTTAGAAGTTCTCGTTCCATTTGTTCCCAACTGTCAATACCTCCAGCTTTGAGGTCTGTATACTAATCAAATGCATTCCCTTTGAGGGTACAAACAAATTGCATGACAAGGAGATCTCTGTTTATACTAGCATTGCCGCAAGTTTTTACAAAGTGTGCGACATGTCGCTTGGGATTGCCGTATCCGTCAAACTGTTGAAGCTTTGGAGGTTGATACCCAACCAGCATTTTTAAGATGTTAATTCTTTCTGTGTAAGGCTTTGAGTACAAGCGAGCATTTTGAGAAACACCACTATATTGTTCTCTTATGCAATTCACTATCATGTCTTGAAGTTGTTGGACAAAAAGTGAGGTGACGGAGGCAGCTTCAATTGTTGGATTGGCGGACATTTCATTATGATCGCCAATTAAAGTGATCTCTGGCATGGAATTAGAATGAGGAATTCGACCTTTGCTTGACTCAGCATTGTCGTCACGCAATTTTAACTTTTCTGTCAGCGAGGCAATTTTCAGATCTTGCTCCTTGAGAGAGTGTTGTAATCTTTCAATTGCACGGGCCATACTAGTCAATTACTCTTCGTATGAGGTAGTACTCGTCATCATGACTGGCATAGTGACGAAGTCGGAAAAAATATTTGGCCTTTAGTAGACCAGCCTTGAACTTAAACTTGTGACTGGAGCAACCTTTGAGGTTGTAAAAACCTTCCTCCTTGCCCCCAGTGAGGTGAAGGCGGTATGAGTTTAGTTGAGTTATTACTTTAACAGATTTGGCGGAATTGACTCTCATTGCATTGTGCTATTTTTTGGCGGGAACAGATGATTTGACCATACTCTACATCATTGAACTTGCAAAGGTGTTTGTACCACTTGATGAAGTTGTAACCTTCTTGCCACCTTTTGTGGTGGTAATGATGTTTTCCATCACGACTGCGACGTCATTGGGGGTATTGTTGCTCTTCATCTGAATCTTGTTGGAAGTACTCATAGAATCTGACGGTGAATTTGTTGAGGATTTGATATAGGAGAAAGAGATGAGAGGCAGATGATGTCCCACCGGGCATGCCTAAAATTTGTACACACAAATTTCGTAGTCTACAAATAAGAAACAAAATAGGGAGCAAATAAAATTTTATTAATTTAAAAAAAAAACTGAGTACAATTCTCTGAGATATTCTTTACAAAAGAAAGAAAATATCCTCTGATTCGATCTCTTTTGTTGGTTGGATTTAAGGGCTTTTGGAGCTTGATCTTGAATCGGGTTGTTGACAATTTTCTTCAAGTATTTGTAGTTGAAGAATATTGCCGATGATTTCTGATCGAGCACTGACGGAGCTTGATCTCGGACAGTGTTATATGGTGATTCGTCAAACTTGTTGAGTCACGGAGAAAGAATGGCATGATTTTGATGTGCTTGTTGTTCTTTGTTGAATTTGAGGAAGAATGGCACGGCTTTGGATGTGTTTGTTGTTCTTCACCTTCAGAGAGGAGAGAATTTGTTGAATTTGGTGAAGAACAGCATGACTTTGGATGTGCTTGTTGTTCTTCGCCTTCAGAGAGAATTTGTTGAATTTGATAAAGAACGGCATGGCTTTGGATGTGCTTGTTGTTGATCACTGTAGAATTTTGATGAAGAACGACACAATTTGATGTGCTTGTTGCTCTTAGACTTCAGGCTTGGGTATTGGGAATGAATGTTGGCAGAGCTTCTGTATTTCTCTCTGGGATTTCTGGCCCTCTGGATTTCTGAGTCTCTCAATTTCTGGACCGTTTTCCTCCTTCCTCCATGCCTCTATTTATAAGTTTCTTGGATTAATAGGATGATGACACGTGCACTCTCCTGATAAGAATAAAATCATAATTGGGCCAGGCCGGTTATATTATGATAATTATTCATAAAAATAATTATTCCAAATATATTTTATTAGAAATAATTATCTTTTTATTTAATCACCTGGACTGGGATAATTAAATAACTTAAGTGGACCAAGTTTGGGCCAATTAAATTATTTAATTAAACCTGAGACCCATATTTAATGGGTCAATTTGTCAAAACAAAAGTCCATGAAATTTTAGTGTCTACAATTAAAAATTTGCAGTCAGGGATATGATAGTGCAACAGGTGATGGTCATAATTTTCTTGGATTGCAAAAAGTTTAAACTCTATCATGCTATGTTTGGTTGCGCATGCCCCGAAATATTGAAATTGGATTGGGAATAGAAAATAATGAATAAAAATAATTGACATATTAGCACGGAAACAAAGTGTAAGCATATTAGAGAGAACTTGGAACTAACTAGAACCAATCCCGATGATGAAGAAATGGATTTGAACTTGGAACTTATTTGAACCCATTGATTGCCTGTTAAAACATGCCTTGGTGTATTCTTTTCTTGAATAACTAGGAGAATCAAAAGGTACTTAATCTTCTTCCTTTTTCTTTCCTTTTTGTTTTGTTTTGTTTTTTTTTTTTTTCACACTATTTGCTTCTCTGGATGAGCATGTTGAAATAAGAGTGAGTGCAATTGATATTAGTACAATGTGATCTTGATCATATGTTATGCATAATCTTCATCCCTAAAGAAGGCAATGTGAATCATGTGATATTACCATGGAGGACTCCATAAGGCAATTGAAATGAGATGCTAGACCTGCCTGACAAGGAAAATCTGTGTAGGGAATCCACATTTTACCAAAACACAAGTTTTCTCCCCAAGAGGCAAAGAAGCAATCAGTGTACACATGAAGACACAATAACCTATATATATTGTGACATTCAAACATCATCATTGCTAAGAACATCAAACCATCATTTACTTCTTTGCCAGTTTATTTTCTTCTATATTGTCAATGGCAGAACAAAGGCCCGTATTACGTTTTCGGCTCCCACGACCAGCAGCACCAACTCCTCCACCTCCTCGCCCTACAACTGAAACTCCAGCCCCTACCCTACCCACCTCCACAGCTGCAGCCACCCAACCTAGGCCTGCAGGGTTAGCCCCAGTACAAAGCCCTCCACAATATAGGGCTCAACCATCAACAAGAACCGAGTCTCAGCCACCTTCACTGGCTCGTGTAGGGGCTCAGTCCAGAGTCACTTCACCATCTCCTGCAACTCTTCAACCTCGACCTGCATCTCAGCCCTCATCTTCTCAGCCTCAACCAACATCACAACTAGCCCCTCAGCCTCGATCTCCATCCGGTTTGGAGGAACCAAAGCAGAGGGCAACTACTATAACATCAAGCTCAAATGCAGCAGCAGCCAAGCAGCAGCCAAGTATTGCATTTCAAGCCCAACAAAAGCAGCCAGAGAAGGAGGAGATTCTTGACGACGTAAAACAAGAGATCAAGAACGTGATTTCAAATCTGAAGGACAAAATCACAGTGAGTGAAACGCGTCAAAAACCATCTACAACCAATGGCGAACAAGCTCCTCTGCACAAAGAGATCAAAGATGACATTTCTAAGTTTGTCCATAAGATGGCTACCGGGCAAACAAAGCATCCCGTGAATGACAAAGCAGCTAGTGTCATAATTCTATGTGGTGAAAATAGTGGAGCTTCTATGCAACGAGGGAGGTCAAACAATCCAAGAACCACCAAAGATGAAGCAAGAAAATCATGTGTAAACAGCAACACACAATGTATCAATAACTCAATTGTGTTCACCAGTTCTGTTACTGAACAAAACGCTGGGGTCCAACTATTTCTATCCCACAATCCCCGAAAGTTTCGTTCATCTTCCCTGAAAATTTCAGTTGCTGAGAAAAGCAAGATTCTGATCATTGGCGGAACTGGTTACATCGGAAAATTCATCGTGGAAGCGAGCGTAAAGGCCGGTCACCCCACCTTCGCTTTGGTAAGAGAAAGCACAGTTTCCGACCCTGTGAAGGGAAAACTCATGGACAGCTTCAAGAATGCTGGCGTCACTTTGCTATATGTAAGAACACTCAATTCTACAAATATATATATATATACACACACACACATACATATATGTATAATGATGTATATAAAAAAAAAATAAAAAAAAGGTAATTTACACAGAACTCCCCTATGGTTTGCCATAATTACAGGCGGCACCCTTTCTGTTCCGGAAATTACACGGACCTCCCCTACTTTTTAAAATATCCTACACGGACCTCCCTTATCTGTGACGGACCGTTAAATACACTAACGGAGCTGTCGAAATTACTGAAATACCCTCCCTTTGACATCGAAAATTACGAAACGACCCCTCTAAGTTATTGGGTAGATCTTTCTTACAACCCTGCACTTGGCAAATGGGAGTATGAGAACTTAAACCTATTGCTCTCGCCCTCTTCCCCGGCATAGATGACTCAGATGCAGAGACCATGGGAGTTGTCTTCACAAAATCAAGAACATGAGCATCTCTATGATCAGCAAACCTCCTCAGCTTCAAATCAATAAGTGATGAATCACGACTGTTTGATTCCACAACCGAGCTCGATAGCTTTGAACTGGACTCCTCCTCCCCGAAAAATCCATTTGGTGTAGACCCAATTAGATTAACCATTCTTCCACCACCACTACTACTCTAAACATCCCCTAATTGAATGATTGGGCAACGATTTTCTCCTCATTTATGAGAAACCCAATTTCACAAATCCCTGATTCTCAATGCCCTCCTGACCTGAGACTACTATATTGCTTCCATAACTACATGGGGTTTTCAATTCCCAATCCATAAACTGTTTTTTACCTCTCAAAATCGCATCAGTACCTGAAATAGCTTCATCATATACAAAACCCTTTCCCTCAGAAACATAACTCCAAGACTCCATTAGAACACACAAACCCACCAAACTAAAAGCCCAAAAATCTATCCCTGTTCTACACTTCTAC
Organism: Cornus florida; assembly: GCF_030987335.1. NCBI lineage: Eukaryota > Viridiplantae > Streptophyta > Magnoliopsida > Cornales > Cornaceae > Cornus > Cornus florida. The sequence continues at coordinate 28,064,155 of NW_026775580.1, read as the reverse complement.
CCAACGACCACTTTGAATTGTAATTCCCAAAGCCTTGAATGAACTTATTACTTATCAGAGTATGCATAACCATTAAAGATTTTTTCCATTAGCAGTGTACAAAATAAAAAAAAAAATCCACCATCATATCTACTCTTTGAGTCCCAATAAAATTGTGTAATCTTCAATTTCAAAAAACCCAGTAACCATACGGACGAACAATGAGAGAAATGTGTGGAAACATGTAAATATAACCAAAAAAACCTCTCAAGAAACAAGTAGACATGCTCATGGTCAATGGGTATCCATTGAACTGGAAGCAGAGAAGCAAATAGAGGTAAAAAGGCACTGCAGTAATAAGTAAACAAGAAATTCAGTGACTCAAACAAGAAAATTTAAAGCTGCAAAAAAAGATGAGAGAGAGAGGGACTCATTTAAAGAGATTTATTAGTATTGGCGTTCCCAACTCCATGGAAGAGCTTGTTGTTGTTGTTGTTTGAGAGAGAAAGAGAGAGTAAGGGAGGAGAGAGAGAGTCCACCTGCTTTATATATATATTTTAAATATAATATTTATTTAATTATATAGATAAGGGTATTTTAGGGATTTTAATAAAAATAGTGGCTGAAGTCATCAATTTCTGTCATTGACTGGCGTTGACCGTAACGGAAGGGAGGTCCGTGTAGGATATTTTAAAAAGTAGGGGAGGTCCGCGTAATTTCCGGAACAGGAAGGGTGCCGCCTGTAATTATGGCAAACCATAGGGGAGGTCTGTGTAAATTACCAAAAAAAAAAACCGTTAAAACTGGTTTTGACGGTCCACATCCACGTAATGTAAACAATGATTCTCTCCAGGCTGGAGAGGTCATACACAGAAAATTAAATATTTATTCATGTAATTTCAATTATTGAATTTTGTGCGGGAGCTTTCCAGTCGTGGAGAGGATACTCAACGAAAACAAAAATACCAAATTCAAAAAGTGTACCAAACAGACCTTAGGTTTTGTCATCTTCCCTTTTCTTCACCTTTTTTGCCCTTCTCATTAAAAGTTTCGAATTTTGGTTACTATTTATAAAACGTTTTCATACGGTACAAAACAAAATATTTTTTTTTCAAAAACATTTTTTTTTCAAAAATATTTTTTTTCACCATTCTTACAGTACTAGACGATTCACCATTCATTCTTACAGTACTCAACAAAAATAAAAACACCAAATTCACAAAGATGTACCAAACAACCCTAGGTTTTGTCATCTTCCCTTTTCTTCACATTTTTTGCCCCTATCTCGATCATTAAAAAATATATATTTTTTTTACTCGTTATCTCATTTGTCATTACAAACTCTCCATCTCTCCCATCTCTAATTACAGCCATATTTTTCTCTTCTTCACTCATTACAATTTTTTTTTAGTTGGTGCAATAAATTTATTGGAAGTTATAAAATAAGAATAGATAAAAGGATTGAGTAATTTGTCAGAGTATTGGATCAAAATTTTGTATTATTACTTTTATTTAAATTAATTTTATGAACATTTTAATTTCTATTATCAAATATGTTTAGGTATTAAAAAATATAAATGGGATATGAAAAACATAAAAAGAAGAGACAATAAATAACGTACTAATTAAATCTCATAAAGACGTTGTTGATAAATTTGTTACAACTAATAGTAAAAATATAATAAGAGTAAAAAAATTTAGATCAAAATTAAACAAATGAACAATTAAGTTATTAAAAAATTGGGTAAAGTACAGTCACACCCCCTAAGGTTTGGCAAAAGGACACTAAGATAAAACTTACCTATTTTTTTAACAAAAACACATCTTAAAGGTTCAAAAATGGACAAAGACACCCCTTTATTTGAGAAATTGACCAAATTACCCTTTGACCGTTTAGGAGACTTTTTTAACTTTACAATTTAATAAATTAGACCAATCTACCCTCATGAACAATATATGTATAAAAAAAAAAAAAAAAAAAAAAAAAAAAAAAAAAAAAAAAAACTTTATATTGTTCACTTTTTTTTTTTTTTTTTTTTTTTACTTTATAAATGTCCCAACTTCTTAAAAATGTAGACGTCTAAAATAATTTTTGATCCAATACATATATTTCAAATAAATTATATTTTGTTATTACTTCTTTTTTTTTTATTTTTTTATTTTTATGCTTAATTATTTCATCAAAAAAAATTAAACCAATCTCTTTTCCTTAAAAATAAAAAATATGATACCAGTATAACTTTATGTATCTTAAATTATATATAAAATATTATGCATTTCCCAACATAAAAGGTAAAAAATAATAATAAGAAAACAAAGGGAAAAAAAAAAACAAAAAAACAAAAAAACAAAGGCATGCATAAAGTTAAGATGCATAAAGTTATACTGGTACCTATTTTCTTTTATGTTGGGAAATGCATAATATTTTATATATAATTTAAGATGCATAAAGGTATCACATTTTTTTATTTTTAAGAGAAAGAGATTGGTTTAATTTTTTTAAATGAAAGAATTAAGCATCTTAATTTAAAAATAAAAATGAAAAAGAAAAGAGGTAATAACAAAATATAATTTATTTGAAATATATGTATTGAATCAAAAAATCATTTTAGACGTCTACATTTTTAAAAAGTTGGGACATTTATAAAGTAAATAACAAAACAAAACAAAACAAAAAAAAAAAAAAAAAAAAAAAGTGAACAATATAAAGTTTTTTTTTTATTTTTATTTTTTACAATTTTTTATGCATAAATTATTCATGAGGGTAGATTGGTCCAAGTTATTAAATTGTAAACTTAAAAAAGTCTCCTAAACGGTTAAAGGGTAATTTGGTCAATTTTTTATGTAAAGGGGTGTCTTTGTCCATTTTTGAACCTTCAAGGAGTATCTTTGTCCAAAAAAAAGGTAAATTTCCTCTGAGTGTCCTTTTGCCACACCTCAGGGGCTGTGACTGTACTTTACCCTAAAAAATTTAAAAGAATTACAATAGTGAAAAGAGAATGTATTACTCCTTTCGGTAAAAAAAAAAAAAAAAAAATTCACCTTTACTTTTTTTGTTATCCTATTTAAAAAGTCAAAGTATTATTTTTTTATAATATTACTAATTTAACACTTTCTTCCTTGAACTTATAAAAAGTAAACTATAAAATGTGAACCTGTCATGGATGGTTTTGTCATTACTAATATAATTAAAAAAAAAAAGAGTAAATTACATTCAGACCCCCTGAGATTATAGGTCATATTTCAGGTAGATGAAAATTTTGGTTTTAATTTTCACTTACATTTGAATTAGTGATTTAGTATTCACTTACACCCCAAATGTCAATTTTTGGTGGGGTCAGAGTACTTTTAGGTGTTAAATGACTATACTAGCCTTTGACCTTTTGTTGACTATTTTTAAGACCAAACTACCCTAACATACAAAATAATTTACACATAAGCCATCTTCTCTCTCCTCCAATCTATCTTCACAGAGCCATCAAAAACGAACTACGAATACTACTTCCGTGTAGTCCTCGCAATGGACCTCAACTACAAGGCTATGGTCACCGAGCTATCCACCGTCCCCATCTCTCCACCATCCGAGCTCTCTGCCATCGATCCTTCTAAGCACCGCCGCGAGTCATTCACGGACACCTCCGGCGAGTTTGAACCGGCCAGAAATGACTCAGACGGCACTGCCAAGATAGAAGAGGTGGTAGTGCACAGCGGCGATGGTGGATGCCGTTGGGAATTTGGGACCGTTCGGGGGCGATGTACTTCGAATCGGCAAGTACACGGGACGGCGAGGCACAACATGGTTGGAGAGACGTCGGCAATGGCGATTCGCAATCACGGTTCTGGCAGCGTTAAGGGACGGCGAGCAAGGTCCGATCCTCGGACCAGAGAGGATTCTGGCGAGTGAGCAAGAGGGGACTTGGCATTGATGGATCTGGTCGGCGGTGGTGACAAGGTTGGTTCACAGTGTGATGTCAACGATGGTTGGAACTTGGAAGACTGTTACCTTGGTGGGATTGAAAGGTAGCATTGCTCGGCAGAGAGGTGGAGGAACGGTGATGGGTAGTGGGTCTAGACGACGAGGTGGGATGGTTGTGGTGTTAAGAAATTGGGTTTGGGTTGGCAGAAAACTTGATGGGTATTTTTTTTTTTTAAAAAAAAAAAAAAAAAAACTAGGGTTGGCTTTATGATGAGGATGACTAGATGAGTGGTGATTGTGGAAGTTTTGGGTGATTGATGGGTGGAGGAGCAGTGCCGGTTTGGTTGAAGGTGGTGGTTGTTATGGGTTAGATGTGTTATTTGGTTGCCGATTTGGAATGGGGTGATGGGTGGTGGTGGTAGTTATGGCTGAGTTTGGTATAGAGGATGTCCTCCTGCCTGAAAAGCAAATTGTTTTGGTCACTCCATAACAATGGTTTGGACTGAAATAGTGTATCTATAGAGAGAGAGAGAGATGGGTTTTTTTTTTTGTCTTTTAAGTTATATATATTTTATATTAAAAATTTGAGGGTAAAATGGTCAATTAGCAAGTAAAAAGTAAATTGGGGTGTAAGTGAAATACTAAATCACTAATTCACATATAAATAAAAATTAAAACCAAAATCTTCATCTATCTAAAATATAATCTAACCTTAGGGAGTCTCAGTGTAATTTACCCTAAAAAAAAAAAAACATACTAAAACTCATCTCCTTAAAAATTATATTAAGAGAAAAGGCACGTTTATTTTGGGTGGAGGGAGTAATAATTTGATAAAGTATATTTATGTTTTGTGCTGTTCGGACACAGGGAGATCTGTATGATCACGAGAGTTTGGTGAAGGCGATAAAGCAGGTGGATGTGGTGATATCAACGGTAGGCCATTCGCAGTTGGTGGATCAGGTGAAGATCATCGCTGCCGTTAAAGAAGCTGGTAATGTCAAGGTATATACATATACATACATACATAAATATAGCATCCATTCTTCACTTTTCCTAAAATTTCTGTATTTGAAGTTTTAGATTTGTAGTTAATTTTTTGGGTTAATTACAGAAAATTATCATTTCTAAAGCAAAAACACAGCCCATATCCAAAAAGGAAGTGACTATTAATTCTCTCTCCTATAAGAATATTTAAATCATATTATTGTTAATTTACTCCTTATTTTACTTTATTTTTGAGCAAGAAACTGGTAGCTTCGGTTTTATCAATTTCAGGTCTTTTTTTTCCTAACCTCTGGAACTAAATTATTTAGTTGCATCCATTTTTGGTCTTTTTAGGAGTGATTACAGGGATTTTTTTTTTTTTTTTTTGGTAAACAAGAATCAACCTACTTACTAACCACTTTATATGTGTATGACATATACATTGTAAGAGTAGTTTTGTTTTTATTTTAATGTTTTTATTTTAAGGGAATTTTTTTTTTTTTTTTTTATGTGGATCTGTGACCTCAAAATTATTTAAGCGGATTAACCTAATCGAACCCCTTTTAATGTAGTACTTTTTATTTCCACCCAGCAAGCAAAGTAGAACTTTTGTGATGAGGGAAAAATTCACAACATACTATACGGATCAGGGACGGACCTACAGCAAGCTCCCCTGAATTTTTTTTTTAGCAATGTAACCTTTGTTTTTTTTTTTTTTTTTTTAGTTAAAAGGTAAGCATATATGAAGAAGATGGAAAGAATAGAATGTACAGGATACCCCCAAGTAGGGGGAGTGAACAGCATAAAAACCAAACACGAACAAGCAAAAACATCAACAAACACTAGTATACATCAACACCAACTGGGACTGAACATCCCTATGACCTATAAGACAACCTCCAGAATTGGCTGATCCTCTTAAAGAAGCCATGTGTGGCAGCCAGCAAATGCACATCCATCTAGGAACATCCACAGATCCTCCATTGAATGCTTTTGGTTTAGCTCAGCCTCCTTCTTCAAAACCAGTGTTGATAATCTTGCTCTGATGCAACTTTTGATGAGCTGAATGATGTGTTGAGCAATATAACCTTGCTAATATGCTTTTTTCAAGTATACGCCTTTGAAAAATTACTATTGCCCCCTCTGAAATTATTAAAAAATTTCATTATTGCCCCCCCTCTCATTATTTTCTGGGTCCATCCCTGATAAGGATGATGTCGCTTCAGATGACACCGGTGTGGTGCCGGTCAAGGATGCTCTGACGATCAAGCAGTGATATGAGGAAACTATAGAGTTCTGTATTTAATGAGAATAATATTTTTTTCGCATACCTCATTTATTGGTACCTCATTTACTGGTCGATCCCATATTTATACTAGTTCTCGTGATCTAAATCGATTGTTAATCTGAGGATTTCTTAGGGTTTGTTTCGTTAGCAAGAACTAGCTAGAAAGGAAAAGGAAAGGAAAAAATTTAAAATTTTTATACATTTGATTAGATGGAAAGTGAAAACTTTTGAGAAAGTAGGATTCTCGCATGTTGTGAATTTTTCCTAAAATTTTTTCTGTACAAACAGGAAATTTACTTTTTCACAAAATTTAGCCTCTTTGTATCTTAGTTTCCTCTTGTGTCTCTGTCAGTTGTTTCTACCCAATCTTCTTCACTTTCTTCTTATTTTTCTCCACCCTTTAGTTTCTCCACAAACTTCACGCGGAGGTAGATTTCCTTCTGTAAATTGGTGTAATCCTAATTTAATTATTTATATTTCTATACATGCATATAAAATTAAATTTTTTTTATAATTATTTTGGGTTCCATAATTAATAATGATTGAGATCGAGTGGTATACGTGCAGGTTTTTTAGTTTGATTGAAAAATTATGGATGGTGTTGGTGTTGTAGGCCATTGGGATTCTTAGTTTGATTGGAAACTTAGGACCTCGAGATTTTAATTGTTGTGTTCGTTAAAGATACAAATTAGATATTAATAGAAATAATTATATTCTTATTTTTAATAATATATTATTTTACTTTCCTTTTTTTTTTTTTTTTAATTAAAAATGGATGTAAGCAATTAGGTATAAGGGTGATTTATCAAACACAATTTTATTTTATTTTAAAATATTTAAATTCCTAAGGGTAGTTTTGGTAATAGAATCATTTTCTTTTCATTTTGATTCTATCCAAATTAACAAAATAATATTTTCCTCATAACTTTCTTGAAAAATAATATTTTCCTCATAACTTTGTTGAAAATTTTTCCTTCTAATCAAATGTATACTGGAAACTTGATTTTTTTTTCCTTTACTTCACTTTCTTTCACTTTTACTTTCCATCATAAATTTCTATCTAATCAAACGGACCCTTAAAGATTGTATTCATCTCTTCTAACAACCATTTGGATGGAATGTCATCTTTGTAACCAACTTCCGACCATGCTGTCTTAATTTTCTATAAATTCAAACTTTAAAAAATATCAAGAAATATCATATGCATATCAGGGAGGATTACAATCATTTGTAACTATTTTCATCCGTTTCTCAAGGTATGGTTGAGAAAGAAAATGCGATGTTATTTTCCATTGTCTTTTATAATTACGTCCATTCTCTTATTCATTAAATTTAAATTTCTATTTCAAGATCCATTCAAGTAAATCTAAAATCTTGTAATAATGTGAGTGGTACTCGCTATTTCTTTAAATAATGGCGACAATATAATTTTCTAGCTTTAAGTCTTTGTCATCATGTCATGCATAAAACAACCTATTCAAAATATTATGATATCTCTGTCCTAAAAGAATTGTGATATACTTACTCAACATCCTAATCTGCAATATTTCAGCTTCAGAACAGAAAATTTGCCTGTTTTATCACTAGTGGAAGATGGGTTGAAGACTAATATCCCCAAATCAAAAAACAATTTTTATGTTTATACATCAAGCCTGATTCGGTGTTTTCATGTTCTTAAAACATCGCAATGGACAACTTTCTCATTAACATAAGATGTTGGTTTCAAGGAGCACCATGTGGAGGCTGGACTTTCTAATATTTTCTTGAATTGTTCAGAGATTCTTCCCTTCGGAATTTGGGAACGATGTGGACCGTGTTCATCCTGTTGAGCCTGCAAAAACTGCATTTTCAGTGAAGGCCCAAATCCGCCGAGCGATTGAGGCTGAGGGAATTCCCCACACCTATGTGGCTTCGAATTGCTTTGCTGGCTATTTCCTCCCTACATTGGTGCAGCCTGGAGCTACTGCTCCACCTAGAGAGAGAGTGATCATCTTAGGGGATGGAAATCCCAAAGGTATTGAAAATTCTCCATAAACTCATTTTTGTTTGAATTATCAGCTTCACATTTAATCTGTCGTTCCAAGGAATCCAAAACTCCGCAAATAATTTCTTTAAGAGATCCAGAAGACAAAATTTAACATCAATAAATCAAATATCAATGCTGGCTTTGCTACTGAATTAGGTTTTTCAGGTGCAAATTTCCAAAGTATAACCAAAAAGACATTCTAGAACTAGTGCTGAAAACTGATCTTCTGCTCCTGGCGAGCAACAAGAAAATTAATTATTGTGTGCAGACACATACATATACATATATATATATAGATGGATAGATATATGCATCTCCTTTAAGCATGCAAACTACTCTGGAGTAACGCTTGGCATCAGTAAATGAGTTAGGATGTGGATACCTCCAAATGCAGTAACAGACACTTGTACTTAGTCCTTGTTCATTCAACAGCCCCTTAGGTTAAGCTGAAGTTAGCATATCCTTTCTGCATTTTCTGCAAGGATTAAAAGTGAAATAGTCCGAGATAAGCTGTTCACATTGTACACAGTAATTTTTTTTTTTTCCTTTAATGCTCCGGTGTAGAATCTATTTTTCTTCTTTCTTGGTTGTGTTTATTGATATGTTATGTGAGGAACATGGTACAAAAGTGTTTATTCTTATTTCTTGTTTTGACTAAAAGCAATATTTAACGAGGAACATGACATTAGCACCTACACCATCAAAGCTGTGGATGATCCAAGAACATTGAACAAGATCCTCTACCTCAGGCCTTCCAAAAATATTTACTCATTCAATGAGCTTGTTTCCCTTTGGGAGAAGAAGATTGGCAAGACCCTTGAAAGAATCTATGTTCCGGAAGAGAAACTTCTCAAGGACATCCAAGGTCAGTGGTACATTTTGCTCAATTCTTCACATGCTTTAGCGAAAGCTTGTACTAAAACTAACCGAAGTAATCTAGCATGTTTATTTTTTCTTAAACTGCAATGTGCTTGCTACTGATTTGGACAATTCTTAATGAGATACATGTTACTAATTCCTTGCAGAGGCCACCAGTCCGATCAATGTTTTTTTGGCGATCCACCACTCGGTTTTTGTGAAGGGAGATCACACCAACTTCGAGATTGAACCATCCTTTGGGGTTGAGGCTTCTGAGCTTTATCCGGATGTCAAATACACCACTGTGGAGGAGTACCTTGATCAATTTGTTTGAGGGATTCAAACTTCTGCTCTTCTTGGTACTAGAACAACAAATCTGTGTATTTACTATTGGAGGTTCCAGTACAATGTTTGGGTAACATTGGCTTCTCCTACGAAAACATAAAATTAAAATAAATTGATGGACTTTGATCCCTTGGCTTCTATATGAATGCAATTCTACAGAATTTTACTATTTATTTTCCCCTCTAGTGCAATCACAACAACAAAGTTCGTTTTTTGCTAACTCAAATAGTCCTAAATTCATCGCAAATAAGACATGGTTTGTAATTTTGAAAATTGTTTTGCGTTTTCAGAAAACTGTACAAAAACTCTACTCAATTCAGTTTTTTAAAAATTCAGCTGTAATAATGTTTGTTTTCAGATAACTGTCTTTTATAGATCTCTAAAAATAGTTTTATGTTTTTTGAGTTGTTGAAAATTGTTTTCAGAGTTACAAACCAAATAGGCACTAAGTATTCTCTAGGGGAAATTGGTCCATGCCAATAGGTAAGGTCGCAAATAATAATTTGCGACAATTTAACAGCGCCATCGTATGGCTTTCTGTTGACACAAAGATACTATTTGATAACTCAATTTAGCGCTCAATCGTATTAAATGTTTATCCAATTAAGTGTGTTTGATAACGCAATTTGAATATTATTGAAAACGGTAAACACTACTTAAAATGGGGTAAAATTTTTAAATGACAGGAACATCACCTATCATTGAATGTTGAAGGTCTTTTTGAAAATTCAAATATATACATATATATAAAAGGACAATACATACCTCCTACCCTATTAGTAGAGATTTCCTTCTCCAAGTGAGGTGGCTCAGTAAAAGAACAACACGTGTTTTAAAATAAAAAATGGACCGGATCCATCAAAAAGAGCATAACCCATTTGAAAAACACTAGGTTCACTGTAACGACCTAAATCCGTAGATCCAATCGCTAATCGGGTCCAACCTGACCTGAGGGCACTAAGGTAAAAATGGTCATTATGTACCTCCTTATATTTTAAAAGTCATAATGATGGCACACCAATCGTTACTAACCAAATCGGTTCATGAAAGAGTGATATCCTTGAATCTAGGCTCACTCTAGGTACCTAGAGTTGATAAGGGTAAAATGGTTATTTCATGTAAAATTTATGGAATAAGACCGACACCATTAGAAAGATGACTAAAAAACGTGTGAGTTAGACTCAAGAACGACCCTATTTGGGTTTAAAACGAAAAAGTTATGGATAGTCAAAGTTCAAAGGCAATTTATGAAAAATGAAAAATGGAGGATCGACCTCCCCTGGAAGAACACCCACCACCTCCCCCCCGGGGCCTGTTTTGGAGGGGGGGATCGATCCCCTTTGGTGGGTGATCAATCCCTCACTGATTTAAAAAAAAAAAAAAAAATGTGTGGTTAGACTCTCTTTCTGCCCCTTTTTGAATGGATCATATCCCAAACTATAATTTGGTCATTTTGATCATTGAACACCTATCCCAACTCATGAAAATAATGTGCTAAAACATCACCATGCATTAATATACATTGAAATTAATAACATACTGTAATGATCCACATAAGATCATTTCGAATGCATCCATCATTGCCAATATACTAATGTACGTCATTATCGTCATTTACATATCCCAAAACATATATAAAGGTAGTCTGAAAGAATACGGTTACATAGTCAAGGCCTTTGTGGCCATGAATACAATGCCTTCTATAGTTTCAACGAATAGTAGTCTCTTTACAAAATAATCGTCATAAACTAAGCATTGATATAAAAACTGCAAGGCACGAATTCTTTGTCTCCGACTACATTTGTGAGGGCACATCATTTACCACCTCCTTGCCATAACCTGAAAAATGTTAAGGGAAGGGGTGAGCACGGAGGCTCAGTAGGAGGTGCCTAAGGCATCTACTTTGACTCCCTTGAGTCAATCACCAAAGAAAGGGACTAAAGAGTGACCGGGAACATACTTAGGGGCATCATATACTTGCAACAACATACATTACAATAATAGCATTCATTTCACAATTTAGTAATCTACAAACATGTATAATTCCGTGAAATGCAACGCCGTCCTAACTCCGGTCCTAACCCGACATTACCCACACCGAAAATCGCTAATTTACTTTACCAAGGTGAGATTGCTCAACTATCCCCTACTTCAAAACCGACAACCATTTGGGGCCTAGTTAGTGCAATATTACACGTGCAAATCTGACACACACTCCCTTTAGGTCAAATTAGCACTGGACTTGTGAAATCCGGTTATTTTATAAAATCCATTTCACAGGCTTCTTGAAATACAATTTCTTTGACAACTTAACCCAAACCTCTCACCATTTTCATGCCATGAAATGAATCATGCATCAATACAATTTAATATACAATTTCCCAATGTCATCTATACATTCCACAACACATGTAACTACGAATTGAAATTACATTATGTTAAATCCACAATTTCACATATAATATTTCAATTTAACAATAAGCATGCTTTTCATATTTATTTGATCACAATCATACTTACCGTCCATACAAGATCATTATAATAACACAATTACTTCCACTAAAACATGCTTTCACACATGACAACCACATTGGATAATTAACATCTTGTGACATAAACATCATATTAAAACATATTTTTCCACATTTAAAACACAACTAGCATCATTCTCAAATAAATCTACAATTTAGAACATGCTTAGTATGAAATCAAAGCAAGGGAACTCAATGAAACGTAAAATACAATGCATTAAACAACCCTACTGATGAGTGCTGAAAAATGCGCATTTAAACCTTTAAACTTAGGTATTTTAGGACCTTTATCTATCTTATTTTCCTGTCTTAGACTAATTTCGTGTTATTGCCCTTTTCAGGCACTTATCCCAAAAATAAGTTAATTTAGTCAAATAAAAGCTTAAAAGAAACTATCTCAAGCTGAATGGAAGAAAGGAGTAAAGTGGAAGCAAAGTGTGAAAAAACAGCAAGTCCAATCGATCTCAACAATTCTTCGATCAATCTAGAGGTGATCGATCTAGACATTTCAAGATGGATCCAAGTCTTTGTCCTTATCCAAAAGATTCCACCACCTTCGATCGATCCAAACTTACTCAAATTGATCGAAATTGTTTGATCTTATCCTCACTTACCATCCCACCTACCACTTTTGTCTTTTTCCCAAAATATCTCAAAATATCTCAGAGATTTGTCTTTATTCAAAAAGGCGCCGCCAAGGATGATTGATCTCTGCAGCATTCGATGGATCTCACCTCAGTTCGATCGATCGAACCTTCTCAAATCCAAATTAAAACAAATTCCAACTCATTAAAAGTTGGCTCGTGGTGCAATTGTTGCAAGGGCGCTAGTGCACGAGTCCAGACCATTAGGTGTGACACTTGAGCCTCCTATATAAGGATTTGGAGCCATTTTAACATAAAAGATTCATGATACTTACTCATCCATATCTTGGAGAGGAGGCTAGAGACTAGAGAGAGTTTTACACATTTTAGGAGTTCTTCCATTCTTCTAAGGTTTCCATCAAGAAGGAGGTCATTCCAACCATGGAGATAGCCCTTGAGGGTTGGATGACTACTTCAATGAGTGGCTAGACAGCTACTTGGGACTAGAGTAGCCCATAAGTTTGCTTCCTAGACCTAGTGCTTTGTATATTTTTGGGGATTTACTTGTAGTAATTGTTTTGATCTTGGACTTATATATATATCTTGTGGTTTTTACTTGATGTATATGGATTAATGCTTTCAATTGATTATCTATTTCTAATCATATGTCTATGTATGCTAGAATGGATGATTCATGTACATTTCTCTAGATTTAATGGAATTTATGCATGTCTATGTGTATGGATGAAGTTAATCTAGTGATGATCAAAACATAGTGCTTAATTGAACACTCTTGTAATTTATTTGATGGTTCATACTTATTTCTTGATGGACTGTGCCACACTTTAGCTTACTTAGTTTAATTTCCATGTCTTAATGTAGATGTAGTGTAGTTGCTTTAGATTCATAGATAGGTGGACAATCTATTCTTGTTCATTGGTGTTCCATACTTATGAATGCAAATGGTGTATGTTTCTAGGTAGCTGTGTGTGCATAAATTGTGGTTTCATTGAATGGATTTTGGCTTCATTTGATAGGTTGTGCTTTCCATTTGAATTGGCTAAACAATCTATACTTATTTTCTATCCATGCCTAGCTTCAATTAATGTTACACACATACACAAGTTACAATTCAATTTTCCCATTGCTATACAATTGCTAGTGTCTAGTGAAGTCAAGCTTAGTGGTGAGCTCTAGTACCTCAAGTCCTCTACTCTATATCTTTTTCCTTACTTTCTAAATTGTTACCTTTTACTTGCTTTAATTTCAATTGCATTATAGTTTAATCAACCAAACAAACCATCTTTTGATCACTTGACCTGCTAACCCTATATATTGTTTCCATTGCAAACACACCCACAATCCCTTGGGACGATCCCCATTCACCCTAGCTATATTTTTAGTTAAAGGTAGTAGTGGCATTTATAAATTTAAAACTTGGCCACATTGCACATTCACATTCTTAACACATTTTTAGACTTTGGTTCGGCGACTACACCAAGTTTTTGGCGCCGTTGCCAAGGATTAAATTGGCAACGCCATGTTTTGGAAACAAATAGGAATTAGTACTCTTTTGATTATGTCTTTAGTTTATTTTCTTTTTAGTTACTTATTATGTTTGTTCTTACTTGGCTAGGTGAATTGAGCAAGGAAGTCAAGCAAAGGAGATTTGAAAAGCAAGGAGCTAAGCTAAGCAAAAAAGGAGCTAAAATCTAAAAATTTGCAAAGCATAGCAAGGCTTGGAAATCCAAAGTTGAATTAAAGTTTCTTAAGAACCCTTTGTGAGATCTTTCTTACTCAATCTCTAGTTAAATAGTCGGCCCGCGTGGTGGTAAGTTTTTAAATTCTTAGATAAATCGTGAGCCCGCGTGTAGGCAATTTACTTTTTCTTTGCATATTGTTCAAACATGGGAGTATGGAACCAATGTATGTGGAGAATGTTTGTTGATTGATTTGTTGTGGGGGCGAAGTGATTGTTATTTACTGGTTATTTTTTTTGCTAGTGCATGCATGGTCATAGGTTATTAAATCCTACTTTTGTCCCTCCTAATCTGCATCTTGAATAGGTTGTTCATAATCCTAGGAGAAGAGGTAGTTCGCATCACTCCATTTCATCAATGGAGGAGCAACATGACGACCATGTGGAGGACTTTGGTCACATAGACCAACAAAGCATCCTCCACCCTAATGTGCATCATAAAAATATTCAAGTACCATTAGGCATGCCTAGACCATTCACCCCACCACAACAACAAGGTCAAATTCCATTGGGAATGCCTCGGCCAATTTTTGCTCCACAACCTCCCATGGTTCAAGTCAATCAAGGTGTTTATGTAGCACCACCGGTTGTGAATCCTCCCATTGCTTTAAGAGACCATTATGTGCCTAATGGATACAATGCACCTATATGCATTCAATTGCCCCCATTTAGAGCACATCACTATGAGATTAAACCACAAACTATTCAAATGATTCCCAACTATCATGGACTTCCAAGTGAAGAACCTTACAAGCATTTAGATGAGTTTCTTGAAGTGTGTTCCATTGTGAAATACACGGACATGCCAGAAGAAGTTTTAAGACTCAAACTTTTTCCTTTTACCCTTAAGGACAATGCAAAATAAAGGTTCAACAATCTTAGACTTTTTTCGATAACTTCTTGGGCAAAAATGCAACAAAAATTCTTGAAGAAGTACTACCCGGTATCAAAGACCAATGCTATGAGAACTTCCATTTGTGAATTTTCTCAAGGGGATGGGGAAATGGGCATGGGAAAGGTTTAATGAGTTGCTTAGGAAGTGCCCACATCATGACATACCTAAGTGGCAACTAGTTTAATATTTCTTTGAAAGTTTATCGGATAATCACAAGGGTATGGTTGATGCATCTATGGGTGGTTCTTATCTTGACAAGCATGAAAATGATGTTTGGCAATTGTATGAAAGCATGAGTGAGAATTCAATGCATAGATCTTTGTCCTCTAAAAATGGTAGAAACCTAGGTGGAAGGAAGAATGTTGGCTTATATCAAGTTGACAATTCCAATGACATAGCTGCCGAGATGAAATCCTTTTCTCAAAGGTTTGATCAATTCTTGATCAACCAAAATTTGGTGAATCAAGTATCTTTCTCCCCTAATTATGTTTATCATCATGCATCTAATGAATCTTGTATGACTTGTTCAAGTGTCTTATATTCTACTTCCAATTGTCCCCATGGACATGCGCAAAGCGAGAACCATGAACAAGCAAATGCTGTCTTTGCTAACCAAGGGAATAATCCCTATGGCTCACACTATAATCCAGGGTGGAGGAACCATCTAAACTTCTTTTGGAAAAGCCAAGGGGAAGGTTCAAACCCTCCCCAAGGTGTTTTTCAAGGAAAGTATGTTCCACCTCCAATGCAAAACCAAGGTTCCCAAGGTTTTAGATCATCTTTTCAACCACATGGCAATTAATTCTCTAATTCTCATTTCCCAAATCAATCATCTTATTCTCAAGGAAATTATAGGAGTCCATCTTTTGAGGAGAAAGTGTTAACCGCTCTAGGCACTCTAGAGGCGAACACTCAATTGTTTCATTCTCATTCTCAATCAATTGCTAAGCTAGCAACCCAACTCGGGCAAATAGCTAGTACTTTAAATGCTAGAGAGAAAAAGAAGATGCCTCTAAATGCCCCGCCAAAGCAACAATGTGTTGTGGAGACTCATTCCTCATCGGAAGGTCATACAATTGAGCATGTCAATGCGGTGACAACCTTGAGAAGTGGGAAGATTATTGACAACCAAGTAGGTATTTCTAATGAAGAGAGTGAAATGGTGCAACCAAAAGTTGACACCCGTACCGTTTCACATTTTATTCCTCCTTCATTGCATGTGCATGATCATTTTGTTAAGAAAGTTGTCAAAAATGACTTGAAAGATGAATTGAAGAATGATTTGAAAATTTCTTGCTTTGAAAGTGATTTAGAGAAAATTTTTGAAAAAGCTTTTGAGCCTAAAGCTTTATTTCCGGATGCCTTGAAAGGATCCATTTCTCTTGACAAACAAAAGACCAAGACCAATGAAATCATTGAAAGGTTTAGGCAAGTGAAGATCAATCTTCCACTTTTGGATGCAATTAAACAAATTCTTACTTATGCCAAGTTCTTAAAAGATCTTTACACCTAAAAGAGGAAGAACAAGAGCCAAGCACCAAGGAAAGTGGTCTTAACCGAGCAAGTAAGCTCTATTTTGCAACACAATACTCTCTCAAAGTTTAAAGAACCCTTTTCGCCTACTACATCTTACATCATTGGTGACCATGTAATCAATCGGGCTCTTCTAGACTTAGGAGCAAGTGTCAACCTTCTGCCATATTCAGTGTATGTCAAATTGGGCTTAGGAGACTTAAAACCGAAGTCGGTAGTTTTACAACTTGCCGACCGATCCATCAAAAAGTTGTGGGGTATTATAGATGATGTTTTAATTAAGATTGATAAGTTCTTCTTCCCGTTTGATTATGTTGTCATTGATACGGAACCGGTTCTGAACCCCAAGAGCCAAATTCCCGTTATCCTTGGTCGTCATTTCTTGGCAACTTCAAATGCCAACATCAATTGTAGGACGTGGATAATGAAAATCTCGTTTGGGTATATGAAAGTGAAGTTGAACATCTTTAATCCAACCCTGAATTCAATGGACAAACATGAAGAGGTGTGTGTTGTGGAAAAGTGCATTGACAATGAACTTGAAAAACATGAGTTTTTGCTTGAAAATGGAATTTCTAAAAGTTCACCTTCCAATTTGATTTCCAAGAAAGTGGTTTTGAAACCAAGTGTTCCAAGGGCATGGAAGCCCAATAATTGCATAAACCAAGGACCATCAATGTCTTTTGAATCAAATCCAACAAGTTCTCTAAAGAACCATTTGTTGGGTGGGATTCAAAAATCTATTCACCCCATCAAGGAGGGGATGCGTAATATAATATTTGAACCGGGCTAAAAAAGCCCAACGTCTTGCTAGAGACGTTAAAGACTAATGCGTTTCGTAGGGTTTACAACCCTATTCCTCCCTCATTTCTATTTTATCTTTCATTTCTTGCGTTGTCTAGATATATTTTGGGTTTATAAACATGGCTAGGAACTATTGAGAATGCACGCACTTCCCTTCTGAAAATAGGCATTTTGCACCTATTCGATTGATCTCAAAAGAGATTCGATCGATCGAACATCCATCCTTGCATCCAATCATCTCTCTGTTCCATCGTGCGAAGATTTCCTACATAAATCAACTCTCTGTGTATCGAGAGAACTTCAGTTCAGATCGATCTGAGTGTTCCAAGATCGATCGAGATTGTCCTCAGATCGATCTTCATTCCATACTTAGAAAATTTTCTGAAATCCATGAAAAAGGCCTCTATGTGTATCGATCGAACTTGTCTGCAGGTTTTTACCTGTTGGATTGATCGAAGTCTCTTCCAGATCGATCTTGGATTGATCGATCTATGTTCCTTTGTTGACTTTGACTTTAACTACCCTTTTGAATTATGATTTTAATATATATATATATAAATAATAAAAAATAAAAAAATTTCAATTTTTATTTTATTCTCAAAAATTTCAAAAATGTTTTTAGTTTTAAGGAATTTTTCAAAAATACAAAAAAATACTTTTCCTTTATTTTATTTTATTTTTATTTTTTTTAAAATATTTTCAAAAACTCCAAAAAGATTTTTTATTTGATTTTCATTTTTATTTTTATTTTATTTTATTTTTCTAAAAAAAGAATCCAAAGACATTTTATTTTTATTTTTATCTTCAAAAATCCAAAAATATTTTTAAAATTCAAAAATTTTCAAAAATACTATGTCATTTTGAAGCTTAGATCGATCTACGTTCTTTCAAGATCGATCTATGTTCGATCGATCAGAAAATTTTCTAGATTAATTGAATATGTCAGGAACAGTTTTTAAAAATAGAAGCCAAGGGTCATTTTGATCGATTTACACATCAATCTTAGACCCTCATCTCCCTTTCGCCGCTGCAAACCTTTTTCCCAACCTCCGGCATGTCTCCGGCGAGCTTTCAAAGCTTCGAACTTTTCTTCTTCACCTCAGATCTCATCATCTCTCCTTCGTCTCCACTTCTCTTCTCGGATTAGGTAAGTTTTGAGTTTTATTGTTGATTTAGAGCTTTAATCTTGAGTGATGACTATGTTTCCATGTTAGATATGAGATTACATGTTGGATTTCTTGTTATTTTTGATGATTTTGAGCATGTATATATATGTATATATATTTTTATATCTTTTTTATTCCGATTTAAATTTTGGGGATCACGTGCCTATTCAAGTGACCATTGTTAAGTTGTTGATGTGTTGAGGGACCCACAAGCTTGCTTGGGTGCCCCCCGTGTCATCCATGTTACAGATCTGTGACTTTTTAAATTTCTCACAGCAGTTCGATTGATCGAAGTTTTCTCTGATCGATCAAAGAAAGATCGATCTTACTTTATCCTGATCGATCAGAGTTTGATCGATCTCATATTAACCTGATCGATCGAACATCACAAATTTGCATATGCACCTCACACACCATCTTTTGTGTTTCATGCTACCTTATTTATGCCCAATGCCTATGTTTTCCACATTGGATGCATTCCATACTTACACTATTTAGCTTGCTTCACTTAGTCACTGTTTACTTGGCTGCGTCATCACTTGCATATATTCATATCGATTATTTTGAGTTGTCTATCTTACTTGACATACATGTTTCTATATACTGTGCTTCAATTCTCTATTATCTGTTACTGACTTCTATTGCAAGTGTTTCTTTTCTGTTTTGCAGACCATGACACGGGTTAAGATAGTTGTCCGTCGACAGTATGAGAGGAGAGTCCGACAGAGAGTAGAGGAGCCCGTAGAGCCTTCTCATGCCTAGGATCCAATTCCAGAGCAGGTTAAGCAGCCTGAGTAGTTAGAGGAGTATGAGGAACCAGCTCCGGCTTAGTCTGACTGCTCTACCTCTGCCGCTTCTGCATCTTCATCCCATTCTGATGAGGCTAAACATATACCTTCTTCTTCTCCACCACCGGCACAGCCTGACCAGATCAAAGATAAACCTAGTCGGAAGTAGTCGTACCTTTCAGTGGCACATGAGTCGGTTTTTGTAATACCCCTAATTTTAAAGGACAGTTCTAGAATTTGTTTTAATTATTTATGTGCATTTTTAATACATTTCTTTGCTTATTTTAATTAATTAATTATTTGCTTATTTGATTTACTTTATTTTAATTCAATTAAATTGTGTTTTTTTTAATTAATTGCTTAATTTGTATTTTTGGTTTGTTACATTAATTTAAATGTATTTCTCAAGTTTAATTAATTACGTGCTTAGCTGATTTCACTGTTTTGGTATTTAGGGTTTTATGTTTTACATCGTGTTTAGGGTTGGAGCCGACATATAGTTGGTTTAGGATTTAATTTAGGGTTTTACGTAAAACCTATAAATATAAGTATACGTCTGCCAAGGGTTGTTAACCCTATTCATGTAACAGAGTCATACAGAGAGTTGTGGGGGCAGAGAAACAGAGAGAGAGCTTGAGTAATTCACAAAGAGAACCTTAGGAGATCAAGGGAGAGATTCAAGGAGGATTTTTGGATTTATCTAGGAGCGGCAGAGGTTGATAACAACAAGTTGACGTTGTCGAAGTTGATAGAGACGACAATTAGAGTTTTAATTCAAACTCTTAGAGGCAAGTTTTGTTCTGCTCTATCTCTTTAATCCGTGTTCTGTGCATGTTTTAGGAAGACTCCAAGGATTAAACTAAGGCTTAATTATAACCTTTATGCATGTTTAATCAATGTTTCAATTCATGGAATTAAACCTGTTCTTGGTTATTTCAAAAAGATAGTAATAAAACTGTAACTTTGTAACCTTGCTCCGTTGTGTAGCAATTTGTTTTCAATTCAAGTTTTGATTATATATCATTGTTTTATAATCAATCTAGAACTGGATTAGACCTCAAAACATGTATTAAAAGGTACTACAGAGAACTGGTACGCACAAGAATCGGAGAAGATGACGAAACGGACGGAGGCTGCTAAGGGAAAAGAGAGCGGAAAAGAGAGCAGGCTCTTAAAATCCCTTAGAGCCGGCTCCTAGAAGGTTGGAGCCGGCTCTTGGTGTTGTGGAGCCAGCTCTAAAGAGCCTAGAGCCAGCTCTGAAGAAAAAAGGAGCAGGCTCTTTAATTTCTAGAGCCTGCTCTTTCTTAAAACGTCCAGAAACTGATTTTTAAGGTTCGTTTGGCTAAAATTGAATTTTCTGGAACTGTTTAAAGCTACTGAATGTTGTAATTAAGTGTTTGAGACTTATAATAATGTTAAGAAGCAAGCTCAAATTCAGTTATTGAGGATGGGAATTAATCCAAGATCAAATAGAGGACTCGTAGGTGGATAATTGAATATTTAACTTAAACTGCTTACTGTTTTAACAATTAGTTTTCCTGCATGATCTTAAATTATGAATCATGTTTTCAATTGTGTTAAGAGCATATAACTGTTTAAATATATGTGTTCTTAGATGGAATTAAACATGTTTAAAATTTCGGTACATCGCATTAGTTATGGTGCTGTTTGGAGGAATTGGTTGTGTAGCCTAAGTTTATCAGATTCAAGGATTGGTACCTGTATTCTAAATCTGTTGGTGGATGCATAATTTTGTTAAACGCATGTTAAACTATATTTGTGCTTGTTTTGGAATAAGTTACTAGTGAGTTTCTATTAAACTGGATCAAGTTAAGTTTGATTTGAGGAAATTAACTTAACAGTCTTATTTTAGTAATATAAGAACTGTACTGTGATATCTAAATTTTAAATTGGTTGCATAATTTGGTTATACATTAATGGACTGTATTTATGCTTATTTTAGAGTATAATTGATGGTTAATTGTTATTGATTTATCAACTATATTAGATGGAGGATGGTATGCATCGGTATGGGACGGTGGCATACTAGGTTGGTATTAGTTCAAACACTATAACTTACCTATACTGGATTGAGGGGTGGATTTACCATAAGGGTTCAGTCTTACTCATATATGTCATATCAGCAATGAATTGAATGACCTACTTTGGATTGTGGATGGATTGTTATACATTTATCAGACCACTACTACAGATGGATGATATTTTGTATTAGGAGGAGTATGGACTTTATATATATATTATGTGGTGCCGTGGTATGAGCTTGAGTCTCATGACCATGGTTAGGGCGCGTATATCGCCTAGGATAGATAACTGGACATAGGTGTTGTTCCTTGGTAGGTTTAGGTACTCATGCCCACCTTAGGGTGCGTATTCGCATGTTGCCTTCTATTCAGGCTAAGACAGATCTACTGGACTAGCGAGCGTTCTATAGTGTGTACTATATACATATATGGACTACTCTAGATATTGTATGTATCTGCGTGTTGGATTACTATTTGGATTGTAGTAGATCAAGACTTGCATGTGGGCCTGACCCACTCCTTTATTTTTCAGGTGTTCGTCAGTTCTAGGGTTAGAGCTTGGACGTGCAAAGCAGATACAGATATTCATTCCTCCGATTATGGACGAATCTTCTCTATGTTAGCTTTGGATTTTATTTTTATTATTTCAGTTTTGGTTTGAGAATTTTAATAAGGGGTTCAATGGATGGATTCCCGAGTTATAAACTTATGGAGTTTTGGATTATTGGATTTGATTAATTATGATACAAGGATTTTCTTTTAGTTTCTTTCAGCTTATTATACTATTTCGTATTTCACTTTGTATTCCGTGTTCAATTTAAAATACCTTAATTGTTTGATATCCCTCGGGTTTGGGCCTGGGCCTGATCAACCCGTGTCTCAGATCCGAGGGGTATCACAGTTTTTGACATTGCTTTCTTCTCCCGGTCAGTCTTGACCCAGGCAGCTTTTGATGATATTGAGCAGCGCGGCATTTCAGCCATTCTAGCACCAGTTACCTATCTTGTTTACCCACGGCTTGTTCAGATGTTCTTCCAGAACCTCCGGCCGGCCCCGAGTAACCTATCAGAGCTGCGGATTACTATTGATGGATACCCTATCCGCATCACAGTCGACATTTTGACTACTTCTTCTCGATGCTCGTATGTCTGCCCTCTTGATCTTCACTATCCTATTCTGAGGAGGCCTTCTGATGCAGATATGGCCGTTGCACTTACTGGCCACTACAGTGATGGTGAGACATTCGCTACGAGGACTAATCTGCCGGATGACTTATGGTTTTTCGATTCGGTATTATACCGAAATGTATTTATGGTGGGCCATAAGATCCAGAGGCGTTCCGACTTTCTTGTAGCCCTCTACGCTTTCTATATAAGGCACTAGTTCTCTATTCCTGCACTCTATTAGAGTGTAATGGTGAAGTTATATACAGATTACGTCAGCAGGGCCAAGCCCAAGCAGACCAAGTTCCTTCCATTTGCACATCTTATTACACAGATCCTCAGGGACTAGCGCTACCCTTTCTATCCACAAGAGCGTACTGAGTCAAGGGCTTGCCTTTTCGGCAAGAAGAATTGGAACAAGAGCTACAATGCTCTTATCCAGAGCTTAGAGCAGGACGTTATCTTGGCAGCTGAGGAGGCTGCAAAGGAGGAAGTAGCAGTAGCAGAGCTTGATCTAGCAGACCCACAGGCTTCTGCAGATGCACATATGGATATAGATTTAGAATAGGAGCCTCCAGCAGAGGAGCTTCCACATCACTCTCCGACAGGGTCAGGAACAGGGTCTCTAGTACATGATCCAGTTATCCCTGACGCTCCAGTTCCAACACCTGGCCTAGGAGAGCATATACAGACCTTGGAGGGCGCAGTTATCTCTCTTTGGTCAGATGTAGCCTCCCTCAGCAATAATGTGGCATATCTCCGCTCAGACGTCATGGTTGCACTACAGGACTTATCCAGAGATATCCGGGGATCCCGCTCGCCCGACCTCCTCTGCCTGATTTCTCTACCTCTTTATTCTCATCATTTTATATATCTGTGATTCATTACTGTTACATTGCGACTGTTATGATATTTTTGCTGCCAGTCTGTTGGCCCTGATACTGCGATATGCTGTATATTATTTCTCTTTTTTTATGCATGATATTTTTGGATGTCTAGACCTTATATTGATACATTTATCTGTATTAACTCCATTTATCAGGTACATCCAAGTGACTTCAGTGAGAAAGAGTGCTGCCCAAATTTTTGTTCAAGACCACCCTTATTCCTCTCTCTTTACTTCATTTACTATCCCATTTACACTTGCATGTCCACTGTGCCCTGTTATTATCCCTTTGTTATCTGATGAGTTTTATCTAAGTGCCATCTTTTCAGAACCACAGTCAATTCCAAGTTTGGGGGGTTTGTACCACTCATTTTGGATATTTGTGTCCCGGCCATTCTTTGCCTTAGTTGCACTAGTATACTCTTTCCTTTTGTTCTCTTTGCACATTGAGGACACTGTGCCATTTAAGTTTGGGGCTAATGGGTGTTATTTGCAGTGTTTGCTTTCAATTCAAAATTTTGAGTATGACTTGTGTATTTGAGGGATTTTCTATGATTGGTCCATAACTAGCTGTGATTTTGATCTTTTGAGGACTATATTGCTTAAAAATAAAAAATTGCTTGACTTGAGAGTCCAATACTCCTTGTATGACTTGTGTATGCCATTTAGGAGTAAATTTTTCGAAAGATTGATATCTTGCTTACACTTGTGGTCCACATCATCCTAATTTTGTGATTGTTTTGAGATTCACTCTAGGATTCTACACTAGCATAGGCACACACTAGCATTCATTTGTGGGGTACATGCTTTGTTGATTATTGAATTGGTTATATCCCAATTAGTTGTATACTTGAAGTAATTTTCTCCCAATGTTTGTTTGCAATATTATTGCCTCTTTAGTGAGAATGAGCTTAATGTTTGTGGGTATCATTTCTAGAAACCCTCACGAGACTTCACTCGTCCACTAGGGGTAACCTAGGGGTTTAAAAGGCTTGTTGCATACGCTAAATGCAATCGTGTTCCCTACGAAAGTGGCATTTTCCATTTATTGCTTTCTAGTTCATAATTGTTTAGTTGTTCATTTCATTCCTTTACTTCGTACTTCATTGCTAGGGACTAACAATATTTAAGTTTAGGGGTGTGATGAGCGCTGAAAAGTGCGCATTTAAACCCCTTAAGCTTAGGCATTCTAGGACCTTTATCTATCTTATTTTCCCGTCTTAAACTAATTTCGTGTTTGTGCCTTTTTCAGGCACTTATCCCAAAAATAAGTTAATTCAGCCAAATAAGAGCTTAAAAGAAGCTATCTCAAGCTGAATGGAAGAAAAAAGCAAAGTGGAAGCAAAGTGTGGAAAAACAACAAGTTCGATCGATCTTAACAATTCTTCGATCGATCTAGAGGTGATCGATCTAGACATTTCAAGATGGATCCAAGCCTTTATCCTTATCCAAAAGATTCCACCACCTTCGATCGATCCAACCTTACTTAAATCGATCGAAATTGTTTGATCTTATCCTCACCTACCACCCCACCTACCACTTTTGTCTTTTTTCCAAAATATCTCAGAGATTTGTCTTTATTCAACAAAACGCCACCAAGGATGATCGATCTCTGCAGCATTTGATGGATCTTACCTCAGTTCGATCGATCTCACCATCATTTGATCGTGTGATACCCCTCGGATCCGAGACACGGGTTGATCAAGTCTGACCCGAGTCCGAGGGATATCAAACAATTAAAGTATTTTAAATCGAACACGGAATACAAAATTGATTTAAGAAATAAAAATTTAAAAGCTGAACGGAACTAGAAGTAAATATCTTCCAAATATAATTATAAAAATCCAAGCTTCAAAACCTCTGTAAGTTTACAACTCGGGAATCCATCTATTGGACCCCTTATAAAATTCTCAAATAGGAGTTTAAATCATAGAAATAAATTCTACAGCTAACATAGAGAAGATTCCTACATAGTCGGAGGAATGAATATCTGTATCTGCTCTGCACGTCCAAGCTCTAACCCTGGAACTGACGAACACCTGAAAAATAAAGGAGTGAGTTAGGCCCACATGCAAGTCCTGATCTATTACAATCCAAACAGTAATCCGATACGCAGATACATCCTAGGAAGACTCAACCATATCTAGAGTAGTCCATATATGTATATAGTGCACACTAATAGGACCTTCACTGGACTATAATGAGGTCTCAACCTGAGTAGAAGGCAACATGCAAAAACGCACCCAAAGGTGGGCATGAATACCTAGACCTAACAGGGTATACCTCAACCATCATATCCAGCTATGCATCCCAATGCATATACGCTCCCTAACCAATGACTCTGAGACTCATGCCCATATCGTGGTGCCATAACATATATATAAAGTCCGTCTAACCCAAGGTATGCCACTGTATTGTTTATTGCATTGACATAAGAATTTTAATCCAGTTTAGTCATTCAACTTAATCAGCCGATCTGACTTAAACACAACCAACATTTAATCCAGGTAGTCATTCAACTTAATCAGTCGATCCGACTACACACAAACACAATTAATCTAGATAGTCTTTCAACTTAATCAGTCGATCTGACTAAACAAGGTTCAGGATTCAATATTTTACAATC
This sequence comes from Cornus florida, assembly GCF_030987335.1. Lineage (NCBI taxonomy): Eukaryota > Viridiplantae > Streptophyta > Magnoliopsida > Cornales > Cornaceae > Cornus > Cornus florida. The sequence goes on along the minus strand of NW_026775580.1, from coordinate 28,037,982 downwards.
CTTCCCTTAAATCCAATAGGGTAGGTTTATGCATTTTGAGCTAAACCATCCCTAGTATGACACCGTCCCATACCGGTTCATACACATCCATTCAAGTAAGACTTAACCTTTTTATGGTTAATCCAACTTATTCCAAATTAGGTAGGATTTAGTGCTTGAACTAATCCATACCTAGTATGTCACCGTCCCATACCGGTACATACAATCCTCCAGTTACTATAGTTGACAACACAGTGAAAGATACTAATCAACCATACTCCAGAATGTGCACAAGTTAAATTAATCCTCATACATAAATATCAGGCATTCACTACGGAGCCAAAAATCTAAATCCAACAATGTAAACTGCTACAATATATTCAAGCATTCACATCCTCCAAAATATGCATAAATATAAATTCATACATATATAACAGTATTAGGTATTCACTACGGAACCAAAAATATCACGCTCCAATAATTTAAATGGCTAAAGTCAGTTATAGCATTTAAATTTCACATACAGTCCATAAACTGATACCATTTAACAGTTATTAAGTGCCAATCTACTCCAAACCAGTCATAGTTGAATTTACAAATAATTCACTACGTTCATAACATGGTAAATAAAAATAAAGAAATATGATTAAACATAATTAATTCATATACCAACAACTTGCTAAGCTCCAGTAATTAAAATTCTTAGCAAAACAGTGCAACACATAGATTTTCCTTGAGCTGTTCATGGCTCCCTTCTTTAATCCGTTATCATATTAAGTGTTTACAATATTTATATAAGTCCTTAACATTTAATTACACCTTACAGTAGCCTTTAAACAGCTTCTGGAAACACTGTATAGCCCTAACCATTCCCAAACACCCAAACCGTAGCCTTCAGGGTGAGAGCAGGCTCTTCCAAAATACAGAGCCTGCTCTTCTTCAACAAGAGCCGGCTCCAATACCCTAGGAGTTGGCTCCTAGCAAGGTAGAGCCGGCTCCACACCTTTGGGAGCCGGCTCTAAGGGTAGGAGAGGCGGCTCCTCCTCTTTTGGAGCCTGCTTTTCGTTCCTTAGATGCCGTAGTTCGTTTATGCGTCTTCTTCTCTAACTCCGGTGATTAACAGAGCCTCTATGGTGTTTTTACATCCTCGTTCTATATTCAAACTTAGTCCTAGATAAATGTTAAACCACTGATATCCAATCCTAAGATGTATTGAAACACCACCTCTTAAAGCAACAGCTACAAAATTTCAATTAGAAAAATTTAAGAGACTTTAAACAGATTTATTCAATGATAATAACCACTGCTTTTAACACTTGATTTAGAGTTCAATCATCAATTACATAATCATGGTCTCAATTTAATCAATAACGACACAAAACACCGAGAAGAAACATACAACAGAAACCTCAAGACTTATTGCAACCACTCGTTTCAACGAGACAGTATAGTTTATACATGCATACAAGACTTGATATATTTTTCGTTTAATCCATTTTTAATCTTTAGTTTAAATTCCTGGAATCTAACTAGGCATGCACAGAACACGAATTAAAGGGAAGGAGAAGAACAGAAACTTGCCTTAAGACTTTGGTTTAAAAACCCCCAACTGTTGTCTCTATCTTCTTTGGCTACCTTGGTTGTAACAAACAGCCTCTGCTTCTCCTAATTCAGTCCCGAACTCCTCCTTGAATCACTCAAGTTCACTATGTATTTCCTCTCAATCTTTCTCTCTGTTTTCTCTCTATCACACTGTATACGTGATTATGGTGAATATAGTTTTTATTTGTAACCCTAAATCAATGTATAAACAATATATATATAGACTCTACAGAAACCCTAAGTCCATACAGATATCACTCGGCCCATAGGTAATCCTAGGTTATAACAATGTCGGCTATGATAAAACCTAAAACCCTAAGTTACAACTAATGCATTTAAAACACATTAAACCAATTAACATAAATAAACAAATAAACAATTAAAACAATTAAATTAAAACTAAAAATAAAACATTTAATTCAAATAAAATCAACTAATAACCATTAAATTAAACAATATCAAGTAGGTCAAATAAATTCAGATAAAATCAAATAATACACTAATTAATGAAAATACACACTTAAACAATTTTAAAATGCAATAAAATAATTAATAAAAATATCAGAATTATCCTTTTGAATTTAGGGGTATTACAGATCGATTGAACCTCCTTAAGTCTGAATTAAACCAAATTCAAGCTCATTAAAAGTTGGCTCGTGGTGCAATCATTGCAAGGGCCCTAGTGCACGAGTCTAGACCATTGGGTGTGGCACTTGAGCCTTTTATATAAGGATTTGGAGCCATTTTAACATAAAACATTCATGATACTTACTCATCTCAAATCTTAGAGAGGAGGCTAGGTACTAGAGAGAGTTTTACACATTTTGGGAGTTCTTCCATTCTTCTAGGGTTTCCATCAAGAAGGAGGTCATTCCTACCATGGAGATAGCCCTTGAGGGTTGGATAACTACTTCAATGAGTGGTAAGACATCTACTTGGGGCTAGAGTAGCCCCAAAGTTTGCTTCCTAGACCTAGTGCTTTATATATTTTTGGGGATTTACTTATAATAAATGTTTTGATCTTGGACTTATATCTATATCTTGTGGTTTCTACTTGATGTGTATGGATTAATGCTTTCAATTGATTATCTATTTCTAATCATATGTCTATGTATGCTAGAATGGATGATTCGTATTCTTTTCTCTAGATTTAATGGAATTTATGCATGTCTATGTGTATGGATGAAGTTAATCTAATGACGATCAAAACATAGTGCTTAATTGAACACTTTTGTAATTTATTTGATGGTTCACATTTGTTTCTTGATGGATTGTGCCACACCTTTAGCTTACTTAGTTTAATTTCCATGTATTTAGTGTAGATGTAGTGTAGTTGCTTTAGATTCATAGATAGGTGGACAATCTATTCTTGTTCGTTGGTGTTCCATACTTATGAAGGCAAAGGGTGTATGTTTCTAGGTAGTTGTGTGTGCATAAATTATGGTTTCATTGAATGAATTTTGGTCTCATTTGATAGGTTGTGCTTTCCATTTGAATTGGCTAGATAATCTATACTTATTTGTTATCCATGCCTAGTTTCAATTAATGTCACACACACACACACACACACACAAGTTACAATTCAATTTCCACATTGATATACAATTGCTAGTGTCTAGTGAAGTCAAGCTTAGTGGTGAGATCTAGTACCCCAAGTCCTCTCTTCTATATATTTTTCCCTACTTTCTAAATTGTTACCTTTTACTTGCTTTAATTTCAATTGCATTGTAGTTTAATCAACCAAACAAACCATCTTTTGATCACTCGACCTACTAACCCTATATATTGTTTCCATTGCAAACATGCCCACAATCCCTTGGGACGATCCCTACTCAACCTAGCTATATTTTTAGTTAGAGGTAGTAGTGGCATTTATAAATTTAAAACTTGGCCACATTGCATATTCACATTCTTAGCACATTTTTAGACTTTGGTTCAGCGACTACATCACTTACCTCAAAAGAAGCTAACCAAACAAGTCCTAAGCCACACCAATTTTGAAATTCTCCAAACCCTTGCACCATTGGTCTCAAATGAAAGCTCCCTCTAAGCTCTCCAACTTTCCCTTCTTGGTCACCTCCAAAATCTCACTCTAACCCCTTCAAATCAAGGTTTAAAATAATGGAGGAATATATGTATATATAGAGAGAGAAAAAGGAAAATGTAGAGAGGGAATGGCAGAAAAATGGGGGAGGAAGAAAGGGTTTTGGTCTTTCAAGTTAGGTGTTTGGCCCTTATTCTGCCACTTATCACTATCCCATGGTTACTAACATCTAGCCAAATTACCAACTTGTCCTCCCTCTTTCTTTACAATGCTATTCAATTCCCTAAAATATGTATATATATGTGTGTGTGTGTGTGTGTGTTGTGTGTGTATGTATATGTACATAAAATGCCCATAATGCCCCTCAATGTAAGTGGTAAAATCGGGGAGGTTCCTGAGCCCGAAAATCGTCCTGACTTTCGAAAAATTCTAAAAATAGTTCCGTAAATTCTAATTGACTTAAAATAATTAAAAATGCATTTCTAAAATTCTCAGCTCAAGAAAATGACCAAAACGGCCATCAAGACCTACGTGACACAAAAAACGAGGCACAAAAAATAAATAAAAATAAAAAAATTTCAGAAAAATCCGAGACATTACATTCCTCCCCTCTCTTAGGCTATAACAAGGGGAGTTTGTCCCACATTGAATCCGAATGGGAGAGTGATTGGGTATATATGGGCTGGGTGTTAGCCCCACCTAATAGCTTGCTTTTGAGTCGGATCATGAAGGATCCACCCATTACAGTTGGTATCAGAGCCAGACCTAATCCTTGATCTGGTGCCACGCCAAGCGCTTGGCCTAGATATGTCCGAGTGCACGGCCCCAGGTAGGTTTGGTGGCCTGACCGCAACGAGGGCATTACGAGTTCGAGTATGGGAGAATGTAACAAAGGGAATTTGTCCCACATCAGATCCAGATGGGAGAGTGATTGGGTATATTTGGATTAGGTGTTAGCCCTACCTAATAGATTAGGCTTTTGGGTCGGATCGTGAAGCACCAACTCGTTACACAGGCCCACCACCAAATCCTCTTTGCTATCGCCTTTGTTGCCCCTCCACCATTGTTGCCCCTCCAATAGTACCATCGAAGATATCGTCATTCTCATCTAAGGAGACAATGTTATGTTCTTCTACTTCTCCTATGTAATTGTTATATATTATATGTAAGGACAACTCATGTTTCTCAGATGAGACTATTCAAAAATTCAAACACATATGAGATTTGAAAGTCAAAATTATTCCCAAAATGATGAGATAATTGAAACTAAAATTCTCCCTAAGCTGTAGAAGTCGCATCTTTTGATTTGCTCCAGAAGTATATATATGTATGCATATATCTATATATACATTAGTGTATCAAGGAGAAGTATACTCACCTTTAATCTGAGCCTTATGATCTAATCCTACAACAATTAGTTAATAAACCTTTTTTCTCCTATTTTTAAGAGACTTAGTCATTCTTTCCATTATCATTAAATATCATTAAGGTGAATTACAAAATTAGACACTTCACCAAAGGAAACAAATATGAAAGAATAATTGTATTGGAATGAGCAACAAAAGAGACTTTTTGGCTTAAACCCACTCAAGTGTATGCTTGCTTATCCCCACTGGAGTCACCAACTGTCGCTCCTGCAGTTTTACCCCAATAGGAATCCTATAGGCTTTGAGTGCTATTAGTCCCCATGTGGAGGCCAACTATCGGAGTCCGAGAAGTAAAATCGTGACTTTAAGCGACGGGGTGGCTACGGTCTGAACTATATTTTCGGTAGTAGGGTCAATGTCTATGTTTTAGAATCTCCACCTAATATTGAGTTTTGGTGTATTAGGTCACCGGATTATGATGAATTATAAAGTGTTTGGACACTCCGTTGGATTTGAATATAGACCCTATTATTTGTTTGAGGGATTCAAACTTCTGCTTTTCTTGGTACTAACACAACAAATCTGTGTATTTACTATTGGGTTCCAGTACAATGTTTGGGTAACATTAGCTTCTCCTACGAAAACATAAAATTAAAATAAATTGATGGACTTTGATCCCTCGGTGTCTATATGAATGCAAAGTCTACAAAATTTTATTATTTATCTTCCCGTCTAGTGCAATCACAACAACAAAATTCATTTTTTGCTAACTCAAATAGCCTTAAATTCATCACAAATAAGGCATGGTTTGTAACTCTGGAAACAGTTTTCTACTTTCAGAAAACGGTACAAAAACTCTACTTGATTCAGTTTTCTGAAAATTCAATTGTAATAATGTATGTTTTTAGATAACTTCCTTTTATAGTTCTCTAAAAACAGTTTTATGTTTTTTGAGTTGTTGAAAATTATTTTCAAAGTTATAAACAAAGTAGGCACTAAGTATTTTCTAAGGGAAATTGGTCTATGCCAATAGGTACGCAAATAATAATTTGCAACAATTTTACAATGCCATCGAATGACTTTGGGTTGAGACAAAGATACTATTTGATAACTCAATTCAGTGCTCAATCATATTAAGCATTTATCCAATTAAATATGTTTGATAACGCAATTTGAATATCATTGAAAATAGTACGCACTACTTAAAATGGGATAAAATTTTAAATGACAGAGACATCACCTATCACTGGATGCTAAACGTTTTTCTGAAAATTCAAATATATATATGTATAAGGACAATACATACCTCTTACCCTATTAGTAGAGATTTATTTCTCCAATTGAGGTGGCTCAGTAAAAGAACAACATGTGTTTTAAAATTAAAAATGGACTAGATCCATCAAAAAGAGCATAACGTACCCATCTGAAAAAACATAAGGTTCCCCCTTTCTCTCTCTTAGGCTATAACAAGGGGAGTTTATCCCACATCAGATCCGGATGGGAGAGTGATTGAATATATATGGGCTGGGCGTTAGCCACTACCTAATAGCTTAGGCTTTTGGGTCAGATCGTGACGGACTCACCTGTTACAGTTGGTATCAGAGTCAGACCCAGTCCTTAATTTGGTGCCATGCCAAGCACCCGGCCTGGATGTGTCTAAATGTACCACCCACAGTAGGCAGTGTGGCCCGACCGCAACGAAGTCATTGCGAGTTCGGGTGGGGGATAATGTAACAAGGGGAGTTTGTCCCACATCAGAGTGATTGGGTATATTTTGGTTAGGCGTTAGCCCCACCTAATAGATTAGGCTTTTGGGTTGGATTGTGAAGCACCCACCCATTACATAGGCCCACCACCAAATCCTCTTTTTTATCGCCTTTGTTGCCCCTCCACCATTGTCGCCCCTATCAAGAAAGCAACCTCCAACAATACCGTCGAAGCTATCGTCATTCTCATCTAAGAAGACAATGTTATGTTCTTCTACCTCTTCTCCTATGTAATTGCTATATATTATATGTAAGGACAACTCATGTTTCTCACATGGGATTATTCAACAATTCAAACACATATAAGATTTGAAAGTCAAAAATTGTTCCCAAAATGATGAGATAATTGAAACTAAAATTCTCCCTAAGCTGCAGAAGTTGCATCTTTTGATTTTCTCCAGAAGTATATATATGTATGTATATATCTATATATACATTAGTGTTCTACTGTTCCCTGATTAGCAGAGAGCAGTATACACACTTTTAATCTGAGCCTTACGATCTAATCCAATGACAATTAGTTAACAAGCCTTTTTTTCTCCTATTTGAAGAAACTTAGTCATTCTTTCCATTATCATTAAACATTATTAAGGTAAATTACAAAATTAGACACTTTATCAAAGGAAACAAAAATGAAAGAATAATTGTATTGGAATGAGCAACAGTGATGGAATGAGCAACAATGGTGGAGGCCAACTACCGGAGTCTGAGAAGTAAAATCATGACTTTACTGCGACGGGGTGGCTACGGCCTGAACTTTATTTTGGTAGTTGAGTCAATGTCTATGTTTTAGAGTCACCACTTAACATTAAGTTTTGGTGTCTTAGGTCACCGGATTATGATGAAATATGGAGTGTTTGGACACTCGGTTGGATTTGAATATAAACCCTATTATTTGAATCTCAGCTGATTTTCGTGAACCAAAAATGGATTCGGGGGTTTGCTTACGTTTGGGAAAGGTGTTACCATGTACGGTTACTAACTTCATCTATTATGTTGCTCTTCTTCCTAATGATTGATGTATTGTGGGGTAAACTTACGAGTTTAATTTAAATGTATAAGGATGATTCGAGTGGGCAAATCATTTATAGTATTATAATAGTGCATGTTGTTACCTATGAGGAAAAATATTTAATGAGACAATCAGAGGAGTTCATTGTTCCAGCTAAAGAGATAAGTGTGCAAACTTATAAGTCCTTAAGTGGATTAAAGTAGGTACTGAGAAAATGACATACTGTGATACATTAGTCATTGTATGCCTTAAAATATTGGTGATATATTAACTAGTGTATTTGATATTACAGATTTAACATCAGATAACATAGTATATTCTCAATAGAGTAAGATTGAAATAATACTAGTTATGATAATAAAAGCCTAGCTAACTTTTGTAGATGTAAATCTCAAATATAAATACTAGTCAAAGTATATCACTGATTGAGATTGTAAGGCAAACTTAATAAATGTAACTATTTGCGCACTTTTAATCCAAGATAGGATCACTAAAAAGCAACAAATAGGGTAGTTAAGATACACCCTAAGTTACATATTGTGTTAATCAATGTATCTAGCTATACTATAGGTATAACAATGATACAATCTGGATGTCGTATATTAAAGACTTAAAATCTAATAGTGGATATGTCTTAAAAGTGTAGTTGTATGTTCTTTTATACAATCAAAGCTAGAAGCTTTGAATAAATCAAATAGAAAAGTCAATAGACTTAACGTAGACGACATTTCAAAGTAAGTTTACACCTGTGCCACTAAAGAAAAAGATATTGCTATAAACAATTTTAGGGTACAAAGTATACATTTGCTCTTAACTGAGGAAATCTTTGCAAAGTTTAATATTTCTATATACAACTATGTGGCCACATATAAAATTAGGGGTTGTACTAAAGAGCAATTGTACAGATCATCAAGGGGAATGGGGTTAAAGCCGAAAGCTAACTAGTCACCTTAATGGAAACCCAGCCTAGTTTACTAGAGATCCCAAGATCTAGGTACAAAGGGATAACAAAAATTTTGAGTGACTCACCAGAAGCACTGGGAAGATATAAATCTTCAGCCCATTTCTATGATGAGACAGTGCTACCTGTAGCGAGAATTAGGATAAGCTACGCTTTTAATAACTTTAATACCTTGAAAATTCAAGTGGGGTATGGTAGCATACTCTTAATAAGAATCACCCATATGAGTGTGAAATTGGGCCACTTCTATGAGAATTACAAAGGCTAAGTTTTCTGGAGCACTCATTGAATACCAGGAGTTGTTCAAGGCTAAAATGAACATAACAATGAGAACCAACTCTGTAAGGAATGGAACTGTATGTTTGTTATTGTATTGGTTTACATCAACGGCTGAATAATTCAAGACATTACGTTCACTGGTTAGCTAGTAAATTCGATAATGATACACTAGGGAAGGTTCAAAGCAAAAAGCTACCTATCCCGATGTAGTAACTTTCCGACTATAATCTATCTAGTGTCTCCATAATTATCTTTTGCATTTAAGCAGCCAATTTCCATTCATGTGGAGGATTGTTAGAATTTTTGAATGAAAATTGTTTCATCAGTCATCAACAAATGCCTTTAATTGAACAGGTGTGATCACTGGTTGGTTGTGGAATGAAAAAATGCAACTCAAAACTAACATACATAACCTATTCAATGTGAACCATTGCAACCTATTGCATTAGTTGTGTCTGGTGATGAATAGACACATATAAATGGTTATGTTCAGTGATGAAGAGACACATATAAATGGTTATGTCCAGTGATGAAGAGACACACCATATCCGAAAAGGCACTTCTATTTCTATAAATACCCCATTGGGCTACAATAATTCAATCATTTAATTCATTTTCTTCTTTCTCCCTCTCTAGACTTGAACCCAACCCAAGTGGGTTCAAACCAGAAGTCGAGTGATCCGAGCCACTTAGATCCTAATCTAATTTCATCGAGCCATATTAAGATTGGTCCGAACCATTTGGTTCGGATTGCATCCAATTTAGCATTTATATAGTATAAATGCATTTTTAAGCTAGATAGAGTATTACATAGAGGAGGTTCGCTATATCCACGAGTTTGTAATGCTGCTACTTGTGGATGTAGACCGTTGTATCTTGGGAGAAAATACCACGGAGTCTGTCAGCAATATGTGTGGCGTAAATTGTCTTAAGGACATAGTAATCAATACTAGCCTCGGTCAAAGTTTTTTATTTATTATTATTATTTTATTACTTTAATTTGCAAGTTTAATTAAATATCGAGTTGCATATTTAATTAATTAATTTTTAGGCATATTAGTACAATGTTAGTTATATCTTAAATATCATTTGAAACATATATTTTACAACAATATTTTCATGTGAATCGCATGTGACCAAAGAAAATTTAATTTGAGAAAAGGACATAACATTGACAGGGGTGTCCTTGCTTAAAAGAGTGGCATGCGACTAAATTAAATATTGTAGCAAACTTCAAGATGCATTGTGTCGTTGTAAATTACCCTAGATATTGAAAACATTACAAAACCAACTATAATTTGAAAAAGATGGTCTAAATATAGTATGAATAAATTAACATCATTGCCCGAATAAAATTAATTATTGAAGTGAACCGTGATGAAATAAAAAACAAATATAGCACTAAAGTCTCTGAAATAATGTTGGGAATTATAATTTGCAAGTAGAACAATCCAGCATTCACACTTATCCACAATATATATTAGGGAAAAGTACATAAAACACTCCCTATAGTATTACTTACAGTACATATCACACTCCTCGCATTCACAAAACACTCTCAAAGTATTAATTTGGTGAAAATAAGTCCACCTAACACATTCAAAATGAAATATTGACCAAATTACCCTTGCATACACTTTTTTTTTTACATTATTTAAAAATAGATATTTTTGTGGGGACTAATATGACATGCTGTATCTATAAGCCTCAAACCAACAAATCCCTAAGTATTCACTAGAATCAGTACAACTCAAAAACATATGTATACACACACACACACATATATAGAAGCACAATTTTTATGAGAAGATACATATAGTTGGGGTCGCCGACTGGTGAGGGTGATAAGTATTAAAGCAACCATTATTTATTTATTCCTTCCGTTCCAAAATTCTTATCTATCTTTCTATTTTGGGATTTCCCAAAATATATGTCCTATTTCAGAAATGAATGTACTTCTTTTTGTATAATATACTTAAACTATCTTTTTGACATTAACTTGTATACTAATTCCGAAGTATTTTTTTTTATCTTTTAACAATGATAACTATGAAAATTCACCCACCATAAAAAGTTAAAATCCCCAAAACAACCAATAAATTTGTGATGGAGTATTTATTTTTCTTTAATTTTTAGAATGATAAAGTATAAAGTATAGCCCGAGATAGAGCTGCCAACTAATAGGATTAGATGGCTTTGTTGATTTGCTTGACATATATATGCTAATGACCATACCAGTTGTTAGGCGTTGAATATTATACATTTTAACCCCTTTACTTGCATGTTTTATTCTCTTAGTAGTAGTTTATTTGTGATTTTATATTGTTTTATTATTTTTATTTATTTCAGAGCGCTAATTGTAATATCAGATAAAACCAATGATTTTGAGCTTTAAAAGATGACATTCCGTGGGATCGAGTAATGTTGAAGATTCAAGTCTAATTAAACTTAGAAAAGAGTCCAAGAGAAGCCACAGGTTGATGAAAATGGAAAGAAGAAGAAAAGGAAGATTCATTCTTCAATAAGGAAACTTTCTCCAAATTTGGTAACTTGAACCCATTTTGATAATTTTTCTGTATCTCTCTCTCTCTTCGAGTGTTAAAACAACTAAATTAACGCAATGGTTGAAAGGAAATTTAAAGAGCTACAATTTTGTATTTCACAAGAATTTCATAAAACAGCTGTTTACCTTGTCAAAATTGGGCTAAAAGTTTGTACGAATTTTGGAATCCTTGTTTGGCAGATTTTTCATATATGTTTTCTATGTGAAAAAGGGAACTTTAAAGCTGATGTTGTCTTATTTAAAAGGAGTTCTTTACATCATTAGAGCATCATACAGAGGAGTTTGAAGCTGAGATCAGAGGAGAAGTATTCAGAAGTAAGAAGGGATCAATCCATGGCGGTGAAGATGTTTTCCTTAACCATAAAAAATTTCACTCCAGTCATGCTTGGCTAAATGCTTTGCTAAGGTTGTGATGTAGCCTTACCTGAACACCACTAGTTTGATTGTATTTATTTATTGGAGAACAATTATTATCATACATGATTATGTAATCTATAAGTTTTTTATTGACTTTTCAATAAGAATCGATTTTAAAGTTTTAATTCAATTACAAATATTTTTCTATTTGGTCTTAGATATTTGAATCTTGTGATTGAACACAACTCATTCACTTCTTGTAGTTGTGAATGAGATGATTACACAACATTTTTTCTCTAAATATAGTGTTAAAGATTTGATGGATTATACCTACAAAAGATAGATCATACTATACCCTAGAGTAAAATAGTTAGGTACATGATTTATATCAATCAAAGATAGTCTATGCTTAGTTTTAAATTATATTATCTTCTAGCTAAATTAATATGTGCTTGTAGCCATGATTAATTCCCTATGCATGTTATACGTTATACCTCCAATAAATTGATACAATAGATTGGTGGTGCCACGTCAGTGATGAAGTTATGCTCCTAATTCTCTCTCTCTATATTTTACATCTTATTTAATCATTGTTCTCATTTTATTTTTCTACTTAGTTAATTTAGAATAAATCATCACAATTTGATTATCCTACTTTCAATTTAATTTAGAATTTAAGAAATCTGTTGACAAACTTAACTTACACAAGTCCTTTGAATGCAACACCCTTGCAAGTAAGTCCTATCTGCAAAGATCCGTGCACTTGCCAGTGCTATATATAAATCTCATAACACCAACATTGGAAAACTGGAATTTTGCCCCACAGACAAATTAAAGAGAATGGCTGAATATCAGTTTTTAATAATGAGACTCAACGTGACCGAGCATATCTATCAGTGGCGTAGTAGGCGTGACGAACTCGTTGCAACAGAGATTGAGCCCTGACTCGGTGATGAAGCCACCATCATGGGAAGAGAGAAGACATTGGTGATGTCGACCTGAACCAGGACAATTTGACTAGGTTATGATGTCGATGATAGCAATTTGTACAGAATTTGGACTCCACATTGGTACTTGATATCTGTCTCTCCGCTGGCCTCCATTGGCGATTCCTTCATTAATGGAGTTTGGGGTCAGGTGGGAATGAAAAAAATAAATTAAAAAAAAAATGGAGCAAACTGAAGAGTGAGAAGAGTCACTGCTGGCTGACGGACCATTAGCGGATGGCGAAAACTCTGCCAAACCAATGGCCGACGACTGTGGGTCGCCATAGCACCTTGATGTGCGAGACTCCTAGAGCTTAGCTCTCTATTCATGAAAACAGATCCCAGCAAGGGCTGGGATCTGATGCAGTTGCACCCACATGGTCCCAACTTGCTGGGATGAGGTGTGTGTAGTATGCGGGTGAGCCCGCTTTGATTTGTATTTGACCTAAATTAAAGTGGGCCAACTCAACAAGAAGAGGATATCTACACAAAATCTTCTTAGGCATTTTTGGCAAGTAAAAGGGAAAAAACGGGCATTATAGGATTACTTTATGTCATATTTTTGTTTGAGGGAGTTTTTTCGCACAATATTAAAAGAATAAGGAGATTATTAGCTCTTTTGAAAATTGGGGGTGAAAGTGTTACACGGAGTATATATTAGGAGTTGTATTCTGCATTTCACCATATATGTAATACCTCTAATTTTAAAAGGATAGTCTCGGCATTTTAATTATTGTTTTATTGCATTTTTGTTTGATAATTTGCTTATTTGCCTAGTTGTTTTAATTGTTGTTATTTAATTGAGTTAATTGTATTATTTATTTTATTTAATTAAATTAACTATTTTAATTGTTTAGTGGTCTAATTGTATTATTTATTTTATTTTATTAAATTAATTGGTTTATTTTGTTAAATTAGTTTTATTAATTATTAAAATGTAATTGGGGTTTTATATTCTGTTTAGGTAATTAAGTTTTTTTTTGGCTGACTAGTTTTATTTTTCTTTTAGTTTTTCATCTCTTAATTTGATTAGAATTAGGGTAAAATTATTGGCCTATGTATATACTTGTATAAGTCTACCATGGGTTTTAGAACCCTAATCACGTAGCAGTAGAGGCGACGAAATACAGAGAAGTCTGAGGGAAAACAGAAAGAGGGAAACTTAGGGTTTGGCTAAGGCTAAGACTAAACCAAGGAGAGAACGAAGGCGTGTTGCTCGTGGGTTGAACCAAGGGGCAACAGAGGAGTTAAAGCAGTGAAGGATTGCCGGAACAGTTAGGAAGACGACGTCGAGATTCCAAAACTGAAATCAAAGGCAAGTTCTATTTCTTGCTCTTTTCCTTTGACCTATGTTCTATGCATGCCTCGGTAGTCTCCAGGAACTAAACAGATATTAATATTGTTATTGTATTGCATCTTAATTCAGTCTTTAAACTTTATATGATGTGTTGATAAATTTAAATTTAATTGTTGAACAACTTGTTTCATAATCTGATTTAAATTTTGTAACGATGCGTACTAAGATATATGATTTTTTTCTGGATGATTTGGGACTTAGTTGGACCTCTAGGAACTTAAACTAAAGATTTTAAATGTCATCAGAGATGAAGACGATGACAGGAAGTAGGGACAGAGCCGGCTCCAAAGGGGAAAGAGCCGGCTCCTTTTTATTTTTCAGCCCACAGCCTCTATGAGAGAGAGAGAGAGCCGGCTCCATAGAATTAGGGAGCCAGCTCCCTTGGTCACAAAGCCAGCTCCCAAGGTTAGGGAGTCGGCTCCCTTCTGTGGGAGCTTGCTCTCTCACTTTGAGAGCAAGCTCTCGTACGTAGTAACTTTCTGGAATATTTTTTTTAAAACACAGGTATGTTTTTGGTAGATTTCTGGACTGTTGTGGGTTGATATTAAGGGTTCTAAATACTGTTTCATGATGTATTAAAACTCCGTATTGCATAAATCTTATCTATATGCTAATGGATTTAACAATATGAAGATTTAAACAATCTTGCATGCTGTTAACGGATAAGGGATATAATTGCTTTAATTTTATTTTAGCAATTTAACGGATCGTAATATGATTTTTAAATCTATATTGGATGCATAATAGGATCATATACTTATTAGATTTTATTATGCTTATTCTGGACTTTAATTGATGAACCATTAAATATTGTTCTATTAATTACATGGATGTTATTCTGGACTTTAATTAATGAACCATTAAATACTGTTATATCAATTACAGGGATGTTATTCTGGATTTTGGTTAATGAACCATTAAATTATGTTTCTATCAACTATATGGATTATGTGGATTTATTTGATGTACTGTTTTAAGTGTTGCATCATTTATGGATCATATGCATTATATGCACCGGTATGGGATAGTGGCATATTAGGGATGGATTAGATCAAAACGCTAATTCCTACCTTTTCATACATACGGAATGGATTAACTAAAACAGTTAAATCCTGCATGGATTTATATCTTGTCAACTAAAACAGCTGAACGACATATTGGATGCTTGTTTTATATTCTGTATTAGGAAGGATTTATATATATATTTATGGTACCGCGATATGAGCTTGAGTCTCAGAGTCGATGGTTAGGGCGCGTATATGTAGTAGGATGCGTAGCTGGCTATGATAGACTGAGGTATACCCTGTTAGGTCTAGGTACACATGCCCACCTCTGGTGCGTTTTTGCATGTTGCCTTCTATTCAGGTTGAGACCCCCTTTATAGCCCAGTGAGAGTCTCTTAGTGTGGATATATATGTATGGACTAGATAGTTATGGTTGAGGTATCTAGGATGTATCTGTGTATTGGGTCTCTGTTTAGATTGTAGTTAGAATAGAACTTATTCGTGGGCCTGACCCACTATTATTTTTTAGGTATCGGACGGTTCTAGTCTTAGAGCTTGTTCATGCTGAGTAGAGAGGGTTACTCATTCTTTCAACGACGTAGGATTTCTTGTCATGGTTTAGCTTTGGATTTCATTTCAGTTGTTTACCTTTCTTTTTGGGATTTTAATAGGGGTCCACTAAATGGATTCCCGAGTTGTTTAATTTTGGAAAGATTTGGGATTATTGGATTTTAATTATTAAAGTTTTAAGGATTATATTTTAGAATTCTTTCAGCTTTTATTATTTCATTTATTAATTCATTTTTGTATTCCGTGTTCAATTACATATTAATTATTTGCTATCTCTCGGATCTGTGCTCGGACTTGATCACCCGTGGCTCTGGAATCAAGGGGTATCACAGTTGGTATCAGAGCACTCCAGGTTCAGTGTCTCTGGGGTATTTTGTATTAAGACTTCCGCGTAGCGTATTCTCTTGGTTAGAGCTTAAGTTTAAGATTCATTATATTCCTTTACAGTCCGTTTAAATCATATTAATGTCTATCTTTCTGTGTTAACAGAATGGCTAACGCTAGAACCAGACGAAACAATCAGCAGCGAAGGGAAGAGGTACGTAGGCAGCAAGATCGCCTACAGCGTCAGTAAATAGAGGAAGAGCAGCAAATACCTGGGTTTCAAGATGATGATGGTCAGTTCTATGAAGAGCAAGAGGAAGTTCAGTAGACTTAGGGTCAGGGCAGAGATCCAGAGTATCCTCTTCATCTTAACGACCTCATTGCTCGGGCTATAGAAGCAAAGGTAACAACTGCACTTCGAAATCAGCCTCAGGTACAACCCGTACCTATACCAGCACCAATGGTTCAGACTGATCCTTGGGAAAAGGCTAGGAGTTCTTTTATAAAGGGGAGCCCACCTGAGTTTTCAGGCTCCACCGATGCGAAAGCAGCTCACCAGTGGAAGAAGGACGTTGAGCGACATCTCCTAATGGTTCAGTGCACAGAGGTTCAGAAACAGATGCTTTCTACCTTCAAGCTTGTCGGAGATGCACTATAGTGGTGGGAGTCAGTTACCACCACCAAAGAGAGGACTTCATTGACCTATGATCAGTTCAATGCTTGCTTTGATGAGAAGTACTTTCCCTATGCAGTCAGGGAAGCTATGAAGATAGAGTTCCTTAATCTAGATCAGGGGAATATGACAGTGGCAGAGTATGAGCAGCAGTTCACGCACTTATCTCTTTTTGCTCCAGAGGAGAAGAAGCATAATAGTTTCGTTAAAGGGTTTATATGGTCTATTAAGCAAACTATTACAGGTAGTCCAGCCTATACTACTTATGCTCAGGTGGTAGATGCCACTCTACAGCAGTATCAGTTAACCGTAGACTTCAAACAGGCTAGGGGTGAGAAGTAGGGTAACAGAGACTCTGCTAATCAGTCAGTTGAAAAAGGAAATGGCAATGGACATCGACAGAATGACAAGGGCAAATTCCAGGGACAACAGTCTTGGAAAAAGCACAAGGGTGGTTCAGATGTTCATATGGATGGGGCACCTATTCAGAGGCAGCAGAATGGGGGACCACAGGCTAACCGACAGAGGAGGCCATTTGGGCACTTTCCAGGGTAGTTACTACACTTGTGGAGAGTATGGTCATACTTCAAGGCAGGGTCCTAAAGCAGGATAAGGACAGGAACAGCATGTGCAGTAGGAACAAAGGGCACCAATACCTTTACCCGCTCCACAGGTTCCAAGGATTCAGAGACAGATATATTCAGCATTACCAGCACCGCCACAGCCTCAAGGATAGGCACCGCAGCAGTTGCATTATGGCACGGTGTTCAACCCCAGGCCACAGGACATTCAGGCACCCCAGGCTGTTAAGGGTATGTTTCTTATTCATGGTTCACAGGGTCATGTTTTGTTTGATACTGGTGCTATACACTCATTTGTATCTAGATCTTTTGTTGTATTATCTAGGATAACGACGTGAGTTTACAATAGACCTCAGGGTATTTGTACACCTTTGGGCAATACTGCCATTTTACATGAGAGTGATGGGCCTGTGACACTAGATATTGGTAGACTTAGATTTCTAGCCAATCTTTTGGTCCTGGACATGCACACTTATGACGTGATACTTGGAATGGATTGGTTATCGCACTACCATGCCCAAGTATAATAGGTCTATTGTGTTCACCATACCTGGTCAGGGTATATACGTCGTCGCTATGCCACGTTCTAATAGGGTTACTAGCACATATTTGTTCCATATAGAGGAGGAAACGGAGGAGGAGATTACTGTAGCATTGGATAACATACCAATTGTACAGAAATTTTTGGATGTATTTCAGGAGATTCCAGGGTAGCCACCCAGTCGCGAAATAGACTTTGTGATTGACTTAGCTCCAGGCACTATGCCTATTGCTAGGGCACCATACAGAATGGTACCAGTGGAGATGCGAGAGCTGAGGGATCAGATTCAGCAATTACTCAGCCAGGATTTTATTCGTATGAGTACTTCACCCTGGGGAGCACCAGTTCTGTTTGTGAAAAAAAAAAAAAAAAAAAAAAAGGGTGGTTCACTTTGCCTGTGTATAGATTACAGGGAGTTGAACAAGGTTACTATTCACAATAAGTACCCTTTGCCAAGGATTGATGATCTTTTTAATCAGTTGAAGGGAGCTACATACTTCTCTAAGATTGATCTGCATTTTGGATATCATCAACTTCAGGTTAGGGAACAAGATGTTCCGAGGATGGCGTTTCTCACTAGATATGGCTCTTATGAGTTTCGTGTCATGCCTTTCGGACTTACTAACGCACCAGCAGTCTTCATGGACTTAATGAATAGAGTCTTCTGGGCTTATTTGGATCAGTTTGTCATTATTTTCATTGATGATATCTTGATCTATTCTAGGTTTGAGGACGATCATGTAAGACATCTTTGCATCGTGTTGCAGACGCTTCGTGAGGACCAGTTATATGCCAAGTTTGAGAAATGTGAATTTTGGCAGTAGAGGTGAAGTTTCTGGGTCACGTAGTGTCAGAAAGGGGAATAGCGTTAAATTCAGCCAAAGTTTCAGCAGTGGTATAGTGGGGACAACCTACTTCACCTACCGAGATTCAGAGTTTTCTCGGATTGGCAGGATATTATCGTAGGTTCATTCAGGGGTTCTCAAAGATAGCGACCACTTACTCATCTGACTAAAAAGGTTGTACGGTTCGTGTGGGATGAACACTGTCAGAAAGCTTTTGATGAGCTAAAGCGCAAGTTGACTTCTGCACCGGTTCTGTCTACTCCACACAGCGGGATTGAGTATCTTATCTACACAGATGTTTCTTTGCAAGGTCTTAGATATGTTTTGATACAGGAGGAACGACGGATTTCATATGGATCTCGGAAGCTTAAGCCTCACGAGCTTAATTATCCAACATATGATTTGGAGTTGGCAACTGTGGTCTTTGCCTTAAGCATTTGGAGGCATTATCTGGTGGGAAAGTCCTTCAGGTTATTTAGTGATCACAAGAGCCTACAATATTTGTTCACTCAGCGAGAGCTGAATATGAGACAGTGCAGATGGTTAGAGTTTGTAAAAGACTATCATTTCTCTATACAGTACCATCTAGGGAAAGCGAATGTGGTGGCAGATGCACTCATTCGCCGACCCTATGTAAGTCTTTCTATTTTATTCACTACTGAGTGGAATGCTTTGAGGACAGTTGATGAGTTGTCTGATGCTTTTATGGCTTGTATAGTAGTTACACCTTTTATCATTCACAAAGTCTTGAAGACACAACTCACAGATCAGCAGTGCATTGACAAAATTGCAGAGATAACTTATGGGAAGGTTCCATTTTACTATGTTGGGACTGATGGAGGTTTGAGGTACAAAGGGCGTTTAGTAGTACCTTCTGCTGATGATTTAAGGAAAGATGTGATGACTGAGACTCATCATTCTGAGTTCTCTATTCATCTAGGAGGAGACAAAATGTATCAGGATATGAAGCGGCAGTTTTGGTGGGCAGGTATAAAGAAAGACATTGCTGTTTTTGTCTCTCAATGTAGTACTTGTCAGATGGTCAAGATTGATCATCAGAGGTCGCCAGGAGCTCTACAACCACTACTTATACCGGAGTGGAAATGGGAGAGCATTTCTATAGATTTTGTGGAGTGATTGCCTAATTCATCCAAGGATCACAATTCCATTTAGGTCATCATGGATAGGTTGACTAAATCAGCTCATTTCTTGCCTATTCGTACTGACTTCACTTTGGAGCAGTTGGCGAGACTTTACATTACAGAGATTGTGAAGTTACATGGCATTCCGTTATCTATTATATCGGACAGCGATTCGAGCTTTATGTCAGGGTTTTGGAAGAGTTTTCAGCAGGCTTTGGATACAGAGTTACATCTTAGTACTGTTTATAATCCTCAGACTGATGGACAAACCGAGCGGGTTAATCAAATCACAGAGGATATGCTTCGTTCGTGCGTTCTTGATTTCAAGGGCCATTGGGAGGATTATTTGTGTGATACCCCTCGATTCTAGAGCCATCGGTGATCAAGTCCGAGCACAGATCCAAGGGATACCAAACAATTAATATGTAAATAAGCACGGAATACAAAAAAAAAAAAAAAAAAAAAAAAGTTTGAAATAAGAATAAAATAGTAACGTTGAAAGAATTCTAAATTAAAATCCTCAAAATAATATAATTAAAATCTAATAATCCAAAACCTCCATTACTTAAACAACTCAGGAATCCATCTATGTGATACCCCTCGATTCTAGAGCCACGGGTGATCAAGTCCGAGCACAGATCCGAAGGATATCAAAAAATTAATATTTAATCGAATACAGAATACAAAATGAATTTAAAAAAATAATAATAAGCTGAAGGAATACTAAAATTAAAAATTCTCAAATATAAATATTTAAACTCTGATAATCCAAACTTCATAAGTTTACAACTCGGGAATCCATCTCCAGTGGACCCCTAATAAAAATCCAAACCGAACGAAAATAAATAACTGAAGATACAAGCCCAAATCGAATATCTGGAAAGAAGTCCTACATCGTTGGTAGAATGAAAGATCGTCCCTGCTCAGCTCGAACAAGCTCTAAGACCTCAAACATCCAATACCTGAAAAATAATAAGTGGGTCAGGCCCACTAGCAAGTTCTATACTACTACTACCCAAGCAGAGACCCGATACGCATGTACATCCTAACCAATCCAACAATAACTAAATAGTCCGGAGATACATATATATATAATCACACTATAGGACTCTCACTGGACTATAGGCCCGTCTCAACTTGACTAGTAGGCACCATGCAAAACGCACCTGAGGTGGGCATGACTACCTAGACCTAGCAGGGTACACATCCAACCATCATAGCCAGCTATGCATCCCAATGCATATACGCTCCCTAGCTAACGACTCTGAGACTCAGGCTCATATTGTGGCACCATAAAAATATATTTAAAATCCGTTCCAAACTAAAAGTGTCACTCAATTATTTAGTGATCTGACACAAAATAAAGGTAGGACTTAACTTTTGTAGTTAATCCATCCCTTAATCCAGAGTAGGTAGGACTTAGCGTTTTTGAGCTAATCCCCCTAGTATGTCACCGTCCCATACCGGTGCATACAAACCATCCGTCCAATGTTGATAATACAAATAATGAGATAAAATCAATATCAACCAATCCATAACAAGTATAACACCATCCATCGAACTGTTAATAATACAGATGATATTATAAATATCAATATCCACACATCTATAACAAGTACAACAAGAATATATAAATTGCAAGCTTGTCATATATGAACAACACATGATTCTCTAACAGTTTAAGAACGCAGATAAAAAGTGTAATCCATTCTTTAATCCCCTATCAGCATACTAATATCAATATCAAAATTAACATGCTCGTTTAAACTACTCCATAACATCCGGTTAGTTGATTATACATAATGACTTGTAAACATCAACTAATTTCCTGTTAAGCATAACCGATATTATATTAATTGTGATGCTTAATCCTATAACACTGTCATATGATTTAAACTTAAAATTCCTAGTTCAAATGCTAATTTTAAAACAAGCAACTTGAATTATCTGCATCACAGTAATATTGATCTCTTTCCTAAGAGTTTCTGGTTGTTCCTTCTTTTAGCTTCTTATGGAAGATTATGAATTACCAGGCCTTCTGAAAATTTAACACAAGTTTAGACCCTTCTGAATACCTTTCGTAACACTCTATTTTCATCCTAGAATGTCAATAATTCAATCCCCGTAGCCCAGGTCTCACAGAAACTTAAAACTGGAAGCAAAAATCAAAGGAGCCAGCTCCGTAAAAGGTGGAGCCGCCTCCACAACAAGGTAGAGCCGACTCCCCCATGATGGAGCTGCCTCTAGACTCCCATAGAGCCGGATCTATCTAAGGTAGAGCCTGCTCTACCTTTTTATTGAGCCTGCTCTACTCTAATTAGAGCAGGCTCTTCCCCTGTGCGTCTTCTTTTCCAATTCTGGCGATGTCCGGCAACTGTATTCCTTAACCCAATTTTATTATTGATTAAAACTCAATCCTAGAGTGTTCCAAAGTTAATTAAATTCATTCTTCATTAATCAAAACTAATCGAAACAAGAATTTTTCCAAACAGATTTAAAACAAGCCAAAAACCCAAATCGGTAACACACACGATGTTGAACAATTTCTATGCAACCAAAAATTAATTTAATGGTTTACTTTCACCTGGGATTGTATTAACGATGCACAGAAACATCTTCCAGAACTATTTAAACTCATTAGACATTAATCAATCATCATTAGAATAAGAGTTATGCAAAACCGTTTCAAAACGAACAAGTTACAGATACAGAAAACATATACTATTTTAAAAACCAAATAACCGTGCAAACCAAGTTAAAACAAACTAAATTAAATTTATTTCATCCTGGAATTTAATTAGGGATGCAAAGAACACAGGCCAAAGAGGTAGAGTTAGTATTAGAACTTGCCTGTGAGATTCGGTTCCAAAAATCTCAACGTCTTCCTTCTAAACTTTTCCGGTAACCCCTTTTTGTTTTCCCCCTCTCTGTTCTCTCCCAGATTCCTCTACACGTCTCTCTATTTTCTATATGCCATGAATTGGGTTCTCAAACCCTAAATTGAAACCCTACATGTATTTATAGGCCACCTTAAATCTAAGTCCACCTAAACCCTAAACTGAAACCCGGCCCGTAAAACCTAACTAGTTTATAATGTCAATGTCGGCTACTTATGTATATACCATACATGCAACCAACCCTACAATCACGTTAAGTTTAGAAAAAAATTATATTTAATAAAACAAATACATTTAAACAATTCATCAGTTAAACTTAAATCAATTAAAACAACACTCTAATTAAGTTAATTAAAACAACCTAATAATTACTATAATTACACTAACTAAAATAGAACAATTTAAATAAGTAAATTCAATTAAACTCACAACAAAGACCCCAACAAAGAAAACAAGTAAATAATAAACCACAATTAAAGCAATAAAATTAACACATATGCACGTCAACAAGTAAAAATGCATTAGAAACAATAAAATAAATTCCAGAACTATCCTTTTAAAATTAGGGGTATTACATTCTCCCCCCCTAACAAAAGGAATTCCGTCCTCGGAATTCGCTCTTACCTTCTTCCAATAGTTCAGGAAACTGCAAGCGAATGACCTCCTCCCGTTCACAAATGAACTCAGCCTCATTGTGATGACTCCACTGAACACGCACTAAAGGGATAACCTTGTTACGAAGGATTTGATCCCGACGAGTTACAATACAACACGGTGGCGCCAAATAAGGTGCATCCGGCTGCAACGCAATCTCCCCAACATCGATATGCTGATACCGATCCTCACCTCGCAGAAAATTTCCGCAACATGGAAACATGGAACACATTATGGACGCGATCCAAATTTTTCAGAAATGCCAACCAATAAGCGACAGCTCCAACTCAACCCTTAATCATGAATGGACCGACAAACCGTGGAGACAACTTCTCTTTTTTCCCAAAGCGCGTAACACCCTTTATAGGAGATACGTTGAGAAGAACCTGATCCTCAACCTGAAACTCCAAAGCACGAGTGCGATGATCCGCATAACTCTTTCGCCGACTCTGGGCAATACGCATGCGATCCCTAATAAGAGCTATCTTCTCGAAAGTATCCCTGATAAACTCAGAACCTAAGAATCTGCTTTCCTTCAACCTCCATACAACAAACAGGCGATCGACACGGTCGGCCGTATAACGCCTCAAATGGTGCCATTCCAATAGTCTTCTAGAAACTCTTGTTATAAGTAACTCCACAAGCGGTAAGTAATCCTCTCAGTAGCCCTTGAAATCAAGAACACACGACCGAGGCATGTCCTCCATGATCTGAATCACCCGCTCAGTCTGTCCATCAGTCTGAGGATGATAAGCAGTACATGTGTTGGATAATTAAGCTCATGAGGCTTAAGCTTCCGAGATCTATAACCAAGAAACTTCAATTCCCGCTGCCAAAATTCACACTTCTCAAATTTGGCATACAGTTGGTGCTCACGAAGTGTTTGCAATACTAACCGTAGATGCCTAGCATGATCATCCTCCGACCGAGAATAGATCAAGATATCATCAATAAAGATAATAACAAACTGATCCAAATAAACCTGGAAGACTCTGTTCATTAAGTCCATGAACACTATGGGTGCGTTAATCGTCCCAAATGGCATGACACGGAGCTCATAATAACCATATCTCATGAGAAACGCGGTCTTAGGGACATCCTGCTCCCTAACTCGCAGCTGATGATAACCAGAATGCAGATCAATCTTGTAGAAATACGTGGCTCCCCTTAACTGATAAAAAAAAATCATCAATCCTAGGTAAAGGATACTTGTTACGAATTGTAACCTTGTTCAACTCCCTGTAGTCTATGCACAAGTGGAGGGAACCATCCTTCTTCTTCATAAATAAAATCGGTGCTTCCCAGGGTGAAGTACTCTTACGAATGAAACCCTGGCTGAGTAATTGCTGAATGGGATCCCTCAGCTCTCTCATCTCTACTGGGGCCATCCTGTATGGTGCCCTCACAAATGGCGTAATGCCTGGAGCTAAGTCTATCACACAGTCTATTTCGCGGCTAGGCGACAACCCTGGAATCTCCTAAAATACATCTGGGAAATCCTGTACAATCGGTATGCTAGCCAATGATACAGTAATCCCTTCTTCCGTTTCTTACTCTATTTAGAACAAATAAGTGCTAGTGTCCCCGTTTAAATGTGGCCTAACAACGACGTAAACATCCTGACTAGGTATGGTAACCATAATAGACCCATCCAAAATAAAGAACTTGAGCATGGCAGTGGTAACCGATCCATCATAAGTATTCCGTCCTAAGTGTACATGTCTAGGATAAAAGATTGGCTAGAAATCCGAATCTACCAATATCTAGTGTCACAGGCACACACTTTCATGAAAAATGGCAGTATTGCCCAACCATGTAGAAATATCCTGAGGTCTACTGCGTACGCGTGTCACCAACCAATCCATGAAAATCCCATGTTTCTAAATACTTCATAGAGCAAAACACATAAGGTAAAACGAAATGCTTCATAATCATCCCAATTCAGATTATTATTCTATCCTGGGAATTCCTCCTTCTAAACCAAACCTACCATATTGATTTACACAAGTTCTCTTACAAACTTCTTGGTAATCAACATGTCTCCACACCATGTATTTACAAGCAACTATTTGCTTGCCTGGTCCACAAACCCCAATCACTCCACTGGGATAATCATCTATTAATACAACATAATCATCCCACTATAGTTTAATAAAAACCATATATACCACAAAACATACTATCACACAGCACAATTCAAAAAAATAGCTAAAACCGCTAGTTTACTTTATTAAGAACTTTTCCAAATCATAAACTGTCAAACGAATAATTGTAAATAATCTTTAACATACAACTAGTGTATGTGTTTAAATCCATACCACACTTTTATTAAAATCTCCTCCACTATCAATAACCAAAAATCACTCTTAAAAGAGCCATCCTCCTTGTGGTTTAGTACCTTCCTGCTGGGATGGCCCTATACCTCCTCGTCTAGGACACTGCCTAGCAGTGTGATCGTACTCTCCACAAGTATAGCAAGTACCCCTAAAAGTACCGAACGGCCTCCTCTGCTGGTTAGACCATAGTTGATCCCGTTCTGCCTGTGGTACCCCATTCTGCTGTCTCTGGGCTAACTCAGGACATTGGTTGGATGTATGCCCATCTTCTCCGCAGCCAAAACAATGAACTTTAATCACATTCTGCACCACTGGTACTGCTTCAAGTGTTTGTTGCACATGTAGCTGACTCTGAAGTGCCGCTGCTACGCCTGCAGCTATAGCCTGAGCAATGATGTAAACTAACTGAGGAGAATCCTCTGGATCCCTGCCCTGATTGTAGGCCTGTTGCTGAGACTC
Organism: Cornus florida; assembly: GCF_030987335.1. Taxonomy (NCBI): domain Eukaryota; kingdom Viridiplantae; phylum Streptophyta; class Magnoliopsida; order Cornales; family Cornaceae; genus Cornus; species Cornus florida. Next base: position 28,011,683 of record NW_026775580.1, on the reverse strand, counting down.
CTGAGTATGCTGAATTTCCTCATGCTCTATCTGCAACTGACCATCTTCCTCCTGAAACCTAGGCATTTGCTGCTCTTCCCCCATTTGCCGACGTCGCAGGCATTCTTGCTGCCTACGTGCCAGTCTCCTCTGTCGACTGTTCATGTTCTGTCCTCTTCTAACATTAACCATACTGTTAACATAGAAAGATAAACATCAATACGATTGTAAACAGACCGTAAAAGAATTCAATGAATCCTAATCTTAAAGCTCAAAACAAGAGAGAACGCTACGCGGAAGACTTATTCAATAGAATCCTAGAGACACTTGAACCTGGAGTGCTTTGATACCAACTGGGATACCCCTCGATTCTAGAGCCACGGGTGATCAAGTCCGAGCACAGATCCGAAGGATATCAAACAATTAATATTTAATCGAACACAGAATACAAAATGAATTTAAAAAAATAATAATAAGCTGAAGGAATACTAAAATTAAAAATCCTCAAATATAAATATTTAAACTCTGATAATCCAAACTTCATAAGTTTACAACTCGGGAATCCATCTCCAGTGGACCCCTAATAAAAATCCAAATCGAACGAAAATAAATAACTGAAGATACAAGCCCAAATCGAATATCTGGAAAGAAGTCCTACATCGTCGGTAGAATGAAAGATCGTCTCTGCTCAGCTCGAACAAGCTCTAAGACCTCAAACATCCAATACCTGAAAAATAATAAGTGGGTCAGGCCCACTAGCAAGTTCTATACTACTACTACCCAAGCAGAGACCCAATACGTATGTACATCCTAACCAATCCAACAATAACTAAATAGTCCGTAGATACATATATATATAATCACACTACAGGACTCTCACTGGACTACAGGCCCGTCTCAACCTGACTAGTAGGCACCATGCAAAACGCACCTGAGGTAGGCATGACTACCTAGACCTAGCAGGGTACACATCCAGCCATCATAGCCAGCTATGCATCCCAATGCATATACGCTCCCTAGCCAACGACTCTGAGACTCAGGCTCATATCGTCGCACCATAAAAATATATTTAAAATCCGTTCCAAACTAAAAGTGTCACTCAACTGTTTAGTGATCTGACACAAAATACAGGTAGGACTTAACTTTTGTAGTTAATCCATCCCTTAATCCAGAGTAGGTAGGACTTAGCATTTTTGAGCTAATCCCCCTAGTATGTCACCGTCCCATACCGGTGCATACAAACCATCCGTCCAATATTGATAATACAAATAATGAGATAAAATCAATATCAACCAATCCATAACAAGTATAACACCATCCATCCAACTGTTAATAATACAGATTGTTGGCCTAAGGATTTTATCTAAAGGTCAATCTTATGTTTTGATGATTACAAACCATTAATGATGTTTAAGTACTAATGTTTTAATTGAGTGATATATAGTTGATCAATATTCAATCCTCAATGTTGAGCTAGAAGATCCATTCCAAGCATTACAAATACTCAAGCTATGGATTCAAGGAAGCCTTAAAAGTTGCAAGAGATCAAAGGCATATTCAATCAAAGAAAAACTCGAACTTCAAAGATCATTCAAGCATTTCAAAGAAAGAAAACAAGTCTTCATCAAGCCTAAACGATCATGGTCAAGAATGAAGAAAAGGGGTAGATAAGATGGTGAGAGCTTAAGATTTAATGTCAAAGTATTTTTGAATTCATTTGAAGCTCATCTCTATAGGACCATGCATATCATACATCATATGCTCCTACATCATTAGCAATAGACTTTGAACTTCAATACACATATATTTAACATATGAAGTCTTTGCTAAGAATGAGTTAGTTCAAGCTTGCATAAGCTTTGAAAGAACTCAACTTAAGCTAGAAATGCTAGGACCATGCACATTAATCACAATACTTATTTTGGTCTCTAGAAAGAAAAGGAAAAGGCATTGAATTTTATATTTCATCTTTAAAGCCCTTATTGCCATAATTTGGTAAATGACTCTAGGACACAATGCACTTGAAATTTAACATCTTCATATGTCCCTAGACTCCTAGAAACAGGCCTTCAACTAAATTGAATCATTCATCAAAGTCCTAGGTGCTAGAAAAATGAATATCTCAAAAGAAGCTATTTTCAGCCTAGAAAATTTCAGACCAGCTTGCACTAAAACTGCTATAACTATTTGTGTAGTTGGAATTTTTACATAAGGCCAGTGGAATTGGAAATCTAACTTCGAGCCCTTGAGTTTAGACTCAAATTTCACCTAAATTGGATTAAAAATGACTGAGATATGAGCTTCACAAAATACCTGATTCTGCTCTGCGAAAATTCTGACCAGGTTGCACTTAAACAGCCATAACTTTTTCTATGGTTGGAATTTTTGAGCAAGGCCGGTGGCTTTAGATAGCTGACTTCAAGACAATGAATTTAGACTCAAATTTCACCTCATATGGAGTTTCATGGACTGAGTTATGTCTATTTGAAGTCATGCACTTTTTTCTGTCCAATTTAGCAACAGCCTTCATGAAGCAACAGCAGCCTCTATAAGAAATAGAGCCAGCTCTCTCAAAGACTAGAGAAGGCTCTACAAATTTAGAGACGGCTCAGAAAAGTAGAGAAGGCTCAATGAAAAACTAGAGAGGGCTCTACCAAAAAGTAGAGAAGGCTCTACGAAAGTAGAGAAGGCTCTAAAAATCTAGAGAAGGCTCCACTTTTCCATTGAGCCGTCTCCTTTTCAGAAAAAGAGCCTGCTCCACTTTTCTAATGGAGCCGCCTCCATTTGAAATTGAGCCGCCTCCACTTTTGCAAAGATCCGGCTCCTTTGAGGGTTTTGAATTACAACGGCATTTTTTCTGCATTTAATTCCTCTAACCACTTCTAACAGCTATATTGAGCTACGAATTTCTATATATATACAGAGGGCTTGTCTACAAAAATACACCATTTTTTAAGAGACATTAAATTACATTGCAATCAGAGCTTTTGTTCTTAATCTTCTCTTCATCTCTCTCATTTCACTCTTATTCTATCTTGAGAGATTCCAGAAAAGATTAACAAGGCTTTTGCTCTTATTTTAATCTTCAAAGAGTTTTTGCTCTATTATACTACTTGAGAGAGCATTCAAGAACATTCATTCAAGTGCATCAAAGAGAGCTTTTGGCTCTATCTTTATACAGAGCTTTTGTTCTGGTTTTACTCACTCATAGAGCCTCTGTTTAGACATCAATCTTCATCTCATATAGAAGCTTCCATAGCTGAACCAGAGTGAACTTCAGAGAGCATTTAGTAAGCCTTTGCTGAACTTTTGTTCTAGTATTTCATCAAAGCTTTTGTTCTGCATTTTCCTTATCATCTCTCATACATTTCATACTTAGAGTTTGAGCTTCACTTGATTTCATATATACTCTATTGTGAGGTTTGATTTGTATCAGTTCTTGAGAGGATTTCTTGTACTACAAATTCTATCTACAAATCTGCTGTAAGCCTAAAAGGAAGAGTTTCTCGTAGCAAAGAAATTATAAGGGCTGGTGTGGCCTATGTAAAACTAAGAGAGGTGGTCTCTTAGCAAGGATACTGTAAAGGGTTGGTGTGACCCAAAAGGAAGCCTAGGAGAAGGGTGTTCTCTTAGCAAGAAAGAGAAGCAAGGTCTTGCTTCAATTGAAGGTTTGCTCTCCACCATTAAGGAGAAGCTCTAAGGAATTTGGGAAGTCTCAAGAGGGATCTTGAGCCGAGGAGTAGGAGTTTCCGAACCTCGCAAAAATCGCTGTGTTGTTGTTTGCAATCTCTCTTCCCTTATCTCATTTATAATTGTGCTAAATTGATTACTTTCATATCTTGTTTATTGCATAATTGGTTATACTGTTGATTAGAAATTGTATTTCAATAATTTACGAAAATTGGCCATTGACTCTATTCACCCCCCCTCTAGAGTCAATTCTTGAGTAACACAGATGATATTATAAATATCAATATCCACACATCTATAACAAGTACAACAAGAATATATAAATTGCAAGCTTGTCATATATGAACAACACATGATTCTCTAAAAGTTTAAGAACGCAGATAAAAAGTGTAATCCATTCTTTAATCCCCTATCAGCATACTAATATCAATATCAAAATTAACATGCTCGTTTAAACTACTCCATAACATCCGGTTAGTTGATTATACATAATGACTTGTAAACATCAACTAATTTCCTGTTAAGCATAACCGACATTATATTAATTGTGATACTTAATCCTATAACACTGTTATATGATTTAAACTTAAAATCCCTAGTTCAAATGCTAATTTTAAAACAAGCAACTTGAATTATCCGCATCACAGTAATATTGATCTCTTTCCTAAGAGTTTCTAGTTGTTCCTTCTTTTAGCTTCTTATGGAAGATTATGAATTACCAGGCCTTCTGAAAATTTAACACAAGTTTAGACCCTTCTGAATACCTTTCGTAACACTCTATTTTCATCTTAGAATGTCAAGAATTCAATTCCCATAGCCCAGGTCTCACAGAAACTTAAAACTGGAAGCAAAAATCAAAGGAGCCGGCTCCTTAAAAGGTGGAGCCGCCTCCACAACAAGGTAGAGCTGGCTCCCCCATGATGAAGCCGCCTCTAGACTCCCATAGAGCTGGCTCTACCTAAGGTAGAGCCTGCTCTACCCTTTTATTGAGCCTGCTCTACTCTAATTAGAGCAGGCTCTTCCCCTGTGCGTCTTCGTTTCCAATTCTGGCGATGTCCGGCAACTGTATTCCTCAACCTAAGTTTATTATTGATTAAAACTCAATCCTAGAGTGTTCCAAAGTTAATTAAATTCATTGTTCATTAATCAAAACTAATCGGAACAAGAATTTTTCCAAACAGATTTAAAACAAGCCAAAAACCCAGATCGGTAACACACACGATGTTGAACAATTTCTATGCAACCAAAAATTAATTTAACGATTTACTTTCACTTGGGATTGTATTAACGATGCACAGAAACATCTTCCAGAACTATTTAAACTCATTAGACATTAATCAATCATCATTAGAATAAGAGTTATGCAAAACCGTTTAAAAACGAACAAGTTACAGATACATAAAACACATACTATTTTAAAAACCAAATAACCGTGCAAACCAAGTTAAAACGAACTAAATTAAATTTATTTCATCCTGGAATTTAATTAGGGATGCAAAGAACACAGGCCAAAGATGTAGAGTTAGTATTAGAACTTGCTTGTGAGATTCGGTTCCAAAAATCTCAACGTCTTCCTTCTAAACTTTTCCGGTAACCCCTTTTTGTTTTCCCCCTCTCTGTTCTCTCCCAGATTCCTCTACACGTCTCTCTATTTTCTGTATGCCGTGAATTGGGTTCTCAAACCCTAAACTGAAACCCTACATGTATTTATAGGCCACCTTAAATCTAAGTCCACCTAAACCCTAAACTGAAACCCGGCCCGTAAAACCCAACTAGTTTATAATATCAATGTCGGCTACTCATGTATATACCATACATGCAACTAACCCTACAGTCACGTTAAGTTTAGAAAACAATTATATTTAATAAAACAAATACATTTAAACAATTCATTAGTTAAACTTAAATCAATTAAAACAACACTCTAATTAAGTTAATTAAAACAACCTAATAATTACTATAATTACACTAACTAAAATAGAACAATTTAAATAAGTAAATTCAATTAAACTCACAACAAAAACTCCAACAAAGAAAACAAGTAAATAATAAACCATAATTAAAGCAATAAAATTAACACATATGCACGTCAACAAGTAAAAATGCATTAGAAACAATAAAATAAATTCCAGAACTATCCTTTTAAAATTAGGGGTATTACAATCTAGTGGACCCCTGTCAAAATCCCAAACTGAAAAGGAAACAACTGAAACAAAATCCAAAGCTAAACATAGAAAGCAGTCCTATATAGTCGAAGGAATGAGTAACTGTATCTGCTCGGCATGATCAAGCTCTAACCCTGGAACTGACGAACACCTGAAAAAAATAAGAGAGTGGGTTAGGCTCACATGCAAGTTCTATCCTACTATAATCCATACAGAAACTCGATACGCAGATACATCCTAGATAACCCAACAATAACTAAAATAATCCATATATATATAAATACGCACTATAGGACGTTCACTAGCCCAATAAGTCTGTCTCAGCCTGAGTAGAGATACCATGCAAATCACACACATAACGTGGTCATGAGTACCTAGACCTACTAGGGAACAACAACTATGTCCAGTTATCCATCCTAGGAGATATACGCACCCTAACCATGATCCTGAGACTCAAGCTCATATCATGGCACCATAATCATAAATATATAAAGTCCGTATAAGCCTAATGCAAAATATCATCCATCTGTTATAATGGCCTGACATATGTATAACAATCCATCCAGAAACTAAAGTATGTCATTCAATTGTTTATTAACATGACACAAATATGAGTAGGACTTAACCTTTATGGTTAATCCATACCTTAATCCAAAATAGGTAGAACTTAGTGTTTAAACTAATCCATCCTTAGTATGCCACCATCTCATACCGGTGCATACAATCCTCCAAACAACATAACTGATAAAACAGTAACAGGTATTCATCAACCATTCTTCAAGATATGCATAAATAAAGTTTAAGACATATATGATGATATTAGGCATTTATTATCAGACCTCAAAATCATATTCCAATCCTTTAAATTGTAAAAATAAATCTAAGCATTTAAATCCTCCAAACCGTCCATAAATTGATACAGTTTACAGCAAATTAAATATCAATTTAATCAAAACCAAGCATAGTTAATTTTAGATAATCGACTATATTCATAACTTTGTTAAAATATGACTATACAGTATCAAATCATATACAAAAGAATCTCTAAGTTCCAGTAAATAAATTAACGAACAAAACAGTGTGCACCATGTAGGTTTTTCCTTAAACTCATATTGCTCCATTCTTTAACCCATTTATGAATTAATGTTTCCCCATATTTTTTACACGTCCATAGCAATTACTTACATCATTTAATGCAATTTAAACGGATTAAAAATACCCTGTACAGCCCAAACAAAACTTTAAAACCGTTAATACACGTTTTTAGGCGAAAGCAGGCTCTCACAAGTTGAGAGCCTACTCCAAAACAATGGGAGCCTACTCTAAGCAGTTGGGAGCTGGCTCCACACTCCCAGGAGCCGGCTCTATCATTGAGGGAGCTAGCTCCCTCATTTAGGGAGCCGTCTCTCTCTCCCTATGAGCCGTTATACATGTTCTAATCGTCTTCTTCGCCTCCGGCGCTATCTAAACCCTCTGTACTGCTTATATATATGTTATTAGGGTTCAATCTCAGTCCCAAATTAATCATAAAACATTGTTGAACATAAGCTTTTAAAACAATGGTAACAGGATTCAGTTAAAAACTTTAAGAAAACTTAAACCAGTTTAATTCAATGATATTTAATATAGTTTAATTATGCATAAAAGATATGTTTTAGCATTAATTTAATCCTTGGAGTCTACCTAGGTATGCACAGAACACAGGATTAAGGGAAGGAGTTAGAATAGGAACTTGCCTTTGAGATTTTTGAATTAAAAACCTTGTCGCTATCTTCCTAAGTTTTTCGACGACGTCCGTTCACTGTTAACCTCCTATTGCTCAACCTTCCCTCCTCCTAGGTCCGTCCTTTAAATTCCCAGCCGAAACCCCGATTGTAAACTCTCTGTTTTTCTCCCAATTCCCTCTCTGTTTCTCTCTATAACTCTGATCGTGAATAGGTCCTACAACCCCTTTACAGACATATCACATTATATATATAGGCTAATATAAAACCCTAGTCCACTTGAAATTAGAGACGAAAAACCCTAATTAAATCCTAGTCGGCCACAACGTGAATCATAAAAGAATAACAAAACATAATTTAAACAATAATAAAACCCTAGTTTAACCCAATTAACTCATTTAAATAATTAAAACCATTACCTCAATTAAAGAAAATAATAATACAATTAATTCAATTAAAGAAAAATAAAAATACAATTAAATAAACAAGTTAAATAAATAACTCACTTAAATAAACCAATTAAGCAATTAATTCAAATAAATAGGCAAATAAATAAATAAAAATGCAATAAAATAATTATTAAAATGTCAAGACTATCCTTTTAAAATTAAGGGTAGTACAATTTGCCACTAGTCAAATTTGTGTATAACAATAGTTTCCAGAAGACTATTGGTATGGCACCGTTTGAGGCGTTGTATGGCTGACCATGTCGATCTCTTGTTTATTGGATGGAGGTTAGCGAGAGCAGATTCTTAGGTCCTGAGTTTATTAAGGATACTTCTGAAAAGATTATTCTTATTAGGGATCGCATGCACACTGCTTAGGTCCTGAGTTTATTAAGGATACTTCTGAAAAGATTATTCTTATTAGGGATCGCATGCACACTGCTCAGAGTAGGCAGAAGAGTTATGCCAATCGTCGTACTCGTGCATTGGAGTTTCAGGTTGGAGATCAGGTTCTACTCAAAGTGTCTCCTATGAAGGGTGTAATGCGCTTTGGGAAGAAAGGGAAGTTATCACCGCGGTTTGTCAATCTATTCATGATTATGGATCGAGTTGGAGCTGTAGTTTATTGATTGGCACTTCCGGATCATTTGGATCGCGTCCACAATGTGTTTCATATTTCCATGTTGCGAAAAATTTTACGCGATGAGGATCGGTATAAGCATATCAATGTTGGAGAGATTGAGTTGCAACCGGATGCAACATATTTGGAGCCACCGTGTCAAATTGTCGATCGTCAGGATCAAATTCTTCATAATAAGGTTATCCCTTTAATGCATGTTCAGTGGAGCCACCACAATGAGGTTGAGTCTACTTAGGAACGAGAGGATGTCATTCGCTTGCAGTATTCTGAAATATTGGAAGAAGGTAAGAGCGAATTCCGAGGATAGAATTCCTTTGTTAGGAGGGAAGAATGTAATACCTCTAATTTTAAAAGGATAGTCTCGGCATTTTAATTATTATTTTATTACATTTTTGTTTGATTATTTTCTTATTTGCCTAGTTGTTTTAATTGTTGTTATTTAATTGAGTTAATTGTATTATTTATTTTATTTAATTGTTTTAATTGTTTAGTGGTTTAATTGTATTATTTATTTTATTTAATTGAATTAATTGGTTTATTTGGTTAAATTAGTTTTATTAATTTTTAAAATATAATTGGGGTTTTCTATTTTGTTTAGGTAATTAAGTTTTTTTTTTTTTGGCTAACTAGTTTTATTTTTCTTTTAGTCTTTCGTCTCTTAATATGATTAGAATTAGCGTAAAATTATTGGCCTATATATATTCTTGTATAAGTCTGCCAAGGGTTTTAGAACCCTAATCACGTAGCAATAGAGGCGACGAAATACAGAGAGGTCTGAAGGAAAACAGAGAGAGGGAAACTTAGGGTTTGGCTAAGGCTAAGACTAAACCAAGGAGAGAATGAAGGCATGTTGCTCGTGGGTTGAACCAAGGGGCAACAGAGGAGTTAGAGCAATAAAGGATTGCCGGAACAGTTAGGAAGATGACGCCAAGATTTCAAAACTGAAATCAAAGGCAAGTTCTATTTCTTACTCTTTTCCTTTGACCTACGTTTAGTGCATGCCTAGGTAGTCTCCAAGAACTAAATAGATATTAATATTGTTATTGTATTGCATGTTAATTCAGTCTTTAAACTTTATATGATGTGTTGATAAAGTTAAATTTAATTGTTGAACAACTTGTTTCATAATCTGATTTAAATTTTGTAACGATGCGTACTAAGATATATGATTTTTTTTTCTAGATGATTTGGGACTTAGTCAGACCTCTGGGAACTTAAACTAAAGATTTTAAAGGGTTTTTAATGTCATCGGAGACGAAGACGATGACAGAAACAGGGACAGAGCCGACTCCAAAGGGGAAAGAGCCGGCTCCTTTTTATTTTTCAGCCCACGACCTCTATGAGAGAGAGAGCCAGCTCCATATAATTAGGGAGCTAGCTCCCTTGGTCATAGAGTCGGTTCCCAAGGTTAGAGAGTCGGCTCCCTTGTGTGGGAGCTTGCTCTCTCACTTTGAGAGCAAGCTCTCATACATAATAACTTTCTGGATTTTTTTTTTTTAAAGCATAGGTTTATGTTTGGTAGATTTCTGGACTGTTGTGGGTTTAAGGGTTCTAAATACTATTTCATGATGTATTTAAACTCCGTATTGCATAAATCTTATCTATACACTAATGGATTTAACAGTAGGAAGGTTTAAACAATCTTGCATGCTGTTAACAGATAAGGGATATAATTGCTTTAATTTTATTTTAGTAATTCAACGGACTGTATATATGATTTTTAAATCTGTATTGGATGTATAATAGGGTCATATACTTATTAGATTTTATTATGTTTATTCTGGACTTTAATTGATGAACCATTAAATATTGTTCTATCAATTATATGGATGTTATTCTGAACTTTAATTGATGAACCATTAAATACTGGTCTATCAATTACGGGGATATTATTCTGGATTTTGGTTGATAAACCATTAAGTTCTGTTTCCATCAACTATATGGATTATGTGGATTTATTTGATGTACTGTTTTAAGTGTTGTAACATTTATGGATCATATGTATTATATGCACCGGTATGGAACAGTGGCATATTAGGGATGGATTAGTCTAGTGAGAGTCCCTTAGTGTGGATATATATATATGGACTAGATAGCTATTGTTGAGGTATCTAGGATGTATCTGCGTATCAGGTCTCTGTTTTGATTGTAGTTAGAATAGAACTTATTCGTGGGCCTGACCCACTATTATTTTTCAAGTATAAGACGGTTCCAGTCTTAGAGTTTGTTTGTGCTGAGCAGAGACGGTCACTCATTCTTTTAACGACGTAGGATTTCTTGTCATGGTTTAGCTTTGGATTTTATTTCAGTTGTTTACCTTTCTTTTTGGGATTTTAATAGGGGTCCACTAGATGGATTCCCAAGTTGTTTAATTTTGGAAAGATTTGGGATTATTAGATTTTAATTATTTAAGTTTTGATGATTATATTTTAGAATTTTTTCAGCTTTTATTATTTCATTTATTAATTCATTTTTGTATTCCGTGTTCAAATACATATTAATTGTTTGGTATCTTTCGGATCTGTGCTCGGACTTGATCACCCGTGACTCTAGAATCGAGGGGTATCACAATATATAACTACTTGTTGCTTAATATACGAATTTGAAGCATAAACTGAGAAAATTTTCATATCATTACTATTAAACATAAATTTCAAGTGAGGAAAAAAAAGTGCACATAGCCGATTTAGCAAATGCAAATGCAAATTCAAAACTAGTAGTATCAGAGATTAGGTTTATTGTTTGTCCTACCCAATCTAATATTATCATGTCAATTTTAGCTGAATTTTAGACTCAAAACACCTTAGAGCATCTCCAACTATTGTGTTATTTTTTTTTGTGTAAATCTGATGTGTCATGATAGATTTACATAAAAATTTTGAATTATTTAATTTTAGCTCCAACGGTTGTTTTATACATTTTCTGTAAAAATATATCTCCCAATAACAATCAACCATGTGTCATGCTAGGACCCATATACACATGCCAGGACCCACATAACTTTTACAAACTTACTTAATATATGATTAATTCTTTAATGGAATGAGAAAGAGGGATGAAAAATGAAATATGTTAATTTAGCCGTGTAAAAAGGTTATGTATTTTACACAACCCTTTTACACATTGGTGATGTGGCAATGTAGGTTAACAGACTGCTGGAGATGGAAAAAATTTGCACATCATAGGTGGCAGTGTATATTTTACACAAAAAAAATATTTTAACATACCACTGGAGATGCTCTTATACTATAGTAATTTTTAAACTTTAGGTGTTCTAGTATGAATAATGTTAGTTTCCTTCTGTAATGATGACATGTTTATTTAAATGTGAGAAATGAAGATAAACATGATTAGAAATTTATGTCTTTCTTAATGAAGTGAATATAAATAAGATAAGTGTTAGTGGTTTGTCCACATTGGATTCAAAGACTGATTGGGTATATATGAATTGAGTATGTTAGCCCCTAGATTAAATTTTTGTGTAATGACCCGGTCATTTTCCTTTCTTTCTTTTTTTTGGTAATTTCTTTTTTTGTCCTTTTCCCTATTATGTCTTTTCCTCGTTTATTGTTTTTCTTTGCATAACTTCACTTTAAGTGTTCGGATTTAATTCCGGCTTTGCATGCATCCATAATATTTGATTTCCAAGGTATTTGTATTTTTACTTTTGTAGGAAATCATGCTAGTTGCTTACTTTTTTTATAAAGGGTATGGATGCATACTTTCTTGGCAATATTCTTAATTTTTGGGGTTTTAGTGTAATTATGTAAAATAATTATTTTTCATCTTAGGGACCATTTTTAATTTAATTTGGAAGATATTTTGGAAAATGACCTTTTTGCAAAGTATGACAAGTGTCACACTCTCATGGTGCCACTTGTTGACATTGGGGTGGAGTGACTTGGAAGCTTAATCTCTTGACATTTGGAGGGTGGAGATTCATCCACTTGTTGGCTTAGGATAGGTGCACTTGTTGGCTTGGATAGTTGACAAGTGTAGGCTTAGGATTAAGCCTAGGAAGGAGCAACGGATTGGTGACAAATGTAGGCACCAAATTGAGTCTTGCATTGTGTGTGAATAAGAGGTAATGTAAGAACACCTAATGAGTGGAGGTATACTAGATCCTCCACCCACCACATTTCATTTATCTCAACTTCATTCCTAGGGATGGCAATGGGGCGGGGATTCCATTCCCCATCCCCATCCCCGATGCATTTTTCATTCCCTATCCCCGCTTAAAATTTTGCCAGAATCCCCATACCAGCCCCCACCCTCGACACCTTATCCCCGTCCCCACCCTGCCCCACCCCCGGTCTCGGCCTCATAATTTTTTTATTAAAAAAAACACATTTTTTCTTATTTACATATATATAATAAATCTAATTTTGTAATAAATTATTATATGTAAGGGTATATTAGTAACTTCACACTTAATCGGGGTGGGTTTACCCCATCCCGACCCCAGCCCTGGCCCCGGCAGGGATTCATAATTTGCCCCCATCCCCATCCCCGTTTAGCTAAAAAGGTCCCCATCCCCGCTACAAACGAGGCGGAGCCCCGGCGGGGATGGGGAATTTGCCATCCCTATTCATTCCCTTTTGCTCTCATCCGAACCTAGCCTCTAGTGAAGGAAAAGCTTGGATTAAAGCTTTTGACTTCATTTTAGCCTCTTTCCACTCACCTTAGACCTTAAACCTTAGGAAGTAAAAGTTTCCTCTCATTCTCCTCTATAAAACCCTAGAATTGTTTTCCATTTTAAAGCTTGGTTGCTTGGATTATAGAGATTCAATTCTCTATTAAGTTAGGGGTGGTAGTATGTTTATACTTTGAGTGTTTTATGATCCTTTGGGGTTTAATATATATTGTGTACATACTTTTAATATTGTAATCTTGCATATTATAGGAAATCCTCACATGTGACTTAGGATTTATTAATTTAAGCATGTATGATAATTCTATATTCTTGTTGATTGTTTTTAGTATATAAAGCTTATTGTTGAAGCATGATTTAATTAATAAGTTGGTGGTATTTTTTTATATATTATATCATGATTAGGACTTGTCATTTATTATGTCATTATAAACTTGGAACCCTAAGACATGGTTTGTGTGGTTTCAAAATTACTTGTGCATGGAAGGTGGTTTACATACCCAGATTTTTGCTCTCTGTTTTATCGTTCGGAGGTCCGAACATCAGAACACTTGACTATGTAGGTTAGAACATCCGAACGTTATAACGTCAGAACGTCATAAAGTCAGAAAGCCTGACCATATAGGTCAGAATGTCCGAACGTCATAACGTCAGAACGTCATAAAGTCAGAACGCCTGACCATGTAGGTTAGAATGTCCGAACGCCTGACAGGTCATAACGCCTGTGTATATATGTTTTGAACTTAATCATGATTATGGATTCTCTTGGAACATTGTTATAATTCATATGGCTAGAGTTTGGCTCTAGTACGGAAGGTACGAGTTCACCCCATTTTGTATAGTGCACACTAGGGTGGTATGCCCAGCGAGTTAATGCCCAGAATAACCGTTTAGGTCTCAGTTTACTCCAGGATTTGATGTCCAAGTTTTCCCACTTTTTGGTTTCGCATTCAATTCCAAGTTGACAACCATGATAAGGACTTGTCATTTATTATACCATTCTAGACTTGGAACCTTAAGATATGGTTTGTGTGGTTTCAAATTACTTGTGCATAGAAGGTGGATTACATACCCAGATTTTTGCTCTCTGTTTTATCGTTCGGAGGTTAGAATGTCAGAACACTTGACCATGTAGGTTATAACGTCTGCGTCATAATGTCAGAACGCCTGACCATGTAGGTCAAAACGTCCGAACGTCCGAACGCTTGACAGGTCATAACGCCTGATTGTTGTATATAAGTTTTGAACTTAATCATGATTGTGGATTCTCTTGGGACATTGTTGTAATTCATATGGCTAGAGTTTGGCTCTAGTGCGGGAAGTACAAGTTCTCCCCATTTTGTATAGTGCGGACTAGGGTGGTATTCCCAGCAGGTTAATGCCCGGAATAACCGTTTAGGTCTTGGTTTACTCCGAGATTTGATGTCCAAGTTTTTCCACTTTTTTGTTTCGCATTCAATTCCAAGTTACAACCAATGCTTAATTGTGACTTGTAATTTTGGTTATTGGCGATTTGATGTTGTTTAGTATATCCATATTGATGTTGTGTTCTTAAAGAATCATTTAAGTTAGCTTAAGATGATCCCTTAGAACACCTTGAACATAGACGTTAAGTGGAATGATCCCTTGTATTCATCTATATTGATCTTGTAATGATATTGAAACTTCAGGGTATACACATATGCTTCTTCCTACGAGTAACTTGATTACTTACCTAGTTGTTTGGGTTATTTTACAGGTAAAGAGACAATGTTCTCGAATGATCATCATCCTTAGAGGCTTATGAGCACTTTGGAATATTTTTGTGTATTGACATGCAAATGTTTAGCATGCTTACTTTTGATGTTATATTTTTGCATACCATGGATGTATGGTATTTTAGAAGCTAAAATGGCTTCCTTGATGTGTACTGTATATCTAAGAATACCTGAAGATGCCTATTTTGTATGTATAACATGAGGCCAAGAGCCATAAATTTTAAAGTTCACATAAGTATGTTTTTTTTTAACTTGTTTTGGGTTATTTAGAATCCATGTATAGCTTAAAGGTTAGTCTTAAATTTGTTTCTGTTTTATTATTCGGCTGTCTTCTTGTTTTTGTTTTGTCGTTTGAAGGTCAGAACGTCAGAACGCCTGACTATGTAGGTCAGAACGTCATAACATCCAAACGCCTGACCATGTAAGTCCGAAGGCTTGACCATGTAAGTCTGAAGCGCTAGAACGTCAGAACGCTTGACCATGTAAGTCAGAATACTGAACATGTAGGTCCGAACGCCTGACCATGTAGGTCAGAACGTCCGAAGGCTTGACCATGTAAGTCCGAAGGCTTGACCACGTAAGTCCGAAGAGTCAGAACGTCCGAACGTTTAACCATGTAGGTCAGAGTGCTGAATATGTAGGTCTGAATGCCTAACCATGTAGGTCAGAATGTCTGAAGGCTTGACTATGTAAGACCGAAGACTTAACCATGTAAGTTCGAAGGCTTGAATATAAAGGTTAGAATGCCTGACCATGTAGGTCTGAACGTCATAACGTCTGAACACCTAACCATGTATGTCAGAACGTCCAAACGCCTAACCATATAGGTCAGAACGACCGACCATGTTTGAGTGCCGAACGGGTGCTCAGTGTTGAGTGTCGAATAGGTGCTCAAAACCTTCCTTTTCTTTTATTTTGTTCATCTTTTGCTTCCGCATTTTAGATCCGTTAACATGTCATCTTTTGGTCATCACTGACGCATCGGGTTTATAAAACTTGGGTCGTCATAAGTGGTATCAGAGCTCCTAGGTTTGAATACCTTAAGACGACGGGTTTTAGGTGTATATCATGTTTTTGTTGTTCTACTTTGATATATTCACATGCCTTTGATAATATGTTTCAGCGTTATATCATGTTTATGTGTTTCTTGATAACACTCACTATGCTTATATGCTTATGTGTTTAAAAGTATCTTTGTTTGACATGTATGCTTATTTGCTTAAGTACTTAGCCCTTTAAACAACTTTCGTTGATTGTTTTAGCATGACCGTATGTTGCATACCTCGTCTTGCTTCGTGTTTTGTGCATTCATAGTATGAGTTTCATTCGGTCATAATAACTTGTGTTATTGTTGACCTCTTTCCTTATGTACGTTTAGCATTATGGTTGTCACGCGTGGAAAATCTTCACGTCAGTGCATTAAGGAGTAGGTGGCTAACACCAAGTTTACGAGTGGTTCGGGGAGGCCTAGGATTCCAATTCGTGGCATGGATGCTAATCCGCCGCGAGCACCGACTTACGAGGAGCGGGTGGCTCATGGAATCAATCAGGGGATCGCTAAATCCTTACAGGAATTGATACGCAGGTGGCAGGGATACAGGTTCCAGCACCAGTACAGGCACTGATAGTTAATGAGGCAATGGAGTATTTCATGCGGTTACAGAGGGTTAAGATTGATCCATTTGCGGGGAGTTCAGATCCGCTAGTCTCAGAGGCTTGGTTGGACCTTATGGTTCACAAGTCGGACAATATGGCGGTATCCATGGACAGATTAAGGATTTCTTTGACTGCCTCTATGTTCATGGGAGATAAAGATATCTGGTGGAGGTCCGTGACCAATATCCACAATATTGAGTTGATGCCTTAGAATGAGTTCAGAGATTTATTCTTCGAGCACTTCTTTCTTAGGGCTATGAGGTAGGAGATGAGGATACAGTTCACAGATCTTTATTAGGGCACTATGAGTGTCATTGAGTACGAGACACAATTTACTTCTCTTTCTCGTTATACCGAGGATATGGTGGCGACAGATGAAGCCAGGGCAATGAAGTTTCAGGATGGACTACATCTTGACATCAGACCACGGGTCTCCATTCTTGATTTAAGGACTTACAGAGAGGTGGTTCAGAGAGCTTTGCTAGCTGAGGCAGAGAAATGGGATCAGTTACGGATCAGCGGTTCACACAAGCAGCCTTGCGGTGACACTCCATCATCTTTTGGGAGTCAGGGGAAAAAGGCCAAGGTAGGGAACAGTATACACTCACAGGGGACCCCACAACAGATTCATTCTGCACACACAGTTCCTGTATCTTCGGGATCGGCCCGGGATGTAGTTTGTCACCATTGTCATCAGCCGGGGCACATCAAGCCTCGCTGCCCACAGCTTCAACCACAGGCAGTCAGACATCCGTTTCTATGAGAACAAGATAAGGAGCTTGCTTCTATTGCAGGCAACCAGGTCATCTCAAGAAGGATTGTCCAAAGTTGTTGAATAAGTCACGTAGTGGCAGAGATTCACAGATGGTACCGGCACAGTCTGCAGTGGTTCAGTCTGGTTTCAGAGTTCCTCAGGCACCACATCCAGTGGCGCCAGTTGGCACTTATCCAGCTAGGGATTCTATACCTATTGCTTTTACACGTCAGTTAGACTATCATAGCAGTTCACAACAAGGCTCAAGGGCTCAGGGACGAGTCTATACTCTTCCACAGGCGGATGTTTCTGCAGGGACCTTTTCAATTCAAGTTATCTTTCTAGTTTTCAGTTCTTGGGCACGGGTTCTTGTTGATACATGTGCATCACATTCTTTCATTTCTGCATCATTTGCATAATCATTGGGTCTGGAGGTCACACTTCGGGACAGTTTTCTCTATGTTGACACGCCAATTGGGGGTCCAGTATCTTTGGATAATGTTTGTCAGGGTTGTGCTATTGAGAAAGCTGGGCGGACCTTAGAGTTCAATTTCGTTGTTTTCGACATAACAAGCTTTGACATCATTATCGGGATGGATTGGTTGTCATGCTTTCGTGCTACAATCGATTGCTTCCGCAGGAGGGTATCCGTTTGCACTCCCAAGGGAGATTGCTTCCATTTTGTGGGAGATCGGAGCGATTCCCACCCAGCGATGGTTTTTAGCATTGGTAATTGGAGTCACCACAGATCCTACTTGGGTAGTTTGCTAGCTAACGAGGATAGCAGTTTGGGCCGTGTTCTTCCGACAGTTGTTGAGGATTTTGTTGATTTCTTTCCAGAGGAACTGACAGGGATACCTCCTTTAAGGGAAGTTATTTTTGCTATTGGTGTCATTCCTGGTACAGCACCCATCTCTATGGCACCGTATCGTATGGCACCGGCAGAGCTTAATGAGCTGAAAGGTCAGTTGGATGATTTGAAAGCTAAGGGCTTTATTTGTCCTAGTGTTTCACCATGGGGAGCACCGGTTCTTTTTGCGAAGAAGAAGGATGGGTCTTTGAGACTTTGCATCGATTATCGCAAGTTGAATCACGTTATGATCAAGCATAGGTATCCCTTGCTAGGATTGATGACTTGTTTGATTAATTGAAGGGAGCGACATGCTTTTCAAAGATTGATTTAAGATCGGGTTACTATCAGTTGACGGTTAAGGATGAGGATATATCCAAGACCGCTTTTCGTACACGATATGGCCATTATGAGTTTCTGGTGATGCCATTTGGTTTGACCAATGCTCTAGCAGTTTTTATGGACTTGATGAACCGTGTATTCAGTGATTATCTTGACATATTTATGGTGGTGTTCGTTGATGACATTCTCGTGTACTCAGCTTCGAAAGAAGAGCATGAGTATCACTTGAGAGCAGTTTTGTAGGTCCTTAGGGATAACCGATTGTATGCCAAGTTCGAGAAATGCGAATTTTGGCTACCAGAGGTAAAGTTCCTTGGACATGTTGTGTCAGGGGGCGGTGTTGCAGTGGATCCGTCAAAGATTGAGTCTGTGATGGATTAGGAGCATCCGAAGACAGTGTTTGAAGTTCGGAATTTTCTTGGCCTAGCCGGCTACTACAGGAGATTTGTTTGGGATTTCTCTCATCTAGCGGCACCTATGACTCGACTTACTCGCAAAGGGTCAAGTTCATATGGAATGAGGCTTGTAATTCTGCTTTTCAGGAGTTGAAGATCAGATTGACATCGGCTCCAGTTTTGATCATACCTAAATGTGGTTTGGGTTACGTGGTCTATTGTGATACTTCGCGAGAAGGTTTAGGGTGTGTCTTGATGCAGACTGAACGGGTGGTAGCTTATAGGTCTCTACAGTTGAAGACTCACGAGTTGAACTATCCAACACATGATTTGGAGTTGGCAGCAGTTATCTTTGCCCTGAAAGGGTGGAGACATTATTTGTACCGGGAGACGTTCGAGGTTTTCTCCGATCACAAGAGTCTCAGATATCTCTTCTCTCAGAAGGATTTGAATTTGAGACAGCGCAGATGTGTAGAGTTCATGGAGGACTACGACTTTAAGTTGCAATATCATCTGGGAAAGGCCAATGTGGTGGCCGATGCATTGAGTAGGAAGTCACGGAGTACTCTTGCTAGCATTTCCGTCCACAGATGGCAGATGCTAGAAGAGCTTACAGATTTTGGTTTACAGTCGTATGAGGATGTTCCACCGGCTATTTTGTTTAGCCTTGTGGCTTAACCGGCTCTTGTTAGCAGTGTTATTGAGGCACAGCAAGAGGATGGGGAGATGAAGTCTATCCACGATCAGATTTCAGGCGGCGAGAATGTAGAGGGTTGGACCTTGCATTCAGACAGTGGTCTCAGGTACAGAGGGGAAATATTTGTTCTTTTGTCTTGTTGTGACGTTGTTTTTCAGGATTTTTACCATTCTCGACTCACAGTTCATCCAGGTGGTACAAAAATGTATCACAATTTGCGAAGACAGTTTTGGTGGAAAGGCATGAAATGGGATGTTTCTCAGTTCGTGGCTAAATGCCTTACTTGTCAGCAAGTGAAGGCAGAACATCAGAGACCGGCAGGTTTGTTGCAACCACTACCAGTGGCAGAGTGGAAATGGGAGCACATCATTATGGATTTCGTGACGGGACTTCCGAGATCCAAGGCAGGGAATGATGCCGTTTGGGTTATTATTGATAGATTGACTAAGACGGCTCACTTTTTGCCTATGGCAGTTACAGATGACACAGAGAGACTTAGTGGGTTGTATGTGGGGCAGATTGTTAGGCTTCACGGGGTTCCAGTATCCATTATTTTGGATAGGGATCCCAGATTCACGTCTCACTTTTGGCAAAGTTTTCAGGAAGCTCTTGATACAGGGCTTCATTTCAGCACTGCATTCCATCCTCAAACTAATGGTCAGTCGGAGTGTACCATTCAGATATTAGAGGATATACTACGGGCTTGTATTTTGGATTTTGGGGGTAGTTGGGAAGACTACTTACCTTTGGTTGAGTTTGCCTATAACAACAATTACCAGACCAGTATTGGCATGGAACCTTTTGAGGCGTTATATGGCAGACATTGCAGATCTCCAGTTTGTTGGACCAAGGTAGGTGATGTAGTCGTCTTGGGTCCTGATATTGTCTTTGAGACTACAAAGAAGATTAAGTTAATTCGGCAGCGATTGGCTACAGCTCAGAGTAGGCTGAAGAGTTATGCTGACAGAAGGAGGAAATCATTGTCTTTTGAGGTAGGAGACCACATCTTTCTCAAGATTTCTCTACGGAAGAAACTTCTGAGATTTTGGCAAACAGGCAAGTTGTCTCCTAGTTTCATTGGACCATTTCAGATTTTGGAGCGCGTCGGTGAAGTTGCTTATCGTTTGGCGTTGCCGCCAGACCTGGATAAGGTTCATGACGTCTTTCATGTCTCTATGTTGAGAAAGTACGAGCTAGATCCATCGCATGTTTTACGGTGGATAGATATTGTTGTTGATGAAGATGTGACCTATGAGGAGGGTCCAGTCCAAATTCTTGATTCACGGGAACAGGTCTTACGGACCAAGACCATCCCATTGGTTAAGATCTTGTGGAGACATCACGACGTTGAGGAGGCTACCTAGGAGCTCGAATAGGAGGTTCGCTCTCGGTGTCCCAATTTGTTCTCTCTTTCAGGTATGACTTGATTTCGGGGAAGAAATCCTTTTAAGAAGGGTAGGTTGTAATGACCCGGTCATTTTCCTTCCTTTCTTTTTTTTTCGGTAATTTCTTTTTTCGTCCTTTTCCCTATTTCATCTTTTCCTCATTTATCGTTTTTCTTTGCATAACCTCACTTTACGTGTTCGGATTTGATTTCAGTTTTGCATACATCCATAATATCTGATTTCCAAGGTATTTGTATTTTTACTTTTGTAGGAAATCATGCTAGTTGCTTACTTTTTTCATAAAGGGCATGGATGCATACTTTCTTGTAAACATTCTTGATTTTTGGGGTTTTAGTTTAATTATGTAAAATAATTATTTTTCGCCTTAGGGACCATTTTGTAATTTTATTTGGAAGATATTTTGGAAAATGACCTTTTTGCAATTTTTGAAAAGTGTGACAAGTGTCACACTCTCATGGTGCCACTTGTTGGCATTAGGGTGGAGTGACTTGGAAGCTTAATCTCTTAACATTTGGAAGGTGGTGATTCACCAACTTATTGGCATAGGATAGGTGCACTTATTGGCTTGGATGGTTGATAAGTGTAGGCTTAGGATTAAGCCTAGGAAGGAGCCACGGATTGGTGACAAATGTAGGCACCAAATTGAGTCTTGCATTGTGTGTGTGAGAGATGTAGTGTAAGAACACTTAGTGAGTGGAGGTATACTAGATCCTCCACCTACCACATTTCATTTATCTCATCTTTATTCCTTTTTGTTCTCATCCAAACCTAGCCTTCATTGAAGGAAAAGCTTGGCTTAGAGCTTTTGACTTCATTTTGGCCTCCTTCCACTCACCTTTGACCTTAAACCTTGGGAAATAAAAGTTTCCTCTCACTTTCCTCTACAAAACCCTATAATTGTTTTCCATTTTAAAGCTTGGTTGCTTGGATTATAGAGATTTAATTCTCTATTGAGGTAGGGGTGGTAGTATGTTTATACTTTGAGAGTTTTATGACCTTTGAGGTTTAATATATATTGTGTACATGCTTTTAATATTGTAGTCTTGCATATTATAGGAAATCCTCACATGTGACTTAGGATTTATTGATTTAAGCATGTATGATAATTCTATATTCTTGTTGATTGTTTTTAGTATATAAAGCTTATTGTTAAAGCATAATTAAATTGATAAGTTAGTGGTATTGTTTTACACAATATATCATGATGAGGACTTGTCATTTATTATACCATTCTAGACTTGGAACCTTAAGATATGGTTTGTGTGGTTTCAAATTACTTGTACATGGAAAGTGGATTACATACCCAGATTTTTGCTCTCTGTTTTATCGTTCAGAGGTCAGAATGTCAGAACACCTGACCATGTAAGTTATAACGTCTGAACGTCATAACGTCAGAACGCCTCACCATGTAGGTCAGAACGTCCGAACGTCCAAACGCTTGACAGGTCATAACGCCTGATTATTGTATATAAGTTTTGAACTTAATCATGATTGTGGATTCTCTTGGGACATTGTTGTAATTCATATGGCTAGAGTTTGGCTCTAGTGCGGGAGGTACAAGTTCTCCCCATTTTGTATAGTGCGGACTAGGGTAGTATTCCCAGCAGGTTAATGCCCGGAATAACCGTTTAGGTCTTGGTTTACTCCGAGATTTGATGTCCAAGTTTTTCCACTTTTTTGTTTCGCATTCAATTCCAAGTTGACAACCAATGCTTAATTGTGACTTGTAATTTTGGTTATTGGCGATTTGATGTTGTTTAGTACATCCATATTGATGTTGTGTTCTTAAAGAATCATTTAAGTTAGCTTAAGATGATCCTTTAGAACACCATGAACATAGACGTTAAGTGGAATGATCCCTTGTATTCGTCTATATTGATCTTGCAATGATATTAAAACTTTAGGGTATACACATATGTTTCTTCCTACAAGTAACTTGATTACTCACCCTAGTTGTTTGGGTTATTTTACAGGTAAAGAGACAATGTTCTCGGATGCTCATCATCCTTAGAGGTTTATGAGCACTTTGGAATATTTTTATGTATTGACATGCAAATGTTTAGTATGCTTACTTTTGATGTTATATTTTTGCATATCATGGATGTATCGTATTTTAGAAGCTAAGATGGCTTCTTTGATGTGTAATGTGTATCTAAGAACACTTGAAGATGCCTATTTTGTATCTATAACATGAGGCCAAGGGCCATAAATTTTAAAGTTCACAGAACTATGCTTTTTTAAACTTGTTTTGGGTCATTTGGAATGCATGTATAGCTTAAAGGTTAGCCTTAAATCTGTTTCTGTTTTATTGTTTGGCTGTCTTCTTATTTCTGCTTTGTCGTTCGGAGGTCAGAATGCCTTACTATGTAGGTCAGAACGTCATAACATCCAAACGCCTAACCATATAAGTCCGAAGGCTTGACCACGTAAGTCCGAAGCGTCAGAACGTCCGAACGCTTGACCATGTAGGTCAGAATGCTGAACATGTAGGTCCGAACGCCTGACCATGTAGGTCAGAACGTCCGAAGGCTTAACCATGTAAGTCCAAAGGCTCGACCACGTATGTCCGAAGCGTCAAAACGTCCGAACGTTTGGCCATGTAGGTCAGAGTGCTGAGCATGTAGGTCCGAACGCCTGACCATCTAGGTCAGAACGTCCGAAGGCTTAACCATGTAAGTTCAAAGACTTGACCATGTAAGTCCGAAGGCTTGACCATGAAGGTCAAAGCGCCTGACCATGTAGGTCAGAACGTTAGAACGTGATAACGTCCGAACGCCTGACCAAATAGGTCAGAACGACCGACCATGTATGAGTGCCGAACAGGTGCTCAATGTTGAGTGTCGAACGGGTGCTCAGAACCTTCCTTTTCTTTTGCTTTGTTCATCTTTCGCTCCGCATTTCGGATCCGTTACTAGGTCATCTTTTGGTCATCACTGACGCACCAGGTTTGTAAAACTTGGGCCGTCACATTTTGGGTTGGATTGCAAAATGGGGCGGAGCCAGGATTTTATTTCAGATGGGGCATAATGAACTTGTTCAAAGAAAAAAAAAATTCAATAAATATGACAAATATATATTTTTTAAATCAAAAGGCAAACAAGAAAAAAAAAATAAATGTAAAATAATATGCTAAATAAATACTGTAAAAAAATATAATTACAAATATAAGACTCAAAATATTAATTAAT
Organism: Cornus florida; assembly: GCF_030987335.1. Classification (NCBI taxonomy): domain Eukaryota; kingdom Viridiplantae; phylum Streptophyta; class Magnoliopsida; order Cornales; family Cornaceae; genus Cornus; species Cornus florida. Next base: position 27,987,343 of record NW_026775580.1, on the reverse strand, counting down.
AATATTTTAATTATATACAATCCCAAATATCATCGGTAAAAGAAATAAGTGGAAAATATAGAAAAATACATAATCATACACAAGTGAAAAACGAAATTTTTTGAAAAATGAAACAAAAATTAGGAAAGGAAAAATATATGGTATACTTGAATAAGAGGGATATATGTAACTTTTTTTTTTTCAAATGGAAATTAGAAGAATTTAAAAAATTTAGGAGGGGCACTATATAAAATTACCATATAAGTATATGTATATAGCAAAAATATATACCTATGTATAGTAGGTTAAAGCAAGGGCAGTGAGGCACCTCCCCCTCTGCGCCTTATTTGGCTTCGCCCCTGTCGCATAGTACCTGACCCATTACACTTGGTATCAAAGAATCAAATCAATTTTTTATCTGGTGTCATGCCAAGTGTCCGATCCAAAAATGTTCGGATACCCTACTTAGAAAGGCAAGGTGGCCCCATCAGATTCGGATGGGAAGAGTAACTGTTACACTAGGCTAGTGTATTTAAGAAATGAACTTAACTAACCAAAGAAAATTGAGAATACGGAAAACAAAATGATTACAAATTACAATATATCTTAACTTCATTCTAGCAATCAACTTTTGAAAAGTTCAAGTAACTTCAAAATTTGAAATAAAATACATCAAAAATAATTTGAAATAAAAGGTGAAGTCTAGTATTATTGGATTAAAAAATATTTAACATTTAGAATCTAAAATGAAAGATGAAATTCATGGTTCGCAATATCGGTTATAATTGCAGGCACAGTGTAACGGATACGGACAAAGTCAGTATAAATTCGCCAATACGAATCGCGTATCGAACTTGAAAAAAGATTGTTTATCGGTCGATACGTCAGGTATTGGACGATACGGCGAACCATGATAAAATCTAAAACACATTGTCAAAAGAGAAAATGTAAGAAAACCAGAATAAAAGCTGAATTATACTAAAGTTGAACAAACAGTCATACTAAATTAGCATGAAATTTAAAAATATATGCATACATATATAGAGAGAGAAACTATACCATTGGATATGACATCTTGATCAATCAAAGATAGGGTCTCAAAGAGAAAATTTATCTGAAATTTTTGAGAAAGAAAAAGGATGAAGCCTGAAGTGTGAGTGAGAGAGAGAATATGAAGTGATAAAATTTACATAAGGATATGATTATTTTAATAGGTAATGAGTATGCTTATCATTAATTTCTTTAAACCGATAATAGCATGAGCCCGTTCATTTAGTCCCATCTCTTGAGTTTAAATAGCACCACTCTTAATCAAATCAAATTAGGCATAAAATTTATGTGAAATTTCACAGCAGATTGTGGACAAAAAATGTGTGGTCCAAAAAATAATAAATAAAATCCACAATGTGTATACTGTATACAGTGTATTGAGAACTCTACCAAAGCATGCGTAAAATAATAAGGTACTAGATTATAAAAGGATGAGAAAAGAAAACGGGGGACAATTTGCGGTTTGGAAACCCTCGTCGGCACAGACATATCCCTGCATCCAAACAGACACTATTGTGTGGGAAATGAAATGCCAAAATTGAAAGGACAGAGGAAAGAAAGAGATCGCCTTAGTTTGGAGGTTAGGGTTTTATATTTGGGCAAGAGGAGAGAGGGGTTTCGAAAGTGGTCGTCAATGGCTGGCGTTTTATAATTCATTCCTCTTAAATCTCTCAGGTTTTGATTTGCTGCCGCTGGTGGTGACGAGAGAGATTACTTCAAGAACCAAATACGTGCGAATCAAAGCGACCATCGATTCGATTCAGAGGACAGACAACAATTTAAGATTCCCAATTTTCCTGGGATGCCCTCCCTCATCACTGCTCTCAACTCTTCTTCATCTACTCACAAAGCTCGAGTGGTAAATCAACACTTCTCTCTTTCTTTCTTCTCTCCCTCTCTCTCTCTCTCTATATATATATATATATATATATTTTTTTTTTTTTTCTCAATTGGTATTCACGTACTCATGTCTCTACTGAGACTCGAATTCCTGACCTTTCTTTGGAAGAATTCCTGACTTCCCTTTGAAAAGTAGGAGTTTGGTACCCTAAGCCAGCCCTATTGGTATATATATATATATATATATTCTGAACAACTACCAATCCTGATGATGAAGAAATGGATTTGATTTACCCCATTGGTGACATTCAAAGGACAGAACAATATCTCGCCTCCCATTGCTTGCTTGTTAAAACATACATTGTTGTATTCTTTTCTTGAATAATTAGGAGAATCAAAATGAGCTTTTCTTGAATAAATGGGAGAATCAATTTTTCTTTTTCATTTTTTTTCTTTTTTTCTTTTTTTTTTGCTATGTTGCTCTTCTTGGTGTGCATGATGTAGAAAAAGTAGCTACTACTTGTTCAGAATCCACTCCTAAGGAGAGTGCAATATGATATATATATATATATATATATATATATATCTGTACATTTCATAACGCATTATTCCATATATCATTAATATGGTGTCTACAATATGATGTTGATCATATATTTAATTAAGTAGTTGTTAGTTGTTGAGAATCTTCATCCCTAAAGAAGGCAATGTGAATCACGTGACTCCATAAGACAATTGAAATGAGATGCTAGACCTGCCAGACAAGGAAAATCTGCGTAGGGAATCCACATTTTACCAAAGCAAAAGTTTTGTCCCCAAGAGGCAAAGAAGCAATCAGTGTACACATGAAGATACAAACTATCCAAAGGTCCCCTGGACTTTCCCAAGTATCAAACAAAAATGTATTTATACCTCATCTCTACTGGGATGTTCAAACCATCATCATTGCTAAGAACATCAAACTATCATCTACTTCATTCACCAGTTTATTTTCTTCCATATTCGCAATGTCTGAACAAAGGCCGGCATTCCGTTTTCGGCTCCCATGGCTACCAACAGCACCAGCTGCTCCACCTCCTCCCCCTACAACTGAAACTCCAGCTCCTACCCAACCCACAACCACAACTGCACCCACCCAACCTGCCCCCGCAACTTCAGCTCAAAGGCCACCATTTAGGCCTGCTGGGTTAGCTCCGGTGCAACCTCCTCCACAAGCTCAACCATCAACAAGAACCGAGTCTCAGCCACCTTCACCGGCTCGTGGAGCAAGTCAGTCCAGAGTCGCTTCTCAACCCTCATCACCATCTCGTCCTGCAACACAGTCCCGAGCTACCTCTCAACCCTCATCACCGTCTCGTCCTGCAACACAGTCCCGAGCTACCTCTCAACCCTCATCACCGTCTCGTCCTACAACACAGTCTCAAGCTACCGCTCAACCCTCATCACCATCTCGTGCAACTCCTCAACCTCGACCTGCATCTCTGCCTTCATCACAACCAGCTTCTCAACCTCGAGCTGCATCTCAGCCTTCATCACAACCAGCGCCTCAGCCTCGATCTCCATCCCGTTTGGCCTCTCAACCTGCAGGCCAAACACCCCCACCACCTCCGTCATTGACGCCCACTCAAATGCAACCAACAGAAGGAGCAATCACTCAGCCCCCATCACCACCAAAAAAATTAGAACCCACAACTCCAAAGAGCCCTCAACCTACTCCCAGTACCACTCAGCCCCCACCATCTGCCGCTCCAGAAAAACCAGTGCCAGCAAAATCTCAAACAGAATCAAAAGAGCCTCTGCCAAAGACAGAAATTATATCCACCAATGTTCGGAGCACCCAAAACCAAACCCCAGCTGAAAAAACCATCCAACCTGAAGGGATGGCACCACAATCTTCTGAAGTGTTGCAACCTATAGCAGCGACGCCAACCACAACACCTCCAGCCCCAACTGAAAAACGAGATTCTTCTAGCACTACTGCTGACACTAAGCCCTTTCCAGAATCAGTTGGAAAGATTGAGGAAACTCAAAAAGGGCAGGAAGAAGTGCAAGAAGTTGGAAAAGAAGGGAAGACTAATGGAGCAGCAATTGAGGAACCAAAGCAGAGGGCAACTACCGAGCCGTTGACTGTAACATCAAGCTCAGATGCACCAGCCAAAGAGCAGCCAACTGTTCCATTTCAAGCCGAACAAAAGCGGCCAGGTCTTGACACAAAGGAGAGATCACCCACATCTGGCTCTGACAAAAGACAAGAGGTCAAGGATGTGAAATCACCTCTGAAGGACAAAAACACAGTGAGTGAATCGCGTCAAAAACCATCTGTAACCAATGGCGAACGAGTCCCTCTGCAGAAAGAGCTCAAAGATGATGTTTCTAAGTTTCTCCTTAAGATGGGTACCGGGCAAACAAAGCATCCCATGGATGACAAGCCAGCTACTGTCATAACTCTAGCCGGTGAAAATAGAGGAGCTTCCATGCAACTTGGTTCTGATTCAGCAAAAAGAGAAGGCTCAATCCACATTCGCAGGGGCTACAAGACCAACCCCGATGAGACTGCTGACAGTACTACCACTGACGGAGAAGGAAGCTCTCGACGGAGGTCAAAAGATGCAAGAACCACCAAAGATGAAACAACAAAGGCATATGTGAACAGCAACGCACAAGGTATAAATAACTCAATTGTGTTCAACAGTTCTGTTAATGAACAAAGCCCTGGTGTCAAACTATTTATCTCTCACAATCCACCTCCTGTCAAGCCAAGTAACAGAACAGAGTCCTCTCTTGACGCCCACAAGGCCAGATTCAGCATCACTCCTGCCCAGAAGCTCACCTATGAGCCCACTGTCAAAAGGAGATGTCTCAGAGGACTTTTCATGGAATCAAGTGATTCTGATCCTGATAATCCCGAAAAGCCTCGGCGTCATGGTTGTCGCTACAACTCCACAGAGAAGAGGAGTCCTAAAGATGGCGAGATTGATGTTCTCTAACTGAGTAAATTACATCAGTACTTGATGATGCATAGCTGCATACTGGTATTATATAAAATTTATGTCTACATATGACAATAAACACTTTTCATAATAAATATGTAATAAGGATGATACATCATCCACTATTTAAGTACTTTTCTGTTGCCAATCATTTGATATTTGTTAAGGAATGTGCTAAGTAATACAATTTACATTCAAATATCAGTATTGGATTACAGAAGGATTCACATGTACAAACAATTAAGAAATTGTTCTGAGAGTCTGTGACTGAATGACTATCTGAGTTTCTGCAGAGTTGAACATTAGAATCTCCGGAAGTGACAAAGTTGTATACTCTGAAGAACTGTTGCAAGACTTGTCATTCAGTATTTAAATAGATATTTTAACTTAATTTGTTTGCTTTAACTTCAAAAATATATATAATAAATAAATAAATAATTTCGGTATTATATAACGGACAAAGCTTTAAAATGTAGCTTTTGCTGGTTTTTATTTATTTATTTTAGCTTTGGCTGAAAAGCCTATGACAGACTTTATTCTATACTATACTTTTATATAAATGTCAGTATAATTTTTATTTTGTATGAACATTTTTTTAGTGAATATAGTATATATTAAGTAATTTATATATAATTTTTAATAATTAATTAATCCGGGTGTCCATTGACATTCCTATATTTTGTAAACATTTTTTAATGACTAATAAATCAGATATATTTATATTTTTGTCTTTATAAAGTGTGGCCACCCACATTCTTACTTTTATATACATTTATAATGATAATTAAACATATATTTTATTTTTAATGAATATTAATCACATATTTGCTTTATAAAGATTTTCTTCTCTAAATTTCAGGCACACGCACACCCAATTTGGTTGTGGATATTATACATTGATGATATTGTTTTTATTTATATATTTTTTCTTAGTTGGTACTCACACACGTGTCTTCACTGAAATTCGAACTCTGACCTCTCTTTAAAAAATAAGGGCCTGATAGGCTGATACCGATCACTAGCCTGTTGGTCATTTTCTTTTCTTTTTCCCCAAAAATATTATATTTTGTGGTAAGATAATAGTTTTAATTTACTTTTTTTTTTCTTTTTTTTTTTTTCATCTTTGAATAATCTAAGTTATTTTCTATCTGTCAACACTTTCATAGCTCAGTGGTCGGATTACTTCGAGCATTGGCACTTTCTAATCTAACATTAAAACAAACATAAAATTTCTTTTCTATTTGGCTTATGTAAAATGTGCATAGCCCGTGCACTTTTATTCATGTGTGTGTGTGTGTGTCTATATTTCGTTATTTATTGATAATCGATGCTGGTGAAATTTTATATGAATCATTTAAAATTTTGGGTAAAGTACAGCCACACCCCCTGAGATTTGGCAAAATGACACTTAAAGGAAACTTATTTGTTTTTTGGATAAAGATACCCCCCGAAGGTTCAAAAATGGACAAAGACAACCCTTTACAGGAGAAATTGACCAAATTACCTTTTGACCATTTAGAAGACTTTTTTAACTTTACAATTTAATAAATTGGACCAATTTACCCTCATGAACAATTTATGCATAAAAAAAAAACAAAAAAAAACTTTATAATATTCACTTTTTTTTTTTAAATGTCCCAACTTCTTAAAAATGTAGACGTCTAAAATAATTTTTTGATCCAATACATATATTTCAAATAAATTATATTTTGCTATTACTTCTTTTCTTTTTCTTTTTTATTTTTAAATTAAGATGCTTAATTCTTTCATCTAAAAAAATTAAACCAATCTCTTTTCTTTAAAAATAAAAAAATATGGTACCGGTATAACTTTATGCATCTTAAATAATATATTAAATATTATGCATTTCATAATATAAAAGGGAAAAAAAAATAGTAAAACAAGGAAAAAAAAAAAAAACAAACAAACAAAGGCATGCATAAAGTTAAGATACATAAAGTTATACTGGTATCTATTTTCTTTTATGTTGGGAAATGTATAATATTTGATATATAATTTAAGATGTATAAAGTTATACTGGTATCATATTTTTTATTTTTAAGGAAAAAAGATTGGTTTAATTTTTTTAGATGAAAGAATTAAGCACCTTAATTTAAAAATAAAAAAGAAAAAGAAAAGAAGTAATAACAAAATGTAATTTATTTGAAATATATGTATTGAATCAAAAAATCATTTTAGACGTTTATATTTTTAAGAAGTTGGGACATTTATAAAGTAAAAAAAAAACAAGTGAACTATATAAAGTTTTTTTTTTTAACTTTTTTTTTTATGCATAAATTATTCATGAGGGTAGATTGGTCCAATTTATTAAATTGTAAAGTTAAAAAAGTCTCTTAAACTGTCAAATGGTAATTTGGTCAATTTTTCATATAAAGGGGTGTATTTGTCCAAAAAATACGTAAATTTCCTCTGAGTGTCCTTTTGTCAAATCTAAAGGGGTGTGGCTGTACTTTACCCTAAAATTTTAGTTATTATATATATATATATATATATATATATATATATATATATATATATATGTAAGTGGGCTCCACTCATATTTATCCCAAATATTAGCTTACAAGAGAAACTCCTTACTTAACTTATAGAAGAAGTTCATTACTTAGCTTACAAAGGAAGCTCGTTATCTAGCTTACAAAAGAAGTTCCTTACTTAGCTTATAGAAGAAGCTCATTACTTAGCTTACAAAGAAAGCTCATTATCTAGCTTACAAAAGAAGTTCCTTACTTAGTTTACAGAAGAAGCCCATTTTTTAAGCTATATATATCTCCTGTGAACTTGTGTTTGAGTGATGTACTTGGCAAGTGAATAAAAGAAAACTTTTCACTTTACTATTTTCTGCCTCATTATGCTTTAATCTTAGTTTAATTCTTGGTATATCTATAACACGTTATCAGCACGAGCTCTAACCATCTAAGATTTGAATAAGAAACTCTCTCTCCCACTTTCTATCTCAACTTTATATATCTCTTTTGTGATATTAGTCTTGATAGATTGTTGGGTTTGTTTACTTTACTGAAACAAATTGTATTCCGACTCCAAAGGGTAGCATTATGCTTTAATCTTAGTTTAATTCTTGGTATATCTATAACACGTTATCAGCACGAGCTCTAACCATCTAAGATTTGAATAAGAATCTTTCTCTCCCACTTTCTATCTCAACTCTATATATCTCTTTTGTGATATTAGTTTTGATAGATTGTTGGGTTTGTTTACTTTACTGAAGCAAATTGTATTCCGATTCCAAAGGATAGGAGAATCTTATTTATTTATTATTTAAGATCTACTAACTATGGTCGGTTTTACCTCTTTTATTATTTAATGATCTACTAATTATGGTCGGTTTTACCACCTTTATTATTTAATGATCTACTAACTATGTTCGGTTTTACCGCATTTATTATTTAATGATCTACTAACTATGGTCGGTTTTACCGCCTTTATTATTTAATGATCTACTAAGTATGGTCAATTTTACCTCTTTTATTAACTAATGATCTACTAACTATGGTCGGTTTTACCATTTTTATTATTTATTAACCATGGTCGGTTTTACCACCTTTATTATTTATGATTGATTTTGCCGCTTTTATTATTTAATAATTTATGAACGGTTTTACTACCTTTATTGTTTAATAATTAATTCAATATGGCTGGTTTTATATTGTTGTTTCACTTAATGCCATTTTATTGCTAAGATATATGTTTATTTTTATATAATGCTAAATCGTGTTCTTATATTCTAAAAATGTCAAACTTGACAAAGTTGGAATTCGTGGCCTTGAACATTTCTGGCAAAAAAAAAAAAAAAAAATTATTTATCTTGGATTATGGATGCTCAGATCCATTTAGATACCATAGGTCTTGGAAACACAATTCAAGAAGAAAATGATGCATCATTACAAGATAAAGCGAAACCCATGATATTCATTCGCCGCTATATTAGCAAGGAGCTAAAAACTGAATACCTCACTAAAAGAGATCCACTGAGTTTATGGAAAATTTTGAAAAAAGGATACGATCATCTAAAGTATCGTAATCATCTCAAAAGTTCAGTATGCAAGAAATGCAACTACAGTTGCAGGATTATGTAATTATTGGCAAATATAATTCGGCATTGTTTATAATCAGCTATATTGAGATAATGTGGAGAAATAATTACTCATGAGTATAGGTTGAAAAAAACATCATTCACTTATCACACTAAGTGCATAGATTTATGAAATATTTGATGTGGAGGAAAATATTATTGAAAGGATATTGATAAAGAGATAGTCCATTTTTCACGCCAAGAGCGTAGATTGATGAAATCTTTTATGTGAAGAAGATATATATTGAACAAGTGATACTCCACTAATCATGCTAAGTGTGTAAATTTATGAAATATTTAAAGTTGATATCATGCATGCTTATGCCAGAACAAAATAAATAGCTTTTATTGAGAAATTTTCAGTCCGACCGGATCGAAAACTATCCCTAAAACAAATACGGCTTCATTTCGTGGTCATGGATGTGGTCGTGGGTATAATCGTGGCAGAATTAACTACCAACACTATGGAGGTTATAATTCGAATTTCACACGGTATCCCTAAAGGTCGAACCAAAATAATATGAAATAAGCAAAGGGGGTGAATTTTCCTTAACCCCCTATGGCACATGAAATTACTTGTTATAAATGAGGAATTGATTAGTGTGAAATTGCTTATTATCAATGCAAAATCTAAGAGGAAAATGCCACATACTTCTTGCACTTCCAAGTATTTAACTGATCTTTACCAAGTCTCAATCAAAGAAAAGGGGACAAAGATGGAAATGAATTTCATATGATACTCGTGGACATTTCAGATTTCTATAAGCAAAACTAATCTTTTGATTAGTAATGAAATTATTGACACTGCTTATTTATACTTCCTTTTACCACATATGTTAAGCATGCTTTTATCTATATCAAAGTTGCTTTTGACATTTGAATATGAAGTTTACATATTTGAGTAGGCATGGATTTGACTAATACATTAACTTAACGTAAGGACATATCCATTCGATAATGAAAATATTTTTCCCACTAAAATGAAAGTAATGTAGAATATATATGTATCATTTCCATTACCTATTATAAGAAACATATAATAGAAAATCTTCATTATTTCTCTTATGGGTATTATTATACCACCAAAAGCATGTTTGTTTATTTTATACTCATTCCCTTATCTGTTTATGAAATATGTTGAACCCCTGACATTAGATGTCTTTAAGGTACGATGTGCCGATTATCATTTTAATGAGATTGTCTTCCCACCATAAGGAGGAGAAAAGGTAAGATTGGAAAGGCTTATCTTTTTAATCCTTGTACAAAGAAATATGAGCAAGAAGTTCAAAGGAAAATATGAACAAGAAGATCAAAGGATCATTCATTTGCAAATTATTGCAAATTAATTACCAGATGCATTCACTGACACAAAGAAAGAAATAATATCATATGTACCAACTGAAAAAATAATGTCACCATGAATTGACATCCCGATATGATAGCTTGTCAGTGTTACAAATGCATCTAAAGCACGCTTGAAGCATGGCAAACCAATCGGCACAAAAGATTATGTTCCATGAAAGCGAAAAGCACTAGAAAAAAGTGCATAATAAAACTGGTGCTCCCAATGAGGCCCAGTTAGCTAACAATGCTAAAGTAGCCCTTGATGAGGCAGAGGCACTTAATGTGGTACATGCAAAGTAGCCCTTGATAAGGAAAATATGAATAAGAAGATCAAAGGATCATTCATTTGCAAATTATTGCAAATTAATTACCAAATACATTCACTGACACAAAGAAAGAAATAATAGCATATGTATCAACTGAAAAAATAATGTCACCATGAATTGACATCCCAATAGGATAGCTTGTCAGCGTTACAAATGCATCTAAAGCACGCTTGAAGCGTGGCAGACCAGTCGGTACAAAAGATTATGTTCCATGAAAGCGAAAAGCACTAGAAAAAAGTGCATAATAAAGCGGGTGCTCCCGATGAGGCCCAGTTAGCTAACAATGCTAAAGTAGCCCTTGATGAGGCAGAGGCACTTAATGTGGTACATACAAAGGAGCATAATGAAATGGGTAATCCTGTAGAGACACAGTTAGCTAAAAATGATAAAATAAGGCACCTGCCAAAGAGCGCGATGAATGATGCGATGAATGATGAAAAGGGTACTCCTGAAGAAACCCAATTAGCTAATAGTGATAAAGTTACCTTTGATAAAACATATGCCCTTTATATGGCAAAGGGACCTGACGAGGCCCAAGGACCTGACGAGGTTAAGTTAGCTAACTATGATAATATTGCAAAGGTACTTGAAAATAATGTGATCTCAATAAATTATGAAAAGATATGGAACAGAAATGAAGTTGTCATGGATAACATATTCTCATATACAATTACTCTTAATATAAATAATAAAGATCCAGATTCTCAAAATGTCGAAGAACGTCGACGAAAATATGATTGGCCATCATAAAAAAGAGCAATAAAGGCAAAGCTAATTGCATTAGCTAGGCGAGAAGTCTTTGGACTTATAGTCCGAACACCTGAGGGTGTAAAGCTTGTTTGATACAAATGAGTGTTTGTACGAAAACGAAGTGAGAATAATAAAATTATGAAATATAAAGCCCGATTGGTAGCTCAAGGTTTTCACAGAAACTTGATATTGCTTATTAAGAGATATACTCTTTTATGATAGATGAAATATCATTCCACTTTATAATCAATTTGGCAGTCACAAAAAACTGCATATGCATCTAATGAACGTGGTTATAGCATGTTTGTATGGATCACTAGATGTGATATTTATATGAAAATCCCAGAAGGATTTAAAATGCCTGAAACAAAACCACATAGTATGTACTTGATAAAACTACAATGATCCTTATATGGATTGAAGCAATTTGGGCGAACGTGGTACAATCATCTTAGTGAGTACATACTCAAAGAATGGTATGTGAACAATCATCTTTATCTATGCATTTTTATTAACAAATTAGAATCTGGTTTTGTTATTGTTGCAGTATATGTTGATGATCTTAATCTTATGGGAATATTGGACGAGATCGAAAAGACGACCACTTATTTAAATAAAGAATTCGAAATGAAAGATCTCGGAAAGACAAAATTCTGCTTTGACTAACAAGTTGAACATTTTTCTAGCAGAATTCTCATCCCCCAATCAACATATATAGAAAAGATTCTAAAACGTTTTTATATGGATAAAGCCCATTTATTGAGCTCTAATGGTTGTCCGATCATTTGACATCAAGAAAGATCATTTTCTTCCTCGAGAGGATGATGGAGAACTGTTCTTCCTCGATTGGTGCTCTTATGTATCTTGCAAATTACGCATGCCCTGATATAGTCTTTTCAGTCAATTTATTAGCAAAGAACAGTTCTGCACCAACCCGCAGATATTGGAATGGAATCAAACATAGATTGCGATATCTTCGTCATACAATTGATATGGGATTGTTTTATTCAAAGGAGCCAAATTCTCAATTAATTGGATATGCAGATGCTGACTATCTCTCTGACCCACATAAAACTGATTCACAAACAGGATATATGTTTACCTGTGGCGGCACTGCTATATCATGGTGATCTATGAAATAGACAATGATTGCAACTTCTTCAAATCATTTTCAGATACTCACAATTCATGAGGTAAACAGGGAATACATTTGGATGAGGTTAGTGATCCAACATATTTGAATAACATATGGTCTCTCATCAATAAAAGTTAACCCAATAGTATTATATAAAGATAATGCAGCATGCATTACACAGATAAAAGAATAGTATATTAAAAATGATAGGACCAAGCACATCATACCAAAATTCTTTTATGCACATGAACGCTAGAAAAATTGTGATATTGATATTCAAAAGATATGTTCATGTGAAAATCTAACAGATCTATTCAATAAAATACTTCTAACTACAACATTCAAGAAGTTGGTGCACAACATTGGAATGCGTCAACTAAAGGATCTTTAGGGTTGAACTGATGTAACAATGAAGGGGAGCAATTGATCGAAAAGGTATTGCCATATTGTACTCTTTTTCATTCGTTCAAGTTTTATCCCACTGGATTTTCCTGGCAAGGTTTTAATGAAGCAGTTTTAACCTATGTAATACCATTTTCAGATACACAAGAATATTGTACTCTTTTTCCTTCACTAGGGTTTTGTCCGACTGGGTTTTCCTTAGCAAGGTTTTAACGAGGCATATTCTTAGTGTAGTATAGTGTCGTGGACTCCAAAGGGGAGCCTTATATATATATATATATATATATATATATATATATATATATATATATATATATATATGTAAGTGGGTCCGCTCATATTTATCCCAAATATTAGCTTACAAGAGAAACTCCTTACTTAGCTTATAGAAGAAATTCATTACTTAGCTTACAAAGGAAGATCGTTATCTAGCTTGCAATAGAAGCCCCTTACTTAGCTTATATAAGAAGCTCATTACTTAGTGATGTGTGTTTTTATTTATTAATAATAAAATACCACTTGCAGTGGAACGAATCATTGTAGGATAGGGTTATGTTGAGGGTGTCGAATCTCAAGGACTGTGATGGTTTATCGAGTCTTCAATTAATACTATTTTAATTTAGAAAGAGGATCTGATTTGTTGTGTTGTAATATAATTCAATAACATAAAAGAAAATAAACGGAATAAAGGGATTGAGATCAAGAGAAGAAATACTTAGGAATTAACTTCACCACGAACCTCATACTATAGTCAACTGTTCAACATTGGGAATTCAACAATTATACATCATATGGAATTAAACTCAATAAAATTCGTTTAATTCAGATTTAAAGAAAGATGTTTCATGAATTTCAGTTAATAATAAACTATCTTCGATTGGCACGAATTATCTACCTACCTACTTCTAACTAATTTTGCAGTATAACCCGTCTTCCCTAGGCATAGACTATGAAAACATTCATTCATGAAAATGTTTGAACACCATTACATCATCTTCGTTTTGATATCCGATAGGCCTCCACCAAATACCATCCAATAAGAATGGGTTGAATATAATTTAATTAAATCTAAGATAAAATATTAGTCATTCAAAAAATATTTAATCAATAAAATCCAATTTAATTAAATCAATTGCCTACAATTATGTAATCAAAATACATAATTTATTAAATTCCCAAAGTACAGAACAATCAAACCATAGTATTCGGATTTGGGCTACATCAATGCCCTAAGAGAAGAATTAGCTACTCATGACGACGCAAGATATCACCTGTGTTGTTGTGGTCTTCATTGTCATAGACCGCCAAGAACTCCTTTAGATCTTTGTCTTCAAAACCCTAAAAGACGTCGTGAGAAAGAGAGATGATGGAATCCTCTTAATGTGTCTTCTACTCTTCTTTTATAGTAGAAGACGAGTCATAATCCCTTTTGGATTGGTTTTATAGCTTTTGGTAATAATGGGGCTCATTAGGAAATAAGGAAGGGTGACTTTACACAATTTCCGTATGTATTTTTAACCTCCAGGATGCCAGGGCTCGAGCTTTGGAGATCAGGGTTTAAGCTTAACCTGTTAGCAACTTGTTTTGACATTGTAACGCAATTTTGATATATTTAGAGTGCGAATCTCAAGATTGCTATCAAAGACAAAAACATCAAAATTTGAGTTTCTTTCCATAACATCTGATTTTGCTCAATTTGGAGTTTCGAGTCAAAAGTTATGTCCAAAATACTGAAGCAAATTCAGACTTTTCTGAGTTGGGCTCGACCTTTCTGACTTAGGCTCGAGCCCTGGGAGCAAAATTTGTCTGAATCGTCTTTTTATTCAACACTTAGCCATTTTTGGACTTCTTCTTGAGGGTGCTCGATCACTCCTTCATGGTGCTCAAGCCTTAGGTCTTGGGCTCGAGCTTTTTGGCTGTGGGCTCGAGCTCTTTGGGAAGGTGCTCGATCACTTAAGTCCTGGCACGAGGCCTTGGAAGCTTGGTTTTCATTTTCACATTCTAACGCCTAATGTGCTCGAGCTCTTAGGAAAAAGCTCGAGCACCTTGAGGTTGGGTTCGAGCTCTGAAGACCAGGGCTCGAGCTTTGAGGCAGGGAGCTTTGCTACTTTAGTGAATTTTTTTCTTCTTTCTGTTGTGCTTGAGCCAAGGAACTGAGGCTCGAGCCTTGGCACTTGAATTCTTCAAATTTTCACAATTTTGACTCTCAGCTTGCTTTAGATGACCGGCAATGACTCTATAAGTGGTGTTGTCGTCAACCCAATCCAAAGTTTGTGCACCAAAAGATAGTGGTGTAGGGCTATGATGAATGTGACCAAGTTTTACATTTAAAAATTGCCACTACTACCTTTCACTAAAAATATAGTTAGGGCAAGTAGGGATCGTCCCAAGGGATTAGTAGGTTGTACTAGGTTCTGGAATCGAGATTAGGTTTAGTAGGTCGAGTGATCAAAAGATTGGTTGGTGGTTGTATTACACTAAGATGCAATTTAAACTAAAGTGGGCAATTAAATGTAATGAAGAGAAAATAAGAAAGAGATCTTGGGGTTTAGAGATCACCACTAAGCATAGCTTTTCTACATCCTTAATGAATGATTAATGAGGAGAAAACATGTATTGTAACATAATGTGTGTGTGTGGTTGTTTCAACAAGCATGGATGATAAATTAAGCATATATTGTCTAAGCAACATGGTAGATAGCACAATATATCAAACTAAGCCATTAATCCTTTCTTTAAGGCCACAATCCAAACACATCACAAGGTTAGAGATATGTGCTACTTGCTTTCATAAGTATGGAACATCAAACAACAAGCATGGATTGTCCTCCCATTTAACATCTAAACTACAACTACACTATAATTAAGCTAATGACATGAAATTAAACTAATTAAACTAAGGGAGAGGCACAATCCATCAAGAAATGAGTATGAACCATCAAATAAACCATAAGAGCATTCCATTAAGTACTATGTCTTGACAATCTCTAGATCTATAGCATTAATACACATAAATATGCATTAACAACACAAGAAATAGAGACAAACACATGAACATCTATTCTAGCATACAAAAACATATGGATATAATGAAATGATCAATTAGAAGCATTAAACCACACAAATTATTGAATAAACAAGATCTATGTATATAAATATGTCAAAACATCTATCACAATATAAATCCCCTCAAAACTACGTAAATCGAGATATAGAAAGCATGCTTAGGGCTAACTCTAGCCCCAAGAGGATGTCTAGCCACTTATGGATGGTGTCCCCCAACCCTCAAGGGCTAACTCCATGGTAGAAATTGCTCCTCTTCTTGGTTGGTGGAAGAACTCCAAGCTTGTGTCTCTAGCCTCCTTCTTTCTTTTCTTCCTCCCTAAGAATATGGAAATTGTGTCTCTATCTGCTCTCAAGTCTATCCTCTTAAAAAGTGGCTCATATTCCTTATATAGGTAGGTTAAATATCACCCCAAATGAGATGGGCTCGTATACTAATATTCCTTTCAATGATTGGATATGAGACAACTTTTAATGAGCTGGAAATTGGATTTTCTCAGGATTTGGGAAGTTCGATCGATCGAACTTGTGGTGAGATCGATCAAACATGACTGAAATCTATCGAATTTAAGCTGGATCGATCCTCTATGGTGGCGCCTTTTTAGATAAAAACAAATCTAAGATATTTTGAAGATATTTTTGGGAAAGAGACAAATGTGGTAGGTAGGGTGGTACAAGTGGATAAGATGGAATCTTTTCGATCGATCGAAAAAAAGTTGGATCGATCAAACTTTGTGGGATCTTTGGATAAAGACAAGAGAGCTTGGATCCATCTTGGAATGCTGAAATCGATGAACTTTCGATCAATTGAATATTTTCTAAAATCAATCGAATTTGCTGAATTTCCACCACTTGCTTCCTTTTGCTCCCACTTTGCTCCTTTCTTTGATTCATCTCAAGATTGCTTCAATTATGCTCTTATTTAGCTGAGTTAGCTTATTTTTGGGATAAGTACCTAAAAATGAAAATAATACAAAATTAATCTAAAGCGGGAAAATAAGATAGATAAAGGTCCTAGAATACCTAAGCTTAAGGGGTTTAAATGTGCATTTTTCAGCGCTCATCACACCCCCAAACTTAAATATTGCTAGTCCCTAATAATGAACTAGAATGTAAAAGAATGAAATGAACAACTATACAACTATGAACTAAAAAGCAATAAATGGATAATGCCACTTTCGTAGGGAACACGATTACATTTAGTACATGCAACAAGCCTTTTAAACCCCTAGGTCACCCCTAGTGGACGAGTAAAGTCTCGTGAGGGTTTCCAGAAATGATACCCACAAACATTAAGCTCATTCTTACTAAAGAGATACCAATATTGCAAACAAGCATTAAGAGAAAATTACCACAAGTATGCAAATTTTTAAATATTTCTAAGCAATCTCCTAAAATTTCAACATCAAGCAAGCAAGTATGGTCCTCCACACATCAAGAAAATGATCATACAAATCAAAACAACTCTAGAATCCTTTTTGAGTGGACCGACATCAAGTATGTTGCTATCTTAGCCAACTAAAGAAATTATCACATCCTTACCCTCAAACTAGCACACAAATCTAGTACCGATCATCAAGACAATGAGTGGACCTTTTATTAAAGCTTTATTGTTCTAGGTGCGCTTAGTCTTTTTACTCGATTTTTTTTTTTTTAGGATCAAAGATGGAAGCATGGTGCAATGTGTTAATCTATTAAGCTTTCTAGCGATCTATGAGGTCGAGCGTTAGGTCAATGACTCCCAAACCAGACGGCTTTAGGGTACTAGGTGTTCAAACACCCCTAAGGACTTACAAGCTCAAATCAACTAGGCTACAAATCAAGACAACCTCCATCTAATCATTTCCCACTTCTCACCTTTTAGGAGAAGTCCTCACTTTTTTATTGCTTTTGTAACTTTTTCTTTTTTTCTTTTTTATTTTTTAAGCAAATTCATTTATTAACCTAGAGTTTGGGCCCTCCACCTTTCGGTGTGAGAAATTCAGTGCTTGATGAGGCTAGAATCCCGACTACTTAGTGAAAAGGGGTTATTATCCACATTTATCAAGAATGAAAGCTTTCAATGCACTACTAGCCCAATTGGGATATAACCAATTCAATAATCAACAAAGCATGTACCCCACAAATGAATGTTAGTGTGCGTATGTGCTAGTGTAGAATCCTAAAGTGAATCTCAAAACAATCACAAGTCAGGATGATGTGGACCACAAATGCAAGCATGATATTAATCTTTCAACAAATTTACTCCTAAATGGCATCCATAAGGTATACAAGGAGTATTGGACTCCCAAGTCAAGCAATTTTTAAATTTTAAGTAATATAGTCCTCAAAAGATCAAAATCATAGCTAATTATGGACCAATCATAGAAAATTCCTCAAGTACACAAGTCATGCTAAAATTTTTGAATTAAGAGCAAATACTGCAATTAACACCATTACCCCTAAACTTAAATGGTACAGTGTCCTCAATGTGCAAAGAGAACAAAAGGAAAGAGTATACCAGTACAACTATAACAAAGAATAGCCGGGACAGAAATATCCAAAGTAGGTGGCATAGCCCCCCCAAACTTGGGAATAACTATGGTCCTGAAAAGATGGCACTTGGATAAAACTCATCAGATAACAAAAGGGATAATAACAGTGCACAGTGGATATGCAAGTGTAAATGGGATAGCAACTGAAAATAGAGAGAGGTATCAGGGTGGTCGTGAAAATTTGGCAACACTCTCTCTCTTATTGAAGTCATTGGTATGCACCTGATAGAGTCAGTCACAGACAGATATATCAATAGAAGAATATAACATTCAAAAGATCATGGATAAAATAGAAAAATAGAATAAAGTACAGTACATCCAGTGAGATATCAAGGCCAACAGACTGGCCGCAAAAATAATATAATAGTATAAAAAATATGCAGATATCACAGATATATAAAAGGAATAAGAAGAATGGAAAGATCAAGTGGAGGAGGAAGGACGGGTAGGGCATGTTCCACGTATGTCTCTGGATAGGTCTCGCAACGCAGCCATGACATCTGTACGGGGTGAAATAATGTCAGCTCGGATAGAGACAGTGTCTGCTCGGATAGAGACAGTGTCTGCTCGGATAGAGACTACGACATCCTCCAAAGCCTGGATGCGCTCTCCAAAGCCGGGTGTCTATGCTGGAGCCTCAGGTATCGCTGGGTCTGGAGAATAATGATCCTAAGCCTGTTCCTCATCATAAATGGGCGACCCAACTGGAGAGTGATGCTCTGGGTCCTCTACGGGCTGCTCTAAGTCAATATGCATGTGCATGGCAGCCGAATTGACTGGTATATCATCCGCCGTCTGCTCTACTGCTGCTGCCGCTGCTTGCTCCATCTCCTCCCTCTCTAGCTCCTCTGTTACCTCTACAACATCGTCCTGTAGGCTCTTGTTAAGAGCCTAGTAGCTCTTATCCCAATCCTTATTCTTAAATGAACAGGCCCCAGACTCAGTACGCTCCCGTGGCTGGAAGGGATAGCGCTGGTCTCTCAAAATCTGTGTAATGAGATAGCCGAATGGGAGATACTTAGCCCGTTTGGGCTTGGCCTTGCTAATGTGATCCACACATAGCTTCATCATAATGCTCTAGGTGAGCATAAAAATGGGTATCCAGTGCCCTGTATAGAAAGCGTATAAGGCTGTCAGAAAGTCACTGCGCCTCTGTATCTTGTACTCGGCCTTAAAAACATTTCGGTATAGCGCCGAATCGAAGAACCACAGGTTGTCTAGCAGATAAGTCTGGGTGGCGAAAATCTCGCCACCGGCATAGTGACCTGTGAGTGTAACGGCCATGTCTGCATAGGAGGGCCTCCATAGAGTAGGATAGGTATCCTAAAGATAGGGAGGGCAGACGTGTGGACAACGACAAGATCTGGAAAGAGTGTCCACCGTGATACTGATAGGGTGGCTATCAATGGTAGTCCGCAGCTCCGCTAGGTTACTCGAGGCAGGTCAGAGGGTCTGGAAGAATATCCGAACTAACCTCGGGTACACTGGGTATGTGACAGGGGCTAGTACGGCTAAGATGCCCCTCCGGTCTATATCGTCATATGCTGCTCTGGTAAAAACAGACCGGGAGAAGTAGTTTATGTCAAAGACCGACTCGTGCGCCAGCCAAAGGCATGAATATCTCGGCAATGGCCGGTCTAAGTGCTGGGCTGGCTAGGATGGTGGTGGTGATAGAGATGGTATGTGCTCAGCCTCAGCGTTAGCCTGTGAAGAAGATGCCTCGGCTGAAGACTGTAGTTAACTGTCAGTAGATGGAGACTGAGGTAGAGTGGGCTCTGCTGGCTCCTCTTGAATATGAGAGGGCTCTGGCTTAGACTCATGAATGGGGTCCTGGGCGTGAGATGGACCTGCCTCGTCGTCCAATCTCTACCTCGCCCTGTGGTGATAATGTCCGCGAGCAACAGTCTTTACCCTAGCCATGGCCTGTAAAATAAAAGGAAAACTTGCAAAAAGGAAGTCAGTGCTGGTATAAAGAATTAAAGCACAATTGATAGAATCATGTATGTCAAATAAGATAGACAAACAGATAAGGAACATGAATCTATGCAAGTGACAAGGAATGAGTGACATGATGTGAAGTATGCTAGACAGTATAAGTATGGAATGCATCCAATATGGAAAACACAGGCATTGGGCATGTATGAGATAGCATGAAACACAAGAGATAGTGTGTGAAATATGTGATGCAAATCAGTGAAGTTCGATCGATCACAAAAATGTGAGATCGATGCAAGTTCGATCGATCGAGAATAAGTGAGATCGATCTGTTACAGATCGATCGGAGAAAAAGTTCGATTGATCGAACTGTGAGGTGAAATTCGAAAAGTCACAGATCTGAGACGTGGATGGCACGGGGGCCTCACAAACAAGCTTGTGGGCCCCTCTACACGACAAATCAACATATTTGGTCACTTTCCATGGCCCGTGACCCCCAAAATCGAAATTAAAATAAAAAAATACAAAACCTATATATACATATATATACAGATATACACATAACTTCAAGCTTCATCAATGGCAAGATTCATCTTTAAAACACCTTAGATCTAACATTTAAAGCATAGATTCATGAAATTAGAGCTTGAAATCAAAAGTGGGGGTTTGGATCTTACCTCAAACTGAGAGATGAGATGAGATGAAGATGAGATTTGAGATCCGAGATGAAGTGGAGAGATTCGAGGTAAGATGGAGTCGCTGGAGGGTTCGCCAGAGGTGGGGAGGTGAGTTACAGCGGGGAGGGACGAAGGAGAGGGTGTTAGATCGATTTGTGGTATCGATCTAACAACCCTAAATTTGATTTTTAAAAATATTTTGTTACCAGTTCGATCGATCGAACTGAAATCTCAGATCGATCGAACTGTGATCGATCTCTACTCACTAAAAGACAAATTGTTTTGAAGCTTTTGAATATATATATATATATATATATATATATATATATATATATATATATATATAATAAACAAAAATAAAAATAAAACAAAATAAAATATATATAATTTATTATTTTAAATTTAAAATTCAAAACAAAAAGAAATTAAACTGAAAACAAAACAGTAAATTACAGAACAGAGATCGATCTCTCCAAGATCGATGGAAGAATGACTTCGATCGATCGAACATGCAAAAATCTACAGACATGTTCGATCGATGGGACAGAGAGCCTTTTAATGCAGGTTGGATGCAGGTTTAAAAATTTTCTAAGTGTTGAGACTGCAGATCGATCCAAGATGAAGTTGGATCGATCGAAGAACTAAAGATCGATCTAAAAACAAGTTCGAACGATGGGACAGAGAGCTGAAATATGTAGGTTTTCTTCGAACGATTGGACAGAGAGGTGATTGGATGCAGGTATGGAGTTTGATCGATCGAACCTCCTTAGAGATCGAACGAACTTATGCAAAATGCTCATTTTCAACATGAAAGTGTATACAATCCTAATCACAGTTCCTAGCAATGCAAATGAACCTAAAACAAATATCTAGACTTCGCAAGAAATGAAATTTAAAATAGAAATAAGGGAGGAATAGGGTTGTGACACCCTACGAAATGTACTAGTCTTTAACGTCTTTAGCAAGACGTTGGGCTCTTTTAACCCGGATCAAACATCTTGTAGTGCATCCCCTCCTTGATGGGGCGATAAATGTTTTAAACTCCACCCAACAAATGGTTTCCTAGAGAACTTGTTGGATTAGGGTCAAAAGAAATTTTTGGTCCTTGGTCACAATGATCTTTAGGCTTCCATGCCCTTTCAAAACAAGATTTTAAAACAACTTTTTTAGAATTCAGGGTTGAAGATGGACTTTTTGAAATTTTGGTTTCACACAAAGACTCTATTCCTTCATATTCAAGGTCATGATATTTATCTACAACATTCACTTCTTCATGCTTGTCAAATGAATTGGGGGTCGGATTGAAGATATTCAACTTCACTTTTATGTGGCCAAATGAGATCTTCATTATCCCATCCTACAATTAATGTTGGCATTCGCAGTTGCCAAGAAAGGACGGCCAAGGATAATGGGAATTTGGCTCTTAGGATTCAGGACCGGTTCCGTGTCAATGACAACTAATCAACGAGGAAGAAGAATTTATCAATCTTAATCAATACATCCTCAATGATACCGCTAGGCTTTTTGATGGATCGATCGGCAAATTGCAAAACCACCGACGTCGGTTTTAAGTCTCATAAGCCTAATTTGACATATACCGAGTATGGAAGAAGATTAACACTTACTCCTAAGTTAAGAAGAGCCCGATTAATGATATGATCTCCAATGATGCATGAAGTGGTAGGTGAACCGGGGTCCTTAAACTTCGAAAGAGTGTTATGCTGTAAAATTGAGCTTACTTGCTCGGTTAAGACCACTTTCCTAGGTGCTTGGCTTTTGTTCTTCCTTTTTTGGGTGCATAAGTATTTCAAAAACTTGGCATAAGCCAGAATTTATTTGATTGCATCCAAAAGTGGAAGATTGACTTTCACTTGCCTAAACACATCCATAATTTCATTTGTTTTGGCCTTTTGCTTGTCAATTGAAATGGATCCTTTTAAGGCATCCGGAAATGGAGCTCTTGGCTCAAAAACCTTTTCAGAAATTTTCTTTGAAGTTTCTTCAACACAAGAAGTTTTGAAATCATTTTGTAAATTTTCCTTTTCAAAATCACTTTTCAAGATATTCTCATTTGAAAAATCATGCATATGCAATGAAGGAGGAATAGGATAAGAAACGGGACGGGTGTCAACTTGTGATTGCATTGGTTCACTCTCTTTATTGGACAGACCCACTTGGTTGTCCACAATCTTTCCACTTCTCAATATAGTCACCGCATTGACATGCTCTATTGTGTGACCTTCCGATGAGGAATGAGTCTCCACAACACATTGTTGTTTTTATGGGGCATTCAAAGGTATTTTCCCTTTCTCTCTAGCATTTAAAGTACTAGCTATTTGCCCTACTTGGGTTTCTAGCTTAGCAATGGATTGAGAATGAGAATGAAGCAATTGAGTTTTTGCCTCTAGAGTGCCTAGAGCGGTCAAAACTTTTTCTTCAAAAGCGGGACTCCTAGTATTTCCTTAAGAATATGATGGTTGATTAGGAAAATGAGAATTAGAAAATTAATTTCCTTGTGATTAAAATGGTCTATATCCTTGGGAACCTTGGCTTTGCATCGGAGGTGGAACATACTTCCCTTGGAAACCACCTTGGGGAGGGTTTGAGCCTTCCCCTTGGTTTCTCCAAGAGAAATTCGGGTGATTCCTCCAACTAAGATTATAATGATTGCCATAAGGGTTATTCCCTTGATTAACAAAAGCTGCATTGACTTGTTTATAATGCTCACTTTGCACATGTCCATGGGGACAATTGAAAGTAGAATGTAAAACACTTGAACAAGTCATACATGTCTCATTAGATGCATGATGGGAATGGTTAGGAATGGAAGATACTTGATTTACCAAGTTTTAGTTGATCAAGAATTGATCAAACCTTTGAGATAAGGATTTCATCTCGACAGCTATTTCATTGGAATAGTCGACTTGATGTAAGCCAACACTCTTCCTTTCACTTGAATTCCTACCATTCTTAGAAGATAAAGTTCGATGCAAAGAATTTTCCCTCATGCTCTTATAAAGACGCCACACATCATCCGCTTGCCTATCAATGTAAGAGACACCCATGGAAGCATCAACCATGCCCTTATAATTGTCCGATAAGCTCTCGAAGAAATATTGAACTAATTGCCATTTGGGCATGTCATGATATGGACACTTCCTAAGAAATTCATTGAATCTTTCCCATGCCTCATGGAACGTTTCCCCATCCCCGTGTGAAAACTCTCGAATTGAGGTTCTTATGGCATTGGTCTTAGAAACTGGATAGTATTTCTTCAAGAACTCTTGTTGCATTTCTGCCCAAGAAGTTATTGAAAAAGGCCTAAGATTGTTAAACCAATATTTTCCCTTGTCTTTAAGAGTGAATGGAAAAAGTTTAAGCCTTAAGACCTCTTCTGGCATGTCCATATATCTCACGGTGGAACATACTTTAAGAAACTCATCCAAATGCTTGTAAAGTTCTTCACTTAGAAGTCTATGATAGTTAGGAAGCATTTGAATGGTTTGTGGTTTGATCTCATAGTGGTGTGCTCTAAATAGTGGCAATTGAATGTATGTGGGTGCATTGTATTCATTAGGCACATAGTGATCTCTTAAAACAAGGGGAAGATCAGCAATTGGAGGTGCAACATGGGCACCTTGATTGCCTTGAATGATGGGAGGTGGTGGAGCATAGATTGGCCTTGGCATTCCCAATGGAACTTGGGCTTGTAGTTGTGGTGGGTGAATGAATGGCCTCGGCATGCCTAATGGTACTTGCATGTTATCATGATGCATATTTGGGTGGAGGATGCCTTGTTGGTTTATGTGACCAAGGTCCTCCACATGGTCCTCATTATATCCTTCCATTGATGAAATGGATTGACTAGAACTTCCTCTTCCCCTAAGGTTTTGAACAACGGATTCAAGGTGAAAATTTAAAGGGATAAGAGTAAGTTTCAATAATCTACGACCATGCATGCACAACAAAACACAACAAGCAACAAGTAATGAACAATCACTTTACCTTCGCAACAAATCAACAATCAACAAACTTCCTCCACATACAATGATCCCATACTCCAATGGTATTAATAATATGCAAAGAAAAATAAATTGCCTCCACGTGGGCTCACGATTTATCTAAGAATTGAAATACAAGCCTCCATACGGGCCGACGATTTAACTAGAGATTGAGTTAAGAAAGAGCTCACAAAGGGTCCTTTTGCACTTTAATTCAATTTTCAATTCTAGCTTTGCAAAATTTTTAGATTATAGCTTTTTCCTTGTTTTTCCTTAACTCCTTGCTTGGAATGCTCCTTTGTTTACCTTCTTTTCAATGCACCTAGTCAAACAAGAACCAACACAATAAATAACCAAAATGAAAAAGAAAACAAAGTAAAGGCACGATCAAAAGAGTACTAATTCCTAATTGATTCCACAAATACGACGTTGTCTTCAATCAATCCCCGGCAACGGCGCCAAAAACTTGGTGTTGTGCCATCCCCAATCCAAAGTTTGTGCACCAAAAGATAGTGGTGTAGGGTTATGATGAATGTGGCTAAGTTTTACATTTAGAAATTGCCACTACTACCTTTCACTAAAAATATAGTTATGGCAAGTAGGGATCGTCCTAAGGGATTAGTGGGTCATACTAGGTTGTGGAATCAAGATTAGGGTTAGTAGGTCGAGTGATCAAAAGATTGGTCGGTGGTTGAATTACACTAAGATGCAATTTAAACTAAAGTAGGCAATTAAATGTAATGGAGAGAAAATAAGAAAGAGATCTTGGAGTTTAGAGATTATCACTAAGCATAACTTTTCTACACCCTTAATGAATGATTAATGAGGGGGAAAACATATATTGCAACATAGTGTGTGTGTGTGGTTGTTTCAACAAGCATGGATGACAAATTAAGCATATATTGTATAAGCAACATAGTGGATAACACAATATATCAAACTAAGCCCTTAATTCTTTCTTTAAGCTCACAATCCAAACACATCACAAGGTTAAAGATATGTGCTACTTGCTTTCATAAGTATGGAACATCAAACAACAAGCATGGATTGTCCTCCCATTTAATAACTAAACTACAACTACACTACAATTAAGGTAATGACATGAAATTAAACTAATTAAACTAAGGGAGAGGCACAATCCATCAAGAAATGAGTATGAATCATCAAATAAACCACAAAAGCATGTCATTAAGTACTATATCTTGACAATCTCTAGATCTATAGCATTAATACACATAGACGTGCATTAACAACACAAGAAATAGAGACAAACACATGAATATCTATTCTAGCATACATAGACATATGGATAGAATGAAATGATCAATTTGAAGCATTAAACCACACAAATCATTGAATAAACAAGATCTATGTATATAAATATGTCAAAACATCTATCACAATACAAATCCCCTCAAAAATACATAAATCAAGATGTAAAAAGCATGCTTAGGGCTAACTCTAGCCCTAAGAGGATGTCTAGCCACTCATGGATAGTGTCTTCCAACCCTCAAGGGCTAACTCCATGGTAGAGATTGCTCCTCTTCTTGGTTGGTGGAAGAACTCCAAGCTTGTGTCTCTAGCCTCCTTCTTTCTTTTCTTCCTCCCTAAGAATATGGAAATTGTGTATCTATCTACTCTCAAGTCTATCCTCTAAAAAAGTGACTCATATTCCTTATATAGGTAGGTTAAATATCATCCTAAATGAGCTAGGCTTGTACACCAATATTCCTTTCAATGATTGGATATGGGATAACTTTTAATGAGCTGGAAATTGGATTTTCTTGGGATTTGGGAAGTTCGATCGATCGAACTTGTGGTGAGATCGATCGAATATAGCTGAGATCTATCGAATTTAAGCTGAATCGATCCTCTATGGCGGTGCCTTTTTGGATAAAAACAAATCTAAGATATTTTGAAGATGTTTTTGGGAAAGAGACAAATGTGGTAGGTAGGGTGGTACAAGTGGATAAGATAAACTCTTTTCAATCGATCGGAAGAAAGTTGGATCGATCGAACTTTGTGGGATCTTTGGATAAAGACAAAATAGCTTAGATCCATCTTGGAATGCTGAGATCGATGAACCTTCAATCGATCGAATATTTTCTGAGATCGATCGAACTTGCTGAATTTTCACCACTTGATTCCTTT
This sequence comes from Cornus florida, assembly GCF_030987335.1. NCBI lineage: Eukaryota > Viridiplantae > Streptophyta > Magnoliopsida > Cornales > Cornaceae > Cornus > Cornus florida. The sequence continues at coordinate 27,960,055 of NW_026775580.1, read as the reverse complement.
TACTCCCACTTTGCTCCTTTCTTTGATTCATCTCAAGATTGCTTCAACTATGCTCTTATTTAACTGAGTTAGCCTATTTTAGGGATAAGTACCTGAAAATGGAAATAATACAAAATCAATCTAAAGCGGGAAAATAAGATAGATAAAAGTCCTAGAATACCTAAGCTGGGGTTTAAATGCGCATTTTTCAGCGCTCATCAGTAAGCTTCGATATCAGTTTTTTCATCATAAAAACCTGGTTTTAACCATTTCTTTGAGAAAGTACCTACAAACATGAAATAAATATAAATTAGTATAAAACTGGATAGAAGTATCATTTTAGGTCTTAACATACGTATATTTAGGGGCTCGAATATGCAATATTCAGCGCTCATCACTTAGCTTACAAAGGAAGCTCGTTATCTAGCTTACAAGAGAAGCACATTACTTCGCTTATAGAAGAAGCCCATTTTTGAAGCTATATATATATATCCTATGAACTTGTGTTTGAGTGATGTACTTGATAAGTGAATAAAAGAAAACTTGTCACTTTACTATTTTTTGTCTCATTGTTCTTTGATCATAGTTTAATTCTCTATCTTCTTGGTATATATATAACATTAGTCATATTGTCTGCAAATATGTCACTCCTAAACCATAGAAATGGCTTATTCAACAGTTCCTTTAGAAAAGGGTCGCCCTCTCTCGATCTCTAACTTTCTCTCTCAACAACCCCTTCTTCCCCTCCGTTTTTCTCCCTGCTCCCTTCCATGTGAGTGGGGAGGTGCCGTTTTTGCCTCCCACAACTTCAATAAACTCGACATGTGTCAATAAATTCGCCCTATGAGTGTTTTTCAAGCCATTTTTTCTTTTGTTCAGCTAGATCTGCTTATGTTTGGCTTGTTTCTAGCTAGTATGGGTGGATCTGTTGTTTTCTCTCTAGTTAGATCTCTGATCTATGTCGGTTTTGGTTGTCCCTAACTTGATCTGATCTTTTCCACTTGATTTAATCTTATGCGGGTTTGGTTGGTTCCCCCCCCCCCCTGTCGGAAGTGCCTTGGGGATGTAACTTTAGAATTGTTGCCTTGATAATGGTCAGGCATTTGGGTCTCTCATATTGTTACTCTTCTCCCTTAGTGGTTTCCGTTCTTGAGCTTTGGCTCTTGTTCTCAACAAATTTAGAGCATATTCTTCATTTTTTCTTGTTTTGCTTCAAGATTTATATGCCTTTATCTGGCTTAGTTTTTGCCTCTGTACTGCCAATGATGATTTGATTTTTGTGCCTCTGCAATGATTTAACAAAAAAAAAAAAAAAAAAAAAAAAAAAACGGTTCCTTTAGGTTACTTCTCATTTTGTTTTGGATTTGAAACACATATTTGTTGGTATATAGAAGTATTATATTATACTGGTAATTTTTGTTTAGGTTATTTTTATGTTTGGCCGGTGGCTCTTACTTTTGTCAGTTGGTGTAACAAGTTTTTCAAATAGTATTTTTATTATAAAACTGGAGAAATTTTATTATTAATTTCTAAAACTTGGAATAAAATATTTATAGTTTAATTGGTACACACAATCTTTTTTAGTTGTAGAAGAAGGAAGACCACAAAATTGATAGAAAAATAAAAGATGCATTAGTATATCCCTATTCTTATGTTACAATTTAACGACTCAATAATTTTCAAAAAAATGAAAAAAAAAAAAAATTAAAATTCTAGCGATTCTATATATATTCCATCTCTACTAAGAAAAAATATAAATAAAAAACTGATTATTTACCCCTAACGAGGGGACAAAATAAAAAATAGCATTACATGCATTTTTTTTTTCTATTTTTAAAAAACTTTATATGTTTAAGTGGGTATTAACTAGGGATCACAACTGGGTGGCAATTGGGTGGTCTGGACGGATTTTGGGCTAATCATGAATAGACGAGTCAATATTGGGTCAATAACCCATTTATAACGGGTGATAAAATGATTGGGTATTAAATGGACTAGTTAATCCACACCCAACTCAATTATCTAAATATTTTTAGATACAATTGTTAAATTATTTTAATTGTTGAATATCAAAAAAATATATAAAAAAATTATTTTTATATTAAATTTATTAATTTTTTGCTCTCACTCGTTATAATTTTTTTGTCTTTTATTTTTTTATTATTTACTTTTTTGGGAAAAATTTACTATACAACTTACTTGAGAGCTATCACAACCAAAAAAATAAAAAATAAAAAAGGAGAGAGATGGAGATAAGAGAGAGAAACCGGAGGAAGAGTTCATATATCTTTTTCAGACAACGGGAAACTCAGTCATTACCAGGAGCACAAGCTTTTTTCTGTTTATTCAGGTGCTCTCTCTACGGATAGAGTGGTTGATTCCATGAAGTTTGATCCCCCTCTCTCAACTGGAACTAGGTAGGAATGTTGAAAGAGTGAATCACTTCTAAATGAATTATATGGTCTCTGAATGGCTTCAAAACATCTTATTGCAGCATAGATGGGTCACGCCTGGTTAGAGGTGGGTATCCGGTCCCGCTGCAATAAGAGGAGAGAGTTAAACAAAACAAAACAAAACAAAACAGGAAGAAAGAGAAACATGGGAAAGAGAGAAAAACAGTGATAATAGGAGGGGATAGAATAAGGAGAGATGAAAAACAAAAAGAGAGAGATAAAGGGAAAATAATAATAATAATAATAATAATTAGGGGTGACAATTTGGGTTCGCATGTCATAAACGTGTCGGGTCGACTTAAGGGTATTACACTAAACACGTCAACCCGAATACGATACGATTAATAATCGTGTCAGATACCTTCAACCCTAACACAACCTGTTTATTAAACGAGTGACACAACATGACACGACATATGTAACCCGTTTAATAAAGAGGTTATGTAACACACACCAAAACACGACCTGTTTAAAGACATGCTTAATCTATTTAACATGCTTGAGTAATTGATAGAGCATTTCGTAGTTTGATTTTTATTTTTTTCTTTTCAAGGCATTCAATCCTATAAATGATTGTGGTCATAATCAAAATCAGTAATTACTAACTGATAAAATTCTTGGACAATCACAATGGAAATCAAAATTTACATATTTAGAACACAAAAATATCAATAGAACACTGCAAGAAAGATTTATTCATTGGATAGGAATCATTAATTCGCAAAAATCCTCCTCATCATCAATCATACATGATCTTAATCATATTATGTATATATATATATATATCCTAATGGGCAAAACAGAGCCCCAAAAGTCAGGATCTGCAAAATATGAGCTTACAAAAGTTACAAGGAAAAAAAAAATTCTCACTTTCTGTCGTTATTTCAAATTAGATCTAAAAGAGGAAAGAGACAAAAAATTAGAAAAATTACTTCCACCGTTCCAAGAGAGAGAAAGAGTCACACTGAGATAGGGAGTATTTGTCTGGTTAGGGAATCATGGACATGGTGAGAGAGAGAAAGAGAGTCACATTGAGGCGGTATAGAAAGAGAGGAGACTGAAGAGAATAAGAGGCGTAATGGACTTGGGACTTGGGATTGTTGACTATATTGGACCATGCTTTAAGAACTAGGGTTACTTATATAAATATGAAATGACCATAATGTCCCCTACTAATCGGGTCAAAACAGGTAACGAGTTAAACGGGTTCACGGGTGACACGTTTAATTAAACAGATATAAACGGGTTACACGGGTTAAACTCCAAAATCCGAACACGACACGATTAACTAAACGGGTTAATCGTGTCAACCCGTTTACGATACGAACCCGTTTATGGTAAACCCATTACCCATTTAACTCGTGTCGTGTACGTGTCGTGTTGGCAGGTCGTGTCAAACTTTGTCACCCCTAATATTAACACTTAAACTTCCATAATATTATTACTATTATAATTGTCGAATTTAAAAAAAATATTTTTTACATTAATTTTTTATTTCTAGGATTAAAAAAAAAAAAAAAAAAAAAAAAAAATTGGATTTTGTTTGAGCGGGTTTGTAGACACTAAAATTTAGTGGGCTTTGGTTTTAACAAATGGACCCATTAAATATGGGCCTAATGTTTAATTAAGTTATTAATTTGGTCCAGGCTTGGTTCACTTAAATTATTTAATTAGCCCAGCCTAGATGATTAAATGAAAAGATAATTATTCCTAATAAAATATATTTGGAATAATTAATTTTAAGGATAATTATCATAATATAACCGAGCCGGCCCAGTTATGATTTTTTTTCCTTATCATGAGATGACACGTGTCATCATACTATTAATCCAAGAAGACTATAAATAGAGGCCTGGAGGGAGAAGAAAAAGGGACAAAAAAAAATTGAAGGTACAAAGATTCAGAATTTAGAAGTTCAGAGACTCAGAAATCCAGAGACTCAAAAGTCAGAGACACAAATTCAGAATCCAAACCCAAAAGCGAAGAACATCAAGCACATCCAACAATGTGTCGTTCTTCATCAAATCCCACGGTGATTAACAACAAGCACATCCAACGACATGTCGTTCTTCATCAAATTCCATGGTGCTTCAACAATAAGCTTGTGCAGCCCTTGGATCCAACCAACAACAAAAAGGAGATCGAATCAGAAGACCATTATTTTTGTAAAAGATATTACAAAGGATTGTACTCCAAATATTTCTAATTTAATAAATTATTATTTTGCCCATATTTTGTCTTTATTTGCAGAGAACCAAATTTATGTGTATAAATTTCTGGCATGCCCAGTGAGATCTCCTTTGCCTCTCATCTCTTTCTCCTACCATTAAGTTTCGTCTCTATCAGATTCTATGGCTCCCCCTAAGGCTCAGACAGACAAGAAAGCCCCAAAAAACATCGCTGCTGCAAAGGTCGACGCCAAAGCCACCATGAAAAGTGACACGAAGGCCAAATCAAGTGATGGAAGTACCTTGGCGGGCCCTGTGACACGTAATAAGTCCCAGGCAATCGCGTCATCCAAACATAAGCAAGACTTGGTGAAAACCACTCCTGCAAAGCCGGCAAATGTGAAACCCAACATGTTAAGAACCCTGATGTTGTTCCAGAGGAGATTCCGCCACCAGATTCACCTCATTCCATCCATGATGCTCGCTCTAATGTCAGTTCACCCCCAGAGTCACCACGTCAGACTTCGGAGCATTCAATCACTTCAAAAAACGTTGACTCTTAAGGCCTATCATACTCAGATGTGGTCGCTGCTATGATGACTGGAGCTACCACGGTGGACGAACAACTAGCAACTATGTCTCGTGCCATTGAGAACCTCACAAAGACTGCTGAAAAGAAGGACTTACAAATCGCTACGCTGATGAACAAATTGGAAGTTTAGACCTTCGGTGAATCACCAGTACAATCTGGGCATCCTACATCTTCCACAGCACCGCCAACTAGGAATCGTGCAACTTTCACACCACCACCGTCTGGGAATCCTACATCTTTCACAGTAATGCCGACGGAGAATCCTAATTCTACCACACAAGGTACTCGTATGGAGAGCCCCAAACAGACGCCGGTGACAGAACAGGCTGCTAGTCAAAACCAGACGCTGGTGACAGAACAGACAGCTAGTCAAACCAATCATGCTTCTTTAGTCTCTTCATTATATGTCGCGTAATTGCAAAATATGATAACGAATACAATCTGAGCCCAATACGGAGGCGTCTCATAGAGCACTCTCATGTACTCAAAGCCCTATACAAGGAGAATCGACAGTATAAGGATGCATGTAAGATACCAACCTCCGAAGATTCAGCAATTTGATGGAAAAGGTAACCCTAAGCAACACATTGCCCATTTTGTCGAGACTTACGATAATGCTGGAACAGAGGGGGACTTACTAGTTAAACAGTTTGTCCGCTCCCTTAAAGGAAACGCATTCGAGTGGTACACCGACCTAAAGTTAGAGTCAATTAATAGTTAGGACCAAATGGAACGAGAATTCTTGAACAAGTTCTATAGCACTCGTCGTACTGTTAGTATGATAGAGTTGACTAACACGAAGCAATGGAAGGGTGAGCCTGTAATCGACTATATTAATCGGTGGAGAGCACTCAGTCTTAACTACAAGGACCGATTGTCAGAAATCTCTGCTGTGGAGATGTGTATGCAGGGAATTCATTAGGGCCTTCTTTATATTCTGCAAGGCATAAAACCTCGCACATTTGAAGAATTGGCTACGCGTGCCTATGACATGGAGATCAGTATGAAATCCCATGACGGCAAAGGTCCCGTGGCCATAGAACCACGCAAGGATAAGAAAGACTGGAAGAAAGGTGATAAGTCATCAAAGACCGCTGCTAAAGATTCCATGGCTATCTCAACTAGCCTAATCAAGATATCTGTTAAAGATGACAAGAAGGATGATAAAAAGCCTCGCCAGTTTCAAGAGAGGGAAAGACAGCGTCCTACGCTAAAGGAGTTAGAGAAGAAGAAATACCCCTTCCCTGATTCCGATGTCCCTGGCATCTTGGAATGTTTACTCAAAAGTAAAGTTATAGAACTCCCTGAATGTAAACACCCTCAAGAGATGGGACGTGTCAATGATCTAAAATATTGCAAATATCATCATATTACCAGTCATCCAATTGAGAAGTGTTTTATCTTCAAGGAAGTGGTGATAAATCTGGTAAAACAAGGAAAAATCTTGTTGGACACGAACGAAGTTGTAACTTCAAATCATACTACTGTTATTGTGACAACCTCTGTCATGGGGAGTGCTCGTTCTCAACCTTCAACTTCTGAGGTATATTGCACAACCATCCAGTTTGGCTCATTGGAACCAATCCCCATCTCTCTTGGCAAAGGGAGTGCACTTGACGTTTCAACCTTTGGAAGGGTCCTTCCTCAGGATGATGAAGAATGATGGACTCTGGTAACAAGAAAGAAACCACGGAAGCAACGAGCTGACATTTTTCAGACTAGTTATTCTAACAGGGGGCAAAGGAAGAAGAAACCTCAATATTGCCATAAGCAGTCTAGCCATAACAGAAAATGGGTCAAGAAGACACAGTCAACCAAACACGCATCTATAAGTCAAAGGATCCAAAAGCCTATTACTTTACAAGAGTTCTTTCCAGAAGGATATCTAAATGACGAAGTTGTGACAGCTTACATGGTTTCAACTAAAACGAGCCCTGATTGTGAGAATAGTAAGGATCAAGATGAAGCCCAGACTGTAGAGAATCATGCAAAGGATGCTGTCATCATTGAAAAGTCCGATGATGATGAAGTAGTCGGAGGTACGCTGGATTCATGTTATGTATCAATTATTTTCACTGACGAAGATCTTCAGTTGGGTTCGAAGCCTCATAATTGTCCTCTTTTCGTTTCCGGTTACATAAAAGAACAAAGAGTTACTCAAATTCTTATTGATGGTGGATCAGCGGTGAATCTCATGCCAAAATTTATGATGAAAAATCTCGGCATCACAGTCGACGAGTTATCTCGTAGCCGTCTTATTATTCAAGGTTTTAACCAAAGAGGACAGAGAGCTATTGGCATGATTCGGGAAAAACTAATTATTAGCAAGCTCCAAGCTGAAACCTTATTCCACATTATTGATGCAAAGACGTCCTACAATTTATTGTTAGGAAGGCCTTGGATACATAGTAATGGTGTTATTCCATCGACTCTTCATCAGTGCTTCAAATTCTACAAGAATGGCGTACAAACGGTTGTGGCGGACCATAAACCATTTACAAAATCATTGAGCCGATGCCAAGTTCTATATTGATCCTGATACACCTTCGAAAGTGCCCATCCTAAGCATCCATCTACATAAGAGATTCAATCTACAAAAACAAAAGAAGTATTAAGTGATCCATTAGATGTTTTAGTGACAGACATTGTAAAGGTAGCTAAAACGCGAGGGGTCTCGATAAAAGCACATCGGACGAAGCCTATTTTAAAGTATGTTCCAAAATCTCAACAACAAGAAGGGCAGTCACCTGTCATCGAGATAATTGAAACCAAGGAATTTAAATTGAAGATGTTACAAACCAACAAAAAAAAAGATATGCAAAAGCTGTAAGGAAAGTTAACTGTTCCTCTCACCAAGATTCAAAAGTCTTCGCCTTTTAAGTCTCCGTTAAAAGGGTTCGTGCGGCCTTCTCAATCTCTGGTCGATCATGGATCACTTCCAAAACAAAAGACAGATGAAGGATTCGATCCTAAAGCATACCAACTCATGGCTAAGTCGGGGTATGATTTTACAAATCCTGCAAACCTTGGAAAACTGAATTCTGAGGTCACCGGTGAGAAAATGCATGGCCTCAATGAGACACAGAAGAAGTTGAAAGAACAAAGGCATAAGATCATTCCACCCAAGTCCGGTCTTGGTTTCGTAGCATCTGAGCCACTTTGAATTCAAATCACAAAAAAGGATAAGAAGTCAAACACTTTATACATTGGGTTTGAAGAAGTTGACGATGAACAAGACCAACAGACTATGTATCAAAAATCAGTCTTCAATCGTATAGGAGCTCCATGTGATCGAATATCTGTATTCAACAGGTTGTCAAGCCAAAAGTCAAATGTTTCAAATTCTTATGTCAACAGTTTGCCTCGTACCTCTGTTTTTAACAGAATGAACTTTTATAACCAAAGAAGAAAATCTCCACAACCTCAATCTCGAAAGACAGTATTTTCTCAGATTGGTACTATTAAAGATACACCGTTAAGAAGCAGCAATAGTGGAAAGTTAGAGGAAGTTAACATCAACGTGGTGAATAATAGTGAAGTTCAGAGCCTAGTGCCTTCGCGAATGAAACGTAAGACAGAGATAGAGGTCACCAATGATGTTACACTAAAAGCTCGAAGGCGAATCATTGTATTCACTAATTAATCAGAAAAAGTGAAGAGAACGGAAAGCACTGACGAATCATCTTGTGTTATTTCATACCACATTACTGTTGAAGAGGAACCTGACTTTGAGCAACCAGATGAAATTGAGAAAGCTTCACTAACACTAGAAGACGGGGGGTAGGCTACCATTGATCAACTCAAAGAAATCAACTTAGGGACTGATGATCAACCCATACCAGTTTTCATTAATGCATTCCTAAGCCCCTCAGAAGAAAATGATTACTTTCAATTGTTGTCTGAGTATAAGGATGTCTTTGCTTGGACATATAAAGAGATGCCCGGTCTTGATCCTAAAATTGCAGTGCACAATCTTGTTGTCAAACATAGGAAACATCCGATTAAGCAGTCTTAACGTTTCTTCTGTCCAGAGCTAGTTCCGAGGATAGAAGAACTCAACAAATTGATTGAAGTAGGGTTCATTCGTGAGGTCAAATATCCAACATGGATTTCGAGCATTGTTCCAGTGAAGAAGAAAAATGGACAGATTCGAATTTGTGTGGACTTTCGTGATTTGAATGAGGCATGCCCAAAAGATGATTTTCCTCTTCCCATCCCCGAACTCACTGTAGATGCAACCACAGGGCATGAAGCTCTCTCGTTCATGGATTGTTACTCCGGGTACAATCAGATAAGAATGACTCCGAAAGATGAGGAACTAATTGCCTTTCGCACTCCTAAAGGCATATATTGCTACAAAGTTTTGCCCTTCAGACTCAAAATGCGGGAGCAACATACCAGCGCGCCATGCAAAGGATCTTCGACGACATACTCCACAAGATTGTTGAATGTTATGTTGATGACTTGGTGGTTAAGACGAAAGAACAAAGGAATCATTTACAGGATCTACGTACAGTTTTTAATCGCCTCCGAAAATTTCAACTCAAGATGAATCCTCTTAAATGTGCATTTGGTGTGACTTCAGGGAAATTCTTGGGATACGTTGTACGCCATCGTGGTATTGAGATTGATCCTAATAAAGTGGAGGCCATTCAAAAGATACCGCCACCAAAGAATTTACACGAGCTTCGAAGTTTACAAGATCAACTTGCGTTCATTCGTAGGTTCATCTCAAATTTGGCTGGCCATTGTTAGCCTTTTAACCGACTCATGAAGAAAGACGCCCCATTCATCTAGGACCAATCTTGCCAAAATGCTTTTGATAACATAAAAAAGTATCTTCTCAATTATCCTGTATTGGGAGCACCTATACCTAGAAAGCCGTTCATACTTTATATTGTTGCGCAAGAAGAATTGCTAGGTGCCTTACTTGCTCAGAATAATGAAGAACATAAAGAAAATGCATCGTATTACTTAAGTCGTAGATTCACCCCGACGGAGCGAAATTATCCTCCAATTGAAAAAACATGCCTCGCACTTGTCTTCGCCTCTAAGAAATTGAGGCATTATTTCTTGGCTCATACGATACATCTTGTTACAAGGACTAACCCTCTCAAATATGTCATGTCTAAACCGGTCATTTCCGTACGCTTGGCGAGGTGGTCAATTTTGTTCAACGAATTTGAAATTGTTTATTGGCAAATTTCTGAAGATTTTCTTGATGAAGAAGTCTTCCTTGTGGACATCCTCCCTCCATGGATGATGTTTTTCGATGGGGCAGCATGATCAGACGAGGCTGGAGCAGGTGTAGTGTTTGTATCTCCAAAAAAACATATTATTCCATACTCTTTTGCACTCGCTGAAAACTACTCAAATAATGTGGCTAAATATCAAGCCTTGATCATTGGCCTTCAAATGGCAAATGAGATGAAGATCACAGATCTCAAAATATATGGAGACTCTAAGTTGGTGATCAACCAACTTTTTAAAGAATATGAGGTTAAGAAAGATGATCTGGTGCCGTACCATCGGTATGCCTCTCATTTGTTGAAACGGTTTGATAGCGTCATGCTGGAGCACATTCCGAGGAAAGAAAATAGAATAGCTGATGCTCTGGCAAATTTAGCTACAACATTGGCGTTAACTGATGAGGACCTGGTTGATGTTCCTATATGTCAATGATAGGTCTTGCCACAAGTCCTGGAAGATAAATTTGAAGAAAGCAATTTGGTTTCTTGTTGGACACAAGAGGAAGAAGACTGGAAGCTCCCTATCATTGATTATCTAGAATATGAAAAACTTCCCGAAGACCTACGCCACAAGACTAAAATACGAAGACGAGCACCTCGTTTCATCTATTACGATGATACGTTGTATAGGCGTTCATATGAGGGCCTTTTCCTTCACTGCCTTGGAAATGACGAAGCAACCCATACAATGAATGAGGCACATTATGGGATTTGTGGAGCTCATCAATTTGGTCCAAAGCTTCACTTTCGTGTCAAAAGAATAGGTTATTGTTGGCCCACCATGGTCAACGACTACTTGGAGTATGCAAAGAGGTGTCAAGCCTATCAATTCTATGCTAACTTCATACACTAACCACCGAAGCCGTTACACCCTACTGTGACGTCATGGCCATTCGATGCATGGGGATTAGATGTAGTTGGTCCTCTAGAAAAGTCTTCAAAAGGCCACTTGTAAATCTTGGCTGCAACTGATTATTTTTCAAAATGGGCGGAAGCTGCACCCTATAAACATGTGAAAAAGGAAATAGTTGTTGATTTCATCAAGTCCAACTTTATTTATCGATATGGTGTCCCTTGATACATCATTATTGATAATGGGACGAATTTCAAAAATAGTTGGGTGACCAACCTTTACGAGAAGTTTGGTTTCAAACAACGTAAATCCTCCATATACAATGCCCCGGCAAATGGTCTCGCGGAAGCATTCAATAAAACTCTTTGTGAGTTATCGAAAAAAGTAGTCAACCAAACAAAGAGAGATTAGCATGAGCGAATGGAAGAAGCATTGTGGGCATACCGCACTATGCATCGTACACCTACTCAAGCAACTCCGTATTCTTTTGTCTATGGCGTGGAAGCGGTTCTTCTATTGGAACAACAGATCCCTTCGTTGAGGATAGCCATACAAGAAGGTTTTACAAGTGAAGAAAATGTCATCTTACGTCTTCAAGAACTGGAAGCATTGGATGGGAAGAGATTAGAAGCTCAACAATAGCTAAAGTGTTATCAAGCTCGACTTTCAAAAGCATTTAATATGAAAGTTCGATCTCGGTCATTTCAAGTTCGAGACTTTGTATTAGCTGTTCGTAGACCAATTGTTATGAATCGCAAGGGAAATAAATTTGTATCCAAATGGGATGGACCATATGTTGTTCGCGAAGTTTATACTAACAGCGCATATCTCATTATTGATGAAGACGGAGTAAGAGTGGGGCCCATTAATGTTAAATTCCTTAAATGCTACTACCCATGAAGGCTATGCTCCTGATCATACGAGCTTAAACTACACTATACTCCTAGCCCGCATGAGCTAAAACTGTGTACGGCCCCAAGAATAAATAAAAAATAAATAATAATAATAATAATAATAACAATAAATTGTGAACTACGTAATGACTTGATCCTTGTTCAGGGTACGTAGGCGTCTTATAGGTCTGTTCCAAGTTCAGTCAACCCAGCCAAAAAAAAAAAAAAAAAAAGGTAGAGCTCTATCTTTGAGACAGATATGCACAATCACACTTGCATAATAACTTCATGTTAAGTTGCTACTGGTATCTGGTGCATAAGTAAACTTGTACATTAAGTCAGATCTTTTGGTGGAGCTTCGGCTTGAAATCAACATTAAAACTGATAATGGCTAACGATACTGGTGGTATGACCTCTTGGAGTCTGTTCTTACTCTCTGAATGGTTGATATTTGATATGTGGCAAATGAAGACTGCATCTATCGTTGCTCTTTGGACTGATTCATGGCTACTGACGACATTTTTTATGCTGGTGGCATGACCTCTCGGAGTCTGGTCTCGCTTTATCAATGGCTGCTAGATGATCCATGACTGATGAAGACGCTCTGGCGATGGCTAACAGTGTTGGTGGTATGACCTCTTGGAGACTGTTTTTACTCTTTGAATGGTTGATGTCTGATATGTGGCTAATGAAGATTGCATTTGTCGTTACTCTCTGGGCTAATTCTAGGCTGCTGACGACACTGCCTGTGCTAGTGGCATGACCTCAATGGATCCTTACTGACTATATGCGTTCCAAAGGAACAATGGGTCCTTATGGACTAGTTACGTTCCGAAGGAACAATGGGTCCTTACGGACTAGATACGTTCCGAAGGAATAATAGGCCCTTAGGACTACATGCGTTCCGAAGGAATAATGGGCCCTTACGGACTATATGTGTTTCGAATGAACAATGGGTCCTTACAGACTAAATGAGTTCCGAAGGAACAATGGGTCCTTACAGGCTAGTTGCATTCCGAAGGAACAATGGGTCCTTACGGACTAGATGCGTTTCGATGGAACAATGGGTCCTTACGGACTAGTTGCGTTCCGAAGGAACAATGGGTCCTAACGGACTAGATTCATTCCAAAGGAACAACGGGTCCTAACAGACTAAATTCATTCCAAAGGAACAACGGGTCCCAAAGGGGCTAAAAAAAAAATTTTTAATTCTTCCAACAAGCGTGGAGAGGATAATAAAATAAAATAAAATAAATAAAAAATTATTCTTCGAGCAAACGTGGAAAAAAAATGTATATAAATTCTTCCAGCAAGTGTGGCAAAAAAAAAAAAAAAATTGTTCCAGCAAGCGTGAAGAGCAAAAAAAAAAAAATTAAATTAAATTTTGTTCCAGCAAGCGTGAAGAGCAAAAAAACAAAAAAAAACAAAAAAAAAAAAAAAGATGAAGAAGAAGAAGAAAATAAAAATAATATAAAAAAATAGTCATACCAATTATTTGTGTTCAAGCAGAGACCGCAATCCAACATAGTTTTTAGAAGTTGTGATTTGACAAGTTTTTAGAGATTATTGGAATTGATGTCAAACCCTATAATATTGACGGTATATATAGACAACAAAATACCTCCAAATTGTATTGGGATTTGGATAATTCTGTTGAAATAGGAAAGTAAAATTCCAATCCAAAGTTGGATAGGAAAGCAAAAGAGGAAATCTTACAATCCAAAGTTAAAAAAAAAAAAAAAAAAAAAAAAAAAAAAAAAAAAGAAGGAAAGTTGAATACCTCAAGTCCCACTTGAAAAAGGAGATAAGTCCTGTTAATCTTGGGACTCGAAGTGGGGGCAATTTGTAAATACTAAAATTTAGTGGGCTTTGGTTTTAACAAATGAACCAATTAAATATGGGCCTAATGTTTAATTAAGTTATTTAATTGGTCCAGGCTTGGTCCATTTAAATTATTTAATTAGCCCAACCCAGATGATTAAATGAAAAGATAATTATTCCTAATAAAATATATTTGGAATAATTAATTTTAAGGATAATTATCATAATATAACCGGTCTGGCCCAGTTATGATTTTTTTTCCTTATCATGAGATGATACGTGTCATCATCCTATTAATGCAAGAAGCCTATAAATAGAGGCCTGGAGAAAGAAGAAAAAGGGACAAAAAAAAAAAAAATTTTGAAGATACAGAGATTCAGAATTCAGAAGTCCAGAGACTCAGAAGTCAGAGACACAAATTCAGAATCCAAACCCAACAGCGAAGAACATCAAGCACATCCAACAACGTGTCGTTCTTCATCAAATCCTACGGTGATTAACAACAAGCACACCAACGACGTGCCATTCTTCATCAAATTCCACGATGATTCAAGAACAAACTCGTGCAGCCCTTGGATCCAACCAACAACAAAAAGGAGATCGAATCAGAGGACCATTATTTTTGTAAAAAATATTACAAAGGATTGTACTCCAAATATTTCTAATTTAATAAATTATTATTTTGCCCATATTTTATCTTTATTTGCAGAGAACAAAATTTGTGTGTACAGGGTTAAGATGAGTACTCACTCTTCACCCACCATTGACTCTTAAATTGAATGAGTACTCACATTTTATTTATTATTGACTTGCTCACTTAAGTTTTGTTGCTTAAATAATTTAATTTTGGGTTAATTTTATTGACACCCCCTCAGGTTTGGTCAAATATCACATAGAAACACATTTCAAAAATTACTATCACTCAGACCCCAAATGCCTTTTTCATTAATGACACCGTTAAAAATGTTTGAAAAGACAATTTTACCCTTAATTTTTTTAATAATTTTTATTGTAAAATATTTAAAAATTAAAATGACTAAAATTAAGGGTAAAATTGTCATATATAAAGAAGAAAAGGTGGAGAAAGCTGATAGTGTAGATGATGAGAAATATATATATATATATATATATATATATATAAAGAATAATTATAAATTTATAATTATAATTTGATTGGTGTACATGATGATATATAGTGTAAATATATATAAAGAATATTTTTTAAAAAATAATTATAATTTGCTTCGCGTAAATAATGAGAATTATATATATATATAAAGAATAATTTTAAATTGGAGGTGGGTGTACATGATATATGTGTGTGTGTGTGTAAAGAATAATTATAAAATTATATAATAAAGGTGAAAGGGTAATTCAAGTCATTTCAACACTTTTTAAAGTCAACAAATAGTTATAAGTGTAGCAATGTTATTTTACATACAAAAAGGCATCTGGCGCATGAAAAGTAACTTTTGGGATGTAAGTGAAAAACGAATCAAACGTTTGTAATGTGAATGATAGTTATTTTCGAAATATGTTTCAATGTGATATTTAATCAAATTTGAGGGAATGTCAGTGAAATTAAACATTTAATTTTAGTGGACAAATTTAGACTTGAATTGTGACTCTAGTACTAACTACTAACAATAAGAATCTTATTACTTAATTTACACTAATCCGGCTGTAGGTAGGGACCACAAGTCTACCTATCAAGTACCGATTTCTCTTTTTTTTATTTTACCATCCTAAATCCTAATTGCTTATTATTCTTATTATTATTATTATTGTGGTGGTTGTTGTTGGTAGATAAGCAAGAGATTGACAAAGATGTTGCACACGCAATGCCATTAACCAACCCAATTACTTTAACATGCAACATTATTAAACATTTCGCTGCATGTACAAGCAATAATAATGGTTTCTTATATCCAAAAGACATAATTATCCCTTACCCACCACCAGCTCCAACATCAATCAGGCATGTTTTTGACTTTTTCCATTTAGGTACCCTCTCAAGTCTCAACCAACAGAGACTACTGCCCAAAGCAACTACCAAAAAACAAAAACAAAAACAAAAAATATATATATATTGTATCGTCGAGAACATTTTTGACCCTTCCAACCAAATTTATTTATTTGTTTTTGTTCCTCCAACGAGGATTGAAGTTTGTGTATTTCTCCTACCTCCCAAAATGAAAAATGAAGGATAAATCCCCATAGAGGCAACTTTCGTAAGTTTCTTCCCAAGAAAGAAAAAAAAAAAATCAAATAAATAATTTTTTTAAAAATAGTATTCATTAAACTTTAAATCAATAATGCAATAACAATATATTTAACATTTAAATCAAGGATGTAATAATTATAGGGTCAAGTGTAGAAAATATTCCTAAAATATTTTTACAATGCATATCACACCCCCCACGTGCAAAAAACATTCCTAAAATTTCAATTTCGTGTAAATAGATCCCTTTGACAAATTTAAATCCTAAATTTACTAAATTACCCTTACTAAAGCATTTTATAAAATATATAAAAATAAATAACTTTGTAAAATGACCGAAAATGACATTATTGGAGGACGGCAATAGACAAGTAGAGATAGAAATAGAAAATAGAAATAAAAATAAAAGTATAAAAGAAAAGTAAAGATAAAAATAAAAAATAAAAAATGAAAATAAAGTGCAAATTAAAGAAAACAAATCTGCTCCAAACTCTGAAAATCAATGCACACTGATATTGGAATTTTTTTTTTCTTTTTATTATTATTATTATTATTGTTTAACAATATTGGTACAAAAAATATAAAATAAAGAAGAAAAAAATTAGTAGAAAATATTAAACTGAAATCTTAAAAAATTTAAATCTTTTTTATACAAATTCTCAAAATTTCAAGAAATATATATAGAGCTAAAAGTTTCAAAATATATATATATATATATATATAAAACGTAATGTGTACATAACACCCTTATATTATGAAATTAGTATCATATATACTTCTTTATACATTTTCGGAAGAGTAAAAGGGCAAAACGAGTATTAGACTACTAATTAATGTCATATTTATTATTGAAGGGTATTTTTGCACAATGTGAAAAGATTAGGAGTGTTTTTTGTAAAATTTTTAAATAGGGGTAAAAGTGTTACACCTGCACTTGTCCAATAATTATATTGAATTGTAACATTCGAAATAACAATAAATAAAAAAAAAAAAAGAAAAATGCAACTATAGGTGCAAAAAAATTGCCCTAACGAAAAGCGCACAAAGTTTACACCAAAAACACTCAAAAATTGAGCAAATCTGTTTTTTCTTAGGTAGAGCCTCTTTGTGTACCAAAATTGATCTCCCTTTGTTTTGTGATCTCTAGATCCCGGCATTTATACCAAGATCTATGCTTCATTCACGACTTTCCTTGGGTCTTATTTTCGGAGATTGATATTCATTTTTCAATTTTGCATTGTAAATCGGGTGATATCAAATTCAATTCCTTTTTTTTTTTTTTTGTTGATTCATGGAATTTTTAATTTATTTTTTGGCTAATTTGGCAAGCCGATTGGTCTGTTCGGCTAGCTATATGAATTGTCACCGCTAATAGATATGCTAACTACGAGAAATTATTCATTGTAATTGTTACAACAATAACGTGATGTAACGGACGATTACAAATACTCTACCAAAGCACATATATTAATTTTTTAATTTTATTCTAGATTTACTTTAATTTGGTGAAATATTTATAACCATTCATTGTACCGTATTATTGTTACAACAGTTATAATAAATAATTTCCTGCCAACTACGTATTGTATACCTTTATAAATAATATTGGGGCAATGTAGTATTGTGGTGAACTGTGTCATCCAATCAAAAATCCCTGCCAAATTAAACCTGGATGAGTGAGGATATTTTATTTTTCTTCTAGAAGGTGCGCATAACTAATATTTTTCAAAAGATTTAAAGTTTTGGAAGTAATTTGATCAAAGAAAGAAGGCCATTTCTGTAACTTTATGCCTTCCCACTTCTTCTATAAAATTGCTTCCTATCAACTTATAAAAATTGCAACACCCTCCTAACTCTGCTTCAACTCACATAGCCCGGAAAGTTTCGTTTTTTTCCCGGAAAATTTTAATGGCAGAGAAAAGCAAGATTCTGATCATAGGCGGAACAGGTTACATCGGAAAATTCATCGTGGAAGCGAGCGCAAAAGCCGGCCACGCCACCTTCGCTTTGGTTAGAGAAAGCACAGTTTCCGACCCTATTAAGGGAAAACTCATCGAGACCTTCAAGAATTCCGGCGTCACTTTGCTATATGTAAGAACACTCATTTCTCCAAACATATATATATATATATATATAGATATAGATATTTGTGTATAAATGGATATATTATAGTATATGTATATATACATTTACAAATAATTTTGTTCGATAACACAATTTAGGATCAAGTATTTATTCAATTAAGTGTATTTGATAACCTAATTCAAATATTTTGATTCTATTTGATTACTCCATTTGAATCTTTGAAGTGACCGTTACATTTTTGGTACTTAATTTTTAAATGTATGTATGTTTATGTGTTGTACGGAACAGGGAGATCTGTATGATCACGAGAGCTTAGTGAAGGCGATAAAGCAGGTGGATGTGGTGATATCAACGGTAGGCCACATGCAGTTGGCGGATCAGGTGAAGATCATCGCTGCCATTAAAGAAGCTGGTAATATCAAGGTTCGTATATGTGTGTGTGTGTGTGTGTATATATATATAGCATTCATTCTTCACTTTGCAGTTAATTTTTCAGATTAATTACAAAAAATTAGCATTTCTACAAGCAAAAACACAACCCATGTCCACAAAGGCTGTGCCTATTAATTCTATCTCCTAAAAGGAATTTAAAATCATGTGTTTGTTTACTCTTTAGTTTAATTGATTTTTGCGCAAAACAATGATAACTTCATATTTGGGCTTATATTCTAACGAAGAAATCAATTGGAGGCTTTTGGTCCTACGCGTTCCGGAACAAAATTATTTAGTTGTATCAAACTGCTTTTGGTCTTCATGAGGTGTGAAGAGCTACATAATTATATTGGTTTGTGTGTGTATGCATATATATTCTCTGTGTAGTTTTCTTTTTATGATTTTGTTTTATTATGTGGGTCACATTTGAAAATGTGAATCCAATCCTCTCCATCCAACTTGCATACCTTAATTGTGTGGTATAGATTCAGCTATCTGGTTAAAGTTTTTTTTTTTTTTTTTTTTTTTTTTTTTTTTTTTTTTTTTTGAAGTGGCAGACTTCGATCAGATGATGATGTGGCAGAATCTAGACCACATGATTGACATATGCAAAGTTTAGGAGAGCTATTTGGTTAGAGAGCATCCAAGCTAAATTTGTCATGTCAAAATCAGTAATTTAAGTGAACTAACCTAGATTCGTTATATTCGAAATTGGAACCCCTTTCAATCTAAACGACATGATTGACTATCCTTTTCTTTTCTTTTTTTTCTTTTTTTTTTTTTCGATAAATTGTGATATACTTTCTAAACATCATAATCTGCAATATTTCAGCTTCAGAACAGAATATTTGACTATATTTTGAATTTTACCTATTGTTTCCTTGGATAATGTGGTTTACTTGTGCCTTTTTTATCACTAATGGACGATGATACACTTGTACATCAAGCCTGAATACTTTCTAAACATCCTAATCTGCAATATTTCAGCTTCAGAACAGAGAATTTTTTTAAAAAAAAAATTTATGTTCTTACATGTAATGGACAACTTTCTCATTAACATAATAGGTTAGTTTCAAGGGGCACCACATAGAGGCTGGACTTTCTAATAATTTTGTTGAATTATTCAGAGATTCTTCCCTTCGGAATTTGGGAACGATGTGGACCATGTTCATGCTGTTGAGCCTGCAAAAACTGCATTTTCAGTTAAGGCCCAAATCCGCCGAGCTATTGAGGCTGAGGGAATTCCCCACACCTTTGTGACTGCAAACTGCTTCGCGGGCTATTTCCTTCCTACATTGGTGCAGCCTGGAGTTACTGCTCCGCCTAGAGATAAAGTAATCATCTTAGGGGATGGAAATCCCAGAGGTATTGAAAATTTCTACAAATTCTTTTTTTTTTTTTTTTTTTTTTTTTTCCCGAATTATCAACTTCACATTAATAATCTCTTTCCAAGGAATCCAAAGCTCGGCAAATAGTATTTTTAGGTGAACATGATATGATTAGGTTTTCCAGGAACAAGAAGCTTGTGCATAGTTACATACATATTTGTACACATGTATCACAAGCTTGTGCTTAAATATAAGCATCCACGCTACACAGAAATGCATATATCATAAGCTTTTGCTTAAAATGAGAACAGGCATTCAACTTGTGTCCAGTTTTAGACTAGACTCTAGCAATCTGGAGTAACGTTTTGCATCGATAAACGAGTTACAATGTGGTTACCTCCAAATGCAGTAGCAGACACTTGTGCTTAGTCCTTGTTCGTTTAACAGCCCCTTAGGTTAAGATGAAGTTAGCATATATCCTTTCCATACGCATTCTGCACCTATCTGCATTTTATGCCGGGATTAAAACTGAAATAGTCCGAGCTAAGCTGTTCACATGGTACACATATAAGAAAAAACAGGGTACATTTTTAAATCTTTTTCTTCATTCTTGGTTGATTTATTGTTATATTATGTGAGGAAACACAGTACAGAAGTCTTAACTCTTATTTCGTCGAATTTCTTGTTTTTGACTAATAGCAATATTTAACGAGGAACACGACATTGGCACCTTCACCATCAAAGCTGTGGATGATCCGAGAACATTGAACAAGATCCTCTACCTCAGGCCTTCCAAAAATATTTACTCGTTCAACGAGCTTGTCTCCCTTTGGGAGAAAAAGATTGGCAAAACCCTTGAAAAAATCTATGTACCGGAAGAGAAAATTCTCAAGGACATCCAAGGTCAGTAGTACATTTTCTTTAGCAAAAGCTTGTACTAAAACTAACCGAAGTAATCTAGCATCTGATTCATTTGCAAAGTGGTTGACATTGGCTAATTCCTTGCAGAGGCCCCCATTCCGATCAATGTTGTGTTAGCAATCAACCACTCGGTTTTTGTGATGGGAGATCACACCAACTTCGAGATTGAACCATCCTTTGGGGTTGAGGCTTCCGAGCTTTATCCGGATGTCAAATACACCAGTGTGGAGGAGTACCTTGCTCAATTTGTTTGAGGGATTCAAACTTCTGCTCTTCTCGGTACTAAAATAACAAACTAGAGTGCTTACTATTCGGAGGTTCCATATAGAATGTTTTAAGTTCATTTGCTTCTCGTACGAAAACCATAAAATTAAAATGAATTGACGGACCTTGATTCCTTTGCTTTCTATTTATTTTCCCATGGCTGGTACAATATGAGGTGTATTCTAAGCTCATGAGTATTGCTTGTGCTGTTTTACCATCATATAAGAAAAGGGTTTTCTGCTCAAATAAAGAAACATCGAATTTAAGTCATTCAATAACTCTCTTATTGTCATTACTCTTGTTCCAATATTATGTATTTCTTGGGTGTGTGTGTGCAAGTGCGCGCAAATGAGGGAATTCACTACAGCTGTGTATCTTGTGAAAAAATAAAGGCCATTGCGCTGTGCAATGGTACAATGTTTGGATTCCCACATGGTCCAGATCTAGATCCCAAGAAAAATCAGTGTGTGTAAAGAAACCAAAAGTTAAATCCATATCTAGTCTGTCTCTCCTAAACAGAGTCCACACTGGGTGATGATGACCGTACAAACCATTCACAGACTATTATTTACATATCTGGGTTGGAAATCAATGATCATAAAATATAAGGTGAGTGGCGCACGAATCGGAGTTTGAAGAAGGTGAGCCCGGACTCGCAACAGATAGAGGAGGATTTATTCAATCACGTAGTTTGGGCACATAGAATATGGCGCCCTTGGGGCTTTCTATTTGATTGTATTGTCAGGCTAATGAATTGGGATTTCCCTATTGGTCCACGTCATTTTGGTGCAAGCGAATCATTTATGATGAAGAGGATGAGCTTCAAGAGAATGATTCGGAATTGTGGAACATGCAATACAGACACAAGACAGATCTTCCAAAGAACAAGAAGGCCTTTTTTGAATAAGACAATTTATTTGGGACTTTTGATTATCATTTTGGTAGATTAAGCGCTTATCAAATTAATTGTGTTTTAAGCGACTTAAAATGGATTAAAAATTTAAGTGACACCACTACTTATCAATATAAATATATATATATATATATATATATATATATATATATATATATATATATTAAGTGACACCACATCAAAGACATTTATAGTCCAAGGCATTCTAGACTATTGATGTGAGGCGCATTAGATCCAAGCGTATGTGCATTGGCGATAGTGATGTGGGTCGTGTTAGATCCACGCGCCAATGAAGTGATAGTGATGGAGGTCAGCGCCAATGAAGTGATAGTGACGGAAGTCAGCTGTTGCAATCAGTTCTAGTTTTTTTTGTACGAAAGAAAAAGGATTTGATTAAAAGGAAAGTTGATAATAATAATAAAATTAAAGTAAAGAGTATAATTAATGTTTAGATAAGAGAAAAAATAATAATATTAATACGAAATGACAAATTTAATGAGAAATAGTTACAATAAATATGTCATTAATTATAACACATCAATAGTTCAAATGGGACAAAGCAAAATTTTGCTTTCAAAAGCATAACAGCAAGGGCTCGAATTGTAACAAGTACAACGAATGATCAAATGTTGAAAGAAATCATAAACTCACGAAAAATCTACCAAAGTTATTAATAAAGGTCTGAACTACAATTTTCATTTGTTAAATCAACCCTAAGTCCGAGTCAACAGCACATGCCGAATGTTGAAAATTCATAAAAATATCAAAAATTATTTTTAATTATCGCTTAAAAACTTCAGTACTTCAAATGCAGTTCTTAACATTTTCCGTACTTAATTAATTTTGAATTTTATCAAACAGCACCTTATTGTCACCGGAGAATTCGACATTCTTGTAAACGAATAGCATTAGCGTTCAACTATGTGTTGATGACACCATCCATTGAAGTTGTTCAATCGCCTGGGGAAGAAAGAAATAACAAGGATAGGAGGAAAGTCCCAAGAAATTGATTAGATTGAGAATTAGGTACTTCCAGTTACAACTGCAAGGAAAAATGACTTCTGAGAGTACTACTACATTTTCTTGCAACACAAGAAAATTAACCAGCCGGGAGTTCAATTCCCGTTACGAACAGAAGTGTGATCGTTTTAACCAGCAGTTTCATCAAGAAAATTAAGAATTTTAATTGATCAGAGACTCAAGCTAGTCCAATAGTAGTTGGTATAAATGAAATTCAACAAGAGGCAATTTTTGAGATGTTTGTGCTGAGGTAGCGAAAGATAAAATCGCACAACTTAAAAATATCCAGCAAGAAACAATGGCGGCAATTCATGGTTTCATCCATATTCCAGTAACTCATTTGTGCAAGCATTTCTTTCTACCTCATTCCGGGACAATGATGAAGAGTTTGCTAGCTCCTGCATCATCAGATATCCATTGGAGCTGCACCCTGGTCTGCAGGAGCACTCTGGTCAGTAGGAGCACCCTCTTCAGCGGGAGCACCCTCTTCGGCAGCAGGAACCTCTTCAGCAGCAGGAGCTTGTTCCCCTGCTATCTCAAATGCATCAATCAACGCTTGTACGGTTTCATTATCCAATATATGGAATGCCTCTCCTACTCCTACAACAGCAACTGTGCAAATCGAGCTAGTGAGCTTCTCTCCTTGTAAAGCTTCCCTCAATGCAAAAAGAGCATCCTTGAGCAGATCCTCTCTTGGAGAACTTGTGAACTTCTCAAACTTGCGCTCCATGTATGTCTTTGCAGCTTGTGAGCGGGACCCAATGGCAAAAGCTTGATATTCAAAGTAGTTTCCACTTGGACAGTTGTAATAGAGGTGAGCTCCAGATTCATCCATGCCGGCTACCAGCAGACCAACGCCATAAGGCCGTTTCCATGAGCGCTGGGTGCAAACCTACAACCAGAGAGATGATAATTACAGAACAGGACAAGCTGCTCTTGCAGTCGACAAAAAAGTACTGCAACTTGCTTGTTATAAATGTAAAATGAAGGGGAATAAAGAAAGTAAAATACCAACTTTCAATTAAGCAACAATTTCAAAATTAATGTACTTCCGCTGGAATAGTGATAAGATGAGAGAATAAGGCCTTATAGTTTCAAATAATCAAAAGAAAGGTCAATGTCAAATGCCAAACTGGTGTCTTTAATATCAAATTGTTAGGCAGTGCACTGATGCACTGTGTTACGTTTCATGCACATGATAATTTTGAGACCAGCAGTTATCATTTGAGGATCTTTCCACTAGGGGTATCACAAGTTCAAGCTAGACACACTCCAGGTTAAATGTTTCAGGATAAATTGAGATGACAAATGGAAAACCAATTATAAGTAAAGTTGGCTTTTTGCCCTTCAATGAAAGAGCTTACCTTTCCACCAGGGTGGCAAAATGGGTCAGGAACCATCAACCCGCCCATATCCGCCCGCCTTTTAATGGATATGGGTGAACCATATTAATTTGAGGGTCAAGATGGGTTGGGTAATTTTTAATCACTTAATTTGAAGATCAAGATGGGTTGAATATAGAATAAATGTGTATTGTGTGTTTATTATGTGATGGATGAAGTATGGGTTGAATATGGTTAAACCATATTCAACCCATACTTCATCCATCACATAATAAACACACAACACACATCTATTCTATATTACACTCAACTCATTTCTAACTCTAAAAATCTCTCTCACAATCTTCTCTCTCTTCTCTAAGTTTCTCTTTCTAGAAAATTCTTCTAAAAAAATAAATAATTAAAAAATAATTTTAAAAAATTAAATTATAATTAAAAATAATAATTAAAATAATTTTAAAAATTTTATAAAAAATTTTAAAATAAAAAATTATGTATTAAATGGATAAAATACATAATATAGGACGTTATTTTATTTTTTATTTTTGAATTAAAAACTCTACTCTTTTACAATGAAAGAAAACCTCACGTTCATAATTATTCAAAATAAAATCATTTTTATACGAATGTGCATTGCTTAGAAGTATCTTCAAAATACATTGTACATCAACATTATCGATTATTTAAATAGGGAAACACAACGTGACAAATAATGTTCTTTTGAATGCCAACCATCTGAAATTTTGACTTCCAGATATACAAATCTCAAGGCTGATCAAACGGTGGTAATTGAAGGTCTACCTACACCTCACCTACAGGTGAGAGTAACTTTGCCCAGGGAGGAAGTTTCTCTCCCCTTTCGTACGTCCGCTCTCTCTCTCTATAAATACGTTTCTAATCTTTCTTCCACTCTCAGACCTCTCCAGTTTCAATCTCTCTCTAGATTACTTCAACTAATTTTTCTCTCTATACTTTTCTGAAAGTATAAAAATAAAAAATAAAAAAAATAATTAATGGGTTCACGGGTCATAACGGATTGACCCTACCCATTTTCAATCCGTCTATTTTCAACCCGTTCTGAATGAGTTAAATATGGGTCTTGACCCATATTAACCCGTCCATTTTCAATCCAACCCAAACTCGGCCCAACCTGCCCATTTGCCACCCCTACTTTCCACCCACCAAAAAAAAAAAAAAGGGGGGGGGGGGGGGGGGGGGGGGGGCGCTAAATGACAGGTCAAACTATACGACTGGCCTCTCAAGCACAAACTGGCAAGGGCACAGATATGATGCTATTACGGGATATGTATCTGATATGTCTGCTTGTAGACCCACATACTCGACAGGTAGGCTCAACAAAGAACAGGAGGAAGATATAACAAGTACACTTGAGGGAAATAGGACCTTCAAGTTTTATTGTTATCACTCCTTTAAGAACCATGTATAACAATTCACATTAAAATTTTATTTTATGATTTTATCCTTAGGCTAGACATAGAAAGAAACTAGTCAAAAATCATAATTCAGCAATGTCCACATGTACTTGGATTCAGGGATTTGACACTTATTACTACTAGAGAATGAGAACCAGAAAAACCACAGCACCACACAGGTGTATCAAATATCTAATGTAACTCGATTTTTTATTTTTTATTTTTGGGGGAAGGGTTAGCATAGCGGAAATTTATTCTAATTTATTCTCTTTTCGATAACTAGAATATAATAATTATCAAAATATATGCTCATGACTGCACAATAGACATATCAATTCCCCAACAAGACTTTACATGATTTAAGTTCACATAACCAAATTTTTGGAAAGATTGCAAATGAACCAAGCAACTAGTGAATGGCTTGAGCTCAGTTGACGTTCATCTATTAAGTAATCCAAGGTCAAGCCCATTTTTCAGAATTTCCCAAATGAGCTATACCCAAACATTGTCAACCTTAGCTCATATAGTAGGCCAATAGAATTTCTCTATTTAATATACAATAGCCCTAAAATTTGTTCCAACAGTTCATTAATTTGGCTCATTAAGATAATGTTCCATTGAATCCCAAACATCCCACTGGACCCTCATGTTCGCCAACCCATACCATATACTCAAATCCAAGCAAGCCTTATAATGAGATAAGACCTCAACTCTGATCACACTACCCCCTTCTCAATGGTAAGATGCTTGAGCATTGATGCAACTAGCGTGAGCCCGAGATTCAGAGCAACCACTTTGTGACATACCAAAAGTCAGGTGTGTGCAACGTGCGTGTGTTTCTTGCCAATGAAAAAAATTAAAGACATACCAAAAGTCAAGTATGTCTAGAGTCCTCCCTCCTCATGACCCTGCCATGGTGGGACGAACAAAGTAATGCCCTTTTACCAGTAATTTGACATGTAAACGAGATTTAAAGCCAAGCTCAAGCTTATTCCACTGCTTTCAATTAACCTTGAGCTTAGTCGGGCCAAGATTAATTGAACATGAGTTGAGCCCAAACATCTTTTTGCCTTTTACAAGCTGAGAAGAATAACCCAGAGTTCTACTCGTCTCGATTCATTTACTTCCCTAGATAAAGCCAAATTAGGACCACCGATTAGTCACGAGCTTTGAGTTGTTTGGGTTTGGCTCATCAAAGACAAAAGCATGTTTAGCTTAGCTTGTGTTTAGGTAAGCTCAAGAAGCCAATCTCGAGCTGGGCTTGACGGCGTTCTAGCTCGAGCTAACTCAAGGTCATTAAGATATGTTAAATATCAAACTCTGTAAACACAGATATCCAAAAGTATGAAATCGTGTATATATATATATATATATATATATATATATATATATATATAGACATACTAAGCTGATTCATTAATAAAGGGAATGATCTCCTTTAGCATTTTGCAATTTCAACTATTAATCTCAAGATCCACTAGCCACAAATCCACCATTGATGCCAACACGAGACAAATGAAAGAAACATAAGATGCGACAGAGAGAGAGAGAGAGAGAATTTAAGGTTTGTCCTTTCGGTCATTATTCTTGGTTACCTGTGAACTTTGGACTATAGAAGGATGATTGAGCAATGTGGTTGCCGACTAGCGATGGTAGTGTGCTTCCAATAGTCAAAGATAAGAAAGGCGATATCTTATTATGCTAAGGGGAAGTTGGATATAAGATAGAAAGGTTGACAGCGTTAAAAGGGGTGGATAATCAGATTTAAAATCTTGCCTTATTATGGGGCATATTTGGATTTGAGGAGATAATGTGGGTTACTAACTTGAGATTAAGCAATCAGAATTCACTTTTCATTGACTTTTCAAAGTTAAATACAAAAGGAAATTAGCTCATAATAGAAAAAAAATAAAAAATAAAAAATAAAAAAGCAAGAG
The DNA here is from genome assembly GCF_030987335.1 of Cornus florida. NCBI lineage: Eukaryota > Viridiplantae > Streptophyta > Magnoliopsida > Cornales > Cornaceae > Cornus > Cornus florida. The sequence continues at coordinate 27,932,150 of NW_026775580.1, read as the reverse complement.
AAGTGATGTGGCATACCTATCTATATGGGATGAAGGCAAGGACGATGATGATATGGGTTTTTCAGATATGAAGGTTCGGTGGGTTATTTGGATTTTAACCAAATATAGGCTAAATGGACCCCATTAATGAAACAATGTTATATTGTTTGGTAAATTTTTTTGGATTGCTATATTGAAAATGTAGATAGATTTTCAGGGTCTATTAGACAAATATGCATTGTGTTCACCTGAGAAGCATCGATATGAATACAGGACACAGATCGACACGGACATTGACACAATGACTACTAATAAATATATCTTTTTATAGGTATGATTCTATATTTTAACAGTAATATTACTTTTCATCAACCTAACAATGAAAAATTCACAAACCATAATAATTCATGAGTATTATGTCACAACCCACCCTGTTGTGTAGATATTGTCCGCTTTGCACACTTTCGTGCTCACAGTTTTCAAAACGTGTCTACACAGTTAGAAGTCATCCACACATATAAGTGCTAACAACCTCTCTCCCCAGGCAATGTGGGATATCACAATATATGAATAATTAATTTATCATTTATGGAACTACACAATTGAATCAATCATTTATGGAGCGTCGCCTTCGCAAACATGAATGGTATAGTTTTTAACAGTTTTTCACTTGAGAAAAATAAAAAAATAAAAAAATTACCTTCATCTCCGGAGTCTCAAAGGAAAGATCTTTCTTTGAAGAAAATGTTCTCTATTTATAGTTGGATTTGATTGGCCACCATTTATGGAACTACACAATTGAAATCTACTCCACAACAACAATAATAATTGTTTTTAAAACCAAAAATTTTAAATATTTTATGTTATGACCGCCATATTAATAAAAAAATTTAAAGAAATCATATTTACACCTTTACCCATCTTTCTTTTGAAAATCAGAACTCTTTAACAAGCGAAACATTCAGAAACGCGTCCATGGCATGTTCATACCTCGTCCACATCTTGTCTGAAAATTAAGAAAAATTCTGGACACGTCTTTGGCGAGTCCAACACTTGTCAATGTCCGATACGGATTCTTTGACCTTTTAGGCATGTCTATGCTTCCTAGGTGTTCACAAACTAATAGGAGTCACTTATCACAATGGGCTGGTTACATACCTAAAACGACTAGTCACTTGTAAGATTCTTGGAAAGATTTTATTAACCCCCAAGACAACCATGCACGCCACCTAACGTGGGACAGGACACGTCTAAGAATCCATGACACAAGCTTGATAATATTTGAGCTCAGCTTGTTTAGTAAACAAGCTTAAAAAATGGACTCGGGTGTTATTTTAGTCAATTAACAAATGTAATCCAAGCTTACTGAGTTGTTCACAAACAGTTCAATTCATTTGTAGACCTATGTCTCCTATCTAATTGACTCAAACGCATACAAAACATCCCTTTTAGTAAACAGGCCTAAAAAATGGACTTGGGTGTGATTACTTTAGTCGATTAGCAAATGCAAGCCAAGCTTACTGAGTTGTTCACAAACTGCTCAATTCATTTGTAACCTAGGTCTCTTAATTGACTCAAGTGCATACAAAACATCTCTTTTATAAATAAGTATAGCAAATAAGAAATAAGTTACAAAATTACTTGGCAGGGACACAGGGTAGCTAAGTTGATGAGAGGCTCTAACCTACAAGTCCCGAATTTACCCAATATATGGGTGGCGGCTCCCACCGTGTAAAGGGGGTGAGAGCACCCTCGTAATTTCAAAAAAAAAAAATTTATAAAAGTAATAAACTACAACAGCAAACTAAATGATTCCAACAAGGGACCTATGAATTTAAAACTAAGGTTGAGGAGAAAGTTCTACCAAATTTAAATAGAAATCCCCCTAGCAAGCTCCGATACTCTAATTCTCAGTCTCATAACTTGGACACCCCGTGCTCGCGTCTTCTCCCTTCTCTTAATTATTTGCTTAAGAATGACCACGTAGCAGGAACCATAGTTGATTATTTGTTTGAAAAGAATAGAAGATAATGACCTCCGTAGTATGAAACCAAGGACATTTGTTCAATAATAATAAATTAATACCCTAGCCAACTATAAAGCGAATCTCAGTAATCAGAATTGTTCAAGACTCTGATACAAACGGTTACTCAGACCTAGAGGGTGAATAAATACTGTTGGTTATTGTTTGTATTTCAGTTGTTTAGTTTGATTTCACGGATCAATTGCATCCACACAATCACACAAAAACATAAAAATAAATAGGGCACAGTCACCATATTTTTACACGAAAAACCCTAAAAATGAAGAATACCAAGGGATTTTGTCCATCCAAGAACAATCCACTATGAAAATTATCTCTTCACCCAAACAAACCAAACTCTCCATTCAAGTGTCCAGGTTGCCCACTCCATCATCGCATATGCTCCTCACACATTCTGCTTCTCCATAGATTGTTTAATCCTTCTGGTCTGATTTGGTCGGTTGACTTGATCTTTGTTGTTAATTCTGATGTCCTCCGTGTGGTATATCTCTCAACCACATATAAGCATCTCTATGGAAATTCCTAGATTGAGAAACAAGGCTTTTCTCTCTCAAAAAAAAACTCTCTCTAGATTGCTTAGAGGTTCAATTGGTGACCCTAGACTAAATATGATATAGCTAATATAGGAGACCTGTGTAGTATGGTAACTAAATCATTTTCAAGAACACTTTCTTTATAAAGTTATTGATTGATCCACCAATCAATCAAGGCATTCTACAATCACTTCAATCGATCAAATATCGTTCAATGCTCACTATTTTTCAATGAATCTCAATTTCAAAAGACATTGTAAGAACTTAAGATTAAAACCCTAATTTTGGAAACAAGTTCAAAACAAAATTTTGAGCTAATTTAGGATCAAATCTAGGTCAAATAAGGTCTCAAATATCTTTTCCCTAAATACATGATTGTGTCTTGAGAAATTTGCTTCGAGTTGTTCTCTCTGATGCATCTTCATCATCTCTTGTGGTTGTAGACAAATGATTCACGACATTTTACACACATTACAACACGAGTTTTGAATAGCAATTTGCCAACACATGATTCATAATCCTAATAGTAATTAATTCAGTGAATTAATTAATATATAATCTTGTCTAAATGAGTTGTTCATAGTAGGTGCTCACATGAAGAAATTATATATAAGACCATTTCAAATAATAATGCAATCAAAAAGAGCTATAAAGTTACTATCATCGACATAACATATAAGGTAACCATCTTTGTGAATAGCAAAGTGATTGGTCTGGAACGCAAGGGAGAAAGATGGAAGTGAAAAGCACAACTCCTTCCCCACTGACCAAACAAAAAATATGGAACCAGATAACAGGTGAGCCCTTTAGGTAAATTTAAAATAATAATAATGTAGTCATTGAAATAAGAAGAAATCATACTTGTAGACGTGAAAATTGAAATAAATTAAAGGGTAAAATACCCTGACCTCCCTTGAGGTTTGGCTATATTACCCATGGTTGAAACTTTTTGAAAAAATGTGGTGAACCTCCCTTGAAGTTTTGCACAATCACTCTGACCACCCTTGATGTCAATCAGGCATTAAGTCCGTTAGTAGAATATTTTCATAGTACTGAAAATACCCTTACATAAAGAAAAATTACTTAAATGTCCTTATAAACTATAATACATAACCATTTGACCTAATTTTTGATTGGACAAAATACCCTTGCTTATAAGCATATAATCTAGCTAAATAATTTAATTAATTCTTTTAATTTGTAACAATAATATAATTTATTTAATCTAATATTTGTGAAAATATAATGATATTATATTATATATACTAATTATATATAGGATTTGTTTAATTTTAAGATCTCGTGTACAAGTATTAAATCTCAATACTCAGCTCAGTTTAAGATCTTGTCTATTGTACATCTAACCATCTCATAAAATTTAACATTTAGCATGACTCTTGTTGAAACGATCCACCAAAAATATACATTTTGTTCAAACAATTTCAAAATGCCACACAATCAGTTGAACAATTCTACCAGAATTATCATGTATATATATATGATTTGTTTTCGTTTAATACTCATATTCATATATATAGAATATAGAATATAGATATGGGTAACTTACTGAATATCTACCACCGACACCACCACCAACTCCCTCCGCTATCACCCCCTTCTCCTCAATTATATATATCTCTCTCTCCTACACCACCACCATACCCCACCACCTTTCCCTTTCTCCTCCACCATTCCCTCTCTCCTCCACCATCTATTTGTTCATCCTTTTAAGGCGGTGGAGAATGGAGCGGGCGGTCAATTGTGGTAGTGGAGGGGTGGTACCTTGGAGTAGGGAGTGATTAATTGCTGTGTTATCGGAGGCAGCAAAATAAGAAAGATGATGGGGTTCGGTACTGACTGTATGGATGAAGGTGGCAAAGGAAGAAATGGTTCCATGGACGAAGACGAAACCCAAACGGGTCAAACCCTATTTTTCAAATGGCTATTGCGGATTTCATTAAAATTTCTGGTTTTTGTTTTGAGTTGTTACCAAAATGGTGGATTCTACGAAGAAGAATAGATTGATTTGTTACCAAAATCAAATATCTTCTGTTACAAAACTATATGTGTGTGTGTGTGTGTGTGTGTGTAATATACATACACATAAAGGAAAAAGAAGAGAGGGGGCAGTGGAGAGAGGGGGTGGGGAATGGTAGAGAGAGATGGAATGTGGGCAGGAAGTGGTGGCGGCGGTGGCGATTGGTGGTCAAGTACACAAAGAGAGTAAGGGCAATTTTGTTATCACCAACATGATGCGTCAAGCGTCCAATAGTTGCACAATAGATAAGGATAGTTAGGTAATTTAACTACTATCGGTAACCACTCTAATGGCATTAACTCTAATAGGCAGTGTCAGAGAGATTTCTCAAATATTTTCATCCATGAGTAATTTAGCCAGACCTCAGGGGAAGTCCCAGTAATTTACCCTAATGTTGTGCTTGGGAGCACCAAATCGGCGCCTTAAAAAAAATCTTTGAGCTAAATGTTCAACAATTCCAAATCCAAGGTGCCGATTCGGTGCTCCCAACTGTAGCATAAATTATAATAGGAATCAACACAACTATTTAAGAAACCAACTCTCTAGCATCTCAAAATAAATTTCATGTTAAAAAAAGTTGGTTACCATACTATCCAAAAAGACCAAAAAAATTGCTAAGCATTTGCAAGGATTATACATCTAAAGATCACAAATACAAGTTAAAAGGAACATGAATTCAGAACAAAAAACTTGGTTGATTGGCTTCTTTATTAAGTACAAATATTTCAAACAAAAAATCAGATTTTAAAATTCTCTTGTTCAGTTTTTCTTAACCTATAAAATTATATAAAGTAACACGGTTCTTAGTTTTCAAATGCGTCCACAAAAAAAAAAAAATCCATATTTTAACTTTTAACAAATTGCCGCGTCGCCGTGTCTATATCTTGTCATATCCCTATCTGTGCTTCTTAGATTGCAATTAATGAATACTAAAACTTTGTTACTAACAAGTGATATTACATTTGACACTACATTACCTCCTCTAAGCAAGTCTCTTGGCAGATTTCTCCAAGAATCATAAGAATTTGAACTCTTGCTTCTTATGTATTGATTTACCAGCACTATTAGCCTCTATTATATTTGATCAAACCAACTAGTGATATTACATTTGACACTTTCTTAAATTTTAACAAATTGCCGCGTCGCCGTGTCTGTATCTTGTCATATCCCTATCTGTGCTACTCAGATTCCAATTAATGAAGACTAAAACTTTGTTACTAACAAGTGATATTACATTTGACACTATATTACCTCCTCTAAGCAAGTCTCTTGGCAGATTTCTCCAAGAGTCATAAGAAGTTGAACTCTTGCTTCTAATGTATTGATTTACCAGCACTATTAGCCTCTATTATATTTGATCAAACCAACTAATGATATTACATTTGACACTTTATTACATGAACCAGATCTGCACAACAAACCTGAAAGTCTATAAGCAGCTTTGACTCTTATCATAGATTACACCCTTTCTATACCATCGAACCAATATTAGTTTCAAGGAAAAAAGCTCAATCATTTCGTTTTTCGGATGACCTTTGGTGTGGAGATTGTACTTTAGCATGTTCATTTCCAAGATTGTTTAGGATTGCTGTTGATAGGCATGCCTTGGTCGCTGACTGCTATAGGCTTGATAGCGGGAGATTGACATGGGATCTGCATTTCTTAAGGTCTTTTCAAGATTGGGAGTTGGACGACGTTTATGGATTTTTGGAATGTTTATATTGTCTTGAGATTCGTCGCGCAGGTAGGGATTCTCTTGTTTGAGTGCCTTCCTCTCGGGGTAGTTTCGAAGTGAGATCCTTTTTTCGATGTCTTTCGGATTCTGTCGGGGCTACTTTTCTGTGGAAGGCATGTGGCGTTCCAAGGTGCCGCTCAAAGCCTCAAAGTGGCGTTCATTGCTTGGACAATGGTGTGGGCCAAGATTTTGACGCGTGATAATTTGAAGCGGCGAAAACAAATCACAGTTGGTGCTGCATGTGCAAGTGTAATGGAGAGTCGATTGATCATCTTCTTTTGCACTGTCCAGTGGCTTTTGATTGTTGGAACCTTTTGTTGGGTATCTTTGGGGTTTCGTGGGTATACCAAGATCTGCGAGAGAATTGATGGACGCTTGGAGAGGGTGCTACGTGGGATCACAAGCTCATGATTATTGGAGGATGGCTAGGGCTGCAACTCGGGTGGACCCAACCGAAATAACCCGAGCCCAGTTTGAAATTTTGTGGGTTTGAGCAATGTTTTTCTAATTTCAGTTTAGGCCTTGGCTAAATATTTTGAGCCCGAATTCAATTCGGCCCGGGCTTGGATTGATGTGCGATGGAGCCCGAAGCCCAAACTGAGCCCCGAAATATTATATATATTTATAACTAGACTTAAATCACAAAAGCATTGCAACCAAGTTGGTAGTGTGTTTGGGATTTATGCCGAAGGTTTCAAGTTCAAGTTCTGGGAGCAGCATAAATTCTTTTATTTTTTACACAAATTTTTCTGGGACGGGCTAATGGTGCGGGCTCGGACTGGACTAGTTAAGTGTAGGCTGCTCGGGCTGGGCTTGGGCTGAAAGTTTTCTATATGGGTTAAGCCCGAGTTAAGTGTCAAACCCGCCTGATTTGCAGCCCTAAGGATGGCACCTTTGTACTTATGGTGGTGTCTGTGGAGGAAGCAGAACGATAGATCATTTGAAGGAGAGGATTCTTCGATTGTTGTTATTAAATCTTTCCTTATTAGTTCTTTATGTTGTTGGGTTCGGGCAGACATTGTTCCTTCCCTAAGGAGACGATTGAGTTTCTGAGTTCCTTGGGGCCTTAGGTTCCCTGTGCCTTTTTTGTTGTATTTGGGACGTGTTCCCCTTTTGAAGGCTTTTATGAATTGTCTTAATTATCAAAAAAATAATAATAGCTCGATCAAAAGGATCCTTGTATGTAACTTTCATCAAGGAGAGCAACATTAAAATAGAATTAGCACTCCCTACAACGAACAACTACTTCAATCACTGATATATTTTCCTTGATGGGAACACTTGCGTGTTTAGACAGCACCAGTACTTTGAAGATGTCTGGAATAAAATTCTATGTTGGGTGCCAAGCAAATAAAAGAACACATGAAAGCTTAAATGTAGTACAGTTGAAGTACCAGCAGTCACATTCCAAGTTTTCTTTTCCTCTCTCTAACCCTTAAACAAATCATTGCAGATGATACATTACAACCTAGATTGAAAAAAGAAACTTAACGCTCTGAATCACACAACACAACGGCTAGTTGACTACTTCGGACAAATCTCAAACATCAGCCATCACCACCCATGAATATAAAGCAAATAAACCAAAAAGACATCAAATGCGGACCTAACATCACCTTACCCTTCCTACAAACTCCACATATATAGCACCATAGCAAAACACTTAAAGCTTTGAGTATAAATAAATGAAAATTAGATTTTGAGTATTGGACTACTTGAGATTGCATTCCTTTACTAAAGGGACTCGAGCAAAAATGACTCATTTCCTTCTTCTTTTTCTTTTATAATTGAACCCAAAGATCGCTGCGTCAATCATTAGTTTATTTTCTTTCCATTGCTGATTTTTCTTTTACTTTTTTGTTTTCTCATAAACCAAGCATAAACCCTAATCATTTAATTGCCCAACAAAGGAATCACCACTCAACAAATTCAAATCAAATCAAATCACGTAATCACACATATAAACAGAACCGAGAGAGAAATTAGGGTTTGGTTTCGATGGAAACCTGGGCCTTGTCAGCGAGCTGAACGACGAGACGCCCGACGGGAAGGGGAGACTCGTAAGTATAGCTGTAATTGATGCATTCGGATCGCATGTAGCGGGAGAGGACTCGGCCGTCGGCGGTGAGGCCAGAGATAGCGACGCCGATGTGGTCATCGGCCTTGAAGATCTTCTTCTGGTGGGACGCGAGCTCCGAGTTGGCCTTGTTCACACACGCCAACACCACGTGAGTCTTCGATCGGAGACCGATCGCCGCCGAACCTTGCTTCACCGCCTCCATCGCATACTCCACTTGGAAGAGCCGACCCGCCGGACTCCATGTCGTCACGTCTGTGTCGTACTGGTTCCTGAACATATTTACCGATCTCTTTCTCTCTCCCTCTCTAAATATATATATATGTATCTATATATATTTCACTCTGTCTATATATGTATACTTGTGTCTCTTTCTAAAAAGAAGAAGCTTTTCTTCTTCTTCAAGACTGAAGAGTGAAAACGAAAGAGCAAATACAAATTTGTGAATGTTATCAGTGTGGTTTCGGGTTTTTGTTTTGGGTGGGGCAATGATGTGGAAGATCCGGTGATCGATAAATCCACGATGGATATGTTTTGAATTTGACCAAAATTGAAAACGAATGCTGGATGTTGCTTTGAAAATGTTACCCGTATTACAATGAGTCTGATTATTTCGATAGTGTTAAAAGAAAAATAAAAAGAAAAAAAATCAATCAATATAGATTTTGAGGTCAAGTTGAGTTTGTAACTTTCAAAACAATTTTCAAAAATAATTTGTAACAATGAGTCTGATTGTTTCGATAATGTTAAAAGAAAAATAAAAAGAAAAAAAATCAATGGATATAGATTTTGAGGTCAAGTTGAGTTTGTAACTTTCAAAACAATTTTCAAAAATAATTTTTAAAGAATTAAAATAAAAATAATTGAACTTTTTTAATTTGAAGATCTAATTAGTTGAAAAAATTATAAAATAATTTTGAGAGAAAAAAAAATTTTTAAAAATCTGTTTGGTTATATATATGCAATAGTTTTCCAACTAAAAAAATTGACACATTTACTCCTCTACTTATTTACATTTACTATGTTAAGTTGTTTACCACTAGCAATATTTATTAGTTAAGTGAAGGTGCATTACTAATTTCTTAATAAAAGATTCATTAAAGTTCTTACATTTTATTATTCAATTCTAAAAGACATGATCTGGTTTGACATTTTTAGATTTGTGACTACATTATTTTTATTATTTCAATTGCAAAATGTTGCACAGCTTAAAAAAGATGAAAAAGAATAATTAGGGCAACTATTATTGTAGATTGCATTATAAAATTGTTGTATGTAGTTCTTCACAAATTACGGAGTATAGGAGACTTTCACATCTCCTCCATAATAGTAGCCAATAGGCACGTGTACAATATGGGTCAAGTATAAAAAAATATCCTATAGTATATTTACAATACATATTACATTCCCCCGTACAAAAAAATCCCTAAACTATGATATTTGTGCAAATAGATCCTATATATAAAAATTGGACTAAAATGTCCTTAACAACACATTTTATATAATATATATAAAAAAATATTTTGTGAAATGACTAAAAAGCCCTTCTCCTTCTTCATCACCACAGTCTGTCGCCGCCGTTCGCCTGGCTCACCATCACTAAAACCCAAACAACCCTACCTGATTTGAACCCCAATGAATAATATAGCAAATCCCATAACGGCATTGATCCGGTGGCGCCGTTGGCGTGCGCCAACCTCCCGCTTCTCATCAACCTCAACTACCGCGGCCGCCTCGATTGCATGACTGTTCAGATCAACGCCAACGCCGTCGTCTTGGCGGCATACAAATCAGCGAAGTGAGGAATTGTGTCGTCGTACGAGGCTCTTAGGTGGACTCCTCCTTCGCCACCCCTCCCTCATCCCTCACCTTCAAGCAACAACCGCCCCGTCACCGAAGATAGCTCTGTAAAAAAAAAAAATAAATTAAAACCATTTTGGTTAATTGCTTGACGAATAGCAAATCTGATCATGCCTGTACTTGTTTGAGATTGAGAGCATGCGTGTAATTTTTATAATTAAATTCATTTGATTCATCTTGTCAAAGAATGAAAAAATGGTGATGTATATATATATCATTAACCAGTCTAAATTGGCTTCTGTAAAGAATTCGTGCACTTGATTACTGATGGTGACGTTTTACATAGCTAAATTTCAAAATGGTCAATTTTTGAAATATTGGAAACCATTTAGGTGCTTCTATATTCATCATCCTCAATAAATTTTCATCAACTGGTTTATTAAGTTCAGAATTTCAAGTACAAGTACAAGTGGGAGGAAAGAAATGGTCTCTTTGATACTCATCTTTTTGTCTTCTTTAGGGGATTCAATAACAGACCTCTATCTCTGCAATTCTAGAAACTGCTCTTGATTTTAGTGTCAACATTTTCATCTTTACTCACTGCATTGCTTACCAATTCATCAATGTCTATCACAATTCATCTCCTTGCAATGGGCCTGTCACCAAAATGGGTTTTTTGTTTACAGAGCTATCTTCGGCGACGAGGCGGTATGATGTATATCTGTGTACTATATATGTGATGGAAGAGGAAGTGTAATGTATATGTGATGGAAAAAGAAAGCATCAGCGGTGGCAGTGGTGGGGTAATAAGAAGTAAGGTTTGTTACGGAGATTTTTGGAAGAGTAAGAGGGTAAAATGGGTATTATATTAATTAAGGGGTGTTTTTGCACAAATTGAAAAGAATAGGGGTGTTGTTTGCACACATTTTTAAATAGGGGATAAAAGTGTTACGAAAAGTATACTTCAGGGATGTTTTTTGCACTTGCCCTGTACAATATTAATGTGTAACGACCCGATCATTTGCCTTCCTTTCTTTTTTCCTGAAATTTTACGAATGAATTTTTTTCGTTTAATTTTCTTTTCTGAGCTCTGTTTCGTATCGCTTAGTGTCATCTCGAGTGCTCAGAATTGGTTTCTGAGACTCTTTCATGTGAATTGATAACTTCGTTTGAGGATCGAGTCATTTTCGCATTTTTCGTTTTTCGAACACTATGCGCTATTTCGTCTTTTTCCCTATTTCGTCTTATCTCCGTTTGTTAGTTTTTGGCACAACCTCACTTCTCATGCTCGAAGTTGGTTTTTGACTTCACGTACCTTCATCTTGAGTGGTTTTCTCGAAATACGTATCTTTACTTTTGCAAGAAAGTATTCTGGTTGTTCCCGATGCCCACAGGGGTATGGATTTACAATTCTTTAGAATCTTTTTCATTTCTTGGGGTGTTTTTCGTAAATATCTTTTGAAGATATTTTATTTCAGGGGCATCTAAGAAAATATCTTTTGGAAGATATTTTCATTCTGAGACAATTTCATAGTTAACCTTTTTTGTAGGGGCCATTGTGCAATTAACGAAAGTTATTGCAAAAATGTCTTGTCTGGAGTCTGGATCCTCGTACGGGATTCATTTTCACTTTTCATTGACTCGTAAATTCATAGAATTTCCTTCTGATCATTTTTCTCCAGTTTCAGAGTTTTTAGACTCGGTTGCCGCCGAACTTGTTCGGGGTATAACTTTTTGCTCAGGACTCAATTTTTGACGCCGTTTCTTCCGTTGTTCATATTTTCTTATTTTAAATCTTTTTTGTTCATAGAGTTTTGCCGTTTGAGCGCGTTTGCTCAAAATTCACTTTTCCGGACCTAGCGAGGCCCTTTCGGGGCACTTTTTGAGATTTCTATAAATATGTTGCCCTAATTTTTAAAATCAGATTTTCAGACCTTCTTCCTCCTCTTGGCTGGCAGCCATGGGAGCCCAAGTGGCTACCTTCACTCTTTCTTCTCCTCCACTTGATTTCCTTGGTAGAAATACTTCGGCCTTAGCATTTGTTGTTCGCCTCGTCGTGCTCTACCATTACCCCTTATTAGAAACCATTTTTGGCCAAATTTTGAGTTTGGGTTTGAGGCCAAGTTTGGATTTTCATGGGCTTCTTGAGGATTCATATAGATCGTGTTGTCCCCGACAAAACCCTTCAGTTTCGGCGGATTCGGAACACTTTTTTTCGGTGGGCCTTTGAGGTTTTCATCTCAAATTGAGGTAAGAGGTGTTATAGGTTTAATTCTTGTTATATAACATGTTATTGATGCTTATACAACTTGATTGCATGCTTAAATATGAAATCTAGAGATTTTATTATTTAATTTTCTTGTATTGGATTTGATTTTCCCGGTTGCTTATGACTTATTTTAAACATGTAGTATGGTAATATAATACTCTATAATATGGTCATTGACATATATTAAATTGAGGAAATTTGAACAAGTATTAAAGATTTTATTTAATATTTATCTTAGGTGAAAGATTAATTCACATGGCCTTAACTAGCTTAAAATCAATATGTGTTAGCATATTAAATTAAGCCTTAGCATGCTCTTCAACATAGTTGAATTTGAAAATGATTGGAGGTGTTTTGAAAGTTAGTAATTATTAATTAATTAATTTACCCCGAGTGCACTATTCACTCTATTTGAATTCCGACTTGATATTCTTGATTTACATGCCATATAGCTTCACATATATTTGATTTAGAATATTCGGTTAGGTTTTGAAACCTTTTATTTAATTAAATTTCATGTTTAAGATTTAATCCTCATGGTGATATATAACTTGGAATTGTATTGTGGCATGCTAGAAAATTAAGCTTAGGTATAGTTGTTCACATATATTAAATTGGGATTAATTGCATGAGAATTGTAACTTTTAATTTATATTTAACTTTAGTGAAAGTTTAATTTACATAGGTATAACTTGCATGAAATAAGCTTGTAATGTGATATTACATTAGTCCTTGGCATGTTCTCTAAGATATGTTAAATTGAGAGCATTTGGTTAAGTTTGAAAATCTAGAAATTTTAATTAAAAAAATTAATTAAAATCTATTTTGTGGTCCCATTAACTCAATTAAGATTTTAACTTGATATTTGTATTGGTCATGACTTGTTTACTAGTATATATTAATTGTGGACCATTTGAAGTTGTTTTAGAACCTTGGTAATAAAATTAGCATGATTTAATTAGAGTTCTACTTTGTTATTCCAATAACCTAATTGAGTTTTAGAATGGATATAGGTGATGACCATGCCATATTCTTTAATATGTATTAATTTGAGGTTATTTGGAATTGAATTAGAATCTAGGGAATTTAATTATTATTTTTATTTAATTAAATTCTATCGAATTGAGCCATGGATTTAATTGTGTTTGAAAGTCGTTTCTATATCAAAATCCTGGACATGGACTTGTTGTATATTCATTTGGTTATATTTTGAGTATTGGATAACATAGTTGCTATGTTTATACTCATGAGAATATGTTTTCCTTATTGAATATATTGTTGCCTTGTGTAATGATTTGCACATTTCGTATTTAACATCATTCATGCATAGCGTGTACCGAATCGCACACTGAAGATTCAACATTCATCACATCATATTAGTTGTGGACTTAGAGCATGTATTGTATAGGTTTCCAAATTTGGTTGTGCTCGGTAGATAGTTGATTATCTTGCATGTTCCTGTTGATATATGCGTTGTTGCACAACTTGTTGATTTTGGAAACTTGGGGATGTCATTGTTTGGCTATGGCTAGGACGTGGTTCTAGCACGGGGGATAGTCCCTCTATATAGTCTAGTGCGCACATAGGGAGGTTACCCATGGGCTAGTAACCCTAAAGTAACTATGTTGTCGGTCTGATCCGGCGTGACGTCCGAGTATCCACTTTGTTTGACTTCGCATTTCATTTTCAAGTTGATAACTAAATGATGTTGTAACTTGTTGTTCCTTATTTGTCGTTCCATTTTAAGTTATATGATGTTAACTTTGCGAAATTGTGCTTTATGCGTTGTATTGGAAGTCCCAATGTTGGTTAAATTACATCGATATTGAAAATTGTGTTTTGACATTCTAACATAGCTTAGGATTAATCCTATTGATTCATTTAGAACTTAGACGTTAGGTGGCATGAACCACCACTGTTATTTTGTACTTTAGATTTTAAGTTGATGGCTTTGAGAACTTATACCTTATTGCATTGTATAACATGCTCTTTTGTTGTTGAATTGCATGGATAATGTGATTCTTGTTAACTTGTATTCAAATATGCTTTTATCATGTTATATGGATTACTCTAAACCTAGTTCAATTGTATTGAAAATGCAATTCATGTTAATCTATGCTCAATCATTCTTCTTGTCGTGTTCTTAGATTATCCCAACCATGATTCGTTTCATACACGTATGTATATCATGATTCTTGTTGCTTAGACTCTAAGGTAGCTTAGGATACTCCCCAAGTCTCATTTGGACATAAACATTAGGTGGCATGAGCCCCTTTAACATGTTTCACCTTAAGGTGATAAATTTATAAAATGCTAGGTCGATGCATGCTCATCTCCTACGAGTAGCTTTATGTTACTCACCCCTATGATACTGGGGCATATTTCAGGTACGAAGACTTGGTTCGTGACGCCTAGCATTCCTTGGATGTCGTGTAGCTTTCAAGTTTCCATTTCATGCAAATGTTAGCATGAAATGTCATTTTGTAGACTTATATGTCAAAATATGTATATTTGATTCCATGTATGTAATGTGTACTTAAGTACACTCCTTTCAATGTATTTGATATGTATGACATGAGGCCGGAGGCCAATGACCATTATATTGTATTCTATGTACTTTTTAACTTCATGAAATATTGTGAAAATCTTGAAAAATCGCAAGTCATTGCTTCACCATGGTTGCATCGGGTGTGGGAATTCCGTTTTCATTCTTTCATAGGGTCTTATAAATCATGTTTGAAGTGTGGCCAAGGGCCAAATGGTCATTTGATCCCGTTTTATATTTTTAGATTCCGAGTTTTCATTCCAAGTTCCATTTTTGCCTTTTTGCCCGTTGGGGGGTCGGATTTTATATCGGTGGTATTTTTAAGTTGTGGACCATTTTAGCGCATCTAAATAGGTAAGTTACGTTTGTGTGCATGGTCGTTTCCGGGTAAAACCTTATCGTTTGTGTTTTGAGCCTCTTGTGAATTCATTTCACATTTTTTTTGCATATTCTAATCTAGGGGCATTATGAACCTTTCACGGTGGTTTTATTTTCTTCTTTCAACATGGTTAAATAGAAAACATGATTTTAGGGGGGGTTTCTTTTCCGTGTTTTTCCAGAAAATATCGTCTTGATATCGGAAATCGCTTACGAAGTTCAGCTCTCAGTTTTTCAATTTAGCAACTTTTTGGATCTCCATGACCAGATTTCATGGAGGGGCATTTCGGGCATTCTACATTGCATTTTTTTTTAATTCTCTCATAAATCACGTAGAAAATTCAATTTTGAGGGGGGTTTCTTTTTTGTGTTTTTCTAGAAAAATTCATCTTCTAGCCGTTTTTGCTCTCAATTGCAGACAGTCACTGTAGCAACTTTTAACCCTCTTGTTCAGTTCTGATCTAGGGGCATTTTGGGAATTTCACAATGAGTTTTTTTCGATTCCGTTCGCGAAATCGGGGAGAAAAGTCGATTTTAGGAGGGGTTTCTTCTTCGTGTTTGTCCAGAAAAACTCGTCTTGACCTCCGTTTCAAGCCTTAGTTCTGGGCAGATCAAAAAAAATGTAACAGCAGCCAAGGGCTGCTACCAGCCATGTCTTTGGGCGCCGGCATGCACGTCGGTGGGCTTGCGCATGGGCGCCGTGTGCGCCATGGCCTTCGTCGAGCTGCCGCAACGTCTTAACTTCAAATCCTCGTTTCTCCCTCGTCTGGACTCCAAATCGAGTGAACTTTTTTTTGAACTTGACTAATTTTTCGCTGTCTTTCCAAAGATGTGCTCGGTTGCACCCGAATCTTCCTAGATAATTTCCAATTTACCCTTTTAGCCTTAAGTGCTCATTTTTCTTCGTCAGGCTGTTTCTCCTTTGTCCGGACTCCGAATCATGCGATTCTTGAGTCCATCCTGATTATTTTTTTGTTGTCTTTCCAGCGGTGTGCCCGGTGGTACCCGAATCCATATTTTTAAAAAATGACTATTTTGCCCCTGGGGGCTTATTTGTCATATTTTCGATCTTTTGCTTCCGCATCAGTTTTTGTTGAGTTTCACGACTTCATGGAAGGTCACTTTGACTTCTTAGAGTCTTATTTTCTGTTTTCGCTTCCGCATTCGGATCCATTATCGGATCATCCTTACGGTTCATCACATGACAAGCTGGCCTAAAAACCAAGGTCGTCACATAATGACTTTTGAGGGTTTTTTCTTTTTTTTTTTGGTACGAACACCAAATAAAGACCTTTTGAAGTACTAATTGGATCGGTTGGGCTCATAGGTCATAAGTGTTGTTAGATCATGTGTTATGAAAGGTGGACAGTTTATTACCCCATCTCCGTTGCTCTTTCCTTTTGATCCAAGTATTGTGCAGGTTTTCGTTGTTTCTCATTTGGTTCTCACTTTCTTTCTATGTTGTTTTGGTTCTGGCTTTCTATGTTATATCTCCCTCCCTCAACTGCTTTACTCTCTTTGGATTTCCATAGGGGATCAATCGATTATAAGCATAGAGCTTATGATAGTGGCTAAGGTTGGGGGTTGTTAGTTTTATTCCTCCAGCGAGTATGCTATTGGTGAATGGATTTTCAATTTCTCGGGGTGCTCCGTTATCTTTGTTTCGGGTTCTGACATTTCCCTCATGTACTCAAGCATCGTGTTTCGAGCGTTTGCGAGATGGAAGGGTTTTTTGATAAGTACTGAAATATGAATTATTAAGCCCTTAATTTCATCAGTTAGCAACTTAGTTTATCTTTACTTTCCCGTTTTAATCTTGATTTGGTTTATTCTCTACTTTCAGATACTTGCAATCCAACAGGGGTAATTTCAATGCCTTAAAGGTTGAAAGATGCCAAGCCTTGGGAGAGCAATAGAAGAGAAACTTAAAAGTCAAAATCAAAGACAATCTGATCGATCGGATTGTCTGTTCGGACTCCAATCGAACGGACTTATGATCTGATCGATCAGATACAGGTCTGATAGTTGAGAAAATTAGATTTTAAGCCTTGATTCAAGGGAGCTTGGGGTGCAATCCATCAGGTGTCCTTGTGTACGGGGTCTGACCATAATGGAAACCTTAGAGTCACCAATATATAGAAGATGAAACCCATTTTGAAAAGAGATTTGTGATGGCCCTGGTTTTTAGGCCAGTGCGTCAGTAATGAACCGAAAAGATGATCCGATAACGGATCCGAAATGCGAAAGCGAAAACAGAAAACAAGACTCTAAGAAGTCAAAGTGACCTTCTATGAGGTTGTGGAACTCAATGAGAACTAATGCGGGAGCAAAAGATCAAAAATATGACAAATAAGCCCCCAAGGGCAAAATAGTCATTTTACATGGAAATGATGTCCTTAGAAATTATTCTTGAGACACATCCGTGACTTCTCACGAAACTCAAAAGAAAGTAGCGGAAGCGAATTATAAGAAAATCGAACAAAAATAGCCCCAAAGGCAAAATGGTCATTTCCAAAAAAATATAAAATCGGGTGCTACTGAGTACACCACTGGGAAGACAGCGAAAAATTAATCAAGTTAGACTCAAGAATCACTTGATTCGGAGTTCGGATGGAAGAGAAAAGTCAAAACAAAGTTTTGACGTCGCCGAGGCTGTGAATAGTAACCTGGGAAAAATGCTGAAGTTCGTGTGCCGTTTTGAGGTACTAAACGATATTTTCTGGAAAAACACGAAGAAGAAACCCCCCCTCAAAATAATTTTTCCAAGCTAACCATATCAAAAGAAAAATTTATTTTCGACGTGAAATCCCCGAAATGCCCTTACAACAGACTTTTTCAAATAGTGTAGGTGCGCACAGGAAATCAGATTTGACGCGGGGTTTTTGGGTCCGAGATGACATTTTCTGGAAAAATATTGTGAAGAAACCCCCCCTAAAATCATGTTTCCTATGTAACCATGCCAAGACCGGAATTTATTTTTTGTAAAAAATTCTTGAAATGCTCCTAGATCAGTTTAGGCCAAGAGGATTAAAACAAAAAGCTGCTACATGTTTTTGTTTTAAAGTCTGCCAGAATAGAGAGCAAAAACGGGTTAGTAGATGAATTTTTCTGGAAAAACACAAAGAAGAAATCCCCCTCAAAATTGAGTTTTCTACGTGACTTGAGAGAGAATTAAAAAAAAAAACTCACTGTAAAATACCCCAAATGCCCCTCCATAAATCTGGTCATGAAGGGCAAAAAACTACTACAATTGAAAACAGAAAGCTGAACTTCCCGAGGGATTTCCGATACCAAGATGACATTTTCTGGAAAAACACGAAAAAGATACCCCCCCTAAAATCACGTTTTCTAAGCAACCATGTCAAAGGCAGAAAATGAAACTGATGTGAAAGGTCTAGAATGCCCCTAGATCAGATTATGCAACAAAATATCAAAATGAGTCCATAGGAGGCTCATTTCACCAAAGAAGAAGGTTTGCTTGGAAACGACCATGCACACAAATGTAACTTACCTATTAGGACATGCTACAATGGTCCAGGGCTTAAAAATACCACCGATGCAAAATTTGACCCCCCAACGGCCAAAAGGGCGAAAATGCACATGAAATGGAAAATTTGAAATTTAAATTTTACAAATGGTTTCAAATTACCATTTGGCCGTTGGCCACACTTCATGCATGATTATTGAGACCTAGTGGAGGTGCCGGAACACAGTTTGCACCACCCAATTTGAAAATGAACCATTAAAGGCTCGGATTCTACTACTTTAGCCTAAATGCAATGTATGAGACTAAAATGCAAAAGTGAAAAAAAAATGATGTTTGGCCCTTGGCCACACCTCATACATATTAAATGAATGTTAGATAATGAATTTCATACATAAAGCACACTCCGGTGGTAAATAACATACTAAAATGCATGTTTTTTCATATATTCTCATTAAAGGCAAAATAAAACCATTATGAATAAACATGGACTTCAATGAAATTTGGCCATTGGCCTTATATCATATACATAAAATGAGAATCAAAAAGTGTGCTTAGGCACACATTACAAGTTTAGAATCAAATATACACATTTGACAAATAAGGCTACAAATGGCATTTCAAGCTAACCTTGACAAAATGGAACTTTCAAGTCCACTAATCGCCCAAGCATAATGAAAATCTCAACCTTGATTCTTATACCTAAAATATACCTCAGTAACTTTGGGGTGAGCAACATAAAGCTACTCGTAGGAAATGAGCATCCATCGACCTAACGTTTTACAATTTTATCACCTTAAGGTGAAACATGCTAAAGGGGCTCATGCCACCTAACGTCTATGTTAAGATGAGACTCAGGGAGCATCCTAAGCTACCCTAGATCATTTCTAGCATCAATCGCATCATCCATGCAATTCAAACCGCATAGGAGCATGCTATACAAAGCAACATAGATTCTCAAAGTTACCAACTTGAAATCTAAAAGTGCGAAATCAACTAAATATAGTAATTTAGTATAATTAGAATATCTAATACCACACATCAAGACATAAATTCTCTTGGTTATCAACTAGAAATCTAAAAGTGCAAAATCAATTAGTGGAACAGTTGGACATCTAAGCTCGGAATTTTGCCGAGACCTCAACGGCTATTACGGGGACTAACCCGCTGGTAATACCACCCCTAATGCGCACTATCTCGATGGGGAGAACTCATACCTCCCGCACTAGAGCCAAACTCTAGCTATGTTATAGTAACCATGTTCCAAGTGACTCCAAAATAAATAAGTTAACAACTTATATACGAAATATATATATACAGCACGAAACTACATTCCATGCACAAGTAGGTTGAAACCACACAAGATATGCTCTAAATCTACAACTACTATAGGATGACAATGTCGAATCTTCAGAGCGCGATTCGTTACGCGTTATAATAACATCACATGTCGAATCTTCAGTGTGCGATTCGTTACACGCTATAACAGTATAATTTAATATTGGAACATAATCACATAAATCCATTACAAGTCTAAAATCATGCTTCAAACATACTATCAATGTTAAACACATGATTTAATCAATAATGCAATAGAAATGGAAATTAATTATATAACCTAATTAATTTCTCTAAGTTTCATATCTCAATCAAATGAACCCTAATTAATACATGTTAACAACATAACTTATTCATTACATGAATCAAGTCAAAAACTTACTTAGGTCATTGGATCAATAGGATGGAATTTAATTAAAACATGATAATTAAATCCCTAAACTCTAAAACAACATCAAATGGTCCTAAATTAATATATGCTACTATACAAGTCCTAGTCATCACAAATATCAAGTTAAAAACTTAATTAGGCCAAATGGAACCATTAAATGGATTTTAATTAATTATTTTAATTAAAATCTCTAAATTTTTATACTTATCCAAATGCTCTCAAATTAAAGTATGTTAAAGAACATGCCATGGCTTAATTTAAAAGCATATTACAAGTTTATTTCATGCAAGGTACGACCATGGGAATTAATCTTTCACAAAAGAAAAATATTAAATAAAAAGTGCAATTCTTATTCAAATAATTTCAATTTAATATATGTTAACAAACATATCAAATCTAAACTTTCTAGCATGCCACAATTTAATTCTAAGTTATGCATCATCATGAGAATTAAATTCTAACCATAGAAATTAATTAAATTAAATTTTAGGACTTGAACAAAAGCATGCATGCAAGTTGTATAATTATGGAAAACACTTCATACAACACATATAAAATCCTAAAACATCCCCTACCTCAATTTGAGATAAAAATCTCAAAAGCCCACAAAAAAAAAGTGCTCCGAATCCGACGATACCGAAGGGTTTTGTCGGGGACAACGCCGTGAACAAGAATCTCCAAGAAGCCCCATCAAAATCACAACTTGACTTCAAACCCAAACTCAAAAACTGGTCAGAAATGGGTTTTAATAAAAGTGAAAAGTAGAGCACGTCGAGGGGAACATTAAACGTTAAGGCCGAAGACTTTTCATCAAGAAAAAGTGGATCAAAGGAAGAGCGAGAAAGTGGCAGCTCCATGGGCATCCATGGCTGCCAGCCAAGAGAGGAAGAAGAAGAGAAAAATCTGATTTTTCTTCTTTAAGTCCCCTATTTATAGAAAATCTCAAAAAGTGCCCCGAAAAGGCCCCGTCGGGTCTGGAAAAGTGGAATTTGAGCAGACATGCTAAAATAGCAAAACTCTGTGAACAAAAAAGATTCAAAATGAGAAAACATGAACAACAGAATAAACGACGTCAAAAACCGAGTCCCGAGCAGAGAGATTTGCCCTGAACAAGTTCGGCGGCAACCGGGGCCAGAAACTCTGAAAGAGTACACGATTCGACGAAATGTGAAAATGAATCTCGTACGAGGATCCAAGCTCTAGATGAGGTATTTTTGCAATAACTTTCGCTAATTGCACAATAGCCCCTCCAAAAAGTGAAAACTGCACTAATGGCCCAGAATGAAAATATCTTCAAAAAATATTTTCTTAAAAACCCCTGAAATAAAATATCTTCAAAAGATATTTACGAAAAACACCCCAAGAAAAAAAAAATTCTGAAAAACTATGCATCCATGTCCCTATGGATACCGGGAGCAACCAGAGTACTTTCTTACAAAAGTAAAGATACGTATTTCGTGGAAACCACTTAGGATGAAGGTACATGAAGTCGAAAACTAACTCTGAGCACGAAAAGTGAGGTTGTGCCAAAAAGTGACAAATGGAGAAAAAACAAAATAGGGAAAAAGATGAAATAGGGAAAAGGACGAAAAGTGAATAGTGTCAAAAAACGAAAAATGTGGAAATGACTCGGTCCTTAAAGGAAATTGTCAATCCAAAGAAAAGAGCCTCGAAAATCATTCCAGAGCACTCGAGACGACACTAAGTGATGAAAAACTGAACTCAGAAAGGAAAAGAATAACGGGAAAAAAAAAATATCCGTGAAAATCTGAGAAAAGTAAAGGAAGGAAAATAACCGGGTCATTGCAAGATTAATCTTTGGATTGGAATTGGGGGATTTTTAGATCTATAATTTGGGATCTCTCTCTCTCTCTCTCTCTAAGGTTTGCTCTCAAGGTTAAAGAAGAAGATGAAGCCATGTATGGAGATAGGAATTGAGGCCATGAAGATGACATCCATCACCTCTATGTCCGGCTAGATCTTCACTTAAGGCTTGGATGAGCCCTAAGCTTGTGTAATTGTATCTTTTGTTTTTCAATTTTGGGGAATTATAAGTTGTATATATTTTTGATTGGTTTTGTGGATTCAAATTTGGTTGTACCAAGATTTATATTGATAATTCTTTCAATTAATCTTCTAATTGGCTATATATTGTCTTATATGTGGTTGATTGTTGATTGATCTCTACATTGAGTGCTTTTTGCAATTGTGCTTAGTGATGGCCATGCATTGTTTTTATTGGATACAATCGATCTTAATTTGATGGATTATGCTTAATCTTGATGAGTTATTCTATATCTTAGAATAGTTGTAGTTAGGTAGACAATTAACACTTGAATTTGATAATTCATGCTTATTCATTGCAATTGTAGTATCTACTTGATCATTGATGTGTGCTTGTAGCCACATTTTCATTACAACTTGTTTTCCCCATTGATTGAAAGCATTTGATATAATTACATGAGTTTAGAGGCGAATCCAAGCCCTAAGTTCCTCTTACCAATACATTACTCCAATTTCCTTTTCATATAATCACATTTGCAATTTTTACATAGTTAAATTCCATCATTAATTTAATCAAACCAATCATCATCTTTTTAATCTCGCGCTCATTAATACTAAGTTCAATCCAAGTTTATAGTCCTTTTGTTCGATCCCTACTCGCTATACTCAACTATAATTGTGTAATGGCTTTATAAATTTAAAATTAGTGTTTCTCGATTGTCATATTTTACACATCTATATTCATTGATCGTTTATGAGATGGAAGGGTTTTTGCAGTAGGTTTGTTGCTCCTTATTCTTGCACCGGCTAATTCTATCTCTCCTCCGACCGCCATCATCTATGGGTCGTGGCTGGATGTTGCTGGAACAAGTGATTAAGCTAGATAACATCCAATGTGTGGGTCTTCTGCTGCTCGTCGTGCTCAGTGGTGGTTCTACATTGCAAACGGAGTTTACAGCGATGATGGCTCTCCGGTGTAGTCTCGATCCCCTCTGTCATGTCTCCATGCAACCCCCAGTCATCCTTATTTCTTGCGTTGTGCTAGGTGGGGTGGTTCATAGGTCAAACCCTATGATGTTGGTGCGTGGGGAAGATGCAATGTCTTATTATTCTAGAAAGTTGGGCCCATTACTTATAGACTCTGATACAGATGCTGACAAGTACATGATTAAATTAGTGGGGTTGTCATATAGGCTTACTGCTCAGTTTGGCTGTGATTTAAGTCCAACTTTGCTACCTTCCACTAAACATGACTAGTGTAATGCTTTTGTGGATGAGTCTAAACCAGTGCAGGCCCAATGGCTATAGGGTTATTATACATGGGTTCTGGTTACCATCCTCTCTGATCAGGTCTGTGAGGATATTAATATACCACGTGCACCCAATTTGGCACACACACCAGGGCTAAGTCAAGTTCCACGGCAGTGGCCTTTGTGTTGTGCTACAATCATTTGGCTTTGTTTTTGGATACTGTGGAAGGGATTGAATACCTTTGTGGTTGCTGAATCGTTGTGTTCCTCCCATATGGTGGCTTTGTTTGTTTCCTGTTGTTTGTTGGATCACATACGTGTGTTCGCAATAGATTTTCTTTGTAATCATGTTGTTTTTGTTTGGCAGGAAAAAAAATTGACAAGAAGATGAAAAATCTCTATGAATCTCTATGGAGATATATATATAAATCTTCTGCTTAGTATTTAGGCTCTGTTTGGAAGTCATTCTTTTGGGATTTGAAAAAAGAATTGGAATTGGAATAGGAATTGAAATTAAAATGAAATTCCATTTATATGTTTGGAACAAAATGTATTTAAAATGGGATTTAGAATAAAAATAATTCTATACCATTTTTGCCCTTGTTTAAATAATAAATAAAAAATATATTTTTTTTGTAAAATATACTCCAAAGTTAAATCAAGTAGACAAACAACGGGAAGGACAACATGATAGAACTCTGAAATATAAAATTTATTCAACAAACAAATAAATAAATAAATAAAAAGAACAATTATTTATTATTAAAAAAAAAACTAACTTATTCAACTACCATCATCAACTTACTTAAAAAAGAATCCTAAAAACTAAACTAAGCCTAATGAAAGTGCACAGTCATTTTGTATGACATCCAATTTTTTTTACATATTTCATCCGGGTACCCAAAAAATCCTTCAGCTGTAAGGGGATTCGTAATAAGAAAGTCATAAGCAGAAAAAAGGAAGGCATTATCAACTTCATCCATCTTATTTAATTTCAAAAATATTTTTGGACTAGAATAGAATCGACATTTACCTTTCTCAGCCACAATATTAGATTTATCAAATGCATTTGTAATTTGAGTCGGTGAGTCGGTAATGACACTAATATTCTGGTTCAGCTCATCATATTTTGAATTCTTTCTTTTACTTTTACTACCCTTTGAGGAAGATGCGAACGCAGAAGGTGCATGTGTAGTTCGTGACTGTCAAACACTTAGACGTTCAATTTCCTCTAAATTCTCAAGATTGATCTCATTTCTTGCAACCATTTCATCTATTTCGTCAATATTTGTGTCTTTTCCTCCCATTTCCATACTCATATATTTTCCTCCCGTTGCCCAATGATGATTGTTCTCTTTTGCAGTTTTAGCTCCTGATCCAGTAGCTCTATCTTTTTTCAAAAAATTCACGTAGAACATTAAACAAAGGAAGTGATGCATTTCTTACTTTGTGTGCATCCGGTTAACTCTATCCATGTAGGAAACATTAAAAAATTTAACTTTATGATATGAAGAAAACAAAAGATAATATTTTATTTAACATTTTCATACCTTAATTAACGACATATAGGTATTTCAGCATCTATTATTTTAGTACTATCATTCAAAGCAAAGCTACTACCACATTTCAAAACTTCTACAGTAATATCCATTTTTCTTTTTAAAGTTTTTAATAATAGAAATATAAAAAGAAGAAGGAGAGAATTGTGTAAAGGCTTAAATGAGATGAATCACCTATTCACAGCTCTAGTATTTATAGATAAAAAGAGCACATATTCGTATTACAAGAAAGGAAACTAATTCAAATCACAGCATATTCTATGGCATATTCTATAGCATAATCAAATATCTGCTAATATGGTAGGTCATTCCATAAATTGTGGCTATCATATATGCTAACATATGCATAGTCAAATGTTAGGGTCGTACCCCAGGTCGTCACTCTCGGAATCCACACTGTTTGTGCACACCACTAAAAGAGATAGCGGTGTGGAGCTATGATGAATGTGGCCAAGTTTTACATTTAAAATTGCCACTACTACCTTTTACTAAAAATATAGCTAGGGTAAGTAGGGATCGTCCCAAGGGATTGGTGGGTCGTACTAGGTTGAGGAATCAAGATTAAGGTTAGTAGGTCGAGTAATCAAAATAGTGGTCGGTGGTTGAATTACACTAAGATGCAATTTAAACTAAAGTAAACAATAATAGAATAAGGAGAATAAAAGAGAGAGAGATCTTGGGGTTTAGAGATCACCATTAAGCATACTTTTCTACACCCTTAATGAATGATTAATGAGGGGAAAAACATGTATTGCAACAAAGAGTGTGTGTGTGGTTGTTTTAACAAGCATGGATGACAAATTAAGCATATATTGTCTAAGCAACATGGTGGATAGCACAACATATCAAATTAAGCCATTAATCCTTTCTTTAAGCTCACAACCAAACACATCACAAGGTTAGAAATATATGTTACTTGCTTTCATAAGTATGAAACATCAACAACAAGCATGGATTGTCCTCCCATTTAACATTTAAACTACAACTACACTACAATTAAGCTAATGACATGAAATTAAACTAATTAGACTAAGGGAGAGGTACAATCCATCAAAAAATGAGTATGAACCATCAAATAAACCACAAGAACATTCCATTAAGCACTATGTCTTGATAATCTTTAGATCTATAGCATTAATGCACATAGACATGCATCAACAACACAAGAAATAGAGACAAACATATGAACATCTATTCTAGCATACATAGACATATGGATAGAATGAAATGATCAATTGGAAGCATTAAACCATATAAATCATTGAATAAACAAGATCTATATATATAAAAGTGTCAAAACATGTATCACAATACAAATCCCCAAAAAAATACATAAATTAAGAAGTAGAAAGCATGCTTAGGGCTAGCTCTAGCCCCAAGAGGATGTCTAGCCACTCATGGATGGTATCTTCCAACCCTCAAGGGCAAGCTCCATGGAAGAAATCTGCTCCTTGTTTGATGAAGAACCTCCAATGGTATCTCTAGCCTCTTCCTCTCTTTTGCTTCCTCTCTAAATATAAAAGTATAAAGTCTCCCATTCTCTCTCAAAAAGTGGCTCATATTCCTTCTATAGGTAGGTCAAAAATTACCCCAAATGAGCTAGGCTCGTACACCAATAATCCTCTAATGATTGGATATGAGACAACTTTTAATGAGCTGGAATTTAAAATTTTCTCGGGATTTGGGAAGTTCGATATATCGAACTTGTGGTGAGATCGATCGAACATGGTTGAGATCTATCGAATTGAAGCTGGATCGGTCCTCAATGGCGGCGCCTTTTTGGATAAAAACAAATCTGAGATATTTTGAATATATTTTTGAGAAAAGGGCAAAAGTAGTTGGTAGGGTGGTACAGTTGGATAAGATCTGGCATGTGGATAAAGACAAGAAAATTCGATCGATCAGAGAACGATATTGGATTGATCGAACTTTTGGGATCTCTGAAGATGACATCATGGCCTATATCTATCTTGAAGTACTGAGATCAATAAAAGTTGGATCGATCGAACTTTTCTTGAGATCGATCGAAGTTGCTGAAATTCCACCTTTTGCTTCCTTTTGCTCTACTTTGCTCATTTCTTTGATTCATCCCAGAATTGCTTCAATTATGCTCTTATTTGGCTGAGTTAGCTTATTTTGGGGATAAATACCTGAAAATGGAAATAACACAAAATCAATACAAAATGAGAAAATAAGATAGATAAAGGTCCTAGAACACCTAAGCTTAAGGGGTTTAAATACGCACTTTTTAGCGCTCATCATCAAATTTCTGCTATTATGGCAAGTCATTCCATAAATCGCGAATATCATATATGCTAACACTCCCTCTCGAGTTGGTGCGTGGATATCTGAAACGCCCAACTTAGGCAATGCATTCTCAAACACAATCTTGCTGACGCCCTTTGGAAGAATGTCTGCAAGCTGCTGAAAGCTTGTGACAAATGGAGTGCAAATATGACCAAAGATGATCTTCTCTCAAATGAAGTGACGGTCCACCTCTATATGCTTAGTCCTGTCATGCTGAAAGGGATTTGCTACTATGCTAATGGCAGACTTGCTGTCGCAATAGAGTAAGAATGGAAGCGACACTGGAAGGCATAAGTCTGTCATCAAGGTTTTCAGTCATAACAACTCACACATCCCAAAAGCCATAGCCATATACTTTACCTCTGCACTAGATCGAGAGACAACATCCTGCTTTTTACTGCGCCAAGTAACCAAGTTACCACCAATAGTGGTATAATAACCCGAAGTTGACCTCCTATCTGAAATTGATCCTATATAATCGGCATCTATCTAAGCCTCAACAAGTAAGTGACTATGATTGGCAAACAAAATACCATGGCCTAGACACCTTTTTAAGTAGTGAGGATCCGAATAGCTGCATCAAAGTGAGGGGCATGAGGAGAGTGCATGAATTGACTCACGACACTCACGTTATAAGCAATGTCAGGTCGAGTCATGGATAAATAGATGAGCTTCCCCATAAGTCGTTGATACTAACCAACATCTGACAACAACTCCCTCTCAGAATTAGCCAACCGATGATTTTTCTAAATCGGAGTATCAGCAGGATGAGTGCTAAGCTAACTAGAAGTAAAAAGCAAGTCAAGAACATACTTGTGTTGAGGGATGAAAATGCCAACCTTGGAGTGAGCCACCTCAATGCCCAAGAAGTACCGGAGGGGACCAAGATCCTTAATCTCAAATTGACTGCCAAGATAGCTTTTAACCTCAGCAATTCCGGTAATATCATCGCCGGTAAGAACAATATCATCGACATACATAATGAGAGTAACTGTCTTACCACCTGAATGACGTAAAACAAGATATGATCAGCTGCACTTTATGTAATACCCCT
Organism: Cornus florida; assembly: GCF_030987335.1. NCBI lineage: Eukaryota > Viridiplantae > Streptophyta > Magnoliopsida > Cornales > Cornaceae > Cornus > Cornus florida. Next base: position 27,903,365 of record NW_026775580.1, on the reverse strand, counting down.
AAATTTTTCAAGGTTTTATTTATTTATTTTATTTCATTTTATTTAACTACTTGGCTATTTGAATTGTTTGTGGAGTGTTTATTTGTTTGTGATTTAAATGTAATTATTTAGTATAAATATTCTAGGTAGTTGTAATTTTTTGTTGATGTTATTTTATTTTATTTTTATTTTTGGTTAGCTGTATGGATGCGTAGATATATATATATATATATATATATATATATATATATATGCACAGTAATGTAATGGTAATTAGAATGAAAGTTGTTATTATTATAATTTTCAATGTTATTATCATTGTTATAGTTTTTATATGCACAGTAATGTTAATGTTAAGGTAAATGGTATTATTACATACATTATTTTATTACCTTTTAGAAGTCAGCCGAATCTTTTGTTTTGTGTATTTTAGTGTTCGGTGATTAGGATTAGTAATGTTATATGGTGGGCCTGATAGTGTATTTAGGTTAGAAATAGGTTAATTCATTTCAATATATATATATATATAGGCTGGTTCGGTAGAACTGGTATTGTAAGGTAGGATACGAAACAGAGAGGGGGCGGTGAGTGAAAAAAAAAAAGGAAGAAGGAAAAAGAGAGGAAGGAGGAGAGTGGTGAGGCCGGCTGTTGTGGGTGATATTCGGAGCGCAGAGGTAGACAACGGTGACCCAAAAGCCGTTGACGTCAAAGGAAAATTTGAGAAGAACGGTGTAGAGTTTTGACCTGAAACTCTTGAGGCAAGTCCTTGTTCTATTCATTCTCTTTAACTTTGTGTTCGATTCATCTCTAGAAGGATTCTAAGATTAAATTACAAAAACAAACCATTTAATTGCATATTTAAATCGGGTCACTCTATGATTGGGTATAATTATGGTGTTTTTGTATCTTTATGTATATATTTTATTTTATTTTTTATTTTTATTTTTTGTTCTTATTTGGGTGTTGCAAAACTGGATATGATCTGAATAGTTTTTATTTTATGTTTTCTTATCTACTTGTTGATCTGAATAGATTTCAAATATAAAGGAACTTCTGTTATGATCCAGTGCAATGGTAAAGTAAGTATCATACTTTAAGTCTATAAGTTACACTTGTTGTCTTGTAACTTTAGTCAATTCCTATGTACGAAAATTGTGTTGTTAGTTCCAAAACTTCCAATTAATACTTGTTTTGCCGAGCAACCAAACAGTGCATGGATACAAAAACGAAAGTAGTGTTAGTTTTTTTTTAGTTTAGACCTTGGGTCTTTAATTTTTATAGTTTATTTGTATAGTATAAGTTATTATAATAGAATTAAATTGAGGTACAAGATATTAATTTAATGTCTATTAAAAAGCTTACTAGTTCTAAAAAAAAAAAATATATTGTAGTGGTTAATACTATGTTAATCCTTCAGGAAACGATAAATGGCTTTGGTTGCACTTTAAGTTATTAGTACAGGACTTTTAATAGCTTGCAATTTTATTTTTATATATTTTGATGGTAATATAATAATTGATCATGCAAGAGTTTATGTAAATAATGTTACTTGCATGATAAGTATAGAAGCATATGTTGCTATTTAAAATACTCAGATAAATTCTAATAATAATGTATATTAATTTTAAGTATACATACTTGTATAGGTTTGAATGATGGAGGACCATTGTTAGGATATGGTCTTAGCAGGACCATTGTTAGGATATGGCTTGCTGATACATATATGGGCTAGCTATTAAGTCTAGACCTATACGTTTTGTTATACCATTGTCAAGATATGGTTATGACCTTAAATTGTGCCATTGTCAGGATATCGCTATAGTTACTTACATAAATATTTTTATTGGGTACCATGATACGAACTTGAGATTTCGGGATCGATAGTTAGGGTTGACGTATATTGCCCGGTGAGATGGGTAGCTGAATATAAGAATGTGTGTGCCCTGGTAGAAGAGGTACTCATGACCACCTTGTGTGCATTTGCATGAGACCTACTATCCGGTTGAGGTTGTCTTATGATCTAGTGAGAGTCTATAGTGTGTATACTTATGTATATTGACCTACATAACTATTGTATGAGTCGGACTAGGATGGATTGTTATCGGGTCTCTGTTTGGTATGTAGTACAAAGGGCTTGTTCATGGGTTTTGACCCACATTTGTTGTTATCTTTTCAGGTCCTCGTCAGTTCAACGTATAGAGTCAGTTCGTGCAGAGCAGAGGCCAGTCTTCTTCACTCTTCCAGTGTCATCAACGTAGGACTCTACATTATGTTTTATTTATTTATGAGATAGACATTCACTATTTTTTTTTAGCAGTTTGGGATTTTTATTAGGGGTCCACATGGTATGGATTCCCGAGTTGTTCTTTGGAGATTTATTTTTAGTATGGGAATTTATTAGAGATTATTGTATCAAAGGATTGGTTATTTAATTATTAATTTAGATTTCCCTTTTAGCGTTATTTACTTATTTTATTATTATTCCTGTTGTAATCTGTGCTTATTTATTATTAATTGGTTGATATCCCCAGATTTTGTGCACGGATTTAATCAACCCGTGTTTCGAAATTAGGGGGTATCATAGTTGGTATCGGAGCACTCCAGGTTCAAGTGTCTCTAGGGTTTCGTTCGTTATAAGACTTCTGCGTAGAGTATTCTTTTGTTTTGAGCCTAAGTATTAAGGTTCATTGTATCCTTTTACAGTCCATTAAATTGTGTATTGATTTTCATCTTATTGTGTTAACAGAATGGTTAATGCTGGAAGAAGATGGGAAAGGCAGCAGAGAAGAGTGGCGTGTAGACAACAGGATCGTCTGCGACGTCAGCAGGTTACAGAGGAGCAATGTAATGACCTGGGTTTTGATTCAACCTGATGGGTCAGTGATGAACCGAGGATTGACTCGTTAATGGATCCAGATGTGGAAGCAAGAAACAAGACAATGGTCTCCCAAGGCATTACACGCCTCTAAGACACTCAGATGACCTTCCATGAGGTCACGGAACTCAAAGGAAACAAAAACGTGGGAGCAGAGGATAAACCTAGGTCTCTAGAGATACGAACCATCCTTAGGACAACAAAGTGACTTTCTATGAAGTCACGGAACTCAAGGAAATAACTGGAAGCGAAGTTATAATGAAAAAGGTCAAATGGTACCCTATGGCACCAATGACACCTAAGGGAAACAAGATCTAGTTCAACCTAGACCACGTATGCCATTAAGTGGCTTGAACACAATCAACAAGGTCAAGTGGGAATGAATGAACCAAGGTTAACCTGTCTAGGCAACAATCTAAGCAAGACCCATAGGGCAACTCCATTTCAGTCGACCAAAATGGAGCTTCGGTCTGCCAAAATGAGCCAAGAAAAGAAGGGGAAAAGAACCTTCAGTTCGGTTGACTGAAATGACAAACCGGTCGACCGGTTTGTGGCTCGAGATGAAAAATGGTGTTACGGTCGACCGAAGCAGAGAATTGGTCGACCGAAATGAGCCTCAACAGTAAAGTGGCTACTGAAATTGGAATTTTTGCCAAACAATTGAAATCAAAAGGGGTTCGGTCGACCGAAACAAGCCATCGGTTGACCGAAGCTGGTCGAAAATGTGCATATGAACCTGTTATGCACCTAAATTGAAAAAAAGACTCTAAGTCTTATTTGAAACCCCAATGGCATGATCAATTTACAATATATGCTATTGTGTGATGATGTGAACATACACGCAAGAATAATATGACATTTTAAACATATTACAATGGTCTACGGCCTCATTACATTCCATTTACAAGATTTGACATGCCAAACCTCCAAAGTTGGAAAAGTTACATTTTTAAACAAAAGGTAGTGCCAAATGAGTACAAGTGCAAATACAAACATGCTTGGCCCTTGGCCTCATGTTATACATGTTGAATACAATGAAAAGAGTGTACTTATGTACATATTATACAAATGGAATCAAAGAATACAAGTTTGATACAAAAGGCTACAACAATGGCACTTCATGCTAACACTTGCATGAAATGGAAACTCGAAGCTACAAGCCATCCCAATGAACGACAAGCATCACGAACCAAGTCTTCGTACCTGAACAAATCCCCCAGTAACTTCGGGGTGAGTAAACAAGTTTACTCGTAGAGAATGAGCATGCATCAACTTGATTTCTTTAGAGATTTTTAAACTAACATGAAACAGTTCAAAAGGGATCATGTCACCTAGCGTCTATGTCAAAGCGAGACTCAGGGATCATCCTAAGCTACCCTAGAGTACGAACAACAAGAATCATGATACATACACATGTATGAAACAACTCAAGATTGGGATAATCCAAGGAACACGGCAAAAAGGATGCTTGAATATAGACTGACATGAATTGCATTATCAACATAGTTAAGCAAGATTTGGAATAATCCATACAACACGACAAGAAGTATACTCGGATACAAGTTAACAAGAATTACATTATCAATGCAATTTACATGATTGGGACATACCAATTAACACGATAAGAGTAATACACGAAATCAAGAACAAGGCATAATATCTATGCAATTAAACAAGGATGGAACATTCCATGAAACGCGAAAAGAGTTATACATGAAATCATGAACAAGGCATAATATCTATGCAAATAAACAAGATTGGAGCATTTCAAATACACGATAAGTTTAAATCTTCAAGGAATAGCTGTTGCCCAAGAATTGACTCTAGAGGGGGGGTGAATAGAGTCAATGCCAAACAATGGATAATTTTCGCAATATATAGAAATACAATTTCTATTCAACAATTTAAGTAATTATGCAATAATCAAGATATGAGATCAAGATATGGAATAAGCAATTAAAGCATAATTATAAGAGAGATAAGGGAAGAGAAATTTACAAACAACAACACGGCGATTTTTGCGAGGTTCGGAAACTCCTACTCCTCGGCTCAAGATCCCTCTTGAGACTTCCCAATCCAATATAGTTTCTCCTTGCGGGTGGAGAGCAAACCTTTACATGAAGCAAGACCTTGCTTCTTTTCCTTGCTAGGAGAACACCCTTCTCCTAGGCTTCTTTTGGGTCACACCAACCCTTACAAGTTTGTAGAAAAGATTGTAATTGAAATACAAGATTGAGTCTCTCTCAAGATAGATATACAAGTGCAAGCTCACAAGAAATATCTCTCAAAGATTGATGTACAAACTTTAGCTCTTAACTAGAGTATATATGAATATAAGTGAAGCTCAAACTCTATAAATGATATGAATGAGAGAAGATGATATAAGTGAAGAATGTAAGCTTTTATAATCTCTCAAGTGAATAATAGAGCAAAAACTCTATGAAGATTAAAGTAAGAGCAAAAGCCCTTTTAATCTTTGCTAGAATCTCTCAAGATAGAATAAGAGTGAATGAGAGAGATGAGAAGATGAGAGAATAAAAGCTCTCTTGAAATGTAATATTATGTCTCTCAAAATGGTGGTCTGTTTGCTTCAGCAAAATAAGCCTTCCTTATATAGACAGCCGTAGCTTAATATGTCTGTTAGAAGTAGTTGGAAGACTTAAATGCAGAAAAGTGCCGTTGTAGATTCAAATAACTTAGAAGAGCCGGCTCTACAAAAAATTGGAGGAGGCTCCAATAAATGGGAGGCGGCTCCAATAACTGGGAGGCGGCTCCAATTCACAAAATGCATTCTATGACACACAATTTGGCTACTGGAGTGCAAAGATGCGGCTCTTATAATTGGGAGGCGGCTCCAATAAAAATGGGAGGCGGCTCCAATTGATAAAATGTGCTTGCTTTAGTTTTCATGGAGGCAACACCTTGTTTTGGATTTTGACAGAAAATGGCTTGACTTCAAATGGACATAACTCAGTCCATGAAACTCCAAATGAGGTGAAATTTAAGTCTAAATTTATTGCCTTGAAGTCAGCTTTCTAAATCCACTGGTCTTGCTCAAAAATTATAACCACAGAAATGGTTATGGTCGTTTTAGTGCAACCTGGTCAGAATTTTCGCAGACCAGAGATATGCATTTTGTAATGCTCATATCTCATTCAATTCAAATCTTTTTTAGGTGAAATTTGAGTCTAAACTCAAGAGATCGAAGTTAGCTTTCTAATGCACCTAGCCTTACTTAAAATTCCAACTACAAAAATAGTTATAGCAGTTTTAGCATAGGCTGGTCTGGAAATTTTCTGGGCTGAAAATTGCTTCTTTTGAGATAACCATCTTTCTAGCACCTAGGACTTTGATGAATGGTTCAATTTAATTCAAGACCTATTTCTAAGAGTCTAGGGACATATAAGGATGATAAATATCAAGTTCATTGTGTCCTAGAGTCATTTACTAAATTATGGCAACAAAGGCTTTAAAGATGAAATATTAAGTTCAATGCCTTTTCCTTTTCTTTCTAGACACCAAAGTAAATCATATGATTAATGTGCATGGTCCTAGCATTTCTAGCTCAAGTTGTGAGTTCTTTTAAAGCTTATGCAAGCTTGAATTAACCCTTTCTTAGCAAAGACTTCATATGACAATATCTATGAATGAAGTGCAAAGTCTATTACTAAGGATATAAGAAAATGTGAATGATGATAATATGCATGATCCTATAGAGATGAGCTTCAAATGGATTCATAAATACTTTGACATTGAATCCAAAACACTCACCATCCTATCTACCCCTTTTCTTTATGCATTGTCCATGATCGTTTAGGCTTGAGGTAGTATTGCTTTCTTTCTTCCTTTGAGTTGCTTTCTTGCTCATTGAAGTCCAAGCTATCTTTGGACATTGCATTTTGTTCCTTGCAACTTCATGTCTTCATTGTATCCATTTCTTTCCTTGATGTGATCTTGAATAATGGAATACTTTGAATGATCTTTAGTGCTTCATTGAGGTCATTCTTTGAATGTGAATAATCTATATAACACTCAATGTAAACATTAGTCCTTAAACACCATTAATGGTTTGTTATCATCAAAACACCTAGATTGTCATTGGATGAAATCCTTAAGGTCAACAATCTCCCCCTTTTTGATGATGACAAAACATTGATGTGTTCATAAGCAAATGGAGTAGCATTTGAAAAATGCTCCCCCTATCAAAGTGCATTCATTGAACATAATGTTATAAAATGGCATGCTCATAAGCAAATGGAGTAGCATTTGAAAAATGCTCCCCCTATCAAAGTGCATTCATTGAACATAATGTTATAAAATGGCATTCTTGATATAGCATAAATCATTTTAGATTTTTTAACACATCACATTTCTCTCCCCCTTTGGCATCTCAAAAAGGTGGGAGGTTAAGACATCTTCTTTTAGTATTGATCATTTAGTATAGAGAATTGACATGGTGACGTAATGATAATCAAGAATTGGCAATAGTAGTTGTTACTATAATATGTTTTAGGATGAAACATATAAGCAATTATATCATAAGAGGCCAATTTCATTGACAACATGAGTTTGAATCATCATTTAAGGTTCATGTCATATACAAAAGTATACATAATCAAACGTGAAACAAAAATGAAGCATAAACTAGAATAAGCCTAAAGGGAAACAACCTTTTAGAGGCAAATTTTAGAACTCAAGACTACTTCTACCCTAATATATTTCTTCACATTTGATATCCTCAAGAAAGAGGGAAATATCATCAAAATCATGAAAGTTCATAGAAATGAATATAATGACCAATAAGTCATTTTAAGACATGTTTAACAAAAAAAGATAAGTCCTTTAAGCTTAGTATAACATGTAATGTTTATACATAAGAGGTTATTGATAATCTCCCCCTATGAACATGCTCCCATCATATATTATTCAATGATTGTCCAACTAATGGAACAATGAAGCAATGACATAACGTGATAAGATAGAGAGTTGAATCATGCTAGCAAATTCAAATCACATAATCCAAAACAAGCCACTTTTTATGAAAATCTTCATATAAACATTTTAAGATGAGTATCATGATGAGATTATCATAATAAATAATTATGCCTAAGGATAATCATAATTATGCCAATTGTTATCAAGAATGACCCATTATACCTACTATGATGTAGATTTTCATAGTATAAGAGCAAAGTAAAAAAACATAACAAAAAAATTGGTTTCTCTAGCAAGCCATTATAGAATATTCACCAATGATTGATTAAAGTGATGAAAACTTCAACAATTTTAAGGAATGCATTATAAATTACTATTCTTACTTCTCATGAAATGGCTCTTCAAAGAAGATTTTATCCTTGAGGATCTTAACAGAGGACTTATTTGATTTCTCATTATCTCAAGTCCATATAAACATTTTTAAGTCTGAAAAACCTCATTTCATATATGCAAGAAGTGATACCAATAAAATGTAGATACGCAATTAGTATCACAAAAGCATATAAATTCAATAGAATCTTGCAACACACTACCAAAATGAACCATAAACAACACATGTTTATAACTTATTCAAAGATAAATTCAAAATAGATGGGGTTTGATAATAAACTTTATGCAATATGTCTCTAAAATATGATCTATATATAATGAATTAATAGATTAAATAAAAGACACATGGTAGTTTCTGCATAAATACTAGAAATTTGGAATTTTCAAAAGGTAATTGAAACCATAGATTAAGCAATTCTCATTAGAATGAGTCTTTTACATGTGAGAGAGAAAGGCTACAGTGTGTACCAAGGTTTAGTGAATGATGGATTAAAAGTGATGAATTTCAAAAATTAATCACTGAAGGTTCGTCTAAAAAGCTAGAACACAAGAACTTTAAAGGAAATTTGATGAAAGAAACTTACTTGTGAAGATGCCCAAGAAAGATGAAATGTTGCTTAGCCAAAATGCTCTCTGGAATGAAGATGGTTTATTTAAAAAAAAAGGCCTACTACTGAGGTATTAAAATGAGGGACAATGGATTGGAGCCGGCTCATGGGAAATTGGAGCCGGCTCAAGAGCTTTTTGAAACCGGCTCTTGATTTTTGGAGCCGGCTCTTGATGAGTTTTGAGAGATCCCGAGAGTTAGGACTTGGATGCAGGTTTTGGGGAGCCGGCTCATGAAATTTGGTGATCCGGCTCTAAAGATACCGAGAGTTAGGATTTGTGATTTTCTTGGATGCAGGTTGGAGAGGCGGCTCTTGAATGAGATGATCCGGCTCTTGTTTTCTATAGAGGCGGCTCTTATTTAGATTGGAGCCGGCTCTGCTGCTGCTACTTCACTGCATGAAATTCTGCTCTGTGATCATTCCAATTTCTCTTCTGAGTAGACAGAATCTCTCCTCTTGGAGTGGTTTTGTGAAGATGTCAGCTAATTGCTTTTCAGTAGTCACAAATATAAGATCAATATTGCCCTTAGAAACATGATCCCTAAGAAAATGGTATCTAATTTCTATATGCTTTGTCCTTGAATGCTGAATAGGATTTTTAGAAATGCATATTACACTTGAATTATCACATTAGTCATCTAAGTTAGAACAAATTGTTATTTGAAAAACTTGTTCCTAAGACTAAATTGTCAAATAGATATATGAATTTTATTTTTATGATACTTAAAGAGTTTTAATCCTTAGAAGAATTCATGTTTACTCAACATGCTAAGTTCAATCATTTTGCATGCTAGTGGTAAACATCTTTGCGTAAATCATGAATGTTGATTCAAGGATAAAATTTAAGTGCAATCAACATATTTTCAGCAATGGTTTTGAAAGCTATAATATATGAAGATATTAAGTTTGTTTCAAAAGCCATCATTCTTTAGAAAACCACAAAGCCTTTTGAAAGGAGCTCTAGGAGCTTATTTTTAAACACATAGGCTAGAGATCATTTTAAACATGTAGTGCAATTTAAATCCGTGTGGTTTATTTTTAGAGACCTTTGAATTTAAAGTCACTTAAAAATGCATTTGATACAAATCATTTCATGCAAAAACATATAGCATTTTTGTTCCTTTAATCAAAGTCACATGTGCACAAAGTCATTCATTCAATTCCTTCTTCAAGGTTGAAGACTTGGAGAGATATTCTAGCCTAGTTGCCAATGATGACACACGTTAACTATCATGATGTGAATGAAAAGAAATATAGATAAAAGTTTATAACTTTAAGAGAGAATCAGATCTTTATCAAGCACATATAGAATGTTCTCCAATGATGGATCAAAATAATGAAGTGAACTATTCAAACACTCTTAGGAAGGCATTATAAACTCTCACTCTTAGATTTTATGAGATGGCTCTTCCATGGAGTTTTGTTCCTTGAGATTTTCAATTGAGGACTTATTTGATTTCTTATTTTGTTAAGTCCAACTAAACCTTTTCAAGATGAACAACCTCATTTTCTATATGCATGGAAGTGACACAATAAAATGGATAAAGCATTTAAGATCACAAAGGCATATAGATGATGTTTTAGACATTGCTACTTTGATAGATTTGATAAGGTTCAAATGAAATAGCATTAATGGTCTTCATGAGATAGTGTATGCTTTCCTTTAATGGCATATCTTCCAAAAAGTAAATCTTTCACAAAGATTGAGAATACTTAATCTAAAGATTATTTGGAAGATAGAGTATCATTTCGTGTTAGCATGTTCATAACTCATATGCCAAAACAAACTACTTTCATGCAAAAATATCAAAATCTATAACATGTACATTTTTACATCTATTAGCAACTAGTAGCATATTAAGAATGTCATGCTTAGAATTTCACGATTGAATTCTTCATATAAAAGCACATTAATAAGAAAGAAATTCTTTACCCATGGTGCTAACTTCATTAGCTTGGGAGTTGTTTCTTAATGTGATGCATCCTTTCCATTTTGTGATTGAGAAATTCTTGGCATAATATTTCTTTTGTGCTCTAGGCACCAACTTGAGAATCCACTTGCCCTTGCCCTTGAAGTTGTTCCCAAGAGTGATGCTTCCTTCATAATCCTTAATTGATGCCCTTAAGTAACCCTATAAGAAAAGGTTGCATATTCTTCTTTTGGTACCCAAATTTTCTTAGGTCCATATAAGTTAGGCAATGGAACATAAGTTCCTTTTGGAACCCAAATCTTCTTTGACCTCAACTTCTTTCTAAATTGACAATCATGAATCTTATGTCCTAATCTTTTACAATAATTGCATTTAGAGGATTGGGTACCATTCTTGACAAAGTGATCATTCAAAGGCCTTTTTATTCTTAACAAACATGCATCTTTAGTGTGAGGATCATATTGTATCTCATTTTTGAAAAAGACATCTCTTTGATTTCTAAGTATAGTACTCAAATTCTCTTTTTCTTTGGTAAGCTTTGCTAACATGTCATTTTGATCATGAATTATTTTCTTTAAAGACTCATTTTTGGGAAAAAGATCAATTGATGAAGATTCTTTAGAAAATACACATTTCATTTCATTTTTCAATGACTCATTTTCAATTTGAATCTTTTCTAATTTTTGCACAAGATGATGATTTTCCTTTTTCAAAAAGTCATTTTCTATTTGAACTTTTTCATGTCTTTGAATGATATCATGGTTTTCCTTTTTAAAGGAAGCACATTTTACAAGCATATTTTCTAGCACACCTTGTAACTCTTTAAACGCATCAAGTAATTCATTGTGCTCATCAACTAATTCATTATAGGAAGTTTCTAAATCAAAGGATTCATGATTAGAATTTACCTCATCTTCATTGGCCATGAGACAATGATTAACCAACTCTTTGATGTTACTTGCTTCTTTGGTAGAAGCTTGGAGAGCTATACTCTTCTTTTGCATTTCATCACTTTCTTCACTATAGGTGGATGAGTTAGTTCTACCAATAACATTCAAATGATTAGTAATGTTAGTAAAACTACAATGCATCTCATTTATGCAAGAGGGTTCATTTATATTTGATTCATTATCATGACTTGATCCAACATAGGCTAATTCAAGCAAGTCCCAAATTTCTTTAGCCGTTTTACAAAAGATAACTTTATTGAATTCATTTTTGCTTAATGCACAATAAAGATAACATATGGCTAAATCATTACATTTAACTAATCTATGGTCATTTTCATCCCATTCCTCTTTCGATTTAGGAATTTTGATCCCTTCAATAATTTTGGTTGGGATATGACTACCATATTCTATAACTTTCCATAAATATCAATACTTTTTAGAAATGCCCTCATTCTAATTTTCCAATAGATATAATCATTTTCATCAAAACAAGGAGGTTTATCATTGGGTTGTCCTTCTAAGTAGGTGATACTACCATTGTTGGCCATGATCGTACTCTAAGACGATTAAGTCCTTTAATTAGAGTTAGGCTCTGATACCAATTGTTGCCCAAGAATTGACTCTAGAGGGGGGGGGGGGGGGGGTGAATAGAGTCAATGCCAAACAATGGATAATTTTCGCAATATATAGAAATACAATTTCTATTCAACAATTTAAGTAATTATGCAATAATCAAGATATGAGATCAAGATATGGAATAAGCAATTAAAGCATAATTATAAGAGAGATAAGGGAAGAGAAATTTGCAAACAACAAAACGGCAATTTTTGCGAGGTTCGGAAACTCCTACTCCTCGGCTCAAGATACCTCTTGAGACTTCCCAATCCAATATAGCTTCTCCTTGCGGGTGGAGAGCAAACCTTTACATGAAGCAAGACCTTGCTTCTTTTCCTTGCTAGGAGAACACCCTTCTCCTAGGCTTCTTTTGGGTCACACCAACCCTTACAAGTTTGTAGAAAAGATTGTAATTGAAATACAAGATTGAGTCTCTCTCAAGATTGATGTATAAGTGCAAGCTCACAAGAAATATCTCTCAAAGATTGATGTACAAACTTTAGCTCTTAACTAGAGTATATATGAATATAAGTGAAGCTCAAACTCTATAAATGATATGAATGAGAGAAGATGATATAAGTGAAGAATGTAAGCTTTTATAATCTTTCAAGTGAATAATAGAGCAAAAACTCTATGAAGATTAAAGTAAGAGCAAAAGCCCTTTTAATCTTTGCTAGAATCTCTCAAGATAGAATAAGAGTGAATGAGAGAGGTGAGAAGATGAGAGAATAAAAGCTCTCTTGAAATGTAATATTATGTCTCTCAAAATGGTGGTCTGTTTGCTTCAGCAAAATGAGCCTTCCTTATAGAGACAGTCGTAGCTTAATATGTCTGTTAGAAGTAGTTAGAAGACTTAAATGCAGAAAAGTGCCGTTGTAGATTCAAATAACTTAGAAGAGCCGGCTTTACAAAAAATTGGAGGAGGCTCCAATAAATGGGAGGCGGCTCCAATAACTGGGAGGCGGCTCCAATTCACAAAATGCATTCTACGACACACAATTTGGCTACTGGAGTGCAAAGAGGTGGCTCCTATAATTGGGAGGCGGCTCCAATAAAAATGGGAGGCGGCTCCAATTGATAAAATGTGCTTGCTTTAGTTTTCATGGAGGCAACACCTTGTTTTGGATTTTGACAGAAAATGGCTTGACTTCAAATGGACATAACTCAGTCCATAAAACTCCAAATGAGGTGAAATTTAAGTCTAAATTTATTGCCTTGAAGTCAGCTTTCTAAATCCACTGGTCTTGCTCAAAAATTATAACCACAGAAATGGTTATGGTCGTTTTAGTGCAACCTGGTCAGAATTTTCGCAGACCAGAGATATGCATTTTGTAATGCTCATATCTCATTCAATTCAAATCTTTTTTAGGTGAAATTTGAGTCTAAACTCAAGAGATCGAAGTTAGCTTTCTAATGCACCTAGCCTTACTTAAAAATTCCAACTACAAAAATAGTTATAGCAGTTTTAGCATAGGCTGGTCTGGAAATTTTCTGGGCTGAAAATTGCTTCTTTTGAGATAACCATCTTTCTAGCACCTAGGACTTTGATGAATGGTTCAATTTAATTCAAGACCTATTTCTAAGAGTCTAGGGACATATAAGGATGATAAATATCAAGTTCATTGTGTCCTAGAGTCATTTACTAAATTATGGCAACAAAGGCTTTAAAGATGAAATATTAAGTTCAATGCCTTTTCCTTTTCTTTCTAGACACCAAAGTAAATCATATGATTAATGTGCATGGTCCTAGCATTTCTAGCTCAAGTTACGAGTTCTTTCAAAGCTTATGCAAGCTTGAATTAACCCTTTCTTAGCAAAGACTTCATATGACAATATCTATGAATGAAGTGCAAAGTCTATTACTAAGGATATAAGAAAATGTGAATGATGATAATATGCATGATCCTATAGAGATGAGCTTCAAATGGATTCATAAATACTTTGACATTGAATCCAAAACACTCACCATCCTATCTGCCCCTTTTCTTTATGCATTGTCCATGATCGTTTAGGCTTGAGGTAGTATTGCTTTCTTTCTTCCTTTGAGTTGCTTTCTTGCTCATTGAAGTCCAAGCTATCTTTGGACATTGCATTTTGTTCCTTACAACTTCATGTCTTCATTGTATCCATTTCTTTCCTTGATGTGATCTTGAATAATGGAATACTTTGAATGATCTTTAGTGCTTCATTGAGGTCATTCTTTGAATGTGAATAATCTATATAACACTCAATGTAAACATTAGTCCTTAAACACCATTAATGGTTTGTTATCATCAAAACACCTAGATTGTCATTGGATGAAATCCTTAAGGTCAACAATAGTAACTTGAAATTTAAAGAGTGAAATCAACCAATGTGGAAAACTCGGATATCGCCCGGATTAAAACCGTACTCTTGAGATCACTTTAGGGCTACTAACCCATGGGTACCATTCCCCTAGTGTGCACTATAGTGTAGGAGGATATTCCCCCGTACTAGAACCAAGTCCTAGCCATGTCAATTCTTGATTGATATCCTAAGTCCCAAAATCAACAAGTTGTGCAAGTCAAGATTGTATCAAAATACAAAAAATGCATTAACCACGTTTCATGCACAACCAAGATTTTAGAACACACAAGTCATGCCCTAAGTTCATCAACTATCATGGCATGTGAAATGTCAAGAAATCATAGTGTGCATCTGTTACTCAAGAATTGACTCTAGAGGGGGGGTGAATAGAGTCAATGGCCAATTTTCGTAAATTATTGAAATACAATTTCTAATCAACAGTATAACCAATTATGCAATAAACAAGATATGAAAATAATCAATTTAGCACAATTGTAAATGAGATAAGGGAAGAGAGATTGCAAACAACAACACAGCGATTTTTGCGAGGTTCGGAAACTCCTACTCCTCGGCTCAAGATCCCTCTTGAGACTTCCCAAATTCCTTAGAGCTTCTCCTTAATGGTGGAGAGCAAACCTTCAATTGAAGCAAGACCTTGCTTCTCTTTCTTGCTAGGAGAACACCCTTCTCCTAGGCTTCCTTTTGGGTCACACCAACCCTTTACAGTATCCTTGCTAAGAGACCACCTCTCTTAGTTTTACATAGGCCACACCAGCCCTTATAATTTCTTTGCTACGAGAAACTCTTCCTTTTAGGCTTACAGCAGATTTGTAGATAGAATTTGCAGTACAAGAAATCCTCTCAAGAATTGATACAAATCAAACCTCACAATAGAGTATATATGAAATGGTGTATTTTTGTAGACAAGCCCTCTGTATATATATAGAAATTCGTAGCTCAATATAGCTGTTAGAAGTGGTTAGAGGAATTAAATGCAGAAAAAATACCGTTGTAATTCAAAACCCTCAAAGGAGCCGGCTCTTTGCAAAAGTGGAGGCGGCTCAATTTCAAATGGAGGCGGCTCCATTAGAAAAGTGGAGCAGGCTCTTTTTCTGAAAAGGAGACGGCTCAATGGAAAAGTGGAGCCTTCTCTAAATTTTTAGAGCCTTCTCTACTTTCGTAGAGCCTTCTCTACTTTTTGGTAGAGCCCTCTCTAGTTTTTCATTGAGCCTTCTCTACTTTTCTGAGCCGTCTCTAATTTTGTAGAGCCTTCTCTAGTCTTTGAGAGAGCTGGCTCTATTTCTTATAGAGGCTGCTCTTGCTTCATGAAGGCTGTTGCTAAATTGGACAGAAAAAAGTGCATGACTTCAAATAGACATAACTCAGTCCATGAAACTCCAAATAAGGTGAAATTTGAGTCTAAATTTATTTTCTTGAAGTCAGCTATCTAAAGCCACCGGCTTTGCTCAAAAATTCCAACCATAGAAAAAGTTATGGCTGTTTAAGTGCAACCTGGTCAGAATTTTCGCAGAGCAGAATCAGGTATTTTGTGAAGCTCATATCTCAGTCATTTTTAATCCAATTTAGGTGAAATTTGAGTCTAAACTCAAGGGCTCGAAGTCAGCTTTCCAATGCCACTGGCCTTGTGTAAAAATTCCAACTACAAAAATAGTTATAGCAGTTTTAGTGCAGGCTGGTCTGAAATTTTCTAAGCTGAAAATAGCTTCTTTTGAGATATCCATCTTTCTAGCACCTAGGACTTTGATGAATGATTCAATTAAGTTCAAGGCCTATTTCTAAGAGTCTTGGGACATATGAAGATGATAAATTTCAAGTGCATTGTGTCCAAGAGTTATTTACCAAATTTTGGCAACAAAGGCTTTAAAGATGAAAAATTAATTCAATGCCTTTTCCTTTTCTTTTTAGAGACCAAAATAAATATAATGATTAATGTGCATGGTCCTAGAATTTCTAGCTTAAAAAAATGAGTTCTTTCAAAGCTTATCAAACTTGAACTAACTCTTTCTTAGCAAAGATTTCATACGACAATATATATAAATGAAGTTCCTAGTCTATTGCTAATAGTCATAGGAGCATATGAATGATTTATGATATGCATGGTCCTATAATTTTGAGCTTCAAAAAATATTCAAATATACTTTGACATTGAATCTTAAGCTCTCACCATCCTATCTACCCTTTTCTTCATTCTTTGACCATGATCGTTTAGGCTTGATGAAGACTTGCTTTCTTTCTTTGAAATGCTTTGTGTGATCTTTGAAGTTCGAGTTTTTCTTTGATTGAGTATGCCTTTGATCTCTTGCAACTTTTAAGGCTTCCTTGAATCCATAGCTTGAGTATTTGTAATGCTTGGAATGGATCTTCTAGCTCAACATTGAGGATTGAATATTGATCAACTATATATCACTCAATGAAAACATTAGTACTTAAACATCATTAATGGTTTGTAATCATCAAAACATAAGATTGACCTTTAGATAAAATCCTTAGGCCAACAGCATCTATATAGATTACAACCAAAATATATAGCACAAGGAATCCATTGAAGTAAACATACCACAAGTATAAGATACATGGTTCAATTACTTACTAAACAACACATGTGAAATTAAACCATTCCAAGACAAATGTGCATGTTCATTAAGTATATTAATGAAACCTAGATACAAGGAGTCACGATGCTTGATAAAAAGATGAAAGTACATGAAATACAAGTCCGATTCATAAGTTAACATGAGTTCAATATCAAAGCATGATTAACGCGATGGAAGCATATAAGGAAATTTAATTTATTTAAGGAATTTAATTGTCAAGATGACAAGACAAGTCAAGGGTCATGTCAAAGGCAAGTTCAATGTCAAGTTACAAGTTCATTCCATACAAGGCACGACCATGTGAATTTAATTCCATACAAAGGAAATAATTAAATATAAGTTTCAAAACTTATCTGGTTATTCTCAAATTGATACACGTGAGGGAACTTGTCAAGGAAAGCATGATTACCAAGTTAGAAACTTAATCAAGACCAATGAGCTATTGAATGGATTTTAATTAATTCATTTATTTAAAATCTTTAGGTTTTGAAACTCATCCAAATGATCTCAATTTAATGTATGTTATAGAACATGTCAAGACTTGATTTAAAAACATGATACAAGTGAATTCTAAGCAAGACACGACCATGGGTATTAAACTTTAATACTAGAAAAATAATAAATGAAAGGTTTCAAAACCAAATCAAATATTCTAGATTTAATATATATGAAACTATATAGCATACATATCAAGAATATCAAGTCAGAATTCAAATGAGATGAATAGTACACATGGAATAAATTAATTAATCAATTAATTAAATATTCTCTAGATTTTAAAACACCTCCGATTACTCTCAAATTCACCTATGTTGAAGAGCATGTTAGGGCCTAATATAATATGCTAACACACATTGATTTCAAATTAGTTAAGGCCACTTGAATTAAATATTTACCCAAGATAAATATTAAATAAAATCTTTAATACTTGTCTAAAAGCTCTCAATTTAATATATGTCAATGAATATATCAAGGGGTAATATTCTATCATGCCACATGTTTAAAACAAACTATGGACAACCGAAAAAATTAAATCTTACACAAAGAAATTATAAATTAAAGTTTATAGATTTGATACAAAGACATGTAAATGAAGTATATAAGCATCACAAGCATGCTATATAATAAGAAAATAAATTATAACACCCCCTACCTCAATTTGAGATGAAAATCTCAAAAGCCCACCGAAATAAAAGTGCTCTGAATCCGACGATACCGAAGGGTTTTGTCAGGGACAACACGATGAACAAGAATCCGAAGGAAGTCCCATGAAAATCACAACTTGACTTCAAAACCGAACTCAAGAAATGGTCAGAAATGGGTTCTAATAAGGGTGAAAGATGCGCGTCGTCAAGACTAACATTAAACGTTAAGACACTACAATGTTTCACTTGAGGGAAGTGGCTGGAAAAAGAAGAAGAAGCATGGCAGCCCCTTGGCAGCCATGGCTGCCGGCCAAGAGAGAGGAGAGAGATAAGAAAATCTGACTTTTTCTCTTTAAGTTCCCTATTTATAAAAAATCTGAAAAAGTGCCCCGAAAAGGCCCCGCCAGGTCTGGAAAAGTGGAATTTGAGCAAACGCGCTCAAATGGCAAAACTCCGTGAACAAAAAAGATTCAAAATGAGAAAACATGAACAACGGAAGAAACAACGTCAAAAACTGAGTCCCGAACAGAGAGATATGCCCCAAACAAGTTCGGCGGCAACTAGGGTCAGAAATTTTGAAACTGGAGAAAAACGACCAGAATGAAATTCTAAGAGTACACAATTTGACGAAATGTGAAAATGAATCCCGTACGAGGATCCAGGCTCTAGATGAGGTATTTTTGCAATAACTTTCGTTAATTGCACAATAGCCCATCCAAAAAGTGAAAACTGCACTAATGCCCCAAAATGAAAATATCGTTCAAAAATATTTTCTTAAAAACCCCTGAAATAAAATATCTTTAAAATATATTTATGAAAAATTCCCCAAGAAAAGAAAAAGATTCTAAAGAATTGTGCATCCATGCCCCTATGGACACCGGGAGCAACCAGAGTACTTTTCTACAAAAGTAAAGATATGTATTTCATGGAAACTACTTAGGATGAAGGCAAGTGAAGTCAAAAACAAACTCCAAGCACAAAAGGTGAGGTTTTGCCAACAAAGTGACAAACGGGGAAAAGACAGAATATGAAAAAGGACGAAACAGGGAAAAGGACGAAAAATGAATAGTATTCGAAAAGTGAAAATGTGGAAATGACTCAGTCCTCAAAGGAAGTTGTCAATCCAAATGAAAGAGTCTCAGAAACCATTTCCGAGCACTTGAGATAACATTAAACGATGAGAAACAGAACTCAGAAAGGAAAATTAAATGGAAAAAATTTATCCGTAAAATTTCAGAAAAAGAAAAGGGAGGAAAATGATCGGGTCATTACAAGTAACAATTGCCTAGGTTTCAAGAGTAGGAGGAGTAGCAGTAGGCTCAGGAGTCTCGAGATCAGAACGAACATCGGGGCAGGTATCCTGAGTATCTTCCTCAGTTAGCTGACATCATTGCTCAGGCTGTAGCAGCAGGCGTAGCAATTGCACTTCAGAATCAGCCACAAGTTCAACAGGCACCAGTACTAGTAGTTTAGGCTAATCCTTGGGAGAAGGCTAAAAGTTCTTTCATAAAGGGGAGCCCACCTGAGTTCTCAGGCTCCACCGATATGAGTGTGGCTCATCAGTGGAAGAAGGACATAGAGCGTCATCTTCGTATGGTTGAGTGTACAGAGGTTCAGAAGCAGATGTTTGCTACCTTCAAGCTTGTCGGAGATACACTCCAGTGGTAGGAGTCAATTACCACGATAGATGAGAAGACTTTATTGACTTATAATTAGTTCAGTGCTAGGTTTGATGATAAGTACTTTTCATATGCAATCAGAATAGCTATGAAAAGGCAGTTTCTTAACCTAGAGCAGGGGAACATGACAGTAGCAGAGTATGAGTAGCAGTTTACACACTTATCTCTATGTGTTTTAGAGGAGGTGGATACCGAGATGAAGAAATGTACTAGCTTTGTTAATGGGCTGACCTGGTCTATTAAACGAGTTATTACAGGTAGTTTAGCCTACACTACTTATGCTCAGGTGGTGGGTGCCGCTTTGTAACTTTATCAACTGAATATGGATTTCAGATAGACTAGGGGTGAGAAGCGGGGTGACAAAGACTCTGTTAATCAACCAGCTGAGAAAAGGAATGGCAATGGGCACTGATAGAATGATAAGGGCAGATTCCAGGGACAACAACTATGGAAGAAGCACAAGAGTGGTTCAGATGTTCAGAGAGATGGGGTACCTATTTAGAGGCAGTAAAATGGGGTACCACAAACAGTATAGGGTTAACCTCAGGGTAACCCGTAGAAAAAATAGTTTGGCACTTTCAGAGGCTTTTACTATGGTTGTGGAGAGCTCAGGCACACAGCTAAGAGGTGTCCCAGGGCTATGCAGGGATATCATGTGCAACAGGGGCAGCAACCACCATTTCCCTTACCTGCTCCACAGGTGTTGCGCATTCAGGGACAAGTGTTCTCGGCTTTACCAGCACCACCGCCACCACGGGGACATATACCGCAGCAGTTGCATTATGGCAGGGTGTATAACCACATGCCACAGGATGTTTAGACTCCTCAGGATATTTAGGGTATGTTTTTTATACACGGTAGATATGGGCTTGTTTTGTTTGATGCATGTATTATACATTTGTGACGGCCCAAGTTTTTCAACTAGGTGTGTCAGTGATGACTCAAAAATTAACCCGATAACGGATCTGAAATACGGAAGCGAAGGATAAACTAAAGTATTTAGAGATATAGATCATCCCCAAGACACTAATATGACATTCCATGAAGTCATGGAACTCAAAGGAATAACCAGAAGCGAAAGCTAGAATGAAAGGGGTCGTATGGTACCCTGTGGCACCAACGACAACCAAAGGAACAAGATTTAGTTCAAGCTAGAGCATGTGTGCCATAAAATGGCTTAAACAAGATAAACAAGGTCCTGTGGGAATAAACAAACGGAGTTAACCTGTCTAGGAAACAAACCAAACAAAACCCACAAGGCAGCATAATATGGTCGTCTGAAATGATGCTTTGGTCGACCGAAGTGAGCCTAAAAAAGAAGGGAAATGAGCCTTCATTTCGGTCGACCGAAATGACAAACTGGTCAACCAGTTTGTGGCTTAGAATGGAAAATGGCTACTGAAATTATGATTTTATTGTGCAATTTAAATTGAACATGGAATCGGTCGACCGAAACAAGCCACCGATCGACTGAAACAGGTCGAAAATGTGAAGAATGAGCCTGCCAAGCACCAAAACTGATAAGAGCCCTTAAGTCTCATATGAATCCCCCATAGCATGATTAATCTAAATTATATGCTATTGTGTGATGATGTGAACATACACGCAAGTGAAATATGGTATTTTAAAAATGCTATTGTGACGACCCTGGATTTTTAAACCCAATGCGTCCTGTGCTGACTCATTGATGAATCCGAATGCGGAAGCAAAATATCAGAAATATGACAAAAATAGTCCCAAGGTCAAAATGGTCATTTCTAAAAAAATAGATTCGGGTATTACCAAGCACACCGCTGGAAAGACAATGAAAAACTAATCGAGATGGACTCAAGAATCGCATGATTCAGAGTCCGGATGAAGGAGAAACGACAAAACAAAGAAAAACGAGCAATAAAGCTAAAAGGGTAAACTGATAATTATCCAGAAATATCTGGGTGTAACCGAGCACACCGTTGGATAGAAAATAAAAAATTAATCAATTTCAAAAAACAAATTCACTTGATTAGGAGTCCGGATGAGGGAGAAAGGTTAAAAACAAAATCGACGTCGCAACGGCCTGACGAAGGCCGTGACAGCTATAGTGCCGTCAACCCACTACTGCTGCAACTAAGAGTAAAAACGGGTATCTAAATGGACTTTTTTTGGAAAAACTCAAACACGAAAACCCCCTTAAAATCAAGTTTTCTACCTAACTCGCGAACGGAAACCAAAAAAATGCATTGTAAAATGTCCAAAATACCCTCAAGAAAATCAGGTCTAGAAGTTGAAAATCATTTCAAGCTACTGCCCAAAGAAAGGAAATGGGGCTTCGGAAGGTTTTTAAATTACCTAAATTGAAAATACAATCTTAAAATATACCCACAAGACCCCCAGAAGTTTCAGATCGGTCGTCACACTTTTCAAAAAAAAGTCGATGAATAGTACCAAGTATATTTGTACTAAAGTCGGCAAAAACCTGGCAGCAATGATTTTTCGGAAAAAAAAATAGATTTTTGAGGGCCAAGATGGCATTTTCTGAAAAAACACAAAGAAGAAACCCTCCTCAAAATTGAGTTGTCTATGTGAATCATGGAAAAAAAATGAAAAAACTGCATTTTGAAATACCCGAAATGCCCCTGGAACAGAATAGGGTAAAACTCCCTAAAAATGCTACTTAGAGTCTTTGTTTCATCAAGGATGGTTTTGTTTGCCAAAGTGAGCATGCAAGCATATGTAATGTGATAAAATAGATTTGTTGCAATAGCCTATGGCCTCATGGCATGTCATATGCAAAATAGAACCCTTCAATGCATTAATCCACGTATTTTCCATAGGCAACAATGAAGTTCAAAGTTAGCATACATTTCACATAAGTGTCTTTGGCCTTTGGCCTTATTACAACCACATTCTAAGAGTGTCCAAAGGTGCACTTAAGTGCACATTACATAACTTAGACAATAAGTACAAGTTTTATCAAAGTAAGCAAAAGTAGGACAAGATATGCTAACATATGCACATTCTATGTCATTAAAAATACTTCAAGAACTCTAGTGAGTCTAAGAATGCTGTGCATCCCACACTAAGGCTTCTTTACCTGCAAAATACCCATTAACTTAGGGGTGAGTAAATAAGTTTACTCGTAGGGAATGCATGGGTTTATCTTTGTACCAAGTTACAATCCAATACCATTTAATTCATGTTATTAAGTGACAATAGAACTTTCAACATAACACAATGAGATGTAATTTCACAAAGTTAACAACTTGGAATTTAAATGTGAAATCAAACCAAAGTGGATACTTGGACGTCATGCCGGATCAAACCGATAATGTGGTTACTTTAGGGTTACTAGCCCATGGGTAACCTCCCTATGTGCGCATTAGACTTGTAGAGGGACTTTCCCCCGTACTAGAACCATGCCCTACCCATAGTCATAACAACGACATCCCCAAGTTTCCAAAATCAACATTTTGTGCACATTACATATATGTATCAACATAACATATATATACATATATACAATGTAAAGCCATCAACATGCACAAATTAATTTTGAAAACACAATACATGCCCTAAGTTCTCAACTAAAATGGCATGAAGAATATTGAGTAATCATTATGCAATTTGCCACTAATTACAACAATATCATTCAATAACAAGAACATAGCCTCATAAGTATGATATAAGTTTAAAATCATAATTTAAACAATTAAATAAAACAACTAAATTCCCTAGATTTCATTTCTCATCCAAACGTGCTCAATTTAATATATGTTGTAGTACATGTCATGGTTATTATATAAATCACTTCAAAACTTGATTTAAGTCATGGGAGCATATAAATAAAATTAATAAAATTAATTCATTAATCCCTCTAGATTTTAAAACAACTCTAAATGACCTCAAATTAATATAAGTTATGAATCAAGCCATGGTCATGTTATTTATCAAGTCTAAAGTGAATTACATACAAGTTACAATTAATCATTTATTTCTTATTTTAATACAAGACAAACATATAACTTAGATATCACTATAGGAACAAATAAAATCACTTGGAAGATAAATGATAACACCCCATACCTCACAAGAGGATTGTTCCTCTTAAATCCAAGGCAACCGAGCTTAAAAATGAAAAACCAAAAAAGGGTTTTGTAGAGGGGAGTGGGAGGAACCTAAAGTATTCCAAGTTCAAAGTTCTAAGTTGAGTGAAAGGGCACCAAAAATGAAGTCAAAGCTACTAGTCAAGCTTTTCTCCAATGGTGGCTTCCTTAGGGTTCTTGAGAGGAAAGTGATGAATGAATTAAAATATGTAAACCCTAAGCTAAATTGGTGGGCTTCTCCACTCACTAGGTGTTCTTGCACTACCTCTCACACACACACTAATGCAAGACTAAAGGTGAGTCCTACACTTGTCATGAATCCAAGTAAGCTTCCAAGATTAAATATTAACCTTACACTTGTCAACCATCCATGCCAACAAGTGCACCAATCCTAGGACAACAAGTAGGTGAATCTCCACCCTCCATGTGTCATGAGATTAAGCCTCCAAGTGGTTCCACCACAAAATCAACAAGTGGCACCATAGGAATGTGATACTTGTCACATTTTTTAAAAATTGCAAAAAGGTTCTTTTTGAAAATATCTTCCAAATTAATTTGCAAAATGGTCCCTAAGACGAAAAATAATTACTTTACTTAATTACCCAAAAACCCCTCAAGTTATGGATAATTACAAAAAGTCTAGTTTTCATGGCTTTTACAAAGAAAGTAAGCATTTAATATGCATTTCTACAAAAGTAAAAATGTAGATGTCATGAAATTTAAATATCATGAACGTATGCAAAAACCGGAATCAAATCTGAGCACAAAAATGAGGTTATGCAAGTAAAAGTGAAAAACGAGAAGAGGACGAAATAAGGAAAAGACGAAAAAAGAAAATTTTCGAAAAAAAGAAAGGAAGTAAAATGACCGGGTCGCTACAGCTATAATGGCCTATGGCCTTATTACAATTCATTTACAAAATTTGACATACAAAGCCTCCAAGTTAGGAAAATTACATTTCAATTGCAAAACTCAAACATGCTAACACTTGCATGTGAACTAGAATACATTTAAAGGAACTTCAAATCTACAATTCACCCAAGGCAATTGCAAATCCCCAGATCTTGAATATTGTACCTGAAAAATAACCCCGGTAACTTTGGGTGAGTAACATCAAACTACTCATAGGAGATGAGCATGCAAAGACCTAACGTTTTACAAGATTACTTCATTAATGTAGAACGATTTAAAAGGTTATGCTACCTAACGTCTATGTTAAAGGTGAGACTCAGGGAGTGATAAGTGCTTAAATGTTGCACATTTCAGCACCTAAGATAGGGTATTTTAGTCCTTGCATCTATCTTACTTTCACGTTTTAGTCCTAATTTATGTTTATGTGTATTTCAGGGCAATGAAGTTCAAACAGGTTTAAATCAGTCCATTACCGTAATTTTTGGAGTCAAGCAAAGACAATCGGAAAAAGCTTAGAAAATGGCAAAAAGAGGCCGCAGCCCATTGTTCGTATAGTGCGCTTATCCTTCAAAAAGGGTCAATTCTACCTTTTTTCGAGCCTTTGATGATGTTCCTAATGATTAAGAAACAAAACAATTAGCCCGGGGCCAAAATGAAGTTAAATGGGGCTTAAAAGAGATTTCTAGCACTGGGGGATTGATCCCCCATTGTTGGTAAAAAGGTATAAAAAAATACCCCCTGGGGATGGATCCCCAAGGCTGGGGGATCGATCCCCAAGGCTGGGGGATCGATCCCCAAGCCTCTGGCAGCATTACGGGATTTATTGTTTACTTGGCTGCATGATTTTCTTATTTGGGCTTATTTTGTGAACTATTGGCCTCCAATAGGGTTTGTACTTAAGGGAAGGAAGGACCCATTAGTTGGGGAGTAAGTTTTGATTATTTTATTTTTACATTTTATTTTTCTGTAAGAGATATCGTTCTCTCTTGAAAAAGCGAAAGGAAGAAAAAGCTAGGGTTTGAGAAATATTCAAGGAAGAATAAGAAGGAGCCAAAGATGGGGATTGGCCTTGTTGACACCATGATCATCTCCTCCATGAGCTACTTCTTCACTTAGGGCTTGGATGAGCCTTAAGTTCATGTAACCTAAACCTTTGTATTTCTTATCTTGGGGAATTAATATATTGTAATTAATTGTATGGCCTTGTGATTTATTTATATATACATGCTTGATTTGACAAATTAGGACTTGTATTGATGAATTCTTCTATTGAAATCTTCAGTTGATTATATGTCTATGTATGACTAATTAGGGATTTTATTCTTCATTAGATGATTTTAAATTAATTCTTTCATTAATTCTATATGTAATTTGCATGTTTATGTGTGATTACTTTAGAATTATATCCAAAACCAATGTGACGGCCCAAGTTTTGTAAACCCGGTGCGTCAGTGATGACTAAAAGATGACCCGATAACGGATCCGAAATGCGGAAGCAAAAGGTGAAACAACGGTCTCTAGAGATATAATGCATCTCTAAGACACCAATGTGACCCTCAATGAGGTCATGGAACCCAAAGGAA
Source organism: Cornus florida (assembly GCF_030987335.1). Taxonomy (NCBI): domain Eukaryota; kingdom Viridiplantae; phylum Streptophyta; class Magnoliopsida; order Cornales; family Cornaceae; genus Cornus; species Cornus florida. The sequence goes on along the minus strand of NW_026775580.1, from coordinate 27,876,738 downwards.
AACAAATGCGGAAGTGTCGTTTCAAAAACGGACAAAAAGGAACCTAGGGGCAAAATGGTCATTTTGCAAAAAAGATGGATTCAAGTGCTATCGAGCACACCACTGGGAATACAATGAAAAACTAATGATGTTGGACTCAAGAATTTCATTATCCGGATTCCGGACGAAGGAGAAACGACAAAACAAAGAAAAACGAGCAATAAAGCTAAAAGGGTAAACTGGTAATTATTCAGAAATATCTGGGTGCAACCGAGCATACCGTTGGATAGACAATGAAAAATTAATCAATTTAAAAAAAAAAAACTCACTTGATTTGGAGTTTGGATGAGGGAGAAAGGTCAAAAACAAAATCGACGTCGCGGCGGCCCGACGAAGGCCGTGACAGCTACAGTGCCATCAACCCGCTATTGCTGCAACTGAGAGTAAAAACGGGCATTTAAACATACTTTTCGGGAAAAAATCAAAGAAGAAACCCCACCTAAAATCAAGTTTTCTACCAGACATGGCGACGGAAACCAAAAAAATGCATTGTAAAATATCCAAAATACCTTCAAGAAAATTAGGTCTAGAGGTCAAAAATCGTTCCAAACTACTGCCCAAAGAAAGGAAATGGGGCTTCAGAAGGTTTTTAAATTGCCTAAATTGAAAATGCAATCTTAAAATACACCCACAAGACCCCCGGAAGTTTTGGATCTGTCGTCATGCTTTTCAAAAAAAAAGTCGATGAATAGTACCAAGTATATTTGCACTAAAGTCGGCAAAAACCTGGCAGCAATGATTTTTCGGAAAAAAATAGATTTTTGAGGGCCAAGATGGTAGTTTATGGAAAAACACAAAGAAGAAACCCCCCTCAAAATTGAGTTTTCTATGTGAATCTTAAGGAAAACTCACTAAAAATGCTACTTAGAACAGAATAGGGTAAAACTCACTAAAAATGCTACTTAGAGTCTTTGTTTCATCAAGGATGGTTTTGTTTGCCAAAGTGAGCATGCAAGCATATGTAATGTGATAAAATAGATGTGTTGTAATGGCCTATGGCCTCATGGTATGTCATATGCAAAATAGAACCCTTCAATGCATTAATCCACATATCTTCCATAGGCAACAATGAAGTTTAAAGTTAGCATACATTTCACATAAGTGTCTTTGGCCCTTGGCCTCATTACAACCACATTCTAAGAGTGTCAAAAGGTGCACTTAAGTGCACATTACATAACTTAGACAATAAGTACAAGTTTTATCAAAGTAAGCAAAAGTAGGACAAGATATGCTAACATATGCATATTTTATGTCATCAAAATATACTTCAAGAACTCTAGTGAGTCTAAGAATGTTGTGCATCCCACATTAAGGCTTCTTTACCTACGAAACACCCATTAACTTAGGGGTGAGTAAACAAGTTTACTCGTAGGGAATGCATGGGTTTATCTTTGTACCAAGTTACAATCCAATACCATTTAATTCATGCTATTAAGTGACAATAGAACTTTCAACATAACACGATGAGATGTAATTTGACAAAGTTAACAACTTGGAATTTAAATGCAAAATCAAACCAAAGTGGATACCTGGACGTCACGCTGGATCAAACCGACAATGTGGTTACTTTAGGGTTACTAGCCCATGGGTAACCTCCCTATGTGCGCACTAGACTTGTAGAGGGATTTTCCCCCGTACTAGAACCATGCCCTAGCCATAGTCATAACAACGACATCCCCAAGTTTCCAAAATCAACATTTTGTGCACATTACATATATGTATCAACATAACATATATATATACAATGTAAAGCCATCAACATGCACAAATCAATTTTGGAAACACAATACATGCCCTAAGTTATAAACTAAAATGGCGTAAAAAATATTAAATGATCATTATGCAATTTGCCACTAATTACAACAATATCATTTAACAACAAGAACATAACCTCACAAGTATGATATAAGTTTAAAATCATAATTTAAACAATTTAATAAAACAACTAAATTCCCTAGATTTCACTTCTCATCCAAACATGCTCAATTTAATATATGTTGTAGTACATGTCATAGTTATTATATAAATCACTTCAAAACTTGATTTAAGTCATGGGAGCATATAAATAAAAATTAATTAAATTAATTCATTAATCCCTCTAGATTTTAAAACAACTCTAAATGACCTTAAATTAACATAAGTTATGAATCAAGCCATGATCATCTTATTTATCAAGTCTAAAGTGAATTACATACAAGTCACAATTAATCATTTATTTCTCATTTTAATATAAGACAAACATATAACTTAGATATCACTATAGGAACAAATAAAATCACTTGGAAGATAAATGATAACACCCCCTACCTCAATAGAGAATTGAATCTCTATAATCCAAGCAACCAAGCTCAAAATGGAAAACTAGTTTAGGGTTAATGAAGAGGGGAGTGAGAGGAAGCTTTTGTCTTCCAAGGTTTTATGTCTAAGGTGAGTGGAATGAGGCCAAAATGAAGAAAAAAGCTATTAACCAAGCTTTTCTCCAATGGTGGCTAGGTTATGGTTCTTGAAGACAAGTGAAAATGAAAATGATAAAGTGTAAAATGGTGAGTGGAAGGGCTAGAAATCCTCCACTCACTATGTGCTCTTACACTACCTCTCACACACACATAATGCAAGACTAAATGGTGAACCTACACTTGTCATGAATCTATGGTTCATTCCTAGGCTTAATCTCAAGCCTACACTTGTCACCATCCTATGTAAACTTCCAAGACTTAATATTAAACCTACATTTGTCAACCATCAATGCCAACAAGTGTACCAATCCTAGGCCAACAAGTGGGTGAATCTCCACCCTCCACATGTCATCATCCAAGGCATCAAAGTGTTTCCACACAAATGTCAACAAGTGGACCAATCAGATTGTGACACTTGTCACACTTTTCAGAAATTACAAACAAGCCCTTTTTGAAAATATCTTCCAAATTAAATTGCAAAATGGTCCCTAAGACGAAAAATAATTACTTTACTTAATTACCTAAAAACCCCTCAAGTTATGGATAATTACAAAAAGTCTTGTTTTCATGACTTTTACAAAGAAAGTAAGCATTTAATATGCATTTCTACAAAAGTAAAAATGTAGATGTCATGGAATTTAAATACCATGAATGCATGCAAAACCGGAATCAAATCCGAGCACAACAAGTAAGGTTATGCAAGGAAAAACGAAAGAAATGGGAAAAAGACGAAATAGGGAAAAGACAAAATAGGAAAAAGACGAAAAAAAAAATCGCTAAAAATGGAAAAGGAGGAAAAAGGCCGGGTCATTACAACCAAAGTGTTGTGCATTATTTTGTGCACATGCTCGGGTCACATTATAATTTTGGCGCCGTTGCCGAGGATTGACGGTTTAATTGGAATTGAATTAGGCATTATGGTTAATTTGATTGTTTTCTTTACATTACTATTTTTTTTTACTAATCTTGGCACCATTGTGAAAAGAAGAGGAGCAAGTATTAGATCTTGGCACCATTGTGACATTGTTGCTAGGGACTTTCGTGAGCTTCCTTAAATTTTTTTTAGTATAATTGTTCAATTCTTTACATGCTTACGAGATAGCCCTTGTCGAGGCTATCACATTATTTAAATTCTTGTCCAAGCATAAGCCCAAAATGAGGCTATTACTTTCTTGATAGAAAGCATTGGCCCATGTGGAGGTAGTTTAATTTTGTGCATTGATATAACATGGGAGTATAGGAACATCGTATGTGGAGGTGGTGAATTGTTGTTGATTGTTGTTGTGGTTTGTTGTGAAGTTGTCATGGTCTAATCTTGAATCATCCATTCAGCATTAGGAGGTAGTTCTAGGAGAATTATTCCCATTCTTGATTATCCCACACTTAATGGAAAACCAATTCTAAGATCTAGGGTATATGGATAATCTAGGTGAGTATTACCTTCTTAATGAGCATCCACCTCAAGGTGTGCATCCACCATTGAGAATTCCCTATCCTAATGTGTTTGCACAACCCAATCAAATGCAACAACCTCCAATAATACCAATCCATCCTCAAGATCATGTAGTGTATCCCCCCAATCCTCAATTATCTCTTCGGGATCACTACACTCCCAATGAATACAATACACCAACATGCATCCGGTTGCCAAAATTTCAGGCACACCATTATGAAATCAAGCTCGCAACCATCCAAATATGCCCCATTTTCTATGGGTTGAGCAATGAAGAACCACATAAACATTTTGATGAGTTTTTAGAAGTTTGTTCAGCCGTAAAAATCACGGATCTTCCGGAAGAAGTCTTAACAATGAAGCTTTTCCCTTTCACTCTTCAGGGAAAGGCTAAACATTGGTTTAACAACTTGAGGGAAAATTCAATAACATCTTGGGCTCAACTACAATGTGAATTCCTAAAAAAATTTTACCCCGCAAGTAGAACCGATGCTATGAGAGCTTCTATCCCTGAATTCTCCCAAAGAGAGGGAGAACCTTTGCATGAAGTATAGGAGCGTTTGAATGATTTGCTACGAAAATGTCCACTTCACGACATTCCTAAGTGGCAATTAGTTCGCTATTTTTATAAAAGTTTATCCGATACCCAAAAAGGTATGGTTGATGCTTCATGTAGAGGAGCCTATTTGGACAAAAATGAAGACGATTTGTGGCATCTTTTTTATCACATGAGCGAAAATTCAATGCATCATTCTTCATCGTCCCGATTAGGCCAAAATTTGAATGAAGGAGGGAAGAAAACTTCCAATCTTTCTCAAGTGGAAAGTTCCATGGAGATTGTTGCTGAGGTCAAAAATCTTACTCAAAGGTTTGATAAATTTCTTTTGAGCCAAAACCCGGCAAATCAATCATCCAACTCTTTCCATTCTCAAAATGTGATGTGCATGACTTGCATTACTTATGCTCATAATATTTCCAATTGTCCTCTTGGACAAAATTTTTTGAGTGAGTATCAAGAACAAGTCAATGCTGCTTTCATTCATCTGGGAAGTAATTTAAATTCTAACTCCTACAATTTCAGATGGAGTGATCCTAACTTTGTTTGGAGAAATTAAGCAGGAGGTATCATTCCTCCTCTTCTTCAAAATTCCCAAGAAAAGTATGTGCCTCCCCATCTCCGAAATGCAAAGTTTCAAGCATACCACTCTCCATCTTATCCTTCTCCAAATGTGAATCAATTCTCCAATTCTCATTCTTCAAATCATCAATCTTATTCTCATCCACCTCAAGAGCCTCCTAGAAATTCCACTTTTGAGGACAAGGTTTTAGAAGCTTTGGGTGATCTTCGAAAGGAAAATCAAGTGTTTCATTCGCATTCTCAATCAATTGCAAAGCTTAAAACACAAATTGGGCAAATAGCTTAATCAATGAAAGGGAAAGGGCCTATTCAACCCAAGCTTAACCAAAAGACATACTCTATTTCCACCTTGAGGAGTGGGAGAAAAATTGATAACAAAGTTGAGAGACCTAGTGAAGTTAGTGTTTCGGTGCAACCAAGCGTTAGCCCATTTCCCATTCCCAATTCCATTCCTACTTCACTAGAGGCAAGTGGTCACATTAAGAAGCCAATTCCATCATCATCATCTTCCTCCCATGTAGAGAAGCCTTATAAGCCAAAAGCTTCATTTCCTCAAGCGTTAAACTCTACTCCATTTTCGAGGCAAGAAGGAAAAATCCATGACATGATGGAAGTTTTTAAACAAGTTAAAATCAACTTTCCTCTTCTTGATGCTATTCGACAAATTCCACCATATACCAAGTTCTTGAAGGACTTGTGTACTTAAAAGAGGAAGAACAAGGGACCAAGACTAAAGAAAGTGCTTCTTACGGAGCAAGTAAGCTCTATCATTAAGCTTAACACCCCACCTAAGTTCAAAGACCCGGTGCGCCAACCATCTCTTGTACCATAGGGAACCATGAGATCAAAAGGGCTCTTCTTAACTTAGGGGCTAGTGTTAACATTATTCCTTACTCCATGTATCTTCAATTAGGTTTGGAAAACCTTAAGCCAACTTTGGTAGTTATTCAACTCGCTGATAGATCTACAAAACAACCAAGGGGAATTGTTAAGGACATCCTTATCAAAGTCGATAAATTCTATTTTCCGGTTGATTTTGTTGTGCTTGACACTGAGCCGGTTCCCAATCCTACCACTTATATTCCCATCATCTTAGGAAGACCATTCCTTGTTACCACTAATGCGACAATCAATTGTAGGTCCGGCATTATGGACATTTCTTTTGGCAATATGATGGTTAAGCTTAATATTTTCAACATAAGCCAACATCCCATCGATGAAGGCGAGTGTTTCAGGGTGGATGTCTTGGATGAAATTGTTGAAGAAGCCATTCCTTTCATTCTTTCCATTCCTTCTAAAGATCCTTTTGAGGCATACCTGTCTTACTTCAATATGGACGCATTTGACATTGAAAACTCCATATATGAAGTGAATTCTCTAATGGACTCCGTGGCCATCTTAGACTTCCCGCCATTGAAAAACTCAAAAGAACCTCTTCCTCCAATCGCAAGTACTATTTCTTATCAAGAAGAGGAAGAAGTGGCAAGTTCGCCAATGGCCAATCCAATTTTTGAGGACATTCCTTGTAATATTGAGCATGAAGTCATTGAGGCGACCTTAGTGAATGAGGAGAAAGTGATCAATGTGGAAGTTGATAAAAAGGATGAAGAGATTGAGTTTCCTAATAATCCAACCGAGTCTTTGAAAGTCATTACCTTGCCAAGTGTAAGGCCACTCATTATGGACTTTATTTTCAAAACCGAGGATGAAAGGAAACAAATTGCATCTTCCATCATTTCTTTCCAAATCATTCTTTTTGGGAGATGTATTCATTGTTGTGAGAGAAGATCCATTGGGGAAAATAGATAAACGGATCAATAAGGATGTCTCATATCCGGTTTTTGATTCTTTCGACTAGTGAGTCGCCCCGACGTCTTGCTAGAGACGTTAAATAATAGTTTTTCGTAAAGTTTTCAGGGAAAAAAAATTGCATTTTATTATTATTTTATTTTATTTTTTTTATTTTCTTTTCCTTTTGTACATTTATGCATTCATAAATTCAAAAAAAAAAAAAAAAAAAAACAAATAAAATTTAAAAATTATGTGTTACTATTATGCCCTTCTGCTTGGTTATGCATGTTTTCATCTTTTACCATGGGCTTGATCTCATATCTCTTTGCATCGTGTTTTATATTGTTTTGGAATGTGTCATTCTTCTCCCATGTTGATATTTGATGTGAGTTGCTAGTGTGGCTATTCCAGTAGGTTTTTGCATCCAAGTTTGGGGGAGACATCTTTCCTAATGGATCATTACCAGACTTCATAATCTTTGCCATCATGGTATACTTTTTCCATCATTTTTCATTGTTCTCATTGTACATTGAGGATAGTGTACAGTTTAAGTTTGGGGGTAAGGTCATCATGATTCATTCTACTTTAAGTTGAGCTTTTAAATGTATAATTGAGATTTGAGAAATATTTGGCAATGATTTCAAACTTTTAAAGCTAATGCCTTTGAAAAGAAAGTTGTTAAAGTTGATATTATGCTTGCTCTTGTGGTCCATATCATCATGCTTGTTGAAAATGCTTTGAAAGTTTATTCTAGAATTCTACACTTGCACCTGCGCACTAGCATTCAATTTGTGCGGAACATGCTTAGTTGATTAATGTTTTGGTTATATCCCAATTGAGCTAGTAGACTTTGAAAGCTTTCATTCTTGACAAATGATCTTGCATGCTAAATAATAAACCCTTTACGAAGTAATCGGGATTTGTGCCTCATTAAGTACCGAACTCTTGCATGAAAAGTGGAAGGCCATCACAAAAAAAAAAAAAAAAAAAAAAAAGGAAAAGACAAATAGAAAGAAAAGAAAAAAAAAAAAAAAGAAAAGAAAAGTGAGTGCTTCTCACCAATATGGGAAATCGGGAAATGATAGGATAAAAGTTGTTTTGATTTGTAACCTAGTTGATTTGAGCTTGTAAGTCCTTAGGGGTGTCTTTACACCTAATGCCCTAAAGCCTTCCGGTTTGGGAGTCATTGACCTAATGCTTGTTAATGGATCTTCTAGAAAGCTTAAGAGATCACTACATTGCACCATACTCTTATCTTAGATCTCATAAAAAATAGAGAAAAAGAAAAATAAAGAGAGCATGTTGCAAATAAATTGAGTAAACAAGGTTCATTCAATGTCTTAATGATTGGTACTATATTTGTGTGCTCGTTTGAGGGTAAGGCTATGCCATTATTTTGATTTGCTAAGATAGCAACACATTTTGATGCCGGTTCACTAAAAAAGGATGATAGAATTGATTTAATTTGCATGATTAACTTGCTTGATGTGTGGAGGACCATTTTTGCTTACATGATATTGAAATGTTGAGAATAGCTTAGAAATGGCAGAATTTTGCATACTTGAAATAGTCTACTTTTAACACTTGTTTGATATGTATCGTTGCTTCTCAAGTAAGAAAGAGCCTTTGATGTTTGTGGGTACCATTTCTGAAAACCCTCACGAGACTTTACTCATCCACTAGGGTTAACCTAGGGGTTTAAAAGGCTTGTTGCATATGCTAAATGCAATCGTGATTCCCACAAAACTTATTTGCTTTCTTAGTTTATAGTTGTATATATGTTTGTTACATTTTCATACTGTAGTTCATTGCTAGGGACTAGTAATATCTAAGTTTGGGGGTGTGATAAGTGCTTAAATGTTGCACATTTCAGCACCTAAGCTAGGGTATTTTAGTCCTTACATCTATCTTACTTTTACGTTTTAGTCATAATTTATGTTTATATGTATTTCAGGGCAATGAAGTTCGAATGGGTTTAAATCGATCCATTACCGCAATTTTTGGAGTCAAGCAAAGACAATCGAAAAAAGCTTAGAAAATGGCAAAAAGAGGCCGCAGCCCATTGTTCGTATAGTGTGCTTATCCTTCAAAAGCGGTTAATTCTACCTTTTTTCGAGCCTTTGATGATGTTCCCAATGATCAAGAAGCAAAATGATTAGCCCAGGGCCAAAATGGAGTGAAACGGGGCTTAAAAGAGATTTCTAGCACTGGGAGATAGATCCCCCACTGTTGGTAGAAAGGTGCAAAAAAATACCCCCTGGGGATGGATCCCCAAGGCTGGGGGATCGATCCCCAAGCCCCTGGCAGCATTGTAGGATTTATTGTTTACTTGGCTACCGGATTTTCTTGTTTGGGCTTGTTTTGTGAACTATTGGCCTCCAATAGGGTTTGTACTTAAGGGAAGAAGGACCCATTAGTTGGGGAGTAAGTTTTGATTATTTTATTTTTATATTTTATTTTTCTGTAAGAGATATCATTCTCTTTAGAAAAAGCAAAAGGAAGAAAAAGCTAGGGTTTTGAGAAATATTCAAGGAAGAAGAAGAAGAAGGAGCCAAAGATGGGGATTGGCCTTGTTGACACCATGATCATCTCCTCAATGAGCTAGTTCTTCACTTAGGGCTTGGATGAGCCCTAAGTTCATGTAACCTAAACCTTTGTATTTCTTTTCTTGGGGAATTAATATATTGTAATTAATTGTATGGTCTTGTGATTTATTTATATATAAATGCTTGATTTGACAAATTAGGGCTTGTATTGATGAATTCTTCTATTGAAATCTTCAGTTGATTATATGTCTATGTATGATTAATTAGGGATTTTATTCTTCATTAGATTAATTTAAAATAATTCTTTCATTAATTCTATATGTAATTTGCATGTCTATGTAACGACCCGGTCATTTGCCTCCCTTTCTTTTTTCTTGAAATTTTACGAATGAATTTTTTTCGTTTAATTTTCCTTTCTGAACTCTGTTTCTTGTCGCTTAGTGTCGTCTCGAGTGCTTGGAAATTATTTCTGAGATTCTTTTCCGTGGATTGACAACTTCCTTTAATAACCGAGTCATTCTGCATTTTCACTTTTCGGACAATATGCGCTATTTCGTCCTTTTCCCTATTCTGTCTTATCTCTGTTTGTCAGTTTTTGGCACAACCTCACTTTTCATGCTCAGAGTTAGTTTTTAACTTCACGTGCCTTCATCTTCAGTGGTTTTCTCGAAATACGTATCTTTACTTTTGCAAGAAAGTACTCTGGTTGCTCCCCGTGTCCATAGGGGCGTGGATGCACAATTCTTTAGAATCTTTTTCATTTCTCGGGGTGTTTTTCGTAAATATATTTTGAAGATATTTTATTTCAGGGGTATCTTAGAAAATATCTTTTAGAAGATATTTTCATTCTGGGGCAGTTTCGCGATTAACCCTTTTTGTAGGGGCTATTGTGTAATTAACGAAAGTTATTACAAAATATCTCATCTGGAGCTTGGATCCTAGTACAGGATTCATTTTTACATTTCATCGAGTCGTGGACTCTTAGAATTCCGTTCTGGTCATTTTTCTCCAGTTTCAGAGTTTCTGGACCTGGTTGTCACTGAACTTGTTCGGGGCATAACTTTATGCTCAAGATTCGGTTTTTGATGCTGTTTCTTCCGTTGTTCATATTTTCTCATTTTGAATCTTTTTTGTTCATGGAGTTTTGTTGTTTGAGCGCGTTTGCTCAAATTCCACTTTTCCAGACCCAGCGAGGCCCTTTCGGGGCACTTTTAGGGTTTTTCTATAAATAGGGGACTTAAAGAGAAAAATCAGAATTTTCCTCTTCTTCTTCCTCTCCCATGGCCGGCGAAGCTCCCTCCCATGGCTGCCACCTTCTCTCTCCTCCTTTGGACCATTTTTCCTTGGTAGAAATTCTTCGGCCTTAGCATTTGTTGTTTCCCTCGTCGTGCTCTACCATTACCCCTTATTAGAAACCATTTTTGACCAAATTGTGAGTTTGGGTTTGAGGCCAAGTTTCGATTTTCATAGGGATTCTTGGGGATTCATATAGATCGTGTTATCCCCGATAAAACCTAGGAGTTTCATCGGATTCGGAGCCTTTTCAATTCGGTGGGGATTTGGGATTTTCAACTCAAATTGAGTTAGGGGTGTTATAATTTACTTTCTTGCTCTATTACATGCTTGTGATGCTTATTCAACTCAATTGCATTCTTGGATATTAAATCTAGAATTTTTGATTATTTATTTTCTAGTATGAAATTTAATTTTCTCGGTAAGTTATAGCATGTTTTAAACTTGTGGCTTGACATTATATTACACCTTGATATGTTGATTAACATATATTAAAATTGGAGCATTTGGATAAGAAATGAAGATTTTATTTAATATTAATCTTGAATAAAATATTAATTCATGTGGCCTTAACTAGCTTGAAATCTATGTGTGATCGCATATTATATTTGGCCTTAGCATGCTCTTCAACATAGTTGAATTTGAAAATAATTGGAGGTATTTTGAAAATTAGTAATTTTTAATTAATTTGCCCCAAGTGCACTATTCACTCCATTTGAATTCCGACTTGATATTCTTGATCTACATGCCATATAGCTTCACATATATTTGATTTAGAATATTCGGTGAGGTTTTGAAACCTTTCATTTAATTAATTTCCTTGTTTAAGATTTAATCCTCATGGTGATATACAACTTGGAATTGAATTGTGGCATGCTAGAAAATTAAGTTTTGGTATGGTTGTTCACATATATTAAATTGGGATTAACTGCATGAGAATTGCAACCTTTATTTTATATTTAACTTTAGTGAAAGTTTAATTTACATAGGTGTAACTTGCATAAAATAAGCTTGTAATGTGATATGACATTAGTCTTTGACATGTTCTCTAAGATATGTTAAATTGAGAGCATTTGGTTAAGTTTGAAAATATAGAAATTTTAATTAAAAGAATTAATTAAAATCTATTTTGTGGTCCCATTAGCTTAATTAAGATTTTAACTTGATATTTGTATTGGTCATGACTTGTTTATTAGTATAGATTAATTGTGGACCATTTGAAGTTGCTTTAGAACCTTGGTAATTAAATTAGCATTATTTAATTAGAGTTCTACTTTGTTGTTCCAATAACCTAATTGAGTTTTAGAATGGATATAGGTGATGACCATGCCATGTTTTTTAATATGTATTAATTTGAGGTTATTTGGAATTGAATTAGAATCTAGGGAATTTAATTATTTTTATTTAATTAAATTCTATCTAATTGAGACATGGATTTAATTGTGTTTGAAAGTCGTTTCTATATCAAAATCCTGGACATGGACTTGTTGTATATTCATTTGGTTATGTTTTGAGTATTGGATAACATAGTTGCTATGTTTATACTCATGAGAATATGTTTTCCTTATTGAATATATTGTTGCCTTATGTAATGATTTGCACACTTCGTATTTAACATCTTTCATGCATAGCGTGTAACGAATCGCACACTGAAGATTCGACATTCATCATATCATATTAGTTGTGGACTTAGAGCATGTATTGTATAGGTTTCCAAATTTGGTTGTGCATGGTAGATAGTTGATTATCTTGTATATACATGCTGATATATACGTTGTTGCACAATTTGTTGATTTTGGAAACTTGGGGATGTCGTTGTTTGGATACGGCTAGGACGTGGTTCTAGTACGGGGGATAGTCCCTCTATGTAGTTTAGTGCGCACATAGGGAGGTTTATCATGGGCTAGTAACCCTAAAGTAACCAAGGTGTCGGCTTGATCCGACTGATGTCCGAGTATCCATTTTTTTTTTTGATTTCGCATTCCATTTTCAAGTTGATAACTAGATGATGTTGTAACTTGTTGTTCCTTATTTGTCTTTCCATTTTAAGTTATATGATGTTAACTTTGCGAAATTGTGCTTTATGCATTGTATTAGAAGTTCCAATGTTGGTTAAATTGCATAAGTATTGTAAATTGTGTTTTGACGTTCTAATATAGCTTAGGAGTGATCCTATAGATACATTGTGAACATAGACGTTAGGTGGCATGACCTACTTCCGTTAATTTCATGCTTTAGATTTTAAGTTGAAGGCTTTAAGAGTTTATACTTTGTTGCATTATATAACTTGCTCTTAGATTGTTGAATTGCATGGATAATGTGATTCTTGTTAACTTGTATTCAAATATGCTTTTGTCATGTTGTATAAATTACTCTAGACCTAGTTCAATTACATTGAAAATGTAATTCATGTTAATTATAAACTTGTTGTATTAATTGGATTATTCCAATCTTAATTTGTTTCACATAGGTATATACATTATGATTCTTGTTGTTTATACTCCATGATAGCTTAGGATGATCCCTGAGTCTTACTTTGACATAGACATTAGGTGGCATGATCCATTTTTGAAATGATTTATGTTGTCTAAAAATCTCTAAAGAAATCGAGTCGATGCATGCTCATCCCCTACGAATAAACTTGTTGTGTTGTTTATTCCCCCCGAAGTTACTGGGTGTTTTGCAGGTGAAAAAGCTTTGTTGTGGGATACACAACACTCTTAGATAGGCTAGAAGTCTTAAAGTATTTTTGATGATATTGAATATGCACATGTTAGCATATCATGTTTACTTTTGTTTATTTTGATAAAACTTGTATTCTTCGATCCCACATATGTAAAGTGTACATAAGTACACTCCTTTTCATTGTATTCAACATGTATAAGATGAGGCCGGAGGCCAATATCATGTATCTCGTATTCTATACATTTGTGCTTTCAAAGTTCATATGGAAATATTGAAAATTCATGTGTTGTTATGTCATAACTTTTGCATCGGGCGTGGGAATACCATTTTCATTCTTTCATAGGGTCTCATTAATCATGTATGAAGTGTGGCCAAGGGCTAAACGGTTATTTAAAGTCATTTGTAAATTTTGGTTTTTAAAATTTTCGTTTCAAGTTCATTTTCGCCTTTTTGGCCGTTGGAGGGTCGGATTTTGACTCGGTCATTTTCGGGAGCCGTGGACCATTCTCGCATACTCAAAATCATCATTTACGTTTGCGTGAATAATCGTTTCCATGAAAAACCTTTTCGTTTGTGTTTTGAGCCTCCAATGGACTCATTTTACCTTTTTGTTGAAAAACTCGCCCAAGGGCATTTTGGGGATTTCATTTGGGAAATAAATTCCATTCTCAACTTTGTCATATAGAAAATGTGATTTTAAGGGGAGTTTCTTCATGACATTTTTTCGAAAAATGTCATATTGACCTCAAAAATCGTGCTCCAAACTCATTTTTCTGCTAAAGCACTGTTTCTGCTGCATTTTTAGCATTCGGTTCAAGTTGAACCGGTTCAAGAATAGTTGAACCAATTCAAGGTGTCATTTTGGTTCAACTTGGATGTACTGCCAATGTTGAACCGGTTCAAGAATGTTGAACCGGTTCAAGTCTTCCAGAGTTTTCAGTTTTGGACTTCGAACTTCAAACAGTTGTAACTTATTCGTTTTAACTCCGAATTGGTTTGTTCTTGAGTCTAAACTGACCATGTCGAAGTCAAATTTCCAATGCTACCAATTTTAGTTTTAGAATCCTTTCCTAGCTCAAGATATCCTGTTTTTAGTAAGAGGGTGTTAGATTTGGTTCGAACCGGGATAGGGTTCATCTTGGATTTCTCTTCCTTTGGCCTTGGGACTTCATGTGAAGTTACCAAAGGATGGCTTTGGATGTTTTTTTTTTTTTTTATATCATTTGACTTGTTGGAAGTCAAATTCCTTCCTCCTTGGGTAAAATGACCATTTTACCCTTGGTCTTCATTTTGGTAGGATTTTGATACGCTTGTCTTCGTTTTGTTTCCGTTGAGCCTTGAATCTCTTCAAAATTCCATTCTTGTGTCCTAGGGATAATGTACATCCCCATGGATTTGAATTCAAGTTGCTTCCGCACTTTATTCATTTGGGTTCCGTGACCTCATGGAAGGTCATCAAAGGGTCTTAGAGGTGTGTTATGCCTTGGGAAATTATTGCCTTGTTTCTTACTTCCGCATCTGGATCCGTTAACGGGTCAATCTTCGGTTCATCACTGTAGTACCGGGTTGAATTAAAAACCCGGGTCGTTACAGTCTATGTGTGATTACTTTAGAATTATATTCTACACTAGATACTTCTTATAGTTGTGTTTAGTGATGGCCATAGCATGGTACTTATTTGATACAATTATCAATTAATTTGATGCATAAAGGCTTAATCTTGATGGGTTGTTCTACAAATTAGCTTACTTGTCATTAGTTAATTATAGTTAAGTAGGCAATTCGTGCTTAATTATGTTAATCCATGCTTCTAATTACAATTAGTATTATCCTTTTGATTAATGTGTGCTCTTATAGGATACATTTGTGAATGTGTATTGTGGGTTATGACATAGTCTTGAATGGGTTCTACACTTTAGTTTAATTATCATTAAGTAAACAACTCATTCTTGATGTTGATAATTTATGCTTAAAATTGTGATTTGCGTTGATAATATGACCACATCTATAATTACACTAATGATTTCCCCATTAATTGAAAGCATATGGTTAATTGCATGAGCATAGTGGTGAATCCTAACCCTAAAACTCTCTTCCTATCCCTTAAACCCCTTAGTTTAATTTAGTTTAATTTACTTACATTGTCATTTCCATTTCCATGCTTTTAATTAAACTCTAGCTTAATCACTTCACCAAACTCTTTTTCTCTCAAACTCTCCCTCTCTTTCTCTTGTGCAATCTCATTAACACTAAAATCAAGTTTAATCCCAACATGTGTTCAATCCCTTAGGAACGATCCCTTCTCACTTCTTACTTGGCGGTATAAGTGTTAAGCGGCTTTTATATAAATTTAAAGTATGATGCCCATTTGATACCATTTCCAAAACCAAAATGTTGTGCATTATTTTGTGCACATGCTCGGGTCGCATCAGGGAGCATCCTAAGTTACCTTAGAAAATTTCTAACATAATCATTCATGCCATTTTCAACAACATAAGAGCATGCTTACATAAAGCAACAAAATATAGATTCTCAAAGCCATCAACTTGAAATCTAAAATACGTAAGCAACAAGAGTGGGTCATGCCACCTAATGTCTATGTTCCAAATGAATCTATAGAATCATTCCTAAGCTACATTCGAACATTAAAGACATAAATGTAATTCACAACATTAATAACATGCGATGATTCCTTATAAATCATAATGCATAAATGTACTTAACAACATTAAAAGTATGCGATGATTCCTTACAATTCGTAATGCATAAATGTACTTAACAATATTAAATCGCTAATAACCAAAACTACAAGTCACAATTAAACATTGGTTGTCAACTTAGAATTGAATGCGAAAATAAATAGTGAAAGACTTGGACATCACGTCTCGAAATAAACCAAGATCAAAACGGTTATTTCGGGCATTAACCCATTGGGAAGACCACCTTAGTGCGCACTATAAAATAGGAAGAACTCATACCTCCCGTACTAGAGCCAAACTCTAGCCATATCTCTGTAACAATGTCCCAAGTGACTCTAAAATAAATAAGTTAACAACTTATATACGTATTAAATAATACACGAAACTACCTTTATGCACAAGTAGGTTGGAATCACACAATACAAGCTCTAAATCCACAACTACTATAGGATGATAAATGTCGAATCTTTAGAGTGCGATTCGTTATACGCTATAATAACATCACATGACGAATCTTCAGTGTGCGATTCGTTACACGCTATAACAATATAATTCAATATTGAAAATATAAACTCATGAATCCATTACAAGTCTAAAATCATGTTTTAAACATACTACCAATGTCAACACATGATTAAATCATTAACACAATAGAAATGAAGATTAATTAATAAACTAATTAATTTATCTAGATTTCAAATCTCAATCAAATAATCCCTAACTAACACATGTTATACAACATAACTTGATCATTACATATATTAATTCAAAATCTTAATTAGGCCATTGGAACAATAAAAATGGAATTTAATTAAATCATGATAATCAAATCCCTAAATTCTAGAATAACATCAAATAGTCCCAAATTAATATATGACAAGTCCTAGTAATCACAAATATCAAGTTAAAAACTCAATTAAGCCAATGGAACCTTTAAATAGATTTTAATTAATCATTTTAATTAAAATCGCTAGATTTTCAAACTTATCCAAATGCTCTCAAATTAATGTATGTTAAGGAACATGCCAAGACTTAATTTAATAGCATATCACAAGTTAATTCCATGCAAGGTACGACCATGTGAATTAAACTTTCACAAAAGGAAATTATTAAAATAAAAGTTGCAATTCTTTTTAAAATAATCCAAATTTTATATATGTTAACAAATATATCAAAGCCAAATTTACTAGCATACCACAATTTAATTTTAAATTGAATATCATCATAAGAATTAAATCTTAAACATAGAAAATAATTAAATTAAATTCTAGATTATGAACAAAAGCATGCATACAAGTTGAATAAGCATCAATAGCATGCAAGACAACAAAAATATAAGCTATAACATCTTCTACCTCCATTTGAGATGAAAATCCCAAATTGCAACTGAAAGAAAAATGCTCCGAATTCGACGATACTTCGAGGTTTCATCGGGGACAATACGGTGAACAAGAATCCCAAGGAAGCCCCATCAAATTCACAACTTGACTTCAAACCCGAACTCAAAAAATGGCTAAAACAAGATTCCAATTGGTGGAATCGAGGGCCTTGCCAATGCGAACATAAAACATTAAGGCACTACGGCGTTTCACTAAAGGGAGGAGGTTCAAAAGAGGAAAGAGAAGGTGGTATCCCTTAGTTGCCATAGAATTCGGCCAAGAAAGGGGAAGAGAGAGAGAAATCTGATTTTTCAATTAAAGGCCTCCTATTTATAGAAAAACTCAAAAAATGCCCCGAATGGGCCCCGCTGGGTTTGAAAAAGTGAAATTCGAGTAGACGCGCTTAAACGACAAAAATCCATGAACGAAGAAGAATCAAAATGAGAAAATATGAACAACGGAAGAAATGACATCAAAAACCAAGTCCCGAGCAGAAAGATATGCCCCGAACAAGTTCGGCGGCAACCGGGCCAGAAACCCTGAAACTGGAGAAAAACAACTAGAAGAAAATTCTAAGAGTACGTGACTCGACGAAAAGTGAAAATGAATCTCGTACGAGGATCCAGGCTCAAAACAAGGCATTTTTGCAATAACTTTCATTAATTGCACAATGGCCTCACAAAAAAGTGAAAACTGCACTAATGACCCAGAATGAAAATATCTTCCAAAACTATTTTCTTAAAAACCCCTGAAATAAAATATCTCCAAAAGATATTTATAAAAAACACCCCAAGAAAAGAAAATGTTTCTGAAGAACTATACATCCATGCCCCTATGGACACCGGGAGCAACCAGAGTACCTTTCTACAAAAGTAAAGATACGTATTTCGTGGAAACCACTTGGAATGAGGATACGTGAAGTCAAAAACCAACTCTGAACACAAAAAGTGAGGTTATGCTAACAAAGCACAAACGGGGAAAAGATAAAATAGGGAAAAGGACGAAAAGTGAATAGTGTCCAAAAAGTGAAAAAATGAAAATGACTTGGTCCTTAAAGGAAGTTTTCAATCCAAAGAAAAAAGTCTCAAATCATTCCAGAGCACTCGAGACAACACTAAATGACGAGAAACTGAACTCAGAAAGGAAAAGATCAACGGAAAAAAATATTAGTAAAAATCTAGGAAAAGGAAAGGAAGGAAAATGACCGGGGCATTACAACATTCATTTGTGTCTAGTTCATTTATTGCATTATCTGGGATGACTATACAGTTATGTGATTAACCCCGTAGTATTAGTAGACCTATAGGTGTTACTTTTATTTTACATGAGAGTGATGGGCCTGTGACACTAGATATGGGTAGACTTAGATTTCTAGCCAACCTATTGGTATTGGACATGCATTTTTATGATGTGATATTTGGGATGGATTGGTTATCTCACTACCATGCTCAGGTTAATTGTCACAATAAGTCTATTGTGTTTGCTATACCGGGTCAGAATATATATATAATTGCTATGCCATGTTCTAACGGGGGATCGAGCACTCATTTATTGTATATTGAGGAAGAGTCTAAGGAGGATATTACTGTAGCATTGAATAGTATACCAATTAAATAGGAATTTTAGGACGTATTTCAAGAGATTCCAGGGTTGCCACCGAGTCGAGAGATAGACTTTGTGATTGACCTAGCTCCAAGCACTACACCTATTGCCAGGGCACCATACAGGATACCACTGATAGAAATGCGGGAGCTAAAGGATCAAATTCAATAACTTCTCAGCCAAGGTTTTATTCATAGAAGTACTTCACCTTGGGGAGCACCAGTGTTGTTTGTGAAGAAGAAGGATGGCTCACTTCGTCTGTGTATAGATTATAGGGAGTTAACAAGGTTACTATTCATAACAAGTATCCTTTGCCCATGATCGATGACTTATTTGATCAGTTGAAGGGAGTTACTTACTTCTCCAAGATTAATTTGCGATCTGGCTATCATCAGCTTCGAGTTAGGGAGCAGGATTTTCCTAAGACAACATTTCTCACTAGATATGGATCTTTTGAATTTTGGGTCATGCCTTTTAAGTTGACTAATGCGCCAGCTGTCTTTATGGACTTGATGAACAAGGTCTTCAGGGTTTACTTAGATCAGTTCGTCATTGTTTTCATCGATGATATTCTAGTTTATTCTAAGTCAGAAGAAAACCATGCTAAACATCTTCGCATAATGTTACAGACACTTCGTGCACACCAGTTGTATGCCAAGTTCGAAAAGTGTGACTTTTGGCGGCAAGAAGTGAAGTTTCTAGGTCGGGTGGTGTCAGAGAAGGGAATAACGGTGGATCCAGCCAAGGTCTCAGCTATTTTAGAGTGGGGATAACCAACCTTACCCACTGAGATTTGCAGCTTTCTGGGATTGGCAGGATATTATCGCAGATTCATCCAGGGTTTTTCAAAGATAGTGGGACCACTCACCCGTCTGACTAGAAAGGGGATACCATTTGTATGGGATGAGCATTGTCAGATTGACATATTGAAAAGCAAGTTGACTCTGCACCTGTTCTAGCCACTCCCCAGAGTGGGATAGAGTGTCTTGTCTACACAGATGCTTCTTTGCAGGGTCTGGGGTGTGTTTTAATGCAGGAGGAGTGACTGGTTTCTTATGGGTCTCGTAAGCTTAAGTCTCATGAGCTTAATTATCCAACACATGATTTGGAGTTAGCAGATGTGGTCTTTGCCTTATGCATTTGGAGGCATTATCTTTTAGGGGAGTTCTTCAGACTATTTACTGACCATAAGAGTTTGCAGTATCTCTTCACGCAGAAGGAGCTGAATATGAGATAGCATAGGTGGTTAGAGTTTGTGAAAGATTACCACTTCTCTATATAGTACCATCTAGCAAAAGCGAATATAGTGGCAGATGGACTTAGTCGCCAAACTTACCCTAGTCTTTCTACGATGTTCGCTACAGAATGGAATGCTTTAAAGACTGTAGATGAGTTGTCTGATGCTTTTATGGCGTGCATAGTGATTACACCTCTATAATCTATAAAATACTGAAGGCATAACTTATGGACCAACAGTGCATCGATAGAGTTACGGAGTTAGCTTCTGGTGATGTCCCATTTTACTCTATTGGGAAATATGGGGGCTTGAGGTATAAAGGTTGTCTAGTAATACCTTCTGCTAATGATTTGAGAAAAGATGTGATGATAGAGGTTCACAAATCTGAGTTCTCTATCCATCCAGGTAGAGATATGATGTATCAAGACATGAAGCGACAGTTTTGGTGGGCAGGTATGAAGAGGAACATAGCCATCTTTGTCTCTAAGTGTAGTACCTGTTAGATGGTCAAAATTGATCACCAAAGACCGCCTGGTTCCTTGTAGCCACTTCCTATACCAGAGTGGAAATGGGAGAGTATCTCTATAGATTTTTTGGAGGGACTACCTAATTCCAATAGGAACCACAATTCTATTTGGGTCATTGTTGATAGGTTGACCAAATTAGCTCATTTCTTGCCTATTCGCACTGATTTCACTTCAGAACAGTTGGCGAGGCTTTACATTACGAAGATTATGAAGCTACATGGCATACCGATGTCTATTATATCAGACAGGGATTAGAGCTTTGTATTGAGATTTTGGGGGAGTTTTCAACAGGCTTTGGGTACCGAATTACATCTTAGCACTACTTATCATCCTCAAACTGATGGGTAGACCAAGAGAGTTAATCAGATCATGGAGGATATGCTTCATGCCTGTGTCCTTGATTTTAAGGGCAACTAGGAGGATTATTTGTCACTTGCAGAGTTTGCCTACAACAATAGTTTTCAGAAGACTATTGGTATGGCACCGTTTGAGGCGTTGTACGGTTAACCATGTCGATCTTCTGTTTATTGGTTAGAGGTCGGTGAGAGCAGATTTCTGGGTCTTGAATATATCAAGGACACCTTAAAGAAGATTACTCTTATTCATGACCGCATGCGCATTGCCCAGAGTAAGTAGAAGAGTTATGCAGATCATCGTACTTGCAGTTTAGAGTTTCAGGTAGAAGATCAAGTGTTGCTTAAAGTATCTCCCATAAAGGGAGTAATGTGGGAAGAAGGGGAAGTTGTCACCACGTTTTGTCGGTCCTTTTATGATTACGGATCGAGTGGGAGCTGTAACTTATTGGTTAGCACTTCCGGATAATCTATATCGGGTCCATAATGTCTTCCATGTGTCCATGTTGTGGAAATTTCTACGAGATGAGGATCGCTATTAGCATATAGATGTTGGCAAGATTGAGTTGCAGCCATATGTGACATATATTGAGCCACCCTGTCGTATTCTTGATCGCCGATTGTTGAATAAGGTAAAAGGTGAATTCCAAGGATGGAATTCCTTTGTTAGGGGGGAATAATGTAATACCCCTAAATTTTTCAAGGTTTTATTTGTTTATTTTATTTAACTACTTGGCTATTTGAATTGTTTGTGCAGTGTTTATTTGTTTGTGATTTAAATGTAATTATTCAGTAGAAATTTTCTAGGTAGTTGTAATTTTTCATTAATGTTATTTTATTTTATTTTTGGTTAGCTATATGGATGGGTAGATATATTTAAATATTTAAATATATATATTTATAATATATATATATATATATATATATATAAATATATAAGGATGTATACGTATATATATTTGATATATATATGTACAGTAATGTAACGGTAATTAGAATGAAAGTTTTTATTATATAATTTTCAATGTTATTATCATTGTTATAGTTTTTATATGCACAGTAATGTTAATGTTAAGGTGAATGATATTATTACATACATTATTTTATTACCTTTTAGAAGTCAGCCGAATATTTTGTTTTGCGTATTTTAGTGTTAGGTGATTAGGATTAGTAATGTTATATGGTGGGCCTTATAATGTATTTAGGTTAGAAATAGGTTAATTCATTTCAATATATATATATAGGTTGGTTTGGCAGAACTGGTATTGTAAGGTAGGATAGGAAACATAGAGGGGGCGGCGAGTGAAAGAGAGGAAGAAAGATAAAAAAAAAATAAAAAAAAAAATAAAAAAAAAAAAAAAAAAAAGAAGAAGGAAAAAGAGAGGAAGGAGGAGAGTGGTGAGGCCAGCTGTTGTGGGCGATATTCAAAGGTTTGTATGATGGAGGACCATTGTTAGGATATGGTCTTAACAGCACCATTGTTAGGATATGGCTTGCTGATACATATATGGGCTAGTTATTAAGTTTAAACCTATATGTTTTGTCATACCATTGTAGGATATGGTTATGACCTTAAATTGTGCCATTGTCAGAATATGGCTACAGTTACTTACATAAATATTTTTATTGGGAACCATGATATGAGTTTGAGATCTCGGGATCAATGGTTAGGGTTAACGTGTATTGCCAGGTGAGATGGGTAGTTGGATATAGGAATGTGTGTGCCCTGGTAGATGAGGTACTCATGACCACCTTGTGTGCACTTGCATGAGACCTACTAGCTGGTTGAGGCTGTTTTATGATCCAGTGAGAATCTATAGTGTGTATACTTATGTATATTGACCTACATAGCTATTGCATAAGTTGGACTAGGATGAACTGTTATCGGGTCTCTGTTTGGGATGTAGTAGAAAGGGCTTGTTCGTGGGTTTTGACCCACCTTTGTTGTTATCTTTTCAGGTCCTCGTCAGTTCGTGCAGAGCAAAGGCTGGTCTTCTTCACTCCTCCCATGTCATCAATGTAAGACTTTACATTATGTTTTTTTTATTTATGAGATAGTGATAAGTGTCAAATATTTCATATTTAAGCGCCCTTAATTGCATTAGTTAAGCCCATTATTTGATCTATTTATATAGATTAACTACATTTTTATGTTTTTGCGTTTTTACAAGTCTTATTACTAAAAAGGAATAAGAATAAAGTTTTAAAGGGTTTCGAAGTACAAGTCATATTAGGCCTACATTTCAAGTAATCATCAAAGAGAAATGACATGAAGAGGCAATGGATGTAACTGGAGCTGAAGAGAGAAGTTGGTGTCAGAGTAGGATGCCTGGCATCTGGACGCAAGAACTGGTGTCTGGACGCCATTTCCCAAGCTCACGTTCGGATGCCCATTTTGGCGTCCGGATGCCAAAACCTTCAGGGCCTCGAGTTCGAACGCCAGTTCTCGCGTCTGGACGCGAGACCACGGGCCCTCATTTTCTTTATGTCTGATTTTGCCTATCTTGAGATGTAATTTCGAATTTTAAATGAAAGATTTTGTATTTTGAACTTACGAAAGGATAAAGAGGGGGAAAAGGCTAAAGGAAGAGATCTCATTTTTGGTTTTGAAAAAGATACAGAGAGAGAGAAGGATTTTTAGGGTTCTTGGAGGATAGTTTTGGAATTTATTGTAATACCCCTAATTTTTAGAAGGATAGTTTTGGAATTTATTTAATTACATTTTTAAGTTTAATTGATTTACTTTATTTAATTAGGGATTTACTTTAAGTTAATTGTTTTATTTTCTCTAATGGTTTTAATTTACTTCTTTGCTTATGATAATTTGACTTAATTTACTTCTTTGTTTATGTTACTTTGAATTTATGAAATTTAATATAAATGAGGAATTAATGTGGTGTAATTAAATTGTTTTAAGTTAAATTAAATTTAAATTGGTTTTCACGTGAATATAGTTTCACGGGGTTTATAGTTTGCATTGACAGCCGACAGTGTATAACCTAGGTTTGCTTATGGGCTGTATTATACATGGATCAGGGTTTAAAGTTTAAGTTTATAAATAGGCTCATTACGGTGGTTTAGGGTTTAGAGAAACAATTAAACAAAAACGTAAGGAGGCATAGAGGGAACAGAGAAAGAAAGAGCAAATAGAGAGGTTACCGGAGAACTTGTGAAGAACCGTCGGTGTAAGGCAAGTTCTATAACTAACTGTATCTCTTTGACCTATGTTCTTTGCATCCCTAATACAGTCTCAGGATGAAATAAAGATTAAATTAAATTGTTTTACACGTAAATTGCTTCATAACAGTATGTTTTCCTGTATGTGTGTTTTGTTCGTTTTAAACTGTTTGTGTTTAATTCTTATTTCAAATTGAATTTAATTAATGAATAATGAATTGAAATTACTCAGGAGCATCTTGGGTTTTAGTTTTAAACTGGAAAGAAAGTGGGTTTGAAAGATTAAACAAATTTGAAAAGTATGTGTTCTTGTAGGGGTTTTAATCCACTTAGAAACGGTTTTGCAAAATTGTTGTTTCATATGGTTTTGGATAATAAGTAATGAACTTAAACAACTTTAGAGCCTTTGGGCCTTAGTTTTAATCCATAGGAAACGTGGGTTGGAGGAACAAAGTTGCCGAAATTGGAGAAGAAGTTGAACAGTATGTTTTTTTTAGGTACATGTTAAGCGTTTTTAAATTATTCTGTTTAATTCTTGTTTCCACTGAATGTGATTATTAATCAAGGAAGTTAATTAACTTTTGAACACCCAAGGACTAAATTTTAATCAGCAAGAAATTTGGTTTGGAGGATCAACACAGCTGGACACCGCCGGGATTGGAAAAACGACGCACAGGGGAAGGAGCCTGCTCTATTTCAAGTAGAGCAGGCTCAATTAAAAAGTGGAGCAGGCTCTACTTGGTAGTAGAGCCGGCTCTACTTGGTGTGGAGCCGGCTCCTTCAACATGTTTCAGTTTTTCGCCTTTTCAGTGATGGTTTTGGCCACGGGTTTCAGAATTTGGTGTTTTCAGATGCTATTAGGAGCTATGCACGGATGTTTCAGTAGCATCTAAGTCCTATTAGAAATTTTGAAGGTGTGATGATACATAATAAATTACAAAGAAATCGGTAGATTTAAGCCGTTACAGTTTCAGGTGAACTTGTGGACTGTTCTTGGAGGCAGAGGGTTTTAAGTGCATAACCCTATGAGTTGCAATTTATCTAGGAATGGTAATATTGTTAAATCATCTTTCTGTAATTTAAGTTAAGTTTATTAGATTACAGAATGATTATATATATTCATAAGTGACAGTAAGACACTTTTAAGGAAGTTTACATGGTTGAAATTTTGTAGATGATTCAAGTTGATTAATTTTAAATTAGCAACTGAATTAGGAGTTTGATATGTAAATCATATATCAGTGGTATGGGGATTAAGCCTATTAACTAATATAAATTCAGTTAATACTTAATAAGGAACTAGTTGATGTTTCCAAGAATTTGTTTATGTCAACTTGTGGGATGTTGTGGAGTAATTACAAGTAAGCATGTATATACTATTGTTATTATTATTATGCTTATTGTGAGTTACAGGATGATTATATTTCTTCTCTACACTTAAAAATTTGTCAGAGAACCAGGTACTGGATGTATTAAACAAACATGCTAATTAAACATTCTTGTTATGCTTATGATTGGATATGTTGATATTGATATGTTATGCTATCATATATATATTATCAATACTGGATGGATGGTTTGTATGCACCGGTATGGGACGGTGTCATACTAAGGGGATTAGCTCAAAAATGCTAAGTCCTACCTACTCTGGATTAAGGGACGGATTAACTACAAAAGTTAAGTCCTACCTATATTTTGTGTCAGATCAATAAATAATTGAGTGGCACTTTGGTTTGGAATGGAATTTAAATATATTTTTATGATGCCACGATATGAGCCTGAGTCTCAGAGTCGTTGGTTAGGGAGCGTATATGCATTGGGATGCATAGCTGGCTATGATGGTTGGAAGTGTACCCTGCTAGGACTAGGTAGTCATACCCACCTTTGGGTGCATTTTCGCATGGTGCCTACTAGTCAGGTTGAGACGGGCCTGTAGTCCAGTGAGAGTCCTGTAGTGTGATTATATATATATATTTATCTACGGACTATTAGCTATTGTTGGATTGGTTAGGATGTACATGTGTATCGGGTCTTTGCTTGGGTAGTAGTAGTATAGAACTTGCATGTGGGCCTGACCCACTCATCATTTTTCAGGTATCGGACATTTCTAGTCTAGAGCTTGTTTGTGCTGAGCAGAGACGGTCTTCCATTCTACCGACGACGTAGGACTTCTTTCTAGATATTAGATTTGGATTTTATCTTCAGATATTACTTTCATTCAGTTTGGGATTTTTATTAGGGGTCCACTAGAGATGGATTCCCGAGTTGTAAACTTATGAAGTTTGGATTGTCAGAGTTTAAATATTTATATTTGAGGATTTTTAATTTAGTATTCCTTCAGCTTATTATTAATTCTTAAATTCTTTTTGTATTCTGTGTTCGATTAAATATTAATTGTTTGATATCCTTCGGATCTGTGCTCGGACTTGATCACCCGTGGCTCTAGAATCGAGGGGTATCACACTTACAAAGATGGTGGGAGAGGGAATTCTATTCTCTTCTTCAATCCTACAGGGTATAGCCATATTTATGAGAGGCTAAATCCTTTGTCTAGGGGGTTGATGTAACGTAGACCAAGTGAACATGGTTTGATTTGTATTTTAATTTGGGGATTCTTACTGTATATATTAGTTTCATAAATTAGAAGTATTTACATTGACTTGATGTTCTTTACATTAAATTGATGCATGTGTTTATCATATAAATATATATATTTGTGTTGATTTGTTATCTTGTCTTAGAAATCATATTGATACAAGTATTACACTTGATTTCCTGTAGTGACAATGGGAAAGAATTTATGGAATGGTTATATTGGCATGAAGTTAAACATTTATATTGGTTATACCTAAGAAAGATGGACCACACTACACCCTTAGATTAATGTAGTTAGGTAGATGGTCCATACCAATTAAAGATAGCCTATGATATTTAATTGATTTCATGTGCTGTAACATATTATTGAAAGACCTTGATAGGACATGCCTAGGGAAGATGGTGCATACCACAATCTAGTCTAGGTGGATGAACCATGCTAACCAAAGATGGGTTATGCTTAGTCCTGAATGTATGATATTCTTGATGATGTTGTGGTAGTTTTATGCTCCTACACATCATTATATATATATAAGTGTTAATCCCCAAGTTGAATGCAAGTTCTACATGTTTATGAGGTTGAGGTGAAGTCAATTCCCTAACCTTTTCTTTATAAGCTCGATCCATCCTTTTTACATTATTTACTGTTTTATGAAAGTTAAATTCGTAGGTTAAGTGACAAACCAATCGATTTGTCATTTCTTTTATCAAATAGAGGAAGTAGTTTTATAATTCTGTTTACCATAAACTAGCAATCCTTGTGGTCCGATAACCCCCTACTCTAGCATTAATCTACAATGATGAATGTGTTATTATTATAAGTGGTATTTTTAAGTGGTACACATTTATGCGCATCAACTTTTTGGCGCCGTTGCCGGGGATTGCAAACGGTTTTGTAATCAGAATTTAAAAATTGTTTCATTATTTAATTGTATATATCTTTTCATGTTTTTGATGTTTTTGTGTTGGTAGGGACTAAAGACTCTCCAGAAGGTTTAATTACAAAATTTGAAGTCTTAAGGACTTTGGGTAAGTTTTTGAAGTTCCTAGTTATATTTTGTTGGGCTCTTGTCGAGGCTATTGCAAATTTATTGTTTTATTCAGAGCATAGGTCCTTGTCGTGGCCAATTTGATTTGTTTAATTATTATTGAATTGAGGATCAATGTATGTGGATGTATTGGTGAAGGGTTGTTGTGATTGTTGTGTTTGATGGTTGATGGTAGGTTGTAGATCATTGTCTTTACGACATCTTGAGGAACTAATTGATATCGCTTTACTTGAAAGAACTCTTAGGAAACAAAGAAGAAATCTTAGGGATCCTAAAATTTTAAGAGAACTTGAAATTGAAGTAGATAAAATGGCTAATGAACATGATAATCTTGGAAATCCTAATGCTGAAAATGAAAATTCAGCACCACTGACTCTTAGGGACCATTTTGTACCCTCTACATACATATCTCCATCATGCATTGTCATGCCTAACGTTGAGACTCATCATTATGAGATCAAATCTACCACAATTCAAATGCTTCCAATATATCATGGGTTTGATAATGAGGATCCTTATAAACATCTTGATGAGTGTTTGGAAATCTGCTCCACCATAAAGATGAGTAATTTCCCTAAGATGCACTTTATATGCTTCTCTTCCTATTCTCTTTGAAAGATAGAGCAAAATATTGGTTGAACTCTCTTGTTGCTAATTCCATCACTTCATAGGTCCAATTGCAACAAGAATTTCTTAAAAAGTATTATCTTGTGAGTAAAACCAATCAAATGCGTCATTCCATTCTTAGTTTCTCCCAAATTGATGGGGAAATATTTTATGAGACGTGGGAGAGACTTCAAGATTTTCTGAGGAAGCGTCCGCACCACCAAATTCCAAAGTGGCAATTAGTGCAAGCCTTTTATGATGATTTGACAAAACCACATAGGCAATTAATTGATTCTTCATGCGGGGGCATGTTTATGTACAAAAATCCAGATGATGCATAGACTCTACTTGAGAACATAAGTGAAAATTCTATGCAACATGGTTCTCGTAGAGCTTCTACATCTAATGTGGTTAAACCCTCAAATCTGTGTCAACCACGGACTCTTAGGGAAGAATCTTCTCACGTGGATGCCATAGCTCACAAAGTTTTTCAGCTTATGGCACCACATCTCTCATCTTCTCAAAATTCTTTATCAAGTGCTATTTGTGCACATTGCACTAGTACTTTCCATAATGCAGAAGATTGCCCCACACTGGAGCAATTTTCTGAAGGTATGCCAGAATAGGTAAATGCTATGTTCTCTCACCCTAGAAATAATCCTTATTCCAATACATACAATCCGAGTTGGAGAGATCATCTAAATTTCTCATGGAGGCAATAAGCCTCACAAAATTCATCATTCCAAGGTCATAGGCAATCAAATCAATCTAATTCTCAGTCCATAAACCGGCCATTTCAAGCTTCTTTAAGCTATCATCCTCCTTCCTAAAATGCAAAATTTTCAAATCAAAATCTTGTTCCTTCATAACAGTCTCAATTAGATGAGATAATAATTTTTAATAAGCAGATAATTGCTACTCTTAGTGGATTGCAATCAACTATGCAATTGGTTAATACTCACTCTCAATCAATAGCCAATATTGAAACCCAACTGGGACAAATAGCTAATTCAATAAATCAGCTTCACAAGAAGGACACAGGAAAACTTCCAGCTCAACCTGTGGTGAACCCAAAAGGGCAGTATATGATTGATGAGATCACTCCTCCGAGTGGATCAAATATTGAGCAAGTTCAAGCAATCACCACACTTCGGAGTGGAAGAGTTGTAGACAATAAGGTTGATGAAAAAGCTGAAATTCTTGCCCCCAAGGATTCAACTTCTTCATCCAAAAATTTGAAAGATAGTCCAGAAATTTCAAATCCGTCAATCCAAAATGTTGAGACATCTTATGCGCCTAAGGTTCCTTTTCCTCAACGCCTCATAGAGTTCACACATTTTGGGAAAAAGGGCGATAAAATTCAGGATATGTTTGAAGTCTTTAAGCAAGTAAAGATTAACATTCCTCTCCTTGATGCCATTAAGCAAATTCCACCTTATGCAAAATTTCTTAAAGATTTGTGTACTCAAAAATACATTTCTAAGAGCAATATTCCAAAAAAGGTGAGGTTAACTGAGTAAGTGAGTGCTATCATTCAGCATAATACACCTCCAAAGTTTAAGGATCCGGGTGCCCAGACAATCTCGTGTGTCATTGGAGACAATGAGATAGAAAAGGCCCTCCTTGACTTAGGATCAAGGGTAAATCTGATTCCTTACTCAGTATACTTGCAGCTTGGCTTAGGAGAACTTAAATCCACTTTAGTTGTTTTGCAACTTGCGAATAGATCTGTAAAGTGACCTCGTGGTATCATTGAAGATGTACTTATTAAGGTGGACAATTTCTACTTTCTGGTAGACTTTGTGGTTCTAGACACTGAACTAGTCCATAATCCAATAAAACATATTCCTGTAATCCTTGGTCGGCCTTTCGTAGCTACAGCTAATACTTCAATTAATTGCCGAACTGGGGTGATGGATATTTCTTTTGGAAATATGTAGGTAAAGCTTAACATCTTTAATGCTTTTCAACATCCTCAAGGGGAATATGAGTGTTTCTCTTTTGACATTATTAATGAAATGGTTGAAGAATCTTTCCCATTTATTTTAAGTCAAGATCCTCTTGAAACTTTCTTGGCTCATTTTGACATTGAAAATTATGATATTGATCAATCCATTTGTGAAGTCGACACTTTGCTTGAAGCCAATGTAATCTCGGACTTTCCTACTTAGAAAGTGCCAAATGAACCTCTTCCATTAATTTCCAGCACTCCTTCTGTCCCTTCATTGAAATCTCCACCTTAACTTGAGTTAAAGCCACTTCCGGTCAACCTCAAGTATGTATTTCTTGGTGTAAACAAAACTCTTCCAGTCATCATTGCATCAGATTTTTAAAAAATCAAGAAAACAGCCTTCCAGCAGTGCTACAAGAGCACAAAGAATCAATTGGTTGGTCAGTGGTTGATGTAAAAGGAATTCACCCTTCCATTTGCATGCACCACATTCTTTTAGAGGAAGAAGCTAAACCTTCCCTAGAGGTGCAGCGTCGGTTGAATCCAAACATGAAG
The DNA here is from genome assembly GCF_030987335.1 of Cornus florida. Classification (NCBI taxonomy): domain Eukaryota; kingdom Viridiplantae; phylum Streptophyta; class Magnoliopsida; order Cornales; family Cornaceae; genus Cornus; species Cornus florida. Next base: position 27,845,607 of record NW_026775580.1, on the reverse strand, counting down.
GAGGTTGTCATGAAAGAGGTAATTAAGCTATTAGATGCGGGAATCATTTACCCTAACTCGGATAGCAAGTGGGTGAGTCCAACTCAAGTTGTTCCAAAGAAGTCTGACCTCACTGTTGTTGAAAATTTAGCGGGAGAACTCGTGCCACAACGTACTACCACTGGTTGGTGTGTGTGTATTAATTACAGGAAACTAAACTCTGCAACTAGGAAAGATCATTTTCTACTCCCATTCATTGATCAAATCCTAGAGAGATTAGCTGGTCAGAGTTACTATTGTTTTCTTGATGGTTATTCTGGTTATAACCAAGTGGCTGTAGATCCCTAAGATTAAGAGAAGACTACATTCACTTGTCCTTTTGGAACTTTCGCTTATCGTCGCATGCCCTTTGGGTTGTGTAATGCACTGAGTACTTTTCAAAGATGCATGATGTCCAAATTTTCTGATATGGTCGAAAAATTTCTTGAAGTATTCATGGATGATTTTTCTGTCTTTGGATCTTCTTTTGACTCTTGTCTCCGTAATCTATCACTTATCCTTTAAAGATGCAAAGAAACCAATCTGATTTTAAGTTGGGAAAAGAGTCACTTTATGGTACAAGAAGGGATTGTCCTGGGACATATTATCTCTAAAAGAGGGATTGCGGTTGATAAGGCAAAAGTTGAATTAATTCATAGCCTTCTTCCTCCCTCTTTAGTGAGATAAATTCGATCTTTTCTTGGTTATGCAGGCTTTTATCGCCGTTTCATCAAAGATTTTAGTAAGATATCTCGGCCTTTATGCCATCTTCTTGAAAAGGACACTAACTTCGACTTTAATGAAGCATGTTTGGAAGCTTTTAAGAAGCTCTATTCGCTACTCTCTTCTGCCCCAATCATGAAACCACCTAACTGGTCTCTTCTCTTTGAGATCATGTGTCATGCATCCGATTATGCATTAGGTGTTGTTTTAGGCCAGCGTGTGGATAAAATTCCTCATGCTATTTACTATGCTAGTAAGACTCTGTTAGATGCTCAAATGAATTATACAACAACTGAGAAAGAATTGCTAGCAGTTGTTTATGCCTTGGATAAAATCCATTCATATCTGCTTGGATCCAAGGTCATCATTTTCATGGATCATGCCGCGTTAAGACATCTACTTGAGAAGAATGAGACCAAACCTCGCCTCATTCATTGGATACTCTTACTCTAAGAGTTCAATATTGAGATTAAGGACAAGAAAGGAACTGATAATGTAGTTGCAGACCTTCTTTCTAGGCTTCTTATTGAGAACACTTCTGATTTATATCCAGTTCATGACTCCTTTCTGGATGAACAATTATTCCAGATTTCTCATGAGTCACCTCCTTAGTTTGCTGATATTGTCAACTATCTTGTGGTTGGAAGAATTCCATCAAAAAGGTCTAAGCAAGAGAAAGACCAGTTCTTTACTCAAATCAAAAATTTCTTTTCGGAAGACCCAGAATTGTTTAAGTACTACCCAGATCAAATAATCCGGAGATGTATTCTTGAATTCGAAGTCCAAAACATTTTGAAATTTTACCACACTCTTGAATGTGGAGGACATTTTAGTGCCAAAAAGACTTCATCGGAAGTCCTTCAGAGTGGATTTTATTGGCCTTCATTATTCAGGGATGCTTACAACTTTTGCAAGTCTTGTACGTGATATCAAAAGCTTGGGGCCATGTCTAAAAGGGACATGATGCCATTAAACTCAATTTTAATCATCGAAATCTTTGATGTCTAGGGAATAGATTTTATGGGACCATTTCCATCTTCATATGGTTATTTCTACATTCTCCTAGCAGTGGATTATGTATCTAAGTGGGTAAAAGCTGAGGCAACCATAACCAATGACCATACTGCAGTGGTCCAGTTCATTCAAAAGAACATATTCAATCGGTTTGGCACACCTCAGGCACTCTTGAGTGATGGAGGATCTCATTTCTGTAATCGTTATCTTCGATCTGTTCTCCTTAAATACTCTGTCAGTCATAAGGTTGGCATGCCTTACCATCATCAATCAAGTGGTCAAGTAGAAGTTTCCAATCGGGAAATCAAGCATATTCTTGAAAAAACGGTTCGACCGGACCGCAAAGATTGGTCATTACGACTAAATGATGCGCTTTGGGCCTACTGAATTGCGTTTAAGATGCCAATTGGCATGTCACCATACCGTATAGTTTCCATTAAGGCATGTCATCTTCCGATTGAATTAGAGCATCGTGCATTTTGGGCCATTAAACGGTTTAATTTTAATCTTGATCAGGTCGGCTCTAACAAAAAATTGCAGCTCAATGAGCTAGATGAAATCCGGAATGAGGCTTATGAAAATGCAAAAATTTATAAAGTAAAGACCAAAGCATTCCATGATAAACATATCATTAAGAAGTCTTTTAGTTCAGGTCAAAAAGTTTGGCTTTTCAATTCCAGATTGCAACTTTTCCCAGGGAAGCTTCGATCACGCTGGGAAGGTCCTTTTCTGATCACTTCTGTACTCTCTTATGGTGCAGTTGAGCTGAAAGACCTGAAGAAGGGGAATCTTTTTAAGGTCAATGGTCAGCGGCTTAAGCCTTACATTGATAACTGAGTCTCGGTCGGATATGTGGATTCTATTACCTTGACGGGTCCAATTTATGAGGACTAGAAGGATTCCTATAATGTTTAGCTATCGACGTTAAATTTAGCATTCCAAGGAGGCAATTCTTTCTATTCTAAGCTTCTTTCTATACTTGTTATCATGAACCAAAAATTCTCTACAAATGGCTAAATAGAATTCCCACTTCGCATTCTTCAAGAATCATTTACATGTCCATTCAAGTGGCTATAGTGGGTCTCTATAGTCATACAAAGGTTTGGTAACATTTTTGGGTGTCTTTGATCAACAATTCATATAAACTATAATAACACTCGAGTCTGGACGCCATCCCTTATGTTTGGATGCCAATCATAGCCTTATCTCACGTTCAGACGCTGACACCTGATGCTTCTCGCATCCGGATGCCACAAACGGCGTCTGGACGCCAATCCACCACCTTCAGCCCCCAGTGCCCACGATCAATCATTCAGCACCCTGCAACAGTTTGTGTCTGGACGCCATGGCTCGCGTCTGGACGCGAAGGCCTATACAGCAACCTGAGCCCAGCTCGGGTTTTATAAATTTTAATCTCTCATTCCCCTCATTCACAACCTACACCTCCCACTTCCTAACCCTACCTTTCAAAGCCATATTATAATAATATTTCACTCTCTCCATCACCATTTATCCTCCATCCATCATCAAATCATCCTCTTTCATCCTCATAATTTAATCAAAGAGGGCAAGGTTTCCTACTCCAAATTGAGGTAAGTTCTTTTCTCTTCTATGTTTCAATTATTGATTATTTCATAGAGATTAGAACTTGATTTGTGGGGGATTAGTTTATTTAGTGAGAAATTGATATATGTCAAATCTAGATCTATGATTGTTAGATTCAAATAATCTAATCTTCACAAGTGTTCTTTACTTTTCAATCTTACACACTATGTGTTCGACAAAAGTCCTGAACCAAATTATTTCCCTCAAATGGCTTCTTCTTCTGCTTCTAAGCGCCCTCGTGTATCTGAAGACTCTTCTGAGGACACTCCTACCCCAGATTGGACTGATTGGCCCATTGAATATGAGACCGAATTCACAATTGAGCATGAATTTCAAGACCATCCAGAAATAGCTTGGTCAGTTTTAGAGTTGAAAAATCATGGTCTTGTCACTTTATTTAAGCCATGTGATCAAGTTTTCCTTCCCCGGATTGTTCGGCAATTCTATGCCAACATGTCTTACTCCTGCACCGAGCCAGATATGATACGGACAACAATTGATGGTACGCCTTTCGCAATCACCATCAATGACATTGCTAAAGCTTGGGACATTCCTTTAACTTCTTCGTTGAATGATGAGGATGAGCCGATTTATGGTGTTTGTTCGGACATAATTACGCTACAGGATATTGTGCGTGAAATTTGTCATAACAACTTTACACATCATCGCACAACGAGCACTAACAAGTCTAATATTCCATGCCGAATTTGGTTTTCGACTCTGTCCTTAGCCAGAATGTCTTTCCAGTTGCTAGGCATGCCGAACGAAAGGGTGCTTTCCTAAATACCCTTTATGCTACAGAAAGGGGATTTTGGTTATGTCCCACAGCTCATTTGGGATCAAATTTTGAAACTTTACCGTCACCTTATTATGAAGCAACATGATAATGCTTTGACTGGGTATTTCCCTTTCTTTACTTGATCACGAAAATGTTAAAGCAGAAGGGACTTAAGGTGAGCAAGAATGAGGAGAAAATGAAGGATGTGCATCAGTATAATCTCACTAAATGGAAGAAGAGCCATTCTCAATTAAAAAAGGGTAGACAGCTACGCATGGGTGACGACTTTAATTGGGGTGATGTGAATATTCCATTGGAGGCTGAACATGATGACCCTGCACCTGTTGGTCCAATGCCACCTGCACTGACTAGGGTAGATTATGACTCTCTTAGCACTCGGATTGATGCTATTCAGCTGCAGGTCGGTAACATGGAGGAGAATCTTACGGATTTTCATAAGGAAACAAGAGAAGGACAACAACTTCTACAGGCTATGATGCAGTCACTTATTGACCATAGTGGTGTCGTTCCGGGTCCATCGTCTTCCACCTTTATAGAGGATTGAGCATTGTATTGCTCTTTAGTTTTATTTAGTCATGTTATTTACTTCTATTTTGGGTGCTTTGAATAATTTTAGGATTTAGGCCATGTTTGGCATGACATTTGTGGGTGCATTTTTGATGTGCATATGTTTTGATTTTCTTTCCCAGTTTTGAATAAAGCATGACATGGTACTTTATATTTCTATCTTTATCTATGTCGATGCTTTTATGCTTGGTGTATATTTTTCAGAACAGATTCTCAGGACTAAGTTTGGGGGAAGATATTTTGCTATTTCACTACCAATGGCTTTATTAAAGTCAAGGTTTCGCACTGAGTAGTTTCTCTCTTTTTACACTTGGTAGTTTGGGGGTGTTGAGAGTTAGCAAATTGTCATTGTTTATTTGTAAAAAATAAAAAATAAAAAATAAAAAATAAAAAAAAATTGCATGTTTAGGCAAATGACTTTTGGCGTTGTTAGAAATAAGTTTTGGGGGGGGAGGGGGGGAATTTATGTGATTAATAAAGCCTGTATGCTTATATAAGATATCAAGGAATGATTGAAAGTTGTCAGCACGATTGTTTAAATGAAAAAGGTCCATTGCATGATTTAAATGTTTTATGTTGGAGTCTTTCATCTCTAAGTGACTTCGCAATGCACATTAAGCACACCGAAAAATTGTATTCCCTTCCTTGTGGTTTTGCTAAACTGATTCCCTGAATTAGTAAGTCGAATGAATGAAATAATCCTTGGCATATATATAAAAAAAATAAATGAATAAAACTACATTCTTTTAATATGTCAACTGATTAAAAAGGAAGACAAGGAAAGAATGTAAGATATATGATTAGTTGAGTTTGTAGTCTAGCCATTCTGAGTTATTACGCCCTTAGGAGTGTCTTTACACTTAACGCCCTAAGATCATCTGGTTTAGGAGTCGTTGGCTCAACGCTTGTTACATGGGGTGGTTAGAGAGCTTAAGGAACTTAGACATTGCACATGGTCATACATAAAAAAAATAAAAACACAAAATGTGTTCAAATAAATGTATGCCTTGGATTATGATTTCAAAAGATAGATTAAGGATGAGAAAATGTTGAATGAGCCATGAAAGGGTTAAAAGTGCGTTCTTAAAGAAAATGAAATTTTGGTTCACTTCTAAGGATCTTGAGATGAAATTCTATTATAAATAAGATGTTGAAGATCATGTATGTGGACTAGTCTGTTGATGCATGAGGACTGGGAATTGAATAATATTTTAAGATGTCATTTTATGCATACTTGTTGTAGTCTTCTTGATAGAGTTTTTCCCTAAAGTCATATGTTTCAATGTACACTAGAATAGGACTTGTTGCTTAGTGTTTGTGGGTATTATTTCTGATAAACCCTCACGAGACTTCACTCATCCTCTAGGGATACCTAGGGGTTTAAAAAGCTTATTACATATGCTAAATGCAATCATCACTTCCACGAAAGATGAGAAATCTATGTTTCAATTTTGTTTTGCTAAGGAACTAGTAAAATGTAAGTTTGGGGGTCTGATAAGCATAAAATATTCCATATTTAAGCGCCCTTAATTGCATTAGTTAAGCCTATTATTTGATCTGTTTATATAGATTAACTACATGTTTATGTTTTTGTGTTTTTATAGGTCTTATTGCTAGAAAGGAATAAGAATAAAGTTTTAAAGGGTTTCGAAGTACAAGTCATATCAGGCCTACATTTCAAGTAATCATCAAAGAGAAATGACATAAAGAGGCGATGGATGTAACCGGAGCTGAAGAGAGAAGTTGGTGTCAGAGTAGGATGCCTAGTGTCCAGACACAAGAACTGGCGTCCGAACGCTATTTCCCAAGCTCGCGTTCGGATGCCAAAACCTTCAGGGCCTCGCGTTCGGACACCAGTCCTCGCGTTTGGACACGAGACCATGGGCCCCCATTTTCTTTAAGTCTGATTTTGCCTATCTTGAGATGTAATTTTAAATTTTAAATGAGATTTTGTATTTTGAACTTATGGGAGGATAAGAGGGGGAAAAAGCTAAAGGAAGAGATTTCATTTTTGGTTTTGAAAAAGATCCAGAGAGAGAGAAGGATTTTTAGGGTTCTTAGATAAGGCATGCAAAGATGGTAGGAGAGGGAATTCTATTCTCTTCTTCAATCCTGAAGGGTGTAGCCATATTCATGAGAGGCTAAATCCCTTGTCTAGGGAGTTGATCTAACCTAGACCAAATAAACATGGTTTGATTTGTATTTCAATTTGGGGATTCTTATTGTATATATTAGTTTCATAAATTAGAAGTATTTATATTAACTTGACATTTTTTTCATTAAATTGATGCATGTGTTCATCATATGAATATATATATTTGTATTGATTTGTTATCTTGTTTTAGAAATCATACTGATACAAGTATTACACTTGATTTCCTGTAGTGACAATGGGAAAGAATTTATGGAATGGTTATATTGGCATAAACTTAAGCATTTATATAGGTTATACCTAAGAAAGATGGACCATACTACACCCTTAGATTAATATAGTTAGGTAGATGGTCCATACCAACTGAAGATAGTCTACGATATTTAATTGATTTCATGTGCTGCAACATATTATTGAAGGACCTTGATAGGCAATGCCTAAAGAAGATGGTGCATACCACAATCTAGTCTAGGTGGATGAACCATGTTAACCAAAGATGGGTTATGCTTAGTCCTGAATGTATGATCTTGTAATGACCAGGTCATTTTTCTTCTTTTTATTTTTTGGTAATTTCTTTTTTTCGTCTTTTTTCCTATTTCGTTTTTTTCTCGTTTATCGTTTTTCCTAGCATAACCTCACTTTTTGTGCTCGGATTTGATTCCGGCCTTGCATGCATCCATGATATTTAATTTCCATGATATTTACATTTTTATTTTTATAGAAAAGCATGCTAGATGTTTACTTTTCTTGTAAAGGGCATGGATGCATAACTTCTTGGAAATATTCTTGACTTTTGGGGTTTTAGTGTAATTATGTAAAGTAATTATTTTTCATCTTAGGGACCATTTTGTAATTTAATTTTTGAGATATTTTGAAAAATGACCTTTTTGCAATTTTTGGAAAGTGTGACAAGTGTCACACTCCCATGGAGCCACTTGTAGGCATTGTGGTGGAACCACTTGGAGGCTTAGTTTGATGACACATGGAGGGTGGAGATTCACCCTTTTGTTGGCTTAGGATAGGAGCACTTGTTGGAATGGATGGTTGACAAGTGTAGGCTTAATATCAAGCCTTGAATGATTACTTAAGATGGTGACAAGTGTAGGCACCATATTTTGTCTTACATTTGTGTGTGTATAAGAGGTAGTGCAAGAGCACATAGCGAGTGGAGTATCCTACCACATTTAGTTTAGGGTTTGTGTTTTTATTTCACTTTATCTCTTTCCTCTCAAACCCCAACTTAGCCACCATTGAAGCAAACTTAGTTTAGAGTTTTAAGCTTCATTTTGGCCTCTTTCCACTCACCTTAGAATCTAAAGCTTAGAGTACTTTAGCTTCCTCTCACTCTCCTCTACAAAACCCTAGATTGGTTTATTATTTTGAGCTTGGTTGCTTTGGATTATAGAGATTCAATTCTCTATTGAGGTAGGGGTGGTTGTATGTTTATCCTCTTTGGGTTTTATATATATTGGAGCTTAATATATATTGATTACATGCCTTTTAAATTCTTGTACTTGCATGTAAATAGAGATTTTATATGCTTGACTTAGGATTTGTGGGTTAAAGCATGTATATGACTTTTAAATTGTATAGGTAGGTTATTGTTTATGATTTGCCTAATACTTGTGATTTCATTATGGGTTTGTTATGAATATCTTGAAATTGCACTTACGTGTTAAGTAATGGAAATTTCATTGAAACTTTAATATGAAAATCTTATATGTAACACTTGTAATTACTTGTAGGTAAATTACTATATTGCATGGTTACTAATTGTGGCCTATATTAATATTAAATTCATATAGCATAATGTGTAATATCATTAGCTTACCACTTTAGACATGCAACCTTAGGGCATGATTTGTGTGGTTTCACCCTACTTGTGCTTGGTAGGTAGTTTCATGCATTGAGATTACATAAACGTCATGGACTTGTTGATTTTTGGAAGTTTGTAATGATATGAAATGTTTGATGGCTAGAGTTTGGCTCTAGTATGCATACTTGGATGCTATGTGTTTATCATTTCAAACATTTGTATAGCTTGAGATGATCCCTTAGAGTACCATGGAAACATAGACGTTAGGTGGAATGCACCCTTGTGATGGTCTATGTTTGGTTCATATTATACTTGAAACTATAGGGTATGCGCATGCATCTCATCCTACGAGTAACTTAATTACTCACCCTAGTTGTTTGGGTTATTTTGCAGGCAAAGAAACTTTGTTTTGGGATGCATCACATCCCTAAGTTACTTTGATACCTTGAAGTATTTTGATGTATTTTGGAAAACATGCAAGTGTTAGCATGTAGCATCTTTTAGTTGTAAAATGTTATTTTTGCCTAGAACTATGTAATGTGTACCTAAGTACACTTTTTGGATGCTTATTTGGTATGTATGACATGAGGCCAAAGGCCATTAATTCTAAAGTTTACAAATATGTTTGAAAACTTGAGATTTTAGTACTTGGTATTATTCATCGACTTTTTTAAAAAAAATGTATCGATCGATCCGAAAATTCTGGGGGTCTCGTGGGTGTATTTTAAAATTGCATTTTCAATTTAGACAATTTAAAAACCTCCCAAAACCCCATTTCCTTTCCTTTAGCATCAGCTCGGAAGGATTTTTACCCTCTTGACTTGATTTTCTTGGGGGCATTCTGGGCATTTCACAATGTCTTTTTTTTTTTTTTGTTTCCGTTCACGTTGCCGAGTAGAAAACTTGATTTTAGGGGGGGTTTCTTCTTTGAGTTTTTCCAAAAAAGTCCGTTTAGATTCCCGTTTTTACTCTCAGTTGCAGCAGCAGTGGGTCGGCAGCACTGTAGCTATTATGACCCTCGTCGGGCCGCCGCGACATTGTTTTTGTTTTTGACCTTTCTCCCATGTCCGGACTCCAAATCGAGTAAACTTTTTTTTCAACTTGAATAATTTTTTGTTGTCTATTCAACGGTGTGTTCAGTTATGCCTGGATATTTCTGAATAATTACTAGTTTACCCTTTTTGCTTTATATGTCCGTTTTTCTTTGTTTTGTCGTTTCTCCTTTGTCCGGACTCCGAATCATGCGATTCTTGAGTCCATCATGATTAGTTTTTCATTGTCATTTCGGCGGTGTGCTCGGTAGCACTCGAATCCATTTTTTTGCAAAATAACTATTTTGCCCCTGGGGGTTTATTTGTCATATTTCTGATTTTTTGCTTCCGTGTCAGTTCTCATTGAGTTGCACGACCTCACGGAAGGTCATCAAAGTGTCTTAGAGGCGTGTTATGCCTTGGGAGACCATTGTTTTATTTCTTGCTTCTGTATCTGGATTAGATCAATCTTCGGTTCATCACAAGACGCACTGGCTTGAAAAACCAGGGCCCTCACAGATCTTCTTGACGATGTTGTGGTAGTTATATGCTCCTACACATCATTATATATATATATATATATATATATATATATATATATAAGTGTCAATCCCCAAGTTGAGTGCAAGTTCTACATGTTTATGAGGTTGAGGTGAAGTCAATTCCCTAGCCTTTTCTTTATAAGCTCGATCTATCCTTTTTACATTATTTACTGTTTTATGAAAGTTAAATTCGTTGGTTAAGTGACAAACCAATCGATTTATCATTTCTTTTATCAAATAGAGGAAGTATTTTTATAATTCTGTTTGCCATAAACTAGCAATCCTTGTGATTCGATAACCCCATACTCTAGTATTAATCTACAATGATGAATGTGATATTGTTATAAGTGGTATTTTTAAGTGGTACACATTTATGCGCATCACATTCACTATTGTTTTAGCAGTTTGGGATTTTTATTAGGGGTCCACATGGTATGGATTCTTGAGTTGTTCTCCGGAGATTTATTTTTAGTATGGGAATTTATTGGAGATTATTGTATCAGAGGATTGGTTATTTAATTATTAATTTAGATTTCCCTTTTAGCGTTATTTACTTATTTTATTACTATTCCTCTTGTATTCTGCGCTTATTTATTATTGATTGGTTGATATCCCTTGATTTTGTGCGCGAACCTGATCAACCCGTGTTCCGAAATTAGGGGGTATCACACTTTGATGGAAACCAAACTTGAGCTTGGCAATGCCAAAGCAATCAGACCAAGCTCGAGGAGACTGCTTGAGGCTATACAGAGAACGAACAAGACAACATACCATACCAGAATGAGCAGGAAAACGAAAGCCTAGAGGAGGAATGATGTACACCGCCTCTTGTAAATCACCATTGAGAAAGGCATTCTTGACATCTAACTGAAATAGAGGTCAAGATCGAATCGCAGCAACAAAAACTAATACACAGATGGTATTTATCTTGGCAATATGGGCAAAAGTTTCTTGATAATCTATGCCATAAGTCTGAGCATAATAACCCTTAGCAACTAACCGGGCCTTGTAACGAGCAACTAACCCATCTGGATTATGCTTAACTATAAACACCCAACGACAACCCACAACCTTTCGTCCAATAGGAAGTGGAACCAAGTCCCAAGTTTGATTTTTCTCAAGTGCTTGTAGTTCTTCTGTTATAGCATCACGCCATTGAGGTTGTGCTAATGCATCTGCAACACTAGAAGGAAGAGGAACCGAGGCAACAAAAACAAGAAAAATCCAATAGGAGGGTGAGGGAGCATAATCAGAAACAAAATCAGAAATAGGGTATGTACAAGAACGTTTACCCTTTTGAAGAGAAATGGGGCGATCATCAAGTGAAACAATAGCTTGAGAAGGTGGAGCTAGTGCCAAAGGAACATGGCAGTCGATCGTGGGAGTAAAAGCTTGTACCTGTTGTCTTCACTTATAAACCTGTGAAAAAAGAACGATTCCCCTTGCTAGAGGGGTATTACGAGGAGGAATCATAGAAGATGAAACAGGTAACGGTAGAGGAGTTAAAGATAGAAGAAGGTGATCATCCATTATATTTAATGGGAACCATCCACTTTGAGAACCAACTGAACCACTATAGTATGGTATATACTTAAAAAAAGAAACATCCATGGATATAAACTGCCAACGACTAGGAAGATGGTAACAACTATAACCTTTTTGAGAGTGAGAATAGCCCAAAAACACACACTTCAAAGCCTTGGGTTCAAGCTTTGTACCAGTCTGGCCCAACTGTTAGAACAAAACACACACACCTGAAGAAGCACGAAGGAATCAAAAAAAGAAATGAATTGGAATGTAAGATTGAGAGTGGGGCTGCAAAGTTAAGAGCCATAGAAGGAGTCTTTTTAATGATGTAAACAGCTGTGAGAACTGCATCTCCCTAAAATGACTGGGGAACATTCATGCAATGCAGATTGCTTTGACTAAGTCAAGGATGTGGCGATTCTTTCTCTCAGAATGGCCATTTGTTGAGGAGTTTTAGCATTAGCCATCTGATGCTCAATCCCAAATTCTGTACATAACCATTGTACCTCCCCATAAGAGTACTCCGTACCCTTATTTAGATTTGAATTTTTTAATGGTACGACCATATTGAGTCTAAACCATTGTCATAAAATTTTTTAAAATAGTGTATACCTTGTTGACCATAAGGATTTCATCTAAGGACAATCTAGATGTTTTGATGATAACAAACCATTAATGGTGTTTAAGGACTAATGTTTACATTGAGTGTTATATAGATTATTCACATTCAAATAATGACCTCAAAGAAGTTATAAAGATCATTCCAAGTATTCCATTACTCAAGATCACATTTATGGAAACTAAAAAAGTTAAAGGAACTTGAAGTTGCAAGGAACCAAATGCAAAGTCCATCCAAAGATAGCTTGGACTACAATGAATAAGAAACCAACTCAAAGAAAGGAAGAAAACAAGTCTACTTAGCCTACACGATCATGGATAAAGCATGAAGAAAGGGGTAGATAGATTGGTGAGTGTTTAGGATTCAATGTCAAAGTATTTTATGAATTCATTTGAAGCTCATCTCTACAGGATCATGCATATCATCATTATCATTCATATGTTCCTATATACATTAGCAATAGACTATACACTTAATTCATATATAATTGACATATGGAGTCTTCGCTAAATAATAAGTTAGTTCAAGCCTGCTTAAGCAATAAAAGAACTCATCACTTATGCTAGAAATACTAAGACTATGCACATCAATCATATAATTCATATTGGTCAACAATTAAGGCATGAGAAGCCTTCATTACCATGAGTTCGTAACGGACATAAGGACCCCAGAATGCGTGTCATGAAAAACTGTGTTTTTGGCTAAATGTGAAAAATTGATTTTTGAAGTAATGATTATTTCAAAATAATTTTTCTCGATAATAACTCTTTATACTTCAACTAGCCTAAACTGATTTTATCAGAATTTTTGACCAAGTCTACATTGGTCTACATAAGGATTCATTTTTACCAAAACTGTCGAAAATCCAAATTTGTACTAAAACTGAATTTCTACATTTTGATTTAGTTGGATTTCAATTTTCTAGTATTTTTTATTGAATCCAAATGGGGGGTACTTCCTTATTTATATTGTAAACTTAAAGTAAATGGACATATAAATACTGTTTTTAATGGAAATAAGATGTGTGCAGATGTCCTGTACTGAAAGTCCTATGCATAAGCTCTCATTTGTCAAAATTGTCAATGCACCAGGTTTTACGTCGACCGGTTCAAACTTCACATTGACCGGTATCTAGGCAGTACTAAAATTTCAGGAACATATTATATACGTCGACTGGTTTTGATGCATATGTCAACTGGTATCTAGGTAGTAGCAAATGTCAAAATGAAGCTCATTTACGTCGACTGATTTAAAGCATACATCAACTAGTTCATGAAAAAAACGTCGACCGGTTTGCAGCATACATTAACCAGTTTGCAGTATACATCAACCGGTTTGTAGCATACATCAACCGGTTTATGCCACATGTCGACCGTTTTTGTCGCAGCTCTGCAAATTTCAAACTGCAACGGCTCTTTTCTCCTCTACCCTCGTGTATTCAGCTCCAAATAGCTATATTAAGCTTGCAAACTCTATAAATAGAGTGGGGAATGTCTGAATAATAAAGAGACATCATTTGAAAGACTTCATATTACATTAAAGAGAGCTTTTGTTCTCAAATCTTCTCTTCATCTCTCCCATTCACTCTTATTCTATCTTGAGAGATTCTAGTAAAGATTACAAAGGCTTTTGCTCTTGTTTTAATCTTCATAGAGTTTTTGCTCTATTATACACTTGAGAGATTCTATTGAATTCATAAGATCTCATATTCTTCACATATTTCTTCTTCTCTCATTCATTTTATTCATAGAGTTTAAGCTTCACTTATATTCATATATACTCTAGTTGAGAGCTAAAGTTTGTACATCAATCTTTGAGAGATATTTCTTGTACTTCATTGTTCTTGTTACTATATATTGTAAGGATTGGATTGACCCATCGGGTTGGTGAGACCCAAAGGAAGACTAAGAGAAGGTTGTTCTCTTAGCAAGGAAAAGAAGTAAAGTCTTGTTTCATGTAAAGGTTTGCTCTCCACCCGTAAGGAAAAGTTATAGTGGATTGGGAAGTCTCAAGAGGAGTCTTGAGCCGAGGAATAGGAGTTTCCAAACCTCGTTAAAATCGCTGAGTCAATGTTTGCAATTTCTCTTCCCTTATCTCTCTTATAATTGTGTTATTTAATTGCTTATTTCATATCTTTATAATTGCACAATTGTGTTAAGTACTTTGCTTGAAATTGCTTTTCTATATTGCAAAAATTATCCATTGTTTGTCATTGACTCTATTCACCCCCCCCCCCCTCTAGAGTCAATTCTTGGGCCATAGTGTATACCACATTTTTGGTTTTCATAAGATAAACCCATGTAATACGACTATGATCATCAATGAATAACACAAAAATATCAAAATTCAAGACTAGAAGTAACTGGGTAAGGACCCCACATATCTGAATGAATAATATCAAAAGGTGTTAAAGCAGGTTTGTTACTACTAACAGGATAATTGGAACAAATATGTCTAGCCATATGACGTGTCTCATAGGATAAATCTGAAACTACCACATTACAAAATAAAGAAGGAAATAAATGTTTTAAATAACCGACAGAAATATATCCTAAACGCATATGCCAATGCATAAGCTGGGCTTTATTAGATGAAACAAAATTAGAAAGTAGAGCTGAATGTGCTTGAGGTGACAAAGAAGTATCCAACAGGTATAGACCGTCCACTTCACACCCACTGCCAATCGTCCTTTTTGACACCAGATCCTGAAAAATACAATGAGCGGGAAAGAACGTTACATTACAATTTAATTTTTTGGTAACACTACTAACAAAAATAAGATTTGTATTCAACTGTGGAACATGAAGTGTATCTGACAAAGTTAATGAAGGAGTAATTGATATGTGACCCTTTCTAGCAATGAAAGATGGAGAACCATCTGTAAGGTGTACCTTGCGATGTCCAGAGTAGGTACTATAAGATTGGAAGAGTGAGGACATACTAGTCATATTGTCTGAAGCACCAGAATCAATGATCCATGGTGTTGAAGATGTGAATATGCTATAAATGGTGGTTGGCTGAGATGATGCCTCCATTTAGTTAAAGAATTGCTTAAACTTGTCCAAATCATCTTGAGTTAAAGTAACTGTGGCAGAAGATGTAGAGGCAGAGTTGTCAGGAGTTGAGAACTAGACTGGTTGTGTAACAGAATGTGCAGAGGATCAAGGCTATTGTTTCCGTTGCGGTGGGCGTCCATGTAGAGCATAACAACGAGATTTGATGTGACCAATTTTTTCGCAATGGCCACACCGTTCGCGTTGTTGTCCTAGAGAAGGACCAGTGGTAGAGCTCTGAACTAACTGGGATGGTACAATCCTGAAAGGTTGGGAACCCAAATTACCGTAGCAGAACGATCACGATGTCACAACACCTAATAGATGAGTTCAATAGTTCTCATCTGACAACACATATGAGTATGCATCCTCAAGAGTAGGGAATGAAGATAAGCCCAATAAATGAACACGAGCATACTCAAACTCGTTGTTCAACTCGGCAAGAAACTAAAACACTCGATTCTTCTCCACAATCCTTGCATATAAAACTGCATCATCTGAATCCTTCCAAGAGTGGAAGGAATCATAATATGACATCTCCTCCCAAATAACATGAAGCTTGGCGATGTAACCTCAAACTGTTAAGTCATCTTGAGAAATCCTGGTGATATCTCGCCCCAGCTGGAAAATTTGTGCATTATTCTACCTCTGAGAATAAGTGCATTAAACTGAATCCCAATGGAAATAAGCTGTAAAGACATTTACTTAAGTGTTTTCAATGGAAATAAGTTGTGTGCAGATGTCCTGTACTGAAAGTCCTATGCATAAGCTGTCATTTGTCAAAACTATTAATGCACCAGGTTTTACGTCGACCGATTTTAACTTCACGTCGACTGGTATCTAGGCAATACTGAAATTTCAGGAACATATCATATGCGTCGACTTGTTTGATGCATATGTCGACTGGTATCTAAGCAGTAGCAAATGTCAAGATGAAGCTCATTTACGTCGATTGATTTAAAGCATACATCAACTGGTTCATGAAGAAAATGTCGACCAGTTTGCAGCATACATCAACCGGTTTGCAGCATACATCAACTGGTTTGTAGCATACATCAACCGGTTTATGCCACATGTCGACCGGTTTGGTCGTAGTGATTTCAAATTGCAACGGCTCTTTTCTCCTTGACCCTCATGCATTCAGCTCTAATAGCTATATTGAGCTTGCAAACTCTATAAATAGAGTGGGGAAGGTTTAAATAATCAAGGGACATCATTTAAAAGACTTCATATTGCATTAAAGAGAGCTTTTGTTCTCAAATCTTCTCTTCATCTCTCCCATTCACTCTTATTCTATCTTGAGAGATTCTAGTAAAGATTAAAAAGGGCTTTTGCTCTTATTTTAATCTTCATAGAGTTTTGGCTTTATTATACACTTAAGAGATTCTATTAAATTCATAAGATCTTATATTCTTCACATATTTCATCTTCTCTCATTCATTTCGTTCATAGAGTTTGAGCTTCACTTATATTCATATATACTCTAGTTGAGAGCTAAAGTTTGTACATTAATCTTTGAGAGATATTTCTTGTACTTCATTGTTCTTGTTACTATCTGATGTAAGGGTTGGATTGACCCACCGGGTTGGTGTGACCCAAAGGAAGACTAAGAGAATATTGTTCTCTTAGCAAGGAAAATAAGCAAAGTCTTACTTCATGTAAAGGTTTGCTCTCCACCCGTATGGAGAAGCCATAGTGGATTGGAAAGTCTCAAGAGGAGTCTTGAGCCCAGGAGTAGGAGTTTCCGAACTTCGCTAAATTCGCCGAGTTAATGTTTGTAATTTCTCTTCCCTTATCTCTCTTATAATTGTGCTATTTAATTGCTTATTCATATATTTATAATTGCACAATTGTGTTAAGTACTTTGCTTGAAATTGCTTTTCTATATTACAAAAATTATCCATTGTTTGTCATTGACTCTATTCACCCCCTCTCTAGAGTCAATTCTTGGGCCACAATTGGTATCAAAGCTTAACTCTAATTAAAAGACTTAATCGTCTTAGAATACGATCATGGCCAACAATGGTAGTATCACATACTTAGAAGGACAATCCAATGATCAACCTCTTTGTTTTGATGGAAATGATTATATCTATTGGAAAATTAGAATGAGGGCCTTTTTAAAAAGTATTGATATTGATTTATGGAAAGTTGTAAAAAATAGTGGTCATATCCCAACCAAAGTTATTGAAGGAAATAAAATTCCTAAATCAAAAAAGGAATGGGATGAAAATGATTATAGATTAATTCAATGTAATGTTTTAGCCATATGTTATCTTTATTGTGCATTAAGCAAAAATGAATTCAATAAAATTATCTTTTGTAAAACGGCTAAAGAAATTTGGGACTTGCTTGAATTAGCCTATGTTGGATCAAGTCATGATAAGGATTCAAATATAAATGAACCCTCTAGCATAAATGAGATGCATTTTAGTTTTACTAATATTACTAATCATTTGAACGTTATTGGTAGAACTAACTCATCCACCTATAGTGAAGAAAGTGACAAAATGCAAAACAAGAGTATAACTCTCAAAGCTTCTAGCAAAGAAGCAAGTAACATCAAAGAGGTGGTCAATCTTTGTCTCATGGCTAATAAAGATGAGGTAAATTATAATCATGAATCCTTTGATTTAGAAACTTCCTATAATGAATTAGTTGATGAGCATAATGAATTACTTGATGCGTTTAAAGAGTTATAAGGTGTGCTAGAAAAAATGCTTGTGAAATGTGCTTCCTTTAAAAAGGAAAACCATGATCTCATTTAAAGATATGAAAAAGTTCAAATACAAAATGACTCTTTGAAAAAGGAAAATCATTATCTTATGCAAATTTTAAAAAAGATTCAAATTGAAAATGAGTCATTGAAAAATGAAATGAAATGTGTATTCTCTAAAGAGTCTTCATCAATTGATCTTATTTCCGAAAATGAGTCTTTAAAGAAAATCATTGACGATCAAAATGACATTTTAGCAAAGTTTACCAAAGAAAAAGAGAATTTGAGTATTATGCTTGGTAATCAAAGAAGTATCTTCTTAAAAAATGAGATAGGATATGATCCTCATGTTAAAGATGCATGTTTATTAGAAAATAGAAAATCTTTGAAAGATTCTTTTGTGAAGAATTCTTTTACATGCTATTATTATAAAAAGTTTAGACATAAAATTTATAATTGTCCATTTAGAAAGAAGACAATAACTAAAAGGATTTGGGTTCCAGAAGGAACGTATGTTCCATTGCCTAACTTATATGGGCCCAAGAAACTTTGGGTACCAAAAGAAGAATATGCAACCCTTTCTTGTAAGGTTACTTGATGGCATCAATCAAGGATTATGAAGGAAGCATCACACTTGGGAACAACCCCAATAGCAAGGTAATTGGTAAAACTCCACACAATCTTTCCATGCCATAAATCGCTTGAATTTCATGGTTTATTGTATCGCTTGAATTATATTATGGAAATTTTCCTTTATTGTAATTCAAGTATTCATCAATTATAAAAACTGTTTTTAATGCATGCTTTCATTGATTGAAAAACAATTTTCTACATGCATTATATTCATATGAATTACTTGTAATTTTATTTAGAATGCTACACCTTGAATTAAAATAAAATTGTTTTTAAAAGGTGTAAATCTTAGAAGGAACTTTGTCTTCTAATAAGCTATCATTCTTTGAAAAATAAATTTAATTTAGAAAGAAATACATCTTCCTTCAAATTATTGAATCCTTTAAGGATTTTGATGAGCGCTGAAAAGTGCGTATTTAAACCCCTTAAGCTCAAGTATTCTAGTACCTTTATCTACCTTACTTTACCGTTTTAGATTGATTTCGTGTTATTTCCATATTCAGGGCACTTATCCCGAAAATAAGCTAACTCAGCCAAATAAGAGCAAAAATGAAGCAATTCTGGGATGAATCAAAGAAAGGAGCCAAGTGGAAGCAAAAGGAAGAAAAAGGTGGAATTCAACATCTTCGATCGATCTCAGATCAAAGTTCGATCGATCCAACATGATCAATCTCAGCACTTCAAGATAGATCAGAGCCATGATGACATTTTCAGAGATCTCAAAAGTTTGATCGATCCAACATCATTCTTCGATTGATCGAACTACCTTGTCCTTATCCAAATGTTTGATCTTATCTAGTTGTACCACCCTACCAACCACTTTTGTCCTTTTTTGTAATGACCCAGTCATTTGCCTTCCTTTCCTTTTTCCTGAAATTTTACGAATGAATTTTTTTCGTTTAATTTTCTTTTCTGAGCTCTGTTTCGTGTTGTTTAGTGTCATCTCGAGCGCTCGGAATTGGTTTCTGAGACTCGTTCATGTGAATTGACAACTTCCTTTGAGGACCGAGTCATTTTCGCATTTTCACTTTTCAGACACTATACGTCTTTCGTCTTTTTCCCTGTTTCGTCTTTTTCTCTATTTTGTCTTTTCCCCGTTTGTCACATTGTTGGCACAACCTCACTTCTCATGCTCGGAGTTGGTTTTTGACTTCACATGCCTTCATCTTGAGTGGTTTCCTTGAAATACGTATCTTTACTTTTGCAAGAAAGTACTCTGGTTGCTCCCGGTGCCCATAAGGGCATGGATGCGCAATTCTTCAGAATCTTTTTCATTTCTTGGGATATTTTTCATAAATATCTTTTGAAGATATTTTATTTCAGGGGCATCTAAGAAAATATCTTTTGGAAGATATTTTCATTTTGGGGCAGTTTTGCAAGTAACCCTTTTTGTAGGGGCCATTGTGCAATTAACGAAAGTTATTGCAAAATGCCTCGTCTGGAGCCTGAATCCTTGTACAGGATTCATTTTCACATTTCGTCGAGTCATGGACTCTTGGAAATTCCTTCTGGTCATTTTTCTCCAGTTTCAGAGTTTCTGGACCTAGTTACCGCCGAACTTGTTCGGGGCATAACTTTCTGCTTGGGACTCAGTTTTTGACTCCATTTCTTCCGTTATTCATATTTTCTCATTTTGAATCTTTTTCGTTCATGAAGTTTTGCCATTTGAGCGCGTTTGCTCAAATTCCATTTTTCCGGACCCAACGGGGCCCGTTCGGGGCACTTTTTGAGATTTCTTTAAAAGGGGGGTGAAATATTTTATTTTTCATCTTCCCCACTCTCCTTGCATGACCTGAAGCAGCCATGGATGCCAATGGAGCTGCTACCTTCTCTCTCCTCCTTTGATTTACTTTTCCTAAGTGAAAAGTCTTCGGCCTTCACGGTTTTTGTTCCCCTCGACGTGTTCTACCATTCCCCCTTATTAGAATTCATTTCCGACCATTTCTTGAGTTTGGGTTGGAGGTCAAGTTGTGATTTTCATGGGGCTTCCTTCGGATTCATGTAGATCGTGTTGTCCCCGACAAAACCTTTCGATTTCGGCGGATTCGGAACACTTTTTTTTCAGTGGGGATTTGAGGTTTTCATCTCAAATTGAGGTAGGGGGTGTTATAATTTACTTTCTTGCTCTATTACATGCTTGTGATACTTATACAACTTGATTACATGCTTGAATCACAAAATCTAGAGATTTTATTATTTACTTTTCTTGTGAAGCATTTAATTTTTTCGGTTGTCCATAACTTTGTTTAATCATGTGGCATGATAGAATATTACCCCTTGATATGTAGATTGATATATATTAAATCTAGATTATTTGGACAAGAAATGAAGATTTTATTTAATATTTATCTTGAATAAAATATTAAATCATGTGGCCTTACATAGCTTTAAATCAACATGTGATAGCACATTATAATAGGCCTTAGCATGCTCTTCAACATAGATTAATTTGAGAGTAATCGGAGAAGTTTTGAAATCTAGTAATATTTAATTAATTAGATTAATTAAATTGCTCCGAGTGTACTATTCACTTCATTGGAATTTCGACTTGAAATTCTTAATGTGCATGGCATATAGTTTTACATATATTAAATCTAGAATATTTGATTAGATTTTGAAACCTTTCATTTATTATTTTTCTTGTATTAAAGTTTAATACTCAAGGTCGTAACTTGCATGAAATGTACTTGTACTGTGTTCTTAAATCAAGTTATGACATGTTGTATAACATATGTTAAATTGAGGTCATTTGGAGGACTTTCAAAATCTAGAGATTTTAATTAAAGGAAATAATTAAAATCCATTTAATGGTTCTATGCACTTGATTAAGTTTCTAACCTTGTATTCATGATTTCCTTGATAAGTTCCTTCACGTGTATTACATTGAGCATAATCGGATAAGTTTTGAAACTTATATTTATTCATTTCCTTTGTATGGAACTTAACTCACATGGTTGTGTCATGTATGAAATGAACTTAAAACTTGACATTGAACTTGGCCTTGACATGATCCTTGACATAATTTGTTCGTAGAACATTTGGACTTGCTATGTAACCTTGATAATTTAATCCCTTAAGTAGATTAAATTTCCTTTTATGTCTCCCTCGAGTTAATCATGTCTTGATATCATGTATTTAGACTTCTTGTATCTTGGTTTCATTAATGTGCTTAATGAACATGCTCATTTGTTTTGGAATGGTTTATTCACACATGTGTTGTTTAATATACAATTGAATCATATATCTTATACTTATAGTATATTTGCTTCGATGGATTCCATATGCTATTTATCTTGGTTGTGGTCTATATAAATGCACACATTGATTTCTTGACATTTCACATGCCATCATAGTTAAGAACTTAGGGTATGACTTATGTGTTCCAAAATCTTGGTTGTGTATGATATGTGGTTAATGCATTTCTTGTATTTTGATACAATCTTGACTTGCACAACTTGTCGATTTTGGAACTTGGGATATCAATCAAGAATTGACATGGCTAGGACTTGGTTCTAGTACAGGGGATTGTCCTTCTAATCTATAGTGCGCACTAGGGGAAAGGTACCCATGGGTTAGTAGCCCTAAAGTGATCTCAAGAGTACGGTTTTAATTCGGGCGATATCCAAGTTTTTACATTGGTTGATTTCACTCTTTAAATTTCAAGTTGCTATTCCTTGAAGATTTAAACTTGTCGTGTATGTGAAATGCACCAATCTTGTCTCATTGAATTAATTTTATGTTTTATTCGTGATTTAACCCCTTAAATTTCAAGTGTTGTATTCCTTGAAGAGTTAAGACTCTTTTCATGTTATGTGGTAGATTCTACCCATGTTTAAATGCATTAAAATATTATGCCTTGCTCCTGACTCCATGTATCTTCCTTTTCGTGTTTTATGGAATATCTCATCTTTGTTTAATTGTGTAGATATTATGCATTATCCTTGATGTCATGTGTAACTCTTTTCGTGTTATGTGAATGGTTCCAACTTTGTCTAATAACATAGATATTATGCCATGTTCTTGATTTCGTGTATTAACCCTATCGTGTTAATTGGAATGCTCCAATCATGTTAATTGTATTGATAATGCAATTCATGTTAATCTATGTTCAAATATCCTTCTTATCGTGTTCTTGGATTATTCCAACCTTGATTTGTTTCATATATGTATATATATCATGATTCTTGTTGCTTATACTCCATGATAGCTTAGGATGATCCCTGAGTCTAATATTTGACATAGACGTTAGGTAGCATGATCCCTTTTGAAATATATCATGTTAGACCTAAAAATCTCTAAAGAAATCGAGTCGATGCATGCTCATCCCCTATGAATAAACTTGTTAGTCTTGTTTATTCACCCCGAAGTTACTGGGTGTTTTGCAGGTAAAAAAGCCTTGTTGTGGGATACACAACACTCTTAGACAGGCTAGAAGTATTGAAGTATTTTTGATGATATTGAATATGCACATGTTAGCATATCATGTTTACTTTTGTTTATTTTGATAAAACTTGTATTCATTGATTCCATGTGCATAAGCACACTCTTTTTATTGTATTCAACATGTATAAGATGAGGCCGAAGGCCAACAACATGTAACTTGTATTCTATGCACTTTTACTTTTCAAAGTCATTATGAAAATATTGAAAAATGCCAAGTCATTGTCTCATCATGGTTGCATCGGGTGTGGGAATTCTATTTTCATTCTTTCATAGGGTCTCATAAATCATGTTTGAAGTGTGGCCAAGGGCCAAACGGTAATTTGAAACCATTTGTCAATTTTGGTTTTCATATTTTTCATTTCAAGTTTATTTTCGCCTTTTTGGCCGTTGGGGGGTCGGATTTTGACTCGGCCATTTCCAGGAGCCGCGGATCAGTCCCGCGCACTCAAAATCACCATTTACGTCTACGTGCATGATCGTTTCCGGGAAAAACCCTTTCCTTTGTGATTTGAGCTTCCTATGGAATCATTTTTCAATTTAGTTGCATAATCTGTTCTAGGGGCATTATAGACTTTTCACATCAGTTTTATTTTCTTCTTTCAACATGGTCGCTTAGAAAACATGATTTTAGGGGGGGGGGGGGTTTTCTTCGTGTTTTTTCAGAAAACATCGTCTTGGTATCGGAAATCCATCGCAAAGTTCAGCTTTCTGTTTTTTTTTTTTTTTTAGCAGCTTTTTCGACCTCCATGACCAGATTTCATGGAAGGGCACTTCGGGCATTCTACATTATGTTTTTTTTTTAATTCTCTCATGAGTCACGTAGAAAACTCAATTTTGAGGGGGGTTTCTTCTTTGTATTTTTCTAGAAAAATTCATCTTCTTGCCCATTTTTGATCTCAGATGTAAATAGATCCTGTAGTAGCTTTTTGCCCTCTTGTCCAGTTCTAATCTAGGGGCATTTTGGGGAGCTTTTTTCGATTCCGTCCACTAAGTTGGGTAGAAAACTCGATTTTAGGGGAGGTTTCTTCTTCGTGTTTTTCCAGAAAAGCTCGTCTAGGCCTCCGTTTCAAGACTCGGTTCTGAAATCTCACTTTTTTTTTTTTTTCCTTGCTGTCAGCTTGTGCATGCTATTGGGCGCCGGCATGGGTGCCGGTGGGCTCGTGCATGGGCACCGTGTGCGCTATAACCTTCGTCGGGCCGCCGCGACGTCTCAACTTCAAACCCTCGTTTCTCCCTCGTCCGGACTCCAAATCGAGTGAATTTTTTTTTGAACTTCACTGATTTTTCGCTGTCTTTCCAACGGTGTACTTAGTTGTACCCAGATCTTCCTGGATAATTACTAGTTTACCCTTTTAGCCTTAAGTGCTTATTTTTCTTCGTCAGTCCGTTTCTCTTTCGTCCGGACTCGGAATCATGCGATTCTTGAGTCCATCCTGATTATTTTTTTGTTATCTTTCTAGCGGTGTGCTCGGTGGTACCCAAATCCACATTTTTTAAAATGACTATTTTGCCCCTATGGGCTTATTTGTCATATTTTTTATCTTTTACTTCTACATCAGTTCTTATTGAGTTCCATGACCTCATGGAATGTCACTTTGACTTCTTAGAGTCTTGTTTTCTGTTTTCACTTCCGCATATCGGATCCGTTATCGGGTCAATCTTCGGTTCATCACAGAACACGCTGGCCTAAAAACCAGGGTCGTCACATTTTCCTAAAAATATCTTCGAAATATCTCAGATTTGTTTTTATCCAAAGAGGCGCCGCCATTGAGGATCGATCCAATTTCAGTTTGATAGATCTCAGCCATGTTCGATCGATCCAAGTCCAAGGTTCGATCGATCGAACTTCCTCCAGTGCGAAAAAGTTAAATTTTCAGCTCATTGAAAGCTGTCCTTATCCAATCATTGGGGAATATTTTGTGCACGACCCCAGCTCATTTTGTGTGTCACTTGACCTACCTATATATAGAATATGATACACTTTTTGAAAAAGGATTGATCTATCACAATAGAGGCTATTCTTAGGGAGGAAGAAAGGAGGAGAAGGCTAGAGACACAAGCTTGGGAGCTCTTCATCAACCAAGGAGTAGATTTCTTCCATGGAGTTTGCCCTTGAGGGTTGGAGAAACATTACCATGAGTGGCTAGACATCCTCTTGGGGCTAGAGTTGGCCCCAAGCATGCTTTATACATCTTGATTTTGTGTATTATTAAGAGATTAGTGTTGTAATACATGTTTTGGCACTTTTATATATATAGATCTTGTTTATTCAATGATTTATGTGGTTTAATGCTTCCAATTGATCATTTTATTCTATCCATATGTCTATGTATGCTAGAATAGATGTTCATATGTTTGTTTCCATTTCTTGTGTTATTGATGCATGTCTATGTGTATTAATGTCATAGATCTAGAGATTGTCAAAACATAGTACTTAATGGAATGCTCTTGTAATTTTCTTAATGGTTCATGCTCATTGCTTGATGGATTGTGCCTCTCCCTTAGCTTAATTAGTTTAATTTCATGTCACTAACTTAATTATAGTGTAGTGGTAGTATAGTTGTTAGATGGGAGAACAATCCATGCTTGTTGTTTGATGTTCCATACTTTTGAATGCAAGTAGCATATGTCTCTAACCTTGTGGTGTATTTGGCTTGTGAGCTTAATGAAAGGATTAATGACTTGCTAGATATATTGTGTTTTTCACATGCTACTTAGACAATATATACTTAATTGGTCATCCTTGCTAATTAAATCAACCAAACACATACACACACATCAATATTATAACACACATTTCCCTCATTAGTCACTTGTTAAGGGTGTAGAAAAGTATTGTTTGGTGGTGACCTCTAAACCCCAAGATCTCTCTCTCTTACTTACTCTTTATTGCATTCAATTATTTAGTTTAATTTATTCTCTAGTTTAATCAACCAACCAACTATTTGTTTAATCACTCGACCTACTAACCCTAATTGTGATTCCACAACTAAATTCGACTCCAATTCCTTGGGACGATCCCTACTTGCCCTAACTATATTTTTAGTGAAGGTAGTAGTGGCTTTTATAAATGTAAAACTTGGCCCTCGCCTTAATGCACACTCTTAAGCTTATGGTGTAATGCGACGACAACACGACCCAGCAGATTTCGAAAAGGGGACACTTTGTTTAATGTTGCCTACTTAGGAAGAATTATGTCCCTCTTTGTCAATTTTTAAACTTCATTACGGACAATGCTCATGGAATTACATTATGATCCATATATGAAAGGTTGTTACTTCACTCATTTTTTTATCTCATATGGATTCATTGAATTGAATGTAATTATAAGCATGTCTATTTATTAAATTGACATTTGCACTAGCATGCTAAAGACATTTAAATTGACAATTTAGTTTAAAGCATGTTGATTAAAGGTAGTGTCACATTTGTGCTTAATATTGAATTGTGTTCCAAAAGAAACATTGATAATGTGTTCTAACTCATGAGGAACCTAAAAGAATTGGGTACCAAGAATGCCACTTGAGTATGTTTTATAGGTTTAAAATCCTTCTCACTCAAGGATAAGTGGATTCTCAAGTTGGTGTCTAGAGTACAAAAGAAATATTATACCAAGATTTCCTCTCATACACAAAATGGAAATGATGCATCACATTAAGAAACAACTTCCAAACTAATGAAGTTAGTACCATGGGTAAATAATTCCTTTCTCATTAATATGCTTTTACATGAAGAATTCAATTATGAAATTCTAAGAATGACGCTCTTGATATGATACTTGTTCCTAATAGATGTAATGTAACAACCCAAGTTTTTCAACCTGGTGCGTCAGTGATGAACCGAAAGATGACCCGATAACGGATCCGAAATGCGGAAGCAAAAGATAAAACAACGGTCTCTAGAGATACAACATGGCTCTAAGACACCATTATGACCCTCAACGAGGTCACGGAACCCAAAGGAATCAAATGCGGAAGCAACATTTCAAAAATGAACAAGAATGAACCTAGGGGAAAAATCGTCATTTCTAGCTTAAAAGTGGGTGCCACTGAGCACATCATTGGAAAGACAATGAAAAATTAATGAATTTAGACTCAAGAATCACTTGATTCGGAGTCCGGATGAAGAAGATATGGTTAGCGGAAGAAGAATGGGCAAAACGGTCAAAAAGTGCAAACCCTAGATCATCTAACAGGTGACCAAGCCTTCCTAACAGGTTAGGAGACCAAAAAACTCTACCAAAACACTGCCTAAGAGCATGTAACCGGTTACCAAACTTCTCGTAACCGTTTAGATGTAAAGGGGGCAGAATACTCAGCAAGGAAAACCTGGCAGCTGGGGTTTTTCCGGAAAAAAATGGGATTTTGAGGCCCTAGATGACATTTTATAGAAAAACACAAAAAATAAACCCCCCTCAAAATTGAGTTTTCTTCGTGACATGCGATAAAAATTGAAAAATACGCATTTTGAAATGCCCAAAATTCCCTCCCAAGAAAACTGGTCCAGATGGTCCAAAAAGCTGCTATATAGAAAACTGAAAGCTAAACTTCGTAAGCAATTTCTGATGTCAAGACGACATTTTCTGGAAAAACACAAAACAGAAACCCCCCCTAAAATCATGTTTTCTATTCAACCATATGAAGAACGGAATTTATTTCTCAAAATACCCTTAGGTCAGAATATGCGATAAAAGTGAAAAATGAGTCCGTAGGAGGCTCATTTCACTAAAGAAGAAGCTTTGCCCGGAAGCGACCATGCACGCAAACATAACTTACCTAGTAAGATGTGCTACAATAGTCCATGGCCCCAAAATATGGCCGATGCAAAATATGACCCCCCAACGGCTAAAATGCCAAAAATGTAATTTGGAATGAAAACTTGGAATTCAAAACTATGAAATGACTTCAAAATGCCATTTGGCCTTTGGCCACACCTCATACATGTTAAATGAATTCTAGATAACGAATTTCATACGCAATGCACGCTTTGGTGCAAAATAGCATACTAAAACGCATGAATTTCATATAATCTTGTTAAGGGCAAAAATCAACATCCATGATATAAATGTGATTCTAAATGAAGTTTGGCCCTTGGCCTCATGTCATATACATAAAATGAGAATCAAATGTGTGCTTAGGCACACATTACAAGTTTCAAATCAAATATACACATTTGACAATTAAGACTACAATTGGCATTCCGAGCCAACCTTCACAAAAATAGAAGTCTTCAAGTTCACAAGTCATCCAAGTATAATGGAAGTCTCAACTTTAATTCTTGTACCTGAAATATGCCCCAGTATCGTAGGGATGAGTAGCATAAAGCTACTCATAGGAAATGAGCATACATCAACCTACGTTTTACAAGTTTGCATGATTTAATTATTGTGGTTCATTCCACCTAACGTCTATGTCAAAGGTGAGACTCAAGGAGCATCCTAGTTACCTAAGATCATTTCTAGCATCAATCACCTCATTTATGCAATTTTAGCAACACAGGGTCATGCTTACACAAAGTAACAACATAGGAGCATGCTTACACAAAGTAACAACATATGAGCATACTTACACAAAGCAACAACATATAGATTCTCAAGGTTATCTACTTGAAGTCTAAAATGCAACATCAACTAAATATAACAATTTAGTATAATTAGAATATCTAATACCACACATCAAGACATAGATTCTCTAGGTTATCAACTAGAAATCTAAAAGTGTGAAATCAACTAAATATATCAATTTAGTATGGATGTACTTAACAACATCAAAATCGCCAATAGCCAAAACCACAAGTCAGCAAGGTAAACATGATTGTTAACTTGGAATTGAATGCGAAAGCAAATAGTGGAAGACTTGGACATCACGCTCGGAATTCTACCGAGACCTCAATGGTTATTCCGGGCACTAACCCGTAGGGAAGATCACCCTAAATGCGCACTATCTCAATGACTTAGAGGACTCACGTCTCTGTACTAGAGTCAAACCCTAGCCATCTCAACTCAACAATATTCCAAGATTCCAAAATAAGCCAAATAAGTTCATAACTTATACATATTACTACTACATAGTAACAAGTTAGCAATATAACTCTTAATTGTGCATAATAAGCATTTCATATCCATAATGCTACGAAATCACAAGCCAACAATATATTCATATTAGAAACATACTCTCATGAATATAAATTTAACAATAATGCCCTTCAATGCATATAACACAATCAAGTGAATACTTCACAAGTCTAAATCCATGATCTTAAAATAAAAGCACCTTCTAAAACATGATTAAATCCATGGATAAACAAGATAGAATCTAATTACATCAAAATAATTAAACTCTCTATATTTCAAATCATTTCTAATTGGCCCCAATATATTATATGCTAATAGACATATCATGGTCATTACATATATTCACACAAAAACTTAATTAGGCCCATGAAACCACAAAATTAGATTTCAATTAATTCTCTTAATTAAAGTCTCTAAATTTTCAAACTCAACCAAATACTCTCAAATTAAAGTATGTTAACAAACATGCCAAAACTTAATTTAGAAGCATAATACAACTCAATTTCATGCAAGGTATGGCCATGAACTTTAATCTTTTACAAAAGATAAATATTAATTGAAAAGAGCAATTCTTATTTAATTAATCCAAATTTAATATTTGTTAACCAATATATTAAAACAAGATTTTCTACCATACCACAATTCAAATCAAAGTTATATATCATCATGAATTTTAAATCTTATACAAAGAATTAAAAATTACTAACTTTCTATATTTCATACAAGCCACATATATAAGTTGTATAATCATGTTAAACACTCAATACAATACACACAAAAGCCTAAAACATTCCCTACCTCCATTTGAGATGAAATCTCAAATCCCCACCAAAATAAATCGGTTCCGAATCCGATGAAACTCCTAGGTTTTGTTGGGGACAACACCACCAACATGAATCCCAAGGAAGCCCCATCAAAAGCACAACTTGACTTCAAACTAAACTCAAGAAATGGCCAAAACGAGATTCCAATTGGTTGGAATCGAAGGCCTCGTCGAGGGGAACAATAAACACTAAGGCATTAAAGTATTTCATTGAAGGGAAGAAGCTCAAAAGAAGAGAGAGAAGATGGCATCCATGGCTGCCTCTAGATCCGGCCAAGAGAGAGGAGAGAGAGAGAGCAAAAATATGATTTTTCACTTAAAGGCCCCCTATTTATAGAAAAACTCAAAAAGTGTCCCGAACGGGCCCCGCCGGGTTCAGAAAAGTGAAATCTCAGCAGACGCGCTCAAATAGAAAAACTCTGTGAATAAAAAAGATTCCAAATGAGAAAATATGAACAAAGGAAGAAACAGCGTCGAAAATTGAGTCCCGAGCAGAGAGTTATGCCCAAAACAAGTTTGGCGCAAACCGGGGCCAGAAACTCTGAAACTGGAAAATATCGTCCAGGAGGAAATTCTAAGAGTCCACGACTTGATAAAATGTGAAAATGAATCCCATACGAGGATCCAGGCTCAAAACAAGGCATTGGGCAACAACTTTCATTAATTGCACAATGATCCTCCAAAAAGTGAAAACTGCGAAACTGCCCTAAAATGAAAAAGATATTTTCTTAGATACCCCTGAAATAAAATATGTTCAAAAGATATTTATGAAAAACACCCCAAGAAAAGAAAAAAATTTCAAAGAACTCTACATTTATGCCCCTATGGACACCGGGAGCGACTAGAGTACTTTCTCACGAAAGTAAAGATACGCATCTCATAGAAATCATTGGGACCAACTCTGAACACAAGAAGTGTGGTTACGCAAACAGAGTGACAAACAAGGAAAAGATGAAATAAAAAAAAAAGACAAAATAGGGAAAAGACAAAAGGTGAATAGTGTCGTAAAACGAAAAAATGAGGAAATGATTTGGTCCTCAAAGAAAGTTGTCAATCCAAAGAAAAGAGTCTCAGAAATCACTCCAGAGCACTCGAGACGACACTAATCGACAAGAAACCAAACTCAGAAGGGAAAAGACAATGGAAAAAATTTATCCGAAAAATCCGGGTCATTACATGTAAAAATGTCTATGTTTTAATATTTTGCATTAAAGTAGTTTGTTTTGGCATATGAGTTATGAACATGCTAATATGAAATGATTCTCTATCTTTCAAATGATCTTTAGATTAACTATGCCTAATCTTTGTGAAAGATTTATTGGACGATATGCCACCAAATGAAAGCATACATTATCTAAGTGTAGACTATCAATGCTATTTCATGTGAACCTTATCAAATGTATTAAAGTAACAATGTATAAAAAGTCATATATATGCTTTTGTGATCTTAAATGTTTTATTCATACTTAATTGTCACTTCCATGCATATAGAAAATGAGGTTATTCAACTTGAAAAGGTTTAGATGGACTTGAGAAATGATAAATCAAGGTCCTATCTTGAATACCTAAAGGAACAAATCTCATTGGGGGAGCCATCTCATTCAAATGAAGAATGAGAATTTATTTTTCCTTCCTAAGAGTTGAGGTGTTTACCACTATCCAAGTGATCATTCATTGGAGAACATTCTATATGTGCTAGATAAAAGAACTAATTCTCTCTTATAGTTATAAACTTTTATCTATGTTTCTTTTCATTCACATCATGATAGTTAACATGTGTCATCATTGACAACTAGGCTAGAATATCTATCCAAGTCTTCAACCTTGAAGAAGAAATTAAATGAATGACTTTGTGCACATGTGATTTTGATTAAAGGAACAAAAATGTTACATGTTTTTGCATGAAATGATTTTTATCACATACATTTTTAAGTGACTTTAAATTCAAAGGTCTCCAAAAATAAATCACCCGGATTTAAATTGCATATATTTTGAACTACACGTTTAAAATGATCCTTCGCCTTATATAATTAAAATAAGCTCCTAGAGCTCTCTTTGAAAGGCTTAATGATTTTCTCAAGATT
Organism: Cornus florida; assembly: GCF_030987335.1. NCBI lineage: Eukaryota > Viridiplantae > Streptophyta > Magnoliopsida > Cornales > Cornaceae > Cornus > Cornus florida. The sequence goes on along the minus strand of NW_026775580.1, from coordinate 27,813,369 downwards.
GATGGTTTTTGACTAAATTGATATATATTTGTTTTCAAAACCATTCATGAAAATATGTTGATTGATCATATATACTATCATTGGATTAACATTTATAATTTGTGCAAAGAAGTTTACCTCTAGCATGCAAAATAAATTGAAATTAGCATGATGAGTAAACATGATTTCTTCTAGAGTTTAAACTCCTCAATTGTCATGAAACTTAAATTTCATATATCTATTTGACTCTTTAGTCTTGGGAATATGACATTCAAAGGATACTATGTTCTAGCTTAGATGACTAATGTGATATTGCAAGTGCTATTTTATTTTATGTATCTATTTATAGCACTTTAGAACTTCATGAGATGCGTTGACATCACCTCTTGAGATAAATGTATAAAAGAAATATTGAGCTCATCTACATGAAAAATCATATAGCCAAATATATCTAATCATATATATCCAAGAAATTATGCTTTTGCTAATTAGGAGTTCATCACATATAACTAAGTGTAGTGTCACTACTTATATATAAAATATGATTTTCATATCATATATGCTCTTCAAAGCATTTTAAGCACTCAATCATATACAAATATACATATTTTTATAAAAGAAAGATCTTTTGGTATGAAAGCCTTATTTTTAATTATTTTGGTCATATTTGCTCTTATGTGTGATAATGTCATCTCACTCTCTCTAACTTCCCATACTCCAATCCCTATTTAATCATCTCTAAACTTAAATAACATGTAATTTAAGATGATTACTCGTTGAGCGTATTAAATTTTTTATGAGAAAAATGAGATGTGTTAGTATCATGAAATATATTATGCACATACTGGCATTTGTAAATCTTGGTTGTAACATCTCACACTTGTTTTCATGATTTGCAAGCTTTGGAAAACCCATGAATTTCAAATGATCCATCTTATCATTTCCATTAATGAATTAAATGTTTTTAAGTATGACTTGCTTTATGATATATCTTAAGCATACTTTACATATCATTGTTTTATTGTTCCATTAGTTGCATAATCATTGAATAATATATGATGTAAATGGAAGCATGTTGATAGGGGGAGATTATTAGTAATCTCTTGTGAAGAAATATTGCATGATTTGCTTAGCTTAATTGACTTATCTTGTATATTGTCAAAACATGTCTTAAAATGACTTTTTGGTCATTATATTCCAGTCTTATGAGCTTTCATAACTTTGAAATTTTTTCCCTCTTTATTGAATATACCAAATGGGGAAAATATATTAGGATTGAAGCACACTTAACTTTTTAGCTTTGCCTTTACAAAGGTTTTTGCCTTTTGGCTTACTCTAATCCTTGCTTCATTTTTATTTTTGTTACGAACTATTATGTATACTTTTGTATACTTTTTCTTAATTGAGTATATATTCCATCTTAGGTTTATGTTTTATATATACTTTTATATATGCCATGAACTGATGTATTGAACTTATCCTTTCATTACTTCACTATACTAAGTGCTAAATGCTTAATGAAGTTATTTAGACCTCCAATCTTTTTGAGATGCCAAAGGGGGAGAGATATGTCATGTGTTAAACGATCTTTAGTACATGTTTATATCTAAAATGATTTATGATATATCAAGCATGCAATTTTATAACATTATATTCATTGAATACACTTTGATAGGGGAAGCAATTTTCAAATGCCACTCCACTTATTTATGAACACATCAATATTTTGTCATCATCAAAAAGGGGGAGATTGTTGACCATAAGGATTTCATCTAGGGACAGTTTAGATGTTTTGATGATAACAAACCATTAATGGTGTTTAATGACTAATGTTTACATTGAGTGTTATATAGATTATTCACATTCAAATAATGACCTCAATGAAGCTATAAAGATCATTCCAAATATTCCATTACTCAAGATCACATCTATGGAAACTAAAGAAGTTAAAAGAACTTGAAGTTGCAAGGAACCAAATGCAAAGTCCATCCAAAGACAGCTTGGACTACAACGAGCAAGAAAGTAACTCAAAGAAAGGAAGAAAACAAGTCTACCTAGCGCACACAATCATGGATAAAGCACGAAGAAAGGGATAGATAGATTGGTGAGTGTTTAGGATTTAATGTCAAAGTATTTTATGAATTCATTTGAAACTCAACTCTATAGGATTATGCATATCATCATTATCATTCATATGTTCCTATATACATTAGCAATAGACTATGCACTTAATTCATATATAATTGACAAATGGAGTCTTCGCTAAGTAATGAGTTAGTTCAAGCTTGCTTAAGCTTTAAAAGAACTCATCACTTATGCTAGAAATACTAAAACTATGCACATCAATCATATAATTCATATTGGTCAACAATTAAGGCATTAGAAGCCTTCATTATCATGAGTTGGTAACGGACATGAGGACTCCAGAATGCGCGTCATGAAAAATTGTGTTTTTGGTTAAGTGTGAAAAATGGATTTTTGAAATAATAATTATTTCAAAATAATTTTTTCCGGTAATAACTCTTTATATTTCAACTAGCCTAAACTGATTTTATCATAATTTTTGACCAAGTCTACATTGATCTACATAAGGACTCATTTTTACCAAAATTGTCGGAAATCTAAATTTGTACTAAAACTAAATTTCTACATTTTGATTAAGTTGAATTTCAATTTTCTAGTATTTTTTATTGAATCCAAATGGGGGGTACTTTCTTATTTACATTGTAAACTTAAAGTAAATGGACATATAAATACTATAAAGACATTTATTTAAATGTTTTCAATGGAGATAAGCTATGTGCAGATGTCCTATACTGAAAGTCCAATGCATAAGCTGTCATTTGTCAAAACTGTCAATGCACCAGGTTTTCTGTCGACCGATATCTAGGCAGTACTAAAATTTCAGAAACATATCATATACGTTGACTGGTATCTAGGCAGTAGCAAATGTCAAGATGAAGCTCATTTACGTCGACTGATTCAAAGCATACATCAACTGGTTCATGCAAAAAAAGTCGATCGGTTTGCAGCATACATCAACCAGTTTGTAGCATACATCAATCGGTTTATGCCACATGTCGACCGGTTTGGTCGTAACTCTGCAGATTTCAAACTGCAACGGCTCTTTTCTCCTCGACCCTTGTGCATTTAGCTCCTAACAGCTATATTGAGCTTGCAAACTCTATAAATAGAGTGGGGAATGTCTGAATAATCAAGAGACATAATTTGAAAGACTTATTGCATTAAAGAGAGCTTTTGTTCTCAAATCTTCTCTTCATCACTCTTATTCTATCTTGAGAGATTCTAGTAAAGATTAAAAGGGCTTTTGCTCTAGTTTTAATCTTCATAGAGTTTTTGCTCTATTATACACTCGACAGATTCTATTGAATTCATAAGATCTTATATTCTTCACATATTTCATTTCTCTCACTCATTTCATTCATAGAGTTTGAGCTTCACTTATATTTATATATACTCTAGTTGAGAGTTAAAGTTTGTACATCAATCTTTGAGACATTGATATTTCTTGTACTTCATTGTTCTTGTTACTATCTATTGTAAGGGTTGGATTGACCCATCGGGTTGGTGTGACCCAAAGAAAGACTAAGAAAAGGTTATTCTCTTAGCAAGGAAAAGAAGCAAAGTCTTGTTTCATGTAAAGGTTTGCTCTCCACCCGTAAGGAGAAGTCATAGTGGATTGGGAAGTCTCAAGAGGAGTCTTGAGCCGAGGAGTTGGAGTTTCCGACCCTTGCTAAAATCGCCGAGTCAATGTTTACAATTTCTCTTCCCTTATCTCTCTTATAATTGTGTTATTTAATTGTTTATTTCATAGCTTTATAATTGAACAATTGTGTTAAATACTTTGCTTGAAATTGCTATTCTATATTGCAAAAATTATCCATTGTTTGCCATTGACTCTATTCACCGCCCCTCTAGAGTCAATTCTTGGGCCATAGTGTATACTACATTTTTGGTTTTCATAAGATAAACCCATGTAACATGACTATGATTATCAATGAACAACACAAAATATCAAAATTCAAGACTAGAAGTAACTGGGCAAGGACCCCACACATCTGAATGAACAATATCAAAAGGTGTTAAAGCAGATTTGTTACTACTAACAGGATAATTGGAACGAACGTGTTTAGCCATATGACATGTCTCATAGGATATATCTGAAACTACCACATTACAAAATAAGGAAGGAAATAAATGTTTTAAATAACCGACATAAATATATCCTAAACACATATGCCAACGCATAAGCTGGGCTTTATTAGATGAAACAAAATTAGAAAGTGGAGCTGAATGTGCTTGAGGTGACAAAGGAGTATCCAACAGGTATAGACCGTCCACTTCACACCCACTGCCAATCATCCTTTTCAACACCAGATCCTGAAAAATATAATGAGCGGGAAAGAACGTTACACTACAATTTAATTGTTTGGTAACACTACTAACAAAAATAAGATATGTAGTCAACTGTGGAACATGAAGTGTATTTGACAAAGTTAATGAAGGAGTAACTGATATGTGACCCTTTCCAGCAATGAAAGATGGAGAACCATCTGCAAGGCGTACCTTGTGATGGCCAGAGTAGACACTATAAGATTGGAAGAGTCAGTACATACTAGTCATATTGTCTGAAGCACCAGAATCAATGATCCATGGTGTTGAAGATGTGAATACGCTATGCGCAGACGCAAGAGTACCTGAGTGGGCATAAATAGAGGTTGGCTGAGATGAAGCCTCCATTTGGTTGAAGAATTGCTTAAACTTGTCCAAATCAGCTTGAGTTAAAGTAACTGTGGCAGAAGATGTAGAGGCAGAGTTGTCAGGAGTTGACAACTATACTGGTTATGTAACAGAATGTGCAGAGGATTGAGGCTATTGTTTCAGTAACGGTGGGCGACCATGTAGAGCATAACAATGAGATTTAATGTGACCAATTTTTCGCAATGGTCACACCGTCCGCGTTGTTGTCCCAGAGAAGGACCGGTGGTAGAGCTCTGAACTAACTGGGATGGTACAATCCTAAAAGGTTGGGAACCTGAACTGCCATAGCCGAACGATCAACAAAAACAACACTTAATAAGTGAGTTCGATAGCTCTCATCTGACAACACATGTGAGTATGCATCCTCAAGAGTAGGGAATGAAAATAAGCCCAATAAATGAACACGAGCATACTCAAACTCGTCGTTCAATTCGGCAAAAAACTGAAACACTCGATTTTTCTCCACAATCCTTACATATAAAACTGTATCATCTGAATCCTTCCAAGAGTGGAAGGAATAATAATTTGACATCTCCTCCCAAACAGCACGAAGCTTGGCAATGTAACCTCAAACTATCAAGTCACCCTGAGAAATCCTAGTGATATCTCGCCCCAGCTGGAAAATTTGTGCATTATTCTACCTCTGAGAATAAGTGCGTTGAACTGAATCCCAAATCTACTTAGTAGTTTTCATAAACATATAGCCAACAACTATGTTTAGTTGTATCGAATTGGCGAGCTAAGACATAACCATAGCGTTCTCTGACTCAACTAGCTCTTTCTCAGAACCAGTAATATAGCCAATCTTGCCTTTGCCACTAATGAACATCTAAGCAGACTGTGCCCAAATCAAATAGTTAGAACCAACTAACTTCACTATGGTGATTTGAAGTCCTGGATTTTCTGATGAGTTGGTGGGAAAAATGGCACCACGACCCATAGAACTTGAGCCAAGAGAATTAAAAGGACCCTGAATCTGTCATAATCTGTCACATGACAATAGAAAACTTCAAAAATACCATAAATTCTGTTAGTAAATCAAAGGGTCTCCTCAGACTATAAACAATAACAATGTCTCCTCAGACCATTCCCGAAAAATCCAAATACATACTTTTTTTAAAGAGCGCTGCCCACTTACATATAGCTAGACAAACTCCTTCTTAATATCCGGAACCTCTTTGTAGACCCTTTTTTTTTTTTTTTTACCCAAGTCCTTTTAGATATTGGAGACCAACTATCTCAATTTACCCAACCCTAGAAGAGTGAAAAAAAAATTGTAAAACTTAAAAATACTGGTTTTCGATCATAAAACAACAACACTGAAAAACATGTGTAGGCAACATCACACGATGTCACAAACAGCCTAAGGTGACTGTCACACAAATAACAAGGTTGCTGAAAGATGTGGAAATGTGTTGGCTCTGATACCAAGTAGAAATATAAAAAATAAAAAAAAATAAAAAGAAGGAGAGAATTATGTAAAGGCTTATATGAGATGAATCACTCATTTACAGCTCTAGTATTTATAGATAAAAAGAGCACATGCTCATATTACAAGAATGGAAACTAAATCAAATCACAACATATTTTAAAGCATATTCTATGGCATATTTTATAGTATAATAAAATCTCTGCTAATATGGTAGGCCGATCATTCCATAAATCGTGGCTATCATGTATGCTAACATATGCATAGTTAAATCTCTACTATTATGGTAAGTTATTCCATAAATCGTGGATATCATATATGCTAACATTAATCGATTTTTAATATAAAAAGTAAAATACGCAAAAGACGAATAAATATAAATAAAAAAAATTAAAAGAAAATACACAAAAAACTTGAATATGCAATTTACTACTAGCCTAGATATGCTCAACATTCAGACAAAATATATATATATATATATATATATATATATATATATATATATATATTAAAACAATGGTATTATTATATAGAGAACGACGAGAGAATAGCATGGAGTTAGTTAAATAAGAGAAGAGGAAGGAAAACGTTAGAGATTGAAATATGGTAGTAGATATTTCATAGGGTAGGGTTTGATAAGAGGAAGACGTTGGTGGATTAATTAATGAAATATATGATTAAAGGATCAATATTTATGTCTCAAATCTCATCAAATCCTAACTTTTTATATAGGATTTGAAACGCGATTAAAAAGGTTTTTGATATCCCATAATTGTCAAATCCCATTTATAATTCGGTGGTTCCAAACAACGCAAATCCTATTACAAAATCCAAATCCCATCAAGTCCAACATTTCAAATATAGTGTTAGTAGTTAACTAACCAAGAATTCAAGAAATGGAAATGATCTTACTAAAAGGAATCATAAAATCACTACCTACTTACAAAATTAAGCCATTAAAGAGTTTAATCTTGACCTCCAAAATCTTAGATAGAGAAGAATTGAAACTAAAAATATGATCTTAAGCTATGATCTGCAATCTTGAAAGGTTTGAGGAGATCTGCAAAACACAACAGAGAGAGAGAGATTAACAGGGGTACGGTTGAGAGAACGATGAGACAGAGAAGGAGAGAGGGTACGGGGCTGATCCTTTCCTACACTACAGTGTACCTATCCCGGCCAGTAAGAAGTTGTGATGCACATTAGGAAAAATGTTGGGATGCAAGGCTAAACATTACAACATTTTCGTAACGTGTATCATTAATTCTCCTCATCGGCAGGGATAGATACACTGCAGCACATGAGAGGATTTTAATCCCTGCGTTATAAACAAGATAGACTCCAACGTCACTTTTTAAGTAAGAAATGCGCGATTCTCCGTATTTTCACCCAGATGAGAAGAGTTTTCAGAAAACTCCCAAAACACTTAAAATTGGTTCTCTGAAAATTTGAACTCAATTAACTTAGTTTTCTAAAATTTGTTTTGGAAAAATAGTTCCAAGCAGGTGTAATGGATAGTTTTTTATTTTTTGTCACTCCCAAAGCATTTTTCTATTTTGGGAGTTGCAAACCAAACAAGGACGACTGTTTTATGTGAGTTGGGTTGGGGATGCCATCATGATGACGTTATTAAATATAATGAGGTCATCATGATGTCGTCTCTTACTCAAATAATTTTAGTCTGATGTGTTTGACTCAGACTCGGTATCTTTACTCATTTTAAAATGATTCAATTTTTATTTTTATTTATTTTTGTTTTTATTTTTTATTTTTAGTTTTTGTAGAATTTGAGTCAAATATTAAAAAAAATATATAGCTCAGTTTAATTTGATTAGTGTGGCATTATAAGTTCAGAAGAAATCAATTTTCAATAAGCTCTTGTTTAAATGACTAACCAAATCATTATTAATTGAAATAAATCAAACCAATTAAAAGTCAGTGTAGGTTGATTTAGTTTCATGAGGGCTTTAGTTAAAACTATTTAAGTAACCTACTTGACAAAAAATTTCACCCCTATGGTGTAAATGTAATCAAAAAGTACAACAAAATTATTCCAAAAATCTTTATGTATAACAAAAAAAACACATTTTTAAGAAAAATTATAACCGAACAACAAATTTTAGGTGGTGAGTGTTATTAAACCTAGATTGTCACCCTGTTACGCTCCCGAATTCACATGGCATGCGCAAATCATTTAAGATGTCCTCTAACACAATTCACCAACTCAACTTAAAGGATTCAAAACCTCTCATTTGATACAGTAGTCGGTTCAAGACGGTTCCCACAAATCGAGGCAGTTATTATATATACAAAGTTAATGAGGTAAACATGGAAGTAATTAAATACAGTACATATGCTATGAAAGTAAATATGGTCCCACATTAAGCAGCAACCTTTAGTTTGAAATTTGAAAAAGCTGCTTAAATTTCAACATTATGAACACCATCTAACCTCCAGACTCAACAAGATACCAAACCTTCAATGCTCGTTCATAGTGCATTTGATCCCATTGATCCGCATCAATTTTATCATGCACAACTTCTTCACCTCGGACTCGTTTCGTCATCCAATTTGTCCACCACTTAGTTTGGTTTGATTTGGCTATGATAAATGCATTTCTTGGCCTTATGTCGATGATGAATTTCCAGTTCATACCGCAACAATATATATCAACACAATGAATACATCATATTCACCATATCTAATACAGAGTTTATAACATGTATGAATGGTGTAAAAAAATAAAATCACAAGATATATAGTGTAGATTATATATCAAGTGTGATGCCTTCAATTCACATAAGAATTAATATCTCTCACACACACTCTCTTATGGATACACACAAGTAGAAATTGATCTCACACAACACACTCGTGAATAAACAAACAAAGAAAAAATGTTTTTAGCAGTAGTAAGCACTATTGGGCTAGAATATAGTGCAATGTAAGATTACTTGCATAAAAAGTTTTGTATTTGAAAAACAAATCTATGTCTTTCTAACTTTACTTATTTTAGCAATTAATCAATTAATCTCATGCAAGATAAACTAAAGTAAAGTAATAAAGTTAGAGATGACACCAGGATTTTTAGCGAGGAAACTTCAATTGGTAAAATAGACCAATTGTTTGCGTGGGAAAAACCTCGTGGATTGTGTAGTCCAAAGTAAATCGATCCACTATATTTGAAACAAGTACAATGGACTTTAACTCAAGCTCACAGCCCATCGTTCTACCAAACACCAATTGCTGACAATCCTCTGGCTTTGCGACGTCCCGTCCAACAGCACTTAACCTCGGACTTACTCTTGATCTTTGTAGAAGGATTACTGGTAGATCAAATAACACTCTTCGAATGTTTTAACCCTTTCAAAGTGTGATCGTTTCACCTTTGTTCTTCAAGATCTGAATTTGTAAAAGAAGTAGTAGATCTGCTTTCCTGATCGTTACAAGACTTTGACCACGATCAGGATTTGAACAACCCTCTAAACTCACTCTTGTGTTTATGTGTGTGTTCTAGAAAGAATGACAGAAAAATCAACTTTGATTTTCTGCAAAAATATATCTCTAAGACTTTTTAAGAAATATGAAATTGTAATACAAAAGCCGTATCAACCTAGATGAATATCAAGGTTTATATAGAATTTTCAAAGACCTAGACATGCATAAGAAAAGGTAATTTTTGTGCATAGGACTTTTGGTGGTATTCTAAACCAATTAGGAAGAATAATCAAAACAGGAAACAAAGGTTACCAAAATCTGTCTAAAGCCTTGAACCGATTGAAGAATGGCTGAACCGGTTTAAGATGGCCAGTTGAAATTCGAAGCAATTGTTGGATGCTTGAACCGGTTCCAAAAAGCTTGAACCGGTTTAAGATGGCAAGTCTTGAACTTTTGAAGGCCTGACACCTGTTTTGGTAAGTTTGAAAACCTATACCAAGTATGAGAAGTGCATGTCCTAACCTCAAAACTCGTCTTCCTAATGTGTTGTTCTTTTTTTTTTTTGTAGATCTCAGTATATCAACCTTGAACAACCTTCCAATTCCGCAGTCGATCTCGATCTTGAATTTTGACCTTGAAATTATAACTCGATCGGACTTATTTTGACATCAAAATTAGTCAATTACAAAATGTATATCTCACAGTGTTTACTCCCATGTAATTGCTCTGAAACTCATACAACCGGTGGTGAGCATTTTTCATTGTTGTTACATATTATCATAAAAAAAAAGATTGTCAACAAATGATAGGGTTGTTAGTTGTTTTTTTTCAGATATTTTCTTTTCTACTCTTGATCTCTGCATCATCTCCACAATATTACAGTCCATGTGACCTTCACAACTTCTCGCATTGTTTTGTGAAATTCATCACACAAGATTGGATTATCATAAGAATTATAGGAATAAATATTCAGTGCTCTTGGTACATGGTATACCAGGCTAATCTGAGCTATTTGTGATGTGCACGTGCCGGTACGTGTGGTGTATATACAACTTAGATTAGCCCGGTACACGATACACCTGGTGCAACGAATATTTACTTGAATTATAGGGTGAAAGTCTTTGAACGTGGACCATTAATTAACTGGGGGAGAGGAGAGAAACACGGATGATTAGCAAAAGGAAACGTCTAGAGAGAGAGAGAGAGAGAGAGAGAAGTGTCCTTTAGCATAATGGTGAAGAGAGAGGAAGAGGAGAGAGAAATTGGTGGGAGCAATTAATGAGGGTAAGATGGTCATTTTAGATACCTATATTTTGAAATAAAAGGTATTAAAAAATTAGGAATAAATTTGTCTTTTCGCACATTTTTAACGGTGTCACTGATAAAAAAAAAGTAAATTTAAACTTAAGTGATAGTAATTTTCGAAAAGTGTATTTATGTGACATTTGTCTAAACCTCAGATGTGTCATTAAAACTAACCCTAAAAAAAATTATAACTTGATTGGACACGTTTGGTACTGAAATCTCTCAATTCCAATTTTTTTATCTCGCATGTTTTTCATCCACTTCCAGCTTATGTTAGCTTGAGCCATCATCTACTTCCCTCTCTTACTTCTATTCAGGTCTTTAAACCAAATTCATAGTCAACTATGCATACTATATGGTTAAAAATGACTAATCAACCAAACAACACTTCATCTTGTTTTCATCAAATTCTCGTGGCAGTAGAAAATGCAACACATTTTTATTTATTGTATCCTAAAGTAATTACTGTTGCATGGTGTTTACATTCTACATTTTTTTTTTTTTGAATACACATACACAGACGGCGTACTAGAGGGGTGTCGGCTCCAATTCCCCGACGTGGTCACAGAAGTACCTATCCCATTTCTTGGAAGGCGTGGTCAATTTAATTTAATTTAAACTGTATAGAAGTTGGAATGGTCCAGTTCATTTACCTAGTCATTAATATTGGACGTTCTGGAAGTAATAAATATATCATGACTTAGATGGGCATGAATTTCTTTATAGAAGCCTCTTTTATATAGAATGCTGTAAATTATTGTTGTCAATTACTATTAAAATGCACGATCCATTCATGAATATATATATATGATTAAATATTCTCAATTAGATCAATAGACTGATCTAAGTTGTGTATTTTTTTTTTTTTTTTGGCCAATTGGAACTTTTTGATGGTTGCCTTCGTTTTCTGTTTCATTTGGAAATAACGATATTTTCGCAAACAAGAACATCTAGCAGCTCAGATTTGAAAACAAATTTTTAGGGTCAACAAATTAAACTCTAAGAAATTTCCATTCTGAGAGGTAGTTTGTGATCAAATTTAACTTGTTTGCGTTGACCCAACAATCTGTATTTGTATGCTGAGAAATACAATAATATACGGTGCCTAAAAATGTTTCAGATAGTGGTGCGTCAAGATTAATTTCAACACAAATACAACTTCAAGTACGAAGTGTGAAGACTTTTTGCAAGCACAACAACATAAAACCTATCTCCAAATTTCACTAATGATTTTGCTTTCAAATCATTATTGTCAATTCAATTATGTACACAAAAATAGCATCTCTCAACAAGTTGGATAGGAAGAGAGCAAATGAGGAGGAATGCATGAAGAGTTCTTCCAAACCCTAGAGTGCAATTTGAGGATCTCTTTGGCTCTCTCATTGGCCTTAAGACTGCTGTCCACCTGAAGCACCAAACATAGCTTTGAAACAACACCCACTTGCAACATTTCCTCAAGAACCCTATCAGTTGCTGAAAACCTAGATATTGAGGACAGTATTCTCACTGCCCTATCTGTGCCTGCATGAGAAACCCTAAGTATTTTCTTGGACAGAACAGCCAATCCGGCTGCGTGCTTCAACAACTCCGCTCGCCCTTCTGCGCAACTGCATAGCTGGTTTAACACAATCAGAACAAGCTCACAAGCTCTCATTTCTGATGTGTCAAGAAGAAGCTCTATTAGGACCGAAACTGCACCGGCTTGGACTGCTTTGATTCGGTTTCTTCCCCAAGGACAAAGCTCCACCAGAAGCTTCAATGCAGCCTTGGAGGCTTGATTCAACATCTTTTGATCCTGCAAAATATGGAGTACCCCGACAAAGAAATGGGGCTTAATGGTGACCAAATGGACCGGATCAGCCACCTCGAGAATAGCTTTCAATAGCATTATAGCATGAGTTCGAGATTGGTAACTCTCACCATTCATGACATGCATTAATAAAGCCTCAACAAATTCACCTTCATCGCATAAAAGTTTTTTCAGACCTGTTTCCGAGGTCTGGATATGGTTGAGAATGTTCAGTGCTTCTTCTCCCGCCTTATTGGACTCGAGTACTCCTCCGTCCTTCTTTACTATTGAAGCTAGGAATTCAACTGCGCCGGCAGCCTCCAAACACTTCTTGTTTCTCTCACTACCGAGTGCAATAGATCTAAGCCTGCCGAGGCATTTGAGCTGCGTGTGTGGGGACTTCTTGGCGTCGTTGAGGAGTTTTACGATCTGGGCTTCGTCCACCGGTGGCTTTGGAGTCGGAATTCGCTCGATTCCATGTGAAGCGTTGAGGGTGCACCACGCTTGAATCAAACGTCTAAGGGTGTGGTTTGGAGTTAGATCGGCGTCGGAAACTAGTTGTTTTGTTACTGGACAAGTGTTGTTCTTGAATGCATACAACCATCTCTCTATGCTCTCTCTGTCATATGTAATACCAGTTGAAACCGTGACCGGATCTCCCATGAGTTGCATGGAGATTGGACAAAGAAAATACGAAGGGACATCAATATTATAGTCCATTAACACACAACTTTTGTTTTGATCATGAGACGAAGTGAAAATGTTAGAAATTTAGATCGAATTGATGAACGTCTATAGGATGGTAATATTTTACACGAAGACAAAACGAGATGGTACTGAGATGTTGAAAATGAGAAAGTCAAAAACACGGAAATTGAGAGAGATAATTAATTGTGAACCTTTTTCAAAGTTTTATGGAAGAAGAAAAGCTCAAAGACGACTTGGTTTGATAATTAATGCATGAGGCAATTTGGGGAAGCGTCAGTGTTGCATTGCGTGCTACCTCTTTGGGCCCTTTGACTTTCTATCTCTACAGTGGTGTAGGTATCCCCCGCATATATTTTCTCTCTCTAGAACGTGATCTTAAATGTCTAGTGTGGACAACTCTCGTGGGGTCAATAAGGTTCCTTCCGGATTTCTTGGCTGCTGCAGCTGCTGGAAATCTCTGTACTCGGGGGAAAAAAAAAAAATGTTAAAATTCTTCAAATTTATATGCACTCACAGCTTAATTAATATATAAAAGAGTAAATTTTAAACAGTTCTCATATTATTTAATAAATTCACCTCAACTTCATGAGAAAATTTGAAAATTTTATAATATGATGTGCATTAATAGACGGTCAGCCTCACTTTGCTCCCCTTCTGGATATTCTTGATTTATTAGATGACCTAACCGATGTTTTGAAAGAAGTAGCACATAGCAATCTCAAAAATTTAGATATCACTTCACCTAAAAGATTTTTTGTTCCACACCGAATTTGATTCATTGAGGTTTTACCGGCTACAAATGATCTTCCAATTGGGAAACCTACGGCAAATAATAGTGTCCTTTTGGATTGGCTCTTTTCAGCAGGGAATGAATTTTGATTTTTAGTTCCCACTTTTATTATGAATCAAATCTTGGAGGTTTAAAACAAATTGATTGTGCGCAAAAAGGAAAGCTCTTTGACTTGGTCATTTCAGTTTCCTTATCTAATCACGAAGATGATTAAGAACCAAGGATTGGTGATTCCATGTAATGAGAAACGAGAAACTGCAAAGAAGGTTTACAATTTCAAAGATTGGAAGGAGCAACTTCTTGCTCGCACTGGTGCAATCAATGAATGATCATGCTCCTAAAGGAGCAAACACTTCACCTTCTATTTTGTAGGGTGAACTGATTTTATCTTTAGTTTTTTAGTTTTATCTAGTTCATGCTATTTATTTCTGTTTGTTGTTTTTGAATAATTTTACGATTAGGGCCATGTTTGGCAAGACATTTGTGGGTGCACTTTTTAATGTGCACATATTTTGATTTTCTTTTCCGATTTTGAATAAAGTATGACATATTACTTCATATTTATATCTTTATATATGTTTATGCTTTTATGCTTGGTATATAGTTTTTGTAAACAGATTATCAGGTCCAAGTTTGGGGGAAGAAATTTCGATTTTTCACCACGACTGGTTGCACTGAAGTTATTATCTTGCACTCGGTAGTTTCTCTCCTTTTACACTTCTTTACATGCTTAATTTCTATACATGTTTTCATACATTGAGGACAATATATCATTTAAGTTTGGGGGTGTTGAGGGTTAGCTATTCACAGGCAGATTGTCATTGTTGAATTGTTTATAGTTGAATTAGTTTAAAAAAAAAAAATTGTATGTTTAGGCAAATGATTTTTGGCGTTGTTGGAACTAAGTTTGGGGGAGAATTTATGTGATTAATACAGTTTGTATGCTTATATAGGATATCAAGGAATGATTGAAAGTTATTAGCATGATTGTTCAAATGAAAAAGGTCCATTGTATGATTTAAATGTTTTATTTTGGAGTCTTTCATCTCTAAGTGACTTCACAATGCACATTGAGCACACCGAAAATTGCATTCCCTTCCTTGTGGTTTTACTTAATTGACTCCCTGAATTGGTAGGTCGGATGAATGAAATAATCCTTGGCATAAAAAATAAAATAAATAAATAAATTGAATAAAACTGCATTCTTTCAACATGTCAACTAATTAAAAAGGAAGACAAGGAAAAAATGTAAGATGTATGATTAGTTTGAGTTCGTAGCCTAACCATTCAGAGTCATTGCGCCCTTAGAAGTGTCTTTACACTTAACGCCCTAAAACCATCTGGTTTGGGAGTCGTTGGCTCAACGTTTGTTACATGGGGTGGTTAGAAAGCTTAAGGAACTTAGACATTGCACATGGTCATACATAATTTTAAAAAAAAAAAAAAAAAACACATACACAAAATGTGTTCAAATAAATGCACGCCTTAGATTATGATTTCAAAAGATAGATTAAGGATGGGAAAACGTTGAATGAGCCATAAAAGGGTTAAAAGTGCATTTTAAAAGAAATGAAATTTTGGTTCACTTCTAAGGAGCTTGAGATGAAATTATATTATAAATGAGATGTTGAAGATCATGTATGTGGAATAGTTTGTTAATGTATGAATGCTAGGAATTGAATATTGTTTTGAGATGTCATTTTATGCATACTTGTTGTAGTCTTCTTGATAGAGTTTTTCCCCAAAGTCATATGTTCAATGTACACTAGAATGAGCCTTGTTGATTAATATTTGTGGGTATCATTTCTGGTAAAACCTGACGAGACTTCACTTGTCCTCTAGGGATACCTAGGGGTTTAAAAGGCTTGTTGCATATGCTAAATGCAATCGTCACTTCCACAAAAGAGGATAAATCTGTGTTTCAATTTTGTTTTGCTAAGGGACTAGCAAAATATAAGTTTGGTGGTCTGATAAGCGTCAAATATTGCATATTTAAGTACTCTTAATTGCATTAGTTAAGCCCATTATTTGATCTATTTATATAGATTAACTACATTTTTAGGTTTTTGTGTTTTTGCAGGTCTTATTGCTAAAAATGAATAAGAATAAGGTTTTAAAGGGTTTTGAAGCACAAGTCATATCGGGCCTACATTTCAAGTGATCATAAAAAAGAAATGACATGAAGAGGCGATGGATCAACCTGAGCTAAAGAGAGAATTATGTGCCAGAGTAGCATGCTTGGCGTCTAGACGCAAGAACTAGCGTCCGGACGCCACCTTCTAGTAGCTCACATCCGGACGCACGCTTTTGTGTCCGGACGCCAAACCATCAGGGCCTTATGTCCGAATGCAAGTCTTTACGTCCGAACGCGAGACCACGAGCCCCCATTTTATTTAAGTCCGATTTTGTTTTATCTTGAGTGGGGATTCGAATTTTAAACGAGGATTTTGTATTTTGAACTCACGTAAGGATAAAAGAGGGGGACAGACTGAAAGAGAGGAGTCTTAGTTTTAGTTTTGAAAAAGATACAGGGAGAGAGAGAATTTTTAGGGTTCATGGAGGCAAAGCTTGCAACAATGGTGAGAGAGGGGATTCTCTTCTCTTCTTCAATCCTGGAGGTTGCTGCCATATTCATGAGAGGCTAAATCCCTTTTCTAGGGAGTTGATGTAACTTAGAGCAAGTAAACATGTTTTGATTTGTATTTCAATTTGGGAATTCTTATTGTATATATTCAGTTTCATAAATTAGAAGCATTTACATTGACTTGATGTACTTTATATTGAATTGATGTATGTGTTTATCATATGAATATATATATGTGTTGATTTATTATCTTGTCTTAGAAATCATATTGATACAAATGTTACACTTGATTTCCTATAGTAACAATGGGAAAGAGTTTATGGAATCGTTATATTGGCATAAAATTGAGCATTTATATAGGTTATACCTAAGGAAGATGGACCATGTTATACCCTTAGATTAATGTAGTTAGGTAGATAGTCCATACCAACTGAAGATAATCTATGATATTTAATTAATTTCATGTACTGCAACATACTATTGAAGGACCTTGATAGGCCATCCCTAGGGAAGATGGTTCTTACTACAATCTAGTTTAGGTGGATGAACCAGGATAATCAAAGATGGGTTATGCTTAGTCCTGAATATATGATCTTCTTGACGATGTTGTGGTAGTTTTATGCTTCTACGCATCATTATATATATATAATTGTCAATCCCCAAGTTAAGTGCAAGTTTAACTTGTTTATGAGGTTGAGATGAAGTCAATTCCCTAGCTTTCTCTTTATAAGTTCAATCCATTCTATTCACGTTATTTACTGTTTTATGAAAGTTAAATTCGTAGGTTAAGTGACAAACCAATCAATTTTTCATCTCTATTATCAAATTGAGGAAGTAGTTTTATAATTCTGTTGCCATAAACTAGCAATTCTCGTGGTTCGACAACCCCCTACTAGAGCATTTATCTGCAATGATAAATGTGCTATTGTTATAAGTGGTTTTTTTAAGTGGTACACATTTGTGCGCATCAACTTTTGGCGCCGTTGCCGGGGATTGCATACGGTTTTGTAATTAGAATTTAAAAATTGCTTCATTATTTGATTATATATATATTTTCATGTTTTTGATGTTTTTATGTTACTAGGGATTAAAGACTTTCCAGGAGGTTTAATTGCGAAATTTGACGTCTTAAGGACTTTGGGTAAGTTTTTGAAGTTCTTAGTTATTCTTTGTTTGGCCCTTATCGAGGCTATTGCAAATTTCTTGTTTTATTCAGAGCATAGGTCCTTGTCGTGGCCAATTTAATTTGTTTTCATTATTGTTGAATTGAGGAGAAAGGGATCAATGTATATGGATGTATTGGTGAAGGGTTGTTGTGATTGTTGTGTTTGATAGTTGATGGTAGGTCGTAGATTATCGTCTTTACCACATCTTGAGGAACCAATTGATATTGCTTTACTTGAAAGAACTCTTAGGCAGCAAAGAAGGAACCTTAGGGATCCTGAAATTTTAAGAGAACTTGAAATTGAATTAGATAAAATGGCTAATGAACATGGTAATCTTGGAAATCTTAATATTGAAAATGAAAATTTAGCACCAATGACTCTTGGAGACCATTTTGTACCCTCTACATATATATCTCCATCATACATTGTCATGCCCAATGTTGAGGCTCATCATTATGAGATCAAATCTACCACAATTCAAATGCTTCCAACATATCATAGGTTTGATAATGAGGATCCTCATAAACATCTTGATGAGTTTTTGGAAATCTGCTCCACCATCAAGATGAGGGATTTCCCCTAAGATGCATTTCATATGCTTCTCTTCCCATTCTCTTTGAAAGATAGAGCAAAATATTGGTTAAACTCTCTTGTTGCTAATTCCATCACTTCACGGGTCCAATTGCAACAAGAATTTCTTAAAAAGTACTATCATGTGAGTAAGACCAATCAAATGCATCGTTCCATTCTTCGTTTTTTCCAAATTGATGGGGAAATATTCTATGAGACGTGGGAGAGACTTCAAGATTTTCTGAGGAAGTGTCTGCACCACCAAATTCAAAAGTGCCAATTAGTGCAAGCCTTCTATGATGGTTTGACAGAACCACATAGACAATTAATTGATTCTTCGTGTGGGGGTTTATGTCCAAAAATCCAAATGATGCATGGACTTACTTGAGAACATAAGCGAAAATTCTATGTAACATAGTTCTCGTAGAGCTTCTACATCTAATGTGGTTAAATCCTCAAATCCGTGTCAACTATAGACTCTTAGGGAAGAATCTTCTCAAGTGGATGCCATAACCTACAAAGTTTTTCAGCTTGTGGCACCACATCTCTCATCTTCTCAGAATTCTTCATCAAGTGCAATGTGTGCACATTGCACAAGTACTTTTCATAATGTAGAAGATTGCCCCATACCGGAGCAATTTTCTGAAGGTATGCCAGAACAGGTTAATGTTATGTTCTCTCGCCCTAGAAATAATCCTTATTCCAATATATACAATCCGGGTTGGAGAGATCATCCAAATTTCTCGTAGAGACAACAAGCCCCACAAAATTCATCATT
Organism: Cornus florida; assembly: GCF_030987335.1. Taxonomy (NCBI): domain Eukaryota; kingdom Viridiplantae; phylum Streptophyta; class Magnoliopsida; order Cornales; family Cornaceae; genus Cornus; species Cornus florida. The sequence continues at coordinate 27,794,051 of NW_026775580.1, read as the reverse complement.
TCAGGGTCATGAGCAATTAAATCAATCTAATTCTCAGTCCATGAACCGGCCACTTCAAGTTTTTTCAAGCTATCGTCCTCCTTCATATAACGCGAATTTTTTCAATCAGAATCATGTTCCTTCACAATAGTCCCAATTGGATGAGCTAATAAACTCCAACAAGCAGATAATGGCTGCCATTAGTGGTATGTAATCAACTGTGCAATTGGTTAGTACTCATTCTCAATCAATAGCTAATATTGAAACTCAACTAGGATAATTGGCTAATTCAATAAATCAGCTTCACAAGAAAGACATAGGAAAACTTCCAGCTCAACCTGTGGTAAACCCGAAAAGGCAATATATGATTGATGAGATCACTCCTCCAAGTGGATCAAATCTTGAGCAAATTCAAGCAATCACCACACTTCGAAATGGAAGAGTTGCGGACAATAAGCTTGATAAAAAAGTTAAAATTCTTGCTCCTAAGGATTCAACTTCTTTATCCAAAAATCTGAAAGATAGTCCAGAAATTCCAAATCCGCCAATCCAAAATGTTGAGACATCTTATGATCCTAAGGCTCCTTTTCCTCAACGCCCCATAGAGTCCACACATTTTGGGAAAAAGGGCGATAAAATTTAGGACATGTTTGAAGTCTTTAAGCAAGTAAAGATCAATATTCCTCTCCTTGATGCCATTAAGCAGATTCCACCTTATGCAAAATTTCTTAAAGATTTGTGTACTCCAAAATGCATTTCTAAGAGCAATATTCCAAAGAAAGTGAGGTTAACTGAGCAAGCAAGTGCTATCATTCAGCATAATACACCTCCAAAGTTTAAGGATCCGGGTGTCCCGACAATCTCGTTTGTCATTGGAGACAATGAGATAGAAAAGGCCATTCTTGACTTAGGATCAAGTGTAAATTTGATTCCTTACTTAGTATACTTGCAACTTGGCTTAGGAGAACTTAAATCCACTTTGGTTATCTTACAACTTGCGGATAAATCTATAAAGGAACCTCATGGTATCAATGAAGATGTACTCATCAAGGTGGACAATTTCTACTTCTCGGTAGACTTTGTGGTTCTAGATACTGAACCAGTCCATAATCCAATAAAACATATTCCAGTGATCCTTGGTTGGCCTTTCTTAGCTACGGCTAATGCTTTAATTAATTGCCAAACTAGGGTGATGGATATTTCTTTTGGAAATATAAAGGTGAAGCTTAACATCTTTAGTGCTTCTCAATATCCTTAAGGGGAATATGAGTATTTCTCTCTTGATATCATTGATGAAATGGTTAAAGAATCTCTCCCATTTATTTGAATTCAAGATCCTCTTGAAACTTGCTTGGCTCATTTTGACTTCGAAAATTTTGATATTGATCAATCCATTCCTGAAATCAACTATTTGCTTGAAGCTAATGTAATCTCGGACTTTCCTTCTTGGAAAGTGCCAAAGGAACCTCTTCCATTAATTTCCAGCACTCCTCCTGTCCCTTCATTGAAATCTCTACCTCAACTTGAGTTAAAGCCGCTTTCGGTTAATCTCAAGTATGTATTTCTTGGTATCGACAAAACTTTTCCGGTCATCATTGCATCAGATCTTTCCAAAGACCAAAAAAACAACCTTCTAGCAATGCTACAAGAGTACAAAGAAACTATTGGTTGGTCGGTGGCTGATTTAAAAGGAATCGACCCTTCTATTTGCATGCACCGCATTCTTTTGGAGGAGGATGCTAAACCTTCCCGAGAGGTGCAGCGTTGGTTGAATCCTAACATAAAAGAGGTTGTTATGAAAGAGGTAATCAAGTTATTAGATGCAGGAATCATTTACCCCATCTCAGATAACAAGTGGGTAAGTCCCACTCAAGTTGTTCCAAAGAAGTCTGGCCTCACCGTTGTTGAAAATCCAGCGGGAGAACTTGTGCCACAACGTACCACCATTAGTCGGTGTGTGTGCATTGATTATAGGAAACTAAACTCTGCAACTAGGAAAGATCATTTTCCACTTCCATTCATTGATCAAATCCTAGAAAGGTTATCTGGCCAAAGTTACTATTGTTTTCTCGATGGTTATTCTGGCTATAACCAAGTGGCTGTAGATCCTCAAGATCAAGAGAAGACCACCTTCGCTTGTCCTTTTGGAACTTTCTGTCGCATGTCCTTTGGGTTGTGTAATGCGCCGACCACTTTTCACTGATGCATGATGTCCATATTTTCTGATATGGTTGAAAATTTTCTTGAGGTATTCATGGATAATTTTTCTGTCTTTGGATCTTTTTTTGACTCTTGTCTCTATAATCTATCACTCGTCCTTCAAAGATACAAAGATATTAATTTGATTTTAAGTTGGGAAAAGAGTCACTTCATGGTACAAGAAGGGATTATCTTGGAACACATTATCTCTAAAAGAGGGATTGAGGTCGATAAGGCAAAAGTTGAATTAATTTATAGCCTTCCTCCTCCCTCTTCAGTGAGACAAATTCGATCTTTTCTTGGTCATGTTGGCTTTTATCGTCGTTTCATCAAAGATTTTAGCAAGATACACTACAAGGAAAAAGGCTTTTAACGAAATGCGATGCAAGTCGTTACAGGGTTTTCACGACATGCATACGCATGCTCTTACTGAACAAGCCGTGAAAAGTCTATATTATTTATGGTGTGCTTTACAAGTCGTTAATGCAAAAATGTAACGTCGTTAAACAACCAAATGGATTTTGCTTTCAAACATTTACGACTCTTCTCATGCGTCGTTAATACGCACTTCTTTAACAGCGTGATTTGAAAGTCGTCTATGCATGTATTTACGACACGTGAAGCATGTTGTGTTTGTGTTGACTCTACTATTACATCCTATCACAACGTCTATTACAACATTCTATATATGTCGTCAATATTTTTATTTTAAGAGCATGCATCACATGTCATCAAAACGGGTTTTTTTTTAAAAAAAAAAAAAATATATATATATATATATATATATATATATATATATATATATATAATCATTTTTCTTTCTCATGAAACTAACGATCTGCCTTGCACCTGTATTCAATATGACAAATGATACTTGTCTTCAATTTGAAAAATTAAAATGCACATCATATCATATAACCACATACAACATAACATGTATTAATAAGAATAACAAAAATCCATTACTTTTCATTAAATCAAAAACATCAAGTCTAGTACTGTGTAAAAAAAATAAAAAAATTAAAGCCACTATGAATATTAAAAAAATTCCCAGCCATCCAATATGATGACGTTAACAAGGAATAAAAACTAAACCATTAAATTTGAAAAGAAACAATCATTTTTGCAAAATAAGAACATAACCATCGATTTTGAATATATGTTAACTCCCCTTGTCTGTACAATATCTTGACGGTAACAATCGATCCTTCAATCACATTCTATAACAAAAAAGAAATATCAAGTTTAGTAATTTGAGACTTTGATAGGGAATGCCTGTAATTTCATTTCCAAATTAGTCATTTAGTGCTTGTTCGATCGATCTGAGAAAAATTAGATTGATCGAACACTCATCCTTGCATATTCCCATTTCTCTGTCCCATCGTGTGAAAATCTCTGCATATTTCATCACTCTGTGTATCGTGCGGACTCTCTAAATGATCGATCAGAGTATTCCTAGTTCAATCTAGCTTTCCTTTTGATCGATATGTGTTCCATACTTAGAAAAAATTTTAAAATTTTGAAAAATACCTCTCTGTGTATTGTTTGAAGATCCATGCAGGTTTTTATCTGTTTGATCGATCAATCTCTGATTGACCTTTGCACTCCTGTTTGACTTTGACTTTCCCAATTTCAAATTTCAAATTTCAAAAAAAAAAAAAAAAATCTAAAAATATTTTTCAATTTAAAATTTCGATTTTAATTATATATATATATATATATATATATATATATATATATATATATAATAAAACTTTAATTTTATTTTTTTATTCCCATTTTTCAAAAATCCAAAAATATTTTCAATTTCCAAAAACTCAAAAACTTTCAAAAATATTTTGTAATTTTGTGAGCTCGATCAATCTTTGTTCCTTTATGATCGATCTGTGTTTGATCAATCTTTCCAACTGTGTGATCGATCTGGAATGTCGGAAGCCGTTTTTTTAAAAAAAAATGACCTAAGGGTCATTTAGATCGATTTTTACATCAATCTATAGCTCGTTTTCTCTCCCGGTGCTATTCTATCTTCTTCCCCATCTCCAGCGAATGTCCGGCAATCACCTTCAAGCTTCAAAACTCTCTCTCGCTCCCGATCTCATCCTTTCTCTCTCGGCCCACTTTTCTCCCCTCGTTTTGGTAAGCTTCTTTTCTCTTTTCCATTTTTGGCTTGATCCACATGTTTCCCATGTTGCCATATTTTGATCTAGAGCTTCCATATTTGATTTCTTGCCATTTTTGAAACTTTGAAGCATGTGACTATATATATATATATGTATATATATATATGTATATATATATATATATATATATGTGTGTGTGTGTGTGTGTGTGTATATATTTTTTGTTTCCGAATTTGATTTCGAGGGTCACGTGCCGATTTAAGTGACCAATCTTGACTTGTTGAGGTGTAAAAGGGCTCACAAATATATTCGAATGCCCCCATGCTATCCACGTCACAAATCTGTGACTGTTCATGTTTTTCCACAACTTCGATCGATCACACTAGTGCTCTGATCGATAAGAGCAAGATCGATCTCAACTATGTCTTGATCAATCCAACTTGGATCGATCTCATCTTTTTCATGATCGATTGACCTTCACTACTTTGCATATTGATGCCCCCGCACCCTCGTTCGTGTTCATGCTAGTTCATTTATGCCCAATGCCTGTGTTTTCCACATTGGATGCATTCCATACTTATAACGTTTAGCATGTTTCACTTATTTGAACATTCAATGCCTATACTTGGCTGCTTTATCACTTGCATAGATTCATGTGACTTATTATGAGTTATCTATCTTAACTTGACAAACATGTTTTTATCTGTGTGCTTTCAATTCTGTATTTCATATACTGATCCTGTTACTAACTACAATTGCAAGTGTTTCTTTCTTTTGCAGACCATGGCCCGAGTTAAGACTACTGCCTTGCGACAATATGAGCGCAGAGTGAGACAGCGCGTAGAGGAGCCTGAGAAGCCAGCTGCAGCTCAGTCCGAATACTCCTCCTCTTTTGTATCCGCTTCCTCATCTTCTTCATCTGCTGAGGAGGGTAAGCATACGTCATCTCCTTCACCACCACCGGCATAGCCCGGCATGGTCCGAGATAGACCCACCAGGAGATATTTGCGCCTTTCAGTGGCGCATGAGTCTGTTTTCAATGATATTTTCTTCTCCCGATCGATTCTGACCAAGGCGGCCTATTATGCGATTGACTGGCGCCACATTTCACCTATCTTGGCCCCGGTGGCCAATCCGGTTTACCCGCAGCTCGTTCAATTGTTCTACCAGAACCTCCGGCCGGCCACGAGTAACCTAGTCGAGTTACGGACCAGCATTGATGACCACCCCATCCGTATTACAGTTGAGACACTGGCCACAACTTTTTAGTGCCCTCATGTCTGCCCTCCTAGCATTGAGTATCCTATTCTCAGGAGGTCAGCTGATGCAGACATAGCTACAGCTCTGAATGGCCCTGCTAGTGCTGGTGAGACATTTGCCACCAGGACTCACTTGCCCAATGACCTATGGTTCTTCAATTCGGTGTTATTTCGAAATGTATTTATGGCGGGGCACAAAATTCAAAGACGAGCAGATTATCTCGTAGCCCTTTATGCCTTCTACACTGGGCATTGGTTCTTAGTTCCTGTACTCTATTAGAGTGTTATGATGAAACTCTACACAGATTATATCAGCAAGACTAAGCCCAAGAGGGGCAAGTTCCTCCCCTTCACTCACTTGATTACACAGATTCTCCAGGACCAGCACTATCCTTTTCACCCAGACAAGCGTCTTGAGACAGGGGCTTGCCATTATGGCAAGAAGGACTGAAATAAAAGCTAAAATGCTCTTATCAAGAGTCTAGAGGACGAGCCCATTTTTGCAGCTGAGGAGGCAGAGTTGGCAGAGATGGAAGAAGTAGCCAAGGCACCAGAGGCAACAGCAGCAGATAATCCGGAAACACCGGTAGCTGAGGGTGCACACATGGAGATTGACTTAGAGTAGGAGCTTCTAGGAAATTCACCACATCATTCTCCGGTGTAGTCACCATTACATTTACAGGAGCAGAGTCAGGACATGCATCAATCTCCTTATCCAGTCATTCCTGACGCTCCAGCCCAAACACCCAGCTTAGGGGAGCGTATCCAAACTTTAGAGGATGCAGTAGTCTCTCTCCGAGCGGATGTGGCATCTCTTCGTGCTAATGTGCTGACTGCGCTGCAGGACATATCTATAGATATCCGCAGTTCATGACCCGCGAGACCGACCTCTTTTGCCTGATCTCTTTCTTTTATCATCATATATACCTATGTTTTTTACTGATACTATGATACTGTTACTATATTTTTGCGGCCAGTCTGTTGGCCTCGATTTTGTGATGTACCATATACTGTTTTTATTTTCTATATTTTATGCATGCTATTTTTGGATGTCAGATTCTTATATTGATTTATCTATTTATGATTGACTCCATTATTAGGTGCATCCCAGCGACTTCAGTGAGCGAGTGCAACCCATACTTTTTCAAGACCACCCTTATCTCTCACTCTATTTTCATTTACTATCCCACTTACACTTGCATGTCCACTGTGTACCATTACTATTCCCTTTGTTATCTGATGAGCTTTTATCCCAGTGCCACTTTTTCAGGACCACAGTAAATCCTAAGTTTTGGCGGGGCGGGGGGGGGGGGGGGGTATACCATCCACTTCGGATACCTATGTCCCAGCCATTCTTTACCAAAGCTGCACTAGTATACTCTTTTCTTTTGTTCTCTTTGCACATTGAGGACACTATGCCATTTAAGTTTGGGGGTAATGTGTGTTGTTTGCAGTGTTTGTTTCTAATTCAACATTTTAAGCATGACTTATGTATTTGAGGGATTCTCTACGATTAGTCCATGACTAGCTATGATTTTGATCTTTTGAGGACTATATTGCTTATAATTTAAAAATTGCCGAACTTGAGAGTGCAATACTCCGTGTATGCCTTGTAGATGCCATTTAGGAGTAAATTTTTCAAAAAAAAAGATATCTTGCTTGCACTTGTGGTCCATATCATCGTGATTTTGTGATTGTTTTGAGATTCACTCTAGGATTCTACACTAGCACGGCGCACACTGCCATTCATTTATTGGGTACATGCTTTGTTGATTATTGATTTGGTTATATCCCAATTGAGTTAGTAGTGCATTGAAAGCTTTCATTCTTGACAAGGTGGATAATAACCCCTTTTCACTAAGTAGCCGGGATTCTAGCCTCATCAAGCACTGAATTTCTCGCGCCGAAAGGTAGAGGGCCCAAACTCTAGGTTAATAAATGAACTTGCTATAAAAAATTTAAAAAATAAAAATAAAAAATAAAAAAGAAAAAAGTTGCAAAAGCAAATAAAAAAAGTGAGGACTTCTCCCAAAAGGTGAGAAGTGGGAAATGATTAGATGGAGGTTGTTTTGATTTGAAGCCTAATTGATTTGAGCTTGTTAGTCTTTAGGGGTGTTTAAACACCTAATACCCTAAAGCCGTCTGGTTTGGGAGTCATTGACCTAACGCTCGACCTCATGGATGTTGCACTATACTTCCATCTTTGATCCTTAGGATTAAAAAAAATAATAAAAAAATAAAAAATAAAAAACGATTGAAAAGGATAAGCGCACTTAGATCAATAAAGCTTTAATAAAAAGTCCACTATTTGTTTTAATGATCGATACTAGATTTGTGTGCCAGTTTAAGGGTAAGGATGTGATCATTTCTTTAGTTAGCTTAGATAGCAACATATTTGATACCGGTCCACTCAAAAAGGATTTTAGAGTTGTTTTGATTTGCATTATTTTCTTGATGTGTGGAGGACCATACTTGCTTGCTTGATGTTGAGATTTTGGGAGATTGCTTGGGAATAGTTGAAAAATTGCATACTTGACGTAGTTTTCTCCCAATGCTTGTTTGCAATATTAGTGCCTCTTTTGTGAGAATGAGCTTAATGCCTCTTTTGTGAGAATGAGCTTAATGTTTGTGGGTATCATTTCTGGAAACCCTCACGAGACTTCACTCGTCCACTAGGGGTAACCTAGGGGTTTAAAAGGCTTGTTGTATATGCTAAATGCAATTGTGTTCCCTACGAAGGTGGCGTTATCCATTTATTGCTTTCTAGTTCATACTTGTATAGTTGTTCATTCCATTCATTTACTTTGTAGTTCATTGCTAGGGACTAGCAATATTTAAGTTTGGGGGGGTGATGAGGGCTGAAAAGTGCGCATTTAAACCCCTTAAGTTCGAGTATTCTAGGACCTTTATCTATCTTATTTTCCTATTTTAGACTAATTTCATGTTATTGCCCTTTTCAGGCACTCATCCCCAAAATAAGTTAATCCATCTGAATTAGAGCATAAAAGATGCAATCTCCGGCTCAATGGAAGAAAAGAGCAAAGTGGAAACAAAGAGGTGGAAAACAACATTCTTCGATCGATCATACCAAGCTTCGATCGATCACACAGTAATTGTTCCAACAAGGCTAAGATGGATCGAGCCTTTTGTCATTTTCTTCACCAAAATACCTTCTTCGATTGATCCAACAATTCTCTGATCGATCGAACACCTTTGATCTTATCCCTACCTACCACTTTTGTCTTTTTCCCAAAATATCCCAAAAATATCTCAGCCTTGTCTTATTCCAAAAAGGCATCGACATAGTTCGATTAATCGAACCAACCTTGAGATCGATCAAACATCCTCAAATGCGTGAAAAAGTTAATTTCAAGCCAAATAAAAGGTGTGCTCGTGGTACAATCATGGGGAGGTCCTAATGCACGAGGGCTGACCATTGGGTGTAACATTTGAGCCTTCTATATAAAGATTTTGGCTATTTTGAGCAAAAGAGAGATTAGTAAGAGAGAGACTTGGCTAGAGACTAGAGGGAGAATACATAAATTGGGAAAGTTCTTCCTCTCTTCTAGGTTTTTCACCAAAGAGGAAGAAGATTTTGTAGCATGGAGATAACCCTTGAAGTTGGATGACAACATCAATGAGTGGCTAAACATCTTCTTGAGGCTAGAGCTAGCCTTAAGAATGCCTCCTAAACTTTGATGTTTTGTAATTAATGGGGATTAGTGTTGTAATTCTTGCCTTGACCTTTTATATATATAAATCTTGTTTCTACCATGATTTGTGTAGTTTAATACTTTCAATTAATCAATTCATTCTATTCATATGTCTATGTATGCTAGAATAGATGTTTATGTGTTTATCTCTATTTGTGATATTGATGCATGTCTATATGTGGTGATGCTATGAATCTAGTGATGGTCAATGCATGGTGCTTAAATGGAATACTCTTGTGGTTTATTTGATGGTTCATACTCATTTCTTCATGGATTGTGCCTCTTCTTTAGTTTACTTAGTTTAATTTTCATGTCCCTAGCTTAGTTGTAGTGTAGTTGCTTTACTTTCTTAGATGGGAGGACAATCTATACTTGTTGTTTGATATTCCATACTTATGAATGCAAGTAGTATATTTCTCTGAATTGTGGGTGTGTATTGATTGAGGGCTTAAAGGATGGAATAATGGTTTAACTTGATATATTGTGTTATTCACTAGATTGGTTAGACAATGTATGCTTACTTTGCTATCCATGCTATTATTTCAATCTATTGCATACAATTTCATTTACAGCATATGTTTCCCCTTTTCCAATAAACATTGGATGTCTAGGAAAGTGGTGCGTAGTGGTGAACTCTGAGTCCCAAGACCTCTCTCTTATTCTCTACACTTTACTTAATTTAGTTGTTTCACATTACTTTCACTTAGTTAAAATTGTAGTTTAATTAACCAATTAAACCACCTTTTGATCACTCGACCAACTAATCCGACCTTGTTTCCAAGCAAAAGTACGCTTCCAAACCCTTGGGACGATCCCTACTCACCCTAACTATATTTTTAGTTAGAAGTGGTAATGGTATTTCATAAATTTAAACTTGGCACACTACACTTTTGCATGCTTTGGTTTGAGGCGACACCAATATGCTCACGAAAAACTGTGGGAACATGCAACCATCAAACCCTTGAACCGTAGACCTCCATCTGCATGCAAGGTCCAATCCTTTATTGTCTTGCCACTAAAAATCAACGTGTGCATGGCATCCAAATCTGGATCCTGTCTCTATGACTCAATCACTCGACCCACAAGAGTAGGTTGAACCACAGACTAAATAAAATTGCTAACACACTATCATCATCGTCATCATAACAATGTAATCCTATCTCAGCCAAGACTTCCAACATCTTCCATTTCTGAATGGCCAAACTATCCAAAGTACCATGAGATTTTCAGTTTAAGGCATTAGCTACAACATTTACCTTGCCCGGATGATACTGCAAGTCAAAATTATAATCTTCCATGAACTCAACCCATCACCTTTGCCTGTTATTCAAGTTCTTTTGTGAGAAATGGTACTTGAGGCTCTTGTGACCCGAGAACACCTCGAATCTCTCACCATACAAATAATGTCCTCAACACTTTAAGGCAAAAATGACTGTCGCTAACTCCAAGTCGTGAGTAGGGTAGTTATGCTCGTGAGTCTTCAATTGTCTAGACCCATAAGTAACTACTTTACCATCCTGCATCAATACACATCCCAATCTGTCGCTTGAAGTGTCACAAAAGATCACATAACCCAAGCCATAGTCAGGTATCACCAACACTAGGTTCGTAGTCAACCTTGTCTTCAACTCCTGAAAAGATGACTCACATGCTTCATTCCACACAAACTTGATTCCCTTTCGGGTCAATCGAGTCATAGGGGCTGCTAAGTAGGAAAAATCTTTCTCAAATCTTCGATAATAACCCGCTAAGTCAAGAAAGCTTTATATCTCAAACACATTCTAGGGATGCTCCTAATTCAAAACCGCTTTTATCTTCGAATGATCAATTGATACACCACCTCCCGTGACAACATGTCCCAAAAACTTTACCTCTTGTAGCCAAAACTCACACTTTTCATATTTGGCATACAAACGGTGCTCCCTCAAAATCTGCAAAATCGTCCCCAAATGGATCTCGTGCTCCTCCCAAGATCGTGAATACACAAGGATGTCATCCACGAACACTACCACAAACTGGTCAAGATAATCATGGAAAACACAGTTCATTATGTAATACCTCTATATTTTAAAGGAATTATTTATTGGGATTAATTACTTTTATTTTATTTTAAATGATTTGTTTGATTTAATTGAGTGTTTTGATTAATTGTCTTATTTTAATTAAATTATATTTCATATTTTATTTTTTTTTCTTAGTTGGTACTCACACACACATGCCTCGAAGCTTGAATTATTGACCTCCTTTGGAAAGTAAAAGCCTGATACCCTAGACCACTAGCCCATTGGTATATTTCGTATTTTACTTGTTAATTTGATATGATATTTTACTCTGTAGAATACCATGATTGGGTTGTTTATTTGACTATGTGTATATTTATATCAATATATATATATACTTAAATAATATATATACATATATATTATATAATATATATATATATGTATGTTTTCTTCAATAATAACCATTAATTACTTAAATCATATATACATATTTATATCAATATATATATATATATATATATATATATATTGATATAAATATGTATATATGATTTAAGTAATTAATGGTTATTATTGAAGAAAACATACATATATATATATATATATTATATAATATATATGTATATATATTATTTAAGATTATTATTATTTATTTAAATTGGATAGTCAGACTAGAAATATGATTAGGCTATACATGTGTTTATATATACACATAAGGTTATATTGTTAAAAAGGTTTTCATGTTAGAAAAATAAGAGAGGCAGAGAAAGAGAGAGAAGAAGAAGGGAAAGCTGACCAAAGGGGGCCGGATCAGAGAGAGGACGACGCCGGTGACAAGTAGGCTCCCAAAATTGGAAGAGACAATCAAGGCTTGAGATATCGGTTTCGTTTCGAAACCTTCAGGTGAGTTCTTTTCTACTTCTCCTCTACGACCGATAAATCTTTCACCTTGGGTATCAAAACTTTAGGTTATAATTTGTTGATTAAACCATTGTTAAATTGGAATTTTAATAGTATGAGAATTATTATAGTTTTAGAATTTTTTGGATTTTAATTGTTATATATATGTGTTGTATATATTTTTAGATCAACTTTTAAGCTTCAATTATAGTCTAGGAAGGTTAACTAAGGCTTCTTAAATTTGTATGGATTTTTCTAAATTTTTTTGAGTATTTTTAGAATTTTTTTAGAATTTTCTGGAACTTCCGGCGATTTTTCAACGGGATTCTGGTCACCGGCAACGACGGATGGTGGAAGCAGATCCAGTGTGTTGTGATATATGGAGATGCGGTGTGCTCACGGATCTTAGCCTTTGATGCGGCATGATGAAACGGGCACGCACATGGTAGTGGTGCATGGAACAGTCGAATGAATAGGTGTGGCCGCGCTCACAGTAGCGTATGAGCTCACCCTATCAAAACGCGCCAGCACACATGAAGTCTTGGATCCGGCGCATACAAGTGCGTAGGAAGCATGTGTTGAAGTTTTGTTGTCCTATTTCAACACTTGAAATTGAAATGGTCATAACTCAGTTATCTTAACTCCAAATGGGGTCGTTCTTGAGCCCAAACTCAAGAATTTTTCGTCATCTTTTCAATAGTACCAATTTTATTTTTAGATTCCTATCCTACTAGGGTATATTTATATTTTAGTGAGACAGTATCGAAAAATTATTTAAACCGAGATGGAATATTTATGGGAAACCATTTCTGTAGGGCCTCGAACATTGTGTTATGATAATTGATGGAAAGGATTAATATTAATTAATAATTTTTAAATTAATCTATTGTATTATTAAATTATTTAATTTAATACATAAGCCTAATTGATGAATGGAATGATGTTTGTAAGTATTTATGATCTATAAACTAGATCTGTTATTGTACTTGTATAATGTATTATGGCTATATATGGTAATGATGAATTGATACATTGGCATGTAAAATGTGAAAGTAATGTCTTATATATGCATATACAAAGCATGTGTTATATATTGTATGGACGTTGTATTTAATTATAATGTTGAAGGTGGTTTATTCGGAGACATGGATGAGCTTTCATGGCATAAACAGATTGCCAATAAATTGTATGAACAAAATACATACGTTAATAGCATGGATGATTTTTTATTCTATAATATGGACAAAATCATACTGGTGGAGGCATGGATGAGTTGCCAATGTATAGATAAATTATTATTTGAATTGTATGCACATAAACATATTCTTGGAGGCATGGTAGAGTTGACAATGACAATTTAATTATAATTAGGAGAAATATGTTCCATTATAAGAGTAATTAATTTCTTATAGTTCATAAGCCATTTTAATTAAATTGAGGCTTAGAAGATAAACTTCTAAAAGAGGTTAGTTTGTTCAGTGTTAATTATATATATATATATATATATATATATATATATATATATATATATATATATATATATATTGTTATTTATTGTGACGACCCTGGTTTTTAGGCCAGTGTGTCCTGTGATGAACCGTAAGGATAATCCGATAAAGGATCCAAATGCGGAAACGAAAACAGAAAATAAGACTCTAAGAAGTCAAAGTGACCTTCCATGAGGTCGTGGAACTCAACAAGAACTGATGCGGAAGCAAAAGATTGAAAATATGACAAATAAGCCCCCAGGGGAAAAATAGTCATTTCTAAAAACTGTAGATTCAGGTGCCACCGAGCACACCACTGGAAGGATAATAAAAAACTAATCAAGATGGACTCAAGAATCGCATGATTCGGAGTCCGAACGAAGGAGAAACGGCATGACGAAGAAAAACGAGCACTTAAAGCAAAAAGGGTAAACTGGTAATTATCCAGGAAGAACCGGGTGCAACCGAGCACACCGTTGGAAAGACAGCGAAAAATTAGTCAAGTTCAAAAAAAATTCACTTGAATCGATGTCCGGACGAAGGAGAAAAGCCCAAAAGAAGAATTGACGTCGCGGCGGCCCGACGAAGGGCCACGATAGCCCCATGCGCACGCCCATGTGCGCGCCCATGCACACCGCACGCGCGCTGGTGCACACATGGCTGGCAACAGCAGCCCATAAAGCTGTTGTGGGTTTGTTTTTCAGAAAAATCCGGAACAGAGGCTGAATTTCGAGGCCTAGATAAAGTTTTTTGCAAAAACACAAAGAAGAAACCCCCCTCAAAATTGAGTTTTCTACCTGACAGCGTGGACGGAATCGAAAAAAACTCATTGTGAAATCACCAAAATGCCCCTATATCAGAACTGAATAAGAGGGTCATAAAGCTACTAAATGAAAACTGGAAGCTGAAACTTCATGAGGGATTTCCGGTACCAAGACGACATTTTCTGGAAAAACACGAAGAAGAAACCCCCCCTAAAATCATGTTTTCTATTCAACCATGTCAAAAGAAGAAAATAAAACTGATGTGAAAGGTCCATAATGCCCCTAGATCAGAATATGCAAAAAAAAATGCGAAATGAATTCACAAGAGGCTCAAAACACAAACGATAAGGTTTTGCCCAGAAACGACCATGCACGTAAACGTAACTTACCTATTTAGACGCGCTACAATGGTCCATGGCTTAAAAATATAGCCGATACAAAATTCGACCACCCAATGGGCAAAAAGGCAAAAATGGACTTAGAATGGAAAACATGGAATCCAAAAATGTAAAATGGAGTCAAATGACCGTTTGGCCCTTGGCCACACTTCATACAAGATTAATAAGACCCTATGAAAGAATGAAAATGGAATTCCCACACCCGATGCAACCATGGTGAAGCAATGACTTGCGATTTTTCAAGGTTTTTATAATATATTCAAGAAATCAAAAGATACATAGGATACAATATAATGGTCATTGGCCTTCGGCCTCATTTCATACATATAAAATACATTGAAAGGAGTGTACTTAAGTACACATTACATACATGGAATCAAATATACATATTTTGACATATAAGTCTACAAAATGACATTTTATGCTAACATTTGCATGAAATGGAAACTTGAAAGCTACACGACATCCAAGGAATGCTAGGCTTCACGAACCAAGTCTTCGTACCTGAAATATGCTCCAGTATCGTAGGGGTGAGTAACATAAAGCTACTCGTAGGAGATGAGCATGCATCGACCTAGCATTTTACAAATTTATCACCTTAAGGTGAAACATGTTAAAGGGGTTCATGCCACCTAACGTCTATGTCCAAGTGAGACTCGAGGAGCATCCTAAGCTACCTTAGAGTCTAAGCAACAAGAATCATGATATACATACGTGTATGAAACGAATCATGGTTGGGATAATCCAAAGAACACGACAAGAAGAATGCTTGAGCATAGATTAACATGAACTGCATTTTCAATACAATTGAACTAGGTCTAGAGTAATCCATACAATATGACAAAAGCATATTTGAATACAAGTTAACAAGAATCACATTATCCATGCAATTCAATAACAAAAGAGCATGTTATACAATACAACAAGGTTTAAATTCTCAAAGCCATCAACTTAGAATCTAAAGCACAAAATAACAGTAATGGTTCATGCCACCTAACGTCTATGTTATAAAAGAATCAATAGGATCAATCCTAAGCTTTATTAGAACGTCAAAACACGATTTTCAATATCGATGCAATTTAACCAACATTGGAACTTCCAATACAACGCATAAAGCACAATTTCGCAAAGTTAACATTCTGTAACTTAAAATGGAACGACAAATAAGAAACAACAAGTTACAACATCATCTAGTTATCAACTTGAAAATGAAATGCGAAATCAAACAAAGTGGATACTCGGACGTCACGCCGGATCAGACCAACAACATAGTTACTTTAGGGTTACTAGCCCATGGATAACCTCCCTATGTGCGCACTAGACCATATAGAGGGACTATCCCCTGTACTAGAACCACGTCCTAGCCATAGTCAAATAACAGCATCCCCAAGTTTCCAAAATCAACAAGTTGTGCAATAACGCATATATCAACAGGAATATGCAAGATAATCAACTATCTACCAAGCACAACCAAATTTGGAAACCTATACAATACATGCTCTAAGTCCATAACTAATATGATGTGATGAATGTCGAATCTTCAGTGTGCGATTCGTTACACGCTATGCATGAATGATGTTAAATACAAAATGTGCAAATCATTACACAAGACAACAGTATATTCAATAAGGAAAACATATTCTCATGAGTATAAACATAGCAACTATGTTATCCAATGCTCAAAACATAACCAAATGAATATACAACAAGTCCATGTTCAGGATTTTGATATAGAAACGACTTTCAAACACAATTAAATCCATGGCTCAATTCGATAGAATTTAATTAAATAAAAATAATTAAATTCCCTAAATTCTAATTCAATTCCAAATAACCTCAAATTAATACATATTAAAGAACATGGCATGGTCATTACCTATATCCATTCTAAAACTCAATTAGGTTATTGGAATAACAAAGTAGAACTCTAATTAAATCATGCTAATTTAATTACCAAGGTTCTAAAACAACTTTAAATGGTCCACAATTAATATATACTAGTAAACAAGTCATAGCCAATACAAACATCAAGTTAAAACCTTAATTAAGCTAATGGGACCACAAAATAGATTTTAATTAATTCTTTTAATTAAAATCTCTAGATTTTCAAACTTATCCAAATGCTCTCAAATTAACCTATGTTGGAAAGCATGCCAAGAACTAATGTAATATCACATTACAAGTTTATTTCATTCAATTTAAGACCATGTGAATTAAACTTTCACTAAAGTTAAATATAAATTAAAAGTTGCAATTCTCATGCAATTAATCCCAATTTTATATATGTGAACAACTATACCTAAGCTTAATTTTCTAGCATGCCACAATTCAATTCCAAGTTGTATATCACCATGAGGATTAAATCTTAAACATGGAATTTAATTAAATAAAAGGTTTCAAAACCTAACCGAATATTTTAAATCAAATATATGTGAAGCTATATGGCATGTAAATTAAGAATATCAAGTCGTAATTTAAATAGAGTGAATAGTGCACTCGGGGCAAATTAATTAATAATTACTAATTTTCAAAACACCTCCAATTACTTTCAAATTCAACTATGTTGGAGAGCATGCAAATGCCTAATTTAATATGCTAACACATATTGATTTTAAGCTAGTTAAGGCCATGTGAATTAATCTTTCACCTAAGATAAATATTAAATAAAATCTTTAATACTTATTCTACTGTTCCAATTTTAATACACGACAATGAGCATATCAAGGGGCAATATAAAATCATGCTACATGTTTAAACCAAGTCATGAGCAACCGAGAAAATTAGATCCCGTACAAGAAAAATAAATAATAAAATCTCTAGATTTTATATTTAATCATGCAAAGAAGTAGTATAAGTATCACAAGCATACTATATAATAAGAATTTAAACCTAAAACATCCCCTACCTCAATTTGAGATGAAAATCCCAAAGGCCCACAAAAATAAAAGTGCTCCGAATTCGACGATACCGAGAGGTTTTGTCGGGGACAACACCGTGAACATAAATCCGCAAGAAGCCCCATCAAAATAATAACTTGACCTCAAAACCAAACTCAAGAAATTGTCAAAACTAAATTCTAATAAGGGGGAAAGGTAGAGCACAGCGAGGGGAACAACAAACGTTAAGGCCGAAGACTTTCCATCAAGGAAAAGTGAACCAAAAGAGGAGAGAGAAGATGACAGCACCCCTTGGGCTGCCATGGGAGCTCCAGGTCGTGAATGAAGAGGGGAGAAGATGAAAAATGAAATATCTCACCCCCCTTTTATAGAAATCTCAAAAAGTGCCTCGAACGAGCCCCGCCGGGTCTGAAAAAGTAAAATTTGAGTAGACGCGCTCAAATGGCAAAACTTTGTGAATGAAAAAGATTTAAAATGATAAAATATGAACAACAGAAGAAACGGCGTTAAAAACTGAGTCCCGAGCAGAAGGTTATGCCCAAAACAAGTTTGGCGCAAACTGGGGCCAGAAACCCTGAAACTGGAAAACATCGACCAGAAAGAAATTCCAAGAGTACACAACTCAAAGAAATGTGAAAATAAATCCCGTACGAGGATCCAGGCTCAAAACAAGACATTTTGCAATAACTTTCATTAATTGCACAATGGCCCTTACAAAAAAGGTTAACTGCAAAACTGCCCCAGAATGAAAATATCTTCCAAAAGATATTTTCTTAGATGCCCCTAAAATAAAATATCTTCAAAAGATATTTATGAAAAACACCCCAAGAAATGAAATTAATTCTAAAGATTTATGCATCCATGCCCCTATGGGCACCGGGAGCAACCTGAGTACTTTCTTGCAAAAGTAAAGATACATATTTCGTGGAAACCACTCACGATAAGGATACGTGAAGTCAAAAACCAACTCCGAGCTTGAAAAGTGAGGTTGTGCCAAAAACTGACAAACGAAGATAAGACAAAATAGGGAAAAGGACGAAATAGCGCATAGTATCGAAAAACGAAAAATGTGAAAATGACTCGGTCCTCAAAAGAAGTTATTAATTCACATGAAAGAGTCTCAGAAACCAATTCCGAGCACTCGAGATGACACTAAGCGACATGAAACAGAGCTCAGAAAGGAAAATTAAACGAAAAAAATTTATTTATAAAATTTCAGGAAAAAGGAAAGGAAGGCAAATGACCGGGTCGTTACATTTATGGTTTGAGACTTGGGGAATTTATTTATTTATTATGTTTGATGTTTTATATTGTAAGTATCACTTTATGTTAAAGGATAAAACATTATTAAGATTAGTTTTGGTTAGAGATGATCTATTTATCGGTTTTCAGAGGCTTAGTAGAGGAAGTCTGCTCGTGAGTTTTGACCTACCATTATTTTTATCTTTCAGGTTCTTAGAGATTCAAGTCTCGAGGTTAAGGATCCGCTGCTTGGAGGCTTATCTATCATTTACTCTTGTTTATTTCAAAGTTGGATATTATTATGCCATTTGACTTTAGTATGTATTTATGGATTTTTGGATAGTGGATTTTGGTTAAGAGGTCCTTAAGTTATGGGATTCCCGAGTTATAACTTTTGAAGAATTATTAATTAAAGAAATTATTATTTATTAGTTTTTTCTTCAGCGTTTTATATATTCTTTATTATTCATCTTTGTATTATGGGCTTGTTAAATATTTAACTGTTTTGATATCCTCTGGTTTTTTAGTGTGGACTTAATCAACCAATGTTTCTAAAATCAGGGGGTATCACACATTAAGTTCATGAATGTCGCATACACATTAGTCAAATTGAAAGGCATAATAAGGAACTCATAATGTTCGTACCGTGTACGGAAAGCCATCTTTGGGGTATCCTCTTCCCTAACCCGTAACTAATAATAGCCTGACCTTAAGTTAATTTTTGAAAAACAGTATGCTCCCCTTAATTGGTCAAATAAATCATTTATCCTCGTCAAATGATACTTGTTATTGCTGGTGGCATGATTCAACGTCCGATAATCAATGCACAACCTCAAAGAACCATCTTTCTTCTTAGCAAACAAAACTGGTACTCCCCACAGTTAAACACTCGATCAGATGAAACCTTTCATCTTCAAATCATCAAGTTGCTTATTCAACTTTTCTAATTTTATCAGTGCCATAGAAATTGGCATGGTACCAGGAATCACATTAATGGCGAACTCAATCTCCTTTCTAGGAGGTAATTCCATCAAGTTCTCCAGAAAAACATCTAAGAAGTCACAAACAACCGCGAGATAAATCTTCTCCATAACATCCTCTTCTTCGGCTAAAAGACTAACCAAGAAGTAATCATTCCGACCTCAGTCACGAATTCCGTAAAATGTCAAAGTGTGAGAATCACTCCAATCTCCCACGAAGAAAAAATAATCTCCCTTAGGAGTACAAACTGCGATCCTTCCTCAGAAGGAATCAATCATAGATCGAAAAGTAGTTAACCAGTTCATCCTGAGAATGACATCAAAACTAGTCATTTCAAGGAGGATAAGGTCAAATGCAAAAACCAAACTGGTGTATCAATGCACAATGCCCGATCTAGATAACTAACTTCTAAACCCGATACAAGTGCAAATGAAAATGAGATGAAGGAAAGGGATGCATCCGAATCAAACAACACACGGGCCCAAAAACCAAACACTGGGAAAATACCTCGAAGGACTGATGGACCAGATGATGTGTCGACTGGAATAACTGCATAGACACGACCCTGAGGTGCCTGTGCCTGTGAACCGCCAATCTCAATACCCGACTACTGTGCAGTCATAGTAGGAGTATCCATCCAAACTGGCTGTGAACCTTGAGAAGACATAATAGGCTATGGTGGTGGCGGTGGCCTAAAACCTGACTGAACTGTAGCTGACTGTGTCAGCCTCTGCTGTGACCCTTTGCCACTACCTATGCCTCTACCTGTGCCTCTACCCCGTTGTGGGCAATGCCTCACCTTGTGGCCTTGGCCATAACCAAAGCAAGCTCATGTACTAGCAGACAACTGTGGACACTCAGACTTGTAATGCCCATGCAGCTGACACTAAAAACAAATGACTCCACTCCTAACTGACCCAACTAGCATAGGAGTAATAGGAGCGGATCGTGCAGACTGTTGTCCTTGAAACTAAGAAGAACCACCCTTGTGCTTCTTCCCTATGTGCCCCTCAAATGATGGCCCACATTTATCTTCTGCTTCCACTATTCCCTATTTGCATTCCTATCCTTAGCTTCGGCGTCTATCATCAAAGCTCTCTTTACTGCTTCTGGCTACACCTCGATATTCTGAGCTGTCAAGGCTGGCCTTATGCTATATAATGAAGGCCAAATACAAACTTATGAATTTTGTTTGCCTCATCTCTCACTAAGTTTGTTTGCCTCATCTCTCACTAAGCTGGGAGCAAAGAGAGAGAGAGAAGTGATCTTGTTCTCGTACTCTGTCACTATCATAGTGCGCTAAATAAGGAGATCAAACTCCCTCATTAGCTCCCATCTTTTGGTCATTAGGAAGTACTTGTCATAGAATAACTCCTTGTACGTATTCCAATCCACCATCTTAACATCATGCCAGTTGGAAATTGACTTCCTCCAAAACTTTGCATCCTTAGAAAAGTTATAAGTGGCAAAAATGATCTTCAAGTGATCATTCGGCACACCTATAGTCAACAAATTCTTCTCCACCTAATTAAACCAGTTATCCGCTACCATAGGGTCTGGACCACCCTCAAACATCATCAGCATCAACTTCAGACGTTTTTCTATCTCCATCTCTTCCAGATGAACTACAGGTTATGGTACCGATTGGGGCATTAGTTTTGGAACAAAGCAACTGTAGCCTTCAAAATATCCTGCAATAGAGTGGTTAGGGTCTGCCTACCCAAACCTTTACCCTTTTCAATGGGTGCCTTAACATCATCCCTTTTAGCGGAGACACCTCTCGGAGGAACTAAGTCCCTAAGAAGTGTGTCCTAATCCATTTGCTCCGCGGGATTGAAGCTAAAGCTCTCCCCAACATCACCTCTTGTTGGCCTAAAGCCAACTCCTCGTGGATCCTTTCTTGGTGGCATGATGCTATAAAATGGGAAAACGAGTCAATATTGACAATACTAAAATAATCCGCCCAAGAATGACGTCCTTACACGAATCACTCAATACGAAATGACATCATATAACCAACTTACATTCTAATGGAATACCCAACAAGTAATACAGAAGGTCATGCTAACAATATACACCAACTTAAACACATAAGCAAGTAGACAAGTAAGTATGATTTTCAATTAACGAAACACATTAACATATAAGCACATAAACAATGCAAATCAACTTCCTTACAACTCTAGGCAAGCCTCTACCCATCGTCCCAATGGTTTTCAAAGCATAGCTTTGACACCAACTTTATAACGACCCAAACCCAGGGTCCAGATCATTATCCGGATCCTTAACCGAACCTGATGTCATCTAAGGGCATTACGATCATTTTCAATGTTCGAATATAACTAATAAAATCATACTAAGCTTTGTAGTGCACCATGGCATCATCAAATATGTCGAGGTTAGGCAAGAGAGGAGAAAAAATGAAAATTGGGGAAGCAGCAGGAATCGATCAACGTGTACAGGTCACACGTCGACCGATTCAGCTGTTTAGCCCTGCACCCAGAAAATGCAACTGCCGATATACTGGTCAACGCTTGGACTTCCACACGTCGATCGGTTTTCACTTCCTTCTCCTTTAAGGCCTACTTTTGCTGGTTTTAACCCACAGTACCTTCGTTAACTCTTTTGTGATCCTAGATATGGTTCAAACCTGTCTCAAAAACACACCGTTTGGTAGGATACGACTACAATTAGACACCCATGCAATTAATTAAAACATTTAAATGAACTTAATACATCACATATGAGTAAAATGATTCCGGTAACATTATAGTATAGCATAAGGCTTTACATAGGGTTTGAAATCCTGATGCGACCACACGGTGCAAAAGAATGGTCTCAAAACCATTTCTAACCGCAATGCAAATCAAATTAGTTATTGAACACAAATTGGAGACAAAATAGATACATTAATCATTACATTTCTCAAAACATCAAATATTATAAGGTTCCCAAAAATTGTCTAAATATCTAGTCTTCAAAAGAAGGTTCTCCATTGTCTTCAAATAGGAGGTTGGGAGTCATCAACGACTTTGATGAGCACTAAAAAGTGAAGAATTTAAATCCCTTAAGCTCGAGTATTTTAGGACCATTATCTATCTTACTTTCCCATTTTAGACTAATTTCATGTTATTGCCCTTTTCAGGTGTTTATCCCCAAAATAAGTCAATTCAGCCAAATTAGAGTATAAAAGAAACAATTTCAAACTGAATAGAAGAATGGAGCAAAGTGGATGCAAAGTGGTGGAAATTAACAAACTTCGATCGATCAGGAATATTTTCGATCGATCTCACATTGATCGATCTCACCTCACCAAGATGGATCAGACCCCTTGTCTTTATCCTCAAAGAATTTCCATTTTCGATCGATCGAACTTCCTTCAGATCGATCGAACTCCCTTGATCTTATCCCCACCTACTACTTTTGTCTTTTTCCCAAAATATCCTAAAAATATCTCAAATTTGTCTTATTCCAAAAAGGCACTGCCATGAATTGATCAATCTGGCCTAACTTCGATGGATCTGGCCACAGTTTGATTAATCTCATTTGAATTCGATCGATCGAACCTCCTTAAGTTCAAAATAAAACAGAGTCCATCTCATTAAAAGATGGCTCGTGGTACAATCATTGAAGGGACCCTAGTGCACGAGACCTGACCATTAGGTATGACACTTGAGCTTCCTATATAAGGATTTTGAGCCATTTTTACATCATAACTCACATATCTCAACATAACTTAGAATCTCATATCACATATCTTGGAGAGGAGGCTAGAGCTTAAAGAGACATACACTATTTAGGGAGTTCTTCCATTCTTCTAAGGATTCCATTAAGAAGAAGAGCATTTCTACCATGGAGATGGCCCTTGAGGGTTCGATGACTACATCAATGAGCGACTAAACATCTTCTTGGGGCTAAAGTTAGCCCTAAGCATGCCTTCTAGACTTTAATGCTTTGTATTTTGAGGAGATTTGTGTTGTAATCTTGTCTTGACACTTGATTTATATATGAATCTTGTTCTTACAATGATTTGTGTTGATTAATACTCCCAATTGATCATTTCATTCTATCCATATGTCTATGTATACTAGAGTAGATGTTCATGTGTTTATCTCTTGGTTTTGTGATATTGATGCATGTCTATATGTATTGATGCTATGAATCTAGAGATTGTCAAGCCATATTGCTTAAATAGTATACTCCTGTGGTTTGTTTGATGGTTCATACTCATTTTTTGATGGATTATGCCTCTACCTTAGTTTAGTTAGTTTAATTTTCATGTCCTTAGCTTAGATATAGTGTAGTTGCTTTACTTTCTTAGATGTGAGGGCAATCCATGCTTGTTGTTTGATGTTCCATACTTATAAATGCAAGTAGTACAATTCTTTATCTTGTTAGTGTGTTAATTGTGAGCTTAAAGGAAGGAATAATAGCTTAGTTTGATATATTATGCTATTCACTAGGTTGTCTAAACATTATATGCTTAATTAGTGAATCCATGCTTATTGATTCAATCAATCACACCTCTTTGTATTGCAACACATGTTTCCCCTCATTCATTGCACATTGAGTATCAAGAATGGTGATGTGTAGTGGTGACCTCCAGATCTCAAGATCTCTCTCTCTTGTTCTCTTCCCTTTTATTTACTTTAGTTGTTTAGTATTGCATTTATTTATATTGTAGTTTAACTAACAAATTAAAACACCTTTTGATCACTCGACCTACTAATCCAACCTTATTTCCATATTAACATGGCCCCCAATCCCTTGGGACAATCCCTACTCACCCTAGCTATATTAGTAGTTAGACGTAGTAGTGGCATTTTATAAATTTAAACTTGGCCACACTTTTATTGCAACTTGTTAGTGTTAACACGACTACGGCAAGACACACACCAAGTTTTGGCACCATTGCTAGGGATTGATTTGGCAACGCCATGTTTTTTAAACAATTAGGAATTAGTACTCTTTTGATCGTGTCTTTACTTTATTTTGTTTTTAGTTACTTATTGTGTTTGTTCTTGATTGGCTAGGTGAATTGAGCAAAGGAAGTCAAGCAAAGGATAATTAAAAAACAAGTAGCTAAGCTAAGCATAACAAGGCTAAAATCTAAAAATTACAAGCTAAGCGAAAAATTGAAAAAATGAATTGAAGTTGCTTAAGGACCCTTTATGAGATCTTTCTAACTCAATCTCTAGTTAAATCGTTGGCCCGCGTAGTGGCAAGTGATCGGTTAGTCAATTAAACATCAACCTTCGCAATAGCACGAATCATTGTAAAATAGGGCTATTGGTCGAGTAAGTCGAACCACTGGGACTGCGCTAATCTATGGCAACCTAAGTGTCTAGAGTCATTTTAGAGTGATAAGGGGTGTTCATAGAGGGTTTGTTTTGTTTGTCACTAAACTAGGAATTCAAATGTGCATAAAACAATAGTGCTAGTAAATGAGAGTTAGAGATAATAAAAGGGGAAACTAGGGAAGTGAATCCACCTACGCCCTAAATACATGCTAAATCAAGACTAAATTGGGGATAAACACTATATAAGCAATGATCAAGAACTATATAGCAACACATAGTTGCTTCATAACCAATAAAAAGTTCATGAGATTAAAACAAGAATGGTCTATCAAAAGACAACACATTTGGACTACCTAGACTAGGGTGTAATATCAAATACATTAACTTAAGCAAAAGACCATCAAGCATTCAATCAAATGATGAAACACATGAAGGTAAGAATCAAGCATAGTCCATCAAAGGAGGTACCTAAGCAATGGAATATCAAGTTTCAAAATCAACATGCCTTGAAAACCATTCATAGTTAATATCTTCATTGTCACTATGAAAATAAAAGCAATAAGACTAATGTAAGAATCATCAAGACAAGCTAAATAACTCACATCAATCATTTAAACACGAATATTCATTACAAGAAGTAATAAGCTCTTAAACTATGAAAAGACCAAAGTTTATACATTATAATCCCCAAAATAGAACCTAATCTAGAACATGAACAAAATGGGAGGCTTCATCACCTCCCTAGAAGAGGTTTAGTTACCCATGGTGGCCCTAGATGAAGGAAGAAGCAAGGCTTTCCCCTCCATTTTCGAGCTTCCTCCTTGAAGCTTCAAGAACTCCTCCTCTTTGCTCTCCTCTCTCTCCTCTAATCTTGTAGAATGAAGCTTAATGATTTTGTGTGGCCTTGCTTCCCTTTATTAGATATCTTATCCACTCCAAGAGGCTACCAACCAACATCTCCAACCACTTTATTAAAGAGGAAAACAAAATGAAGAAACCAAGGTGCAAGTGGGCTGAAATGAGCCATTTTCGAAGGGCATTCTGCCCAAAATTCGAGCACTCGAAGCAAGGCCTCGAGCACTCGAATTTAGTGTAAAAAGCTTCATGCTTCACTTGCTCCGCCCAGACCTACTTTGATGAAATGGACATAACTTTGCGCTCCAAACTCTGAATGATGAACCGTTTAAAGATTTGGAGAGCTAATTCAGAGCTTTAAATACTTCATGTTTTGGTGGAGATCCAATTCTCAAGGATGGTTGGTCAAAAATGAAGATCAAGGCAGAATTTCATTGCTGCCAGGCAGTTCTGCGTACCTCTGGTAACAAGGCCATAACTCTCTGCTCCGAGCTCCGAATGACAAACTGTTTGAAGATTTAGAAATCTAATTCAGAGCTATAAATATGCCATTTTATAATGGAAGTCCAGTTATCAAGTTTTCAAGGTCAAAATGGCGAGCAAAGTTCAGGATCCACTGCTGCCAGAAATTCAGCCTTGTGCCTTTTGATGGCCAAAACTCAACAAAGCCTTGATTTTGCTCCTTTTTTGGCAAATGGACCTGAAAATATATGCATACACACAAATGAAGATAATCTACTTAAATAATCAAACGATGGACTTAACTAATGCAATTTAGGGCGCTTGAATATACAATATTCGGGGCTTATCACACCCCCAAACTTACATTTTGCTAGTCCCTTAGCAAAACCAAAATGGAAAACTCAATGGAATGACAACAAATCTCCTCTTTCGTGAGAGCAACGGTTGCATTTAGCATATGCAACAAGCCTTTTAAACCCCTAGGCATCCCTAGAAGACGAGTGAAGTCTTGTGAGGGTTTAACAGAAATGATACCCACAAACATCAAACATGATGCATAAAGATGCACAAAGCTCATTTGAAAACTTAGAATATAGAGAACATTGGAGATGGAATCATTATAAAGACTACCTTGTGTATATGAAGCATTGATAGAACAAAATGGTTATTCAAGTTTCAACTTTTATGCATTAGCATCATAGTCTATATAAATACTTCAATTGTCAAATCTATAATAGAAATCATCTCAAGCTTCAGTGAAAGTGGATTGGATTCTCAACATGCGGCTTTTACTTTCTTTTCCAATTCCAAGGCACAAGTTTTCAAATCATTGAATTCCCTTTTAAATGAAGTCCCTAAGGCATGAATTTATTACAGAACAAAGCTGACAATTTATTGTAACTCATAAGCGAAACATAGAATGGTTGTGCAATGCTGAAGTCCCTTAAGCTTTCTAACCAACCTATGTAGCAAGCGTTAGGCCAACAGCTCCCAAACCAGATGGCTTTAGGTTGTTAAGTGTAGAGACACTCCAAAGGGCTTAATAGCTCAAGTTGGAAAGGCTACGAACTCCAACGAACCATGTTTATTACCAGTTTATTTTTTGAATGACCGTGCAATGTTTAAGTCCCTTAAGCTTTCTAACCAACCCCTGTAGCAAGCGTTAGGCCAACAACTCCCAAACCAGATGGCTTCAAGGTGTTAAGTGAAGAGACACTCCAAAGGGCTTAATAGCTCGAGTTGGAAAGGCTACGAACGTCAACTGGTCATTTTTTTTCTTTCTTTCTCAGTTTTTTTTTTTTTTTTTTTTTTTTTAGACAACTTAAATCATGCCAAAGATATCCATCTATCAGGTTCATCAAATCAGATTAACTAGGCCAAGGTCAAGGTCAATCAAGTTGCATGCCTCACAGTTAAGTTTCCAATGTGCATCTGTGCATTGTGAAGCATGGAAAAGAATGATACTTGAAGATATTCTAATTGAAGCATTTATACAAACCTTTTTGAATCCATATGATCATTTCAACTCAAATTTTTCTTTATTTTAAAAAATGTCAATTACTTCTATACACAAAGTTTTAAACATATGCTTCATCTCCAACAAGTTCCAAGTTACACTGTCATTGCTTAGCAAAAATTATGAAACCAAAAATGCATAAATGCACCCCCAAACTTGAATGTCACATTGTCCTCAATGTGAGAAGACAAGTAAATGAAAATAAGAACAGAGAGGGTTAAAGAACAATAATACCAAGTGGAGTGACGAATGCAAAAATATCCATCGATGTGAATGTGCAAACGTGTCCCCCAAACTTGGACAAGAAGACCTGTCAAAACATAACTACTATACACAAGTAAAAGCATAGGCTTTTAAGAAAAACCAAAATATAAATAAAAACACTAAGATGAATGTTATGGCAAGGTAAAAGTCCAAACAAAACACAAAGGCACACAGTAGCCACAAGTTTAAAATGGAAAACAAAATAATGCCAACAAATTTATTTATTTATTTATTATTTTTTTGTTTTTTTTTTTTTTTTTTTTTTGTTTTTTTTTTTTTTTTTTTGTTGAATGCATGCTTGGGTTGAGAGAGAGAGAGGAAGGAAGGTTAGTGCATGCATGCATGTGTATGCATGGTTGGTGGTTTGTGAGGTTAGTTGTGAGGTGGAGAGATGCCGAGAGGAATGAGGGATGAGGTTGGTGGTTCAAACAAGATAGTGGGTGGAGAGAGATGGGTGAGGTGGTTGGAGTTGAGAGTGAGGAGTTGGTGTTGAGAGGGAGATAGAGTGGTGAGGTTGGTTGGTTTGGGTAGAGGGAGAAAGTTGCCGGGAGTTGGGAAGGGTGGTGAAGGAGTGCCGAGAGGTGGTTGGGTTAGGGTGAGGGTTGGATGGTGGGGTGGTGTTTCGAGCACTCGGCAGGGGAGTGAGAGAGCTCGAATGGAGGGCAGTGAGCTCGGGATGTTTGGTGTGAGGAAGGTCGAGTAAGCTCGAGCACTCGAAATGCTTCTTCGAGTGCTCGAGAAACCGGCAAAGAGTGGAAATGGATGGTTGGTGTGTGGCGTGGCTCGGTGTGCATGAGGGTTGGAGTTGGGTTTGTGAGATGGTTGGTCTTGGGTTCATGGTGGGTGGATGGGATAGATGCCGAGGGAGCAAGCAGGGTTAGTTTGTTGGTGGGGTTAAAGGGGATGGAAGTTGGGTTGGGATGGTGAGTTGATGAGAGAGAGAGAGTTAGTTTGGATGTGGGAGCTTGCATGCATGATGGGTGGTTTGTTTTTGGTTGTGAGTGGGAGAGAGATTGATGAAGGTTGCATGGTTGGCATGGTTTGTTGTAGAGGGGTTGAGGGTGGTGGACAGGAGGTTGGAGTTGGCTGCGAGGGCTCGGGATGTTTGGGCTGAAGGTGGAATGCAGTTGCAAGCACTCGAAGCTTGGCTTCGAGTGCTCGAAAAATAAACAGAGAGGTGGGCATGAGTGTGGGATGAGTTAAGAGGGATGGGTTAGTGGAGAGTGCATGGTGGTGAGGTGAAGTTGCCGGGTGGTGAAGAGTGGATGGGGAGGTGTGTGTGATGTTGGTTGAGAGAGAGAGGAGAGCATGCATGATGGGCATGCATGAGGGGATGGTGGTGAAGTGAAAGAGAGAGAAGGAGCATGGTTTGCCGAGGGGTGATGGTTTGGAGTGGCTTGGTGTGAGGTTGGTTTGTTGGTAAGGTAGCCGAGAGAGAGAGAGTGCTGTGTGTGCGAGGCAACGAGTGCTCGGGGCGTTGTCATGAGGTGTTCGAGCACTCGCTAGGGGGAGCTCGAGTGCTCGAAATGGAGCCAGTAGGTTCGGTATGTTGGGGTTGGCTATTGAGAGAGAAAGAAGGTGGAGTTCGAGCACTCCAAATAGGCTCGGCGAGTGCTCGAACTGAGAGCAGTGAGTTGGGTGGGTTGGTGCATGAAATTCGAGCACTCAAACTAGAATTTAGAGTGCTTGAAAATGGCTCAGTAGGCTAGGGGGTGAGCTCAGCTGTGAGGACTAAAGCAAGGAGTGAAAGGGAAAACATGCAAGACAATGAGCACCATGGAAGTTGAATTTGTTGCAATGGAATATGGAATGTGAGCAACATGGAAATGGAAGCTGTTCAAAATGGAGTCCATGCATGGAAATTCCATGCATTTGCATTTGCAATCTCATTCCATGGGAGATAGTGAGCACTATTGCATGCATTTTGATGCATTTGCAACATCATTCCAGGAATTTTACAAGTTGGCGACTTGGAAACAAAAAATTTTGCATGTCATTCCCATGGAATGGAAGAATTTCTGAAAATTTTCAAATTGTCTCATAATGCTTGAATAAACTGAAGAAAATTTTCAAATTGCATCATCTTTGGAAAATTTCCAGACTATGAATGAATTTGAAAATTTTGGAATTTTTGAATATCTCTTCAATGCAACATCACACAATTCATGGAAAATTTTTAAAACTTGCAATGTCAATCCAATGCATGGATTAATTTTTGAAAATTCTTCAAACTTTACAATTGTGCGCCAATGCTTGGATGAATGTAGAAAATTTTTAAACTTGGCAACTTTTCTCTAATGCAT
This sequence comes from Cornus florida, assembly GCF_030987335.1. Classification (NCBI taxonomy): domain Eukaryota; kingdom Viridiplantae; phylum Streptophyta; class Magnoliopsida; order Cornales; family Cornaceae; genus Cornus; species Cornus florida. The sequence continues at coordinate 27,763,409 of NW_026775580.1, read as the reverse complement.
GGAATTTTTTTTTTTTTTAAAAAAAAACTTGTCAACCTCAATCCAATGCATGGATGGAGCTTCTTCCTTCTTCTCAACATCTCCAATGCATGGAAATTTTTTTAAAAATTTTCAAATTCATTCCATTCCAATGCATGGGAAATTTTGAGAAAATTTTCAACTTGTTGCAAGAACTGTGCAACAATCACTCCAATGCATGTAAAATTTTTAAACTTTGCAACAATTTGGGAAAATTTTCAAACCATTCCACATCACTTCAAGCTTTTGCAACCTCACACGATTCATTGAAAATTTTTGAGAAATTTTTTTTTAAGAATGCAATAAAAATGAGAGTTTATGCACATGAGTAGCATTCCAAAGCCAATGAAATTGCTGGATAGAGCTGAAAATTTCCAGGAGTGAAAGAAAAAGTTTCAGAAGGTCTAGGAAAGCCTAATGTGAAGTTTGGAACGCAATTAGAGACACTTCCGGAGGAGGTCAAATTTTTGGCTTTCCTTAGCGAATTTCCAGAAAACTCAAGGCTCAGGCAATTTTATTGGGAGAGGGAAACTTGAACATCGAAAGAATTGCTTCCCTTGAGTTGCTAAATTTAATGTCAATAGCTAGACGAAGTTAGAGCAGGCACTAATCCTCAAAAATCTCGATAGCTAGACACACCGAGATCAAGTTAGTCCTCCTTACCCTATACCCTGTCTCTCTAGAGATTCAAGCTTCCCTAAGTAAGAAAGTTCTTTTGGAAGTGGAAGGAAAAGAGCTTGAAGACAAAAGTTGGAAAGAGGTAATGGAAAGACCTCAATCCACTCTTCATCCTCAATGAAGAACTTTGGATTATTTAGGGGCTGATTTGGATGAGGGAAAGGTGGATCAAATGAAGGCACATCAAGCAAAGACTTGTGAAGGGCCATATTGAGCACTGGTATGCTCGACCAATTATCCTTCAGAATTTCAACATCCTCCTCACACTTATCCGGTGGCTCAGGCTCAATATCTTGAGATAACTCAAGTGAAGGAATGAGAGGAGGTGCAAGCTCCCAAGAGAGGGATACATTTGATGTTGCCCAAGGAAGAGAGTGAATGGGTGGAGGAATATTAAACAAAGAATTTACCTCCCAAATAGACTTATCAACATCAAAATCCTCATAATTGAAATGAGCTAAGCAAGCTTTTAGAGGATCCTCCATTAAAGGAGGTGCATCAACTAAAGGATTTTGTAGGGGCTGTTTGGGTGTAGGGTAGACAATCTCTACATCATTATTTTCCCATTTTGAACCACAATTGCTTCATTTTGATGTAGGGTAACAATTTGATCTTCAACCACCATTTCATCATTTTCACATGTAATAACTACTTGATCATTCTCATGATGAAAGTTACTAGGAGTAATCTCATCATTCATAGAATTTTCTTTTGGATTGGCCATAAATTCAAATGAAAATGTTTCCTCCTCTTCATGATTTTTAGCATTAATCCTTTGTTGAATTTGAGATATTTGGTCATCTATCATTGCACTAACTTAGGACTGGTGATATGGTACCACTTGATTGATAGACTCTACTGTGGATTGCATGCTAGCAAGGGAAGCCAATAGTTGATTGTTGGAGTCCATCATTTGCGTGTGAAAAGACTCCATCATTTGCGTGTGGAAAGACTCCATCATTTGTTCATTGGCAGCAATAAATTCATCCAATGAAGACGGTGGACAAGGAGAAGAGGGCGGGAAAGAATGATCATTGGGTTGAAAAGGTTGCATATGAGATTGTGGGGTTGAATTTCCTATGTCATGCCACAAGAAGTTTTGTTGGTCTCCCCAACCCGAGTTATAACCATTGAAGTATGGATCACTACCCGGTTCAAAGAAATTTTCATTTGGTTGCTCTAGATAGAAGCCCGAGAATTGTCTCGTTGGAAGACATTCTCTTATATGATGTGTATAACTAGAGCAAAATGCACAAAACTCATGTGGTGTGTAGAATTGAGTTGGAAGATAGTTATCCTCCATCTAGGAGTAATTCAACAACACACAAAGTAATCAACACAACACTTCATCGCCATAACCTCCACATATGATATTCACTTTCTCCTCAATTATCAAGACAAAAATTAAATTGGCTACGACAAGGACCGATGCTTGGAATTGAAAATACACAATAAAGATTAGCCTCGACAAGGGCTTGCAATTTATCTACTTCTAAGCTTAACACATGCACGATATTCACAATTTGAAACTAGAAGGTCAAGAGACTTACCCGGCGTCCTCTAGACTTACAATTTGCTAGCATTCCCACGGCGAGCTTCGAGTTCCTAGAATCTCACTTACACTTAAAGATGATTAAAACACACAAGGAATATTCACAAAACACGATATTCACAATCAAACTAAAATTTAACCCTAGAACTTTGGTCGTTAAACCATTTGCAGTCCCCGGCAACGGCGCCAAAAATTGATCGGTTAGTCAATTAAACATCAACCTTCGCAATAGCACGAATCATTGTAAAATAGGGCTATTGGTCGGGTAAGTCGAACCACTGGGACTGCGCTAATCTATGGTAACCTAAGTGTCTAGAGTCATTTTAGAGTGATAAGGGGTGTTCATAGAGGGTTTGTTTTGTTTGTCACTAAACTAGGAATTCAAATGTGCAAAAAACAATAGTGCTAGTAAATGAGAGTTAGAGATAATAAAAGGGGAAACTAGGGAAGTGAATCCACCTACGCCCTAAATACATGCTAAATTAAGACTAAAATGGGGATAAACACTATATAAGCAATGATCAAGAATTATGTAGCAACACATAGTTGCTTTATAACCAATAAAAAGTTCATGAGATTAAAACAAGAATGGTCTATCAAAAGACAACACATTTAGACTACCTAGACTAGGGTGTAGTATCAAATACATTAACTTAAGCAAAAGACCATCAAGCATTCAATCAAATGATGAAGCACATGAAGGTAAGAATCAAGCATAGTCCATCAAAGGAGGTACCTAAGCAATGGAATATCAAGTTTCAAAATCAACATGCCTTGAAAACCATTCATAGTTAATATCTTCATTGTCACTATGAAAATAAAAGTAATAAGACTAATGTAAGAATCATCAAGACAAACTAAATAACTCACGTCAATCATTTAAACATGAATATTCATTACAAGAAGTAATAAACTCTTAAACTATGAAAAGACCAAAGTTTATACATTATAATCCCCAAAATAGAACCTAATCTAGAACATGAACAAAATGGGAGGCTTCATCACCTCCCTAGAAGAGGTTTAGTTACCCATGGTGGCCCTAGATGAAGGAAGAAGCAAGGCTTCCCCTCCATTTTCGAGCTTCCTCCTTGAAGCTTCAAGAACTCCTCCTCTTTGCTCTCCTCTCTCTCCTCTAATCTTGTAGAATCAAGCTTAATGATTTTGTGTGGCCTTGCTTCCCTTTATTAGATATCTTATCCACTCCAAGAGGCTACCAACCAACATCTCCAACCGCTTCATTAAAGAGGAAAACAAAATGAAGAAACCAAGGTGCAAGTGGGCTGAAATGAGCCATTTCCGAAGGGCATTCTGCCCAAAATTCGAGCACCCGAAGCAAGGCCTCGAGCACTCGAATTTAGTGTAAAAAGCTCCATGCTTCACTTGCTCCGCCCAGACCTACTTTGATGAAATGGCCATAACTTTGCGGTCCAAACTCCGAATGATGAACTGTTTGAAGATTTGGAGAGCTAATTCAGAGGTTTAAATACTTCATGTTTTGGTGGAGATCCAATTCTCAAGGATGGTTGGTCGAAAATGAAGATCAAGGCAGAATTTCATTGCTGCCAGGCAGTTCTGCGCACCTCTGGTAACAAGGCTATAACTCTCTGCTCTAAGGTCCGAATGACAAACCGTTTGAAGATTTACAAAGCTAATTCAGAGCTATAAATATGCCATTTTATAATGGAAGTCCAGTTATCAAGTTTTCAAGGTCAAAATGGCGAGCAAAATTCAAGATCCACTGCTGCCAGAAATTCAGCCTTGTGCCTTTTGATGGCCAAAACTCCACAAAGCCTTGATTTTGCTCCTTTTTTGGCAAATGGACCTGAAAATATATACATACACACAAATGAAGATAATCTACTTAAATAATCAAACGATGGACTTAACTAATGCAATTTAGGGCGCTTGAATATACAATATTCGGCGCTTATCAGCAAGTTCTTAAATTCTTAGATAGATCGTGAGCCCGCGTGGAGGCAATTTACTTTTCTTTGCATATTGTTCAAGTATGGGAGTATGGGATCATTGTATGTGGAGGATGTTTGTTGATTGATTTGTTGTGGGGGCGAAGTGATTGCTATTTGTTTGAGTACTTGTTATTTGTTTTGTTAGTGCATACATGGTCGTAGGTCATTAAATCCTACCCTTGCCCCACTTGATTTCCATCTTGAATCGGTTGTTCGTAATCCTAGGGGAAGAGGTAGTTCTCATCACTCCATTTCATCAATGGAGGAGTAACATGACAACTATGTGGAGGACCTTGGTCACATAGACCAACAAGGCATCCTCCACCCTAATGTGCATCATGACAACATCCAAGTACCATTAGGCATGCCAAGGCCATTCATTCACCCACCACAATAACAAGGCCAAGTTAATCACGATATTCGTTTAGCACCACCGGTTGGGAATCCTCCCATTATTTTACGTGATCATTACGTTCCAAAAAAATACAATACACCAACATGTATTCAATTGCCCCCATTTAGAGCACATCACTGTGAGATTAAACCGCAAACCATTCAAATGCTTCCTAACTATCATGGATTTCTAAGTGAAGAACCGTACAAGCATTTGGATGAGTTTCTTGAACTGTATTCCACCGTGAAATACACAGACATGCCAGAAGAAGTGTTATGACTCAAACTTTTTCCTTTTACCCTTAAGGACAAAGCAAAATATTGGTTCAACAATCTTAGGCCTTTTTCGATAACTTCTTAGGCAGAAATGCAACAAGAGTTCTTGAAGAAGTACTACTCGGTATCAAAGACTAATGTTATAAGAACTTCCATTTGTGAATTTTCTTAAGGGGAAGGGGAACTATTTCATGAGGCATAGGAAAGATTGAATGACTTGCTTAGGAAGTGTCCACATCATGACATTCCTAAGTGGCAATTAGTCCAATATTCTTTGAAAGTTTTAAAAAGGAATGGTAGATGCATCTATGGGTGGTTCTTACCTTGATAAACATGAGAATGATATTTGGCAATTGTATGAAAGTATGAGTGAAAATTCCACGCATAGATCTCTGTCCTCTAAAATGGTAGAATTCTAGGTGGAAGGAAGAATGTCGGCTTATACCAAGTTGACAATTCAAATTACATAGCTGCCGAGGTGAAACCTTTAACTCAAAGGTTTGATTAATTTTTGGTCAACCACAATTCGGCAAATCAAATGTCTTCCTTCCCTAATTATGTTCATCATCATACATCTAATGAATCTTGTATGAATCTAGTGTCTTACATACTACTTCCAATTGTCCCTATGGACATGTGCAAAATAAACATCATGAACAAGTTAATGCTGCATTTGTCAACCAATGGAATAATCCCTATGGCTCACACTATAATCCTGGATAGAGGAACTATCTAAACTTCTCTTAGAAAAGCCAAGGGGAAGGCTCAAACCCTTCTCAAGGTGGTTTTCAAGGCAAGTATGTTCCGCCTCCAATGTAAAGCCAAGGTTCCCAAGGTTATAGATCTTCGTTTCAATCATCACATAGAAACTAATTTTCTAACTCTAATTTTCCTAATCAATCATCTTATTCCCAAGGAAATTCTAGGAGTCCCGCTTTTGAGGAGAAACTGTTGACCGCTTTGGGTACTTTGGAGGCAAACACTCAATTGCTTCATTCCCACTCTTACTCCATTGCAAAGCTAGAAACCCAAGTTGGGCAAATAGCTAGTACCTTAAATGTTAGAGAGAAAGGGAAGACGCCTTTAAATGCCCCACCAAAGCAACAATTCGTTGTAGAAACCAATGAAGGTCACACAATTGAACATGTTAATGCGGTGACGACCTTGAGAAGTGGGAAAATTGTGGACAATCAAATTGGTGTTTCCAATGAAGAGAGTGAACCGGTGCAACCAAAAGTTGACACCCATCCCGTTTCACATTCTATTCCTCCTTTATTGCATGTGCATGATCATCTTTGTGAGAAAATATTGAAAAATGATTTGAACAATGATTTGAAAAAGGATTTGAAGAATACTTGTGTTGAAGATGTTGTGACAAAAGATTTTGAAAAAGACTTTGAGCCAAAGGCTCCATTTTCGGATGCCTTGAAAGGGTCCATTTCTCTTGAAAAGCAAAAGACCAAAGTGAATGAAATAATTGAAGTGTTTAGGCAAGTGAAAATCAATCTTCCACTTTTGGATGCAATTAAGCAAATTCTGGCTTATGCCAAGTTCTTAAAAGACCTTTGCACCCAAAAGAGGAAAAACAAAAGCCAAGCACCAAAGAAAGTAGTCTTGACTGAGCAAGTAAGCTTCATCTTGCAACACAACACTCTACCAAAGTTTAAGGACCCCGGTTCACCTACTACTTCTTGCATCATTGGTGACCATGTCATTAATCGGGCTTTTCTTGATTTATGAGCAAGTGTTAACCTTCTTCCATACTCGGTATATGTTAAATTGGGCTTTGGAGACTTAAAACCGACGTCGATAGTTTTGCAACTTGCCAACCGATCCATCAAAAAGCCCCGGGGTATTATTGAGGATGTATTAATCAAGATTGATAAGTTCTTCTTCCTGGTTGATTTTGTTGTCATTGACACGGAATCGATACCAAATCCCAAGAGCCAAATTCCCGTTATCCTTGGCCATCCTTTCTTGGCAACCGCAAATGCCAACATCAATTGTAGGACGAGGATAATAAAAATATCATTTGGGCATATAAAAGTGAAGTTGAACATTTTTAATCCAACCCTGAATTCAATGGATAAGCATGAAAAAGTGTGTGTTGTGGACAAGTGTCTTGAAAATGAATTTGAAAAAGTTGAGTCGTTGCTTAAAGATCAAATTTCCAAAAGTGCATCTTCAAAAAGGATTTCTAAAAGTGTTATTTCAAAAGTTAGTGTTGAAAGGGCATGGAAGCCTAAGAATTACATGGACAAAGGACCGTCAATCCCCTTTAAGTCAAATCCAATGAGTTCTATAGGGAATAATTTGTTGGGTGGGATTCAAAGTGCTTTTCACCCCGTCAAGGAGGGGATGCATCATAAGATTTTTGATCTGGGCTAAAAGAGCCCAACGTCTTACTAGAGACGTTAAAGACTAGTGCTTCGTAGAGTTTACAACCATATTCCTCCCTTATTTCTATTTTACCTTTCATTTCTTGTATCGTCTAGATATGTTCTGGGTTCATACACATTGATAAGGACTTTGGTTGAGAATGCATGCACTGTCATTTTCAAATTAAACATTTTGTGCCTGTTCGATCGATCACGAAAGAGGTTCGATCGATCGAACTACCAACTCTGCATCCAATCATCTCTATGTCCTATCGAGCATAATTTTCCTACATATTTCAGCTCTCTGTATATCGTACGAACTTCATTTCCGATCGATCTGAGTGTTCCAAGATCGATCGAGATTTTTCTTAGATCGATCTTCATTCTATACTTAGAAAAAATTTTGAACCCATGAAAAATCACCTCTCTGTGCATCGATCGAACTTGTCTGCAGGTTTTCACCTGTTGGATCGATCGAACTTTGATCGATCTATGTTCGATCAATCTCAGTGTTTCCTGTTGACTTTAACTTCTTTTTGGAATTTTGTTTTTAAATTAAATATTTTTATATAAAAAAAAAATTCAAAATTCCAAAAATATTTATTTATTTATTTATTTATTTTCTAAAAATCTAAACACTTTTTGTTTTAATTTCCAAAAAAGCCAAAAATATTTTTAATTTTGAAATTTGTTTTATTTTCAAAAATTTTAAAAATTTCAAAAATACTGTGTTGTTTTATGGATTTGATCGATCTGAGTTCCTTCATGATCGATCTAAGTTCGATCGATCTGATTTCTTAGTGATCAATCGAACATGTCGGAAACAGTTTTTAAAAATATAACCCAAGGGTCATTCAAATTGATTCCAAGATCGATCCAAGACCCCAGCTTTCTCCCTTCGCTGTTCATCATCTCTCCCACCTCCGGCGAGTCTCCGGTGGCCTTCCAAGCTTCCAAACTCTCTCTCTAGGCTCAGATCTACTATCTCTCTCTCAGACCACTCCTCTCATTTAATTTTGACCATGGCCAAAGTCAAGACTGTGGCCAACTGGCAGTATGTACGCCGAGTGGAACAGCGAGTGGAGGAGCCAAAAGAGCATGAGAAGCCAGCTCCAACTCAGTCTGAGCACTCTTCTTCTTCATCGTCAGCCTCTTCATCTTCTTCATCAGCGGATGAGGCTGAGTATGTACCACCTCCTTCACCACCACTAGCAGTGCTAGGCCAGGTCCGAGACAAACCTAGCAAGAGATATACACGCCTTCAGGTGGCGCATGAGTCGGTCTTCGACATTACTTTCTTTTCCCGGTTGATTCTGACTTGGGCAGCCATTGATGATATTGATCGGCGGGGCATTTCAGCCATTTTAGCTCCAGTCACATACCCTGTTCACCTAAGACTTGTCCGGTTGTTCTACCAGAAGCTCCGGCCGGGCCCGAGTAACCTATCGGAGCTGCGGACTACTATTAATGGCCATCTTATCCGCATTACTATTGAGTCATTGGCCACATCTTCTCAATGCCCGCACATCTGCCCTCTCGGCCCTCATTATCCTATTCTCAGGCTGCCATCTGACCCAGATATGGCCGTTGCTTTGACCGGCCATTATAGTGATGGCGAGACATTCACCACTCGGACTTATCTGCCCGACGATTTATGGTTCTTCGATTCGGTCTGGTACTGAAACGTATTTATGGCGGGCCATAAGATCCAGCGGCGCTCAGACTTTCTAGCTGCTCTTTATACCTTCTATACAGGCCATTGGTTCTCTGTTCTGGCACTCTACTGGAGTGTTATGATGAGGCTATATGCGAGCCACATCAGCAAGGCCAAGCCTGGGCGAGCCACTTTCTTCCCCTTTAGACATCTTATTACTCAGATCCTCTGAGATCAGCACTACCCTTTCCATCAGGCGGAGCATACTGAGTCAGGGGTTTGCCACTATGGCAAGAAGGATTGAAACAAGAGCTATAATGCTCTTATCAAGAGCTTAGAGCAGGAGGCCATTTTAGCAGCAGAAGAAGTTGCAGAGGCAGAGATGGCAGAGCAGGCAGTAGCAGCAGATGATCTAGCAGACCCACCAGTGGCTGCGGACGCGCATATAGATATCAATCTAGAGCAAGAGCCTCCAGCAAAGTCACCACATCACTCTCTGGCAGGGTCGCCACCACATTCTCAGGAGCATGGTCAGGATATACCTCTAGTTCATGATCCAGTCATCCCTGATGCTTCAGTTCCGGCACCTAGCTTAGGAGAGCGTATACAGACTTTGGAGGACGCGGTTGTCTCTCTTCGGTCAGATGTGGCATCCCTCAGCACTGACATGACTACTCTCCGCTCAAACATCTTGGCTGCACTGCAGGATTTATCCAGAGATATCTAGGGATCACGCCCCGCTCACCCGACCTGCTCTGCTTGATCTATCTCTCTATCTCTCATTTTATATATCTGTGATATTTGACTGCTACTGTTACATTGATATTATTATTTTTGCGGCCAGTCTGTTGGCCCAGATAGTGTGATGTACTTTATACTGTTTTTACTTTATATTTCGTATGCATGATATTTTTGGATATCCAGTTGCCATATTGATATATCTATCTGTGATTGACTCCACTATTAGGTACCTTCCAGTGACTTCAGTGAGAGAGTGCTGCCTAAAATTTTTCACGACCATCCTTTTCCTCTCTCCTTAGTTCATTTATTATCCTATTTACACTTGCATGTCCACTGTGCACTGTTATTATCTCTTTTGTTATCTGATCAACTTTTCTCCCAGTGTCATCTTTTCAAGACCACAGTCAATTCCAAGTTTGAAGGGGTTGTACCACCCACTTTGGATACTTGTGTCCTAGCCATTCTTTGCCTTAGCTGTACTGGTATACTCTTTCCTTTGTTCTCTTTGCACATTGAGGACACTGTGCCGTTTAAGTTTAAGGGTAATGGGTGTTATTTGCAGTGTTTGCTTTCAATTCAAAATTTTGAGCATGACTTGTGTATTTGAGGGATTTTCTATGATTGGTCCATGACTAGCTGTGATTTTGATCTTTTGAGGACTATATTGCTTAAAATTTAAAAATTGCTTGACTTGAGAGTCCAATACTCTTTGTATGCCTTGTGGATGCCATTTAGGAGTAAATTTTTCAAAAGATTGATATCTTGCTTGTACTTGTGGTCCACATCATCCTGATTTTGTGATTGTTTTGAGATTCACTCTAGGATTCTACACTAGCACAGGCGCACACTAGCATTCATTTATGGGGTACATGCTTTGTTGACTATTGAATTAGTTATATCCCAATTGGGCTAGTAGTGCATTGAAAGCTTTCATTCTTGATAAAGGTGGATAATAAACCCTTTTCATTGAGTAGCCGGGATTCTAGCCTCATCAAGTACTGAATTTCTCACACCGAAAGGTGGAGGGCCCAAACTCTAGGTTAATAATTGAACTTATTCTTACAAAAAAAATAATAATAATAATAATAATAAAAGTGAGGACTTCTCCCAAAAGGTGAGAAGTGAAAAATGATTAGATAACGGTAATCTTGATTTATAACCTAGTTGATTTGAGATTGTAAGTCCGTAAGGGTGTTTGAACACCTAGTGCCCTAAAGCCGTCTGGTTTGGGAGTCATTGACCTAACGCTTAACCTCATAGATCGCTAGAAAGCTTAATAGATCAACACATTGCATTATGTTTCCATCTTTGATCCTTAGGGGTTTAAAAAAAAAAAAAATTGTGTGAAAAGAATAAGCGCACCTAGATCAATAAAGCTTTAATAAAAGGTTCACTCTTTGTCTCAATGATCGGTACTAGATTTGTGTGCTAGTTTGAGGGTAAGGATATGATCATTTCTGTAGTTGGCTTATATAGCAACATAAAAGAAGCAATCTCAAGCTGAATGGAAGAATGGAGCAAAGTGGATGCAAAGTGGTGGAAATCAACAAACTTCGATCGATCAGGAATATTTTCGATCGATCTCACATTGATTGATCTCACCTCACCAACATAGATCAGACCCCTTGTCCTTATCCTCAAAGAATTTTTATCTTCGATCGATCCAACTTCCTTCAGATCAATTGAACTTCCTTGATTTTATCCCCACCTACCACTTTTGTCTTTTTCCCAAAATATCCCAAAAATATCTTAGATTTGTCTTATTCCAAAAGGCGCCGCCATGGATTGATCGATCTGGCCATAACTTTGATGGATCTGGCCACAGTTCGATCGATCTCATCTGAATTCGATTAATCGAACCTCCTCAAGTCCGAAATAAAATGGAGTCCAGCTCATTAAAAGATGGCTTGTGGTGCAATCATTGAAGGGACCCTAGTGCATGAGACCTGACCATTGGGTGTAACACTTGAACATCCTAGATAAAGATTTTGAGCCATTTTTACATCATAACTCACATATCTCAACATAACTTAGAATCTCATATCACATATCTTAGAGAGGAGGCTAGAGCTTAGAGAGACATACACTATTTAGGGAGTTCTTCCATTCTTCTAAGGTTTCTATCAAGAAGAAGAGCATTTCTACCATGGAGATGGCACTTGAGGGTTCGATGACTACATCAATGAGCGACTAAACATCTTCTTGGGGCTAAAGTTAGCCCTAAGCATGCCTTCTAGACTTTAATGCTTTGTATTTTGAGGGGATTTGTGTTGTAATCTTATTTTAACACTTGATTTATATATGAATCTTGTTCTTACAATGATTTGTGTTGATTAATACTCCCAATTGATCATTTCATTCTATCCATATGTCTATATATGCTAGAGTAGAAGTTCATATGTTTATCTCTTGGTTTTGTGATATTGATGCATGTCTATGTGTATTGATGCTATGAATCTAGAGATTGTCAAGGCATAGTACTTAAATAGTATACTCTTGTGGTTTGTTTGATGGTTCATACTCATTTCTTAATGGATTGTGCCTCTACCTTAGTTTAGTTAGTTTAATTTTCATGTCCTTAGCTTAGATATAGTGTAGTTGCTTTACTTTCTTAGATGTGAGGACAATCCATACTTGTTGTTTGATGTTCTATACTTATGAATACAAGTAGTACAATTCTCTATCTTGTTAGTGTGTTGATTGTGAGCTTAAAGGAAGGAATAATGGCTTAGTTTGATATCTTGTGTTATTCACTAGGTTGTCTAGACATTATATGCTTAATTAGTCAATCCATGCTTATTGATTTAATCAATCACACCTCTTTATATTACAACACATGTTTCCCCTCATTCATTGCACATTGAGTATCAAGAATGGTGATGTTTAGTGGTGACCTCTAGATCCCAAGACCTCTCTCTCTCTTGTTCTCTACCCTTTTATTTACTTTAGTTGTTTAGTATTGAATTTATTTATATTGTAGTTTAACTAACAAATCAAAACACCTTTTGATCACTTGACCTACTAATCTAACCTTGTTTCCATATTAACATAGCCTCCAATCCCTTGGGACGATCTTTACTCACCCTAACTATATTAGTAGTTAGAGGTATTAGTGGCATTTTATAAATTTAAACTTGACCACACTTTTATTGCAACTTGTTGGTGTTAACACGACTACATTAAGACACAAACCAAACTTCTTTCCCAGTTCCAAAAAAATGGTAATAGGGGGGGTGAGCACAACAGCTTAGTAGGTAGTGCATAAAACACACATCTTAATGAGTCCGTGAATCACAAACAAGGAACGGAGTGTAAAGAAGGGATCGTGCCTACTTTGGGGGAAAATAAATCAACCAAGCATCATTACGTGAATATGATCACAATTAATAACATGCAATGCAATGCCAATGTTCGCTCCCCATTTTTCAAAATCTTTTGCAAATCACAACAACCATCAAACCATTAATATAACCAGCACGAGGTGACTCCCCGTCGCCATGAAAGAAGGATTGGCTAACTATCCCTTACCTAAGGTAACTCCTTAGCGTCATTTGGGGCCTAGGTAGCTCAACCACGCATAAAGCAGTCTCCCTACATCCCCTTTAGGTTTCATTAACGCCACAGACACAAGGTAATTCCTTATCGTCTGATTTCGCAAACATCCTTTCAAAATCTTTCCCAAATTAATTTCTCATTTCAAAATGAATTTCCCATTCTCCCCCATACCAATGCATGAATGTTACATGCATTTCTATTTCATGCCAACATGAAGTTCCTTACATCATAACTACAACCATACTTGCATGCTTTGTAATTAAATTAACACAACAATTATCACGCTCTCAATTCATCTACCATGGCATTATAGGCATGTAAAGCATGTAGTAAAATAAACCAATCACATTCCTTCACTATAATTCAAATAAACATGTAATTTAACACCTTTGCCTCATGGAACATGTTATCATGCCTCACATACATATGAATTCTGCTAGCCATGAACAAGACTTACAATTTAACATGCTATTACACAATTACAATAGAGAAAATTCACAAGAACCAAAGAAATTGGGCTTTAGAAACCCATACCTCAAGGATTGAGAAAAAAGCCCCAAAATTTTGTTTCTGATCCATCACTGGTTATTTTTTCTAGTGAGGGGAAGATATTGGACTATCAGGAGCAACAAGGTTTTGACTTAATTAGTCTAATTTGTCACTAATTTGAGATATGATAGTATCCTCTTTAAAGGTTTTATTAAGGATTTTAGAATTTGATGTGGCTTAAAAAAAGATTTTTCATTTTTGTTGCTATCTTGGATCATACTTTGAAAAATATTTTCAATCCTAGTTAGCTAGTTATTAATTGTATATAGATTTTTATTTGTATAATTATTTTGTTCCATTATATTTTTAAAATCCCTTACAGTTGGTGCATATTTTCAATCTTTATAATCAACTTTGATTTTGAAAGGTGAAGCTTTGACTGTATCATTCTGGACGTTGATATCTAATGGTTCTAAACGAGGGTGAATTGATTCTATTGTTTGCCCTTTGGTAGAATGCCAGGTTGTTGTAGTTTTAGATGTATTATTGAGAGACTTTTGGAAAGGATATTTTATTTGATTTGTGGATGCATATATTTCAATCTACTAGAAGAAAATGGTGTGTAATCTATGCTTGTTTAAAAATTCATATTATGCTTGTTGTATCTTGTTTCTTTGTGAAAGATCATAAGTTTTAAAAAAAAACCATTCTATTTTCTCTTTGTTTTCTTGTGAGTAAAAATCTTTTATAAGTATCTCTTTATAAATTATAAAATCTTCTCTTTCTTTAAGCAGGAGTATAGGAAGTATTTGATTGTCTTAACGAAGTATCAAAATTTTAAATATTGATTTGAGTTCTTTTTTAAGAGGAAAAAATGTATTTCTATATTTTATCTGGATGTTGATGTTACGTTTCGCAATTTTCTATTTTTTTTTGAATTTTTTGATTTTTCGGATTTATTTATTTATTCACCTTGTTTTGCATGCCACGTACCAGTTAGCGTACCACGTAGGTTCTAAGAGTGGTTTAGAACATTTATTTGAGTTTAGGACTCTTGGAAATGTATTTGGGATCATTTTGACATTTTTTTCAAATTTTCGAGTCGGAAGGTCCCAAGTGGGTCCCACACCCAGATTTTTGGTTCTCCGGATTATTTTTTGGGGTCATTGCATTTCATACTATCGTTATTTAAAGTGTATTTATGTGGTTATGTGTTTAATTATATCATTGTAGCATGTTTAAATGGTATAATTGCATACAGGGGCAGTTTAGTCATTTATAGGGTCAAAGCATACCCCGCGTTAACCAAGTCTTATATATATAAGACCGCATGATCATTTTTGGCCCATTTTCTCCTCCTTCCTTTAGCCGAACTAGCCCTCTTTCTCTCTAAATCTACAATATTCAAGCCTCAATTTCATCTAATTCTACTTAGATTTGGACTTGGCCACTAAAGGCAAAGTTAACAACCACGACGAGAGCTACAATTTGAACGGAGCTAATTTTCATTTGGGCCACTTTGGTCGCAAGCCACTGTAATCTGTAAGTCTTTTTTAAAGCTTGTGATATGGACTATCATTCTGAATGACTGAAGAGGCAACCAATTGACAAGATAAACAGCAGTGAGAAACACATCAACCTAAAGAGATAATGACAAATTAGCATAAAAGAGCATGGTTAATCCAGTTTCTACAATATGCCGATATTTTCTTTCGGCTACCCCATTTTGCTCCGGATTTCCAGGACATGACACATGCAACGGAATCCCACTTTCTTTAATATGCTCTAAGAAAGAATTGAACTCGCCACCACCATCACATTGAAAAAATTTAATGCGTCTTTCAAATTGATTTTCCACCAATTTTTGGAATTTTAGGAGACAATCAAAGAATTCAGATTTCTTTCTTAAAGGATAAAGCCACGTAAATCTTGAGTAATCATCCACAAAAATTGCATAAAAATGAAATCTCTTACTATAGGTAATAGAGGCTGGTCCCCAAAGATCGCAGTGTATCTTTTAGAGGAAAGTTTGAAATTTTATTTGTGGAATTAAATGGTAGCTTACAACTTTTTCCCATTTGACAACTAACACATATAGAGAGTTGAGTTATCTAATGGGTGACATCAATAACCTTCTTTTCCTTCAACAAAGATAACAACTTTGAATTAGGATGTCCTAGTCGTTGATGCCAAATATGGAAAGAAGCACCACCTTTCCTTATTGCATTTAGAGCCTCCTGAAAACTTCCATCCAAAGTATAGAGATGCCATTTTTTATGCCCCCTCACTATCACCTTTTGATTTGGATCCTTAACAACGAAATTAGAAGATGTGAATTCAAAATTACATGAATTATCTAAAGTAAACTTTCCAACTGATAATAAATTCTTTTTCCAATTAGGGACCACAAAAATATCTTTTAATCTGAAATTCCATTCTTTTGTAGTAACACATGCATCCCCAGTATGAGATATAGACAGGCCATTTTCATTTCCAACATATATCACATCACCCCCTTTGTGGGGCTTTATATGGGATAATTTACCTGCATCATTGGTTATGTGCGAGGTGGCTCCAGAATCAACATAGAAATATTAATCATTGTCATTGATGGAGAAGGCTGCAAGGGCTTGAGGAATATCCTGTGATTGATATGAATAGTCAAACCTGTACCAACAATCTATAGCAAGGTGATTAGCTCGACCACAAATTTGGCAAGTGACATTACCATGATTGTCAACCTTATTATTTGACCGTTATTGCCATTGATTAGCCGATTTTCTATCTTTACTTTGCCCAGAATTATTGCTTGATTCCCCTTTATATTGATTGCCTTTAAACTGTAGGGGTTTTGGTTTCCATTGTAACACCCTGCTAGTTTGAAGCCTCTACCTCTGGAGTTGAATTGGCCCCTGCCCCCTCGATTGTTTCGACCTCGACCTCGTTGTCCAAAGAAAGTTTGTCCATGCTCTATGTATGCTTTCCCTTCTTCCTTTTGTGCCACCAATGATTGTTCATGTCCCTGAAGTGCAAGTACAAACTGATTAAAAGTGGGATATGGAGGCTTAGTGAGCATAGCCAAGTGAAAGTCTTGATATTTTAGACCCAATCCTCGTGAGAATTGGAAGACATTATCGAGATCCGAAACTGGCTTCTTAATTACAGCAAGATTGTCACAAATGGACTTGAAGTCCCTTAGATATTCAGCTAAGGAACATGACCCCTTTTTAAGTGTCACTAACATGTCTTTCAAATGAGCTTCCTTTTCCATTGTGACTAGAAACAATTGTTCTTCAAGAGAGGACCAGACTTGGTAAGCCATTTTTGCTCCAATAATCATGCCTAGTACTTCCTCGTTCATGCTTCCGAGGAACCAAGAGGTAAGTAAACCATCATTGTTGATCCATAGTTCAAATAAGGGATTGACACTTTTGTTTCCAACATCATCCTTAATCTCCTCAGCGGGTTTGTCATCACTAGTGAGACGATGAATGACCCCAAGGCTGTGGACAAGGGGAAGAATCTGGGAATGCCAGAATAGGAAGTTGGTGGTGCTTAGCTTGACCAAAACCAAGCTAGAACATTGGTGGAAGGATTGGATGTTAAGTTTTGGTTCTTCTTTTTAGGTTAAAGATGATGAAGAAGTCATAATGTTTAGGCTCACGGGTTTAAGCTCTGATACTATGAAAAGTTTTTGAAGAAAATGAATAATGTGGAAGCACACTTTTTCATTGAGTGTCTATACAATTATATACACTTACAGAAATCAATCACAATTGTAACTACATGATTATAGGAATTATTTAAGGAATAAGAAAACATATGACAACTATAGTTGACTAAGAATTGATTTGTTTCCTTGAATAGTTCCATAATGATAGCCTTCATGAGATTCTCCATGATCTTTGGTGATTATTGATTTATTTGATTTGTTTCCTTGAATAGTTCCATGATGGTAGCCTTCATGCGATTCTCCCTGATCTTCAGTGATTGTTAATTTATTTCTTTTAACAAAAGGTACCTCTCAATTACCATTTAGGGCCCGAGCCACTAAATTACTCACGGGTACCTCTCGTGTCCCTATTAGCTAACTAGTGCCGCCGATAAAAGGAAACCTCCCCAACTACAGGGTTTAAGAAAACCCTTTTCCCAAAACTTATCAAATCCATATTTTATCTCTTCACATTCCCACACATGCACATCTACGTATGATAAGCGCTGAATATTACATATTCAAGCCCCTAAACGTGCGTATGTTACGACCTTAAGTAGTACTTATATCTAATTTTAGACTGATTTGAGTTTACTTTGCTTTTGTAGGTACTTTCCCAAAGAAATGGATAAAACCGAGATTTTATGATGAAAAGACTGATATTGAAGCTTACAGAGTTGTCGCCGATCATCTGAAGCAAGCTTGGATTCAAAGTCGTAATTTTGGAGAAGTTCAAGTGCCAAAGCTCGAGCACAAGTTCCTTGACTCGAGCACAAATTCAATTGAAGCAAGAAAAGAAACCAAGGCCAAAAGGCTCGAGCAGAGATCTTTCTGCTCTAGTAGAGACTCAAGGTGCTCGAGTCTTTGCAAAAGGGATCAAGCACAAACTCCCTCAAAATATTAAAAGACGCTTCGGAAGATCCATGTTGCCAGACCTCAAGCAGAGACCAAAAGGCTCGAGCATAATTCAAAAAACTCGAGCAGAAGTCCTAAGGCTCGAGCACTAATCCAAGGTGATCGAGCACCATGAAGAAATTATCCCAAAATATTCTAAGTGTTGATGAAAAAGACGCATCGTAAAAGATTTGAAGAAAATTGGCTAAGTATAGAATTCTTGCTCGAGCATAAGTCAAAAGGCTCGAGCACATACCAAAAAGCTCGAGCAGAAGCTTCTCTGCTCGAGCCTTTGCTGTTAAGTCAGATTTTCAAGTTGCGGGATTAATTCTAATTAAGTCCTAATTCGTCTCAGACAGGCCCAGATAACCCCAAAAGACCTAAAGCATATCCAATCCTTATTAGAAGTTAGTTGCTTCTATAAAAGGATGCATAAGGCCACATAAAAGCTCTTTCTTCTTCTTATAAGTTATTTTAGATTTAGTGGCGACTTTTAAGGTTTTTGAGTTTTGTTCTGAAGCATTGAAGGTGAAGATCCTCAAAAGGGAAGTGCAGTCCACGATGATAAAGTTCACAACAACACAGATGATATCGTGCGTCGTCATGAGTAACTAATTCCTCTCTTAGGGCATTGATGTAACCCGAATCCGAAAATTATGGTTTGATTGTTCTATACTTTGGGATTTTAACTATTTATGTATTTTGATTGCATAATTATGGGCAATTGATTTAGATCAATTGGATTTTAATGAAGTACATAGTTTTTGAATGATTAATACCTTATCTTAGATTTAATTGTTCATTAATTATATTCAACCCATTTTTAGTGTATGAGATTGGTGGCTAAGGGTTTCTTGGACAATAAGAATAGAGATCATGTAATGATGTTCAAAAATTTTTCATGAATGAATGTTTTCAAAATCTATGCCTAGGGAAGACGAGTTATACTACAACATTAGTTAGAAGTAGGTAGGTAGATAATTCATGGCGACCGAAGATAGGTTATTATTAATTAAAATTCATAAAATATCTCACTTTAAATCTGAATTAAATGAATGTTATTGAGTTTAATTCATAAAATATCTCACTTTAAATCTGAATTAAATGAATGTTATTGAGTTTAATTCCATATAATACATAATTGTTGAAATCCTATGGTTAAACAGTTGATTATAGTATGAGGTTCGTGGTGAAGTCAATCCCTAAGATCTTCTCTCTCTGATCTCAATCTTTATTTAGTTTAATTTTATTTATGCTAGTGACACACAACATATCAAACAATCTTTTTCTCTAAATTAAAATAGAATTATTTGAACACTTGATAATCTACCATAGTCCCTAAGGTTCGACCCTCTTTAAGTAGCCCTATCCTGCAAATGATTCGTTTTATTGCGAGTGGTATTTTATTATTGACACTGTCAACCACACATCAACGTACTAACCTCATGAATTCACAAAACATCGTCAATGCTATGTATATGGAAATGCTTCATACATAATCTAAGTCATATAAAGTGGGAGCGAGAGCAAATTCGAGAACGGAAGCATGAGCGTGGCAGAATTAAGTCATAAATAGTAAGAATTTTAGCCAGAGCGTGCGCTTGGAGGGTGAGAGCAACACCGTTGAGAAGGATTATGTGACTTAGTACATAACTCATTCACTACTCATCATGCTTTCATAATACAGAAGACAATTTCATGCTCACAATAAGCTTAATTGATAGTCATGGCATTACTTCAAGAATTAGGATAACATTTAGCGTACGAATAGTCTTATCATCACAACAATTACAAAATATAAGCATAGAATCCATCACATAGCAAGTTTGGTATCTTGTCCTTTATAATTTATACACAAAGTAAGCATATAATCACATAGAATTCATCAATTTGGAAAGAGCCCAAACATACATCAAACACTAGAATTTACTCATGTAATTAACATCAATTTAGCGTATATATAAAGGGGAAAAACATGTAATCAATTACAAAACCTAAGGAACTTGACAATTAGACAAATTGTACCTCAAATGATCCAATAAGCCCCAAAATTCAAAATCCCTAATGTCCACCAAAGCAACTTTGTTCGTATCAAAACTTTGCCCTCATCGAGCTCTCTAAATTTGCCTTCTATAGCAAAGATCAATTCCAAATGCAAAGTGGTGAAATCATGGATAAAAGAAGTGGGTTGTGTCTATTTTAGAGAGAGGTATATATAGAGAAAGAGTGAACCTACGGCTGGGAGAAGAGGAAAAATGTAGAAAATGGCCCTCCATTCAGATTTTTGTCTCAATTGTAATGTAAAGTAGCCAGTCAATGGTGGGGTCCCCCATGTGTAAAAATGTCTAAAAAGCCCTCCCATACAATTACCATTACACATATGCCACAAATGTGTATCTAAACACATATACACATATGCACCAAATAAGAACCATGAAATGTGAATGAACCAGAAAAATAATTTCAAGCATGAAAATTTCGTGTGTGGGGTCCACACGGAACGTTCTGGCCCAAAAATCCAAAAAATGTTAAAATGCACCCAAATGCATTTCTAAGAGTTCTAAACTTAAAGAAATGTCCTAATTGACTCTTGAGACCCACACGACACGATAAACAATGCAGAATACACAAAACGATGAGCAAAAATAAAATAAATGTGGAAAAAAAATTTGTCAAAAAATGTTGAAAAAGGCTTTGAGACGTCCCGTCCAACAGCAACTTGACATCAGGCTTATGCTTGATCTCTGTAGCAGGGTAGCAGGTAGATCAAACAATACTCCTCAAATGCTTTGACCCTTTCAAAGTGTGATTGCTTTTACTTCTGTTCTTCAGTATCTGAATTCGATGTAGAAGTAGATCTGTTTTTCTCTGATCGTTTGTAGATGCAAGACTTTGATCACAATCAGGATTTGAATAACACTCTAAACTTTTCTTCCTTACTTTACTTATTTATAGTGCACTGCTTGTTACCCTAATTCCCTTTCTTGGGTTCCAAGTTGGGAGTAAATGGGCTTGGTTCTTTTCTTGGGCCGTCCCTCTTAGGGATCCAGTTCGATATGAATGTGGTTGGACCTGGCGGTCGTTGAATAACCCTCCTAAATGGGTAGGCTGGGCCGCATCCGGCCCAGTGGGATTTCTACCCCTTCAATAATACTTCATTTTGGAGCAAACAATAATTTCATTTTAAGAAGGTGCAATAGTGCTAGAAAAGAATGCAAAAATTTGTCTCATTGCAGGAAACTCATTTTGCGATTTGCAGAGGATTTGATCCTTATCATTGAGGAAGTTTACGTGCTTGCTTTGGCTTAGAAAGATATTAGCAACCAATACCGGTTGCAGCAATGCATAATTGACCAGCTAGTTCGTGTTGGCTGAAAAACTTTGATTCTCAAAGCATACATTGACATTTCATTTTATATATTTATGTGTATTTTACATGTCTTGCAAAAATTTAAATTTGGTTATTTGCAAGTCATGAACACATGAAGAAGGGTTACTTGTGTTGTACAATAATCATAAGGGGTGGGCGTTACCCAGTGTTCTAAAGGGTCCAGTTTTCCGCGTGAGTATGCTCGTGTTCGAGTCCCTCTTTCTCTTAGTTTTCGAGGGAAAAAATAATAATCGCGGGAGTACCCCTTTCTCTTAGTCTTCGAAGGAAAAAATAATAATCGCGGGAGTCCCCCTTTCTCTTAGTTTTGCAAGCTACTTGCATTATCTCTATATATTTTATGAGGGCTATTTTTTTTTTTTCATTTAAATTTAAAGAGTCAAAAAATAAGTGCATAAAAAAAAAAAACAGGGACAATGAGAGACATAATGAGCCTAAAGGGAAATGTGACTACTTGTTCCTAATTAAAGCTGCATTCTATCTCTTGGATCCTAATGGGAACAAAAAAAAAAAACAAGAATATTTTGTTTGGACTTAGGATGGTTGTGGTGAGTAATATTCCAATACCATAAATTATCTTTTTGTCTAATGTAATAGGTTTGTACATAATATTATTCTTGTCAGTATTCAATTGGCGTCTTTGGTTTGGGATTGAAGAAAATTTAGTATAAATTTTTAACTAAATTTCCTCCAATCCTAAATTCAAGACACGAATTTGATGCTCACAAACGCAACAACAAAATTATTTAGAGTTATCTAGACTCGTATAGAATTGTACAAAGTAAACTAGAATTTTCTATTTTAGAACTACATCCTAAAATTCTCCCGATCATTTGATCTTTTACACTTGTATAGGTTTTAAACATTCATTATAAGGTCATTAACCTATATAAGAAGGTAGAAGTTCAGTTGCTCCTCATCCAGGCAAACCAGAGTTCAAATGGGTTTTTGAGAGTTATGAGTTTATAATGGGTTTGTAGTTGAATAGATTTAATGTGTCTATAATGGGTTTGTAGTTGAATATAGGGAGTGTGAATAGAACTATCAATACACCATGAATAGGTAGTCTTACTAAAAATGAAAACGAATGAATTTCTTAGTGAAGATATAATAAGAATAATCACATGCATGTATAAAAATAAAAATAAAATAAGAATTTAAATTTTAATGTGAATTGAGCACTTCATAGTGTTGCATACTCACTCGTATATATTCAACATTTGTCTTTCAAATTTTAATGTAAGTTGAAAAATTCTCTCTAACACAAAAGTTTAACTTTTTTTAGTCACTTACCTCTACCACAAAAGTTTAAGATAATGGATAGTAATGCTCATATATACTCAACATTTCTCCCCATCCAGATTCGATGTGTGACGAGAACCTCTAACAACAATTTAGTTGGGAGCTGCTTAAAGAATTTAGATCTGAGCTCCTCCAAGACGGTTTCTTTCTGAACTAGCATTACTAGTGCTTATTCATAATTGCTCTAACTATTTATATGCAAAGTGCATCTGTTTTGCCTCTCTATGTTACGGAAGAGAGAGAAAAGTAGACTTTCTTCACCAGAAACTTATAATTCTGAACTAGCAATTAAAGCTGCAATAATCGAGCATTCATTAGGCAGCCTCCCAATGAACAAATAAACTGAGTTCCTTTCATTCTCTAGAAAAAGTAATAGTAGTACTAGCAAGTTAGGATCATACTTCACTCTTGTATCTCAATTTATTCATCATGCTATAATTGCTCCATTTCCTTCACTCACAGAAAATGCAAGAAAATTTGAATAAGATAACCTTGTAATAGTGGATCGCTGTGTGAATTTTCGGACCAAATGTGTTTTCCTTTGCACGGCAAACACAGGAAATTCCTCTCAATTACTAAGAATTTGATATGAATGTCACCTTTCTTTTAAGAGTAATGATAGGGGAATTGAAAGGGAATTCCCGAATAAGTCCCGAATTTAATGTGATTAGCTACACTTATCACTTGTTAAATAATATTTTTTAGAAACTGTTCAAATAGGTGAAGTGGATAAAAAACATGTCAGATTCGGGGTTTATTCGAAAAAATCATTCGGTGATCCTATCATTTTCCTTCTTTTAATCTTCAAACAAATTCAACTAAGTAGGGGTGACAAATTATGGCACGACACGATACGTTCAAACAAATTCAACTAAGTAGGGGTGACAAATTATGGCACGACACAATACGACAACACGAGTTAAAAGGATTTGAGTTTGACATAAACGGATTTGAATCATAAAAGGATCGACACAATTAACCCGTTTACTTAACCTTGTTGAGTTAAAATTGAGGAGTTCAACCCGTATAACTCGTTTATGACCCATTTAACTTAACATGTTATAATTGTGAATATGACCTATGTAATATTTTACTTATTAAACCAATTACTATGGATAGTTAAGTCATTTAAGCATAAACCATGTCTATGCCTTATGATTTTTTTTTTTTTCTTTTTAATAAACGGGTTACGTTAGTGTAGAAGATTTTTAACACGATTATTACATAAATTGGATTTGAATTTACCTATTTAGTATAATACCCTTACATCGACACGACACGACACGACACGACACGAACACGAATTGCCACCCCTACTCAGAAGTGAAGGTAACCAATGTTTCTGAATAAAAATAGCAGCAGAAAGATTAAACATCCAATAATTAAATCTCCTAATTTTAGACACTTCGATTTCTGGATAAAGGATGAGGAGGCTGTTATCCATTAAGTTATTTTATCCATTATGATATGTTGTCGTAACCTTACTTCCTGATAAATTGACCATTTCCAGAGATCATCAAGCTGCAAAACTGTATAAAAAAAAACTCGCTCAATCAGAACTTCATCAGGGAAAAGAAAGGATAACAGCTAATTATAAGTTCGAAGTTCAAGTTCCATCCTCCGACACTAACAAAAAAGAAACATGCGAAACCAAACTCTAATGTAAGTTTATACTACTGTTCAAGATAAAAAAAACGAAAGCTAGAAACACAACCGATTGGCTAGGACTTATGACAGAGTGACGATTGCATAGAGCAGTATACAATTACAAGCCAAGCACATGAAGCATTACAGCATTCTGCGCATGCATGCGGTTCTCAGCTTGGGGGAAAACAACCGAGTTTGGAGCTTCAATAACTCCATCGGTAACCTCCACCCCTCTCTCTGCTGGTAAACAATGCATAAATAGAGCTTTTGGTCCAGCTAACTTCATAAGGCCTTCATCCACCTGCAGTTAATCCCATGCAAAAGATAAAGACCGGAGCTATGAAACATACAGTGACGATTTAAAAGTCCGAGAGGGTGCCAATTTATTGTGCATTATAGGAAGACGAGTAAAACTATGAGATCATCTAGAGCAATAGCATTTGAACATAGGCTCATAATGAGTTGCTGCAACACTAAATATCATCTATGTAATCATTTAACAGCAAATTAAATTTCTAATATAAAGGAGCAATAAAATAACACAATCTGGTCGCGTTAGCAGCAGTGAGCATGTTGCCTGTAAGCCCACCTCATCTCTTTTCAACTGTCTTCCAACATTTCTAGAACTAAATGACTTTAACTGGCTTTTCCAAGATGAAGCAAATATATATCCCAAGAGAAAGAGAGAGAGAATCACCTAAAGCTATGATGAAAGGAGAATCCATAAATAAAATTTTTGATTGGCCGCCAAGAGCGAGGGAAAACATCCTTTTACCCCTCCTTCTCAAAGGCCCTCTCTTAAAATGATAATAAAATAAAAAATAAAATAAAATCATGGACCATTTTTAAAAATAAAAAATAAAAAAATGGCAAGCTAATAGCAGTTTCAACTTTCCCCCAACAGGTGCAATCACATTACCATTTCAAGGTGGTGAAAAAAAAAGGAAAGAAGGAATAAATGAAAGTAAGTTTAATCCATTTTTAAAAGGTTCCCGTAAACAAATGTTGCTTTAAATACAACACCATTATGACTGATCTGATCATAACACTACCAGTAAAATGGCAAGTCTCCTCTTTAAATCAGACATATTGGATCAAATCGAGTTTAACAAGTTTAGCTGCCTGAGATCAGCATTGACCATTTTGGGAAAGGTTAAAAGAACAGTGCTCCCTCAGATCATTGACAGCTCATTCAAATTAGAGTAGTTTCTATGTTTATAATATTTTTCAAGATAAATCAACTGGATAAAGACAAAGGGGATGGCATACCCCCCACCCCAAAATAAATAAATAAAAAATACAAACACAAAAACAAAAGACAAAACAAAGAAAAAAAAAAACAAAAACAAAAACAAAATTAGCATTATCTTAGAAGTATTTCCAAATTTAATTCATTGCAAACAAGTCAACAAAAAAAAAAAAACAAATGCACCAAAAGAATTCATGGAGGTTTACTGATGTCTCATCACACAATCTAATAAATCCAATGGTTGAACTGAATCATAGAATGAGTTTTACTGCATATACCTGGAAACCTTTAAACACTTGGCGACGATACGCAGCCTCTTCCTTTTGCCCCATGCTGGCCCACACATCTGAATACACAACATCAGCTCCTCTAACAGCTTCCTTTGGATCATTTGTCATCTCAATTTTGCTGATTCCAGCTTGTCGTGCCTTCTCAACTGTCTTCTCATCTGGTTCAAAACCTTTAGGGCAGGCACACACAAAATGGAAAGGAATTACTGATGCCATCAATAGCCAAGAATGTACAATATTGTTTCCATCTCCAACATAGACAACCTGGATTTTACAAGATTATCAGGACAAAATTAGAGAAAATTTGAACCACTAAAATTTCAGCGAAGGATATGACAAAACAATGGAGATCACAACAAATGGCCAAATATATATTGTGATTGCATCAGCCATTATTTGACTAACCTTGGTGCCCTCTAACTGTCCAATGTGTTCAATTATTGTGAGTGCATCAGCCATTATTTGACAAGGATGGTTGTAATCTGTCAACCCATTGATCACTGGTATTGTCGCATATTTACCCAGATCAATAATGTCCTGCAACAGAACAATCAATATAGCTAATTCTTAAACCCAAGAGATAGCTAGTTTTATAGCAAAAGTTCTTTTTTCTTCCTCAGAGAAACCACTAAAAGAGAAGAGGCATTTACTTCACTAATGGGGATCTTTTTCCATTTCCCTTATAATTTTGGGGGCGTGGGTTTTAGGTGGTATGTAAACTACCAAGACATCTTTTGGGCATTGACGAAGATAATCTTGGCCAAACCATTATCAAATCCCACATCAAGAAAAAACAGCAATGATGGACAAAACACAAGTTTAAATTATGCATGTGCAAAGCTATAGAAACCATATATGTCGTGACTGCATCTAATTTGCTTGCGTGAAACTATTTATATAATTGAGCAAGAAAAATATATTTCTGCTTCATATATACAAGTCCTCTTGGCAACATATGAAAGTGCCTTTTTCCTGTAAGCGTGATATACAGAAGTGCTTTAGTCATAGCAGAATTAAAATAGCGCTTTGTTCCAGAATCAGCAGAAATCCATTATTTTTCTACGAAGTCTCAGTAGCTGACATAAACACACTATTGAGAGTTCACTTGTTGGAAAAACTCGTCATGCTCTTTCTTGACCAAGTGGTCTGCTTCTTGCAAAAGCACATTCTCTTTCCTAACCAAGTGGGTGGCCTCTTGCAAAAGCACCTATCCAGCAGAAACATCCAACACATTTCGGGATAAACAGAAGTTGCTTGTGAAAGACCGAAAAGAAAGTTGCACAGCAATAATTGGGTTGGGGGGGGGGGGGGGGGGGGAAGAAGTTGCACTGCAGAAGAAGCAGTACAGATACAGAGTTTGTGGTTACTATTTCCTTCACTGCATCAAACAGAAAATCAAGCTTTTTCTTTCCAATGTTTTCCTTTCAAATGGATACTCAGAAACACAAAGAGTTGTTAAACCAATATCATAGAATTCCTGACAATGAATAGAGCATAAGCAAACTTGCAAGAGATTATTACTCAGCTGTAATTGTAAAACAAGAATATCCTCGGGACAGGGGTGTGTGTTCCTCCCAAGAGAGAGAGAAAGAGAGAAAGTATAGGAGTCCAAACTGATATGTTTGAATATATAATGGAGACATATAACCAATATAGAAACTCACCAGCATACCTGATGAGCAAAAAGGCGTGCCATAATAATATCGTTATAGCGAGACAGCACACGAGCAACATCACGAGTTTCCTCCCGCTTCCCCATCTGGATATCATCTGGTCCCAAATATAAAGCATGGCCACCAAGCAAGAAGAATCCAGTTTCAAATGAAACCCGTGTTCTCATGGATGGCTTGGCAAAGATCATAGCCATTGTTTTGCCTTTGAATGGGAGGAATGTCCTCTCCCCTGATTTTAGAAGTGCCTTGACATCTCTAGCACGGTCTAAGATCTTCAATATAGTTGCTTTGTCAAAGTCATCAATGTGCAGAAAGTCCTTAGGCTCTGCTTTTGCTGGAAAATAAATCATAAAAGATCAAAGTTAGATATTCTCTACTATAGTTCCCTAGTTCTTAAGTTTCCTGGAAAATGTGTTTCACGGAGGACATTATGTGCAATGTTATATTGTAAGGTTCTGTGACAACTTCAAATCTCAATCGTTGGAAAGAAGGTTAAATGGCATTCCAATATGCAACCACAACTATCACCTGCCAACTTGAATCAAATCACAGAGAATGTTTGGTCAGTTTAGGCCTTCAAATACACAAGAGTGTGCTGCGAGTATCGCTCATAGCTTTTAACCTTCTCTTTATTAAATGTTTGCTAGAGGCTGCCAAATGTATCAAAGTCAAAGAAAACTTGGCTTAGCTTTTAGAATTGGACATTTAGTTCAACTAATTTACCACCTGCATGATTATTATTATCTCTAAATATAGACATTGACTTCCATTCGACTTAGTAGACTTTTAAAATTTTGAAGCGGACACAGTCGGTAACCATTCAACTTACTCTTGAACCTAACATTAAATTTGGAACAGCAGAAAAGTAACACCTAAAACGTAATAAAAAGAGAGAATGAATCATGAATGACATGCTAGAAAATGATTTCGGCTTCCGACAGATTGGCAAATGTGTACCACTGATGTTCAACATTTCCGTGTGGAATATCCTGAACTGGAAGTGAGGGCTGACATTGGAAGGTATTTAGGCAATGCTTTACTTGATCAGAACCAACAACACCACTAGACAGTTTATAATGTCCTCAGGCAGATACTTCAATGTCACAAATTTAAGTTTTTACCTTCAAAAACTTATTGCACATCTTACAAGAACTAAATCAGTAGTGTTAATCATCCTAGCAAAAATATTGTCAACAGAAGATCAAGCATAAATGTAAGGTATTGATGTTGCCAACAAAATACATCTATCAATCCACCAAAGCCATCAATGGTAAATTTGTTCTTGTGTGGAGCAGATTTTAGTAGCATAATCAGAAATATATATACATATATGTGTGTGTGTGTGTGAGAGAGCTAGCAACATCTGCAGCAGTTCCCTTTTTCCTCTTTCCAACACCAATCCATACGATACATCCTGTATAATAAGAGATTTTGATTGCCATCACCAATTACATAGCTGTGGACCACTGCATGGACTCCTCAAAAAGTACATGAACTACCCGTCTTTGATGCATGCAGAACATTTGGACTGATCAACCATTAGTAGATATCAAGGTGACTTCATTACCCATTTTTTTGGAGGAAAATTTGAATACTCAACTTTTCAGAAACGCATAAGCACAAACCTAGATTGAGGAACTATGCAGAATGAATTACATCTTTAGACTTCCACGACCGGAATTCACGGAGATGTTGGCTTAGATTTAACACAAAGCCAAGTTTGCAAAGCCAGTCATTAACTCTATTGCTATAATTAGACACTTGAGTTTCATAATTCTAATTCTATCAGCTTCTACGGTTTTATAACTCTAGCCACACCCTGAAGTCATCATACTTAAACATCAGCCACTCCCATCGTTACATTAAGTTGTACTTGATCCATTCAAGTACAGCAACTGTTTACAAGTTTATGCTCTATCTCCTAACTTGCTGTGTTCGCCAAGAAATCGAGACGCAAGACAGAAGAAAAGAAAAAAAAGGAAACCAACTATTTGTACCTGAAATGATTATGCTGCCATCAATCCAAAAAGCAGTTTCTTAAATTCCAAATAGAATAAGGAATAAAAACTGATTCGACAGTTCGACCACCTTTATTCCAAAAGCATAACCACAAACAGGAAGAATACATATTTTCAAGAACTTTATGTTTCTTGCCCAGCCCTTAGAAGGGGCCTAAATACTTCAAAGTCATTCCAAAATCCATAAAGCTCTAAGAATTTAAAAACATTGAGATTTTTATCACAAAGAAATAAAGAATATATGGTAAAATATACTTTTCATTTGCGGCTGGTCACAAGTATGAGTCCAGTATTAGTAGCGTTTATATATATATATATATATATATATATATATATATATATATATTAACAATTACATATACTATTGATCCTTATAATATATTCAATATGAATTATCTCGTTACATCAATTCCAAAATTCCATTAACATATAATTAAACCACGTATTTAGTTGAACCATGAGAATTTACAAATCTTCCAACAGACTTGGTTGACATCATCTTTTAATTTATATCCCAGTATATCACTTTTGGGTAGGACCAACTCAATTCCTCTTGAAAAATCCTCAAATCAACAATCTAATCAGAGCTTTCATCATTAAGGAAATATCTTTCAATCATATGATCTTTATAGTTGGTCAATAGGAATTAGATTGGCAAATTTTGTAACTAAACCTTGAGTCTTTGTAATTTTTTTAGTCAGAATTTTGAATGTTAGTTACTGTCAAGTTGTTACCTATTGTCCAAAGGAAGAATCACAATTAAACCTACAACCAAAGGCAAAAAAATAATCTTCAATATCAAGGTTATAAAGGCAAACTTACTAATCAAAAAAAAAAAAAAAAAAAAAAGGTTATAAAGGCAAATTTGACACTCACATTTGCATTCACCAATTAGCGTTCATCCATTTATCAATTAGGATTTTACATATTTTATGTTTGATTTTGAAAAATCCTTTTTCGATATGCATTGTTTTTTAATCTTGGAAACTTCTAATTTTGAAAATCCAAAGTAATCAAATGAAAGGAACCTCAATCGGTCGAAGGATAAGTCAAAACTCACTAGACTAGTGTTGATCATCCGACACATTACGCGATTGATCAAGCTTTGCAATAATAGAGTTTCGTTTCCATTTAAAACACTTAAAACCTAAATTTTTAAGTCTCTATTATATATAAAGACATCTAGTCTTCAGAAAATCTCGACATATAGAGCTAAAGAGAGTGCATGCATCCTATAGCATATCATATGCTTTTTTCCAATTGCATTCTAGCAATCTTTGCTAGACTTTTTAGTGTATTTTTCATTCATCAATCATATATAAAGACTTTTTTACCCTCAATACTTTTTAATACTTTTGATAAAAATAAGAAAAAGTCAAACTACAATAAAAGATCATTATTCTTTCTATTTACTTAATTTACCTCTCTTATAGTTCCCCTCTTTCTCACTCCTAAGCTGGTGAAAGTGAAACTTGGGCTCAAAATGGATCGGATCTGAAGCAAATGTGAAACCATATCCAGATCCATATTTTAGTGTCAGGATCCATTGACGAATTTGATAATAATATTAATAATAATAAAAATAAATAAATAAATAAATAACTGATCCGAATCAGATTATATGGACAAGATCCATATAGTTCAAACAGGATCCAAATAAAGGAAAATACACTTGATTTGGTTCAAACCTCAAGCAAAACCCAAATCGGTTGGATCTTTCAACAAAGATCCATATCTGACCCATTTTTTTGAATTTTGATTCAAAATTAAAATCCAATCCTGTCAAATAGACATCGGATCAGATCAGTTCTTGAATACACCCGATCCATTTCAAGCCCTAATTAAAACCTCTGTCTACAACCCAACCCAACCTCGAAGGCGACCTCCATATCTCCTCCCTATTTCCGCACATGTCCACGCAGCTTTACATACTCATCAACATTCCTTACTCATGCAAATTGACACACATTTACATTGTCACTCCATTACAAAACACAGACACACTTCCGTCAAATTTCCAACCTCATTGTGTACTTGCTTCCGCTCACTTACTTCATGCACATACAATGCTTCGCCTGAATTCTTACTCACAAATCATTGTACATTACAAAATCTTGTATTTTACTCACTCTAAACTTCCGTTCTCTACCCAAGAAGAAGAAAAGAGAAGGAACCCATTTAAGTTCCATTTCAGTTTACCTTATCCACTCCACATAACTCTCTAACATTTTTTTGACCTTTCATATTATCTTTCTCCTTTTAAGGCTTTATGTGTGTTTACCACTTTCCTCAAATCCAAACCCTCAATGTAGTAAAAACCTAGCCACATCGAAGTTTTCTATTGTATGGTTAGGTAAAAATGAAGGGGAATGTAAGAAAGAAAGTCCTTTAGCCACCAAAAGTAGAAAACCATGACATCTCTCTATTTTTTTTCCCCAAAAAAATAAGGGTTAATTTAATTAAAAAAACACCTTAGGAAGCCTTAATTACTAGAATGTACCTGCAAGAGTAGGGAGCGTTAGAGTAGCAGCGTAGCTTGATGAGGGTTCGAAGCAGAGAGAGAGAGAGAGAGAGAGAGATGAGGGTTCGAAGTTGGGTAGAGAGCAGCTCAAAGCTGTGAAGTCTACTCGATGGACCTTACCCCCTCCTCATTGACAAAGGTCCGGCTGAACCAACAAGCTCTCTCAACACATAAATGCTAATCACATTAGTTCCTTGCAAGCAACTGACAAAGAGGAGTAATGGTGTGCCCTAGGTCTTCAAACGGTGATAAAGAGGAGTAAATTTCAAACTGGTAATGGTTCTTAGATTGGTAAAGTAGAGATATAAGATGGAAAGAGAAACAAGGGTAATTTAGTAAATTTTAGAAAGTACTTAAGGGTAATTTGGTCTCCATGTATTGATGACCAATGAAAATTGACATATTTGTAGTTACTTTTGCCTAAACTGTTTTCTGATGGAGTTATTTTTGAGTGTTCACAT
This sequence comes from Cornus florida, assembly GCF_030987335.1. Taxonomy (NCBI): domain Eukaryota; kingdom Viridiplantae; phylum Streptophyta; class Magnoliopsida; order Cornales; family Cornaceae; genus Cornus; species Cornus florida. The sequence goes on along the minus strand of NW_026775580.1, from coordinate 27,730,553 downwards.
TCTAGTAATTAAGGCTTCCTAAGGTGTTTTTTTTATTAAATTAACCAAAAAAAAAATCTTTTTTTTTTTTATAAGTAATAAGTAAATAAAAAGGCATTCAAAAGGGGAACGCGTCCCGAATACAAAAATGGAACCCGGGGCTAAGGCCCCAAAGAATCCAAGAAAATAATTAAATCATCAGAAGAGGAGCAAGAACTTCTCTTGACATAATTGAAAAGAGAGCGAATAATAAAAAGTTTCAGCGTCGTCGTAGACAACTCCTTCCCTTCGAACATTCTGCTATTTCTCTCCTTCCAGATGCACCACCAAACGCAATGTGGGACAAATCTCATACATCTCTTTCAGTAATCGCATACATCTCTTCTCACACGACATCCTCTCCAAGCATGAAACAAATCCTTAGCAGAACGTGGTATTACCCAACGCATGCCAAACAACCTAAGAATAAGATTCCAACAGTCGTGCGCCACGGGGCAATGCCTTAAGATATATCAACTGACTCACCATGAAATCACAAAATACCCCATTCAGTCCAAAAATATTAGCACCCAAACAACCCCTGTCTAGCCTGTTAGAAGTTATATATATAATAATGGGTCGTTATGTAATTATGTTTAGTTAATAGGCCGTTTGTGTTATTATGTAAACCTTGTAACATATATAAGCCTACATAGGCTTATTAGGTTTTGTGAGTTGTTTTTGAATACACAGAGAATACGCTTTTGCTCTCTCTTTCTCTTTTGATTTTGAACATGGTATCAGAGCATAATGATCATAAGTGTGAGAGTTAGTAGGTGGGTTGGTGGTGAATCACGATTTGAATCACGATCGGAATCGTGATTGTGGTTTTGATGTCTCTGTCGGCAACTTCTTGTTCACCATAATCAGATCTGAAGTGTGTTCGTTGTCGTTTCTGCCTTCTTCATCGTCACCGGCAGCTCCTCTTTGGTTGTCGTCGTCTCTGCCTTCGTCGTCGCCGGCAGAAGCTTCTTCGTCTCGATTTGCAGAGGTGAGATTGGTTTTCGGCCGGAAGTTGATTCGGCCGCTGCTCGTGGTTGGGTTGCCGTCGTTTCCGCCGTATTGTTCACCGGAGTTTGTGACGGAGTGAAGAAGAAGACCCGTGTTTGGCTACACAGTTGTGCTATTCCAATCCTGGTTTACTAAACCAAGGATAGTCCAAATCCGGTTCGGTTCCAAGATCCGACCAGTATCAGGATCCGACCCTTGCCAGGACCCGACCCGTACCAGGATCCGACCCGGTTTCAGAATCCGATCCGTTTCAAACCCGCTTCCAGGTTCGGCTAGAATACAGAATTTTTTTTTTTCTCTCCTTTTTCTTCTCTGTTTTGCTGGATTCAACATGGCCTCAAGTTCAGATTTGCTTTCACCCACAAACAGTCTTAATTCTCCCATGACTTCAGTTAAGCTCAATGGGAAGAATTACATATTGTGGGCCAAATCTGTTGCCATTTTTCTCAAAAGCAGAGGTCTTGGTTCTCATTTGACTAAAGAGAAACTCAAGGCAACTGATACTTCCTTTGAGGCATGGGAAAAGGAAGATGCTCAGATCATCTCTACGATGATAAACAGTATTGAACCCCAAATTAGTTCAACGTTACTTTAGTTGGATACAGCCAAAGAGATATGGGACAGATTGCAGCAGTTATATTCTGGGACAGGTAATATCACCCGTGTTTATGAGCTATGTAAACAGTACTTCAATCTTGAACAAGGTACTCAAAGTCTAGAAGAGTATTATTCTAAAGTTATGGGAGTCTGTGAAGAGCTGAATATGTATCAACCCATTACTGTTGATGTTCGCAGTATGCAACAACAGCGTGCGGACTTTAATGTTATCCGTTTTCTTACTGGTTTATCTTCAGCATATGAGCCTTTTCGTGCACAAATTATGAGCAGTCCAACACTTCCATCTCTTGCTGAGGTGTTTTCTCGACTTCAGCGTGCTACACTAGCAAGTGATACCTCAAATTTGAATACTGGACAGAGTGGTGAGCGTTCAGCATTGGTAGTTTCAAAGGGTGAACATAATACTTACCGTGGAGGTCGTGGGGGACGCTCCACACGTGGTGGTCGTGATTCACGTGGAGGACGTGGCCGTGGCAGGGAATCAAGAAAGTGTACTCATTGTGGTCTTTCTAATCATGCTGTGAACTTTTGTTGGGACCTTCATGGGAAACCATCTAGTTATGCAAATCAAGTTTCCTCTTCTCCGAATGATGTCGCTTCTGGATCGCACAATGTAGCTGAATCAGATACAGTTCATGTTCCACGGGATGAGTATACTCAGTTTTTGTCTTATAAGCAAGCATTTAATTCATCTTCCAAGGCTACCTTTGCCCAGTCAGGTACTGCACACACATGTCTATTGTCTTCCACTCGCAGTCCTTGGATCATAGACACTGGAGCATCTGATCATGTGACCGGATGTTCTTCTCTTCTATCTGATTTTCATTCTGTACCTACTTCTCAAAGTGTTACTCTTGCTAATGGTTCATCCATTCAGGTTTCAGGTTTGGGGACAACTCAACTTAGTGATTCATTGTCTCTCTCGTCTGTTTTACATGTTCCACAGTTTCCCTTTAACTTAATGTCTATCAGTAAGCTTACTAAATCTCTCCAGTGCTCTGTTACATTTGATCCTACTTCTTGTGTGTTTCAGGATCTCAAGACGAAGAAAAAGATTGGTACGGGGCATGAAGCTGGTGGCTTATATTATTTTGATTTCGAACCTTCTCCTGTGGCTCTTCAGTCTTCTCTGTCTCCATTCCAGTGGCACTGTCGCCTTAGTCACCCGTCCCTTTAAGTTTTGAAGCATCAAATTCCTAGTCTTAGTTATTTGAAATTCTTGTCATGTGAAGTTTGTCAACTTAGTAAGCACCATCGCGTGTCTTTCAAGTCTAGGGTTAATAATCGTGTTTCTAGTCCTTTTCATTTGGTTCATTCAGATGTATGGGGTCCAATAAAACATTCTTCAATCAATAAATTTCATTATTTTGTGACATTTGTGGATGATTATTCTCGCCTGACTTAGTTGTTTCTAATGAAAGATCGTTCTGAGTTATTTTTAATTTTTCAAAAATTTCGCAAAGAAATCAAAACTCAGTTTGGATGTCCAATTCGTATTCGACGTTCTGATAATGCTAAGGAATATTCTTCAACTCCCTTTGATACATATCTTAGTGATAAAGGAATTATTCATCAAAATTCATGTGTTTATACACCACAACAAAATGGAGTTGCAAAACGTAAGAATCGACATCTCTTAGAAGTAACTCGTGGTCTTTTGTTTCATATGCGTATGCCTAAACGGTTTTGGGGTGATGCTGTTCTTACAGCCTGTCATCTTATTAACCGTATGCCGTCATCTGTATTAAATGGCAAATCTCCACATTCTATTTTATTTCCTGATTCTCCCTTGTTTTCTCTTCCTCCTAGGGTTTTTGGATGTGTATGTTATGTCCACAATCTTGGTCCTGGTTTTGATAAACTAGACCCACGTGCCACAAAGTGTGTATTTCTTGGCTACTCTCGCTCTCATAAAGGTTATCGCTACTATAGTCCTGTTTCTCAACGGTACTTTATTAGCGCGAATGTCACATTTTCTGAGTCCATCCCATATTTTTCAGATACTGGTTCACTTCTTGATATCAATCTTGAGTCGCTTCCTTCTGCAGTTCCTCTTCCCTCACCTTCTCTTCAATCTCAATCTCTGGTTCCTTCATCTGCCCCGTTACAGGTATACACTCGAAGACTAAAGCCATCTGCTGTCGTGCCTCCTCCATCATCTTCAGAGTCTTTGGATCCGACAAATTCCACTGTGTCTGATTCCTTGCCGATTGCACTTTGTAAAGCTCCTCGCTCGTGTGTTACTAAACATCCCATTGCTCATTATGTTTCTTATAATTCCTTGTCACCATCATTCTCATGTTTTTCCTCTCAGTTGTCTACTACATTTGTTCCTAAGACTGTGCAGAATGCTTTGTCTGATTCGGATTGGAGGAAAGCAATGCAGGATGAAATGGATGCTTTGCATACGAATGGCACGTGGACTCTTGTTCCATTACCTCCAGGTGTTAAACCTGTTGGTTGTCGCTGGGTATATACTGTGAAGTATCTTCCGGATGGGTCCGTTGAGCTTTTAAAAGCACGTCTTGTTGCCAAAGGTTATACACAGACTTATGGTATTGACTATGATGAGACGTTTGCACCTGTTGCTAAGATTTCCTCTATTCGTGTTTTGATTTCTCTTGCTGCTAATAGACATTGGCCTCTGTTTCAGTTAGACGTTAAAAATGCCTTTTTGCATGGTGACTTAGCAGAAGAGGTTTATATGGAGCAACCACTTGGGTTTGTTGCTCAGGGGGAGTATCTTCACACTGTTTGTCGCCTTAAAAAGGCCCTATATGGCTTGAAACAATCTCCACGGGCTTGGTTTGGAAAATTCTCTGAGGCAGCATTAAAGTTTGGTCTTCAGAGGTGTCAGACTGACCATTCGGTATTTCACCAGCGCACTAAAACTGGTTTCATAATTCTTGTGGTGTATGTTGATGATATTGTGATCACAGGTGATGATTCTGAAGGCATTATTAAGTTGAAGTTGTTTCTGCACTATCGATTCCACACTAAAGACTTGGGTAAACTTAGGTATTTCTTGGGTATTGAAGTAGCTAGATCCAAGACAGGTATAAGTTTATCCCATCGAAAGTATGTGTTGGACTTATTAGAAGAACAGGTATGTTAGGTGGTCATGCCTCAGTCTTCGAGGGGTTTGATTGATGCTTGGAGAGGAGGTTTTGTGGGAGCCCACACTCGTGATTTTTAAAGGGTGGCATCCTTTTGCGTTTGGTGGTGCATTTGGAAGGAGCGGAATAGTAGATTTTTTTAGGGGGAAGGAATATTCCATTGGGACTTTCAAATTTCTTATTATTAGTTCTTCATTTTGTTGGGTGATGGGGAGAAATTGTAAATCTATAAAGGAGTTAGTTGATTTTTTGGGTTCCTTTGGTCCGTAAAACCTTTTTGTTGGCTTTTGCCCTTGTATAGCTTCGGAATGCATTCCCCTTTTGAATGTTTTCTAATACATATTTACTTATAATAAAGAAAGGGTCTTTTTTACTTAACTCCCACCATTTTGTATAGGTTTTGATATTGGTCCTTTTTTAAAATGTTAGGGATTGATCCTACTTTTAAAGAACTATGTTAGTCAACTAAATAACGTTAGGGTTAATAGTGTTCTTTTAAAAAATACCAAAACTACCCCCAATTTATTTCTACCAAACTACCTTAGTCACAATTAGAGCCCACCTCCGTTTTTTTCTCTGTTTTCCCTCACCATTGCTATCAGTTCTCTATTTGGCCTCACCATTGCCATCAGTATTATGGTCACTAACAATTGTTATTGCAAGGAGAATTCAGGTGAGCCACTTTTCTTTCTCTCTCTCCAACCTGATCGACTCGGGCTAGTATTTTTTTTTTTTAATAAAAAAAAAGTTGTAGTTTTATTGGTATTTGTTCATATCTTCATAGTGAGATTTTTTTTTATTTTAATAAAAAGTTGAGTTTTATTGATATCTATTCATATCTTCATATCACCAAAAAAAAAAAAAAAAAAAAAACACACAAAGGGAAGAGGCCCATCTTTGAAGAAGGTTATTAGTCTATCAGCAAAGGATGCAGCCAACACTTCATTCACTGGCTGCACTAAGCACTTGCCTCCATTTTTCATCTTTTCAGGAAGCTCTTGATGCAACCTTGCCTCACCCTTTGGCCAGAAAGATGTTCATAATTCAGAAGGATTGAATTCCACGTTTCTCTAATGGACATCGCCAAAGTTCCCTCCTGTTATACGTTGACAAGCCAAAAGAGGTGGAAACAGAAAGCAAAGAAAGAGGGGTGACGGCTAACAACATGATTAAGGCACTTTAAGCTCTGGGGTAGTTTTGGAATTTTATTTAAAAGTCCTCTTAACGTTAATATTCTTTAGTGGACCGTTTCTTGACTAACATAAAATTCTAAAAAGAGGACCAACATCTAATATTTTTTTAAAAGGGGACTAAAATCAAAACTCATACAAAATGGTGGGATTAAGTCAAAAAAGCCCAAAAAGAAAAGGGTTAGAATCAAGACTATTATGGCCTAGACTCCACCTTATCACTTGTGACTCTATCGAAGTCCAAATTTTACCTTCATCCCAAGGGATCCTATTCTATAGGTTAAATAAACCAAATTTTTCCTTCATCATAAGGGGTCCTATCCTATGCATATAATTAATTGATTTATGATAGTACTCTTTGGAGACATTTCAAACATATTTCAAATATATATATATACATATATATTTTCTTAGTTGGTACTCACACACACATGCCTCCACCGAGGCTTGAACTCCTAACCTCCCTTTGGAAAGTAAGAGTCTGATACCACTAGGCCACTGGCGTATTGGTATATATATAAAAAATTTACCTTTTAATATACTAGACATTGACATCAACACAACTCTAGAGATTAAAATTGACAAGGGTTCATGAGAATGATGTGAAGACATGTGGTAACCCATTCTATAATAGATGTTTTGGGGTGCCTAACACATTATTCATGCATAGGCGAGCCCCCAAATTCATAGCTTTGGTTAACATAGACTACTTATGGAGTCACCATTAAAAAGGGCCTTCTTAGAAATCATTTTTTAAAATCAAAATGTTCACTAACTCAACAAAATCATTTTCAAAATGTGTTTTCCAAAGACCTCTTTCTTAGGCGAGATAACACACTTTAACTCATTAGGTGACAATTTCTAAATAATCTATCTAGACTTAAGCTCAATCCCCATCACTTAAGACTCATTTTCTCCCCCTCATAAATTTGAGGTGGAACAGTTACTTTTACATTACCATTTTATACCAATTGGAGGAGAGACTCTTTTGCACTTCATATATTAGGTTAAGATGTGATTTTAAGCTAAAATTGTGCCCTCCAATGCAGAAGTCCGTAAGCAAATTGTAAGTGAGCCCTTGAAAAATCTAATTGTCCAAAATGATGAGTTATCCTTCCATTTGTATTATAGAAAATTATTTTTCAAATTCTCAAATTATTCCTAACTTCCTGTACTCAAACCTTTTCCTCCAACACCTTCCCATTCTACAAAACAGTTCAAGAATATATATTTACTCCAAAGATGGAAGTTGTTTATTGATTTTCGCACAAAATTAAACAATCAACATATGTTTTCAAATGTCAGTTAGACCTATGGACCCTACTAGCAGTCCAGAAAAAACGTTCTATCAAACACTTCTGATATAATGCAATGATCAATTATCTAGCTCTTCTCAGTTACAAACAGTGCATTGTTCGTATAGGCAGACAATTTTAGTGTCAGACATCAAACACAACCAAATGAAAATATTAACAGAGGATTACTTAGTTTAATTGAAAGTAAAACAAAGTGATCTTTGGAAAGTTTCAGATACAATACGACATGCAAACTCAAAAACGAAAACAGTATATCGAAACCGAAACAGTCTTCCTCAAAATTTCAGAAGGCACAATTTACCCGTATAAATTGGTTGTTTTAATGTGGGCGTGAGTACATATGACAACATAAATTCATAATTTTTGCAAGTAATAGACATGAAAAAATATATATATATCAAATGACATTTAAAAAATAATAAGTTGAACTCGATTTTTCAAAACAACACCAAAAAATGTTCATCAACTGTCAATTCACAATCACAACCCTGATTTCCACAACAACCAAAGGAGTTCAATTGACCTAGCAGAAGTTTAATCACAGATTCACATCATGCTCGTAAATTTCAAAATTTACACTAACAGTACGCATTTCCATATTCTAAAATTCAAAAGGGAGCACCGACCTTTCCCAATTGCGGAAGATAAAGACGAAGAAGTCGCAGAGGAGGCTTGAGAGGAGATGCGACGGCGGATCACCAGACAAGTAGGCGGAGAAGACACTGAGGCGCCGAGTAATTGCACAGACTGGCGGAAATTTTGGCCGTAGATGGAGGAATACGAGGCAGAAGAGAGAGAAGCTGCGTTTGATGATCGAACGGCGGTGGGGTGGGACAAAAGCGCCGCCATTGCTTTTGGTGGGAGCAACAGTGGAGTGTTTTGTTCTTGGAGGCGTTTTTAGACTTGTACTTGATAAAAAGAAGATTTATTAGAGGTTTATAAACCCAGTGGGGTTCGATATACCAATAACCCTATCGCCCTACTTTGCTCAATTGGTGCCGTAATTTGTCTTAATTTTATCTTTTTGGCACATTTTTTTATGCTTTCCAATATATTTATTCTATTTTTAAAATAATAATTTATTAATTTATTTTTCAAATCAATAAATCAAGCATACGAGCAAGCTCTCTCTATCAAGCCTATGAAAACCAATAAACAGATCATCCTTCATCAAAACCAAACCTAATAAAGTTTCAATTTTAATATACAAAACTTTCTAAATATTCCATTGTATACAACTCACATAGAAAGGAACAGAGTCTAAGCTACAAGAAGACCATTAAGAAAGGCATTTTAATTTTTAACATCTATCTGAAAAATTCATTTTCATTCAGAAATTCAATCTTTACTCATTAAAATACTCTTTGTGACTTTACAGGGAACTCAAATAAATCAAGTTGTGTTGAAAAACTTATGATGTTGTACACAACATAGGATGGCGGGCTCACCAGAAAATACCAGGTGTCGAGGTTCCGCAATGTAGTATCTCCGCAAATTATGAATAGTTATTTTTTATTTTTAGGGAAATAATAATTATTTATTAATTAAAAATATTATATATTTGGTGCTCTTGGAGTAATCAATATTTTTCTTATTCCAAACACGAAATGATGAAAGGATTTTGTTTTTCTAGACAAAAAAACACACTCAAATGTTTACCCACTTTATTGAAAATTTAAACATTTGCCCTTCTATTTTGAAATGCGGAAAAATATATGATGGTAACCACACATCCGATGTGAGTGGCTAGTTCGACCCATCCCATACTATTTTGTTTTGAAGATTACAATGGGCATTTCTAAAAATTATATGTTAGCAATGTTGAACTTACTTGTCTTAGTAATTGAAATTTCACTATAGCCCTTTATTGTCATCCTTATTAAGTTTTAAAAATTATGAATGGATCTACCATGATGACATAGTGTAAGTATGCACATAAATTTCGTGTCTGAAAATTTAGGAACGAAAATACAGACAAATAATCAATTTTATTAATTTTCAAAAAGAAAGGTACAATTCTCTGTTGTCGATTCTATTACAACAAGAATCTTCTTCTGATTAAGCTCCTTGGAAAAATTGGTACAAGAGCTTCGGAAGTTTGATCTTGAACCAATGTTGAACTTTTCTTTAGATCTTCAAGGTTGAAGAAGGTTTGACTTTATTTCTGGTCGAGGGCCGATGGGGCTTGATCTCAAATAGTGGATTGAATTCTTTTGAAGAAGTACGGCATTTGTATGGTGTGCTTGTTGTTCTTTGCCTTCAGAACTTTAAGGTTTGAATGGTTTCGATGAAGAACGACACTTGTGTAGCGTGCTTGTTGTTTTTCGACTTCAAAACTTCAAGGTTTGAATGGCTTTGATGAAAAATGGCACTTTTGTGGCGTGCTTGTTGTTTTTCGCCTTCATAACTTCAAGGTTTGAATGGCTTCGATGAAAAACAACACTTGGTGTGTTTATTGTTCTTTGTCTTCAGAGACTTTAGAGTGCTTGTTGAGATAGAGATTCAGCAGAGTTTTGGTGTTCTCTGTCTCTTTTCATCTGTTTCCGTGTCCATGTCTAATTTTATTGTGTCTCTCAAACAAATAGGGTGACTTTGTTTTAGAGGCCAAAAAGTGGGGATTTCAATTTAGAAATTCCCCACTATCACCTTCTATATGGAAATAAATTTGAATTTGAATTGTCATATTTTCCCTAAAGGTCTACTAGACATTCAGGATTTTGCCACGTGTCCTTGGTTGACCCATATTTGTAGTCTTCGATTTGATGATGAATTCTTTACTATTTCACCAATTGGATTATGATGAGACTATCACAAAATTTCAATGTCTACAGCAAGTTTACCTTGTCAAGAAACTTATTCACATGAAATAAGTAAACGAAACTTGGATATGGTATCCAAGAACCAAAGAGAAGTCACAAAATTTATTGTTGTACAATACACAAATAAAAAAATTAAGTAAAAGTCCATGTACATCTAGTAACCTAGGTTTTTAACAAACCCAATGACACTAATGAAAGAAAATAAAAGAAAGTGGAAGGACTCAAAAAAATTAGATGAAACAGTTATATGATAATTAACTTATAATAGAAAGAGAATGGGTTTTTTAAATAAAAAAAATTGATAAGCACACGGTTTTAAGCAATAATAAAGATTTTTAGCTGAAATCCATCATAGTTATAAGAATAAATTAAACAAGTTCGAAAGGATAAAATGATAGTTCAAAGAACATATATAAAAGAAGAAATGTAAGATAAAAGGATCGGAGTAGAAGAAAATTGTGTAAAGGTTTTGTTCTCTTCTTGTAATTGAAAAACTTTTGGTGAGTTATCATGGTGTTTGGCTCATGAATCCAGGCGAGTGTAAGGATTGGGGGGCGTACCAGGCAGTAACGGGCAGAAAATTTTAGTGAGGAGGGGTGGCCTTTGGGGGCAAACTTATATAGTGAGCCCATTTTTGTAATTTCAATGGTGTTTTCTTCATAAATTTTCAAAATTTTAATAAAATGTAAAAAATAATAATAATAATAATTCAATGGGTGTGAATTGTAATTTTAGTGGAGTGCATCTTCATAAATTCTTAAAAATTGAAGTATAAAATGAAAAAAAAAAAAAAAAATCCAGTGGGGGCGAATTGTAATTTTAGTGGGAGCGTCTTCATAAATTTTAAAAAATAAGGTATAAAATGAAAATATAAAAAATCCAGTGCTATGTTGGGTCCGTGCCTGTCGTTCTAAAGAGATGAACTCCAAACAATATTCCAATGGAGAATTGTTGAGATTAGGCAATTGAAAAGGAAGTTTGGAATGACCACTTCTAGGGATTCTTTTTGCCTTGAAAAAAGATTAGAGAAATTTCTATAGCTAGTGGAAAGGAGGACAAAATTGAAAGTGATGGACTTGTAATTGAAAGAGTTAGGAAAAACTTGCTGGAAAGTAGGACAATGAAGTGTTGGACTTAATTTAAGCATAATGTAAATTCATTGCTGGAATAAAGAGATACATGAATTGAAATTGAATAGCAAAGTGTTGTGTTGTTGTGTGTATTGAACAGGATTTGGATGCTAGGCTTAAGTGCTCTATTTATAGAACTCTTTTTGCAGCAATTGGAAATGGCAATTCCAGCAACAATTGGAGATGCTTCCGAGTGGAATGTTCGGATTATGCCACGTGTCTCATGTCTTCCCTAGCTTTCTCATAGTATTGACATATGTAAAATCATATTCTTCCATGATCTAAAACTTATAAAGAGTGGTCTTGGTGGTTAAATGCATGTTTGCAAGCCTTTATTCACATCTGGAACTGCCAGGTGGAAAGGACAGTTCTGGCAGCAGTTGGAAACTTCAACCTGGAAGGTCCGGATCGTGCCACGTGTTCCATGTTTTCCTCAGCTTCCTTTGGTAAATGCTCCATGTTCTTAGCCCACTTGCTGATTTTCAACAACTTCCTAACAGTTGGAAATGACAGTTCCATCAATAGTTAGAAACTTCCACCTGGCACGTCTGTGCAATGCCAGGTGTCCCATGATCTGGTCACTTTCTTTCGTGGGTATGAATCATTCTTCTTCATAAATTCTGAGATATATTTACATATATTATTCGTGTTTATATAATTACACACCAATATATATGCACATTTCCATCAATTTGGTAACCTCCTAGCAGTTGGAAATGATAACTTCTCCTACAGTTGGAACTTCCACCTGGCACTTTCCTATAGTGCCAGGTGTCCCATGATCTAATCTCCTCTTTGTATACAAGGATTTGTATTTAAATACAACTTATATATACATATAAGTGTATACGCACCCCGTTATTTTAATTAAAATCATCCACAATTCAATTTTAAAAAGCTTGCTACAATTTAGCATAACTCCCAAAATTCAATGAACCTGGACATCATTTCCATACCATAACAGCTGCATGATATTTGGAACAACCCTATAAAGTAGGAGAAATTGTATAAACGAGCAGTTACCTTCCTCTATGACTTGGTTAACCAGCGTTCAAACTTGGAATATGTATGCCACATGGACTAGAATTTCCTTCATTAATTTGGTGCCATATGGCGTCATTCGAATGACTTCCTTCTTCAAAGTTTTAATTGTTATGTGGAAACGTATGCAGAGCATCAAAGCTCTCTTTTATAGTTCTTAAAGAACTAATATGATATGGCAAGTCCCATAGAACTTGCCACGTGTTATTTTTTATTAGTTTATACACCATTTGTTGCCTTTGATCTAATTTACAAATCCATGTGGCAACGGATGAGTAGTTACATATGTTATGACTTGAATTAACAAGTAAGGTTGCATGTATAGTAATGTCCCCGCATAGCCCCTTTCTTTCCAAGTTGCTGGAATATTGATTTGGTATGGCAAGTTTCACTAGAACTCACCACATGTCAGCTTTCCATATATCTAATTTGGTGGTGTCAACATTTGCGCCCCAAATTCCATGCCTTGTGGAGCACTCGATCACAAGGTGTAGAATTTTATATTTTGAGCGACACTTTGGCATATAACAAAAACATTCTATGGTGGCTTCCATTTTATCTTCCATTGTTCCTCATAATTCATATTACACTTTGAAAAATAAAACTAACTAATAATAGGAACTGTATTTAAAATAAGCAAGATTTTAAGAAAACTCAAAGTATGAGTCAGTATAAGCTTGGGCCATATAACTTGGATTATTTTCTATACTCTTATGCTTGATTTTATACTTCGAAATTTTTAGCAAACTAGCCAAAGAAAACTTTGGCCTTTTAACTATTTGAAGTGGATTGAAGTTTAAGTATGGATTCCAATTTAACTAGCCAAAGTACCTCTTGTAATAATATTTTGCCTATCCATACTTGGTTTTATTCAGCATGATCATTTTAGGTACTTTGAGAAATTTCAAAAGACATGGCCAATGAATCGATCATTGGAAATTTACAGTACCTTATTCAAACTTCTAACCTATACTTTTATCTAGGTTGTAAGGTTCACACTGGCCTTTCATTCGGCTGATTCTGGTATTTCCTTATCACGTACTTCATAGATGGAGGGATAATACTTTTTAAGGTATGCCCCATTAATGTGAATTGGATGGAGAATACCATCTAAGACCATTAATCGAGATACACCCCTTCCAAGGATTTGTTCTATAAGGAAAAGTCTTTCCCAATTTGGGATTCATTTTCTATATTTTTTTACATTTTATTCTAATTGGGAGTTAAAAATTCCACACTAAGTCTCCTTTAGGAAAAGACTTAACTCTAACCTTTTTATTGTATGCCTTCATAATATTCTCCTTTTGAATAATAACATGATCTAAGGCATTAAGACATACTTAAACAAAATTCTCTATTTTCACTAGCATGTCCTAGTTGTATTATGTTAAACTTAGGTGGTTCTTTTCCTCTTGAGCTTTCTTAGTCTCATTTTCTGAGACATCTTTCACTTGAATGTTATTGCTTATTCCAACTAGAAAAGGTTCAGATTATGCCGGTCTTAAACTTTCTAGATAAGGACTTGTATCCACCACGTCCCCTTCAATTGAAGTGGGTTGATTAGGCTTAGGTTCAAACACCAATGGAAGGATAACCACCATGTTGTAAAAGAACTTATATAGTATGCTTTCAAAGTGGATTTTCTTGTTACTGGTGGAACGTACTATGAGATATTTCCATTTATGTACCTTCTTTTGTTGGAATATCCTCTTCCATCAGGGAGTCTCCAATTTATGAAACTATATCTAGCAAGTCATATGGATCTTTGTCCCTTTCTCTTGCTGGACATCCAGTTAGGTCTGAAAGTTTTTTAACTTCCAATGACTCCATTGTGCACCCATGATCCTTCTCCCATAATTTCCTCCTTCTAACCCTTTTTCTTTGAAGTTTACACTTTTGAGTGCGAGTCAAGGATGAATCATCATGTATATGAAAATTTGAATTGTCTACTATCTTCCACATCTCTGGTTGAGTGATGGGTGGCTTAACCATTCTTGGATGAATCTGTTCATTTCTATTTCTGATCCATACCTCTGAAACCAACATGGGTCTGGAATAAGTATGGCTTTCATGATTTCTATTATATCTTCCATTGAACGTGATGTCCCCTCATAAGAAGCTTCCTTCCTTGTTATACTTCTGGGAAGGAATTCACATCTCTCCATTACAGGTCTCCTTTGATGGGAAGACCTTATTTCATAATGGATTTAGCTCTTATTTTCTGGAATAGTCATAGTGACAGTTTTTCCAACTGTTAGAAAGTAAGTTTGTCATGAACTTTTCTTTTGTGTCCACGGTCGTCGCTAAAAGGTCCCTCTACTTTCTTATCTTTCTGAAGGTCTTTCTGACCTCCTTTATTATGACCTTTGCATTTTAGACAATAGCCTTGCCAGATTAGGGCTATCTAGGCTTGTTGGAGTTACTTTTCCAACTCTGCAACCGTCTTTTCCATAGATGATACTACCTTCGGAATTTTTAACTTTCCTTTAGCTTTTAGGTCTGCCAAGTCCACCTTTCTTCTGGGATGCTCTGGAGCCAAAAAAAAATGACTATTGATGGAAATGGATTCCTCCACTCCCATCACTTCTGGTTTTTCTAGAAACTTTAATTTTCCATCTTTAACCGCTTTTTGCACGACATTGCGGAAAACTACACAAGTGTTAGTGGAATGTCTCCAAGAATTGTGAAACTTGCAATAGTCTTTTCCAGCCATTTCGGTAGCTGTTGGCATCTTATAACCTGGAGTGAGAATCAATTGATTATCAGTCATGAGCAAATCAAATATTTTCTCTGCTTTAGAAATGTTAAAAGAATAGCCTCTGAAAGGGTCTGTGCCCTTCAACTTGGAACTGGAAGCGGCCTACAAGTTGGTAGTGGTTGTTTTTTGGTTTGGACAAGGCCTCACATGTGTTGGCCTTTTTAATGTTAAGCTCAGGCACATTAACTTTAAAATCTCCTTCAACGTCAATGGCAAACACATTATAATTAGGATCACGATAGTTTGTACCCTTGGAAGAGGCTTCATGTCTTGTTCTTCATGAAAGAGTTCTTCATACTTAACCACTCTGCTAGCCAAGTCATAAAATTTTACCCCTTCAAACTTCTTACGAAGTTCTAAGTCTAAACAATTTACAGCCATTTTCACATATTCTTTTAGGGGCAAGTACAAATGAAACTTATGCTTGGCTCCCCTGAATTTGGAAAGTAATCCCTCTATTGACTCCCCAAGCAGTTGGTAAAGCCTGGAAAGGCCTGTCATGGAAACCACTAGCTTAGCCTTATAGAATTGAGTATGGAACATATCTTCAAACTGTTGCCAACTTTGAATAGAGTTGGTTGGAAGATTGGAATACCACTTGAAAGCATAACGAGTTAGCATATTTGAAAATAAACGTACCTTGAGCCATTGGTTGCTGTTTCTCCACATTGAACTGTGAAATGGCTGATATGCTCCAATGTGGACTGTTCGCCCTCTTCATTGAAAGTGGCAAACTTTGGAATTCTGAAATCCTTTTGGATATTCAATTTCATCAACGAAAGTGGTTAATAATTATGGTATAAACAGTATTGATAAATATTAAATTTGGAAACTAGAAATAGGGATAGTGGTTTTGCATTATAAGGAAATGATATAGGTTGGTATGGAATGTGACTGTTAAATTAAATGTAATGGTCATTATAGAAAGTTCGAATGAATTTTCTTGCTGCACGGGAAGCAAGAGATTAGTACTATATATATATCACACACACACACACACACACACACATATATATATCATATGTGAATAACTAATATATACATACATATATGTATATATATGTCGAAAATTTATTTGACTGTCAAATTTATAAAATAAAAAAAAAAGTTTTTTTTTTGAAAAAGAGTAATGCTACCAAGGGAGCACTCTCGTGAGAATACTCACGAGCTCTCTTTTTGCAGCCATAAGATTAAATTATTTATAGAGATTTGTGAAAGCCAAAACAAATATCGTTCACACTGTTTGTGGATAAAATAAAAAGTTATAAAAGAAAAGAAAGAAAAAGAAAACCCTAAATGCCTCTCTCCTCTCTCTAAATTGAAAACGATCTCTCCCAAATCAATCTCCACATTACAAACAAAAAAATCAATCTATGCAAAACAGCTCAAAGGGCTTGCTTGGTTTTGTAACTCTAAATTTTTTTTTTTTTTTCTATTTTCAAAGAACTCTAAATCAAAAACTATAGAAAAACTCTATTTGGTTTAGTTTTCTATCCGTTTTCTGAAAACTCAATTATAAAAATGTCAATTTTCAAATATAGTTATCTGAAAATAGTTTTCTGTTTTCTAAATTCTTGAGAACTGTTTTCAAAATTACAAACCAAGCAGGAAGTGGAGTGCTGTTACTTTTCTCTCTCTCCCTCTCTAACTTGAAAGTCTTTAAAGAGTCTATGGAAACCCTATTCTCTCTTTTCAGTATCTCTAGACTGGAATGGAGTCATGTGATGAAACGATAAGAGGACATACCAAAATTTACAAAAGGGCATGTGCCCTTCTTTGTTGTTGATTTCAGTTGATTATTTCAGTTATGGTGTCATAAAAATAAAATAAAAAAAGGAGTTTTTCTACCAGAAATTCTATTACAATGAAAATATATTAAAGTGCAAAAGAGTTTTACTTTATTATGTAAAAGTTAATTGTAATTTAAGAAAGACATTCGTAATAAAAAAAAGATAGTAATATGGACTTCTTAACCAACGATTTAGTTCTTATGATCTGAATATGAGAATTTCTTTATTTTTCAAGAAATATTGATTATCATTATCTTTCACAATAATTCAAAGCTATATTCCCTCACATATTTTTCATTGGGGACAAATTGAAGTTCCAGAAATCACAAATCTGCAAGTCATATACGATCTATCTCCATGTTTTAAGGGATACGTTGTGTTCGGAATGCTGGATTTGATGGGATTTGGATCTGGATTTGGAAACAGGATTTGCGTTGTTTAGAACCACCGAATTATAAATGGGATTTGACAATTATGGGATTTCAAATACGTTTTTAATTGCATTTTAAATCCCGTATAAATAGCTAGGAATTGACGGGATTTGAGAGATAAATATCCTTTAATTATATATTTCCTTAATTAACCCTCCAACATGTCCCTCTTATTAAACCCTTCCTTTTTTAAAACCATACCCTATGAAATATCTACCACCATGTCTCAATCTCTAACATTTTCTTCCTCTTCTCTTATCTAGCTTAATCCATGCTGCTCTCTTGTCATTCTCTATATAATAATACCATTATTTTAGTCTATATATATATATATATATATATATATATATATATATATATATATATCTTTTTCCTCTGAGTGTTTAGCATATCTAGGTTAGTAGTAAACTGCGTATTCAAGTCTTTTGTGTATTTTGCTTTAATTCTTTTTATATTTATTCGTCTTCTGTGTATTTTACTTTTAATTATTTTTATATTTATTCATCTGAAATTGTTGAATTTATTTAGGTATGTATCTTATCAGCTTTTAACCATTTGAGTCGTGAGCTTATCCAAGTTTGTCAAATCAGTAAATTATGAATTTCTAATTATTTCAATTAAAGCGAATTGATTTTTATATGCATATCTGTCATTCTACTTATAATTTTTTCAAACTTGGTCGGGTCAATAAACTATGAATTTCTAATTGAAACATTGCTTCAATTGAACCCAATTGATTTTTATATGCATATTTATCTATCTATTTCTAATTGTTTTAATTGAAATCAAATGATTTTATAAGGATATTTGTGGTTCTATTTATTATCATTTATGCGTTTCAATCAAATGATTTTTATATGAATATTTGTGGTTCTATTTATTATCTTGTATGCATTTAAATAGTTTCTCTTATTTAGGATGTTATCGATGATTTTTCTATACAAATTAGATTTTGCTTTTATAGTACAAGAATTTTTTTTTGTTTCGTGTACTTCAATATCTTAAACTGCGTTTAACAGATTGATCCACCACCACCACTTTTGTACTTGGAAAATCTACAATGCAGAATTTTATAACCAAAAGTCATGTAATCCAATCCTCCATAATTCACACTGAAATTTATTTTGTTTGGTATGAAAGAAAATATCAAGCCCCAAAACTAGATCGCATACCATCAACGATGAAATTAGTATTGTTAATGCCTGCAAAACAAAGTGAGAAATTTCACGCGTATGTAAGTTTTTATGCGTGTACTTGTTAGCCATGGGACCTTTGTAAGAAAATTGTATGAATAAATCGAGAGAGTAAACAATTCATCATGCAAACCCCTTCCTTTATTCTATTTCAAAATGATGGTTATTAAACCACCTTCAACTTCACATAACCACACAGTCGTAACTTCCCAAAACACATGTCAACCAAAATGTGTGTCAATGTATGTATTAGAATGTCTATGGTAATATAGACCACATCATGCTTAATAAATACATGTGTTTGTGGCAATATCTTACTTTGTTTTTTCTTATGTTTCTTTATCTCTACATTATATGATTTAAAAGTATCAAAAGCTTCACTTTTATCATTTAGAAGATAGAAATACATAAAACGTGTGCAATCATCAATAAAGGTGATAGAATATTTTTGACCATTAAAACATAGAATTTGAAAAGGTCCACATATATCAGTGTGTATGATCTCTAAAACTTCAGAACTTCTTCTTGCACCCTTATTGGTTTTGTTAGTCTTTTTACCTTTTATGCACTCCACACAAATACCAAAGTAATAAAAATCAAGAGTATCAAGTACTCCATAATTTACTAATCTTTTAATTTTCTGTAAGGAGATATGTCCCAATCTCTTGTGCCATAATGAAGAATATTTCTCCGTTTTAGCCTTACTCTAAGTCAAATGTAAAATTCTTTAATTTTACGAGGATGCCAATATTTTCATGCAAGCTTAAGTGATTATAATCAATATTAGGGTTTACATTTAATTTTTACAAACCATCAACCAAATCACCATTATCAATAACAACATAATCTTTTACAATACTTAAAGAAGTATTAAAGAAATTAAAACTAAAATCAAGTCCAACAAGTTTTGAAATAGAAATAATTTTTTTTAGAAAATGTTGGAATATAAAAAGTTCTTTCAAGTTCTAATGTAAAGTTAAATGGTAAGGTGAGTTTGTAGGTTTCAATCGCCTCTACATGTGAACTCATTTTGTTTCTCGAATGGATGAAACACTCACTTTCCGTCAATCTCCTCAGGTTGATTAAACCCTGCATAGTATTGTCAATGTGAATTGTAGAACCAGAATCAATCCACTAAGCATCATTAAATATATTAACTACATTTGATTCATAACACACAAAGGAAAAGAAATTACCCTATTTAAGCAGCTAAGCCTTATACTTAGGATATTCCTTTTTCATGTGCCTTTTCTTTTTGCAAAAGAAGCATTAAATGGCACCCTTATCATCAACTTGCTAGTTGACGCGTTCCCATTCTTCTTAAATTGCACACCATTTTTCTTGATATGTCTATGAGTCGCTAAATGAGCACTTTCTAGCTTCTCCTGATTCAATCTTCCCTTCTTTTGAACACGTACGGTAAGTAATTCATTCACTGATCATTTTTCCTTATGTGTGTTGTAATGACCCGGATTTTTTGGATAAATTTTTTCCGTTGTCTTTTCCCTTCTGAGTTTGGTTTCTTGTCGATTAGTGTCGTCTCGAGTGCTCTGGAGTGATTTCCAAGACTCTTTTATGTGGATTGATAACTTCCTTTGAGGACCGAGTCATTCCCACATTTTTCGTTTTTCGACACTATTCACTTTTTATCTTTTTCCCTATTCCGTCTTTTCCTCATTTGTCACTTTGTTTACGTAATTACACTTCTTGTGTTCGGAGTTGGTTTCTGACTTCACATATCTTCATTCCTAATGATTTCTATGAGATACGTATCTTTACTTTCGTGAGAAAGTACTCTGGTTGCTCTCGGTGTCCATAGGGGCATAAATGTAAAGTTCTTTGGAAACTTTTTCTTTTTTTGGGGTATTTTTCATAAATATCTTTTGAAGATATTTTATTTCAGGGGTATCTAAGAAAATATCTTTTGGAAGATATTTTCATTCTGGGGCAGTTTCGCAATTTTCACTTTTTAGAGGGGTCATTGTGCAATTAATGAAAGTTATTGCTCAATGCCTTGTTTTGAGCCTGGATCCTCATATGGGATTCATTTTCACATTTCGTCGAGTCGTGGACTCTTAGAATTTCCTCCTGGACGATGTTTTCCAGTTTCAGGGTATCTGGCCCTAGTTTGCGCCAAACTTGTTTTGGGTATAACTCTCTGCTCGAGACTCAGTTTTCGACACCGTTTCTTCCATTGTTCATATTTTCTCATTTGGAATCTTTTTCATTCATAGATTTTTTCCATTTGAGCATGTCTGCTCAGATTTCACTTTTCCGGACCCGACGGGGCCCGTTCGGGACACTTTTTGAGTTTTTTTATAAATAAGGGGCCTTTAAGTGAAAAATCAGATTTTTGCTCTCTCTCTCCTCTCTCTTGGCCTGATCTAGAGGCAGCCATGGCTGCCATCTTCTCTCTCTTCTTTTGAGCTTCTTCCCTTTAATGAAATACCTTAATGCCTCAGTGTTTATTGTTTCCCTTGGTGAGGCCTTCGACTCTAACCGATTGGAATCTCATTTTGGCCATTTATTGAGTTCAATTTTGAAGTCAAGTTGTGTTTTTGATGGGGCTTCCTTGGGATTCATGTTCGTGGTGTTGTCCCCGACAAAACCTAGGAGTTTCGTCGGATTCGGAGCCGATTTATTTTGGTGGGGATTTGAGATTTCAAATAGAGGTAGGGAATGTTTTAGGCTTTTGTGTGTGTTGTATTGAGTATTTAGCATGATTATACAACTTATATATGTGACTTGTATCAATCTAGAAAGTTAGTAATTTTTAATTCTTTGTATAAGATTTAAAATTCATGATGATATATAACTTTGATTTGAATTGTGGCATGGTAAAAAATCTTTTTTTAATATGTTGGTTAACATATATTAAATTTGGATTAATTAAATAAGAATTGTTCTTTTTAATTAATATTTATCTTTTGTGAAAAATTAAAGTTCATGGCCGCACCTTGCATGAAATTGAGTTGTATTATGCTTCTAAATTAAGTTTTGGCATGTTTGTTAACATACTTTAATTTGAGAGCATTTGGTTGAGTTTGAAAATTTAGAGACTTTAATTAAGAGAATTAATTAAAATCTAATTTTGTGGTTTCATGGGCCTAATTAAGCTTTTGTGGGAATATATGTAATGACCATGATATGTCTATTAGCATATATAAAATTGGGGCCAATTGAAAATGATTTGAAATCTAGAGAGTTTAATTATTTTGATGTAATTAGATTCTATCTTGTTTATCCATGGATTTAATCATGTTTTAGAAGGTACTTCTATTTTAAGATCATGGATTTAGACTTGTGAAGTATTCACTTGATTGTGTTATATGCATTGAATGGCATTGTTGTTAAATTTATATTCATGAGAGTATGTTTCTATATGAATATATTGTTGGCTTGTGATTTCGTAGCATTATGGATATGAAATGCTTATTATGCACAATTGAGAGTTATATTGCTAACTTGTTACTATGTAGTAGTAATATGTATAAGTTATGAACTTATTTAGCTTATTTTAGAATCTTGGAACATTATTGAGTTGAGATGGCTAGGGTTTGGCTCTAGTACGGGGACGTGAGTCCTCTAAGTCATTGAGATAGTGCGCACTTAGGGTGGTCTTCCCTGTGGGTTAGTGCCCGGAATAACTATTGAGGTCTCGGCAGAATTCCGAGTGTGATGTCCAAGTCTTCCACTATTTGTTTTCGCATTCAATTTCTAGTTGACAATCATGTTTACCTTGTTGACTTGTGGTTTTGGATATTGGCGATTTTGATGTTGTTAAGTACATCCATACTAAATTGATATATTTAGTTGATTTCACACTTTTAGATTTCTAGTTGATAACCTAGAGAATCTATGTCTTGATGTGTGGTATTAGATATTCTAATTATGCTAAATTGTTATATTTAGTTGATGTTGCATTTTAGACTTCAAGTTGATAACCTTGAGAATCTATATGTTGTTGCTTTGTGTAAGCATGCTCCTATGTTGTTGCTTTGTGTAAGCATGACCTATGTTACTAAAATTGCATGAATGAGGTGATTGATGCTAGAAATGATCTTAGGTAGCTAGGATGCTCATTGAGTCTCACCTTTAACATAGACGTTTGGTGGAATGAACCACAATAATTAAATCATGCAAACTTGTAAAACGTAGGTCGATGCATGCTCATTTCCTACGAGTAGCTTTATGTTACTCACCCCTACGATACTGGGGCATATTTCAGGTACAAGAATTAAAGTTGAGACTTCCATTATGCTTGGATGACTTGTGGACTTGAAGACTTCCATTTTTGTGAAGGTTGGCTCGGAATGCCAATTGTAGTCTTAATTGTCAAATGTGTATATTTGATTCGAAACTTGTAATGTGTGCCTAAGCACACTTTTGATTCTCATTTTATGTATATGACATGAGGCCAAGGGCCAAACTTCTTTTAGAATCACATTTATGTCATGGATGTTGATTTTTGCCCTTAATGAAATTATATGAAATTCATGCGTTTTAGTATGCTATTTTGCACCGGAGCGTGTATTGCGTATGAAATTCGTTATCTAGAATTCATTTAACATGTATGAGGTGTGGCCAAAGGCTAAACGGTATTTTGAAGTCATTTTATAGTTTTGAATTCTAAGTTTTCATTCCAAATTACATTTTTGGCATTTTGGCCGTTGGGGGGTCATATTTTGCATCGGCCATATTTTTGGGCCATGGACTATTGTAGCACATCTTACTAGGTAAGTTACGTTTGCGTGCATGGTCGTTTCAGGGCAAAGCTTTTTCTTTGGTGAAATGAGCCTCCTACGGACTCATTTTACACTTTTGTTGCATAATCTAACCTAAGGGTATTTTGGAAATTTTCTTTGGGAAATAAATTCCGTTCTTTACATGGTCACTTAGAAAATGTGATTTTATAGGGGGTTTCTTCTTCATGTTTTTCCAGAAAATGTCGTCTTGGTATCGGAAATCGATCCCGAAGTTCAGCTTCTATTTTTCCATTTAGCAGTTTTTTGGACCCTCTGGACCAGTTTTCTTGGGAAGGCATTTTAGGCATTTCACAGTGCGTATTTTTCAATTTTTTTTAAGAGTCACGTAGAAAACTCGATTTTGAGGGAGGTTTTTTCGTTGTATTTTTCCAGAAAATGTCATCTAGGCCCTCAAATTTCCATTTTTTCCCGAAAAACCCCTGCTGCCAGGTTTTTGGATTGCCCATTCTGCCTCCTTCACTTGTAAACGGTTAGAAGGGGCTTCGTAACCGGTTACATGTGCATGGGCAGTGTTTTGGTCGAAATTTTTGGTCTCCTAATCGGTTAGGAAGGCTTGGTAACCGGTTAGATGTTCTTGGTTATCACCTTTTTGACCGTTTTGCCCATTCTTCTTCCGTTAGCCATATCTTCTTCATCCGGACTCCGAATCAAGTGATTCTTGAGTCTAAATTCATTAATTTTTCGTTGTCTTTCCAATGGTGTGCTCGGTGACACCCACTTTTAAGCTAGAAATGACAATTTTGCCCCTAGGTGCATTCTTGTCCGTTTTTGAAATGTTGCTTCTGCATTTATTTCCTTTGGGTTCTGTGACCTCATTGAGTGTCACATTGGTGTCTTAGAGATGCATGGTATCTTTAGAGACCGTTGTTTTGTCTTTTGCTTTCGCATTTCGGATCCTTTATCGGGTCATCTTTCGGTTCATTGCTAACGCACCGGGTTGAAAAACTTGGGCCGTCTCATGTGTTATAAGAAATCTTGAATAGCCCATATTTAGCAGACAAGTTAAGTATGAATTGTATAAGGAATGACTCTGAAAAGGTGAACATCAATGAGTTCATTTGAGCAGCTATATCTCTCATTTCAAAATATGTTCATGGACCCCTTTATCACCCATATGCTTCATTGATGATAATTTGGTCATTAGGGTGCTAGCCAATGCTTTATCGAAACTTACAAACCGTTGTTCAATTGCTGTCATGTATTTTTTTGCTTTAGTGCATTCAGGAATTGAACTCCTTATATTTTTCCCAACATGACTTTTAATGAGACACATACTTACTTGATTTCGTGGAGATGGGTGGTTCATTCACACGAAGTGCCGAATCAATGTACATGCACCCAGTGTTAGAATGATTTTCTCCTTCCAATCAGAATAATTATCACCAGTTAAAAATGAGATATGGGATGAACCAATATTGACATAACCAGATGGAATTACTGCAAAAAGAAAACACGCCAAACATTTTCCTCTACACACATAAACTTTATTGCAATTCTTAATCCATGTTAAAAAATTTCATATCAAAACAATATATCATTATAACCTTCCCGTGGGCAAAAGTTTTAATACAATAATGTTTTAAAAATATAATCGTAATGGGATAAAATATTATTTAATGGCATTAAACTGATAATGATACAGTCGTATGGGCTTTTGTATTTATTGTCAGTTTAATTCCAAATTCGTTTTATCCCAATAAATTCATAAATAAGAATTATTTCCTAGTGGGGCAGAATAAAATATTGTTATGAATGAACAATAACCCTTTAATGCAAATCTTTATGTTATATAAATATCATATAGTAAACTTTATTTTATATTACAGAACCAAATAAGTAAAGATGTTGTGACTACTCTATGGTTAGTATGCATCAAAAGAATGAATACGTACATATTAAAACAATAGTCATACTCATACTTTAATAAACTTCATGTATGAGAGCATACTATAGAAACTTTAATATGCAGTAACTGTACAACTCTGAAGTATTCTTCATTTGTACAAATATTTCCAAAACTATACAATTACATAGCATTCTGGATAACTAACAATTCTATAACATTGCACACATTCATTATAAAAACATTCTTTGTGGACTTAGGTTGGGATTCTCTCATCTTTAAAGCAGTCGTGAAACCACTCGGGTCTGAATAACGTTTTACCATCAAAAGGCCAAGGTTGTACCCACTTTATGAATTCACGATGAGATTCTCTCATATTTAAAGCAGTCAGTAAACCGCTCTGGTCTGAATCACTTTATTAATCACAATCCGTTTGGGTGTAACATTCCATTATCACTTCATTCTGTAACAAAGAAAAACTTTACCGGCCAAAGTAACCAAAACGATAAAGAAATACTAGAAAATATTAAAAACCGGATGAATAAAACCACACCCATCAAAAAAGATTAGAAACCAAATAGAACCAGCAAGGAAATATTACAGACCAGAGGAATAAAACCACACCCATCAAAAAAAAGTACAGACCAAACAGAACAACTAAGGAAATATTACACGCGAGAGAGAATAGCAACATAACCGCTAAACAAATATTACATGCCAGGTAAAGAAAGCAGTTGTATAGTCGGCAAAAAAATATTACAGCCATATAATGGAAGCCTAAAGGTATCGCTCTGATACTAAATGAAAGAAAATATCAAACCCCAAAACTAGATCGCATACCTCTAGCCGTGAAATCAATGTTGTTAATGCCTGCAAAACAAAGTGAGAAAATTCTCAAGATGTTAACGCCTATGCAAGTCTATATGCATGCACTTGATTACAACAATACATGCATTGGACCTTTGTAAGAAAACTGTATGAATAAAACGAGAGAGTAAACAATCCATCATACAAACCCCTTCCTTTATTATAATGTAAAATGTGGGTTATCAAAACCACTTTCAACTTCCCACAACTCCCAAAACGCGTGTCAACCAAAACTTCCATTATCCTAATTCAAAATGGTGGTTATTAAACCACCTTTAACTTCCCACCACTCCTAAAACATGTCTCAACCAAAATCATGTGTCAACATATGTGTTAGAATGTTTGTGGCAATTCAGGAAAGAAAAAAAAAAGAAAAGAAAAAGAAAGAATGTTTGTGGCAATATAAACCACATCATGCTTAATATATACACGTGTCTAACATAGTATACTCCAATATCTTAAACTACATTTAACATATTGATTCACCACCACTTTTGTATTTTTGTTCTCGGAAAACTTACATGAATATAACATAATTTTACAACCAAAGGTCATGCAATCCAATACTTTAGGATTCACCACCACCTGTATTTTTGTACTTAGAAAAATATACACGAATAGAGCAAAATTTTATAATCAAAAGTCATGCAATCCAATCCTTCAAAATTCACATCAATTTTGTGCAACAAAACATAATGTGATTGAATGAATAAATATTATACTTTTATAAGCATATAATGTTCATCAGCCATTTATATAAAATAAAAAAATCCAATATTGCCAATATTATTTTTAATAATTTTTTCCCCTAAATGATGGGACTATTATTTTTAATAATTAATATACTTACTTAAATAAGTATACTTAGTATTTGAACTTGGTAAGAATACTAATTAAATGAATTAATTATACGTAACTAGCTATTTTTAATAATTATATATAAGGTAGCAGTGAAAGAAAATTATAATGTTGCCATCTTTAAAAGACTAAAAGGTAATATAATTTTATTATTCATTCAATTTATACTATAAAATTGTCATTTTATACTATAAAATTGCAAGAATATAATCATAATTTATTGTTTTTCCAATATATCCAAGAATTTGAACATGAAAATGTTGTATTCATTTACTTTGCAACCTAATGCTAGGGTTTCATTATTAATCATGATATATACCGAAAATTTTAAATATCAAATGTAGATGGATATCACAGAAGAATTTGAAGTGAAAAGGCAAAAGGCCATTGGAGTAGTAGTTGTTTGCATGGCACATTTAGTCCCATTATTGTCAGCTTATCAACAATCTGGTTATATATGTAGATTGGTTTCAGAAAATACTGGTGAGAGAGAAGTTAGAAAGAAAAAAAATTAATGAAGGAGATTATTAATGAAAAAAAAAAAACTTTTGCTAAGCTTGTTGGGATACTTCGAGTAAGTGGTTGTCTAAAAGATAATGCATATAGCTGCGAAGAGGAACGAGTTGCAAAGTTTTTGCATATTATCTCACAATGTGAGAAATTGAACAATTCAAATTTTTTTTTTTAATCGCTCCACTTAGACAGTTAGTTGCCATTTTCACAATATTATGAGGACGACTATTTCACTTGAAGATCAGTATTTCATACAGCCTAATGGGACTGCAATCCCATTGGAAATAGTAAATAATAGCATATTCTATCAATACTTTAAGGCAATTTTCAATTATAATTTTTTACAACCGTTTTATAACAACTTCTAAAGTACATTTATTATTTTGATAGGATTGTGTTGGAGCTATTGATGAAACTCACTTTTGTTTAAAATTTCCAAAAGAAGATGTTACACTATTTAGACGACAAAAAGAATTTCCTACACAAAATGTCTTGGCAGCATGCACTTTTGATTTAAAATTTATATATGTTCTGCCTGGATGGGAAAGATCAACTGACTCAAAGATTCTAAAAAGCGCGTTAAATAGAGAAGATAATTAAAACGTGCCTGAAAGTATTTAAATTTAATATTATCACAATTATTTCATAAGTATAAGTAAATAAAAACTAATCCACTTTACACGTTTTTGGGTAAATTTTATCTTGGTGAGGCAGGATTTGCTCTGAAATATGGATTTATTACTCCTTATTGAAGGACGCATTACCACTTAAAAGAGATTTCAACACGTGGTCCTAGAACTTCAAAAGAGATATTTAATCACATACATACTTCTTTACGTAATGCAATTGAAAGGGCATTTATTGTGTTAAAAAAAAAAAAAAAAAGATTTCCTATTTTGGTTAGTGGAATTAAACCACAATATATACAATTTCGAGACACAAACTAAAATTATATTAGTTTATTATATTTTACACAATTATCTCTTGGGAGTAGAACCAAGTGAAAGATTAACTGCAAAAGTTGATGAAGATCTTATGAATTGTGAAGTTGAACATCCACAAGAAATGCCAAGGAACAACCTGAGTGAAGAGGGTAGACAAGGATCAATGAGAAGAGATCTCATAGCGGCAAACATGTGGATAGATTGTGGCTAATAAATAATTCTAAGGCAATTTGATATATTTGAAAGGGAATTTTCATTTCTTTTAAGATGTGAAACTTCTTTTTATTATTATTATTATTATTATTTAAGAAATTGTTTACTTCTTACCTTGTTTGTTTTATTAATTTTATTATAGTTCTTATTTTACATTGATAAAATATACTTTTTATATATATATAATTTACCTGTGAATGTTCATTTACACCTTAAGCAATGGATACGAGTGATTGTGATGACAAAACGAATGCATCGGGATACATTGTGTGAACACAACAAATGGATGAATTTCTACTTAACGTTTTGCTTAACCAAAAAACACAAGGACAGAAACCTAATAGAAATTTTAACCCTTAAGCATATAACATTGCAATTGAAGCAATGAACTTGAATTTCACCACAAAGGTGAATAAAGAAAACATTCAAAATCTATTAAAGACTTTGAAAAGAAAAATGGATATTGCTTTGGAAGTTTTGAAGTGCGATAGTGTCTTTGATTGGAATGATAGTACTAAAACAATAGATGTTGAAATACCTGGGATGAAAATGTGGAATAAAATATTATCTTTTTTTTTTTTTTTTCTTCATATCATAAAGTTAAATTTTCAAATGTTTCCTACATGGACAGGGTTATCCGGATGCACGCAAAGTCAAAAATGTATCACTTCCTTTGTTTAATGTTCTATGTGAAATTTTTGAAAAAGATAGAGCTACTCGATCAGGAGTTGAAACTACAAAAGAGAAAAATCGTCATTGGGCAACAGAAGGAAAAGACACAAGTATTGACGACATAGATGAAATGGTTGCAAGAAATGAGACCAATCTTGAGAATTTAGAGGAAATTGAATGTATAAGTGTTCGACAGTCATGAACTACATATGTGCTTTCTGCGTCTGCATCTTTCCCGTAGAGTAGTAAAAGTAAACGAAAGAATTCAAAATATAATGAGTTGAACCAGAATATTAGTGACATTACTGACTCACTAACTTAAATTGCAAATGCATAATTGATAGATCTAATATTGTGGCTAAGAAAGGAAGACATCGATTCTATTATGGTGAAGAAATGTTTTCGGAATTAAAGAAGATGGACGAAGTTGATGATGTCTTCCTTTTTTCTGCTTATGACTTTCTTATTTCGGATCCTTGTACAGCTGAAGGATTTTTTGGGTGTCCGGATGAGATGCGTATAACTTGGTTGTCTTGTAAACGCGTTCCTTAGGTTTAGTTTACTTTTAAGTATGTTGGTGATGGTAGTTGAATAAGTTGTTGTCTTTTCTTCTTCTTCTTTTTTTTTTTTTTTTTTTTTAACAATAAATAATTGTTCTTTTTTGTTTGTTGATTTGTTGAATAAATTTCTTGTTTAGCGTTCTATCAGGTGGTCCTTCCCGTTGTTTGTTTCCTTGATGTAACTTTTGAATATATTTTACAATAAAATAAATATTTCATTTATTATTTAAACAAGGACAAAAATGATATAGTATTATTTTTATTCCAAATCTCATTTTAAATCCATTTTATTCCAAACATATAAATGAAATATTTTAATTCCAATCCCTATTCCAATTCCAATTCCAATTCATTTTCCTTTTCCAAATCCCAATAGAATGGGTTGCAAACAGAGCCTAAAGTACTTGAGAGAGAAAGAGGGGGCCATTGAGGTCGTTTTTTAGGTTTTGACTTTTCCTTGTTTTTTTTCTTCTTATTTGCAAATAGTGTAGACAATGTTTGTTTTTGGTTTTCACAGATCTCTAAACAAAATTTGATTATTTTATTTATTTATTATTATTATTATTATTTACGAATGATTAAGCAACTGACATATATGAAGGATAATTACATTAATTGGACCTTTGGCCAAAAAAGGAGTGCTCTGGGCGAGAGCACTCTTTAAAAAAAGCAAAAAAATCTGATTTTTGAAATTTTTTTCTCAGCCAAACGCGCCCTTAATATGCTTTATGGGTTACAGTCTTTATGTTGTTATACAGTACTTTGGGCCAGAAAAGATAAAAATAAAAATGCAAAGCTGGCCCGTAATGGCAGGCCCGCAGTCGCTATATGGGTCGTCATTTTTTCCTACCCATTCCTCGATCCAAATGAAATGGCCCAATTTTTCAACCCACAATAAAACAAACTGGTTCGTCAAAATAGGCCCAAATCGCTTAAAAAGCCACGGTTGGACTTGTGCTCTTAGTAGCAGTACTCAAAATATAATCCATCTTCAGGAATGGACCTATGTGCGGCCCCCACTAGTTTGGTAGGGTTGATTTGGAGGGATAGGGAGAGAAAAGAAAAGAGAGGATAGTGTAATTTGTGTTTGGGTAACTTAAGTGGAGGGATAGGGAGGGATAAGGAGAGATAGGGAGGGATAGCTATCCCTCCCTATCTCTTATTTGCTTTCTCCTCAAAATTGAGAAGATAGGGAGAGATAGTGAGAGAAAGGATAGTGATTTTAGTGGTATTTTGATAATACCAAAATTATCCTCCACAAATCAATAGACAGATTTATTATTCCATTCAAGTCCCATGATTATGAAAGGGTAAAAAAGTAATTTGTCTATTATCCTTTCTTTTCTTTTCTCTCCTCTATCTTATCCAAACAAAAATAACTATCACTTCTTTTCTTTTCTCTCCTATCTATCCAAACACAAATAGAAATTATTACTATCATTTCTTTTCTTTTCTTTTCTTTTCTCACTAATACTATCCTTTCTTTTCTTTTCTTTTCTCTCATTACTAATACTATCCAAACATACCCTAAATTTTTTTTAAATTTTAAAGATGCTCCACTAAATTTTTGATAAAACACCTTATATTGCCAGGGAAAAAAAAAAAAACCCGACAAAACACGTAATACACACTATTCCTCCCATTTAAATTTTCTTTATTTATACAATATGGGACTTGAATCCCTCCGATCATAGGACAAATTCTAAACCTCAAAACGCTAACATTTTGAGGTACAGTTGGCAACAGTTGAAAACTAATCAACTCAATACATGTCTATTCCTTTAAATATAATATATTTCTTTAAGTACAATATATTAATTAAATTAGATTTATATATAAATTCAATTAGATTTGTAAACTATATTAAGGTACATTTTTTTGCACTTTTGTTTCAATTAACTTCAATTTCAAATAATCTCTGCTAAATTGAGGTTGGAATTTTCCACGTCTATTTATTTAAATTGCATTCTTCTCATTTTTTTTTTTAAATTATATTTTGAGTTTAGTGCAAAAAAACCCATATACTATTGATATAGTGCAAAAAGCCTATGTGCGGTATAAAACACCCCTTCTACTTTTAATTTGGTGCAAATACCTCCTATTTACGTAAAAAAAAAAAAAAAAAAAAAAAAAAAAAAAATCAAAAAAATCCTCTTGCCAGTAAAATGAAATAATATTTTAAAAATAAAATAAGGTATTTTAGACAAGGACAAGTCTTTCAACCCCGATTGGTTAGGTGGCCCAATATATAAAAAAAAAAAATAAATAAATTTTTTTTTTTTTTCCTAATAGTGTATGTTAGCTCGATAATAATCAAAATAGAATGCGCACACATCACTCAAACACAACTGAAACAAACACTTTTTCATCATCATTGTTATATTATTAGATTAGGGTTTGGGCATAGATATATTGATAGATATAGATAGAGAGTGCATGCACATGGATATGGTGCAGGGACACCTCAGTACAAATGGGCTTTTATGGCCTATATATGAAGGTGGTCAGCCGAGGAAGCCCACACGGTTGTGAGTGCATGTGTGTGTGACCACTACCAGCCAAACACATGAGAGACACAAGCACGTGTGAGGCCGGACGGTCGGTGCGTAGATCACGCCACTCTATATGGAATCTGAAAACTGCCTAACCTACACGAAATCCTCTTTTTTTCTGAAAATGTAGTGAGATAGGGGAGAGAATCGGAAAAAGGAATTTTAAATGAAATAAATATGGAAATAGGTAAGAGTCACGTGCAGTGCCCACTGTTTTATTAACAAAATTAATTTGCAGAGAAATGGTGACCAGTGGGACCCCTTCTCACATGGGAACCACGCCACCTGCTACGTTTTTGCAGAAGCAACCCGTGAAAACAAGTATGGTCCGATGGTTACACGGCTCAGTCTGTTTTAGCGTGAGAATGCGTTTATGTTTTTAGTTTTTTAAGAATTGTTCTAAAAAATTTAAAATGTAAACAATTTTTTTTTGTTAAGGGTCTTTTTGACAAATACTCGTAATATAATCTCAAACTATAGCCTCTTATCCAAACTGTAAATCAACAAACAAATCCAACGGAAGATTCGCAATTTTTGTGGAAACTAAGAGTGATAGAGATATGATGTCGGTGATTTGATAAACTTAAAGTGAAAAGAAAAAATAAAGTCTTCAAAGAAAAGCTTTTGGGTCCGTTTGGTTAGCTAGAAATTGACGTTGAAAAGTAAAAGAAATGGAAGTGAAGTGAAAGAAAAGAAAATTAGTTTTTTATTATACATTTGGTTATCAAGAATTTTTTTGAAGAAACTTGTGAGAAAATGTTGTTTAATTAGTTTGGATACCAAAAGAATGCAAGGAAAATAATTTTATATGTCAAAATTACTCTTATGAATTTAGTAATAAAATAATAATAATATATACAATTAAATAATATTAGTAAAATAATATATAAAATTAAATTACCCTTATGAATTTAATAATAATAATAATAATAGTGATAAAATAATATATATTTGGATTTATAAATAAATATATATGTCTAGATATGTATGTGTCTCTTTTATTTTATTTTAAAATAAAAAAAATAATTCTGACACTGAATAATTATAGTGATTGGCTAAACTTATTTTTTTAATTGGTCAATTATGTAACAAATAAGAAAGTAAAATGCTCCATTTAATTACATTTGATATAAATAAATAATTAAAAATTATTTAATTAAATAATTCGTATCACTGCTCTTTAAAATAATTGAAGTGCGGAAAGATTTCTCGACCGACCGGGGAATAAATTCACACACCAACTTTAAAATCCACGCCTTCTACTAATATAAAATCATGTCCAAAGAGTAAAAAACCAAATGAAACCTTCTTTTGACTTTTGGTGACATTGGTTTCACACTTTCACTGGTTTCCTCCTCTAGTCTTTATCATCCTTCGCTTTATTTCGGGTGCGCTTTGTCTTTGAATCGTTTTTTGATTTGTCTCCCTCCACTCACGCACAGGAAAGAAAACAAAATGATCACGTAGAAACGCACCCCACCTGAAAAGCCTGCGCTGACCTTTAACCAACCGTTGGATCATCAATATCGAACTTGAATGATCTAGACTTTGACGTCAAAGTCAAATATTCTACGGGAAGGAGACCTTCCACGTATTGTTTGGGGTGGTCCATCCTAATTTCTCGCCGTGATGTTCGCAAAAAGTTTCGTAGTACCTTTTTGGTCCCACTCACCACTAAAAATCTCTTACTAAAAATTAAAAATAAAAAACTGAATTGAAATGCAAATCACGAGAGTGATTTTAATTGGGTTACGCGTTTCTTACGAAAAATATGGGTAATTTACGCAGACATCTTTTATGATTTGTCACAATTATACGGATCTCTTCTGTAATTTAGAAATTTACTTAGACTTTTCTTGAAAATGAAACTATCATATATGGACCTTCCCTCTTAATGATGGACCGTTAAATAGACTAACAGACGAGTTATATTTATTAAAATGACCTCAAGTTAATATGTTAAATGACTGAAATATCTATATTATATATATATATATATACACACACGCGCGAGCGCGTAACAGACCACCACCCACCTCACCCACCTACGTTTTCCTCCGGTCGACCACCACCACCCCTACCATGCCTGACCAAAAACCACCACCACCATAACCACCATCATACCTCTCACCATTACATCCGCGATTAACCCTCAAATTGAAGACCACCAACATCGATGCCTTGGGAGAAAACGAGTATGGATCTAGTACTGAGACGTCTGTTCTCCATTGAGATTTCACAATCTCCAGCGATCTGATCTCCAACGAGCTCACTAGCATCACTGTAGGACGCAGCGTGGAGAGCTGCAAAGGCACGAGGTTTTCGTCGAAGAATAGCTCATTTTTGCCAGAAAAAGTTTGTCTAATACCCTCTTCTCTCTCTCATCCCAACTTTCACTGTCTACACTCCCATGGGCTCATGCAACTAAGACTTTCCTCTCATCGCCCAAGAAGATGACAATAACTCTCACAAGCACCAGACCTTTACCTCTCTAAGCATCGTTGCCGATAAATTCACCAGCGCCGGTAACTCCCCCGAGTTCTACTCTCAGAATGTCGACGCTAATTACTGTTGAAAAATAAACTTAATTTTAGTATTTAATTAATCATTTTAAGTATTTGTCTTACATAGTGTATGTGGGCATTTAGCATGTTAGTGGGTAGTAAATTATCTTAATGAGAATTAGTATATGAGAGTTAGTGTGATAAAGAATGTTATGTAAAACCAATGGTCATGAGAGTTAAGTCTAAATGGTTATGCTAGTAGGAATTAAACCTCCTAAATACCATGTTTGTGGAGGTAGTGGGAGTTAAGCCTAAAAGTTATGTTAGTGTAAGTAATTGAGTACTTAAATGTAATTGTTTCACCTATGTTCATGTGGCCTATATATTCATGTACTCTAGTCAAATAATAGTAGAAGTGGAATAAAATAATTTTTCAAGTATTCCTCCATATCATTCTCTTCCAAAATATTATTGAGTGTTTTGTGTATCTAGGCCACTATTTCCAACAAAGTGGTATCAGGGCCAGATTTCATTTTAGAGCCTAGACGATCCTGAAGGCCTGATGAAGTTAATCCTAAAAGGTTCAACATTTAAGAAAAACATGTTTCTCCTTGATGATGATGAAGGGGAGAAAATGTATTTTCTTAGTAAGAAGATGATGTTCTTTAATTACAGGAGAATGCGAATCATCATGACTTCATACCTCAAAACATGTGATTTGTGGGATATTATTGGATTAGAGCCAAAGAATGGCTTGTCCAACAAGCTTCGAGAAAAGAAAGAAGAAAAGGCATTGGTAGTATTGCAGAAAGCAATACATCAAGAAAATTGGGAGTCTTTTGGAGAGTCCAAAATTCCAAGTTGTGTTTGGAAGATGCTCTAGACCATCGTTTCTATTCATAGAAGTGAATCACTACCCATGGAGTATTGGGTACAATGCTTTGAGGATGATGAGTTTACGAAGGCTGATTATGAAAGTTTAGAGGACAAATTTGTGAAGAATGAAGAGGCGTACAACACAAATGAAGTTAAAGAAATTGAAAATTCAAAAGTTGAAGGCCAAAGTGAAATGGTGAATAAGGAAGAGATAAAGAAAGGTGTTGAAGAAGAGATTGAAAAAGTGGAGGAGATTGAACTGGAAAGAGAAATTAAAGAAGAAGAAGGTGTTAAAGAAGAGGCAAAAGTTGATGAAATTGGTGAGTTAACAATTTCAGGTATGGTTCCAAATTCCAATGTCAAAGAAGTTAGATATAACTTATTTGATAAAATTTTGATTTCTTCATATTCATTCTAATTGAAAAAACAAATCAAATATTATGATAATTGTGTTTATGTTGTGGAGAATGATGAATTTTTCTTGGAGAAAGTTGTTTCAAAGAAGTATGAGATTGAAGCTTAAGATGAAAAGAAATTCTCAAATTATTTTTTTAAAAATAGTTTGGAGAATTTTGTAATTGACACAGGTTGGGTGAATATGGAGTTATTTTTTGACTCTAAAGAAGAAGCATATGTGAAGTTGAAGAGCCATAAAAAATTCAAGAAGAAAAAAGATAGATGGTGCATTTGTATAAAGAGGATGCTATATGATTATGTGAAGATATCAAACAAGCATTTGAAGATTTTTCACAAGCCATATACATCAATGGAAATGGCCAAGAAGATTGTTGCAATTGAAGGAGGTGGAACTCAAGATAAAGTAACAAACTTTTGATCAAGCTTCCAAGATTAATAAGAAGGTTTTTCAATTTACAAAATCAAGTTTTAAGGGGGGGGGGGGGGGGGGGGTGTTGAAAAACAAACTTGATTTTAATATTTAATTAATCATTTTAAGTATTTGTCTTACATAGTGTATATGGGCATTTAGCATGTTAGTGGGTAGTAAATTATCTTAATGAGAATTAGTATATGAGAGTTAGTGTGATGGTGAAGGTTATGTAAAACCAATGGTTATGAAAGTTAAGTCTAAATGGTTATGTTAGTGGGAATTAAACCTCCTAAATACCATATTAGTGGGGGTAGTTGTGATACCCCTCGGATTCGAGACACGGGTTGATAAAGCCAAGACCCAAACCCGAGGGAATATCAAAACAATTAAAGTATTTTAAAGCGAACACAGATGACAAAATGAAATAATAAAGATGGAATAAAACTGAAAGAAACATTAATTATAAAACCCTCTATGCATAACTAAAATAATAAAACTCCAATCCTCCTAAAACTTCAAGGTTACAACTTGGGAATCTACTGGTGGACCCCTAACCAAAAGTTCAACTGAAACTGAAAATTTAAAATAGAAAATGCTAGAAACATCGAGAAAATCCTACGTAATCAGATGAATATGAGACTGTCCTTGACAAGCACGATCAAGCTCTAAGGCTGGAACCGTCCTGTACCTGAAAAGAATAATAAAGGAGTGGGTCAGACCCACGAGCAAGTTCTAATCTAACTGCAATCCATACAAGGACCCGATACGCAGATACACTGTAGACACCTCACAATATCTATCTAGTCCATACGTATAAATATATCCACACTAAGGGAGATTCACTAGTCTATAATAGGGGTCTCAACCTGAATAGAAGGTAACATGTGAATACGCACTCAAAGGTGGGCATGAGTACCTAGACCTAACATGGTACACCTCAACCTATTATAACCAGCTATGCATCCACCGCATATACGCACCCTAACCAACGAGTCTGAGACTCAAGCTCAGCTCGTGGTACCATAAACATATATATAACATCCATCCAAATCCGGGGTATGTAGTTCAAATATTTAATAAACTGACATACAACAAACCAACTGGTTAGTCACCCAACTTATTCAGTTGATGTGACTTAACCTCCGTCCATTAATCCAAGAAGCCACTCAACTTAGTTGCAGTTGACATGTCTTAACCAAAATTAGGATTCAACATTTATAAATCCATTCCTTAAATCCGTTAGGTTAGGTTTAAGTGTTTGGAGCTAAACTGTCACCAGTATGTCATCGTCCCATACCGGTGCATACTATCCTCCATATCTAGGTAAATTACAATGTATACATAATGAACAAGTAATTTACAGTCCAAAACCACCATCCAAATAATTGCAGAAAAGTATTTAAGATTTCAGCAATTTAAATCCCAGAATTAAACCATGTAATTGCAGGAAACAGTTTAATAGTTTACACAACTAGCATCCAAAGCATGCATAGACCCAATCCAATATATCAATGACTCTATCATGCATTTAGAACAAATTCTATAATCCCATTATAGTCCAACAAATTGCTAAATTAACCTAAACAATTTATTTCGTCCCATCCGATAACAGTGTACTAAGTCATACGCTTTTATACTGTTTTATTCTTTATCTTAGAGACTTAACCCATGCATCAACTAGTTTAATCACACTTAGAATCAAGTAATTAAATCCTCTGAAAAGTCCCCACAATCCATTAGAAGCATACCAAGACTCAAACAGTGTCCAGAATATCAAACAGTACCTTAAAAACTAAAAAAAAATAAAAATTAATCGTATATTGCAAAGGGAGCCTGCTCCAAATTTTGGGAGCAGGCTCTTTCAGCCTAGAGCCAGCTCTAGGAGTCCTTAGAGCCGGCTCTACTTGTTGTGGGAGCCGGCTCCCACATCCATGGAGCCGGCTCTCACCTCCTTTGAGAGCCTCTGTCCCCGTTGCTTCGTTTCCGTCCATCTGCTGCTTCTCTGATTAATTCCTACCACTCTGTTGGTTTCTAAAATAGATTTTAAGCATCTTATTAACACCCATGAGCATCCCAAAGGTTTGATAACAACCATTAGAATCAATTACAGAGGTTAAATTGGTTACCGAACTAACACACGTTAGGAACAAATCTGCAACTATTTTGCAATAACAGTTCTAGTCCAACCCCTCTGTTCCTCTTCACTACTGATCTTTAGAGTCCTATAACACCCCATAATCATCCCCATGATTTATTTACAGAGGTTAAAAACAATTACAGAAACTAAAATTGTTAACAACAAAACATGCTTAAACAGAGAACTGAAACAAGACTTGCAAACATTTAACATAATTTATTTTAACACGCAGAGATCATCAATATTTTATATGGTAAGCATTTAAGTTCTGATTTAATAATTAATTAAACCCTAGAGATTATCTAGGTGCACAGAACACAAGCCAGATGGAAGGAGGAAGAGAAGAACTTGCCTGTAGTTTTAGACTCAAAACTTGTCGCCGTCGTCCTAACTTCCGGCAACCACAGACTACCTTCTAGCTTTCTCTGGTTCTGGTCTAATCCACCAAAATCCTCCCTTGGTATTCACTGATCTTTTCCTTGACAATTCTTATAGTGCCTCCGTTCACAACCCTCT
This sequence comes from Cornus florida, assembly GCF_030987335.1. Lineage (NCBI taxonomy): Eukaryota > Viridiplantae > Streptophyta > Magnoliopsida > Cornales > Cornaceae > Cornus > Cornus florida. Next base: position 27,691,472 of record NW_026775580.1, on the reverse strand, counting down.
GTGCTAAGAACTTACTTCACGTTTATGTAATCTGAATTATGATTGTAAACCCTAGGCTAAAGCATAATGGTTTATTTATAGGTTTAACTCTAAAACCCTAATCCTTGTAATTTTAGAGACAGAGCCCTAATCTTAATCCTAGTCGGCCCATAAACAAAACCTATGATTAAATTCTATGTTGATGCCCAAAAGAAACTGTGAGTCAATTAATGTATTTAAAAACTCACGTAACTTAATTTTAACATTACAAGAATTATAGTAAGTTAATTTCCTAAGTTTAAAACAGTGAATTACAAATAATACAATTAATAATTTACGAAAATAGACACAACAATTAAGAATTTAAATAAACCAAATAATGCACATAAAACCAATTTAATTCAAATTTCAAATAACCAATTAAACAAATGAAAAAGCATAAAATAAATAAAAATGCAATAAAGACTATAAAATAAATAAAAATGCAATACAATAAATATTAAAAATGCCGAGACTATCCTTTTAAAATTAGGGGTATTACAGTAGTGGGAGTTAAGCCTAAAAGTTATGTTAGTGTGAGTAATTGGGTACTTAAATGTAATTGTTACACCTATGTTCATGTGGCCTATATATTCATGTACTCTAGTCAAATAATAGTAGAAGTGGAATAAAATAATTTTTCAAGTATTCCTCCATATCATTCTCTTCCAAAATATTATTGAGTATTCTGTGTATTTAGGCCACTAATTCCAACAATTACTTCACCGAGGCTGGCGACGAATCCTCTGACCAGAATCGACCTGAAAGCACCACTCCGAATGGCAAGAGAAGTTCCTACTACCATAAGAAGCTCAAACACAAAGGTGTAGCCGCAGATTCCCACGATGAGTTTTGAGTTGATCACCGAAAGGATTGCGAGGAGTGGAGCAACTTAGCGATAGTGTGTCTTTTGGATGTCTAAAACATTAATCAATTCTCTACCCTTCCTCTTCTTTGAATTGGATTTCCAAACACAGAACACTAATCAAAGAACACCAATTACTCAAACCCTAAACCTGAATCTCGATCTTAATCACTTAAAGAACCCATCAAATTCCAAACATAGAACACTAGTCGCAATCTCAATCACTCGAATCAGTCTCCTCAGTGTCTTTGTTGCCATGTATTCGTCAGTTGATTTCTCTATTATGGAACAATTAGTGCCCAAGCTTTTATATGTTTAAAATGAAAGAGATATTGGTGATGGTATATGCGTATATGCATACTTGAAGGTGGAAACATTATCTCTGTGGTCGGCGGGGGTGGTGGTGATGGTGGGCCAGTACATGAATATATTATAGGGAGAAAAAATTAGTAGAGAAAGAGAGAGATAGATGGTAGGGACAAGAGTATTTTGGGAATTTTATTAAATTTTGTATCTGACATTAACATAATCGGTCGTTGACTGACGTTAACTCTAATAAAAGGGAAATTCGTGTAGAATATTTTTATTTTTAGGGGAGGTCTAAGTAAATTTCAAAACCATAGGAGAAGTTTCTGTAATTATGGCAAATCACAGGAGAGGTCCCTATAAATTACCCAAAAAAATATTACTTAAAAAAAAAAACAAGAGCTAATGGTGATAGAAAGTGAAGGGAACAAAAATTAAGTTTCCAAACGTCGATTATGTTAACATGAAATTTTTGTAAAAAAAAATTATTATAAAAGAAAGGATAATATTGTAAGCTCATAAATTTTTTTCAAGAAGCCTCGTTAACTTAAAAAATGCAATAATTTTATATGTACTATAAATAAGTGTCTCTTTGGTACAATTGTTTATTCTCGGTGAATACAAATATTATTCATGAAAAAAAAGTACAAATAAAAAATCAAAGAATCAACAATACAAATTGTTTTATTCTCGGTGAATAGAAATACAAATATTATTCATGAAAAAAAAGTACAAATAAAAAATCAAAGAATCAACAATACAAATTGTTCCATTAATATGAGGGAACGTATCAAGGAGTGAGAGGAATCACATTCCACATGATTTTGAGCCCCATAAGACATGCAGATATTAATGGTCTGCTGTCACGGATATATATATATATATATATATATATATATATTAATTAGCTATAGCGACCATGGTAACGACAACCCCATACATGTTAAGGAGGCACTTGTCAAATAAATGTTGGCTTTAGGCACAAATAATAATAATAATAATAATAATAATAATAATAATATTAATATTGCTGCCTTTCCAATCTGCAATAAGTTCTTGTTTTACCTTTAAACAATAAAATAAAATAAGGTCTTGTTTTAATTTTTAATATTTAAAATAAGCCGAAATTAGCATAAAAGTGGTATATTTTTCTTTGAAATGTACACCATTTATTTGGTTTAATTTTTTGAAAATAATTTCTATTTTAAAAGAATAAAAAATAATACAGAATTTGTTTGGTTAATAATATTTTAAAAACTCAATTAAAAAAAAACCTTAATCAAAAAGGTCCTAATTGGACTCTTTTTAAAATAGGGTAAAAAAATAAAAAAAAAAATCTAATAAAATATTAGAATGTAAATAACATGAATACATTAATGAATAAAGCATGCAACTATTTCTTAACCTATAAAAAAGGAAGGTGTGGATTTCATTATTTAATACATTTGTTTCAACAACTAAATTTACAATCACAAACTTTATGAACTCCATTACTGCAAGATAGAGAGCTTGCTTCCTATATTAGTAGAGATATATTCTCATATTGAGTTTATTTAGAGAGAGAAATCTGCATTTAGAGAGAGAGGAGGGGGGGAGAGAGAGAGAGAGAGAGATATGAAGCTTTGGAGTTTGGTTTTCTTGGTACTTTTCTTGGGGATATTTCTCCAAGCAGAGGCAGAGGATGGGTTTATTGGGAGCAGAGGAATACAGCTTATGTTGAATGGTAGTCCTTACTATGCAAATGGGTTCAATGCATATTGGTTAATGTATGTGGCCTCTGACACATCTCAGAGAAACAAAGTCTCCTCTGCCTTCCAAGAAGCTTCAAGCCATGGCTTTACAGTGGCAAGGACTTGGGCTTTCAGTGATGGTGGTTATAGCCCTCTACAGTACTCCCCTGGCTCCTATAATGAAAACATGTTTCAGGTGCCTCTCTCTTTCTCTCTCTCTCTCTCTCTCTCTCTCTCCCACACACACAAATATTTATCAATTCATTTCATTGCTTTGTGTTCTCATTGGTTTTCTTCTCCCTTTTTGATGGTTCAAAGGGCTTGGATTTTGTAATTTCTGAAGCTAGAAAATATGGGATTAAGTTAATTTTGAGCTTGGTGAATAACTATGAGAACCTTGGAGGGAAGAAACAGTATGTGGACTGGGCCAGAAATCAGGGGCAGTACTTAAGATCTGATGATGATTTCTTTAGCAACTCTGTTGTCAAGGGCTACTACAAAAACCATATCAAGGTGAATCATTGTCTCCCTCTCTCTATTAGTCTTTTGATTTTGTTATTAAAATAGCATATAAATATCAATAATCATATCTATGATTTTTTTTTGGCCACTTTTTCTTTCCTTATTTTATTTTTTATTGGGATTTATGTGAAAGATTGCTTAAATCAGTTTCTTTTCTTTCTGGTTGAAAATGCATCAAGGATTGAAGTCTCATTTGTGATGCTAGTAACAGTGATCAACCAAGAATTACTTTTAGTCACCATTAAAATTTGATTTATTTATTCTGATAAATTTTCCATTTCTCATATTGTTTGTAGACTGTGCTCACAAGACATAACAGCATGACTGGAGTTGCTTACAAGGATGACCCAACAATAATGGCTTGGGAGCTCATGAATGAGCCTAGATGCACTTCAGATCCATCAGGAAGAACCATGCAGGTTAGAGAAACCACTCCCTAAACCCCTCTTTGTTTGCTTCATTTTCACTTCATTTTAAAAATTTGTCTCTGTATTTAATTGTAATTTCTTATATATGATCATGTATGCACCTAAACAGGAACTTTTTTTTTCTCTGTATTTAAGTGTAGAAATTTTATCTTGGGAGTTATTTAGTCCAATTTTATGGGTACTATACCCTACCCAAAAAATAAATAAATAAAAATAAAAAAAATAAAAAATGTAAGGGTCTGTTTGATTCAATTTTGAAAAAACACTTCTCAACAATTCCGAAAACTAAGAACTGTCGAAAATGAATGACTTGCTTGGTTTGTAACTACGGAAATAGTGTCTGTTATTGGAAAATTGTACAAAAAATTCTCCTTGGTTTAGTTTTCTGAAAACTGAGTTATAAAGAGGACTGTTATCTGAAAACTGTTTTATATTTTCTGAGAATTGTTTTCAAAGTTACAAACAGATAACAGTTTTCAGAGTTACAAACCAAGCATGTCTGAACTCTTTTTTCTCAAAACACTACACCAAATAGGTGCTAAATATATCTTGTGGAACAAAGAGGCCTCATGTTGATAGAATATGAATCCAAACTGCCCGTTAAGCCAAACTTGTCGGTAAGAGCCTCTCAATCTTGCAACAGGCATAGTTTATATTTTACCCTATTTGTCATTCAAAAGTTTGATCATTAGTGCACTTGTGCAACACAGGCTTGGATTACAGAAATGGCTTCTTACTTGAAATCAATAGACAGTAATCACTTGCTAGAAATTGGTTTGGAAGGGTTCTATGGAGCATCAGCACCTCAGAAGCAGCAATACAATCCAAATTTTCAAGTAGGAACTGATTTCGTAGCAAACAATCAGATATCCGGGATTGATTTCGCCACTGTTCACTCCTACCCTGATCAATGGTAAGCATCATAAAAGAGTACAAGAATAAAAACCAATCCTTTTCGTTGTTTCTTGACATTTCTGTTTTTGCATTCTTGGCGAGCAGGTTAACAGGTGAGAGTGATGAATCCCAGATTTCGTTTTTGAACAACTGGCTCAACAATCACATTGAGGATGCACAGAAAGTCATTGGAAAGCCACTTCTTTTCGCGGAGTTTGGGAAATCATTGAAAGATCCCGGTTACAACACAAACCAAAGGGACTTGCTGTTCAACACAGTCTACTCGGCAATCTACTCATCAGCTAGGGGTGGAGGTGCAGCTGCCGGTGGACTGTTCTGGCAATTTCTAACTGAGGGGATGGACTCTTTCCGCGATGGGTATGAGATAGTTTTGAGTGAAAGCCCCTCAACGGCTGGCGTGATTGCTCAGCAGTCGCAGAAGCTTAATAAGATTCGGAAAATGTATGCCAGGCTGAGAAATATTGAGAAATTGAAGAGAGCCAAGGCAATCAGAAGCGCTCAGGGGTCAGTCAATAAAAAGGGTGCAGAATCTGGAAACTAAAAAAATTGCAAAGGAAACAAGATATAGTATAAAAGAAACTATAGCTGTTATACATTTTATGCGAATTTATTGTTTATTATGAATGTTTTAGGAACTTGAGAAGTTGGATGCTCTCTTAGAGATGAAATTTTTTTTTATCCAAGAGAGTAGGATTTGCAGAGGTGTGTAATTCTTGAAGATATAGTATATCCTTTTTATAATTTTACTCCTAGCTATTAAACAGAATTCAGTATAAATAAATAAACATAGAAAAGAATTATTGCATTTATTCAGAAAATTGTACTCAAATAAATATATCTTAGCATCTTCTTATACTTGGTTTTATTGCAAACAATTCTAGCAAACCAGCTGCTGGTTTCTCAGCTTCCATTAGCCTTGTATTCCTAGCTGCTGTAAATAGTATGCACCTTGATGAGAAGAGTAATATAAACTGTTATCAAATCAGCCATTATTATTCCTAATTTTGAATTCTCTTTATGGTATAAGAGCATTCTAGTTCTGATGAGGAACCGGGTCCTACTTTCTCCATGGGTGAAGAAAATTCCCAAAGCACTCAATCTCCATTGCTTATCAATCCTACACCAAACACTGGTCTGCCAAATCTTATTTCCATCAATGCAGCAACCTAATTACCTTTGAAACTCACGTCTTCCAACTATCCTTCATGGAGAGCCCAATTTCATTCTCTACTCTTCGGATATGATCTCCTGGGTTATCTCAGTGGCTCTACCCCTTGTCCTTCTGAAACCAGTGTCAAAGACAAGATCAACTCCTCCTCCTTGCCATTTTTGCATCACTTTCTGGAACCGTAATGCCCTTGGTGGCTTCAGCCAAAACTAGAAATTTAAGACTGTTAGTCATTTGTAGCTTGTGGGTCGGACTCATCATAACACAAGTAAGGACTCATCCAAAATAGATGGACATGTAGAAGAGATGGTCTATTGAGAGTCATGGTTAAAATTTAAAAAAGAAAAGCTATCATGAAAACATTGCATGTCATGTTGTTTGCAAAAATATATATTTCATTTGACATTTAAGATATAGCAACCCTTATACTAATAAGTCATGAGATAATTAATAATATGTTAAAAATAATTAATTAAATATGCAACTCTATATTTAATTAAACATTTAAATTGAAACAAAATAATAATAATAATAAATAAAGAACCTGGACCGATGCTAGTATTGAATACTGTGTCCTTAAGACAATTTACACCCTGTATGGTGCTGACGGACTTTGTGGCGCTTGTCTCTCAGGATATAACGGTTTACATCCACCAGTAGCAGCACTATAAACTCGTGGATACAACGAACCTCCTCCATGTAATAGTCTCTCTGACTAAAAAATGCATCTATATTATATAAATGCTAAATTGGGTGCAATCCGAACCAAATGGTTCGAGCCAATCTTAATATGTCTCGATGAAATTGGATTAGGGTTTAAGTGGCTCGGACCATTTGACCTATAGTTTGAACCCACTTGGGTTGGGTTCAAGTCTAGAGAGGGAGAGATAAGAAGAAAATGAATTGAACAAATTGCAAATGGCAACCCAATGGGGTATTTATAGAAATAGAAGTGTCTTTTCGGATTGGGTATGTCTCTTCATCATTGGACACAACCATTCATATGTGTCTCTTCATCACTGGACACAACCATTTATACATGTCTATTCATTACTGGACATAACCATTTATATGTGTTTTTTCATCACTGGACACACCCATTGCAATAGGTTGCATTGGTTCACATTGAATAGGTTATATCTATTGGTTTTGAGTTGCATCTTTTCATTCCACAACCAACCATTGATCAAACCTGTTCAATCAAAGTCATCTATTGATTACTGATGAAAAAAATTTCATTTAAAAATTCTAACAATCCCCCACATGAATGGAAATTGACGGCTTAAATGCAAAAAATGATCATGCAGACACTAGAGAGAGTATAGTCGAAAAGTTATGGCATCAGGATAGATAGTTTTTGGCCTTGAACCTTCTTTAGTATATTACTATCCGATTTACTAGCTAACCAGTGAACGTGATGTCTTGAATTATTTAGCTGTTTGTGTAAATCAAGACAATAACAAACACACAATACCTTTCCTCACAGAGTTGGTTCTAATTGTTGTGTTCATTTTGGCCTTGACCAACTCCTGGCATTTATGAGAGCTCTAGAAAACTTAGCCTTTATATTTCCCATGAAAGCGGACCCACTTCAAACTCATATAGGTGACTTTTTATTAAGAGTATCCTGTAACGATTTGAATCTGTGGATCCGGACCGTTACCCGGGTCCATACCGGAACCCGAGGTCAACTAGGTCACACCATTAATTTTCTTGAGTTCCTTGACTAATTTACAAAGAAATCCAAGGTTCCAAAATGTCCCAAGTCAAGCTTACAAGGAGGTCCAAACATTACAGGTCAAGGAGGGGGTTGTCAGCCGGCTGATGGCCTATAGTCGGCCGGCTGACAAGGCAGGATCGGTCGACCGACAAGGCAAGGTCGGTCGGCCGAAACGATGGTGAGGAAAATGGCTCTCGGGACTTTCACTGTGAAGGCGTTTTGGTCAGCTGACGATGGGGTTCGGTAGGCCGAACCTGGGGTTTCGGTCAGCTAATGAGGAGGATCAGCTGGCCGAAACATGCATTCCTGGGTTATCAACTTACTCGAAAGGCCACTGTCTGCACTCTTAACCCACCAAACCTTCACTGAGCCTGTTTAGCGACTGATTCCGAAACTCAAGGTACAAAAATATGATGATACAATTTTAAAGGGTATCATTAGTGAATTGTAATGCAACATTCCCTTTCCATTCATCAACAAGTGTACACTTAGTCCCAAATTTATAACATTTTCAATCAAGTGTTATGGTCTAACTACATGACCATGGTTGACAAAAATAATTACACTTCACAAAATTTAGAGACTTTACAAAAATGGGAAAAATATACAAAAGGTATAAGGTGAACTTTTAGTCATCCTCATGCTTGTGGAAGGTCCGCATCAACTACGTCTTTTCTGATTCCTGAAAAATATTAAATAATGGGGTGAACATAAAGCTCAGTAGGTAGCGCCTAAGGCACACCCCTTGCAGCCCCGTGAATCCAAACAAGGAATAGAGCAGTAGGAGATAGGGATCATACAATGTCGGGGTAATATCACATAACGATCAATCTCAAGTATACACAATCTGATGTAATGGAATGCAATGCGTGCCAATGTCACTCCCCACTTTCATCATTCAAAACCATTACTTTCAAACGGTTAATATAACCTGCCCTTTGGTGACCCCGCAGCGACACGAGAGAAGATTGGCTAGTGTCCCTGACCCTTGGTACCCTTGTGGCATCATTTTGGGCCCAGCTAGCTCAACCATGCTAGAGCATTCTCCCTAGTTCCTTCTAGGCTATATTAACCATCCGGCGCTTTGGTACCCCCGCGGGGATCGAGTTTTCACAAAACCTTTTCATCAAAATTCTCCCATGAAAATCCACCTTTTCATTGTTTCAAAGAAAATCATTTCCATCCATGCGAACCCAATGATGTGTATATATATGTCTCATGCCTTCAATGCTATGTTACTAAGGGATTTTCAACAATACCATTAGGCATACTTTCCAAACATCATAGCTAGCAATTTAACATTTTAGACATAAAAACTTAACATTTATCATACTTTTCAAGTAAACCAACAATTTCACATAATCACATGTTTCATACCCTCAATTAGATCATCTAAGGAAGCAATCAACTTAATTTAAGCATGCTTAACAACAATTCAAGTAAAGAAACTCACAAAAGTGCAAGAAAAGTGTGAATTAGAGACCCCTACCTTAAGATTGTGCAAAACCCCCAATTGTGCCCTAGAATTACGAAATTCTTATAGTGCACCAATCACTAAATTACTCTGATTAAATGAAAGAGCTCGTCGTGAGCTTCGATTTGCCGCAAACGGCACCCCAAATGATTAAGTATTGGGAGAGAGATCTAAAGTTGAAGTTGTAAATGGAAAAAGAAAAAGAAAATGCAAGATGAAGGGGAGAGAGAGAGAGCTAGCGGGAGAGAGGAAGAAATGGAGACCAAAATGTGGTCTCCTAGCCTTTTTGTGCAAAAGTGGTGGGTCCTACCTTTTCTTTTTATTTTTCCTTTTTCTTTTGCCTTTAATTTACACCACATACATATATATGTACACAATTCAATATAAAATGCACATAAGGCACATCACATAAAACTCTTGGAGTGCAAATGGACCCAACCAAAATCCCGTACGCTAAACGTGAAAAGACGAAAATGCCTTTGTGGCGACAAAAATTCCAGAAAAAAATTAAAATTGCTGAAAATTGAAAACATCACATATCCTACTATACCCCACTTGAATTTTCAAGGTATAAGAGTCATGAAAAGCGTAGCTTATCCTAATCCTCACTGTAAGTAACACTGTCTCATCATAGAAATGCGCAGAAGATTTATATCTTCCCAGTGCTTCTGGTGAGTCACTCAGAATTTCTGCTGTCCCTTTAAACTTAGTTCTTGGGATCTCTAGTCAACTAGGTTGGGTTTCCATTAAGATGACTCGTTAAGTTTCGGCTTTTAATCCCATTCTCCTCGATGATCCGTACAATTTCTGTCTACTACAACCTTCAATTTTATATGTGGCCATATGGTTGTATATAGAAATATTATACTCTGTAGAGATTTCCCCAATTGAGAACAAATGTATACTTTGTGCCCTAAAATTGCTTTTTAGCAATATCATTTTCTTTAGTGGCACAAGTGTAGACTTACTTTGAAATGTCCTTTAGGTATCGTCTTTGAGTTATATTAAGAACATACAACTACACCTTTAATATTAAAGACATATCCACCTTTGGATTTGAAATCTTTAATATCCCACATCCAGATTTAATCACTGTTACACCTCTAATTTAGCTAGATACCTCGATCTATACAATATTTAACTTTGGGTGTATCTCAACTACCCAATTTTTTTTTTTTCCTTTTTAGTGATCCTATCTTGAATTGAAAGTGTGCAATTAATCACAGTTATTAAGATGCCTTGCAGTCTCAACTAGTGATATACTTTGATTAGTATTTATATTTAAGATTTACATTTACAAAAGTTAGCTAGACTTTTGTTATCATAACTAGTATTATCTTAATCTCACTATATTGAGAATATACTGTGTTATCAGATGTTAAATCTTCCATATCAAATATACTAATTAGTATATCATTAATTTTTTAAGCCATACAATGACTTATGCATCACATTAATGTCATTGTCTCGGTAGTAGCTTTCATCTACTCAAGGACTTATAAGCTTGCACACTTGTCTTTTCAATTGGAACAAGCTCTTCAACTGGAAAAAGAACTCTTCTAGTTGTTCATAATATTTTCCTATTAGGAAATAACATGCACTATTGTTATAATACTATAAATGATTTTTGGTTCTATCCAAAAATTTACTCAGAACCCCCCATATTTATAAGTATTTCTCTTAAAATGAGGTGACTCGTACCAAATTTCATCTATAGATAATATCTCCCCACAACTTTGGGGTAATCCTGAAATTTTATTTCTGATGTAGTAATTATGATTTTTCAACTTTGGAAATACCATATATTAAATACTTCACCTCATCTACCTTTTCAAGGTTCCATATTCGGTTTTCAACAAATATGTATAACGGTCTCTAGTGCATATGTACTCACTTTATCACTTTATCTCTAACTTATTCTTATAATAATTTACTGATATTACTATGAATTAATGTAAGAGATATTAATTAGATTGGGCTCTAAATATTTGCTTCTACATTTCTCATATTTATGACTTGAGTTATTTATGTTTAGGTTCATGTTAAGTCAGTTATATTAACATGCCATAACCTTTCATGTGTCACACATCACATAACTCAATCATTTCAACAAATAACTCATGTATTATTTAAGTTTTGGATATATCACCACATAGTGAGCACTCACTTCTTAGCTATCATTACTAGCTTAGATTAAACACACTCTTCTCATATCTTACTACTAGATTATGATGAACACCTACTTCTTTGCTATTACCATAAGCTTGAAGTTAAATTTGCTCAGATATCAATTCTAGTAGTTCTTAACTTTAGTACACACTTATCTAAGTAGTCTACCTTGGTAGTAGAGATATTTGTTTTGAAGAATATTCTTAAAAAATTACTATTTTACAAATAGTATTATTCTCTCCTACAGGAGCAGATATGATGTATAACTCAAATACTTTATGGCTAAAATGGCTACTCATCACCCTCGTGTTTTTTACTACCAAGTTGAGAGTTTGAACCAACTAACAGATTTTCATCTTCTTCCTAGGTTCTATGCACCTCATTATTCATTTTAGCTTATAGCTAAGCTAACTAGTTTGCACCTTAGTAACATTTTAGCTTTTAGTTAAATTGTACATTTTGTTGGACCAAGAAGGGGGGGGGGGTGAATTAGTCAAATTCTTTGCAAATAAAACTTAAAAGCAAATTAAAACACTGAAGTCTAAGAACTGCAACAGATTTTACAAGGAAACCCTCTTAATAAGGAAAACTTTGGGTTTTAGCCTCAGCCAATGCAAGCATCCACTAGTTGTAAGTAAGCTATTACACACTCAGCTGTCTCACTCTCTGCACACACCCTTGTATCAGAAGTAAACACTAACTTTCATACACTTTACTCACATACTAGCACCAAATAGTGTAAGCATACACTCCCTCTGTCCTACGCAACCCTACCTGGACTATACAAGCTCTTAAAGCTCACTAAATATATCATAACAAATGTAAAATAGAATAGTGAGTTATACCAGGGGTATTGTAGTTATTTCACTTAGAGAATGTCAGAATATTCTCTGGACAATGATTGGTTTATGGTGCCATATGGAATTCCTTTTCAGGGTATGAATACATTCCAATGAAACCTGTATGGCTATATATCTCATGTTATAGTAATAAGCCTCCTAAGCCTTGTGTGAGCTACATTATGCCATATACTCGAAATGCCAAGAACAATGAACAATATATGAGATTTGAATATAATTTGTGAGCTAATTCAACTCAGAGATCCTTATGGTGTGTATATATATTTGAATATAATGATCAAAGCTGTGGAATAACTGCTTTGTTGCTGCTGATTGAGAGGTGGTTCAGAGGTTCAATACAAACTTAAGTTCATTCCAGAGATTCCTAAAGGCTGAGACAAGTTTGTTTTACTATTTCTCAACTGCAGAATTAGTATTCATGTTTATATTCTTGTTGTAGTTAAGTTTGATGGCTCAAACCTCTATCTGTGCTTTGTTTTTCTAGTTTAGCCTTTTAATATAAGTGCATATGTATGATATCGTGTTGTGAATTAAACTTTTATCATCTGAACAAGTTTATATAGCTAAATCAAGGCTATTGAAGTTGAGTTTTGCACAAGATGATAGTCATTTGTGGTTTTGACATTTGGAACCCTAGGTTTTAGGATTTTCTGCAGAATAAGGCATTTTGAATATTGTCTTTGATATACCATGCTTGTTTCATTGTGTTCATTATCTGAGTATATGTAGATAGTTGATATAAATTTATGAGAACAATTTTCTGGTCTGTGATAATACAAAATTCCATATTTACCCTTTATACTATAGTTTCAGCAGAATGAAGATTTGTTGTTGTTACTTGATACTTTAAGCTGTATAATCACTCTTATCATTTGTAATAGATTAAGTATTATTGTAATACATCCTTTTTTATGTATTTGGAGAGTTGTGAGAACTCATAGGGTCCGAGCAGGGTTGCTTAGGATAGGGGGAATGCATGTTGTAGACATTAAAATTTTAGTGGGCTTTGATTTTGACAAATTGACCCATCAAATGTGGGTTTAATGTTTAATTAAGTTATTTAACTAGCCCAAGCTTAGTCCACTTAAATTATTTAATTAGCCTAGTCCAAATGATTAAGTGAAAAGATAATTATTCCTGATAAAATATATATTTGGAATAATTATTTTTAAGGATAATTATCATAGTATAACCGGCTCGGCCCAGTTATGATTTTATCCTTATCAGGAGATGACATGTGTCATCATCTTATGGATCCAAGAAACCTATAAATACAGGCCTGAAGGAAAAAAGAGGGGAGACAAATTCAGAAGGTCCAAAAATCCAAAGACTCATAAATTGAGAGACTCAGAAATCCAAAGGTCTAGAAATTTAGAGAATCAGAAATTCAGAATTCAGAAATCCAGAAATCTAGAATTCTAGAGAGAAATACAGAAACTCTGCCCAAAAACGAAGAACACCAAGCATATCAAATCGTGCCGTTCTTCATCAAATTTCACGGTGATCAACAACAAGCACATCAAATCGTGTCGTTCTTCATCTAAATTCCACGGTGATTCAAGATTAAGCTTGTGTAGCCTTTGGATCCAACTAATAAAAAAGAGATCAAATCAGAGGACCTTATTCTTTTGTAAAGAAAATTACAGAGGATTGTACTCCAATTTTTCTAATTTAATAAAATATTATTTTTGCTGATGAGCGCTGAAAAGCGTGTATTTAAATCCCTTAAGCTTAGGCATTCTAGTACCTTTATCTATCTTACTTTACCGTTTTAAATTGATTTCGTATTATTTCCATTTTCAGGCACTTATCCCAAAAATAAGCTAACTCAGCCAAATAAGAGCTTAATTCAAGCTATTCTGGGATTAAACAAAGAAAGGAGCAAAGTGGAGAAAGAAAGAAGCAAATGAAGCCAAAGGTGGGAAGCAGCAAAGTTCGATCGATCCAACTTCAAGGTTCGATCGATCAAACACTGATCGATCTCAGCACTTCAAGAAAGATCCAAACCTTGACCCAAAGCAGAAAACAGTAAAGTTCGATCAATCCAACACCACCCTTCGATTGATCGAACACTTTTGTCCTTATTCAAATAATTGATCTTATCCACAACTATACCACCCATTAACCACTTTTGTCCTTTTCCCAAAAATATCTCCCAAAATATCTTGGATTTGTCTTTTCCCAGAAAGCTTAACCAGTTGGATCGATCCAGCCTCAGTTCGATCGATCCAAGTCCAAGGTTCAATCGATCGAACTTCCTCCAGTGCGAAAAAGTTAAAAAGCCAGCTTGTTCAATCCGTCCTCTATCCAATCATTAGAGAATATTCTTTGTACGACCCCAGCTCATTTTGTGTGTCACTTGACCTACCTATAAAAGGAATATGATGCACTTTTTGAGACATATACAATTCTAGGGATTATTCTCAAAGGAGGCAAGCTTAGAGGAGGAGGAGGCTAGAGACACCATTGGAGACTCTTCATCAACAAGGAGCAGATTTCTTCCATGGAATTAGCCCTTGAGGGTTGGAGTAACATCACCATGAGTGGCTAGACATCCTCTTGGGGCTAGAGTTAGCCCCAAACATGCTTTCTATATCTTAATCTTGTGTATTATTGAGGGATTAGTGTTGTAATTAATATTTTGACACTTTGATATATATAGATCTTGATTGTTCAATGATTTATATGGTTAAATGCTTTCAATTGATCATTTCATTCTATCCATATGTCTATGTATGTTAGAATAGATGTTCATGTGTTTGTCTCTAAATTTTGTGTTATTGATGCATGTCTATGTGTATTGATGCTATAGATTTAGAGATTGTCAAAACATAGTGCTTAATGGAATGCTCTTGTGATTTTCTTGATGGTTTATACTTATTCCTTGATGGATTGTGCCTCTCCCCTAGTTTATTTTCATGCTAGTAGTGTAGATGTAGTGTAGTGTTAAATGGGAGGACAATCCATGCTTGTTGTTTGATGATCCAAGCTTTTGAATGCAAGTAGCATATATCTCTAACCTTGTGTTGTATTTGGATTGTGAGCTTAATGAAAGGATTAATGACTTGTTTTGATCTATTGTGCCTTTCACATGTTGTTTAGACAATATATATTTCATTGCTTAGATATATTATGCCTTTCACATGATGTTTAGACAATACATGCTTAACTAGTCATCCTTGCTTGTTGAATCAACTAAACAGACACACACACACACCAATATTCCAACACACCATTTGCCCTCATTAATCACTTGTCAATGGTATAGAAATGCATTACTTGGTGGTGATCTCTAAACCCCAAGACTCTTCTCTCTTTTACTTACTCTTAATTGCATTCTTTTGTTATCACTTAGTTTACTTTAGTTGCTCTCTAGTCTAATCAACCAACCAACCAATTGTTTGATCACTCGACCTACTAGCCCTAATAACAACTCCACAACCTTGTTTGACCCTCACAATCCCTTGGGACGATCCCTACTCCCCCTAGCTATATTTATAGTGAAAGGTAATAGTGGCTTTTATAAATGTAAAACTCTTGCCCTTGCCTTAATGCACACTCTCAAACTTGATGGTGTAGGACGACGAGAACACCGATCAGTTTTTGGCACCGTTGCCAAGGATTGATTTGATTTGGCAAAGTTGGATTTGTAGAATCAATTAGGATTAGTACTCTTTTGATTGTGTCTTTACTTAACTTTTATTTTTCTTTTTGGTTACTTATTGTGTTGTTCTTACTTAACTAGGTGCATTGTTGGAGAGGAAGCAAGCAAAGGAGCATTCAAGCAAAACAAAGAAAGTAAAAAGCTAAAAATTAATTTTTTTTTTTTTTGCTAAGCTAAGCTTTAAATTTGGAGTTGAAGTGCTAAAGGACCTTTGTGAGACTTTCTTTACTCAATCCCTTAGTTAAATCGTCGGCCAGCGTGGAGGCTTGTTTTTAATTGTTCTTTACATCATTATTGTTAAAGTATGGGAGTATGAATTAAGTGTTTGTGGAAGAAGTTTAATTGCATTGTTGTGAAGGCATCGTGTTTGTCATTCTTTGTGCTTGTTGTGTTTTGCATTGTGCATGCATGGACGTCGTTTATTGAGACCAACTCTTGTCTTTCTTGATTTGCATCTTGAATCCTTCATTAGAAATCCTAGGGGAAGAGGAAGTTCAAATAGAACCAATCTATCAATGGATGACCATAATGATGATCATGTTGAGGACCTTGGTCACATAGACCAACAAGGTATCCTTTATCCAAATGTGCACAATGAGAACATACAAGTACCATTAGGCATGCCTAGGCTATTCATTCACCAACCACCATAACAATAAGGCCAAGCTCCATATGGAATGCCAAGGCCAATGTATGCTCCACAACCTCTCGTCATCAATCAAGGAATTCAAAACCAAGGTGTTCATGTTGCACCTCAAGTAGCTAATCCACCTCTTGCTTTAAGAGACCATTGTGTGTCTAATGAGTATAATGCGCCTACATGCATCCAATTGCCTCCATTTAGAGCACATCATTATTAAATTAAGTCACAAACCATTCAAATGCTTCTTAACTATCATGGAATTCCAAGTGAAGAACCTTACAAGCATTTGGATGAGTTTCTTGAAGTATGTTCCACCGTAAAATATACGGACATGCCGGAAGAGGTTTTAAGACTCAAACTTTTTCCATTCACCTTAAAAGACAAGGCAAAGTATTGGTTTAACAATCTTAGACCTTTTTCAATCACTTCTTGGGCAGAAATGCAACAAGAGTTCTTGAAAATATACTATTCGGTTTCTAAAACCAATGCCATGAGAACCTCAATTCGAGAATTTTCACATGGGGATGGAGAAACGTTTCATGAGGCATGGGAACGCTTCAATGAGTTGCTTAGGAAGTGTCCATATCATGACATGCCCAAATGGCAATTTGTTTAATATTTCTTTGAGAGCTTATCAGACAACTATAAGGGTATGGTTGATGCTTCCATGGGTAGCTCATACACCGATAGGCATGAGGATGACGTGTGTCGTCTTTATGAGAGCATGAGTGAAAATTCTTTGCATAGAACACTATCATCCAAGAATGGTAGAAATTCACAAGGTAGGAAGAGTGTTGGCTTACATCAAGTCGACCATTCGAATGGAATAGACGCTGAAATGAAGTCTTTATCTCAAAGGTTTGATCAATTTTTGATTAACCAAAACTCGGCGAACCAAGTATCTTCCTTCCCTAACCATTCTCATCGTGCATCAAATGAAACATGTATGACTTGTTCTAGTGTTCTTCATTCTACTTCTCATTGTCCTCACGGACAAGTGCAAAATGAACCTAATGAACAAGTCAATGCAGCTTTTGTGAACCAAGGGAACAATCCTTATAGTACTCACTATAATCCAAGTTAGAGGAATCATCCGAACTTCTCTTGGAAAAACCAAGGAGAGGGCTCAAACCCTTCCCAAGGCAATTTTCAAGGGAAGTACATTCCACCTCCACTTCAAAACCAAGGATCCCAAGGTTATAGACCTTATCAATCACAAGGGAATCAATTTGCTAATTCTCATTTTCCTAACCAATCTTATTCCAAAGGAAATACTAGAAGTCCCACCTTTGAAGAAAAAGTTTTGAATGCTTTGGGCACTTTAGAGGCTAACACTCAATTGCTTCATTCTTACTCTCTATCTATTGCAAAGCTAGAAACCCAAGTAGGGCAAATAGCAAGCACTCTCAATACAAGAGAGAAGGGAAAGATGCCTATTAATGTCCCACCTAAGCAGCAATGTGTTGTGGAAACCCATTCCTCATTGGAAGGCCACACCATTGAACATGTTAATGCGGTGAGTACCTTGCGGAGTGGTAGGATTGTGGACAATCAAGTTAAAATGTCCAATGAAGAGAGTGAACCGGTGTAACCTCAAGTTGTCACCCATCCCGTTTCACATCCCATTCCTCCTTCATTGCATATACATGATCTTGTGAATGAGAAAGTCTTGAAAAATGTGTTTGAAAAAGAACTTTTGAAAAATGATGTTGAAAAAATTTTGCTGAAAAATGATTTGAAACAAAGTGATTTGAAAACTTCTTGTGTTGAAGAGAGTTCAAAAGAAAATTCTGAAAAAGTGTTTGAACCAAAAAGTTCCATTTTCGGATGCCTTAAAAGGATCCATTTCAAGAGACAAGCAAAAGGCAAAAACTAATGAAATTATAGAGATGTTTAGGCAAATGAAAGTTAATCTTCCACTTTTGGATGCAATCAAGCAAATTTCAGCTTATGCCAAATTCTTAAAAGACTTGTGCACCCAAAAGCGGAAGAACAAGAGCCAAGCACCAAGAAAAGTGGTTTTGACCGAGCAACTAAGCTCAATTTTGCAACACAACACTTTGCCAAAGTTTAAGGACCCCGGTTCACCTACTACATTATGCATTATTGGTGACCATATCATTAATCGAGCACTTCTTGACTTAGGAGCAAGTGTTAACCTTCTTCCATACTCGGTTTATGTCAAATTGGGCCTAGGTGAATTAAAACCGACGTCGGTAGTTTCGCAACTTGCCGACCGATCCATTAAGAAGCCTAGGGTATCATTAAGGATGTTTTGATTAAAATTGATAAATTCTTCTTCCCGGTTGATTTCGTTGTCATAGACACGGAACCGGTCCCCAATCCTACCCGTTATCCTTGGTCGTCCTTTCTTGGTAACTGCTAATGCTAACATCAATTGTAGGACGGGGATAATAAAGATCTCATTTGGCCACATGAAGGTGAAGTTGAATATCTTTAATCCCACACCCAATTCATTTGACAAATATGAAGGAAAGGTTAATGTTGTAGATAAATGTCATGATCTTCAATGTCAAGGAAATAAGCTTTTGTGTAAGACCAAATCTTCAAAGGGATCAACTTCAACCTTGCATTCTCAAAGTGTTGTTTCAAATTCTTGCTTTGAAAGGGCATGGAAGCCCAAAGGTTATGATTGCATAGACAAAGGATCAAAAGTTTCTTTTGAGCTTAATTCAACAAGTTCTTTAAAGAACCATTTGTTGGGTGGAGTTGAAAGCATCTATCACCCCAACAAGGAGGGGATGCATTATAAGATCTTTGATCCAGGCTAAAAGAGCCCAATGTCTTGCTAGAGACATTAAAGACTAGCAAAAACATTTCATAGGGTGTCAAAACCCTATTCCTCCCCCATTTCTATCTTAAATTTCATTTCTTGCGAAGTCTAGATACTTGTTTTTGGTTCATATGTATTGATAGGAACTTTGATTAGGATTGCATGAATTTTTGTGTTATGATTGAGCATTTTGCATAAGTTCGATCGATCGAACTTCCACCTGCATCCAACACTTAGAAAATTTTTTGACCTGCATCCACCTGCATCCAAATCACCTCTCTGTCCCATCATTCAAACTTATTCAAGATCGATCTGAAGTTTTTCGATCGATCCAACTTCAAAGTTCGATCGATCTTCAAGTTCCAACACTTAGCCAATTTTCTAAGCCAAAAACCTACATATTTTTGCTCTATATCTGATCGATCGATCTCTTGTTCTGATCGATCTCAGTTCTTTATTTCATTATGTTGACTTCATTTTGACTTTTCAAATTTCAAAAATCCAAAAATATTTTCATTTTTATTTTATTTTGTTTTATTTTCATTTCATTTCATTTTATTTTATTTTTCAAAAAGTTTTCAAAAATACAAAAATATTTTAGTTTATTTAGTTTTTAATTATTATTGATTGTTCAAAAAAAAAAAAAAAAAATGAAAAAAAAACCAAAAATATTTTATTCTATTTTATTTTATTTTATTTTACAATTTTTAATTTTAATTCTAATTTTTAATTTTAGTTTTTCATTTTTCAAATTTCAAAAATTTCAAAAATCCAAAAATACTTTGAGGAAAGTTCATCAAAGTTCGATCGATTTGAAGTCTCAATTCGATCGATCGAACTCTGTCGGGAATGTTTTTAAAATAGACCTGGAGGGTCTCAAGATCGATCCAACCCTCCAAACCCTTGCTTCTCTCGTCGCCGTCACTGTGCACTCTCATTTCTTCCATCTCCGGCGAGATCCAAGCTACACTCTCTCCCTCATCTCGGATTTCACTTCCTTCATACCTTCTCCACTTCTCTCATCGTTTTGAGGTAAAATCCGAGATCTTATCTATGATTTAAGCTTCGATATGATGATTACATGCTTTATATGTTACATTCATGCTTTATACATGATTAAATCTCCATTTTTGAAGCTTCAAAGCATTGGGTTATAGATATGTATATATGTGTATGTATGTTTGAATATATGTATTATATATTTTTGATTAATTTTGGGAGGATGGGCCTTCTACAGTGATGGTATTTGATGATGTGTTGTGTTGATGGGCCCACGAACACGTTCGTGTGGGCCCCGTGCTTCCAAGGTCACAGATCTGTGACTTCTCGTTTTTCATAGAGCATAGTTCAATCGATCGAACTTGAGTCTTAGATCAATCGAAGTTGTGAGATCGATCTCACTTATTTTTGATCGATCCAACTTTTGTGATCGATCTCACTCTTTTTTGTGATCGATCGAACTTCACAGATCTCACACACACACTTCATTCATCACGTCTTGTGTTCATGCTATCTTATATATGCCCAATGCCTGTGATATTCCACATTGGATGTATTTCATACTTACATTGTTTAGCATGTTTCATATCTTATCACTTACACAGATTCATGTCATATATGTTTTGTCTATCTTATTTGACATGCATATTTTTATTTTGTGCTTTCAATTCTTAACTCTGGTACTAACTCCCCTTGAAAGTTTTTAAATTTTTTTTTTTTTTTCCAGGCTATGACTAAGCGAAAGACTATTGCCAAGAGGCAACACGGGCCTCAGCGCCATATCAGACCACGAATAGAGGGGCCAGCAGAGCCCTCTCATGCACAGGATGAGCCAGTACAGCCTACACCACCTCAGTCACCTGCTCATGAGGCTGAGGATGATCATATTCCATCCACCTCTGCGACTCTTCCTGCATTTACACTATCACCATCTCCACCACATGCTGGAATTGAGCATTCACCAGTACCATCTCCACCATGCCAGCCAGCTCAGCCAGCTCAAGAGCATGATAGGCCCGCGCCAAGATATGTGCATATGGCAGTCGACCATGAGTCAGTGTTCGATACAGCCTTTTTCTCCAGATCGGTGCTGACCCGATTAGCTTACCATGACATCATTCAGAAGGGCCTTACAGCTATTCTTGCCCCAGTCATAGAGCCAGTCTACCCGCTGCTAGTATGGTTGTTCTTCCAGAACCTCCGACCATCACGGCGTACCACAGCAGAGCTGGTAACTTCTATAGATGGCTATCAGATCACTATCACAGTGGACTCACTAGCCTGCTCCAGCCACTGCCCACACCGCTGTCCTCCAGAGCTTCAGGAGACATATCCGAGGCTATACAGACCTTCTTATGCCGACAAAGCGGTATTTCTTACAGGTCACCATGCCGATGGCAAGACCTTCGCCACCCGGATATATCTTCCAGCTGACCTGTGGTTCATTGATTCCGTGCTCTTCCGGAACATTTACATGGCAGGGCACAAGATTCAAAGGAGGGGCGATTATTTTACAGCTGTGATACCCTCGGATTTCCGAATGCGGGTTAGCCAGGCCCACGCCCGAATACCCAAGGATATCAAAACAAATTAATAATAAACGAACACAGAGTACAAAAGAATAAAGAAGAATAAATAAAATGCTGACAAAAACTAAAATGATAATCTAATAATAAACCTCATAATATATTTCCATTAATTAATAAACTCTTCTGATACAACTGATCCTCCAAAATACAACTCGGGAATCCATATTGTGTGGACCCCTAGAAAATCCAAACTAAACAAATGGCAACAATAACTGTCTAAATCAGAAAACTGAATCATAAAGGAACTCCTATGTAGCATCGGAAGAATGAAGTAGACTGATCCCCGCACAGCACGAACAACCTCTACTCTTGACGAACACCTGAAAAATAATGGCGGGTCCGGCCCACAAACAAGTTCTACTCTACTACAGTCCAAACAGAGATCCGATACACATATACATCCTAGTCAACTAACAGTAACTAGTAGTCCATATATATATATATATATATATATACACACACTAAAGGAACCTCACTAGACTATAGGGTTGTCTCAACATGAATAGTAGGCAACATGCAAAACGCACATATAGTGGGCATGAGTACCTAGACCTACCAGGGTACACAACTACACTATATCTAGCTACACATCCCTGGCGATATACGCACCCTTACCACTGATCCTGAGACTCAAGCTCATATCATGGCACCATATTTATATATATATAATCTAGTAACCATCCTATCTAGTATAAATTAATCCTCCATAAGTCATTCAACTTGTTCAGCTGACCTGACTTGAATATAAATAGGACTTAACATTTTAGTTAATCTATTCCCTTATATAATAAATTAATCCTCCATAAGTCATTCAACTTGTTCAGCTGACCTGACTTGAATACAAGTAGGACTTAACATTTTAGTTAATCCATTCCCTTATATAAAATAGGTAGGACTTAACTGATAAGTTAATCCATCCCTAGAATGCCATCGTCCCATACCGGTGCATTAAACCACACAATCCAACAATTGATGTAACAAATAAGGAAATACATCAAACATTCCATAAATAACCATGATAAATATGATATAAAGTTATCACATAATAGGAATGACTTATTATTTCTTTAAACTTCCTATATCATATGTCCTACACAAACTGAATCTTATACATGATGATATTTTATTATACCGTTAAATAAGGATTCTCTATATCCAATTCATCCTACACATTTAATCTCAATTGCTAAAATATTTTAAAAGATTAAATCCATTCGTTTGTTTAAAACATTCAAATAGCAAGCATCATTATGATTGAGTCTATTTAAATTTATTAAAACCCAAACCTAATCCCTATTTAATGTTCAAGAATCTTAGGCATGTTTCTACGTTCCATCATTCCACAGATATGAAAAATACATAATTTAAACATGTAAAAATTCACATAAGAAATCAAATCAAAATCATGCATTTTATCAATTCATAACACAAGAACAGATATGAACCAATTTTATAAAAACCTATGTTTTAATCCAATTAAACATGCATAATTATTTAATTTTATGTGTTTAATAAATCCTGGAATTTCCTAGGCATGTACAGAAACACGAATCAAAGGGAAAGAGATAGAAGAAGAACTTGCCTTAAACTTTCGGATTGAAAGTTAAACTTCTTCTTTCTTGATCTTTTCTCTAAAGGGTTTTCTCCTCCTTCCTTCCTATTTCTCTTTCTCTCTCTAACTCTCTCTCTCTAGAATATATTACGTGATATATTTTCACTCCTTTTTCAACCTATAGTTGTGTATTTATAGGCTAAATAATAACTCTATTCCTTTTCCCAATCCAAGTTAACTTAATAAAGAAAAATAATAATTAAAAAAAATATTAAAAAGGTAACTTAAAATATGTTACGTATATAATCTATGTATATCCTTATTAATTAAATAAAATATATACATTAGATTATTTAGTAATACTAAAGTTACCATAATATTAAAAGGTAACTTAAAACATGTTACGTATATAATCTATCTATATCCTCATTAAATAAATAAAATATATACATCAGATTATTTATTTATACTAAAGTTACCATAATATTAAAAAGGTAACTTAAAACATGTTACGTATAAAATATATGTATATCCTTATTATATAAATATATAAAATATATACATCAGATTATTTATTAATACTAAAGTTACTATAATATTAATAAATTACTTTCCTTTTTATATATATGTATATACATATATATCTATATATATACATATACAACTATCCATGGGTAATTATCCATACCCATCCAACCTCCCATCCAAGTAATCCATGGGACCCAATTAGTTAGCCCATTACCACTAACCATAACCATAAAATAAAATAAAATAAAATATTTAATCATTTAATTTACAAATAATTAGAATGAATCAAATACATCATTTAAGCACACAATCTAATTAAACAAATAATACAAATAACACCTAGACAAAATACAAATAACACATAGATAAGTAGCCAATTAATCAAGTAACACTTAATTCAATTAAACACATAAACAATTAGTCAATAATCAATTAAACAATTAAAAAAAATACAATAAAAATAAATAAATAAATACCGAGACTATCCTTTTAAAATTAGGGGTATTACATTCTTCCCCCCTAACAAAAGGAATTCTGTCCTCGGAATTCGCCCTTACTTCCTTCCATTATTCTTCCATTATACTTGGAAACTGTGAGCGAAAAACATCCTCCTATTCCCAAGTAGACGCAACCTCACTATAAGGACTCCACTTAACTCCAATATATCAAGTGGTAAACAGGGTTCCTATATTTTAAGAAACACAATAATCATACGATGCGTAGGTTGTATCAAATAACAACGTAATCCTCCCATGTCGACAAGGGAATGATCTACATACCTCCAAGTGCCATAGAATATATGCACAAACTCCTATGCACCCAGCGCTAATAATTTGGTAACGCTAATTCAGAGGCGACTGCCTTAATTGCGAAACATAATCTTCTAAAAGTCAATGTAATAAGTAAAATTGACCTTTCTCCAAAAATCGCCTTTCTTCCTACATAGAAAACAGAACGAGCAAACTACTCCCTGATAGAAAAACTCTAGTATACGAGTTCAACTATTTACAACATCCTACTGTTGCCTCCCAACCGCGCGCAGTTCATTATAAAAGGAAATATCTATTTCCGACATATTTTTAAATGAAGTCGAGATTTGATTGTACAACCCTACTTCCATTTCCAACCAACAAATGAGAGGTATGCATTGTGAAATATACAAAACCTCCAAAGTTGTCACACTAACCTCCTTATGCCAACAATATCACAAACAAAATTCCGACAAGTGAAGTAAACACTTCCAACTGTCTATGAAAATTTAGGATATACGCCTCAAACATATCCTGTATGGTCTAATTTAATCTCTTGATTAATTCCTCCGCCTATAGATATGAAGTAGAGCTGCTGCTCCAAAATCTTCATAAAGCTTCTTCGAAATAGCACTTTGCATCCACTAATATGGACATCCACATTTTATAACACCACTATCACTGAATTATAGAACTACTATGAAGTTCTAAAATAAGCATCACTCAAATTTATGTCCTCAAGCGATCTTTCTCAATCCACCACTCGGATTCCATATGAAAAATTAAAATTCCAAATCAATGTCGATCCTTCCCACTGACCGTCACTCCTGTTTAGTTCAACTTCCATATTTGTTATAAGAAGTGGCTAAAGATTCCTATGATATCTGATGATTAACTTTCCACTTTTGTAGAAGGTTTTACACTTAGGGCAATTATATACACGTCCCTATCCGTACCTGTTCACCAAAACTGACATTTAATGTCGTGATGTACCTTCTAACCATTTGGGTATACCAAGAAAAATTATAAATTTCCATCTCAGTCGCCCGACAGTCATATCACTATTTATAGAAACTACAAACTCCTCCTCCAGTACCTTAAACTCCATCTGAGTAAGGTAACACCTTCTCTAGGGTCAGCTCCGATATTCAAAATTGACCTCCTGAACTACCTTGGTAATAACAAGTGTTATTATTACAATTGCTATAAATACATCTGATAACTCAACAACTAACCAAAAGATTTAAATATTCTATCATTTGTTGAGAGCATCCATTTACATCATTGCTTCCACCAGACGGAACTTGATATAAAGTGTGAATCACCACTGTAATCTATCTAAACTGTCTCGTGATACATTATATTCGTATGAACTGATATCTTACCAGCTCGATCAAAATAGACAAAATGAAATTGATTTAATTTTATCAGTCAACCAATATCCCATCTAAAATCCTGACCCTTGCATCAAATCAGCAATCCCTCAACTAAATCTGTGAAAATGCTCTGTCATTTCCACTTCAGTATAGAAAATAGCTGCAAGAATCCAGTGATCTCTGATGGTCCATCTCTACTATCTAATAAATATTAGACTTAGAGAAAAAACACTATATACCTCTTCCTGCATGTCTTCCAAACATCTGCTTCATACTGTGAAGTATCATGTTTCTACTAGGGTGAATAAAGAACTAAGAGTTGTGAAACTCAATCCTCGCATCCTCCATCAAATTTGTCTACAGAAAGTATCGTTAGTCTGGTACCACTAGCTTTCGTCTGTACCCAACATTTAAATTGGAGCATCTTCAAAAGCGAATTCTGTAACTAAATCTATTCACCACTAATCCGTGATAAACTTGCCGATATTGAAAATCAATCGGTAATTCCATTTATCAATAGTCAACTATGACTTTAACTCAACAAAAGTCAACAAACTACGACCTTTCCATATATACCATGCACCTCATCTTTATATAAGTGTTTGGTCTTACCATCTTATCTTTGACACACCCTGTTTCTTTAAGATAAGTTAATGACAATCCGACTTTTATGTTTAACTTCAAAAGAATATGAAATCTTTCCATCCTCTACATAAGTCATCAATTTCCTTGTAACAGCTAATTGTTGCAAATTGTGACTAAAAAAAAAAATTCCATATTATTTATGGAAATAAAGAGACTTAGTTTCCTCCTCTATGTGCAACACCGGCAAATTCCTCCTAATGACACACCCTCTTGAATAAATTATTGATTAAGAATTTACTGATGAATATTTATTCAGTCTTTTATCCTCACTCGGTGTCATTCCAATAAGTACTTAATCCAATACTAAATCCTCCTTCCGACTTGGTAACAACTTTTGAAATTTTTAAGAAGATGTTCAGCAAATCCAGCACCTCTGATATATCATCATGACATTATAGTGATCTTTATTTACCACTACCTCATGCATACCGAAACATTAACAATTACCAATATCATGGCGTTGTAATACGATACGAATCCATACCTAACGTAAAGTATATCAAATTAATCGTTCTAGATTGTTTGACTCGTAGTGATGATTTAATTATCCCATCCCAAAACACACCATAATGACACACATCCAGGTCCAATAGATTGGTTAGATTTATGTGTATCTACCAAATCCTATGACCGTATGCTCACAAATTTAGCGTAAATAGCGCTATTACACCATGTTATTAAAACAATAATTGGTTAATCACACCCTTATATCCCCAACTAAACCATATGCCAAATCCCGAGTAATTAACAAAAATAAATAAATAAAACACGTATGATAAACACAATAGAACAAAATATACTCCTACTTAGGACATCGTTCTTTCTAGAAAAGAAAGTCTCCTTTGAAATCAACCTTACTAGATTGTTTCAAAATTTTCTTTTATAGTTTCGTAAATAAACATTCAACCTCAAAACATATCCTTTAAAACATCGCTTAAAAGCATAAATGTTTGCCTAAGCAAATACCAAGGGCTTAACCCTCATCCTCCTTATATGCGGAATGTAAACTGTCTAACTTGACTTTATAAATCGAATTAGAACGTCACAACATAATACTAATGCCTTTTTGTATATGATTTAAAAATTATGTATTTCGTTCTGATGAGAACACATCCGATCCCCAAACTCCTGAACAATACTTCTTATATACCTCTTTTAGAGATGATAAGAAAGCTTAATTATTTGTAGATTGATCAACTCCAATTCTACTAATAACATTCGCTATACTATTAGCAATTCAGATCACCTCGCGCGATCATCCATCTTCAAGATTTAGTACCCTCTCTATTGGATACACATAAATCTCCTCTATTAGGATCCTCTTCGGCTCTTACTCCTCGCTTGTCTCCTTTTTAAGATTAACTGAAGTCGTGTTGGCCCCGATATGCGGTGACCTATTACGTACACCTAATCCTTCCTTGGCTTATACTTTTATAGTAACGCCAAACGAACCTAAACATCGAAATCGATAACGTACTCCTTTACTCCTTTGGGTCTTTATCGCTTTCGCCTTGAACTCATCCTTTTCCTAGTGCCAACCATTCTATGACTATAGAATATAATTGACATCAGCTCTTCCTAACAAACTGTAAATAGAGTACAACGAATCCTAATACGGGCTCTAAGTTTTAAGAGACGCAACGCGGAAGTCACATAACGAAAAACACTCCTAAGGACACTTGAACCTCGAGTGCTCTGATACCAACTGTGATACCCTTGGATTTCCGAATGCGGGTTGGCCAGACCTACGCCCGAATACCCAAGGATATCAAAACAAATTGATAATAAACGAACACAGAGTACAAAAGAATAAAGAAGAATAAATAAAATGCTGACAAGAAACTAAAATGATAATCTAATAATAAACCTCATAATATATTTCCATTAATTAATAAACTCTTCTGATACAACTGATCCTCCAAAATACAACTCGGGAATCCATACTGTGTGGACCCCTAGAAAATCCAAACTAAACAAATGGCAACAATAACTGTCTAAATCAGAAAATTGAATCATAAAGGAACTCCTATGTAGCATCGAAAGAATGAAGTAGACTGATCCCCGCTCAGCACGAACAACCTCTACTCTTGACGAACACCTGAAAAATAATGGTGGGTCAGGCCCATAAACAAGTTCTACTCTACTACAGTCCAAGCAGAGATCCGATACACATATACATCCTAGTCAATCTAACAGTAACTAGTAGTCCGTATATATATATATAGACACACTAAAGGAACCTCACTAGACTATAGGGTTGTCTCAACATGAATAGTAGGCAACATGCAAAACGCACATATAGTGGGCATGAGTACCTAGACCTACCAGGGTACACAACTACACTATATCTAGCTACACATCCCTGGCGATATACGCACCCTAACCACTGATCCTGAGACTCAAGCTCATATCATGACACCATATTTATATATATATAATCTAGTAACCATCCTATCTAGTATAAATTAATCCTCCATAAGTCATTCAACTTGTTCAGCTGACCTGACTTGAATATAAGTAGGACTTAACATTTTAGTTAATCCATTCCCTTATATAATAAATTAATCCTCCATAAGTCATTCAACTTGTTCAGCTGACCTGACTTGAATATAAGTAGGACTTAACGTTTTAGTTAATCCATTCCCTTATATAAAATAGGTAGGACTTAACTGATAAGTTAATCCATCCCTAGAATGCCATCGTCCCATACCGGTGCATTAAACCACACAATCCAACAATTGATGTAACAATTAAGGAAATACATCAAACATTTCATAAATAACCATGATAAATATGATATCAAGTTATCACATAATAGGAATGACTTATTATTTCTTTAAACTTCCTATATCATATGTCCTACACAAACTGAATCTTATACATGATGATATTTTATTATACCGTTAAATAAGGATTCTCTATATCCAATTCATCCTACACATTTAATCTCAATTGCTAAAATATTTTAAAAGATTAAATCCATTCGTTTGTTTAAAACATTCAAATAGCAAGCATCATTATGATTGAGTCTATTTAAATTTATTAAAACCCAAACCTAATCCCTATTTAATGTTCAGGAATCTTAGGCATGTTTCTACATTCCATCATTCCACAGATATGAAAAATACATAATTTAAACATGTAAAAATTCACATAAGAAATCAAATCAAAATCATGCATTTTATCAATTCATAACACAAGAACAGATATGAACCAATTTTATAAAAACCTATGTTTTAATCCAATTAAACATACATAATTATTTAATTTTATGTGTTTAATAAATCCTGGAATTTCCTAGGCATGTACAGAAACACGAATCAAAGGGAAAGAGATAGAAGAAGAACTTGCCTTAAACTTTCGGATTGAAAGTTAAACTTCTTCTTCCTTGATCTTCTCTCTAAAGGGTTTTCTCCTCCTTCCTTCCTATTTCTCTTTCTCTCTCTAACTCTCTCTCTCTAGAATATATTACGTGATATATTTTCACTCCTTTTTCAACCTATAGTTGTGTATTTATAGGCTAAATAATAACCATATTCCTTTTTCCAATCCAAGTCAACTTAATAAAGAAAAATAATATAAAAAAAATATATTAAAAAGGTAACTTAAAATATGTTACGTATATAATCTATGTATATCCTTATTAATTAAATAAAATATATACATTAGATTATTTAGTAATACTAAAGTTACCATAATATTAAAAGGTAACTTAAAACATGTTACGTATATAATCTATCTATATCCTTTTTAAATAAATAAAATATTTACATCAGATTATTTATTTATACTAAAGTTACCATAATATTAAAACGGTTACTTAAAACATGTTACGTATAAAATATATGTATATCCTTATTATATAAATATATAAAATATATACATCAGATTATTTATTAATACTAAAGTTTCTATAAAATTAATAAATTACTTTCCTTTTTATATATATGTATATACATATATATCTATATATATACATATACAACTATCCATGGGTAATTATCCATACCAATCCAACCTCCCATCCAAGTAATCCATGGGACCCAATTAGTTAGCCCATTACCACTAACCATAACCATAAAATAAAATAAAATAAAATATTTAATCATTTAATTTACAATTAATTATAATTAATCAAATACATCATTTAAGCACACAATCTAATTAAACAAATAATACAAATAACACCAAGACAAAATACAAATAACACATAGATAAGTAGCCAATTAATCAAGTAATATTTAATTCAATTAAACACATAAACAATTAGTCAATAATCAATTAAACAATTAAAAAAAATACAATATAAATAAATAAATAAATACCGAGACTATCCTTTTAAAATTAGGGGTATTACAACAACCCTCTACACCTTCTACACTGGGCACTAGGTATCTATTCCCGCACTCATTTGGAGCATGATGAGGAAGCTATTTGATGAGTATATTAGCAAGGAGACGCCCGGACGGGCTAAGTCTCTCCCATTCGGCCACCACATCACCCAGATTATTATCGACCAGCGCTACCCTATTCATCCTCGGGAACACCCTGAGAGAGGTTCCTGTCACTTCTTGAAGAAGGACTAGAACAAGAGCTACAATACCATTATTACTAGACCGTAGGACCACGCAGTAGTGGCTGTAGAGGAGCTAGAGGCTGAGGAAGAGGCGGAGGCAGCAGCTCAGGCAGCAGCAGCAAATCCCGCAGTAGACGACGCACCAGTCGAT
This sequence comes from Cornus florida, assembly GCF_030987335.1. Classification (NCBI taxonomy): domain Eukaryota; kingdom Viridiplantae; phylum Streptophyta; class Magnoliopsida; order Cornales; family Cornaceae; genus Cornus; species Cornus florida. The sequence continues at coordinate 27,660,031 of NW_026775580.1, read as the reverse complement.
CCAGCTGCCGAGCATATAGATATTGATTTAGAGCGCCCTACAGATGACACAGAGCAGTACTCTCTAGCTGGGTCGCCCATTCACGACCAGGAGCAGACTCAGGAGTTTTCTTCTGATTCATCTATACCTGAGGCTCCAGATTTGACCCCCGGCTTTGGAGTACGCCTGCAGACTCTTGAGAATGTTGTTGTTGCTATACGAGCTGATCTTATGGCCTACAGAGCTGATTTTGCTACCTTCCGCACGGATGTCGTGACTATGTTACAAGATCTGTCCAGAGATATCCGCGGAGCCCGACCTGCACGTCCTACCTCATCGTCCTGAGTTCCCAGTTCCTTCTATCTTCTGATCCTTCTCTAATCTCTGATCTCTATTTTTGTCATTGTACAGTACTATTATTTTTGCAGCCGGTCTGTCGACTTTGATATTTCTGTTGTACTTGCACTTTTTCTATTTTATATATCTGTTTTTGCTATGGATGTCATATGATTATATTCTCATATCTATATATTTGACTCCATCAGGTGCATCCCAGTGACTTCAGTGAGAGAGTGCTACCCGATTTTCAGGACCACCCTTATACCTCTCTCATCTCTTTATCTGTTTATCCCATTCACACTTGCATGTCCACTGTGCACTAATTATCCCATTTTGTTATCTGATGAGTTTATCCAAGTGCCAATTTTCAGGACCACAGTTCATCCGAAGTTTGAGGGGGCCATGCCACCCACTTCGGATACTTCAGTTTCGATCATTCTTGCTTAGTTGCACTGGTATACTTTTTCCCTTATTCTCTTGCACATTGAGAACATTGTGCCATTTAAGTTTGGGGGGAATGGTGCTCTGCAGTGTTAGTTTTAAATTCAAAATTTTCAGCATGACTTGTGTAATTGAGGGATTTTTCTATGATTAGTCTATAACTAGCGATGATTTTGATCTTTTGAGGACTATATTGCTTAAAATTTAAAAATTACTTGACTTGAGAGTCCAATACTCTTTGTATGCCTTGTGGAAGCCATTTAAGAGTAAATTTTTTGAAAGATTGATATCTTGCTTGCACTTGTGGTCCACATCATCTTGATTTTGTGATTGTTTTAAAATTCATTCTAAGATTCAACACTAGCACCGGCGCACACTAGCATTCATTTGTGGGGTATATGCTTTGTTAATTATTGAATTTGTTATATCCTAATTGAGCTAGTAGTGCATTGAAAGCTTTCATTCTTGATAAAGGTGGATAACAACCCCTTTTCACTAAGTAGCCGGGATTCTAGCCTCATCAAGCACTGAACTTCTCACGCCGAAAGGTGGAGGGCCCAAACTCTAGGTTAATAATTGAACTTGTTTATAAAAATAAAAAATAAAATAAAAAGTTGCAAAAGCAATAAAAAAAGTGAGGATTTCTCCCAAAAGGTGAGAGGTGGGAAATGATTAGATGGTTGTTGTCTTGATTTGTAACCTAGTTGATTTGAGCTTGTAAGTCCGTAGGTGTGTTCGAACACCTAATGCCCTAAAGCCATCTGGTTTAGGAGTCATTGACCTAACGCTCGATCTCATGAATCACTAGAAAGCTTAATAGATCAACACATTGCACCATGCTTCCATCTTTGATCCTATAAAAAAATAAAAATGATGAGTGAAAAGAATAAGCGCACCTAGATGAATAAAGTTTTAATAAAAGGTCCACTTTTTGTCTTGATGATCGGTACTAGATTTATGTGCTAGTTTGAGGGTAAGGATGTGATCATTTCTCTAGTTGGCTAAGATAGCTACACATTTGATGCCGGTCTGCTCAAAAAGGATTCTAGAGTTGTTTTAATTTGCATGATCATTTTCTTGATGTCTGGAGGACCATACTTACTTGCTTAATGTTGAGCTTTTGGGAGATTGCTTGGAAAGGGTTGAAAAATTGCATACTTGAGGTAGTTTTCTCCCAATGCTTGTTTGCAATATTGGTGCCTCTTTTGAAAGAATGAGCTTAATGTTTGTGGGTACCATTTCTGGAAACACTCACGAGACTTCACTAGTCCACTAGGGGTAACTTAGGGGTTTAAAAGGCTTGTTGCATATGCTAAGTGCAATCGTGTTCCCTACGAAAGTGACGTTATCCATTTATTGTTTTCTAGATTCTTACTTGTATAGTTGTTCATTTCATTCCTTTACTTTCTAGTTCATTGCTAGGGACTAGGAATATTTAAGTTTGGGGGTGTGATGAGCGCTGAAAAGTGCGTATTTAAACCCCTTAAGCTTAGGCATTCTAGTACCTTTATCTATCTTACTTTACCATTTTAGATTGATTTTGTATTATTTCCATTTTTAGGCACTTATCCCGAAAATAAGCTAACTCAGCCAAATAAGAGCTTAATTGAAGCTATTCTAGGATTAAACAAAGAAAGGAGCAAAGTGGAGAAAGAAAGAAGCAAATGAAGCCAAAGGTGGGAAGCAGCAAAGTTCGATCGATCCAACTTCAAGGTTCGATCGATCTCAGCACTTCAAGATAGATCCAAACCTTGACCCAAAGCAAAAAGTAGCAAAGTTCGATCAATCCAACACCACCCTTCGATCGATCGAACACTTTTGTCCTTATTCAAATGATTGATCTTATCCACAGCTGTACCACCCACTAACCACTTTTGTCCTTTTCCCAAAAATATCTCCCAAAATATCTCGGATTTGTCTTTTCCCAAAAAGCTCAACCAGTTGGATCAATCCAGCCTTAGTTCGATAGATCTCAGCCAAGTTCGATCGATCCAAGTCCTAGGTTCGATCGATCGAACTTCCTCCAGTGCAAAAAAGTTAAAAAGCTAGCTTATTCAATCCGTCCTCTTTCCAATCATTAGAGAATATTCTTTGCACGACCCCAGCTCATTTTGTGTGTCACTTGACCTACCTATAAAAAGAATATGATGCACTTTCTGAGACATATAAAATTTTACGGATTGTTCTCAAAGAAGGCAAGCTTAGAGGAGGAGGAGGCTAGAGACACCATTGGAGACTCTTCATCAACAAGGAGCAGATTTCTTCCATGGAATTAGCCCTTGAGGGTTGGAGCAACATCACCATGAGTGTCTAGACATCCTTTTGGGGCTAGAGTTAGCCCCAAGCACGCTTTCTATATCTTAATCTAGTGTATTATTGAGGAATTAGTGTTGTAATTAATGTTTTGACACTTTGATATATATAGATCTTGATTGTTCAATGATTTATGTGGTTAAATGCTTTCAATTGATCATTTCATTCTATCCATATGTCTATGTATGTTAGAATAGATGTTCATGTGCTTGTCTCTAAATTTTATGTTATTGATGCATGTCTATGTGTATTGGTGCTATAGATTTAGAGATTGTCAAAACATAGTGCTTAATGGAATGCTCTTGTGATTTTCTTGATGGTTCATACTTATTCCTTGATGGATTGTGCCTCTCCCCTAGTTTATTTTCATGCTAGTAGTGTAGATGTAGTGTAGTTGTAGTGTAGTGTTAAATCGGAGGACAATCCATGCTTGTTGTTTGATGATCCAAGCTTTTGAATGCAAGTAGCATATGTCTCTAACCTTGTGTTGTATTTGGATTGTGAGCTTAATGAAAGGATTAGTGCAAGCTAATCCTGCGAAGCGAGCAAACGTAAAAACTCAACATGTCAAGGACCTTAATGTTGTTCTAGAGGAGGTTCCGCCACCAGATTCACTTCATTCCATCTCTGACGCTCACTCTAGTGTCGGTTTACCCCCAGAGTCATCACGTCAAAATTTGAAGCAATCAATCACTTCAAGGAATGTTAACTCTCAAGGCCTATCATACTCAGATGTGGTCGCTGCTATGATGACTGGAGCTGGCACAGTGGAGGAATAACCAGCAACTATGTCTCGTGCCATTGAGAACCTCATAAAGATTGTTGAAGAGAAAGACTTGCAAATTGCTACACTGGTGAACAAATTGGAAGTTTAGACCTTCGGTGAATCACCAATGCCATCTCGGAATAGTGCAACTTCCACACCACCACTGTCTGGGAATCCTATATCTTCCACAATAGTGCCGACGGAGAATCCTAATTCTACTGCATAAGGTACTCACATGGAGGACCCCAAATAGACGCCGGTGACAGAATAAACGATTGGTCAAACCAATCATGCTTCTTCAGTCTCTTCTATATATGTCAAACAATTGCAAGATATGATAGCGAATACAATCCAAACCCAATACGAAGGCGTCTCACAGAGCATTCTCATGTACTCAAAGCCCTATACAAAAAGAATCGACAGTATAACGAAGCATGTAGGATAACAACCTCTGAATATTTAGCAATTTGATGGAAAAGGCAACCCCAAACAGCACATTGCCCATTTTGTCGAGACTTGCAACAATACCTATGACGACTCTCGATTTTACAAACCCGGTGTGTCCTGTGATGACCCGAAACGGATCCAAAATGCGGAAGCAAAATATGGACAAGTCTATAGAGATGTATGTCATCCCTAAGACACAAGAACAACCTTTCGAGGAGTCCAGTGACTCAGCGGAAGCAAGACCGGAGTTAGGGTTTTAAAACCCTCCAAGGACCAAGGGCAAAATGGAAATTCTAAACTAAAATAGGTACCACTGTGCACTCCATTGGAAAGACAATGAAAAATTAACAAATATGGACTCAAAAATCACTTGATTCGGAGTCCAGATGGCAAAGATATCATCAAGTCCTGAAGTCGAAGGAAGAGAAACCCTATCCCGGTTCAAACCAAATCTTGACACTACTTCACTAAAACTTAAACATCTTGGGGTACAAGTAGAATCTGAAGCTGTAATTAGTACCATTGGAAACGTTATTTCGACGCGGTAAATTTAGACTCAAGAAGGGACCAATTTGAAGTTAAAACAAAGAAGATATGACAAGTTGAAGTTGTAAGTGCATTGTTGAACCAGACAAACACACATACATACATGAACAGTACGGACGAGCGCTCGTCCAAGGGTGACGAGCACTCATAGATGAGAACACCCCTGGGAAGTACCCAATGGCCTAACTACGAGAGCTCATCCCCCATGGATGAACGCTCGTCTAGTAGAAACGCTTAGCAACTTTTTGGACTTTGAGAGCAATTTTCAGGACTTTCTGGGCATTTTTTAAAAAAATGCAAAGAAGAAACCCTCCACCCCCCCCCCCCAAAATCATGTTTTCTAGCCATCCATGCCAAAAAAAAAAACTTTATTTTCATGTGAAAACCCCAAAATGCCCCTATGCATAGTTTTTGGCATGAATAGTGCTTAATGAGCCTATAGGAGGCTCAAATCACCAAGGAAAGGGTTTTGCTAAGAAACGATCATGCACACAAACGTAACTTACCTATTAGGATGTGCTACAATGATTCACGGCTTAAAAATACTGCCGATGCAAAATATGACCTTCCAAAACCCTAATGCGAAAAAATTGCCCTTTAAAGGCAAATAATGCAATAACCGTAGCTAAATGCAATCAAAAGACCGTTTGGTCATTGACAATACTTCATGCATAATAAATGAGTCCTACTGGATGTGCCGAAACACACCATATGCCACTCAATTTGAAAATGAACCCTTAAAGGCTCGAATTACTCTATTTTAGCTCAAAAATGCAATATATGAAACTATAATTCTAAACCTATAACAAAATGGTGTTTGGCCCTTGGCCATACCTCAAATATAGTAAATGAATGCCAAAGGATGAATTTCATACACAATGCACACTCCGATGCAAAAATGACATATTAAATCCCAATTTTTCATACTTTTCTCATTAAAAAGTGTGCTTAGGCACACATTACAAATCCAAGGCAAAAATTGACATTTTGACCTTACAATGCATTATAACTTTAAAAGTAAAAATTAAATATGCTAACACTTGCATGTGAACAAGAATACACTTCAAAGAACTTCAATCCAATAAAACGATATAGGGGTATTGTGCATCTCAAACCAAGGCATCCGTACCTGAAAATTACCCGATAACTTTGGGGTGAGTAAACAAGTTACTCGTAGGGAATGAGTATGCATAGACCCAACTTTTACAAGGTTTTCACAATAACATGAAGCAATTCAAAAGGATCATGCTACTTAACGTATATATAATAAGTGAGACTCATGAATCATCCTAAGCTACTTTAAAGCATTCCAAGCATAAATTACAATATTTATGCAATTAAACAATATAGAAGCATACTATACAACGCAACAAGATACAGATCATCGAAGTTATCAACTTGAAATCTGAAATGCGAAATCAACTAAAATGGTTCATGTCACCTAACGCCTATGTTCCAAATGAGTCTAAGGAGTCATTTTAGGCTACACTAGAATAATAAAACACAAATCACAATATCGATGCAATTTAACCAACATTGGAACTTCCAATACAATGCATAAAGCATGATTTCTCAAAGTTTACATATTGAAATTCAAAATGGGAAATCATATAAGGAACAACAAATTACGATATCTTCTACTTATCAACTTGAAATGAAATGCAAAATCAAACAAGGTGGATACTTAGACATCACGCCGGATCAAACCGACAACGTGGTTACTTTAGGGTTACGAGCCGACGAGTAACCTCCCTATGTGCATATTAGACTATAGGGGGACAATCCCCCGTATTAGAACCATGCCTTAGCCGTAGTCAAACAACAACATCCTAAGTGTCCAAAATCAACAAGCTGTGCAACAACGTATTTATCAACATGTATAAACAAGATAATCAATTATCTACCATGCACAACCAAACTTGGAAACACATACAATACATGCTTTAAGTCCACAACTACTATGGCATTAAAGATGTCAAATACAAAGTGTGTAACTTATTACACAAGACAACAATATATTCAATAAAGGAAACATGTTCTCATGAATATAAATATAACAACTATGTTATCTAATGCTCAATACGTAACTAAGTGAATATACAACAAGTTTAAGTCCATGATTTAAGCATAGAAACAACTTCTAAAACACAATTAAATGCATGAAGCAATTAGATAGAATTTAATTAAAAAATAATAATTAAATTCTCTAGATTTCAAATCAACTCCAATTTACTTCAATTTAATATATGTTAAACAATATAGCATGGTCATTATATATATCAAATCAAAAGTGCAAAATGAGCAAGCTATCATCATATAGAACTTAATTAATTTAAATTCATTAAATCTCTAGATTTCCAAAGTTATTCAAATGATTCCAAATTAATATATAACAAGGACTAAGTCATGGCCATGCCATATATCAAGTCTAAAATGGAATACAAGCAAGATACAATTAAGTAGAATTTAAATCAAATTAAATTCACTAAATCTCTAGATTTGAAAACTCATTTAAATCTTCCAAATTTAATATATAACAATAATCAAGTCATGACCATACCATATGCCAAGTCTAAAGTGAGCTATATGCAAGTTACAATTAATCATTAATTTCTCAAATTAACATAAGACATGTATACAACTTATATTTCATTACAAAAGCAAGTAAAACCCTTAGATAATAAACTAGAACACCCCAAACCTCACAAGAGGATTATTCCTCTTGAATCCAAGGCAAGCAAGTTTAAAATGGTAAACCCTTCTAGGGTTATGTAGAGGAGGATGAGGGGAACAAAAAATATTCACAGGGTCAAGCTTGAATATCAATGGAAGGCTCTCAAAAATCAAAGTCAAAGCATAAGGCTTTAAGCTTCATCCATGGAGGCTAGGGTTCTAATGTAAATGATAATGTAAAATGTGAGGGAGGTGAAATGTGAATGGAGGATTTAGAAGTCCTCCAATCACTAGGTGAACTAACACCATAGTCAACACATACAAGTCTTGGTCAATTGCACAAAAACCCTTCTTTAACAACATAATCCCAAAGTAGCTCAAAAATAATTGCAAGTAGGTCCCTCCTCTAAGTATCTTGCAAACTTAATTGCAAAGTAGTCCTCAAGACAAAAATAATTACTTATTGTAATTACACAATTAACTCCAAAAGAAAGAAAAATTCCAAAGAAGTGTGCATCCATACCCCTAAGGAAGAAAGTACACTACTAGCATGTTTTTCTACAAAAGTAAATATACACATTGCATAGAATTTAAATATCATGGATGCAAGCAAAACCGGAATCAAATCAAAACTCGAAAAGTGAGGTTGTGCCAACAAAGTGACAAATGGGAAAAAGACGAAAAGTGAATAGTGTCCAAAAAGTGAAAATGTGGAAAGGACTCGGTCTTTAAAGGATGTTGTCAATCCAAAGGAAAGGGTCTCGAAAACCATTCCCGAGTACTTGAGACGACACCAAGAGATAAGAAATCGAACCCAGAAAAGAAAAGACAATGGAAAAAATTATCCGAAAAATTTGAGGATAAAGGAAAGGAAGAAAAATGACCGAGTCATTACAACCTTCCCACCTTAAAGGGATTTTGTCCTTGAAATTCGGCCTTGACAAAACAAAAGGCAAAGCTAGGGTAACTACAGAGTAAATCTCCGAGAATCCCATACAACATGCTACAAAAGCAATCCCAAAATTAAAAGACAACGTGCAAACCAATGTCATTCGCACCCACGTGCTTACGACATGACAACCTCTCAAAAGAAAAATGACCATACGGCCACACGACACGTCAAAACTCACACATAGAACCCAAGGTCAGATAAAGGAACGAAAGACCATAACCGTAAGCATCCCTCCTGGTGAACCATCATACGGATCCGTAAACAACCACCAAAACAACTCCAAAATAATCACATATCAAATCAAGGTACTAAACAAAGACGACGTGGCAGTACGAATAGTGACCAGAACCCACCCATGACGTACTCAAATGTGTGGTAGCAATGACAGTGCCTAGTGCCCGCCCATACTTACTCGTCAGTAAGGTAGCATTGACGACAACTAGCACCCGCCCACAACACACAATGTTGTACGATAGCATGATAGTACTAAGTACTAAATTCATAAACTGCCCCCCGCTAGGTCTACCCATGAAACCTCTCGATACAAATGACATCAATGTTAGAAAATATCATTACCAAAAGCACTATGGATACCAGGCATCTTGTGAAAGTTGTGGTAGCTAATCCCAAAACTCTGACAACAATGTTATAGGCACCACTACGTTTAAGGCCTTAAATCCTCAGTGTAAGTAGAGCCTGTACCGTACTCCTACATTGTAAAACACCCTTATCAATGACCTTAGTCACGAATCCCAAGCCAGACAAGCAAAACAACATCTACAAAATCCCAGATATTATCCTGAAACAGATCAACTACTTAACTACTCATCGTAATTAAATATCAGATCAAAGTCCCTATTACGGATAACTAAATCTTTGAAAAACAAGTCCACCACGTGGCACACACATCATAATCCCGATTATAAAGGTCACAAAATGAGTTTCTCAAAACCACGCTTGGCATCACCAAGTTAAATCAAAATTCCTCAATTTCAATCTATAAACAACCACTGGAACTACCATTCCTCAAAACTATGCCTAGTCATAACTAGGACGAGAAAACTCCATAAACAAGCCATATCCAATAGTGATCCTCCAAAACTTCTCCTAAAAGTCAACCACATTCAGGTTTCCAAAACCAAAGCAAGTCTCCAAAAGACATCCTTAAACAATGTCAAGCTCACACAACGAATCAAACAAGTCCTCAATGATATGGACATAAGTCCCTATAAAACAACCTCACATCAATCCACTCACTCTGAGCATAACAAACTTTGTCAACAACCATGGCAAAACTCCCCAAGGGAAGACACAAAAGAAAGGAAACCACCAGTCATAAGAAGGACAATACCACAACTCCATTTCTAAAACGAAAAACAACAAGGTCAAAGACTTCACCCTTACATGGAAGTAAGTCAACCAAAACTAATCAAATCCTCACCAAGGACTCAAGACAACAATGGTGATCCTCACGGACCGACCAACACCAAAATCGTGCACAAGGCGATGAAGAGAAGAGACTCATTCTTTGTGAAGTCCCTAACACAAACCAAGAAAGAGAAGATAAACCCTATTCTCCCACAAGTGGCAACACGCCGAACACGAAATTGGAGCATTCTTCCCACCTTAAGGAAGTAGATAGCTCAAGACAAAACAAATGTGACAACTCCTCTATAAGGAATTTCACAATGAAACCATTGCGGAAACCGGCATATAAACTACGTGCAATCAAGGGAAACAAAAGGGAAAACCAAACATAGAAGTCATGCATACAGCAAGGAATGCAACTACCAAATAAGTAAATCTACTGACATAGATAAAATTAAGGGTACATGTGGCACGTCTCCATGTAAGCACAAAAGCATGCTATTAAAGCACAGTAACAACATGACATCTTTAAGCATATAAATAAAGCATGCTAATGTCACACAACAAGAAGACAAATGTGGATACAGCTCCACCTACTCATGCATCACAATGTCATAAGTCAAGCTTCCAACATGGGAGTAAACGAAACAATAGAAAATAAAATGATGCAACAATGAACCTTATGGACATCGTATCCTAGAGTGTCTGGGTAAAAGGAAGACCAGTCGTAGCCATAATCTAACTCCAAAAACCAATGCAACTACAAGCTATCTCAAAACAAACGTGAGCCCTTACCATAATTGTAAGACTCTAACAATCCATCTCCGAACCTAAAGGTGACACTACAAGTGACAATAAAAATGCAATGCTCTCACTAACCCAAAACATCGATCAATCGACTTGACCCCAAAAGCGTCATCACGCAAGGAAAACTCAAACAAAATGGTTACTATAGCCATATAATTAGATAACTGAATCAATCTTGAGAATCGTTCCCCCAAACGACTATCAATCACCGACCAAAAGGACTATGCCTATCGAAATAAAAGCCTACTATGCCTATCGGAATAAAAACCTACACTGACCCTGTTTGAGTTGCACAATAGCAGGCCAGTACGGTAACATGACAGTGCCAAGCACCCGCCTACAACGTACCCGCCTACAAAATTGCAATCTCAGAGGAATCGGTCCCAACCAACAAAGGAGCCTGAGAGGTCCAAAACCTCATCATGGCCCAAAACCAACAAATCAGCACTATGGTAATGCCTAATGGTTCACCTCATGAGAGCCTAAATAAAATGTGACCCTCCAACTATCCAAAGCCAACGCTAGGTCAACAACGACCTAATCTACCATGAAACCAAACTGACAAATGCCAATGACATCTAAGAAGGGTGCCTAAACATGACCAGACAGATCAACCATCACACCAAGTGCTAACTCACTAAGCAACTCAACCACAACTCAAACATCCTATGACTAATCCTAAGTCCTGTTAAATATGTAAAACAATCATGCATATACAAATCTAATCTAACATACATTATATGTCATGCTCTTTACATTAGGATTTCATCATGCTAAACAAACGGCATACCACACATAGCATATAAGCACCTAAATAAGTTATCAAATTAAAACATGCTATCATGAAGCATATAAACACATAGAATATGGCAACACAAGCGTGATATGCACCCAAAACCCGTTATTCTAAGGTTTTCGAACCTAGGAGCTCTGATACCACCTGTGACGACTCTAGATTTTACAAACCCAGTGTGTCCTGTGATGACCTGAAATGGATCCAAAATGCGGAAACTAAATATAGACAAGTCTATAGAGATATACGCCATCCCTAAGACACAAGAACGACCTTCCGAGGAATCCCGTGACTCAGCAGAAGTAAGACCAGAGTTAGGGTTTTAAAACCCTTTAAGGAATAGACCAAAGGCAAAATGGTCATTCCAAACAGAAATGGGTACCACTATGCACACCATTGGAAAGACAATGAAAATTTAACAAATATGGACACAAGAATCACTTAATTCAGAGTTCGAACGGCAAAGATATCAAGTCCTGAGGTCGAAGGAAGTGAAACCCCATCCTGGTTCGAACCAAATCTTGACACTACTTCACTAAAACTTGAATATCTTGAGGTACAAGTAGAATCTGAAGATGTAATTAGTACCATTGGATATCTTATTTTGATGTGGTCAATTTAGACTCAAGAACGAACCAATTCGAAGTTAAAACGAATAATATACGACAAGTTGAAGTTGGAAGTGCATTACTGAACCAGACACACACACATACACACACATGAAAAGTACGAATGAGCACTCATAGATAAGAATACCCCTGGCTAGTACCCAATGGCCTAACTACGAGCACTCGTCCGGCAAACAAGCTTAGCAGCTTTTTAGACTTTGAACGCAATTTTAAGGACTTTCTAGGCTTTTTTTTAAAAAAAAAAAAAAACACAAAGAAGAACCCACCCCCCCCCCCCCCCCAAATCATGTCTTCTAGCCAAGCATGCCAAAAGAAAACTTTATTTTTATGTGAAAACCCCAAAATGCCCCTATGCATAATTTTGGTATAAATAGTGGTTAATGAGCCTATAGGAGGCTCAAATAACCAAGGAAAGGGTTTTGCCCGAAAACGATCATGCACGCAAACATAACTTACCTATTAAGACGTGATTTAATGATCCACGGCTTAAAAATACCGCCAATGCAAAATATGACCTCCCCAAATGCCAATGCGGAAAAATTGCCCTTCAAAGGCATACAATGCAATAACCGTGCCTAAATGCAATCAAAAGACCGGTTGACCCTTGACTATACTTCATGCATAATAAATGAGTCCTAGTGGAATTGCCGAAACACACCACATGCCACCCAATTTGAAAATGAACCCTTAAAGGCACGAATTACTCTATTTTAGCCCAAAAATGCAATATATGAAACTATAATGCAAAACCTAAAACAAAATGGTGTTTGGCCCTTCGTCATACCTCAAATATGGTAAATGAATGCCAAATGATGAATTTCATACACAATGCACACTCTGGTGCAAAAATGACATATTAAACCCTAATTTTTCATACTTTTCTCATTAAAGATAAAATTCAACATTTATGAAAATATATGAATTTCAAATGAAGTTTGGCTTTTGGCCACATATCTTATACATGAAATAAGTGTCAAAAAGTGTGCTTAGGCACACATTACAAATCCAAGGAAAAAATTGACATTTTGACCTTACAATGCATTATAATTTTAAAAGTAAAAATTAAACATGCTAACACTAGCATGTGAACAAGAATACACTTAAAAGAACTTCAATCCAATAAAACGATCTAGGGATACTGTACATCCCAAACCAAGGTATCAGTACCTGAAAATCACCCGATAACTTTGGGGTGAGTAAACAAGTTACTCGTAGGGAATGAGCATGCATAGACCCAACTTTTTATAAGGTTTTCACATTAACATGAAACAATTCAAAAGGATAATGCTACCTAACGTCTATGTCATAAATAAGACTCAGGAATCATCCTAAGCTACTTTAAAGCATTCCAAGCACAAACTACAATATTTATACAATTAAACAATATAAAAGTATACTATACAACGCAACAAGATACAGATCATCGAAGTTATGAACTTGAAATCTGAAATGCGAAATCAACTAAAATTGTTTATATCACCTAACGCCTATGTTCCAAATGAGTCTAAGGAATCATTCTAGGCTACACTAGAACAATAAAACACAAATCACAATATCGATACAATTTAACTAACATTTAAACTTCTAATACAACGCATAAAGCAAGATTTCTCAAAGTTAACAACTTGAAACTCAAAATGGCAAATTAAATAAGGAATAAGAAGTTACGATATCATCTAGTTATCAACTTGAAATAAAATGCGAAATCAAACAAGGTGGATACTTGGACATCACACCGGATCAGACCGACAATGTGGTTACTTTAGGGTTACTAGCCCACGGGTAACCTCCCAATGTGTGCACTAGACTATAGGGGGATAATCCCCCTTACTAGAACCATGCCCTAGCCGTAGTCAAACAATGACATCCTGAGTTTCCAAAATCAACAAGTTGTGCAACAACGTATATATCAACATGTATATACAGGATAATCAATTATCTACCACGCACAACCAAACTCGGAAACACATACAATACATGTTTTAAGTCCACAACTACTATATCATTAAAGATGTCAAATACAAAGTGTGTAACTCATTACACAAGACAACAATATATTCAATAAAGGAAACATGTTTTCATGAATATAAATATAACAACTATGTTATCCAATACTCAATACGTAACTAAGTGAATATACAACAAGTCCAAGTCCATGATTTAACATAGAAATAACTTATAAAACACAATTAAATTCACGAAGCAATTAGATAGAATTCAATTAAAAAAAAATAATTAAATTCTCTAGATTTCAAATCAATTCTAATTAACCTCAAATTAATATATGTTAAACAACATAACATGGTCATTACATATATCAAATCAAAAGTGCAAAATGAGTAAGCTATCATCATGTAGAATTTAATTACTTTAAATTAATTAAATCTCTAGATTTCAAAAGTTATTCAAATGATCCCAAATTAATATATAACAAGGACTAAGTCATGCCCATGCCATATATCAAGTCTAAAATGGAATACAAGCAAGATATAATTAAGTACAATTTAAATCAAATTAAATTCATTAAATCTCTAGATTTGAAAACTCATTCAAATCATCCCAATTTAATATATAAGAATGATCAAGTTATGACCATGCCATATACCAAGTCTAAAGTGAGTTATATGCAAGTTATAATTAATCATTAATTTCTCAAATTAACATAAGACATGCATACAACTTATATTTCATTACAAAAGCAAGTAAAACCCTTAGATAATAAACTAGAACACCCCTTACCTCACAAGAGGATTGTTCCTCTTGAATCCAAGGCAAGCAAGCTTAAAATGGTTAACCCTTCTAGGGTTATGTAGAGGAGGATGAGGGGAATAAAAAGTATTCCCAGGGTCAAGCTTGAATATCAATGGAAGGCTCTCAAAAATCAAAGTCAAAGCTTAAGGCTTAAAGCTTCATCCATGGAGGCTAGGGTTCTAATGTAAAGGATATTGTAAAATATGAGGGAGTTGAAATGTAAGTGGAGGGTTTAGAAGTCCTCCACTCACTAGGTGAACTAACACCATGGTCAACACATACAAGTCTTGGTCAATTGCACAAAAACCATTCTTTAACAACATAATCCCAAAGTAGCCCAAAAATAATTGCAAGTAAGTTCCTCCTCTAAATATCTTGCAAACTTAATTGCAAAGTGGTCCTCAAGACAAATATAATTACTTATAGTAATTACACAATTAACTCCAAAAGAAAGAAAAATTCCATAAAAGTGGGTATCCATACCCCTAAGGAAGAAAGTACACTACTAGCATGCTTTTTTACAAAAGAAAAAATACACATAGCATGGAATTTAAATATCATGGATGCATGCAAAACCGAAATCAAATCCAAACACGAAAAGTGAGGTTGCACCAACAAAGTGACAAATGGGAAAAAGACGAAAAGTGAATAGTGTCTAGAAAGTGAAAATGTAGAAATGACTCAGTCCTTAAAGGAAGTTGTCAATCCAAAGGAAAGGGTCTCAGAAATCATTCCCGAGTACTCGAGACGACACCAAGAGAGAAAAAACCGAACACAGAAAAAAAAAGACAACAGCAAAAAAAAATTTCGTAAAATTTGAGGAAAAAGGAAAGAAAGAAAAATGATCGGGTCATTACAACCTTCCCACCTTAAAGGTATTTTGTCCTCGAAATCCAGCCTCGACAAAACAAATTGCAAAGCCAAGGTAACTACGGAGTACATTTCCGAGAATCCCATACAACATGCTATAAAAGCAATCCCAAAATTAAAAGACAACGTGAAAACCAATGTCATTCGCACCCACGTGCTTACAACAGGACAACCTCTCAAAAGAAAAGTGTCCACGCGGCCACACAACACATCAAAACTCACAAACAGAACCAAAGGTCAGACAAAGGAACAAAAGACCACAACCGTAAGCATCCCTCCTGGCGAACCATCATACGAATCCCAAAACAACAACCAAAAGAACTCCAAAATAATCACAT
Organism: Cornus florida; assembly: GCF_030987335.1. Classification (NCBI taxonomy): domain Eukaryota; kingdom Viridiplantae; phylum Streptophyta; class Magnoliopsida; order Cornales; family Cornaceae; genus Cornus; species Cornus florida. The sequence continues at coordinate 27,644,019 of NW_026775580.1, read as the reverse complement.
ATCAAATCAAGGTACTGAACAAAGACGACGCAGTAGTACGAATAGCAACTAGAACCCGCCCACGACGTACTCAAATGTGTGGTAGCGATGACAGTGCCTAGTGCCTGCCCACACTTACTCATTACTAAGGTAGCATTGACGGCAACTAGCACCCGCCCACAACACGCAACGTTGTATGGTAGTATGACAGTACTAGGTACTAATTCATAAACTGCCCCCCGTTAGGTCTACCCATAAAACCTCTCAATACAAATGGCATCAATGTTGGTAAATATCATTACCAAAAGCACTACGGAAATCAGGCATCTCCTGAGAGTTGGGGTAGCTAATCCCAAAACTCTGACAACAATGTCATATGCACCACTACGCTTAAGGCCTTAAATCCTTAATGCAAATAAAGCCAGTAACGTACTCCTACATTGTAAAACACCCTTATCAATGACCTTAGTCACGAATCCCAAGCTTGACAAGTAAAACAACATCTCCAAAATCCCAAATATCATCTTGAAACAGATCAACTATTTAACTACTCATCGTAATTAAACATCGGATCAAAATCCCTATCACGGATAACTAAATCTTTAAAAAACAAGTCAACCACGTGGCACACACATCAAAATCCCGATTATAAAGGTCACAAAACGAGTCTCTCAAAACCGTGCTTGGCATCATCAAGTTAAATCAAAATTCCTCAATTTCAATCCATAAACAACCACTGGAACTACGATTCCTCAAAACTACGGCTAGTCATAACTAGGACGAGAAAACTCTACAAATAAGCCATCTCAAATAGCGATCCTCCAAAAGTTCTCCTAAAAATCAACCACATCGAGGTCTCCAAAACCAAAGCAAGTCTCCAAAAGACATCCTTAAACAGCGTCAAGCTCACACAATGAATCAAACAACTCCTCAATGATATGGACATAAGTTCCTGTAAAATAACCTCACATCAATCTACTCACTCTGAGCACAATAAACTCTGTCAACAACCATGGCAAAACTCCCCAAGGGAAGACACGAAAGAAAGGAAACCACCAGTCCTAAGAAGAACAACACCATGACTCTATTTCTAAAATAAAAAACAACAAGGTCAAAGACTTCACCCCTACATGGAAGTAAGTCGACCAAAATCAATCAAATCCTCACCAAGGACTTAAGACAACAAGGGTGATCCTCATAGACCGACCAACCCCAAAACTATGCACAAAGCGATGAAGAGAAGAGACTCACTCTTTGTGAAGTAGATAGCTCAAGATAAAACAAATGTGACAACTCCTCTATAAGGAATTTCACAATGAAACCATTGTGGAAACTGGTATACAAACTACGTGCGACCGAGGGAAACAAAAGGGAAAACCAAACATGAAAGTGCACAATGAGCAAGCTATCATCATGTAGAATTTAATTAATTTAAATTAATTAAATCTGTAGATTTTAAAAGTTTTTCAAATGATCCCAAATTAATATATAACAAGGACTAAGTCATGGCCATGCCATATATCAAGTCTAAAATGGAATACAAGCAAGATACAACTAAGTAGAATTTAAATTAAATTAAATTCATTAAATCTCTCGATTTGAAAACTCATTTAAATCATCCCAATTTAATATATAACAAAGATCAAGTCATGGTCATACCATATACCAAGTCTAAAGTGAGTTATATGCTAGTTACAATTAATCATTAATTTCTCAAATTAACATAAGACATGCATACAACTTATATTTCATTACAAAAGGAAGTAAAACCCTTAGATAATAAACTAGAACACCCCCTACCTCATAAAAGGATTGTTTCTCTTGAATCCAAGGTAAGCAAGCTCAAAATGTTAAACCCTTCTAAGGTTATGTAGAGCAGGATGAGGGGAACAAAAAGTATTCCCAAGGTCAAGCTTGAATAGCAATGGAAGGCTCTCAAAAATCAAAGTCAAAGCTTCATCCATGGAGGCTAGGGTTCTAATATAAAGGATAATGTAAAATGTGAGGGATATGAAAAGTGAATGGAGGATTTAGAAGTCCTCCGCTCACTAGGTGAACTAACACTATGGTTAACACATACAAGTCTTGGTCAATTGCACAAAAATTCTTCTTTAAAAACATAATCCCAAAGTAGCCCAAAAATAATTGCAAGTAGGTCCCTCCTCTAAAAATCTTACAAACTTAATTGCAAAGTGGTCCTCAAGATAAAAATAATTACTTGTAGTAATTACACAATTAACCCCAAAAGAAAGAAAAATTTCAAAGAAGTGTGCATCCATACCCCTAAGGAAGAAAGTACACTACTAGCATGCTTTTCTACAAAAGTAAAATTACACATAGCATGGAATTTAAATATCATGGATGCATACAAAACTGGAATCTAATCTGAACACGAAAAGTGAGGTTGTGCCAACAAAGTGACAGACGGAAAAAAGACGAAAAGTGAATAATGTCCAAAAAGTGAAAATGTGGAAACGACTTGGTCCTTAAAAGAAGTTGTCAATCTAAAGGAAAGGGTCTCAGAAACGATTCTCGAGTACTCGAGACGATAACAAGAGACGAGAAACCGAACATAGAAAATAAAAGACAATAGAAAAAATTTATCCGTAAAATTTATGGAAAAAGGAAAGGAAGAAAAATGAACGGGTCATTACAATGCCTGAACTGATAGGGACTTACTAGTTAAATAGTTTATTCGCTCCCTTAAAGGAAACACGATCGAGTGGTACACCGACCTAAAGTCAGAATCAATTGATAGTTGGGACCAAATGGAACGAGAATTCTTAAACAAGTTCTATAACACTCGTCATACTGTTAGTATGATAGAATTAACTGACACGAAGCAATAGAAGGACGAGCCTGTAATCGACTACATTAATCGGTGGCAAGCACTCAGTTTTGACTGCAAAGACCGATTGTCAGAAATCTCTGCTGTAGAGATGTGTATGCAAGAAAGACATTGGGGCCTCCTTTACATTCTCCAAGGAATAAAACCTCACACATTCGAAGAATTGGTTACGCGTGCCCATGATTTGGAGATCAGTATAAAATCCCATGACGACAAAGGTCCGGTGGCCATAGAACCAAGCAAGGATAAGAAGGTTTGGAGGAAGAGCGACAAGTCGTCAAAGAACACTGCTAAAGAATCCATGACTATCTCAACTACCCTAGTCATTGTTAAAGATAACAAGAAGGATGATAAAAAGTCTCGGCAGTTTCAAGAGGGGGAAAGACAGCGTCCTACGCTAAAGGAACTAGAGAAAAAGGAATACCCATTCCCTGATTCTGATGTTCCTGGCATATTGGAATGTTTACTCAAAAGTAAAATTATAGAACTCCCTGAATGCAAACGCCCTTAAGAGATGGGACGTGTTAATGACCCAAAAATACTGCAAATATAATCGTATTGTCAGTCATCTAATTGAGAAGTGTTTTATCTTTAAGGAAGTGGTGATGAATCTGGCAAAATAAGGAAAAATCTTGTTAGACACAGACGGAGTTGAAACTTCAAATCATACTATTGCTACTTTGACAACCTCTATCGTGGGGAGTGCTCATTCTCAACCTTCAAATTTTGAGGTATATTGTACAACCATCCAGTTTGGATCATTCAAACCAATCCCCATCTATCTTGTCCAAAGAAGTGTTCTTGACGTTTCAACATTTGGAAAAATCTTTCCTCGGGATGATAAAAAAGGATGGACTCTGGTAATAAGAAAGAAACCACGAAAGTAACGAGCTGACATTTTACAGATTAATTATTCGGACAGGGGGCAAAGGAAGAAAAAACCTCAATACCACCATAAACAGTATAGCCATAATAGAAAATAGGTCAAGAAGATATAATCATCCAAACATGCCTCTATGAGCAAAGAGATCCAGAAGTCCATTACTTTGTAAGAGTTCTTTCCAAGAGGATATCTAAATGACGAAGTTGTGACGGCCTACATGGTTTCAACTGAGAACACGAGCCCTAATAATGAGAATAGCGAGGATCAAGATGAAGCCCAGATTATAGGGAACCATGCAAAGGATGCAGCTATCATTGAAAAGTCCGATGATGATGAAGTAGTCGGAGGCACACTTGATTCATGTTATGCACCAATTGTTTTCATGAACGAGGATCTTTAGTTGGGTTCGAAGCCACATAATTGTCCTCTCTTCGTTTTCGGTTACATAAAAGAACAAAAAGTTACTCAAATTCTTATTGATGGTGGATTAGCGGTGAATCTGATGCCAAAATTTACGATGAAAAATCTCAGCATCACAGTCGACTAGTTATTCAAGGTTTTAACCAAGGAGGACAGAGAGCTATTGGCATGATTCGGGCAAAGCTAACTATTGGCGAACTCCAAACTAAAACCTTATTCCACATTATTGATGCAAAGACGTCCTACAATTTGTTGTTGGGAAGGCCTTAGATACATGGTAATTGCGTCATTCCATCGAATCTTCATCAGTGCTTCAAATTCTATAAGAATGGCATAAAAACGGTTGTGGCAGAGCATAAACCATTTACAGAAGCAGAATCTCATTTTGTCGATGCCAAGTTCTATATCGATCCCGATACACATTTGAAAGTGCCCATCCCAAGCCATCTGTCTACACAAGAGGTTCAATCTACAAAAACAAAGAAGCATTAAGTGATCTATTAGATGTTTCAGTGACAGACATTGTAAAGGTAGCTAAAATGCAAGGGGTCTCGATAAAAGCACATTAGACAGAACCTATTTAAAGTATGTTCCAAAATCTCAACGATAAGAAGGGCAGTCACCTGTCATCGAGATACTTGAAACCAAGGAATTTAAAGTGAAAATGTCACAAACCAAGGAAAAAAAAGATATGCAAAAGCTACAAGGAGAATTAACTCTTCCTTTCACTAAGATTTAAAAGTCTTCGCCTTCCAAGTCTACGTTAAAAAGGTTTGTACGACCTTCTTAATCTCTGGTTGAACATGGATCACTTCCAAAACAAAGGACTGATAAGGATTCAATCCTAAAGCATACTAACTTTTGGCTAAGGCGGGGTATGATTTTACAAATCCTACAAGCCTTGGAAAACTTAATTATGAGGTCACCGGTGAGAAAGTGCATGGCCTCAATGAGACACAGAAGAAGCTGAAGGAACAAGGGCATAAGATCATTCCACCTAAGTCCGGTCTCGGTTTTGTAGCTTCTGAGCCACTTCGAATTCAAATCACAAAAAAGGATAAGAAGTCAAACACTTTATACATTGGGTTTGAAGAAGTTAAGGATGAACAAGACCAGCAAACTATGTATCAAAAATCAGTCTTTGACCGTATAGGAGCTCCATTTGCTCAAACATCTGTATTCAATAGGTTATCGAGCCAAAAATTAAATGTCTCAAGTTCCCATGTCAGCAGTTTGCCTCGTAACTCTATTTTTAACAGAATGACCTTTCATGACCAAGGAAGAAAATCTCCACAACCTCAATCTCAAAAGTCAGTATTTTCTCAAATTGGTACTATCAATGATGAATAGCTAAAAAGTAGTAAGAGTGAAAAGTCAGAGGAAGCGAACATTAACGTGGTGAACAATAGTGAAGTTCGGAGCCTGATGCCCTTACGAATGAAACATAAGACAGAGGTAGATGTCACCAATGATGTTACACTAAAAGCTCAAAAGTGAACCGTTGTATTCACTAATCAATCAGAAGAAATAGATAGAGCATAAAACATTGGCGAATCATCTTGTGTTACTTCATACCACATCACTGTTGAAGAAGAACCTGACTCTGAACAACCAGATGACATCGAGAAAGCTCCACCAACACTAGAAGATGGGGGGCAGGCTACTGTTGATCAACTTAAAGAAATTAACTTAAGGACTGATGATCAACCCTAACCAGTTTTCATTAGTGCATTTTTAAACCCCTCAGAAGAAAAAGATTACTTTTAATTATTGTTTAAGTACAAAGATGTCTTTGCTTGGACATACAAAGAGATGCCCGGTCTTGACCCTAAAATTACAGTGCACAATCTTGCTGTCAAACAATGGACACGTCCGGTTAAGTAGTCTCAACGTTTCTTCCGTCCAGAGCTAGTTCCAAGGATAGGGAAAGAACTCAGCAAATTGATTGAAGTAGGGTTTATTCGTGAGGTCAAATATCCAACATGGATTTCGAGCATTGTTCTAGTGAAAAAGAAAAATGAACAGATTCGAATCTGTGTGGACTTTCGTGATTTGAATTAGGTATGCCTAAAAGATGATTTTCCTCTTCCCATCCCCGAGCTCATTGTAGATGCAACCACAGGGCATGAAGCTCTCTCGTTCATGGATTGTTACTCCGGGTACAATCAGATAAGAATTACTCAAAAAAATAAGGAACTAACTATCTTTCGCACTCCTAAAGGCATATATTGCTACAAAGTTATGCCCTTCAAACTCAAAAATGTGGGAGCAACATACCAGCGCGCCATGCAAAGGATCTTTGACAACATACTCCACAAGATTGTTGAATGTTATGTTAATGACTTGGTGCTTAAGACAAAAGAATGAATAAACCATTTACAGGATCTATGTACAGTTTTTAATCGCCTTCGAAAATATCAGCTCAAGATGAATCCCCTTAAATGTGCATTTGGTGTGACTTTAGCGAAATTCTTGGGATACATCGTACGTCATCGTGGTACTGAGATTGATCCTAATAAAGTTGAGGCCATTCAAAAGATGCCGCTACCAAAGAATTTACGTGAGCTGCGAAGTTTACAAGGTCAACTTGTGTTCATTCATCGATTAATCTAAAATTTAGCGGTCGTTGTCAACCTTTTAACAGACTCATGAAGAAAGATGCCCTATTCAACTGGGACCAATCTTGCCAAAATGCTTTTGTAATGACCCGAATTTTTCGGATAAATTTTTTCTGTTGTCTTTTCCCTTCTGAGTTTGGATTTTTGTCGATTAGTGTCATCTCGAGTGCTCTGGAGTGATTTCTGAGACTCTTTTCTGTGGATTGACAACTTCCTTTGAGGACCGAGTCATTCCCACATTTTTCGTTTTTCGACACTATTCATTTTTTGTCTTTTTCCCTATTCCGTCTTTTCCTCATTTGTCACTCTGTTTGCGTAACCACACTTCTTGTGTTTAGAGTTGGTTTCTGACTTCACGTATCTTCATTCCCAATGATTTCTATGAGATACGTATCTTTACTTTCGTGAGAAAGTACTCTGGTTGCTCTCGGTGTCCAAAGGGGTATAAATGCAAAGTTCTTTGGAAACCTTTTCTTTTCTTGGGGTGTTTTTCATAAATATCTTTTGAAGATATTTTATTTCAGGGGTATCTAAGAAAATATCTTTTGGAAGATATTTTCATTCTGGGGTAGTTTCGCAGTTTTCACTTTTTGGAGGGGTCATTGTGCAATTATTGAAAGTTATTGCTCAATGCCTTGTTTTGAGCCTGGATCCACTTTGTGAAAATAACTATGGTGTCGATCTGATCCGACGTGACGTCCAAGTATCCACTTTGGTTGATTTTGCATTTCGTTTCAAGTTGATAACTATATGATGTTATAACTTATTGTTTCTTATTTGATTCTCTGTATTTTGTTGCAGGATGTTAACTTTGTGAAATCATGCTTTATGCGTTGTATTGGAAGTTCCAATGTTGGTTAAAGTGTATTGATATCATGATTCATGTTTTGATGTTCAAATATGGCTTAGGAATGATCCTATAATTTCATTTGGAACATAGACGTTAGGTGGCATGACCCATTTTGGTAATTCTTGGGTTTTAGATTTCAAGTTCATAACTTTGAAAATCTATGTCTTGTTGCTTTGTATAACATGCTTCCATGTTGCTTGAATTGCATGAATGATGTGTTCCATGCTAGAAATGATCTTAGGTAGCTTAGGATGCTCCCCGAGTCATACATTGATGTAGACGTTAGGTGGCTTGAGCCCTTTAACATGTTTCACCATAAGGTGATAATTTGTAAAACACTAGGTCGATGCATGCTCACTTCCTACGAGTAGCTTTATGTTACTCACCCACGTAGTGGGGACATTTTTCAGGTATGAAGACTTGGTTTGTGGTGCTCATTGCTCCTTCGATGGCTTATAGTTTTTAAGTTTCCATTTTATGCAAGTGTTAGCATAAAATGCCTCTTTGTAACCTTATGTATCAAAATATGTATTATTTGATTCTATCTATGTAGTGTGTACATGATTACACTCTTTACAATGTATTTAACATGTATATGATGAGGCTGGAGGCCAATGACATATATCTTGTTTTCTATGCACTTTAGTTTTCGAGGTTTGTTATGGAAATGTTGAAAAATGCTAAGATATTTCTTCATTGCTTTTGCATCAGCTGTGGGAATTCCATTTTGATTCTTCCCTAGGGTCTTGCTAATCTTGTATGAAGTATAGCCAAGGGCCAAATGGTATTTTGGAACCATTTCGTAATTTTGAATTCCGAGTTTTCGTTCCAAGTTCCATTTTTTGCCTTTTTGCCCGTTGGGGGGTCGAATTTTGCATCGGCTATATTTTTAAGCCATGGACAATTGTAACACGTCTAAATAGGTAAGTTACGTTCGCATGCATAGTCGTTTCCGGATAAAACCTCATCGTTTGTGTTTTGAGCCTCTAACGGACTCATTTTACACTTTTGTTGCATAATCTGACCTAAGGGTATTTTGGGAATTTTCTTTAAGAAATAAATTCTGTTCTTTATATGGTCACCTAGAAAATGTGATTTTAGGAGGGGTTTCTTCTTCGTGTTTTTCCAGAAAATGTCGTCTTGGCATCGGAAATCGATCCTGAAGTTCAGCTTCTGTTTTTTCATTTAGCAGCTTTTTGGACCCTCTAGACCAGTTTTCTTGGGAGGGCATTTTGGGCATTTCACATTGCGTATTTTTTATTTTTCTTGAGAGTCATATAGAAAACTCGATTTTGAGGGGGGTTTCTTCTTGAGTTTTTCCAAAAAAATGTCATCTAGGCCCTCAAATTTCCATTTTTCCCTGGAAAACCCCTGCTGCCAGGTTTTTGGGTCGCACCCTTACTGCCCCTTCACATCTAAACATTTAGATGGGGCTTCGTAACCGGTTACATATGCATGGGCAGTGTTTTGGTCGAATTTTTTGGCCTTCTAACCGGTTAGATAGGCCATCTAACCGGTTAGATGTTCTTTGGTTGGTATTTTTTGACCGTTTTGCCCCTGTTTTTTCCGTTAGCCATATCTTTTTCATTCGGACTCCAAATCAAGTGATTTTTGAGTCTAAGTTCATTAATTTTTCGTTGTCTTTCCAATGGTGTGCTCAGTGGCACCCACTTTTAGGCTAGAAATGGAATTTCTACCCTTAGGTTCATTCTTGTTCGTTTTTGAAACGTGGCTTCCACATTTGATTCCTTTGGGTTCCGTGACCTCGTTGAAGGTCACATTGGCATCTTAGAGTCATGTTATATCTCTAGAGACCGTTGTTTATCTTTTTCTTCTGCATTTCGGATCCGTTATCGGGTCATCTTTCGGTTCATCATTGACGCACCGGGTTGAAAAACTTGGGCCGTCACAAGTGGTATCAGAGCTCCTTGGTTCGAAAACCTTAGAACGATGGGTTTTGGGTGCATATCATGCTTTTGTTGCCATACTCTATCTGTTTATATGCTTTATGATAACATGTTTATGTATTTACATGCTACATGTCGTATGCCGTTTGTTTAACATTGTTTTATTCTAAAGAGCATGACCTGTGACGTATGCTAGATTAGAATTGTATATGCATAATTGTGTTGCATACTTGGCATGACACGGGATTGGTCATTGAGGCACGAGTTGAGGTTGATGGTGATTGTAGTCACAGTCTCGTTGTGGTATAGGTTGTTGTCGACCTAGCATTGGTTTTGAGGTAGGTGGATGGTCACATTTTGCTTAGGCTCTTGTGAGATGAGTCATTTGGTATTACCGTAGTGGTGGATTTGTTGGTTTTGGGCCATGATGAGGTTAGGGACCTCTTAGGATCCTTGATTGTTAAGGATGATTCCTCTGGAACTTGCGTTTTTTTTTCGTGGGCGAGTACGTTTGTGGGCGGGTGCATGGCACTGTCATGCTATCGTACTGGCGAGCTACAAGTGCAGTTCGGATGGAATCAATGTTGGTTTTGTTTTGATAGGTGTTGTCTTTTGATTGGCGATGATGATGGTTGTTTTGGAGATCATTCGTGGTGATTGATTTAGTTGTTAATGGAATGGCTGTAGTTGCCATTTTCCTTGAGGAGTTCTTACGTGATGACGCTTTTAGGATCAAGTCGATTGATTGATGTTGCGGGTAGTGAGAGCACTGCACTATTAGTGTCACTTGTAGTGTCACCTTTAGATTCAGAGTTAGATTATTAGAGTCTTACCGTTATGGTAAGGGCTCACGTTTGTTTGGAGTCAGGTTGTTGTCGCATTGGTTTTGGAGATAGTTTATGACTAGGAATTGTCCTTTCTTTTCTTAGACACTCTAGGACACGATGTCCATAGGGTTCATTATTGCATCATGTTGTCTTATGCAGTTTCGTTTACTATCATGTTAGTAGTATGATTTATGATATTGTGATGCATGAGTAGGTGGAGGTGTATCCACATTTGCCTTCTCGTTGTGTGGCATTAGCATGCCTTCTTTATATGCATAGAGATGTCATATTGTTTATGTGCTTTACTGACATGATTGTGAGTAGATTTTCTTTCTGGTAGTTACATTCCTTGTCATATGCATGACTTTCAGGTTTGGTTTTCCCATTCGTTTCCCTTGGTCACACATAGTGTGTATGCGGGTTTCCACAAGGGTTTTGTGTTGGTTCGTGTTAGGGACTTCACAAGGAGTGAGTCTCTTTTTTTCGTTGTGTTGTGCACTGTTTTAGGATTGGTTGGTCCTTGAGAATCATCGTTGTTGTCTTGAGTCCTTGGTGAGGATTTGATGTATTTTAGTCTGCTTACTTCCATGTAGGGGGTGAAGTCTTTGACCTTGTTGTCTTTCGTTTCAGAGATAGAGTAGAGGTGTTGTCCTTTTTAGGACTGGTGGTTCCCTTTCTTTCGTGTCTTCCCTTGGGGAGTTTCTGCCGTGGTGTGAGATCATTTTATGGGGACTTGTGTCCATATCATTGAGGATTTATTTGATTCGTGAGGTGAGCTCGATGCTCTTTTAAGAACGTCTTTTAGAGACTTGTTTCAATTTTGGAAATCTTGATGTTGTTGACTCTTAGGAGGAGTTTTGAAGGATTGCTATTTGATATGGCTTGTTGTGGAGTTTCTCGTCCTAGTTATGACTAGGCATGGTCTTGAGGAATCGTAGTTCCAATGGTTGTTTATGGATCGATAGAAATTGAAGAATTTTGATTTAACTTGGTGTTTCCGAGTGCGGTTTTAAGAGATTCATTTTGTGACCTTGGTTGTTGGTATTTTGATGTATGTGCCACTTGGTGGATTTATATTTTGAGGATTTAGTTATCCATAATAGGGATGCGGATCTGATGTTTGATTACGGTGTAGTCTTGTAATTGATCTGTTTCAGGGAGATATGAAGGACTTTTGATGAAATGTCTTATTGTGAGGTTAGTTTTGATTTCTGTAGGCGTTGATTTGCTTATCAGGTTTTGGATTCCTGATTAATGTTGTTAATAGGGGTATTTGAGACATTAGAGATGTTGGTTTTGCTGTATTGAGGATTTGGGGCCTTAAGCATAGCGGTACCTATAGCATTGTTGTCAGAGTTTTGGGATTGGCCAGGATGGTCCGACCGGACATCTTTGGACCATATCTCAACTCTCACAAAATGTTGGTCCCCGTAGTACTTTTGGTAATGATCATTTTTGACATTGATGTCATTGGTATCGAGAGGTTTCTTGGGTAGACCTAGTGGGGGATAGGTTATGAATTAGTGCCTTATACTATCATGCTACCGTACAAAGTTGTGTGTTGTAGGCGAGTACTAGTTGCCGTCGATGCTACCTTACTGACGAGTAAGTGTGGGCCGGTACTAGATACTGTCATTGCTACCACACATTCGAGTACGTCGTGGGCGAGTTCTGGTCGCTATTCGTACTGCCACGTTGTGTTTGTTCTGTACCCTGATTTGATATGTGGTTATCTTGGAGTTCTTTTGGTGTTTTTTTTTGGTTCCTTATGATGGTTTGTCAGGAGGGACGCTTACAGTTGTTGTTTTCCGTTCTTTTGTCTGACCTTGGGTTCTCTGTGTGAGTTCAGACTTGTCGTGTGGCCATGTGGTCACTTTTCCCTTGAGGGGTTGTCTTGTCATGAGCACGCGGGTGCAATTGACAATGGTTTGTGTGTTCCTTTCAGCTTCGAGGTTGCTGGTGTAGCGCGTTGTGAGGGATACTCGGAGATGTACTCTGTAGTTATCCTGGTTTTGCTTTCTATTTCGTTGGGCTGGATTTCGGGGACGAAATCCCTTTAAAGTGGGAAGGTTTGTAATGACCCGGATTTTTTGAATAAATTTTTTTCGTTGTCTTTTCCCTTCTGAGTTTGGGTTCTTGTCGATTAGTGTCATCTCGAGTGCTCTGGAGTGATTTTTGAGACTCTTTTCTGTGGATTAACAACTTCCTTTGAGGACCGAGTCATTCCCATATTTTTCATTTTTTGACACTATTCATTTTTTGTCTTTTTCCCTATTCCGTCTTTTCCTCATTTGTCACTCTGTTTGCGTAACCACACTTCTTGTGTTCGGAGTTGGTTTCTGACTTCACGTATCTTCATTCCCAATGATTTCTATGAGATACGTATCTTTACTTTCGTGAGAAAGTACTCTTGTTGCTCCCGGTGTCCAAAGGGGCATAAATGCAAAGTTCTTTGGAAACCTTTTCTTTTCTTCGGGTGTTTTTCATAAATATCTTTTGAAGATATTTTATTTCAGGGGTATCTAAGAAAATATCTTTTGGAAGATATTTTCATTCTGGGGTAGTTTCGCAGTTTTCACTTTTTAGAGGGGTCATTGTGCAATTAATGAAAGTTATTGCTCAATGCCTTGTTTTGAGCCTGGATCCTCGTATGGGATTCATTTTTACATTTCATCAAGTCATGGACTCTTAGAATTTCCTCCTGGACGATGTTTTCCAGTTTCAGGGTTTCTGGCCCCGGTTTGCGCCAAACTTGTTTTGGGCATAACTCTCTGTTCAGGACTCGATTTTTGATGCCATTTCTTCCGTTGTTCATATTTTCTCATTTGGAATCTTTTTTGTTCACGGATTTTTGCCATTTGAGCGCGTCTGCGCGAATTTCACTTTTCCGGACCCGGCGGGGCCCGTTCGGGGCACTTTTTGAGTTTTTCTATAAATAGGAGGTCTTAGAAAGAAAAATCAGATTTTTCTCTCTCTCTCCTCTCTCATGGCCGGTCCAAGCTCCATCCATGGCTGCCATCTTCTCTCTCCTCTTTTGGACTTCTTCCCTTCATTAAAAAGTGGTGATACCTTTGTGTTTATTGTTCCCCTCGGTAAGGCCTTCGATTCCAACCGATTGGAATCTTGTTTTGGCCATTTCTTGAGTTCAGGTTTGAAGTCAAGTTGTGTTTATGATGGGGCTTCCTTGGGAATCATGTTCGTGGTGTTGTCCCCGACAAAACCTAGGAGTTTCGTCGGATTCGGAGCCGATTTATTTTGGTGGGGATTTGAGATTTCATCTCAAATGGAGGTAGGGGGTGTCTTAGGATTATAATTGTGTTGTATTGATGATTATATGAGCTTATACAACTTGTATGCATGCTTTAGTTCAAGATTTAGAAATTAATTTAATTAATTTCTTTGTTTAAGGTTTAATTTTCATGATGATATGTGAATTGGAATTAGATTGTGACATGCTAAAAAATTTGGCTTTGGTATGGTTGTTGACATATATTAAATTTGGATCATTTGGTTAAGAATTACAAATTTTATTTAATATTTATCTTTGGTGAAAGTTTAATTCACATGGTCATAACAAGCATGAAATCAAGTTGTAATGTGATATTTAGATAGGCCTTGGCATGTTCTCTAACATATCTTAAATTGAGAGCATTTGGAATTATTTAAAAATCTAGAGGAAATTAATTAATTAGCTTAATTAATTTTGTTTTAAGTGTTTTAATCACTTAATTGGTCGTTTGGAGTTATATATGTGATGACCATGACATGTCCTTCAACATATATTAATTTGGGGTTATTTGGAATTAATTTAGAAGCTAGAGAATTTGATTATTTTTGCTTAATTAAATTCTATATATTTGCTCCATGGATTTTATTACGTTTTGGAAGTTGTTTCTATGTTTAAATCATGGACTTGGACTTGTTGTATGTTCACTTGGTTATATTTTGAGCATTGGATAACATAGTTGTTATATTAATATTCATGAGAATGTGTTTTCCTTAATGAATATGTTGTTTCCTTATGTAAGAAACTGCACTCTTTGTATTGGACATTTTTCATACCATAGTAGTTGTGGACTTTGTGTATGTATTGTATATGTTTCCAAATTTGGTTGTGCTTGGTAGATAGTTGATATCTTGTATACACATGTTGATATATACGTTGTTGCACAACTTGTTAATTTTGGAAACTTGGGGATGTCGTTGTTTGGCTATGGCTAGGACTTAGTTCTAGTACGGGGGATTGTCCGTCTATATAGTCTAGTGCACACATATGGAGGTTACCCATGGGCTAGTAACCCTAAAGTAATTATGGTGTCGGTCTGATCCAGCGTGACGTCCAAGTATCCACTTTGGTCGATTTCGCATTTCGTTTCAAGTTGATAACTATATGATGTTATAACTTATTGTTTCTTATTTGATTCTCCGTATTTTGTTGCAGGATGTTAACTTTGTGAAATTATGCTTTATGCGTTGTATTGGAAGTTCCAATATTGGTTAAAGTGTATTGATATCATGATTCGTGTTTTGATGTTCAAATATGGCTTAGGAATGATCCTATAATTTCATTTGGAACATAAACGTTAGGTGGCATGACCCATTTTGGTAATTCTTGTGTTTTAGATTTCGAGTTCATAACTTTGAAAATCTATGTCTTGTTGCTTTGTATAACATGCTTCCATGTTGCTTGAATTGCATGAATGATGTGTTCCATGCTAGAAATGATCTTAGGTAGCTTAGGATGTTCCCCGAGTCACACATTGATGTAGACGTTAGGTGGCATGAGCCCTTTAACATATTTCACCATAAGGTGATAATTTGTAAAACGCTAGGTCGATGATGCTCACTTCCTACGAGTAGCTTTATGTTACTCACCCACGTAGTGGGGACATTTTTCAGGTATGAAGACTTGGTTCGTGGTGCTCATTGCTCCTTCGATGGCTTATAGTTTTTAAGTTTCCATTTTATGCAAGTGTTAGCATAAAATGCCTCTTTGTAACCTTATGTATCAAAATATGTATCATTTGATTCCATATATGTAGTGTGTACATGATTACATTCTTTACAATGTATTTAACATGTATATGATGAGGCCGGAGGCCAATGACATGAATCTTGTTTTCTATGCACTTTAGTTTTCGAGGTTTGTTATGGAAACGTTGAAAAATGCTAAGATACTTCTTCATTGCTTTTGCATCGGCTGTGGGAATTCCATTTTAATTCTTCCCTAGGGTCTTGTTAATCTTGTATGAAGTGTGGCCAAGGGCCAAACGGTATTTTGGAACCATTTCATAATTTTGAATTCTGAATTTTCGTTCCAAGTTCCATTTTTTGCCTTTTTACCCGTTGGGGGGTCGGATTTTGCATCGGCTATATTTTTAAGCCATGGACTATTGTAACACGTCTAAATAGGTAAGTTACATTCGCGTGCATGGTCGTTTCCGGGCAAAACCCCATCGTTTGTGTTTTGAGCCTCCAACAGACTCATTTTACACTTTTGTTGCATTATCTGACCTAAGTGTATTTTGGAAATTTCTTTTGGGAAATAAATTCCATTCTTCACATGGTCACTTAGAAAATGTGATTTTAGGGGGGGGGGGGGTTTCTTCTTCACTTTTTTCCAGAAAATGTCGTCTTGGCATCGGAAATCGATCCCGAAGTTCAGCTTCTGTTTTTCCATTTAGCAGCTTTTTGGACCCTCTGGACCAGTTTTCTTGGGAGGGAATTTTGGGCATTTCACAGTACGTATTTTTCAATTTTTCTCATGAGTCACGTAGAAAACTTGATTTTGAGGGGGGTTTCTTCTTTGAGTTTTTCCAGAAAATGTCATTTAGGCTCTCAAATTTCCATTTTTCCCAGAAAAACCCCAGCTGCCAGGTTTTTGGGTCGCACCCTTACTGCCCCTTCACATCTAAACGTTTAGATGGGGCTTCGTAACTGGTTACATGTATAGGCAGTGTTTTGGTCAAATTTTTTGGCCTTCTAACCGGTTAGATAGGCCATCTAACCGGTTAGATGTTCTTCGGTTGGTATTTTTTGACCGTTTTGCCCCTGTTTCTTCCGTTAGCCATATCTTCTTCGTCCGGACTCCAAATCAAGTGATTTTTGAGTCTAAGTTCATTAATTTTTCATTTTCTTTCCAATGGTGTGCTCGGTGGCACCCACTTTTAGGTTGTAAATGATATGGTGTCCCTCGATACATCATCACTGATAATGGGACAAATTTCAAAAACAGTTGGGTAACTGACCGTTGTGAGAAGTTTAACTTCAAACAACGTAAATCATCCATGTATAATGCCCCTGCAAATGGTCTCGCAAAAGCATTTAATAAAACTCTTTGTGTGCTATTGAAGAAAGTAATCAACCAGACAAAGAGAGATTGGCATGAGCGATTAGAAGAAGCATTGTGGGCATACCGCACTACGTATCGTTCACCTACTCAAGCAACTCCGTATTCTCTTGTCTATGGCGTAAAAACGGTTCTTCCATTGGAATAACAGATGCCTTCGTTAAGGATTGCCATACAAGAAGGACTTACAAGTGAAGAAAATGTCATCTTACGTCTTTAAGAACTGGAAGCATTGGATGGGAAGAGATTAGAAGCTCAACAACAGCTAGAATGTTATCAAGCTCGACTTTCTAAAGCGTTTAATAAGAAAGTTCAACCTCGGTCATTTCAAGTTCGAGACTTAGTATTAGCTGTTCGTAGACTAATTATCATGAACCATCGCAAGGGAAATAAATTTGTATCCAAATGGGATGGACCATATGTTGTTCACGAAGTTTATACTAACGGCGCATATCTCATTATTGATGAAGACGGAGTAAGAGTGGGGCACATTAATGGCATGTTCCTAAAGCGCTATTACCCATGAAGGCTATGCTCCTGATTGTATGAGCTTAAACTGCACTATGCTCCTAGCCCACATGAGTTAAAACTGTGATCGAAAAAAAAAAAAATACAAAAAGCAAAAACATGTAGTTGTTTCATCTCGAATTACGTATTTGATTTGATCCCTATTACGGGTACGTAGGCAACTTGGAGGTTTATTTCAAGTTTAGTCATACAAAAAAAAAAAAAAAAAAAAAAAAGTGTACAACTCCTGGCCCGCAAGGGTATAAACTGTGAACGATTAAACAGATAAACAATGACAATATCTTTATTAAAAAAAATGGAGATAGCAAATCATTTGTTTTATTGCTGGGATTTAAAGTTATAATTTTTAGGGATGATCAATATTAAATTTCATAGCTATGATTTCGTCACGTTCTTGTCATAATATCTCTTCTAGTTGCTTCACTACTTCAAGATCGTGATTAGAGATGACGTTAGCTTCCTCCACTGATTTCGATTTTCCCAAAGTTTGGTGATGGCTTCCTTTTTCTGAGATAACTATGCATCCATCGTCGATATGAGGACCTTAAGCCCCTGAGTCTCTTCATTGGCTTATTGCAACTCCTTCACTAACCTGGCTTCTTTAACTTCGGCTTTATTCAAACTAGACCAAAGTGATTGTATACGCTTAGCACCATCATCCTCTATAGACCTAGTGTTGGTGAGTTGTGTATCAATTCTAGCCAATCGTTTGGATTGAGAGTTTGAAGTCATCATACAAGCGTAGGAAGAATATGAAGCAACATAATTGGCTGCATTATTCGTATACGAGTCAATTCGCCTCTTCAAAGCTAAATGGTCTGCAGGGAGTTTTGTGAGTCCCTCATAAAGTGTTTGAAGGTTAGGTGCTCGAGATGATATTTTGTCGGTAGGAGTATCGCGTATGATACTTTTTATGAAATCAATAAAGAATAAAGCAGTACGGCGATGAACATCAAGAACGATCTCTTCCGCATTGAAAATTGACATTTCGGAGGGGGCAATATAATGCAAGGGTGGACCCTATTCTCCTATAGGCAAAAAAGGGATAGCTATATGATCTATACCAACATTTTCAACCGCCTCCATAATTTGACTAGTCACTTCAATAAACCTCAAAACATCCGAGTGTTGAATAGCTCTGCTTCTTTGTAGTGAAATCTCTGTACCTTTTCCTATTGCAGTTGTCAACGCTAAGGCAGACGGTCCATAAATAGATTCTTCACTACATGTTGGGTTAGCAACAAATACGACATCTTCCTCAAGAAATCCCTCATTGCCGTTTATTTATTATAAATAAAAAAAAAAAAAAAAAAGTGATGGTAACTCACGAAAAAAAAAAAAAAAATACCTGTATAGGTTGTGAACTGCTATGTACCCATTAAAAAATCGATCAAGAGAAGTGGTAACACATTCCTGTACTGGATCAAGTCTCACCTTATCAGTGATATGCTTCTAGTTACGATCCTCATCGCAAACTCTCACATCCTCATCTGAATCCATTGATAACTAACGACGGCGACGGTTATTGATTAGTGGTGGGACATCTTCTGCTATCTGGGAATAACTACTAAACCCCCCAACAACATCACAATTATTATGAGATTTGGAGGTTGACCTTAGCACTGGCTTAGATGGGAGGCTTGACTTCAGCTCCTTAATTAAAACCTTCCTAATTTTAGTTGGTTTCTCTGGCGGGGAAATCGTAAGTTTAGGTTGCTTTGAGGTAGTCTCTTCTTGTGTAAATAAATTAACATAGACTTTGGCCCACTATTCAGCATATGCTTTCGTGACCTCAAATTTCTGAAAATTGAGCTTGAGGGAAGCGATACCTTACACCCAGTGTGGAAACAGGTGGCCAATCTCCACAGTTTCATAACCTCTTCTAATTTGCCAGTACGAATGTCCCTCTTCAACCTCCCTGGGACATCTTGAGGAAAATGAAATTGTCTGCCAAACATGTGCGGACTATAAGTGTAATACCCTGATATTTTAAAAGGATTTATTAATTGAAATTAATTACTTTTATTTTATTTTAAATGATTTAATTGCGTTTAGTTTAATTTTTAATTGATTTGTTTTATTGAGTGCTTAGATTAATTGTTTTATTTTATTTATATTTCATGAATTATTGATATGATGATTGTTGTGTGTGTACTTAATTATTAATTGAATTATTGACGTGTTGATTTTATTGGTATGGTGTGACTTGGTTGTAATTTATTGTTTTGTTTATGTGCTTAGTGTAATTAGTTTTTTTATTTATTATTTAAGTGTTTATTTAATTATTTGGTTTATTTAAATTAATTGGATTTGAGCTTAAGGAAAGTTGGACCAAAAGATGTGGTCTTAGGCTTGTATGAAGCCTTATTGGGTTAATTAATAAAGGCCCATGGTTATTTAATTATTTAAATGATCATTTTTGTATTAATTATAAATATATATAATTATATATAAATATAATTAATTAATAATTATTATGGAAAGATATATATATAGATATATATATATATATA
Source organism: Cornus florida (assembly GCF_030987335.1). Classification (NCBI taxonomy): domain Eukaryota; kingdom Viridiplantae; phylum Streptophyta; class Magnoliopsida; order Cornales; family Cornaceae; genus Cornus; species Cornus florida. Next base: position 27,624,297 of record NW_026775580.1, on the reverse strand, counting down.
TATATTTATTGATATATATAAGTATATATGATTTAATTAACCAATGGGTTAATTATGGAAGGTATATATATGTGTGTGTGTGTGTGTGTGTGTGTGTGTGTGTGTGTGTGTGTGTGTGTGTGTAATATAATATATGTTTATAGATATAAATTATTTAAAGATTATTATTTTAATTCATAGTCCTAGTTAGAATAGGATTTGGATTTTAATGTGTATAAATATACACATAAGGCTTTAGGATTAAAAATTTACACATTAGAAAAATAAAGGAGGTAGAGAGAGAGAAAGGAAGAAGAAAGGCTGACAAGGAGGAGACCGGATCTGAGAAGGAGGACGTTTGGATTGGAAGAGACAATCAAAACTTGAAGCGTCGGTTTCATTTCGAAACCTTCAGGCGAGTTCTACTCTAACTTTCTTTTTAAAACTCATAAGAATTTCACCTCGAGTATCAATGCTTAGATTAAATTTATTAATTAAATCATAGTTTGAACGGATTAATCAAAAGAATTAAGTTAATTTTATTTGATTAAATTAATATTTAAATCAGACTATTAAAAGCATGTTTTATTATTATTTTATTTTATTTTTTTTGGAATTGTTGGATTTTAATTATATATATATAGGTTGTATATATTTAAAATCAATTGGTATGCTTGATCTATGACCCAAGAGCGTTAATTAGCGTTTATAAAATTTTTGGTATTTTTCTGGAATTTTCTGAAATTTTCTGGGATGTTTCTATAATTTTCTGATTTTAGAATTATATATATATATATATGCTGTTGTACGAACTGGCGGAGGGACGCTGGTATATTGGATAATCAATAGGGTGTAATCTAATGTGGTATAGCACATGGAATAATGGTGCCACACTGATCTGGGCTATTAAAGTGTTTTGATGTAAGTGGAGTGATCCAGTGCATCGCGGCATATGATAATATGGTGCGCTTGTGAATTTGAACCATGAATTAGGTGTAGTCAACCTAGAAATAATCTAGTGCGGCGCGAACCATCAGAGTTGATGCAGCAGTGAATCATAGTGCGCCACGTGTCGTCCTTAATCCAGTGCAGTTGCGCTCACAGTAGCATTTGAGCTCAACCTATTATTATTCCTGTTTTGTTACTCGAAATTTAAATGGTCATAATTTAATCATTTTAAATCAAAAATGGGTCATTCTTGAGCTCAAATTTAAGGATTTTTCGTCCTCTTTCCGATGGTACCAATTTCATTATCGGATTCTGATCATACTAGGAGATATTTATGTTTTAGTCAAACGGTATCAAAAAATTATTTACCGAGATGGAGTATTTATGGGAAACTATTTCTGACGAGATTTAGTAACATTTAAATTGCGTAAATATAATTAAATTAATATATTGATATGGAAGGAAGTATCTATATATATATATAATTTTTTTTTATATGTGTATATATGGTTTAATTGTTTACGATAAGGATGGAGGGATGTGTATATATATGTATTGATATATATCAATATATATATATATATATATATATATATATATATATATATACATAATTTAAATAATCAAAGATTATTATGGATGGTATTATACATATTTATATATTATATAATATATGTTTATGTATATATATATCATTTAAGATGATTAATATAAATTATTCTTATTTGGTATATCTGGATAGGCTAGTTATTAAAGTAATGTTATGTTTATGAAATGCATGAGATATCTATATGTAATTTAGTTCATCGTGAAGTTTAAAGTTGGTACATGGCTGAATTGTAGGCAAGGATGAGTTGCCAAAGGCTTAAATATATGGCCTAAATATTTGTATGAATAAAACACATACATAGGAAGCATGGATGAGTTGCTAATTAAAAGTATAAATATATATACTTAAGGAGGCATGGTTAAGTTGCCAATATATAAATAAATATATATATAATGGCATGATTGATTTGCCAAAGTGTAATTATATTACTGTGTTAGATGATTAAAATATCATCTATAGTTATTATATGTATAGGTTAGATTATGATTAGATATTCTTAAATTAAAATAGTCTAGTACTTATAGGTTAGTGTATTATTTTATGCATATTAATAAAATAATACTGATGGAGACATGAATGATTTTTCAAATCTTAGATTTTGGATATGTGATTTAAATAATTAAAATCATTATCGGGTTTGGGATTAAATATAATATTATTTTTATTATAATTTATTGTTTAAATGATTAAACAACTGACTAGGATGTGATTAAGGTTAAAGAAGTTTCTTTTTAAAATAAATGGTAGATTGATCTAGAAATGATTATTATTTTAATAATTATTTAATAGGTATGGAAATTTAATAAACCTATTAATGGATGTGATTAGTATAGTATATATAATTATATATAGACATGTATATCGTGCTTTATTAAAGTTAAAACTTTATTAGGTTGGTTTTGATCAGAGATGATCTGCTTATTAGTTTTCAGAGGCCTAGTAGAGTGAACTTGCTCGTAGGGTTTAACCCACGATTTATTTTTCAAGTTATTAGAGGTTCCAGTCTCGAGATTGAGGATCCGCAGCTGGGAGACTATCATTCATTTATTCATCTTGTATACTTTTAAGTAGTATTAGATTATTGGATAATGTTTTAAGAGGTCCTTGAGTTACGGACTTCCGAGTTGTAATTGTTGGAGAAGTATTAATTAATATTTCTTTATTAGTTTTCTTCAGCGGTTTATTTATTATTTACTATTCATCTTTGTATTCTATGCTTGTTTAAATACTTTAATTGTTTTGATATCCCCTGGTTTTGTGAGCGGACTTGATCAACCTGTGTTCCGAAATCAGGGGGTATCACAATTGGTATCAGAACACTCTAGGTTCAAGTGTCCCTGGGGTGTCTTTCGTTGTGTGATTTCCGCGTTGTGTACTCTTTTCTTAGAGCTTAAGTTTAGGATTCACTGTATTCTATATGCAGTCCGTTAGTGCATCCTAATGATAAATTGTTGAGTCTTATTAGAAAAGGGTAAGACACCGATTTGGAAGGTATTTGAGGAGGAAGGAGCATAGGCGCCGGAATCGTATGCTAATTCAGTACGTAGGGAGACAATATTTATTGTGGAAACTAATTAAATGACATAGATTACGAAGGTCGATAGTTTACGTTCACAAAGTAAACATAGGTGTGAGATTAAGATATATAACTGAATTGTAGGAAATTATTACTACTTCTACACTCAGTATTGTTCAGGGAAGATGAAAGTAGTTGCAAAATTGGTTTTTAAGTTTTGTTTTGAGGATTGGGGTGTTCCAAGGTTATTTAGATCAAATTAGGTGATTTAAATGGTTGAAATAGACTGGTTAAAATCTCAAAATGTATAATTTACATTAATATGCTAAGGACTTGAACAATATGGAATTTTAATTAACTTACATGTTGTGAATGAATGATTTAGTTGCTTAATATTATTCTAGCAATTTCAATTTATATTTATATGATTTTAATCATGTATTGGAATATAATATAATTATGTATTTATCGGATTTATATTATGCTTACTTCTAGTTTATTTGATGTATAATTATATATGTTGCATGAATTATGTGTTTTATAGATTTATGTACCATAAAATTAATATGGAGGTATTTTAGGGATGGATTAACGAAAAAGTTAAGTCCTACCTATTTATTTATGGATTGTATGGTTTAATGCACCGGTATGGGACGGTGGCATTTCAGGGACGGATTAACCAAAGAAGTTAAGTTCTACCTATATATTTATAAGGGAATGGATTAACCATAGAGTTAAGTCCTACTTATTCGTGTCAGGTCAGTGGAATAGTTGGATGGCATGCCATTGAAATAATATGGTTGGATAGAATGAATTTTATACAAGTATAGATATGTGCCATGATATGAGCTTGAGTCTCAGGATCAGTGGTTAGGATGGAGGCGTATATTGCCGATTGAGATAGGTAGCTGGATTTAAGGATGTGTGGGCCCTGGTAGAAGGAGGACTCGTGACCACCTTTGTGTGCGTTTTACATGAGATACCCACTATCCGGTTGAGATTGCTTTAGTCCAGTGAGAGTTTCTAGTGTGTACTTATATTTATCAATTATATAAATATGGAATTAGCTAATTATGAGATGTGTCTACTAATTATGAATATGTGTGGATGGGATAATTTCCACACGGATAAAGGGAACAATGAAATTTAAAATTAAATAATTAAAGTTTTTATGTCATGGATTCGTGAATTCCGAGGACGGAATTCCTTTTGTTAGGGGGGAAGAATGTAATACTCAAATATTTTTAAAGGATTTATTATTTGAAATTAATTACTTTTATTTTATTTTAAATGATTTATTTGATTTAATTTGAATTAATTGCGTTTAGTTTAATTTTTAATTGATTTGTTTTATTGAGTGCTTAGATTAATTGTTTTATTTTATTTATATTTCGTGAATTATTGATATGATGATTGTTGTGTGTGTGCTTAATTATTAATTGAATTATTGACGTGTTGATTTTATTGGTATGATGTGACTTGGTTGTAATTTATTATTTTGTTTATGTGCTAAGTGTAATTAGTTTTTTTTTTAATTTAAGTGTTTATTTAATTATTTGGTTTATTTAAATTAATTAGATTTGAGCTTAAGGGAAGTTGGACCAAAAGATGTGGTTTTAGACTTGTATGAAGCCTTATTGGGTTAATTAATAAAGTCCCATGGTTATTTAATTATTTAAATGATCATTTTTGTATTAATTATAAATATATATAATTATATATAAATATAATTAATTAATAATTATTATGGAAAGATATATATATAGATATATATATTTATTGATATATATAGGTATATATGATTTAATTAACCAATGGATTAATTATATAAGGTATATATATGTGTGTGTGTGTGTAATATAATATATGTTTATTGATATAAATTATTTAAAGATTATTATTTTAATTCATAGTCCTAGTTGGAATAAGATTTGGATTTTAATGTGTATAAATATACACATAAGGCTTTAGGATTAAAAGTTTACACGTTAGAAAAATAAGGGAGGCAGAGAGAGAGAGAGAGGAGGAAGAAAGGCTGACAAGGAAGAGACCGGATCTGAGAAGGAGGACGTTTAGATTGGAAGAGACAATCAAAGCTTAAAGCGTCGGTTTCGTTTCGAAACCTTCAGGCGAGTTCTTCTCTAAATTTCTTCTTCAAACTCATAAGAATTTCACCTCGAGTATCAATGCTTAGATTAAATTTATTAATTAAATCATAGTTTGAACGGATTAATCAAAAGAATTAAGTTAATTTTATTTGATTAAATTAATATTTAAATCGGACTATTAAAAGCATGTTTTATTATTATTTTATTTTATTTTTTTTGGAATTGTTGGATTTTAATTATATATATATATAGGTTGTATAGATTTAAAATCAATTGGTATGCTTTATCTATGACCCAAGAGCGTTAATTAAGGTTTATAGAATTTTTGGTATTTTTCTGGAATTTTTTGAAATTTTCTGGGGTGTTTCTATAATTTTCTGATTTTAGAATTATATATATATATATGTGTGTATACAAATATTATATATATATATATATGCTGTTGTACGAACTGGTGGAGGGACGCTGGTATATTGGAGAATCAATAGGGTACAATCCAATGTGGTATAGCGCAATAATGGTGCCACACTGATCTGGGCTATTAAAGTGCTTTGATGTAAGTGGAGTGATCCAGTGCATCGCAGCATATGATAATATGGTGCGCTTGAGAATTTGAACCATGGATTAGGTGTAGTCAACCTAGAAATAATCTAGCGCAGCGCGAACCATCAGAGTTGATGCAGCAGTAAATCATAGTGCGCCACGTGTCGTCCTTAATCCTGTGCAGTTGCGCTCACAGTAGCATTTGAGCTCAACCTATTATTATTCCTGTTTTGTTACTCGAAATTTAAACGGTCATAACTTAATCATTTTAAATCGAAATTGGGTCATTCTTGAGCTCAAATTCAAGGATTTTTCGTCCTCTTTCCGATGGTACCAATTTCATTATCGGATTCCTATCATACTAGGAGATATTTATGTTTTAGTGAAACGATGTCAAAAAATTATTTACTAAGATGGAGTATTTATGGGAAACTATTTCTGACGAGATTTAGTAACATTTAAATTGCGTATATATAATTAAATTAATATATTGATATGGAAGGAAGTATATATATATATATATTTATATATATATAATTTTTTTTATATGTGTATATATGGTTTAATTGTTTAGGATAAGGATGGAGGGATGTGTATATATAGCGTCGTCCGTCTAAACAATTCTTTTTGTTTATAAGGAAATCTTTCACTGCTTGGTTATACCTCAAGCTCACCACACATGATGAGTACGAGCATAATCAACTCTTGAGCCATTGTATGAACGGAGCTGTTTGTGAAAAAATCCTCCCCCCCCCCCCCCCCCCCCCGATTGTCTACCGATGCAGTTTAGGTATCCAATGGAAAGTTCTATACGAGCTTACTCGTGAACCTCCTTCAAAAAAGGATGAAGACGCCACTATCAAACTATATATATATATATATATATATATATATATATATATATATGATTTAAATAATCAAAGATTATTATGAATGGTATTATACATATTTATATATTATATAATATATGTGTATGTATATATATATATCATTTAAGATGATTAATATAAATTATTCTTATTTAGTATATCTGGATAGGCTGGTTATTAAAGTAATGTTATGTTTATGAAATGCATGAGATGTCTATGTGTGATTTAGTTCATATATGGTTGAATTGTAGGCATGGATGAGTTGCCAAAGGTTTAAATATATGACCTAAATATTTGTATGAATAAAACACATACATTGGAAGCATGGATGAGTTGTTAATTAAAAGTATAAATATATATACTTAAGGAGACATGGTTAAGTTGCCAATATATAAATAAATATATATATATAATGGCATGATTGATTTGCCAAAGTGTAATTATATTACTGTGTGTTAGATGATTAAAATATCATCTATAGTTATTGTATGTATAGGTTGGATTATGATTAGATATTCTTACAGGTTAGTGTATTATTTCATGCATATTAATAAAATAATACTGATGGAGACATGAATGATTTGTCAAAACTTAGATTTTAGATATGTGATTTAAATAATTAAAATCATTATCGGGTTTGGGATTAAATATAATATTATTTTTATTATAATTTATTGTTTAAATGATTAAACAACTGACTAGGATGGGATTAAGGTTAAAGGAGTTTCTTTTTAAAATAAATGGTAGATTGATCTAGGAATGATTACTATTTTAATAATTATTTAATAGGTATGGAAATTTAATAAACCTATTAATGGATGTGATTAGTATAGTATATATAATTATATATAGACATGTATATCGCGCTTCATTAAAGTTAAAACTTTATTAGGTTGGTTTTGATCAGAGATGATCTACTTATTGGTTTTCAAAGGCCTGGTAGAGTGAACTTGCTCATAGGGTTTAACCCACGATTTATTTTTCAATTTATTAGAGGTTCCAGTCTCGAGATTGAGGATCCGCAGCTGGGAGACTGTCATTCATCTATTCATCTTATATACTTTTAAGTAGTATTAGATTATTGGATAATGTTTTAAGGGGTCCTTGAGTTTCGGACTTCCGAGTTGTAATTGTTGGAGAAGTTTTAATTAATATTTCTTTATTAGTTTTCTTCAGCGGTTTATCTATTCTTTACTATTCATCTTTGTATTCTGTGCTTGTTTAAATACTTTAATTGTTTTTATATCCCCTGGTTTTGTGAGCGGACCTGATCAACCCGTGTTCCAAAATCAGGGATATCACAATAAGGCTCAATGATGAAATGGTTACCTTGGCACAATGTCAAATAACTCAACCAAAGGGAAGCAAAATATTCAAAGTTTTAAACATTTTGCTGACCATCATCTACAAATAGTCGCTCTAGCTCGAATGTTTTAAACAAATGAGATAAGTCAACACCTTCACAAAATTTAAACAAATTTTGGGGTTTTGATTCATCGAAGTGCTTTACTGACCCTTCCCCTTCGAACTGTATCATTTGAGGAACATAGTTGTGCTCAGGAGAAATAAAGTACGTGTTGAAATATTTGGCTAACCACCCATACACATAAGTTTATGGGAAATGTCACTACAGAATTCCCTGGGGTAGAGGAAGAAACAATTTCGTTCAAGCCCTTGTAAATGCTGGCCAAGACCGGAACAGAAAAACAAAACCCATCACCATCTGCAATCATGCTAGCAACTTTGAAAACTCCAGGGTGAATTATATTTTTAGGGTTGGAAGGCAGAATGAATTTAAATAACCAACAAGCTACAAAGGCAGCTAAATAAGTTTTCCTTTTCATCCCTTATTCTATTTCAAGGCCGATGAATACCTTATCTACATACAAAGTCTAATTGTGAATGGTGGTGATCACTTCAGAAGGATGCTTATGAGTCTGTTTGGGGTGTTGGGTTTTGTTCTTTGACGTTTTTCTTTTAGCTTTTTCATACTTTATTGGGCCTCTAAACCAAAACTTTACCCAATCAAAAATCTTCACAGTCTGCTCCTTTGTGTGCTGTTCACAAAGCTGGGGGAAGGCAGAAAATAAATACCGACAGTAAGAAGGAAGGAAAGGTTTACCATCTTTGTCAGAATATGATAACTCTTTCACGGAAGGGATAACTTTTTTGTATTATTTGCCAAAAAAAGGAAGGCCTCTTATCATATACAAGTCACGAAGAGAAATTGACAGTTCACGTATTGAACAATGGAGGGTGTTGGTAGAAGAGCACCAAAATTCAATAAAAGCTTTAAGAACAGTCCCAGAGCGATCATATGTGAATAACGAAGCAAATATCGCACCATATAGCTTTTTGTCTTTAAGGAATTTAGCATGGCAACCCATGACGTCCTCTGACCATTCCCAATATCCATCGTATAGGATAAATCAGAGATCTTAAAGGAATTGCCCCATTTAGCTTCTTTAGCACACATCCTATAACCTAAAAGTGAAAAATGTTCTAGCGCCTTTATTGGTTCATGAAGTGCGGAACGTAAAATCAAAACATCTGAAATCAAGCTTATCTCATTATTCTGATTATAGCCAAGGTTGGAGAGCTCACAGGAAGATATGTGGGACCACTCTAGCAAATGATGGTACGGGGGATTAGAGTGAAGCGGTTTCAGTGCAAAGCGGCCAACAAAAGAAGTTCTGACATCCAGAGTAGTTCCTTTCTCTATGGTGTCATTCTCTAGTTCCAAAATAGTGATAGTTTGGGGTTTGAAACTCTTGAAAAACACCATGGTTGACTTGCACCCCTGAAAGAAATAAAAAAATAATAAAAATAAAATAAAAATGGTTAGCACTTGGAATATATATATAGATATATAGATATATATATATATAATAACATCTAAAGTGTGGATTGGCATGCATGGCAGATTTTTGTTCCAATGGAACAATGAGTCCTTACGGACTAGATGCGTTCCAAAGGAACAATGGATCTGGACGGATTAGATCCGTTCCAAAGGAACAATGGGTCCTGACGAACTAGATGTTTTCCAATAATGGGTCCTGACGGACTAGGTGTGTTCCAAAGGAACAATGAGTCTTGACGGAGTAGATGCGTTCCAAAGGAACAATGGTCCTGACGGACTAGGTGCGTTCCAAAGGAACAATGGATCCTTACAGACTAGGTGCGTTCTAACGGAACAATGGGTCCTAGAGGGACTAGTAAAAAAAAACAAGGAAAGAAGAAGGAAAAAATAAAAGTCATACCAATTATTTGTTCAGGCAGATGCCGCAATCCAACACAATCTTCAGAGATTGCAATCTAACAAGTCTTCAAAGGCTATTGAAATTAATGTCAAACCCTATAATATTGGTGGTATATGTAGGCAACCAAATATCTCCTATTTGTACTGGGAATTGTATAATTCAATTCAAATAGGAAAGTGGGATTTTACAATCCAAAGTTAGATAGGAAAGTGAAAGATGAAATCTTACAATCCAAAGTTGGATAGGAAATTGAAAAAAAAAAAAAAAAATACAAACTTTACAAATTTAAAGACCAAGTTGGATACTTCAAGTCCCACTTGAAAAAGGAGACAAGTCCTGTTAAACGTATGACTTGAAGTAGAGGCAATTTGTAAACATTAAAATTTTAGTGGGCTTTGGTTTTGACAAATTGACCTATTAAATATGGGTTTAATGTTTAATTAAGTTATTTAACTAGCCCAAGCTTGGTCCGCTTAAATTATTTAATTAGCACAGCCCAAATGATTAAGTGAAAAGATAATTATTCCAAATAAAATATATATTTGGAATAATTATTTTTAAGGATAATTATTATAATATAACCGGTCCGGCTCAGTTATGATTTTATCTCTATCAGGAGATGACACGTGTTATCATCTTATAGATCCAAGAAGCCTATAAATAGAGGCCTAGGGGAAGAAGGACGGGAGACAAATTCAGAATTTAGAAGGTCTAGAAATCCAGAGACTAATAAATTGAGAGACTCAGAAATCCAAAGGTCCAGAAATTTTGAGAATCAAAAATTCAGAATTCAGAAATCCAGAATTCCAGAGAGAAATACAGAAACTTTGACCAAAAGCGAAAAATACCAAGCACATCAAATCATGCCGTTCTTTATCAAATTTCACGGTGATCAACAACAAGCACATCAAATCATGCTGTTCTTCATCCAAATTCCACGGTGATTCAAGATCAAGCTCGTGCAGCCCTTGGATCTAACCAACAAAAAGAAGATCGAATCAGCGGACCTTATTCTTTTGTAAAGAAAATTACAGAAGATTGTACTCCAATTTTTCCAATTTTTAAAAAATATTATTTTTGCTCCATATTTTGTTTTTATTTGCAGATTACAAAATTTGCATGTACACATGTGTGCATTGTATGTGAGATAGGGTATGCGCAAAGAGTGAGATAGGGATGGCAATTTAACCCACTCACGCTATTACCCACCCCATTTTTGGCGATTTTGGGGGACCGTTTTGTTTATTTGGGCAAGGATGGTTTAATGTAATAAAAATCCGCGCAGGTTTGGTGTGGGGACAGGGAAGGTCTCCCCGCACCACTCTGCCCCATCTAGATAGGCAAATTACTTAAGTACCCTTATTTCATTAGTATATATATTTCCTACTATATATTAAGTACCATATATAATAATATTAAAGCAACAAATGAATTTTATTAAAGGGAAAGTTACAATGGTGAAGAATTGAAGATAAGGAAAAAAAAAATGCGCAAATCCATTTCAACAATAATTAAATTATGGTCTTAAACGGGACGGGGCAGGTACCCGCCGGGGTAAAAATGTTAAAACGGTTACAGGGATGGGGTGGAAAGTTCCCCTATTTTTACGGTTTTGGGCGGGGACGGGGACAGGGTTTTTAAATGGTTGTGGGGGCGGGGGAGGGTACACCCGCCTAAACCCGCCCCCGTTGCCATCCCTAGAGTGAGACAGTTTAGTGTGTTAATTTCTTCTTGCATTACAACTAGTGTATTTGCATTGAGTGTGGCCAAGAACAAAGGTTTTTTATCTCACCCCACCCTTGGTTTATAAGCTTCACTTCAAAGTGTTTGTAATCGAACTTGAGCTTAGAGAACTTGACAACTTTGCTGATCAGAATGTTTTCGGATTTGATCTTCTTCTTAGAATTGTTGGAGGTGAGCTTTTTGGACTTGTGTGGTTGGTCGTTGATGATGAGACACAGCTCGGAGGAGGACTTATGGATAGGGTGTGGTAGGGTGATTTTGTAAGCGTTGGTTCGAGACTTTGGTGGGATTTACTTGAAGGTTAGGACTAGGTCCAAGAATTAGGGCTTTTAGGTTTTCGATTTCGAGTCTTTCCATTTGAGAAGCATTCATTACTCTTTTAATTATTTATGGGGAAATCCTAAAGCTAGCCAATATAATAACTCAAACCCGAGGTCCGGACCACTAACCAGATCCTAACCTGACCCAGAAATACCCAACAGTAAAATGGTCATTTTTACTAATACAGTGTACTAAAGGTTATAATAATGCTATAATGGTCTTTACCAATCAAATTGGTTCACTTACGGATGAAAGAATCGACTCCGTTTTCAAATCGGTCCACTTAGAGTTATAAGGGTAAATTGGTCTTTTTGGACCATGCGACACATTGGTGACCTTACAACTGTTATCTAGGTTATATCTAGTCACTTAGATTCATTTTTAAGTAAAATAAAATAACTTGGTTCGAGGTCAACCATTTTAGGGCTAAAAAGGGTAAAAATGTCATTCAGGGCCATTCTGCTGGCATTCCGGTGGGGTTATAGTGATTTAAGCCTCCTAAATACCTTGTAGGGCCCATACGTTGACACTTGAGGCCAACGAAGAACCTTAAAAAAAGCAGTACCTAATTTCTAATACGGAGCGCTCTGTCAAAGTCCACGGAGCGCTCGGAGGGTGCGACGAACACCTAGCACACGCCCCGAGTGCTCGGTGGACACCTTCGGAGCGCTCCATGAGAATCCTCGGAACATTCCGTGAGCACCCTGAGGGTGCTCAGGGTGTGTCCTGGGCACCCTGGTATACATGCCGAACGTTCGTAAAAGAGCAAGGAGCACTCGGATAAGCCTAATAATGGGCTTTTCGCCCCTTTTTGCCCCTGTTTGTGATTCCAAACAACCGTTTGATCATTTTTTTACCTCTTTGCCTCTATCCCAACTCACAAGCATGCATAAATGAGAAAAGTGAAACATCAAAATACATTTTTGAATCACTTTTCATTTCAAAACTTTAATGTATAAACATAGTCATAGTTTCATTATTTACATATCCGAAATGAATAAAAAATCATTCAAAAGATTATAAATGTTAGTTTAGACCCTTACGGTCAAAATTACAATGTTTTACAAGAATTTATATCGACTATACATTTGATACAAAAATGATAAAAGTAAGCTTCCATCAGCCCTAACTACGCATATGAGGGTTTGTCATCAACCATGTCGTCGTTATGACCAGAAAAATGTTAAATGAATGGGTGAGCACAGAGGTTTAGTAAAAGATGCCTAAGGCGCCAACTTTGGACTCCCTTGAGCCACACATCACACATACGGGATAAAAGAAAAACTGGGATCATACTTGGGGTTTTCATTTAATTCACGAATCAATCTCAACAATAATATTTAGGCATTTTAATACAAGTATGTATAGAATGCAATGCGATGCCCCAAAATTTCCTAACCTTGGTCTCAACCGACCCTAACCTTGACCTCTATCGTCCCTAAACTTGGTCTTTACCTACCCTGAACTTATATTTTGAAAATCGTTAACCGACTTTACCGAGGTGAGATTGATTAGCTATCCATGACCACTAAACCGACGACCATTTGAGGCCTATTAATCAACTTTACGTGTCCTAAACTAGCACGCGCTCCCTCTAGGTCAAGTTAGTACCGGACTTGCGAAATTTAGTTCCATTTTATAAATAAATAAAAAAAACCTTTTCAATCTTTTCTCATTTCCCTTTTCCCATTATGCTATACATATGCACCAATCTCATCATGTGACTCTATTTTCATCAAAATAGCAACAACCATGGCATTTTCTACAATATGATAATAACATGGCATTTTTAATGAACCGAACATAAGCATAGCATCATTCCACAAAATGAATACAAGCATAGTATTATCTATACATCAACCACAAGCATGCTTATAATAATTTCCATATTATCACAATCATGCCAACATTTAGAGTTTAGCATTTCAATAACTTAGAAGTACTATGTTCCACACTCAGCACATAAAGCATATTCAACTTCTACACATTAGCATGCTTTTATTATATCATCTTCAATTATATAATAGTTATTCATAAGCATTCATTCAATATGGAACAAATGAAGAATCAAATAAAGATTTCTCAAAAAAAGGCAAAGTCTAGAGCATTAGAAAATCCCTACCTCAATGTGTGCTAGCCAAACAAGCCCAAGGGCTAAGCCAAATTTTTTAATTCCCCAAACCCCTAGCAATATTGGTGTCAAAATATGGCCCTTGTCGAGCTCTTTCACTTTCCTTTCTATGACTTCTTTAAGATCTCACTCTAACCTCTTCAAATCAAGGATTCAAGCATGGAGGTATATGGGTGTGTAGATATAGAGAGAGAAAGAGAAAGAAATAGGGAGGGAATAAAGATAGCCAAGATAGGGAGGATGAGGTGAGGGTTAGTTTGTCTTGCATTTGGCTTAGTGGTTCCAAACATGCCACTTGTCACTCATTAGGTGAATACTAACTTTTGACCAATATACCACCTTTCCCTTACTCTTCCTTTGTAATACCATCTACATCCCCCAAAACATCTACCTCTAAGTCTAGATACATGTATATGTATATGTGAGTGAAATGTTTACAATGCCCCTTAATGAAATTGGCAAAAAAAAAAAAAAAAGAACGAAAGAGGTTACGGAGCCTAGAAATCGTCCCGACTTTCAAAAAAAATTCTAAAATCAATCCTTTCCACTCTAATTGACTTAAAATAATTAAAAATACATTTCTAAAACCCTCGGCTCGAAAAATAACCAAAATGGTCCTTGGGCCAGTGTGGCACGCAAAACGAGGTATGAAAAATAAATAAAATAAAAATTTTAAAAAATTCAGAAAAATTCAGGACATTACAATTTACCCTCCTTAAAGAGATTTCGTCCTGAAAATCTACCCACCTTAATAAGGAGGCTTACAATCATACACCTTCTCGAGAAACACCTCACAAAATCCATAAGACTATATGCTCAAAACCTTATTGCCTTTGACACCGGACATCAATAGGCAATCACACCTCACTGTCACTAGCAATATAATACTCACCACCCTATATGGGTACTCATAAAAAAATATCCTACCACGCAACATATTAGTCTATATGTCCACACAAAGCTCTAAAGCTCACGAGAAAAATGGTCACTGGACCATTGAGCATGATGACATCGAACCTCAACTCATCCTTTAAAGGATACGTAACCTAAGACAAGGGACCCCGACTACTACATAGCAAGTCCCAATGCAAGTCAACACATCACTGACAAATCACACATATGTTATCCAAACTGTAGCTGTTCCATCATATAACTGTATAAACGATTATCAATTGCAACATCTAGTAATTAATATACTTAATACTTCCTGAGATAACTAAGTGGAAAAAATCCTCCAATGACTACGTAAACATGAGTCACTCAAACCGTAAGACATACTTATCAAATTCTTAGGGTACTGATTCCTAAAACATACTCAATAATCAAATGATCGAACCATCAAACTCATTGGACACGTAGTCCTGTATAAAGCACCTCGTTATCCAAGATAACCACATGAATCTATAAAACATCATCGTCTCCAAATAAAAGTCTTTTTCAGACCAAATCCACATCATCACACTTACATGACGCACAATACCACGCTCGCACTATCACTAATCAGTCAAAAATTCATTGACCTTTGACCCGATATCATGTTAAAGAGAGACTGGTTCAGGAGAAATGGTTGGTTAGGCTATTCTCATCACCAATCCAATCTCAACACCAATGTAGTTTTCGTCGTCAGGTCTAAATAACCTCAAACATAACATCACACACAATCCATAAGACAAACCATAAGAATCATTCATTATACATTCTATGCTCTACGCGACCTCGACCGCTATACATTCATACACATTGTTCTAAAAATCCTGACTATACCTCATTTACGCAACTCACAACATGCTAAAAGTAACCCAGTAGCACACACTATAATCATTGACCAAGTGTAAGAGCTCTTCGGTCTGTTGCTAACAACCCGTACTAGAGAAAACTCTATAACATCATTCGATCCAACACTTACCTTATTAAGATACTTTATAAGACTATCTCTTTCCTGCAACCTCAAAAGCAAAGTAAAACATTACCATTATTGACACAAATTGGGCTAAAATTCAATTGTATTAAAATCACAATGAAATTACACTGATATATACACTTCAGAGGATCTAAATTAGGAAACTCTAAAACTAGGAAACTGTCTAATCCTAAAGCTATTGACCAAAAACTAATTCCCTAAAATCAGGGATTACATTGACTAAAACATTGCAAAATCTCCTAGCTAATTACAACTATACACACACGGTTTCCTTAGCTAATTACAGCTATACACACACAGTTTCCTTATTTATAGAACCAAATTTTCCACACTCCCCCTCAAGCTGGTAAATGGATATCATCCATTCCAAGCTTGCTTGCTAGTCTCTGAAAAAATGTCCCAGACAATCCTTTGGTGAGTATGTCTGCGAGTTGATCGCTAGTGGAAACGAATGGAGTGCAAATTAGGCCACTGTCAAGCTTCTCCTTTATGAAGCTTTATTGTCAACTTTAATGTGCTTCGTACGGTCGTGTTGCACTCAACTGATTTTTTTTTTCCTCGAAAATTATCAATGGTTTTGGCTTTGATTTTGCATAGAATGAGTACAAAACCATAAATGGGCTTCAAGCTTCTCTCTCTTAATTAGTATTATTCCGTTTGGATCCTATGAATCCTGTTGTTTGGGTTTGAATTGTAAGTCACTTCGTTGGTTTGGGATTGGAATTGTAAGTCACTTCGGTTTTGTTTATTGAATTGCAAGGCAATTTGGTTTGGGTTTAGTCCAAATTGTTGAAGCCCTTTTTTTCTTTTTTTCTTTCTCGATCTGGTTTGAATATGTGTTTATGTATGTGTGTATATATATATATATAGAAAGAGAGAAAGAAAGGGTTGTGTATTGATGAGCGTTGAAAAGTGCAGATTTAAACCCCTTAAGCTTAGGCATTCTAGTACCTTTATCTATCTTACTTTATCGTTTTAGATTGATTTCATATTATTTCTATTTTCAAGAACTTATTCCGAAATTAAGCTAACTCAGCCAAATAAGAGCTTAATTGAAGCAATTTTGGGATTAAACAAAGAAAGGAGCAAAGTGGAGAAAGAAATAAGCAAATGAAGCCAAAGGTGGGAAGCAGCAAAGTTCGATCGATCCAATTTCAAGGTTCGATCGATCGAACACTGATCGATCTCAGCACTTCAAGATAAATCCAAGCCTTGACCTAAAAGCAAAAAGTCTAAAGTTCAATCGATCTAACACCACCCTTCAATCGATCAAACACTTTTGTCCTTATTCAAATGATTAATCCTATCCACAGCTGTACCACCCACTAACCACTTTTGTCCTTTTCCCAAAAATATCTCCCAAAATATCTCGGATTTGTCTTTTCCCAAAAAGCTCAACCAATTGGATCGATCCAACCTAAGTTCGATGGATCTCAGCCGGTTCGATCGATCTAAGTCCAAGGTTCGATCGATCGAACTTCCTCTAGTGCGAAAAAGTTAAATTTCCATCTCATTGAAAGTTATCCTTTATCCAATCATTAGGGAATATTGTATGCACGACCCCAGCTCATTTTGGTTGTCATTTGACCTACCTATATAAGTATAAGGATTGTTTTTTACAAAGGGAGGAGCTAATATCATTTTCATATCATCTCTTGGAGAGCAAGCTTAGAGGAGGAGGAGGCTAGAGACACCATTGGAGTTCTTCATCAACAAGGAGCAAATCTTTTCTATGGAGTTAGCCCTTGAAGGTTGGAGCAACATCACCATGAGTGGCTAGACATCCTCTTGGGGCTAGAGTTAGCCCCAAGCATGCTTTCTATATCTTAATCTTGTGTATTATTGAGGGATTGGTGTTGTAATACATGTTTTAACACTTTTATATATATAGATCTTGTTTATTCAATGATTTATGTGGTTTAAGGCTTCCAATTGATCATTTCATTCTATCCATATGTCTATGTATGCTAGGATAGATGTTCATGTGCTTGTCTCTAGATTTTGTGATATTGATGCATGTCTATGTATATTGATGCTATAGATTTAGAGATTGTCAAAACATAGTGCTTAATGGAATGCTCTTGTGATTCTCTTGATGGTTCATACTTATTCATTGATGGATTGTGCCTCTCCCCTAGTTTATTTTCATGTTAGTAGTGTAGATATAGTGTAGTTGTAGTGTAGTGCTAAATAAGAGGACAATTGATACTTGTTGTTTGATGATCCAAGCTTTTGAATGCCAGTAGCATATGTCTCTAACCTTGTGTTATATTTGGATTATGAGCTTAATGAAAGGATTAATGACTTGTTTTGATCTATTGTGCCTTTCACATGTTGTTTAGACAATATATGCTTCATTGCTTAGATATATTGTGCCTTTCACATGATGTTTAGACAATACATGCTTAACTAGTCATCCTTGCTTGTTGAATCAACCAAACACACACACACACACCAGTATTGCAACACACCATTTGCCCTCATTAATCACTTGTCAATGGTATAGAAATGCATTGCTTGGTGGTGACCTCTAAACCCCAAGATCTCTCCCTCTTTTACTTACTCTTAGTTGCATTCTTTTGTTATCACTTAGTTTAATTTAGTTGCTCTCTAATCAACCAACCAACCAATTGTTTGATCACTCGACCTACTAGTCCTAATAGCGATTCCACGACCTTGTTCGATCCTCATAATCCCTTGGGACAATCCCTACTCACCCTAGCTATATTTTTAGTGAAGGTAGTAGTGGCTTCTATAAATGTAAAACTCTTGGCCCTCGCCTTAAAATGCACACACTCTCTTAAGCTTGACGGTAGTGCGGTAGACCGCATCAGTTTTTGGTGCCGTTACCGGGGATTGATTGATTTGATTAGGCAACATCGGAATTGTGGAATCAATTAGGATTAGTACTCTTTTGATCGTGTCTTTACTTTACTTTTATTTTTCTTTTTGGTTACTTATTGTGTTGTTCTTACTTAAGTAGGTACATTGTTGGAGAGGAAGCAAGCAAAGGAGCATTCAAGCAAGCAAAGAAAGTAAAAAGCTAAAATTTTAAAAAAAATTGCTAAGCTAAGCTTTAAATTTGGAGTTGAAGTGCTAAAGGACCTTTGTGAGACTTTCTTTACTCAATCCCTTAGTTAAATCATCCCCCTTTCAAATTCTAAAAGAGTTGGAGACATCCTTAAAATCAAGGAAACAAACTTTGACTAAATCAAAGTGTGACAGCTCAGCATGTTGGCAGAATTAGTATTTTATTCTTCTATATTTTTGACCTATCAATTGTCCAAATTAGCCTTTCCTCTTCGCATATAAAATATAGTACCATGTGTCAGCTTTCCAAATCCTTAAACCATTTAGCAATTCTATTTATAACCCGGGAGATATGCTCAAAATACCACAGGAGTGCAAAGCTGAGTTCTGCCACCTGGCAGTATGTTGGTGTCCTCTTGATCTCTATTTTTGACATCTGAAATGTGGGAATTAGACTTCTATTAAAACATACTAAACATAGAGATCTGAGTCCTCTTTCCATAAAATTAAACGGTTCTTCATTTGGAGTTCAGAGCAGAGAGTTATGTCTTTTTTACCGAAGGTGTGCAGAGCTGATGACAACTCGCGTCGGGACACCAAAACTCGCGTCGGGATGCGAAGTGCTGATGCATGCCCAAGTGCAACTGTTTTGCATTTCTTCATCTTAGACCATTGAGTCCTTCTTCATCCAAATGTGTTACTGAGAGTTTCCATAGGATTTTTGGGCCATCTCTTCTTGAAAACCACTTGATATTTAGACCAATATGACTTGTGCTCCAAAAACCCTTAAAACCTTATTTTTATTCCTTTTTAGTAATTAAACCTACAAAAACACAAAAACATAAAAATGAAGTTAATCTATATACATAGATCAAATAATGGGCTTAACGAATGCAATTAAGGGCGTTTAAATATGCAATATTTGGTGCTTATCACTATGCTAGTCTTTCTGCATTATTCGCCACTGAGTGGGATGCTTTGAAGACAGTTAATGAGTTTGAAGACAGTTGATGAGTTGTCCAATGCTTTTATGGCTTGTATGATAGTTACACCTTCTATCATTCATAACGTTCTGAAGGCACAACTCACGGATCAGCAATGCATTGACAAGGTTGCAAAGATAGCTTCTAGAGATGTTTCATTCTATCATGTTGGGACTGATGGAGTCTTGAGGTACAAGGGGTGTTTGGTAGTACCTTCTATTGATAATTTGAGGAAGGATGTGATGATTGAAACTCATCATTCTGAGTTTTCTGTTCATCCAGGAGGTGACAAGATGTATCTGGTTATGAAGCGACAATTTTGGTAGGCAGGTATAAAGAAAGACATTGCTATCTTTGTCTCTAGGTGTAGTACTTGCCAAATGGTCAAGATCGATTATCAGAGACCCTGGTCCATTACAGTCACTATATATACCGGAGTGGAAATGGGAGATCATTTCTATGAATTTTGTAGAGGGATTGCCTAATTTATTTAAGGATCACAATTTCATTTGGGTTATCGTTGATAGGTTAACCAAATCAGCTCATTTTTTGCCTATTCACACTGACTTCGCTTGGAAGTAATTGGCGAGGCTTTACATTTTAGAGATCGTGAAGTTGTAATACCCCTAATTTTAAAAGGATATTTCTGGTATTTAATTTATAGTTTAATTGCATTTTTATTTGATTAATTGCTCAATTGTTTTGTTGTGGTGATTGAATTGAATTAATTGTGTTATTTTTAATTATTTACTTGGAATTAATTGTTTAAGTGTATTTAATTATTTAATTGGTTTTTCATTATGAAATTTTACTTAATTGGATTTTAACTTATTTTCTTGATTTAATTATTGAACATTTTTAAGTTACAGTTAATTTTGGATTACAATTTACGCATAGGTAAGCCGCTATAGGGAAACATAGATAGTTTCATGGGCCGACTAGGATTGGAATTAGGGCTTAGTCTAATTATTCATGGACTAGGGTGATTAATTTACACCTATAAATATACGCAATACGATGGTTTAGGGTTTAGAAAAAAATAAACGTAAGTTCTGTAAAAAAAAAAAAAACAGAGACTGTAAGATACAGAGAGAGAACCGGAGAGTGAACTTGGGTGATTCACAAAATAGAATCAAGGAGGGAAGTTTGGTGTGGGCTACTGGACTGTAATAGGAGCAGCAAGAGCTATTTAACACAACCAACGTAGCCGGAGAAGATAGAGGCAACAGTTAGAGATTTTTTATTCAAAGTCTCAAAGGCAAGTTTCTGTTCTATTCTATCCCATGAATCTGTGTTATGTGCATGTTTAGATGGAATCTAGGAGTTTAATAATACTTATACAATCTATATTGCATGCTTGATTGATAATTATTCTTGTTTAACAAAACTGTTATACAAAATTCTGCAAGTCTCTGTTAGTTTTGTTCCTTCTGTTTATGCGTTTTAATTTTTGCTGTTTGAGATTAATGATGCATATGGATGCCTTGTAAGTGGTCTGGAATGTTAATTAGATATTAGAATAGGAATTTAATACAGTACAGAGGGCTGGAACATCACCGGAGTTAAAGAAGACGAAGCTGGAACAGACGAGGGCTGCTA
This sequence comes from Cornus florida, assembly GCF_030987335.1. NCBI lineage: Eukaryota > Viridiplantae > Streptophyta > Magnoliopsida > Cornales > Cornaceae > Cornus > Cornus florida. The sequence continues at coordinate 27,602,736 of NW_026775580.1, read as the reverse complement.
AAAGAAGGGAGAGAAGGCTCCCAAACCTCTTAGAGCCGGCTCCCAAAGGGGAGAGCCAGCTCTTGGTGTCTTAGAGCCGGCTCTAGGTGGGAAAAAATGGAGCAGGCTCCCATTTTAAGAGCCTGTTTTCTCTTAAAAAGCATTGTAACATGTGTTTTAAGGGCTGTTTGGGTTTTCTGAGTATATGCACTTAGTTTAAATTGTTTTAAGTGATGTATAGGACTGTATAAGGCTGGTATTATGGTGGAAAAATATAAATTCATAATTGGATTGAATATTAGAGCAAGAAAAACCTAAGAGAAAACTGGTAGCTTGCACATTGTCTTGTTAGTTTTATCTACAGGAACTTGGCAAGATTTTAATATATAATCATATATTTTTTAGTGTTATAAGTATGGTGAATTAATTATATTTAACTATGCTTGTTTGGATTTAATTGATACTTAAATTGTTATAATTGTATTGGTTTATCGACTGTTTTGGAGGATTTGAACGCTATGGTTTATTTTAACAGTTTAAATAATTGGAGCTTGATTTTTAGGTTCTGTAGTGAATACCTAATGCCATTATATATGTATTAAACTATACTGATGCATATTTTGGAGAACTGTTGATAAATTAATTAAATGTTATTTCTATCAATTATGTGGATTGGAGGATTGTATGCACCGGTATGGGACGGTGGCATACTAAGGATGGATTAGTCCAGATACTAGTCCTACCTAAAATGGATTAAGGTGTGGAGTAACCATAGAGGTTAAGTCCAACTCCTATTAGTGTCAGGTCAGTAAATAACTGAATGACATAACTTGGTTTCTAGGATGGATTGTGATGCATATATTAAGCCACTACACCAGTTGGATGATATTTTGTATTAGGATGGTCACGAACTTTATATACTTATGATATGGTACCATGGTATGAGCTTAAGTCTCAAAACCATGGTTAGGGTGCATATATCGTCTAGGATAGATAGTTGGATAGAGGTGTTATTCCCTGGTAGGTTTAGGTACACATGACCACGTAATGTGCTATTTGCATGGTATCTCTACTCAAGCTGAGACAGACCTATTGGACTAGTGAGCATCCTATAGTGTGTACTTATACATATATGGACTACTCTAGATATTGTTGAGTCTATCTAGGATGTATCTATGTATCGAATTCCTGTTTAGATCGTAGTAGAATAGGACTTGCATGTGGGCTTGACCCACTCTTTTATTTTTCAGGTACTCGTCGGTTCCAGGGTTAAAGCTTGGTCATGCAGAGCAGATACAGACTTCTATTCCACCGATTACGTAGGACTGCTTACTTATTAGCTTTGGATCATACTTTAGTTATTTCATTTTACAGTTGGGATTTTTATTAGGGGTCCACCAGATGGATTCCCGAGTTATTAATTAATTGGAGGTTTTGGAGTTTGAATTTTAATAATTATGTTTTGAGAATTTTTCATTAGAATTCATTTCAGCCATTTTTATTTACTTCTTATTATTTCATCTTGTATTCTGTGTTCATTATATATTAATTGTTTAATATTCCCTCGGGTTTGGGCCTAGGCCTGATCAACCCGTGTCTCGGATCTGAGGGGTATCACAGTCAGTATCAGAGCACTCCAGGTTCAAGTGTCTCTAGGATGTTTCATGTTAAGACTTCCGCGTAGCGTTTTCTCTTAATCAGAGCTTAAGTTTAGGATTCATTGTATTCCTTTACAGTTCAGTTTAATCGTACTAATGTCTGTCTTTTTGTGTTGACGGAATGGTTAACGCAAGAACCAGACGGAACAATTAGCGACGAAGGGAAGCGGCCCGTAGGCAGCGTCAGGAGGATGAGGGTCAGTTCTATGAGGAGCAAGAGGAAGTTCAGCAGACTCGGGATTAAGGAGGAGATCCAGAGTATCCTCCTCACCTCAATGACCTTGTTGCTTGGGCTATAGAAGTAGGGATAACCACTACACTTTGAAATGAGCCTCAGGTACAACCGGCACCGTTACCAACACCGGTTGTTCAGACTGATACCTAGGAGAAGGCTAGGAGTTCTTTCACAAAGTGGAACCCACCTGAGTTCACAGGTTCCACCGATGTGAGAGCAGCTTACTAGTGGAAACAAGACATCGAGCGACATCTTCGCTTGGTTTAGTGCACAGAGGTTCAGAAGCAGATGCTTGCTACATTCAAGCTAGTTGGGGATGCACTGCAGTGGTGGGAGTCAGTTACCACCATAGAGGAGAAGATGGCACTGACTTATGAGGAGTTCAGTGCATGCTTTGAAGAGAAGTACTCCCCTTATGCAGTCAGGGCAGCCATGAAGACTGAGTTTCTTAATCTGCAACAGGGGAATATGACAGTAGCAGAGTATGAGCAGCAGTTCACACGTTTGTCTCTCTTTGTAGTGGATACGGAGGAGAAGAAGTGTAATAGTTTCGTCAAGGGACTGATATGGTCTATTAAGAGAGCTATTACAGGTAGTCCTGCCTATACTACCTATGCTCAGGTGGTAGACACCGCTCTATAACAGTATCAGTTGACCGTGGACTTCAGACAAGCCAAGGGTGAGAAGCGGGGTGACAGAGATTCTGTTAACCAGTCAGCTGAGAAAAGGAATGGGAATGGACACCGACAGAATGACAAGGGCAAATTCCATGGACAGCAGCCTTGGAAGAAGCACAAGGGTGGTTCAGATGCTCCCAAGGACGTGGCACCTATTCAGCGATAGCAGAATGGGGGACCACAGATGGGACAGGGTCAGCTATAGGCTAATCAACAGAGGAGGCCATTTGGTACTTTCCAGGGTATTGCTACACTTATGGAGAGTATGGTCACACTTCCAGACTGTGTCCTACAGTAAGACAGGGACAGAGACAGGGACAGGGATAACATGTACAGCAGGGGCAGAGGGCGCCAGTGCCTTTACCAGCTTCATAGGTTCCACGAATTTAGGGACAGACATATTCGGCTTTACCAGCACTGCCGCAGCCTCAGGGATAGGCACCGCAGCAGTTACATTATGGCAGGGTGTATAACCTTATACCATAGGATATGCGGGTACCTCAGGCTGTTGAGGGTAAGTTTCATATTCATGGTTTACTTGGACGTGTTTTATTTGATATGGGTGCTACACACTCATTTGTAGCTAGATCTTTTATTATTTTGTCTGGGATAATGACTCGGGTATGCAGTAGACCTCATGGTATTTCTATACTGTTAGGCAATACAACCATTCTTTATGAGAGTGATGGGCCTGTGATACTAGATATTGGTAGACTCAGATTTCTAGCCAATCTTTTGGTCCTGGACATGCACACTTATGATGTGATACTTGGGATGGATTGGTTATCGCATTACCATGCCCAAGTTAATTGTTATGATAGGTCAGTTATTTTCACCATACCTGGTCAAGACATGTACATCGTCGCTATGTCGTATTCTAGCGGAGTCACTAGCACCTATTTGTTTCATATGGAGGAGGAAACGAATGAGGGGACTACTGTATCATTGGATAACATACCAATTGTACAAGATTTCCCGGATGTATTTTAGGAGATTCAAGGGTCGCCGCCTAGTCGCGAGATCGATTTTGTGATAGACTTAGCTCCAAGCACTACGCCTATTACTAGGGTACCCTATAGGATGGCACCAGTGGAGATGCTAGAACTGAGGGATCAGATTCAGTAGTTACTCAGCCAGGGTTTTATTCGTAGGAGTACTTCACCCTGGGGAGCACCAGTTCTATTTGTGAAGAAGAATGATGGTTCACTTCGGCTGTGTATAGATTATAGGGAGTTGAACAAGGTTACTACTCGTAATAAGTACCCTTTACCCAGGATTGATGATCTTTTTGATCAATTAAAGGGAGCTACTTATTCTCTAAGATTGATCTGTGGTCTGGATATCATCAACTTCGGGTTTGGGAGCAGGATGTTCCGAAGACAGCGTTTCTCACTAGATATGAATCTTATGAGTTTCGGGTGATGCCGTTTGGGTTGACTAATGCACCAGCGGTTTTCATGGATTTAATGAACAGAGTCTTCAGGGCTTACTTGGATCAATTTGTCATTGTCTTCACAGATGACATTTTGATTTACTCAAGGTCAGAGGACGACCATGCTAGACATCTACGGATTGTGTTGCAGACACTTCGTGAGCCCCAGTTGTATGCCAATTTTGAAAAGTGTGAATTTTGGCAACGGGAGGTGAAGTTTCTGGGTCACGTGGTGTCAGAAAGGGGAATAGCAGTGGATCCGGCCAAGGTTTCAGTGGTGTTTGAGTGGGGCCAGCCTACATCACCTACCGAGATTCAGAGTTTTCTCAGTTTGGCAGGATATTACAAGAGGTTCATCCAGGGGTTCTTAAAGATAGCGGGACCACTCACTCATCTAACTAAGAATGGTGTACGGTTCGTGCGGGATGAACATTGTCAGAAAGCTTTTGATGAGCTGAAGACTACGTTAACTTTTACACCGGTTTTGTCTACCCCACAAAGCGGAATAGAGTATTTAGTCTACACGGATGCTTCTTTGCAGGGTCTTGGTTATGTTTTGATGCAAGAGGAGCGACCGATTTCGTATGGATCTCGGAAGCTTAAGCCTCACGAGCTTAATTATCCAACACATGATTTGGAGTTGGCAGCTGTGGTCTTTGCCTTACGTATTTGGAGGCATTATTTGTTGGGTGAGTCCTTCAGGTTATTCAGCGATCACAAAAGTCTGCAGTATTTGTGCACTCAACGGGAGCTGAATATGAGACGGCACAGGTGGTTGGAGTTTGTGAAAGACTATCACTTTTCTATACAGTACCATCTAGGGAAAATGAATGTGGTGGCGGATGCACTCAGTTGCCGACCTGTTGGTAGTCTTTCTTCTCTATTCACTACTGAGTGGAATGCATTGAAGAAGGTAGATGAATTGTCGGATGCTTTCATGGCTTGCATGGTAGTTATACCTTCTATCATTCATAAAGTTTTGAAGGCGCAAGTCACGGATCAACAGTACATTGACAAGGTTGCCGAGATAGCTTCCGGTGAGGTTCCATTTTACTATGTTGGGACTAATGGAGGTTTGCGATACAAGGGACGGTTAATGGTACCTTCTGCTGATGAGTTGAGAAAGGATGTGATGACTGAGACTCACCACTCTGAGTTTTCTGTTCATCCAGGAGGAGATAAGATGTATCAGGATATGAAGCGGCAGTTTTGGTGGGTAGGTATGAAGAAGGACATTGCTCTTTTTGTTTCGCAGTGTAGTACCTGTCAGATGGTTAAGATTGATCACCAGAGGCCGCCAGGAGCTCTACAGCTACTGCCGATACCGGAGTGGAAATGGGAGAGCATTTCAATGAATTTTGTGAAGGGATTGCCTAATTCCTTCAAGGATCATAATTCCATTTGGGTCATTGTGGACAGATTGACAAAATCAGCTCATTTCTTGCCTATTCGCACTGACTTCACTTCAGAACAGTTGGCGAGACTTTACATTATCGAGATTGTGAAGTTGCGTGGCATTCCATTGTCTATTATATCGGACAGAGATTCGAGCTTTGTGTTAGGATTCTGGAAGAGTTTTCAACAAGCTTTGGGTACAGAGTTGCATCTTAGCACTGCTTATCATCCTCAGACTGATGGATAGACTGAGAGGGTTAATCAGATCATGGAGGATATGCTTCGGTCGTGTGTTCTTGATTTCAAGGGCCACTGGGAGGATTATTTGCCACTTATGGAGTTTACGTATAACAATAGTTTCCAGAAGACTATTGGGATGGCACCATTTGAGGCATTGTATGGCCGACCGTATCGATTACCTGTTTATTGGATGGAGGTTGGCGAGAGCAGATTCTTCAGTCCTAAGTTCATCAAGGATATTTCTGAGAAGATAGCTCTTATTAGGGATCGCATGCATACTGCCCAGAGTAGGCAGAAGAGCTATGTTGATCGTCGCACTCGTGCTTTGGAGTTTCAAGTTGGTGATCAGGTTCTACTCAGAGTGTCTCCTATGGAAGAAGTCATGCGCTTTGGGAAGAAAGGGAAGTTGTCACCACAATTTGTCGGTCCATTTATGATTACGGATCGAGTTGAAGCTGTTGCTTATCGGTTGGCACTTCCGGATAATTTGGATCGCGTACACGTCTTCCATGTTTCCATATTGCGAAAATTTCTGCAAGATGAGGATTGGCATCAGCATATCAATGTTGGGGAGATTGAGTTGCAGCCGAATGCAACTTATTTGGAGCCACCGTGTCGTATTGTCAACCGGCGGGATCAAATCCTTCGTAACAAGGTTATTCCATTAGTTCGTATTCAGTGGAGTCATCACAATGAGGCTGAGTCCACTTGGGAACGAGAGGATGTCATTCGCTCGCAGTTTCCTGAAATATTGGAAGAAGGTAAGAGCGAATTCCGAGGACGAAATTCCTTTTGTTAGGGGGGAAGAATGTAATACCCCTAATTTTAATTTCTGGTATTTAATTTATGGTTTAATTGCATTTTTATTTGATTAATTGCTCAATTGTTTTGTTGTGGTGATTGAATTGAATTAATTGTGTTATTTTTAATTATTTACCTGGAATTAATTGTTTAAGTGTATTTAATTATTTCATTGGTTTTTCATTATGATATTTTACTTAATTGGATTTTAACTTATTTACTTGATTTAATTATTGAACATTTTTAAGTTACAGTTAATTTTGGATTTCAATTTACGTATAGGTAAGCCGCTATAGGGAAACATAGATAGTTTCATGGGCCGACTAGGATTGGAATTAAGGCTTAGTCTAATTATTCATGGACTATGGTGATTAATTTACACCTATAAATATACACAATACGATGGTTTAGGGTTTAGAAAAAAATAAACGTAAGTTCTGTAAAAAAAAAAAAAAAAAACAGAGATTGTGAGATACAGAGCGAAAACAGAGAGAGAACCGGAAAGTGAACTTGGGTGATTCACAAAACAGAATCAAGGAGGGAAGTTTGGTGTGGGCTACTGGACTGTAATAGGAGCAACAAGAGTTGTTTAACACAACCAACGTAGCCAGAGAAGATAGAGGCAACAGTTAGAGATTTTTTCTTCAAAGTCTCAAAGGCAAGTTTTTGTTCTATTCTTTCCCATGAATCTGTGTTCTGTGCATATTTAGATGGACTCTAGGAGTTTAATAATACTTATACAATCTATATTGCATGCCTGACTGATAATTATTCATATTTAACAAAACTATTATACAAAATTCTGTAAGTCTCTGTTAGTTTTGTTCCTTCTATTTATGCGTTTTAATTTTTGCTGTTTGAGATTAATGATGCATATGGATGCCTTGTAAGTAGTTTGGAATGTTAATTAGATATTAGAATAGGAATTTAATATAGTGCAGAGGGCTGGAACATCACCGGAGTTGAAGAAGACGAAGCTAGAACAGACGAAGGCTACTAAGAGGAGGGAGAGAAGGCTCCCAAACCTCTTAGAGCCGGCTCCCAAAGGGTAGAGCCAGCTCTTGGTGTCTTGGAGCCGGCTCTAAGAGCCTATAGCCGGCTCTAGGTGGGAAAAAATGGAGCAGGCTCCCATTTTAAGAGCCTGCTCTCTCTTGAAAAGCACTGTAACATGTGTTTTAAGGGCTGTTTGGGTTATCTGAGTATATGCACTTAGTTTAAATTATTTTAAGTGACGTATAGGACTGTATAAGGCTGGTATTATGGTGGAAAAATATAAATTCATAATTGGATTGAAGATTAGAGCAAGAAAAACTAAGAGAAAACTGGTAGCTTGCACACTGTCTTGTTAGTTTTATCTACTGGAACTTGGCAAGATTTTTATATATAATCTAATCATATAGAATCATATATTTTTTAGTGTTATAAGTATGGTGAATTAATTATATTTAACTATGCTTAGTTTGGATTTAATTGATACTTAAATTGTTATAATTGTATCGGTTTATCGACTGTTTTGGAGGATTTGAACGTTATGGTTTATTTTAACAGTTTAAATAATTGGAGCTTGATTTTTAGGTTCTGTAGTGAATACCTAATGTCATTATATATGTATTAAACTATACTGATGCATGTTTCAGAGAACTGTTGATAAATTAATTAAATGTTATTTTTATCAATTATGTGGATTAGAGGACTGTATGCACCAGTATGGGACGGTGGCATACTAGGGATGGATTAGCCCAGATACTAGTCCTACCTAAAATGGATTAAGGTGTGGAGTAACCATAGAGGTTAAGTCCAACTCCTATTAGTGTCAGGTCAGTAAATAACTGAATGACATAACTTGGTTTCTGGGATGGATTGTGATACATATATCAAGCCACTACACCAGTTGGATGATATTTTGTATTAGGATGGACATGGACTTTATATACTTATGATATGGTACCATGGTATGAGCTTGAGTCTCAAGACCATGGTTAGGTTACGTATATCACCTAGGATGGATAGCTGGACTGAGGTGTTGTTCCCTGGTAGGTTTAGGTACACATGACCATGTAATGTGTGATTTGCATGGTATTTCTACTTAGGCTAAGACAAACCTATTGGACTAATGAGCGTCCTATAGTGTGTACTTATACATATATGGACTACTCTATATATTGTTGAGTCTATCTTGGATTTATATGCGTATCGGATTCCTGTTTGGATCGTAGTAGAATAGGACTTGCATGTGGGCCTGACCCACTCTTCTATTTTTCAGGTGCTCGTTAGTTCCAGGGTTAGAGCTTAGTTGTGCAGAGCATATATAGACTTCTATTCCACCGACTACGTAGGACTGCTTATTTACTAGCTTTGGATCGTACTTCAGTTATTTCATTTTACAATTGGGATTTTTATTAGGGGTCCACCAAATGGATTCCCAAGTTGTTAATTAATTGGAGGTTTTAGAGTTTGGATTTTAATAATTATATTTTGAGAATTTTTCATTAGAATTCATTTTAGCCATTTTTATTTACTTCTTATTATTTCATCTTGTATTTTGTGTTCATTAAATATTAATTGTTTGATATTCCCTCAGGTTTGGGCCTGGGCCTGGGCCTGATAAACCCGTGTCTCGGATCTGAGGGGTATCACAGAAGTTACGTGGCATTCCATTATTTATTATATCGGATAGAGATTCAAGCTTTGTGTCAGGATTTTGGAAGAGTTTTCAGCAAGCTTTAGGTACAAAGTTGCCTCTTAGTACTGTTTATCATCCTTAGACCGATGCACAAACTGAGAAGGTTAATCAGATATTGGAGGATATGCTTCGTTCTTGTGTCCTTGACTTTAAGGGTCATTGGGGGGACTATTTGCCACTTATGGAGTTTACATATAACAATAGTTTTCAAAAGACTATTGGTACGGCATCGTTTGAAGCATTATATGGCTAACCATGTAGATCTCCTGTTTGTTGGATGGAGGTTGGAGAGAGCAGATTTTTGGGTCCTGAATTTATTAAGGATACCTCAGAAAAGATTGCTCTTATTAGGAATCATATGCGCACTGCCCAGAGTAGGCAGAAGAGTTATGTAGATCGTCGTACTCGTGCATTAGAGTTTCAGGTGGGAGATCAGGTTTTACTCAAAGTATCTTCTATGAAAGGAGTAATGCGCTTTGGGAAGAAAGGGAAGTTGACACCGCTTTTCGTTGGTCCTTTTATGATTACGGATTGAATTAGAACTGTAACTTATCGGTTAGCACTTCCAGACCATTTACATCATGTCCACAACGTGTTTCATGTGTCTGTGTTACAGAAATTTCAGCGAGACACGGATCGTTATCAGCGTATCAACATTGGTAAGATTAAGTTACAGCCGAATGTAACAAATGTGGAGCCACCATGTCGTATTATAGACCGTAGGGACTGAATTCTTCGCAACAAGGTCATACTGTTAGTGTGTGTCCAGTAGAGTCACCACAATGAGGCTGAGTCCACGTGGTAACGAGAGGATGTCATTCGCTCACAGTTTCCAAAAATAATGGAAGAACGTAATGGTAAATTTTGAGGACGGAATTTCTTTTGTTAAGGGAGAAGAATGTAATACCCCTAATTTTAAGAGGATAGTCTCAGTATTTATTTAATTATTTTATTTGCATTTTTAAATTATTTAATTGACTAATTGATTATTTGTTTATGTGTTTAATTTAATTAAGTGTTTAAATGTATTTTGTGAGATTAATTTGAATTTAAATGATTTAACTGAATTATTTGTTACCTGATAATGTGTATTATATGTAATTTAATTGTTAGGATTTAAATGTTTGTGTATTATGTGTAATTTAATTGTTATGATTTAAATGTTTGTTTTGTTTATTTTATTTTAAAGGAGATGGACTTGGATAGTAGTAATGGACCATCCAATGGGTCGCATGGACTACTTGGATAGGAGGTTTAATGGGTATGAATAACTACCATGGATAGTTGTATATATATAGTTTGGGAATATATGTATACATGGATAGTTTTAATATTACCATTATTATTGATAATTGAAGTATTATTAATAGATATAGTAATATTTTAACTATGGCAGAGTTGGTATTGTATATATATATATTAAATATAATTACAAAGTTATAATATATATATGATATCCATCACGTTAGTTTTAATGAACTTAATATATATATATTATATTTCTTTTCTTTTCTTTTTCAGTAAGTTAATTAGTTAGGAAGGAATTAGGATTATATAGTTATATATATGTGTGTGTGTGTGTGTGTGTGTGTTATGGGTCTGCCAAAGGGTTTAGAAAACTCTATTCACGTCCATTGTGGAGGCAGCAATTTTAGAGAGAGAAAGAGAGAAGCAGAGGAGGAAAAATAAAGAAGTAGGCGTGGTTTTAATCTAAAATCCTAAGGCAAGTTCTAATTCTGTCTCTTCTCCTTTGACTTCTGTTTCTGTACATGCTTAGTTCAATTCCAAGAACAATTAATGGGATTAAAACAAAGCTTCTTGCATGTTAAAAATCTGATTTTACGGTATGTTTATATATGTGATAGGTTTGTATAGTTTTTACTTAATTTATTGTTATGATGCATGACTTGTGATTTAATTTGATCTAAAGATGTTTATATACTTTAAAATCAATATGGTAATACTCTGGGACGTAGTTGGTAAGCTTTAAACCTTCAACAATGAAGGTTTGAAGGAGCAGGTTCGTCGGAGAAGAAGAAGATGAACAGCCACGGAGTTTCGGATGACCGGTTTGTTGTTTCGGTCGACCGAAGTGATTCAGAGGAGTAGGACGAGTTAGTATTTCAGTCGACCGAAATAGCTAAATCAGCTGACCAGTTTGGTACTTCGGTCGACCGGTTTGACACTGAGTCTGGATTTTTGGGATTTTGGGTATATTGTTCATATCTTTATAACTAATTTAAATTGATTAATTAGATTCATGGAGGATTGGGAAGCATAATTAATATTAATATGCTAATGATAGGAACAACATGGACTTTAATATAAAATATATGTTGTTGATGGAGGATCTAATTGCTTAAATTTAATCTAACAATTTTAATGATGTTTAAATGATTTTTCCTTAATCATGTATTCTTAGTATAATATGATCATGAAATTTACTGATTTTGATTATACTCTATTTTGGATTAAATTGATGTACTATTATTATTAGTTGCATCAATTATAGTTGTATGGATTTATGTGATGTGATATTATAACTGTAGCATTATTTATGAATTGTATGCATTATATGCACCAGTATGAGACAGTGGCATATTAGAGATGGATTAACTAAAAACCTTAAGTTCTACCTATTCATGTATAACGGAATGAATTAACTAAAATGTTAAATCTTACATATTTTCATGTCAGGTCAACTGAATAAATTGGATGACATACTGGATTTTACTTTATGTTTGGATAGGACAGATTTATATATATATTTATATGTCATGATATGAGCTTGAGTCTCAGAATCAGTGGTTAGGGTGCCTATATTGCCAGAGATGTGTAACTAGATATAGTTTAGTTGTATGGCCTGGTAGGTCTAGGTACTCATGCCCACTATATGTGCGTTTTGAATGTTACCTTCTATTCAGGTTGAGATAACCCTATAGTCTAGTGAGGTTCATTTAGTGTGTATATATATCTATATGGACTATATAATTATTGTTGGATTAACTAGGATATATATGTGTATCGGGTCTCTATTTGGGATGTAAAAGATTAGAACTTATTTGTGGGTCTGACCCACTATTATTTTTTCAGGTGTTCGACAGTTCCAGTCTTAGAAGTTGTTCGTGCTGAGCAGAGACAGTCTATCATCACTCTTCCGATTTGACGTAGGAGTCTTCTTTATGTTTTAGTATTTGGATATTATTTTATTTCAATTGGATAATGGATTAGGGGTCCACATAATGGATTCCCAAATTGTAATTTTAATTAATTATTGGTATCAGAGGATTTAATTAATGGAGGTTTATTATTGGATTAACTAATATGTTTTTATTATTTACTTTCTTTCAGCATTTTTTTTTTTTTTTGTACTATGTGCTTGTTTAAATATTAATTATTTGATATCCCTTGTATTCTTTGCCGGACTTGATCACTCGTGACGCTAAAATCGAGGTGTATCACACTACTAAATAGCAAGAATGAGTAGGGATCCAAGGGATTTGCAAGGTACTACGAAATCAAAATTAGATTAGTAGGTCAAATGATCAAAGATAGGTTTGTTGGTTGAATTAAACTAATGATTCAATTAAAAGCAATGCAAATTAAAAACAAACTAAAGATTAAGGTATAGAAAATGAGAAAAAGAAGTTTTGGAATATAGAGTTCACCGCTAAGCTTTACTTCACCAAACATATAACATTTGTAGTATAGGGGGATTTTGAATTGTAAATAAAATGTGTGTGTGTGTGTGTGTGATTAATTGAAATATTAAGCATGGATGGTCAAATAAGCATAAATTGTCTAATCAATTAGTAAGTAGCACAACCTATCAAATTAAACCTTTAACCATTCAATAAACCCACAATTAATACACACACTAAAATCTAGAGAAAAATATTACTTGCACTCACAAGTATGGATTATCAAACAATAAGAATAGATTGTCCACCTATTTAGAAATTTAAAGCAACTACATTACAACTATGCTAATGACAAGAAAATTAAACTAAGGCGGTGGCACAATCCATCAAGAAGTAAGCATAATCCATCAAATAAATCATAAGAGTAATCAATTAAGTACCATGGCTTGACCATCACTAGATTTACAATTCCAATACGCATAGACATGCATTAAACTCATAGAATCTGGTGTAAACACATGATTATTTATTCTAGCATACATAGACATATGGATAGAAATAAAAGATCAATTGGAATAATTAATCCATACAAATCATGTGAAAACTCAAGATCTATATATAATCATGGTCAAAACAATATTTACAACATAAATTCCCAAAAATTACAAAGTATTAAGTTTAGGAAGCAAGCCTAGGGCTATCTCTAGCCCCAAGAGAAAGATTTAGCCACTCATGGTTCTTGTCATCCAACCCTCAAGGGTTATCTTTAATGTATGCACCATCTTCTTCCTCTTTGCTTTGTTCCAAAACCCTAATTCTAGAGAGAGAAATTGAAACTATCTAGAGCTTGTCTTACAAAAAGTTTAACCACCCTACAAAAATGACTTAATTTAATTTAAATACAAGCCTCTTTGAATAGGTGACAAGTAAAAAAATATGCCTTTGATTAGTGCAATCTCGCAGCTACAAAAGTTGGTGGAGTTTGGACGCGCTCAGGAATTAAAACAGCACACTGCTAGCAGGGCTTCAATCGATCGAAGCTTCCTTCGATGGATCAAAGCTTGCTTCAATCGATCGAAGATGACGTGGCAAAGATATTTTTGACAGCTGGCTTCCTTATCCACTAAGCTGGCACTGCCTTATTTTCGATCGATCCAAGGTGTCTTCAATGGATCGAAGCTTCTGCAGTGCAATTTTTTTTACTTTTTTCGAATATTCTCCTTAACTCCAAAAAGGAGGTAATAGGCTCTTTTTAGCCATTTTGAACTTTATTGACCTGAAATAGACAAAAACACAAATTAAAACTAAAACAGAAAAGTAAGATAAATAAATGGACTAAAATACTCTAACTTAGGTGCTAAATGTATCATATTTGAGCACTCATCAATTATGTTACAAGACTCAAATTCAAAATTTTAATTTTTGGAAAGAAAAACTAATTTGAAAACAATATTTTTTATTTTTGTCACTAATGAAACAAATAAAATTATTACTAAATAAATTTGATCAAGTAATAGAAAAAATTTCGTGGAAAAAGAATCCACCATAACAAGTCCATATAAATAAATAACATATTTTTCTTATATAAATTTTCCTCCAATAAATAAAATACTCCACTAGTCCAAGAACAACTTGGAAAGATAGAGGAAAATATAGCACTAAATAACTCGCTTATTTAGGAGAGATGTTTGTATAAAATCTCTACAACTACCTCCTGTTAGGAAAATAAATAGTGGCAGACATTCTTCAAATTACTATTATTTAGCAAACATAAAGAATCTTTCTTTTATTTTTATAGAAAAGTAAATAGTGGTAGACATTCTCCAAATTACTATTAGTTGGCAAATATCATCTCTTTATTATTATTATTATTATTATTATTTTGCATTCAAACTTCATTGTAAGGTTTTTATAATTGAGATTCATAAAAGAATTCTGGCGAAAGGAATAATTATAGAAGAAATAAAAGACATTTATATTTCAGCCATGGTGGTTAAATTACTTCCTTGAAAAGGGTGTTTACGCTAATATATTAATACGAAGATAAAAATATTTTTCATTGAATGAGAACGAAAAGTACAAGACTAATACAAGAAAATAGCACATTCTTTGTTTACTGCCCTCTCTTTTTCTCTTAGAGCCGGCTATTTATAGCCAAATGAACAACAACTCAATTGCCATTTTTTGGTTATAACTTGCCTGATGAGCACTGAAAAGTGCGCATTTAAACCCGTTAAGCTTAAACATTCTAGTACCTTTATCTATCTTACTTTGCCGTTTTAGACTTATTACGTGTTATTTATATTTTCAGGCACTAATCCCAAAATTGAGCTAACTCAGCCAAATAAGAGCTTAATTGAAGCAATCCTGAGATAAACCAAAGGAGGGAGCAAAGTGGAGAAAGAAAGGAGCAAAAAGGAATCAAAGTTGTGCAGCCGAAAAGTTCGATCGATCCAACTTAGAGTTCGATCGATCGAACATCTATGATCGATCACAGTACTTCTCGATAGATCTAACATTGGCCTTTGCTGAAATTCCAAGTTCGATCGATCCAACATCACCTTTAATCGATCGAACCCTATTTTGTCCTATTCAAATGATTGATCTTATCCACAGCTGTAGGCCTACCAACCACTTTTGTCCTTTTCCCCATAAATATCTTCGAAATATCTCAGCCTTGTCCTTATCCGGAGGAGTCAGACCACTTCAATTGATCCAAGATGCAGTTCGATCGATCGAACCCATCTTTGATCGATCCAAGTTCAAGTTCGATCGATTGAACTTCCTCCAGCGAGAAAAAGTTAAAGTCCAGCTCATTTATTCCGTCCTTCATCCAATCATTGAAGAATATGCCTTGCACGACCACAGCTCATCATAGGGTGTATTTGACCTACCTATATAAGGAATATGATACACTTTTTGAAAGGAGTCTAGAGTCGCTTGTCACACATTGAAAATCATCTTAGAGGCTATTCTTGAGGAGGAAGCTAGAGCAACCATTGGAGGAGATCTTCACCAACAAGGAGCAGCCATGGAGTTAGCCCTTGAGGGTTGGATCATCACTACCATGAGTGGCTAGACATCTTCTTGGGGCTAGAGTTAGCCCCAAGCATGCTTTCTATACTCTAATCTTGTGTATTATTGAGGGATTAGTGTTGTATGATACATCTTGATATTCATGTATATATAAATCTTGATTATTTCATGGTTTGTATGGTTTAATGCTTCCAATTGACTATTCTATTCTATCCATATGTCTATGTATGCTAGAGTAGGATATTCATGTGCTTATCTCTAGATTTAGTGTTTTTGATGCATGTCTATGTGTATTGATGCTATAGATCTAGAGATTATCAAGATGATATGCTTAATGAATGCTATTTTGGTTCATTTGATGGTTTATGCCTATTCTTGATGGTTTGTGCCTCTCCCCTAGTCTAGATAGCTTTATTTCCATGCTAGTAGTGTAGATTTAGTGTAGTGGTAGTGTAATGATAGATGGGAGGACAATCTACTCTTGATGTTTGATGTTCCATGCTTGTGAGTCCAAATGGCATATTCCTCTAATATTGTGTTGTATGTGGATTGTGAGCTTAATGAAGGATTAATGACTAGTTATGATATGTTATATCTTTCACATGTGTTTAGACAATTTATTCCTCTCCCAATAGATATTTTGTACCTCTCACATGATGTTTAGATAATGCATGTTTAACTACGTCATCCTTATGGATTGCTTGGACTATGAGCTTAATGAAAGGTTCAATGACTTGATTTGATATTTTGTTCTCTTCACATGATGTCTAGACAATATATTCCTCTACCAATAGATGTATCGTGGCCTCACACATGTTGATTGAGACAATTTGCACTTGTTGAGTCACCCTTACCAATTGAATGTCTTTTACACACACAACATTGTTGCAACACATTCATTTCCCTCATTAGTCACTTGATTATGGTTTGGAATAGTATTGTTTGGTGGTGATCTCTACACCCCAAGACCTTTCCTTCTTACTTACTCTTTATCTTATTGTATTTTAATTAATTCTTTTCTAAAAGTAATCAACCAATCCAATTCTCTTTTGCAATCATTTAGTACGCTAGAGTCGAAGTTGAAATTCCAACACGTATAATCCCTTGGGACGATCCCTACTCACTCTTGCTACGTTAGTAGTTGTGTTGGTAGTGGTTTTTATAAATTTAAATTTGACATAAAGGGCTTTTCTTGAACCACATATTCACTACATTCAGTTTGGCGTATTACAAGCGACGTCGTCAGATTTTGGCGCCGTTGCCGGGGATTAACGGTTTTGTTGGAATTAAACTAGACAATAGTGTTCATTAGATTGCTTCTATTTTTATTTTATTTTCCATTGTATATTCTTTTCTCTTGATTCTCATTATTATTTGTTCAATTAGGTACTTGACTACAAGGAAGGCGAACTTTGGAACTTAAAGCAATCATTGGAGCTTAAAAGCTAAATTTGGAGTTGAAGTGCTAAAGGACCGTTGTGAGCAATTCTTGGAACTCTTGTATTTTAATTATTTCACTTCTTTGTATGCGTGTGATAGCCCTTGTTGAGGCCAATTTTTTCTTGTATTTGGGTTTTAATTGTGAATGGAGGAATTGTTTGATCCAAGTTTGGGGGGGAATTACATCCCTTCACCTTATGCTCCTCCATCACATTTTAATCCTTATGAGATTGAGTCCAATTCATTTCATGCATTATCTTATTATGGACTTGATCACTCATTTAATCCTTCTTATGACTATTGCCCTCCACCACCATTTTATGATGAATCAATTCCACGACCTTCTAAGTACTCACCCGGATTTGAAGAAAAAGTGTTAGCTTTACTTGATGTGCATATTTCACACACTTCACTTATTAATTCTCATTCTCAAACTTTAGCCAACTTGGAAGCTCAAGTTGAGCAAATTACAAATACTCTTTCTCATCAAGAGGAGGAGGAAGAGGCAAATGAAAAAATGGCAAGAACTTCAATGTATATAGATGAGGATGATGAGAGTGAAGAGAATGAAACAAGTGGGCTAATGCCTAGCACTCTATCTTGTATAAAGGAGGAAGTGGCAAGTGAGTTAGTGGCTAATCCAATAGAACATAACATGATTAATGAGGACTTTCCTTATTTTGACTATGATTTAATCTATAATATGGCTACTCTAGAGAGTGAGGAGATGTTGACCACACTTGAGGTAGGAGAGAAGGAGGAGGAACTTGTTGAAAAGGGCATTCCTTCTATTATCTCTAATGACCCTCTTGAGGAGTGTCTTTTGGAAATGTATACAAATTGTGGTTTTGACTTTAAAAGCTCTAAAAATGAAATAAACTCTCTAATGGACTCCTTAGCTTACTTAGAAGGTGAGGAAATGGTAATTTATGAGGAGGAGAAGAGGGATGAAGAGAGGGTGTTTCTTATTAATCCAAATGAGTCTTTGAAAGACAATGCCTCACCAATTATCAATATGGATGATCATTTGAATGTGTTTCAAGAACACAACAAAGAGGCAAGCCTAACCATGATTGATTTTGTTTTCAAGACCGTGGATGAAAGGAACAATATCATCTCTTTTATTTCTTTTCAAGTCATTCTTTTGAAGGATGATTTTATTGTCATAAGTGGGACATTCAATGAGAAAAGTGAAAAGAGGGTCAATAAGGATGTTTCATATCCAGTTTTTGATTCATTTGATTAGTGAGTTGACCTAACGTCTTGCTAGAGACGTTAAACACTAGAATTCGTAGAGTTTTACAACTCTATTCCTCCCTCATTTCTTTTTATTTTTCATTCTTGTGTACATTCTTCCATCTATTTTTTAAATTTTCATTCTTGTTACCATCATTGGGGCTTAGCATAGGATTTTCTGCACTTTCAGTTCAAAATTAGGCATTTGGTGCCAGTTCTACCGATCACAAGAGCACCTTCGATCGATCGAACATTGGTTCGATCGATCCAACTATGGACTCGATCGATCCAGCTCTCATTTTGCACACAACACTTAGAAAAATTTTGGACCTGCATCCAAATTCCAAAATGCATGCTCTCGGGATCTCCAAATTTTCAAAAGTTCGATCGATCGTAAACCATTTCGATCGATCGAACTACCTTTCGATCGATCCAACATGTGGTTCGATCGATCATGAGTCCCAACACTTCGAAAAATTTTCAGGCCTCATCCATTTTTCAAAAATGTATGCTCTCGGGATCTCCAAAATTTTACATGTTCGATCGATCGAATTTCATCTCGGATCGATCACAGCTTTGCCCCTTTGACCCTTTGACTTTTTGACTTTTTCCTATTTCTATTTTTATTTTATTTTATTTTATTTTTTATTTTATTTTATTTTATTTAGTTACTTCTATCTTGGTATTAAAAATAAATAAATATATATATATATAATAATAATAATATTTCTTTTCTTTTATTTTATTTCCTTTTATCTTATTTCCAAAAATTCAAAAATATTTTGTTTAACTTTAATTTTTAATTTCGAAAAAAAAAAAAAAAAAAAAATTGCATTCTTTATTTCCTTACATTTTTACTTCTTACATTTTTATTTTTATTTTTATTCACTTGTCTTTTTATTTTTGTTTGTGTACATATTTGTTTTGTCTAAAAAAAAATAATAATAATAAAAAAAAAAAGACGGTTTTTCAAAGAAGCATTCCGTCTTCCTAGAGACGTTAAACTTAGCACCCATTTTGCATATTTCTTACATTTTTCATTTTTCTTTGCATGTTTTCACATATATATTTTTTTTAAAAAAAAAAAATGAAAAACAAAAAGTAAGAAAATTTTGTATATACTTGCATTGTACATATTCTTTCCATTTGTTTTACATTGTACATATTCCTTTTTCATTTCTTGCATTATACATATTCTTTCATTACATTTTGCCTTATTTAATTTCCTTTTTGTATTTTGTTTATGTATTTTATTCTTTGTTTTCTTACATTTTGTATATACTTGCTTTCATTAAATGAAAAATATAAAAAGATTCATCATTGTGCCCTTATGTGTAGTCATGTATACTTTATGCTTTAGTTAGGGCTTGATCTTATATCTCTCTTGCATCATGTGTTACATTGCCTTAGAATGCTTGATTTGATTATTCTTATCCCATTTGATATTTGATGTGAGTTTGCTAGCGTGATTATTCAAATAGGTTGTTGATTCCAAGTTTGGGGGAGACATCTTTCGAATTGGATCATGACCGGGTTTCATGTCTACACCACCACGGTATACTCTTTCCATCTTTTCCATTGTTCTCATTACACATTGAGGACAATGTGCGGTTTAAGTTTGGGGGTAAGGTGTCTTGTTGCATTCTACTTAAGATTTGAGCTTTAAATGCATGATTGAGATTTGAGATTGATGTTAGCTATGATTTTGATCTTTTGAGGACTATATTGCTTAAAATTTAAAAATTGCTTGACTTGAGAGTCCAATACTCCTTGTATGCCTTAAGGATGCCATTTAGGAGTAAATTTTTCAAAAGATTGATATCTTGCTTGCATTTGTGGTCCACATCATCCTGAATTTGTGATTGTTTTAAGATTCATTCTAGGATTCTACACTAGCACCGGTGCACACTAGCATTCATTTGTGGGGTACATGCTTTGTTGATTATTGAATTGGTTATATCCCAATTGGGCTAGTAGTGCATTGAAAGCTTTCATTCTTGATAAAGGTGGATAACAACCCATTTTCATTGAGTAGCCGGGATTCTTACCTCATTAAGCAGTGAACTTCTCGCGCCAAAAGGTGGAGGGCCCAAACTCTAGGTTAATAATTGATTTCAAAAAAAAAAAAAAAAAAAAAAAAGTTGCAAAAGCAATAAAAGTGAGGACTTCTCCCAAAAGGTGAGAAGTAGGAAATGATTAGATGGTTGTTGTCTTGATTTGTAGCCTAGTTGATTTGAGTTTGTAAGTCCGTAGGGGTGTCTTAACACCTAATGCCCTAAAGCCATCTGGTTTGGGAGTCATTGACCTAAAGCTCGCTACATGAATATTCTAAAAAGCTTAAGAGATCAACACATTGCACAATATTTCCATCTTTGATCCTCAATAAAAAAAAATTAAAAAAAAAAAAAGAAGAAGAAAAAAAAGAAAAAAAAATAGAGTGAAAAGAATAAGCGCACCTAGAAGAATAAAGCTTTAATAAAAGGTCCACTCTCTTATCTTGATGATCGGTACTAGATTTGTGTGCTAGTTTGAAGGTAAGGATGTGATCACTTCTCTAGCTGGCTAAGATAGCAACACACTTGATGTCGGACCTCTCACATGGATTCTAGACTTGTTTCGATTTTCATGATCATTTTCTTGATGTGTGGAGGACCATGCTTGCTTATTTGATGTTGAGATTTTGGGAAATTGCTTGGAAATGGTTGAAAAATTGCATACTTGAGGTAGTTTTCTCCCAATGCTTGTTTGTAATATTGGTGCCTCTTTTGAAAGAATGAGCTTAATGTTTGTGGGTATCATTTTTGGAAACCCTCACGAGACTTCACTCGTCCACTAGGGGTAACCTAGGGGTTTAAAAGACTTGTTGCATATGTTAAATGCAATCGTGTTCCCTACGAAAGTGGCGCTATCATTTTATTGCTTTCTAGTTCATAGTTGTTTAGTTGTTCATTTCATTCCTTACTTCGTAGTTCATTGCTAGGGACTAGCAATATTTAAGTTTGGGGCTGTGATGAGCACTGAAAAGTGCGCATTTAAACCCGTTAAGCTTAAGCATTCTAGTACCTTTATCTATCTTACTTTGCCGTTTTAGACTTATTACGTGTTATTTATATTTTCAGGCACTAATCCCAAAATTGAGCTAACTCAGCCAAATAAGAGGTTAATTGAAGCAATCCTGAGATAAACCAAATGAGGGAGCAAAGTGGAGAAAGAAAGGAGCAAAAAGGAATCAAAGTTGTGCAGCTGAAAAGTTCGATCGATCCAACTTAGAGTTCGATCGATCGAACATCTATGATCGATCACAGTACTTCTCGATAGATCCAACCTTGGCCTTTGCTGAAATTCCAAGTTTGATCGATCCAACATCACCTTCGATCGATCGAACCCTATTTTGTCCTATTCAAATAATTGATCTTATCCACAGCTGTACGCCTACCAACCACTTTTGTCCTTTTCCCCATAAATATCTTCGAAATATCTCAGCCTTGTCCTTATCCGGAGGAGTCAGACCACTTCGATCGATCCAAGATGCAGTTCGATCGATCGAACCCATCTTCGATCGATCCAAGTTCAGGTTCGATCGATCGAACTTCCTCCAGCGAGAAAAAGTTAAAGTCCAGCTCATTTATTCCGTCCTTCATCCAATCATTGAAGAATATGCCTTGCACGACCACAGCTCATCATAGGGTGTATTTGACCTACCTATATAAGGAATATGATACACTTTTTGAAAGGAGTCTAGAGTCGCTTGTCACACATTGAAAATCATCTTAGAGGCTATTCTTGAGGAGGAAGCTAGAGCAACCATTGGAGGAGATCTTCACCAACAAGGAGCAGCCATGGAGTTAGCCCTTGAGGGTTGGATCATCACTACCATGAGTGGCTAGACATCTTATTGGGGCTAGAGTTAGCCCCAAGCATACTTTCTATACTCTAATCTTGTGTATTATTGAGGGATTAGTGTTGTATGATACATCTTGATATTCATGTATATATAAATCTTGATTATTTCATGGTTTATATGGTTTAATACTTCCAATTGACTATTTTATTCTATCCATATGTCTATGTATGCTAGAGTAGGATATTCATGTGCTTATCTCTAGATTTAGTGTTTTTGATGCATGTCTATGTGTATTGATGCTATAGATCTAGAAATTATCAAGATGATATGCTTAATGAATGCTATTTTGGTTTATTTGATGGTTTATGCCTATTCTTGATGGTTTGTGCCTCTCTCCTAGTCTAGATAGCTTTATTTTCATGCTAGTAGTGTAGATTTAGTGTAGTGGTAGTGTAATGATAGATGGGAGGACAATCTACTCTTGATGTTTGATGTTCCATGCTTGTGAGTCCAAATGGCATATTCCTCTAATATTGTGTTGTATGTGGATTGTGAGCTTAATGAAGGATTAATGGCTAGTTATGATACGTTGTATCTTTCACATGTGTTTAGACAATTTATTTCTCTCCCAATAGATATTTTGTACCTCTCACATGATGTTTAGATAATGCATGTTTAACTAAGTCATCCTTATGGATTGCTTGGACTATGAGCTTAATGAAAGGTTCAATGACTTGATTTGATATTTTGTTCTCTTCACATGATGTCTAGACAATATATTCCTCTACCAATAGATGTATTGTGGCCTCACACATGTTGATTGAGACAATTTGCACTTGTTGAGTCACCCTTACCAATTGAATGTCTTTTACACACACAACATTGTTGCAACACATTCATTTCCCTCATTAGTCACTTGATTATGGTTTGGAATAGTATTGTTTGGTGGTGATCTCTACATCCCAAGACCTTTCCTTCTTACTTACTCTTTATCTTATTGCATTTTAATTAATTCTTTTCTAGAAGTAATCAACCAACCCAATTCTCTTTTGCAATCATTTGGTACGCTAGAGTCAAAGTTGAAATTCCAACACGTATAATCCATTGGGACGATCCCTACTCACTCTTGCTACGTTAGTAGTGGTGTTGGTAGTGGTTTTTATAAATTTAAATTTGACATAAAGGGCTTTTCTTGAACCACACATTCACTACATTCAGTTTGGCGTATTACAAGCGACGTCGTCAGACTAATTCACACTAAAGGTGGCAATTCGTGTTGGCGTGTCGTGTTCGTATCGACACGATTACGATACGAATACGATTAAGGTCGACACAAATACGATATAATTATTAATCGTGTCTAAGACCCCTAACATGAATACAACACGATTATTACACGTGTAACATGATACGACATGGGTAACCTGTTTAATAAATGGACACGAGTTGATCAAGCCCAAGCCCAAACCCGAGGGATATCAAATAATTAATATGTTAAAACGAACACAGAATACAAAGTGAAATAAGAAATAAATAAACCCTGAATTATAAATATTTTAAATCCGATAATCCAATCCACCAATCCATACAACTCAAGAATCCTTCTAGAGGACCCCTAATAAAAAGTCTCGAACTGGAAATAAAACATAAAGAGTGGTCTTACGTAGTCGATGGAATGGAAGTCTGTATCTGCTCTGCACGATCAACCTCTAATTCTAGAACTGCCGAGCACCTGAAAAATAAAGGAATGGGTCAGGCCCACATGCAAGTCCTGATCTACTACGATCCAAACAATAATCCGATACGCAGATACATCCTAAAAAGACTCAACATTATCTAGAGTAGTCTATATATGTATATATAGTACACACTATAGAACGCTCGCTAGTTCAGTAGGTTTGTCTCAGCCTGAATAGAAGGCAATATGCGAATACACACCCGAAGGTGGGCATAAGTACCTAGACTTACCAAGGAACAATACCTATGTCCAGTTATCCATCCTAGGCGATATACACACCCTAACCATGGTCCTGAGACTCAAGCTCATACCATGGCACATATAATAATTATATAAAGTCCGTACCCCTAATACAAAATATCATCCATCTATATAGTGGCCTGATATATGTACAACAAATCCATCCTGAAACCATAATAGGTCATTCAATTTATTTGATTGACATGACACAAGTAGGTGATGAACTTAACCTTTATGGTTAATCTATACCTTAATCCAAATTAGGTAGGACTTAGTGTTTTGAACTAATCCATTCCCAATATAGGTAGGTCTTAGTGTTTTGAGCTAAGCCAGCCCTAATATGACACCGTCCCATACCGGTTCATATATATCCATATAAGTAGGACTTAACCTTTTTATGGTTAATCCAACTCATTCCAAATTAGGTAGGATTTAGTGCTTGAACTAATCCATACCTAGTATGTCACTGTCCCATACCAGTACATACAATCCTCCAGTTAACATAGTTGACAAAACAATATTAAATAGTTATCAACCACATTCCACAGTATGCACAAGATAAGTTAATCTATATACATAAATATTAGGCATTCAATACCAAGCCTAAAATCCAACTCCAATAATGTAAATTGCTATACAATTTGCACACATTTACATTTTCCAACATAACCCATGAATTGATACAATTTAGTACAATTTAAGTATCAAATACACCCTAGTTGAGCATAGGGAAATTCAGTTAATTCACTATACTTCAAATACTATAGAATTATGATTCATATATATATTTAAATCATACACAACAACCTTGCCAAGCTCCGGTATATAACCCAAGCAAATCCTCCAATATAGTCCACGAATTGATACAGTTAATGGAAATTTAAGTAACAATTTAACTCAAGCTAAGCATAGGTAAGTTTAGTTAATTCCCTATGCTTATAATATTATGGAAATATGATTTATATATATAATTAAATCATGTCACAAAATCTTTCTAAGTTCCAGTGCACAAAATTTACAGAACAGTGAGCAACACCTTAGTTTTTCTTTAACTTTGTATTGCTTCATCCCTTAATCCAACTACAAACTAATGTTTCACCATTATTTTTATAGGTCTACAGTAGTCATCCCTACCCTTTAAACCAATTTAAACTGATCAAAACACCCCACGCAGTCAAACAGTGCCCAAAAAACAAAACTGGAAGACTATAGGTGAGAGTAGGCTCTTGAAAAATGCAGAGCCTGCTCTTCTTCAACAAGAGCTGGCTCCAACCCCTTAGGAGCTGGCTCCTAGCAAGGTAGAGCCGGCTCCACACCTTAGGGAGCCGGCTCTAAGGTTAGGAAGAGGCGGCTCCTCCTTCTTTGGAGCTGCTCTTCTCTCCTTAGATGCCGTCAACTGTTTCTGTGTCTTCTCCTCCAACTCCGGTGATTAACGGAGCCTCTGTGATGTTTTTAAATCTTTGTTCTAGGTTCAAACTCAGTCCTAGATAAATTTTAAATCACTGATATGCAATGATAGCATGCATAGAACATAGGTTTAGAAGCACTGATCACAGAAACTTAGTCTGAAATTGTAAGCAACCCACAACAGATTAATTTGGTGAATTTGAGCACTGTTTTAAGTACTTATTCTAAAGCTCGTTTAATGTCTTAGACTAATCCTCCAACATAGATATACGACTAGAATAAGAATTTAACACTAGATTTGAAAACAATCGGCAACAAGATTTCAGTTAATACTTTTAAGCAACACCAAGACAGATTAATATGATGGAACTAAAAACTGATTTAAACATGCATACAGGATGAATCATAATATTCGTTTCATCTATTTTAATCTATGATTAACCCCTGGAGTCTTAACTAGGCATGCACAGAACACGAATTAACGGGAAAGAGAAGAACAGAGATTTGCCTGCAGTTTCAGATTTTGAAACTATAATCCACCGTCTCTAAAGTTTCCGACAACGTCCTAAACTGCCGTTCCACTCCTCCGGTGCTCTTGGTTCAACCTAGAAGCAACCCCCCGTTCCTTTCTCCTTAAAGCTCCCTTTTAAACTCTCAGAATTCTCTCTTTGTTACTCTCTGTGTATCTCTCTGTTTCACAGTCGTGACTATGGTGACTAGGGTTTTGTTTGTAACCCTAAACCAACGTATAATATGTATATATATAGGCTTCACACCACAATCCTAATTCTAATATAAAACCATCCCTAAGTCGGCTAAAACCCGTGACGTGATTTAATTAAAGACAACCAGAAACCCTAAAAATGAAACAGCTAAATTACATTTAAATCACAAAGCCACATAAGCACGTACATACTAAAATTTAAGAATACAATTTAGATAATAAAACAACCCACAACACAATTTAAATAAACAATTAAAAGAAAACAATTAATTCACAAAAACGAGTAATTTAACAAATAATTAAAACAATTAACTAAATAAAAATGTAATTAAATAAAATAATAAAATTCCAAGACTGTCCTTTTAAATTGGGGGTATTACATGACACGACACGAAAAGACACGTTTAAGTCATTTTTGACACAAATACGACATGTTTATTCTACATGTTTAACGAAACGGATCATTTTTGGCATGAACATGATACGTTTATCTAGCACGTTTAGATAATTGGGTTAATTGTGTGATAATTGTGTTTACAGGGTTAAACACGAACACGACACGTTTATTTAGCGGGTCAATCCGTGTCGACACAATTATAACACGAACATAATTAGTCCAAATCCAAATCCTCTTATCTCATGTCGTATCAAATGTTGCCATCCCTAATCACACTTGTGTCCTTAGAATAGTCTGTTTACAACACCAAGTCTCCTATAATGCTTCTTATGTTCATTTTTGGCTATTAATACCAACTCTTCACTTGTGAAATTTTTATTTTTTTTCTTCTTATTTTGAAATTAATACCTAAATATATATATATATATATATATATATATATATATATATATTTAAATAATATAAAAGGCTAATTAAAAATTTATTTTGATGCATAAAATAAGGAGTTTTATGCACTTATTAGCAAACATGGAAACATCCACAGTAGCTGCTTCAATTAATCATGTAAGCCATGATTGCAGGTGCCAAGATGAGCTTTCCTCTTAGATCATCATCTCCAATGGCATCTTCAAAATTTGGCTGTCTAGATTTACCAAGTTAGTATTTTGAACTCTCCAAAATTTTAGTTATCGGATGTGTCACAATGGTGTGTTTTGGCTCTTCAATTAATTTTAGTATTGTTGAGAAAAAAACACAAATAACATACAAAAAAATGCATTTTTGGCCAATTTCTTACCCAAACAGGCCCTTATGCACAGTGCTCTGCCTGTTTTTTTTTTCCCAAAAAAATAATAATAATAATAATAATTGCTTGCAGGCCGGCATGCTCAAGCCCGCGATCGCTAGCTAGGTCGCCACCCATGAGACCCAAAAAGTGGGCGACCCCACTGGACTTGATTGGGACTCCAGACTTCGGTTGGGCTTTATGGAAAATGGGTTTCACGAGCCCCATTGGACTTGACCTTATACTATTGGCCAACCATGTGAGCAAGGCCATTGCAGCAACGAGGATTAATCCACGAAAGGATCAAATTGTTAGATTTTTTCCCAGTAATTAAAAAATGATAAAGGGTGATCCATGATATGATAATCATGAATCCAAATATAATAATCCTCCGGATTAATTACTTTCAAAATTTGTTTAATTCTAAACATATATATCACATCATTCACAAGTGAAGTATAAACTCATTTGAATTCATAATGCTACGTTTGGTGTACATGAATGGAATTGAATGAAATTTGGAATGGATTGAGAATGAGAATGAAATTGAATGAATATTACCATTCTAATGTTTGGTGTGACACAGTGAATCGTTATGGAATAGAATGATTATTACTATTTTATTATTTGGTGGAGTATCATTAAATCTGAAAGGGAATGCATTTTCTCAAAAATGCCCTTTTCAGTGGAGGAAAGAAAAATAAAAAAATTATAACTAAACCAAGTCACCATGATTGAATATTTAATCTAAGAAATTGATGTAAAGGCTAAAAAATTACATATATATATAATGATATATCAATCTTAATAATATATAAAAAATCGTGCACCATAAGATCAACTCAAATAAACTTAAGGAAATAAATAAATCATCAACCCAACAAAAAAACCTGGTAATATTTCCAAGTACTTGTGTAATTTTTTTTTTTTTTAATTTTTTTTATTGTAGATTTCTTGAAAATTCTAGTTTTGATAAAATTCTAATCAAGCAAGGTTCTCCAATTATCCAACGATGAACTTGACCTTTTGGTTCCAGATGATTACACAAATATTTTAACACAAAGACACAAAAAAATAAATAAATAAATAAAATAAAAAAGTGATATACTCAGAAGATAAAAGAGATTTAATACTTACTTATCAAAAATAAATAAACAAAGAAATTAATACTTGTAATTTGGTTGAAAGTCCTGCAACTTTTTTGTCAATGACAGCTATAGGTATGTTCAGAAGAGAGGGAAGATAAAAGACCTTTATCACGTCTAATAAAGAAGCCGATAAACATGAAAAATGGAATGTGAAAGATTTTTGATGAATGCGAAAGATTTTTGTCTTATTGGAATGTGATTAAGGGCTTATTGGGAATATTACAAAAATATTTTATCTTACTAAGAAATGGAATGGCCATTCCATAGGTTTACTAATGGAATGGATTTCATTCCCTGAAATGGATTTTTGTTCCATTGGAATGGTCATTCCATTCCATTCCTGCACACCAAACAACTAAATGGTTGGAATGAGTATTCCATTCTATTTCATTCCTGCATACCAAACGTAGTGATAAGGATAAAAATAATAGGCAGCTCAAAGTCAAAAGAGAAATAAGATAAGGGTAAGGGATTTATCTTACCCAAAATCTCCATGGAATTATAATACCACATGTAACTAGAGTTACCATTCCTGTAAGAAGGGAACGATATCATCTTGGATCAGGGAGAATCTCGCTTGAAAAACTACTACCATTAATGCTTCTATAAAAGAAAGGATTAGTCAACCTAAAAAGGTACGCCATAAATTTCATATTGAATCCTTATCGGATATTTAATCGTCGAGTACTAACTTGACCGTCGGAGTGCATCCGGCCGGCACCACACCGGTCATCACTTCTCTTGTCTTGCAGGAATTGTCACAGACTCCAGAGCGTGTAAATTTTTGGTATCAACACATAGCATAAGTGGTTTGATTCAATTCATGAACAAAATTGATAGCAATTCTTAAATTTTGACTAAACTAGTCATGATAATAAAGTAAATTAATATTATGACTCTTGAAACTTCTAATATTTAGGGGTGGGGTTGAAGAACAATAAGAATGAATTAGGGTTCTGTTGATAGAAGGAATGGTATTTTGAATATTAAAATTACATGGTCACTCATTGGCAATTATTTTTCAAGTTTGGTCACTATTTACACTTTATTAAGTTTAAGGTCAACATAAAGCAAAAATTTTCAATTTCAATCACCAAAATTTAATGTTTTTCAAAATATTTAGGGTAAAAGCACAAATTTTCAATTTCAATCACCAAAATTTAATGCTTTTCAAAATATTTAGGGTAAAGTGTAAAAAAAACCCCTAAACTATGTTTAAATTTGCAAATAATCCTCTTAAAGTATATTTTGTGCGTAATGGCCCCTAAACTATCACATTTTGTTGCAAAATGTCCCGATACTTAGACTATTTTTCATTAAATCCATAACACCATTTCTTCTTGAATTATATTTAAAACAATTTTTCTTATTGAAATAAATTATGAAAAAAAAAATTCAAACTAATTTGATGACATATTCTCCATTAATTTTGCATAAAATTGCCTTTATGTTTAAAAATTAATTGTTTAAATTTAATTTTTTTAAGTAGAAATTTTTTTAAAATTTAAGTAATTTCTTAATTTTTCATGAACTTATTGCATGAAAAAGAAGGTTTTGTTTATTTATTTATTTAAGTAGTTTATTAATTTTTCATGAATATATTGTATGATAAAGGAGCTCTTTTTTTTTTTTATTTAATTTACATTAAAAAAGTTTAAGTTGAGTATAATAAGTTTATTATAAATAGTAAATTTTTAATAATAAGTTAATCATTTTAGAAAATGGTAGATATAATTTTTTTTTCTTCATATTTATAATAAATTAAAATTAAGGTAAATGGTAAAACTAACATTTAGATAAGAGAAAAGATAATAAATATAATTTAATAAGAAATGACAAATTTAATAAGAAATGATAATAGCCTTTGGGTTTATCCTTAATTGTAATAAATTAATAGATTATAGGGTAATTTGAAGTTCAGGACGATTATTTACAAAAAGGTAATACTTTAAGAGTTTCTTTTTTTGCGCACTTTACCCAAATATTTAAACATGACTTTTCCTATTTAAGAGAGTTGTCCATGCATTATTTTAATAGTCCCTGGATGCTCTCCACACTTTAATCTGTAACTAGACATTGAACATGGATACCAATACATGACACAGAAACCACACAACATAGGTGGATACGATAAATTAAAAAAAAAAAAAAAAAATGGAAACGAATACGATAATATAAAAATAATAAATTGTAATTTTTATATACAAAAAAAATAATTTTATGTTATCTGTATTCCTATTAACATTTCTTTTATAAAATATTATGATTAGCAAAGAAAATAGGGGTTAAGAATTATATTGCATAATTTGCATGGATAAATTTTGTACTGAATGATGATATATATCTCAATACTTCTTTGTGGCGACAAAAAGGAGGATAAAAATGGTGAAATGTCACCTATTTGATTTATTCTCTTAAAACAATTTTGGAGGAACAATTGCTCAAACCATCGTGCTCTACATATTCACTAACATTTTTATTTCGTATTTTTTATTGTCAATTCTTAAAAATTTAAAATAAAAATACAAATCGTGTTTACTAATATAATTTTATTTTTTTAACTTTAAGAAAGTAATTCCTCTTTTAATGAAGAAAAGAGATTGAGGATTTGTTAATTTCTCTACTTTTAGGAAGTAATTTCTGTCACTATAGCCTTCTTTTTCTACTCACCCATCATTCTCATTTTTTCTACTTTCTGTCCTATAGATAAGAAGTAATTTCTATCACTATAGCCTTCATTTGTTTGTCACCCATCACTCTCATTTTTTTTTTTCTATTTCACCCTAAAAAATCATAATCATTATTTTACTTTCTTACAAAGTAGAAGTAGGAGTTAATAAGTGAACATGCCCTAAAACTAATGTATTTCTTTAACTTTATTTTTCAAACAAATAAAAGGTATTTAAAAAAGCCGGCAACGAACAATTTTATGCTGATTTCAATTTTTTATTTATTTAAAATCTATAAAAATAAACAAGTTTTAAAGCAAAATTAAACCCAACGGCATTTGGTCTAGCCAAGTGATTGGAAACAAAGTATTAGCATATGAATAATTATCACAATTTTTATTTATATTTCTTTACATATAAAAAAATAAAAATAAAAAATCACATGCAAGAAACATCTTAAGAATCAAGATTATCTTATTTGTGATTTTAGGTTCAACACACTTTACTCGACAATTTAATAACTTTAAATCGACGATATAATAATTTTAAATCGACAACGCAACTGCCAACACTTATATAATGTTGAATAAAATTGTGTTATGACGTTAGAACATAATGTAATGCATTGTAGGAGTGTTGTAACTTTAATGTTGCATGAGTGTTACATACTTGTTTGATGGTTATTACATTTGTGATGTAAAGTATTACATATGTGATGTACTTTACACTTTACGTTTTAATATGTTGGGTGAATATAGCCTATGAAATGACAAAATTAACTACACTCAATAATCGGTGACAACAATAATGCTCATATTGCATTTATTGATTTAAAATGTATTTATGATGTGTTTGAAAGTACTGAATGGACACTTTAAATTTAAAATTAAATTTTTTTTAGTTCAAATCAACTGAAATTTTTTTGAATTTCAAATCAAATCAAATCAACTAAATTTACTCTAATTTTAAAATTCAAAGGATCATTTCAATGCTCCGTAAAAGTGGGGAGGACATAGGATTTCATGTCCAACACTAATCCAGCACGAGCCCAATTATAGGTTGGTCCACACACATGGAGCAATTCAGCCCAACCCAACTCCAACAACGAAAAGTTCATCATCGTCATTTGAAATCTCAAGTAGGGGTATTACCGTAATCTTAACCCTTCCCCCACCAGTCACCACAACCACTTATCCTCGTCTCCAATTCACAGCTTCTTCATCCCTCTTTCCTCACACGCACACACACAACACACACACACACAAGCAGTCAGAAAATGGCGCTAACTCTATCCAACACATTCCTGCAAACAAACGTCCCTCCTCCTCCGACTCTCTCTCTCAAGAAGGTAAATTTCTCTCCCCAATTTCTCTAATCAAATCTGTTTCTATATATATATATATATATATATATATATTTATATTGTGTTTCACTTTACTTGCAATTAATTCAGGTGAGTGCAGTGAGCTCCAATCGTCCGCAATGGACTTGCAGGAAAAAGGACATACACCCAAAATTCTACGAGGACTCGAAGGTGTACTGCAATGGCGAACTTGTACTGACCACCGGAGGGACCAGGAAGGAGTACGTGGTGGACGTGTGGTCCGGAAACCACCCCTTCTACCTCGGGAACCGCTCGGCGCTGCTCCTAGACGACGATCAGGTCGAGAAGTTCCGGAAGAAGTACGGTGGGCTTACGCAGATTATGGAAATCCCTGTCCTCAAGGGCGAGATTATTCTGCCTCCCAAGCGCAAGTCCGGCGCGGCCAAAGGCGGCAAGAAGAAGTAGTCTAGGAGGTAACACCCAAAACGAAATGGAATTAGGGTTTTTTTCATTTTTCGATTCTATTTATATGTATGTGCAATTTGATGTTCTATTTTGAATGACTACATGGTTATTTTGTGTATTGAATGAATAGGGTTTTGTTTCTTGTTGAATTTGAATGGGTTTTAATTGATAAATTAGGTAAAGTTTGGTTGTTGGAGTAGGTAGAGAGTAAAAATGAGACAAGTTATTATTCAATATTTTGTTTTCAAGTTGTTAATTTTAGTAATTGTAATTACATTCTCAAAGAGGAGAGGAGGAATTCAAGGCCCGGCGAGGGCAAAGCAAAGTGTCTGTGAGTTCTTACTTTTCACTATGCAGTTTGCTTGCATAAAGAATCAGGTGATAGCTTACAATTCACAAATTATTGTAAGGTTTTGAGACCATTAGTCCCAATCAATCACTAGGTGACCGACAAGTAAAAAGTGAAATAAAATCGACATAAAATTAATGCATTTACTTATGTGTCATCTAGTGAGTAGTTCCAGACCAATGGTCCCGGGGCATGTAATAATTTCTCTACAATTTGCATAAATTTGTAAGGTGTACTGAATAAAATCTACCCAAATATGTTCTGGAACTTTCCTTTGTTTTGGTTCCTTGAAGACTTGTTTACATTTCACTAAAAGGTCCTAATTTTAAAATATATATATATATATATATATATATATATATATATATAGATAAGGGAGAAAAATGGTTGCTTTATGGATTTTGAAGTAATAGGGATTTTCATTCTGTGAAGTTGGTTTTTAGTGTAAATAGTACTTTAATATCTTCCTTCTTCAACTGAAGGATCTGTGTCAGTCCAATAATTAGGTAATAGTAGTAATACGAATAAGGCTACCAGATTGAATGCCATGTGCAGTAAAAAATAAAGTGAGGGTCAAACTTATTGTACTGTGGAGCTATATATATACATGTATTTAGAACCAATGGAAGCCCTAAACCACTGCTGCAGTTTAGGATAATATGCATTCTAATGATGGAGCAATTTGATGAATCTTATTTTTCTACTTCTAGGCTGATAATCGCAACTACTAACATTGTAACAATGAGTCTGCCCATTACTGGTAGTATTTTGTTCTGATATTAGTTGTACTTCCGTTGCAGATATGCATGCGGGCATCTGATGCTACCTATAGTTTCAATAAAGAATTCTTGTTTTGTTTAAAAGATAAGGCACCTAACAATGAATTCTAAGGTTTCTTTATCTGTCGCATGTCTGGACTATTTCCCTTATGTTACATTTGATTGCAACTAAAGGTAAGAGAATGAAAGTATTAATATCAGTTTATGTAAGGAAACAAAAGTTACAAAACTGCTTCCAATCCTTCAGAAGTCACCATTAGAGTACAGGAAATTGGTGTAGTAAAACAACAGGGAGCCTATTATGCATGTATATAAGAATATAACATAATAACTGTACAAGAATTGTCCTGCATATAGTTTGTACAGCCTGTTAACTTCTTGTATATTGTTTGTACGATAGAATAGTTGATCCTCCTCCATTCCCAGCCACAAAGGTTCTTCCTCTTGCTGATATCTCTATGCAAGGGTCCCTATACGGAGGGAACGAACATTGCCTTGAACTTTGACCAGAAGCAATTCTACCTGTGTCATTGGGGATGAGTTCAATTCCTTTAAAATATGAGTTCTAAACCCCCGCGTTTTTCTTCTTATTTTCTACATATCAATCATAAGGCAATAAGGTGCTTGAGATATATGTCCTGGACACAATGGAGTTTTGGGTTAAAGGAACTCTTTGCTGCTTTTCCTGGTAATGATATTTTATAAGAAACGATAGCAAATCTCATTTAGTATTTCCACAAGTTCCATAATATCTCCCTTTCCAGGTTAATTTTTTGTGCAAAATCTTTTAATCATTTAACTAGCAATGCGATCATGTGGCAATATGGTTTACAGTGTGTTCTCATGTAGTTAAGAAGTTCCTGAGAGAGGAATCAGAACCAGGTCTATTGATTTTTAATTTAGATTTTGAATATTTTCTTGTTCCTTAGTTTTACTGATATTATGCAGATTATCTGATGATTATGACTGGTTGGGAAGGTAAGGTTGAATATCACTCTGGCCAGGGTTTTGCTGACTTAAATAAAGAAGGTTTATGGACATCCATGTAATTTTGTTCGCGGGCAATTTGGCACACCTAAAAAATAAAAATAAAAATAAAAATAGGCCAAACCCAGTGCAGGAGGTTTCCATCATTGCAAGGCCTGGGTAGAGCATGCAGAGAAACTGCTTTCTTGTTTCGAATTCGTGACCTTCAGGTCAAAATGGCGCAACCTTATTGTATCATCTCAATTTATTAGATTTAACAGGGAGTTCCTAGTTGAAAGGTTGATTTGGATGATGCACATTACGTGTGTTAGCCTGCTGGCAATTTACGTGGTTTCAGAGAGAGCTTTGAATTGTAATCTAGAATAACATGTATATATACATTTTTGTGGAAGTTTGACAGTTCCATAGTCATAAGTAATGTGTTTCTAGTTAACTAATTACTACTTTTCTTTCGTGCAGAATTTGTGAGAAGTTAGTCGCCTACGTAGGCTATTGATGATAACGGTGACAAAGGTACAATATAGGATTTGTGGTTTAGGTAATTTACTCATTGAGAGGGCCAGATAGGAAAACCTGTCGGCCTATGCGACTCCTTTTCTCAAAATTGTTCTGCATATTACTTGCATTGTATTTTGTACAAATTTCTGAATGATATGCCATCGGACCTCTTATGCTCAATTTATACTTGAGCAGTAATAATAACTTCTTGATGCATGCAGTAATTTTTTTTTATATTTTATAAAAAATAAAAAATAAAAAATAAAGTCGAAATGATCTAGTGGTCCGATTGAGAATTTCTTTCAACTAATATCTAAATTGAAGTATGCATTTGTGTGCATGTGCTTCAGCAAAAAAAGCAGTATGTGGATCATGATATTTGTACGTTACCCTAATTTATGTAAAGTTTTAGTTGAATACCATTCATTAGTTGAGTTTGAGAATTATAACAAACAACTGGCCTATTGGCCTATCCCTTGTCATATCTTTTAATTGATCCCTGAATTTAAAAGTGAGCCACAGAACCACCAGGCGAAAAGATTTGATGTATGTGTCATCTAAAAGATTTGATGTGTGTGTATATATATATATTTATATGTATGGACACATAGTCCACATACAGTCTTTACTTGAAGAAAGCATCTCTCATCTGAAAGATACAGGCTTGGCAGAATCAGGATTAGAATTAGCAAGGGGAGAAAATTTAAGTAACATAATAAATATAGATTGTTCAAATCAGGATCAAAGGAGAAAAATTAGAGTTTAATTGGGAAAGGAAAATTTAATCTTTTTTTTTTTTTTTTTTAGTTGTGAATGCACTCCGTATAAAAATAATTTATTTTCTACAATCACTTTATTAAAACTGTACAGTGATAAGTAGGATCGAATCCAAGGAAATGTGTGGCTATAAGCACACAACGATATCCCTAAGAAGATAAATGCACATATAACCAAAAGCTAAGTATAGCATATATAATCAGTGATATCGTTAAGAAAATAAATACACATATAATCAAAGGAGAAAAATTAGAGTTTAATAGGGAAAGGAAAATTTAACCTTTTTTTTTTTTTTTTTGTTAAGTGAACCAAAGGAATTTGAAGACCGAGAAAAAATATAAATAAAAAAAAATAACTTCAGAATTTAAAATTTTAGGAGGGTATTATATAGAAATTATTTTATATATATATATATAAAATAAAAATTAACTATATATTGTTGTGGGAAGGCGCACAGTATTTCAACATGTTCTCAACCAGAGGGTGGTTTATATGCTCGTTTTGAGTTTGAGAACATATTATAAGATGTGATTGTAAGCCATAAATAATATTTTTAGAAGGTTATTTATTTTAGAAAAAAAAAAAAAAGGCCATTAATTTTCATTTAAGTTCATAACTAAACTTTGCCCAAACCAGTCCAGTCCAGCCCAACCCAACTTTGTTTGTACAATTTTATGGTTTGCAAAAAAGACATTCCAAGCCCATCTACTTAGTAGGCCCATAGTCCATTGACTACCCAGAATTCACCACGCCGAAACACACAGGTTGTGGCAAACAGTTGTGAATGTGAAAGAAAGAGAGGAGAGAGAGAGAGAGTGTGTGTGTGTGTGTGTGTGTGGAGCTAAGGGTCAGTTTGGTGCAATGGAAAAGGTAGGAAAGGAAAGGAAAGGAAAGGTGATGAAGGGTGATTAAAAAATTGTGTTGGGCATAAATGGTTGGAAGGAAAGAAAAGGAAATGAAATATTTCGGAAGGATATCCCTAGACTTAAATAGTAACTTTCTTATCCTTTTAAAAATGAATGTGGTATATATATAAACGGATTGGATTTATTCTTTTAAGTTTTACTAAATATATATAAGCAGATCAGATTGGTTTTTTTAAGATCTCAATCCACCTATATTTATCAATTTGTAACCGAACTATAAGACTAAAAATTTTGGATAGTTTTTACGAAAATGATCACTAGTTATTGCCATACAATAACTCGCGTGAGTGTGCTTTCCATTAAAATAGGGTTTCTTACCTTTGAACAATAACAATAAACATCCTCACCCTAACACGGCTTGATGAATAAGTAATAACTTCTTCTTCTTCTTCTTCTTCTTCTTCTTCTTCTTCTTCTTCTTTTTTTTTTTAAATAATGCCACCAACCTACAAAACTGCAATACTCAAATACGCTATTTCTTGAATGAATAATTTGCATGTGTTTGATTTCTGAACATATATTTATATAAAAATTCAAGCTCTTAACTCTTATCTTTAAAATTTTACAATCATAAAAATCCACTTACGAGTATATTGAAATTTGTTTGTGAGACATTCTATATTCTGACCTGAGACCAATATATAGATTCAGAAAGGTCGAGATTCAATCACAAATGAAGAAACAAACATGAAGTTACTTGCTAAAGATCAAAACAAAGGATACAATTACGTCCATATAGGAGCAGTATAAGTAGCCAGAAAACTCTTAAGAATAGAAAATCTACGAGAATCTCTACTCTGCATCTTGAGAGATTATATTAATTGAGAGTTTGGAACAATATCTATTAGGAGAGCAATCCAAGCAGAACTGAGAAAGAACCTCATTCCTTACCGGGCACATTGTTAGATGCTTAAATATACTAGTACCTGGCACAACTGATTAGGCATTAGAGATGGCCCCGACGACTAATCGATGTTGAAATTGACTGGAAAAGAAGATCAGGTGGGCAGGAAAAGTTCTTTGGTGGTCTCAGGGCACAAGTTCAAGTGCATGGCCAAACTAATTTGGGATGAAAGTTATTAGAAATTGACTTTAAAAAAAAAGGTGCATTGCATTGACACTTTTTGAGATTTCGGTCAATGTCACTCAGATACTGATCAATGGCTTTTTTAACAATGACAGCCCATGTGGTTTCAAATGTCATATTTTTCCCTTATTATTTAATTCAATTCATTTACAAAATCAGTCATGTTAATTGATAAAACTACCTTCATCATTACGCCTCTTTCTTTACCTTAATTTTTAACTTTTTTTTTTTTTTAATTCATGTTAGTACCTAGCCGCCGATACTCACTCTCTCTTTCCAATCTCGTACATGGCTCTTTTTTTTTTTTTTTTGGTCATGTTGTGGTGGGTCTAGGTTGCCTATGGCTATTTTTATTTTTATTTCTTTTTTTATTTTTTATTTTTATGTTGCGGTGGTGGTGTACTGGCTATTTAAAAAATAAAAATAAAATAAAATAAAAGTTATTTTTCTTTTATTTTTATTTTTATGTTGTGTTGGTAGTTATGGTGGTGTAAAGTTATCTAGCTATTTTAAAAATAAAAAAATAAAAAATTAATTTTTTTTATTTTTTTATTTTTATGTTGTGGTGGTATTTATGGTGGTATTAGTATTATTATATATAAACCATATCTATATGTGTAGAAGAGATGAAGAGGTTTGTTTGGTCCATTAAATTTAGTTAGGAGGTTAAACTTGTAATTTTATTATTTAAATAGAGTTATTGACAAGTTAAAGGGTAAAAATATAATTTCATATGGTTTCAGAGGTCTAAAGGGGTGTCAATGTAAAAAAATCCATTGACCATCTACTGAGTGACGTTGACCAATACCTCATGGGGTGTCAGTGCAATTTATCCTTAAAAAAATATATAAGAGGTGATATAACTTGTAATAGAATAGAATGGAAAAATGAGAATTCATGAGGTTGACTCTATTCGGATTTTTATTTTTTTTTTATTTTTTTATTTTTTTTGTTTTTTTGTCACCAAACAGAAACAGAAAAGGCTACAAAACAGGGCCAGAAACGCCCAAACCAACAAAAGACAAATCGGCCTCA
Organism: Cornus florida; assembly: GCF_030987335.1. Taxonomy (NCBI): domain Eukaryota; kingdom Viridiplantae; phylum Streptophyta; class Magnoliopsida; order Cornales; family Cornaceae; genus Cornus; species Cornus florida. The sequence continues at coordinate 27,563,105 of NW_026775580.1, read as the reverse complement.
TTGGCTTGCCGAAGCCAAAGGGGCTAAACAGACAATTGGAGATCAAAACACTTTTGAGACAGAGCCCATTGACTAAGTTGGTGAGCCACGGCATTGCATGAACGAGGAGTCCAGGCCAGGGATAAATCTGGGATAGAACGACTAAAGAGTTTGATATCCTCTTAACACCTAAGCAGATAAAAGAAAGAAGGCGAAGAATTAAGAACATTGGCGCAGTCCCCCTCTACCACTATTGGGCTATATCCCCATGAGGATAAAAGAACAAGATATTCTTTGATAATACGAGCCTCCGCAACCTCTGGATTAGAAATCCCCGTGAAATAACAAGTGGCCACCCGAATGGGTAGACCTTTATCATCCCGCAGAATAATACCACCCCCAACTTCCTTTGAAAATTTACACAATGCTGCATCGAAATTAAGTTTGAAACTCCCCCGATGAGGAATACACCAATGAATCGGTTTGGTTCTAGGAATTAATGTTGGATGAAGGTTCAAGTCCTGTGTAAAAACTGTTGAGAATTCCCAAAAATGGTACATAGCTTGATATAAAATATTTATAGGCTCCCTCTTAATGGAGTCGAAACCCCAATCATTCCTACTCTTCCAGATTTCCCAACAACTGAACAACGCAAGGCTAAAATGAGCACCAGAATTGGGCACACTCTTCCAACTCTTAGACAACAGAGACCACACCTGATTCCAAGACTTACAAGTGAAAAAGGAGAAGTCAAAACGAAAAGGACACAACTTCCAAACAATCTGAGCATCAGGACAGAGAAAGAAAAGATGGAGAGATGATTCATCTTCCCTTCCGCAAACTCTACATAAAGGGCTGTCCACCATATTCTTTTTCCTCAAATTCATCAGAGTAGGGAGCCGATCACGAGCGCATAACCAAAGAAAGAAATTAATTCGCCTCCAAGTTGGAATTGACCAAAAATCCTTCCATGAGGGCTTGAATTCCGGAATATGGCTGCTTTCAGGTTTGCAAATTGTAGGGGTTAGCGGGGAGGACAAGGAAACAATGGCCTTATAAGCACTTTTTACGGTAAAAGACCCAATTGAAGTGGCTCACCAAATCTTAAAATCTGAAGGTTGAGAAAAGAGCATAGGAATTTGCACAATGAGCTCTGCATCTTTGGGGTTGAATAGATTCTGGATTAAAGAAAGGTTCCATTGTTTTGACTCTTGAAAGATCAATCTGAAACCTTTTGAGATGACTAAAGGGAGGCTGTTGTGATGTGACAAAAGGATGTGATGAATCTAGTAACCACGAATCTGTCCAAATATTAATTTTGTAGCCATTAACTACCCTCCAACACCAACAATTAGCCACCACCTCCTTAACCGAGCAGATACTCTTCCATGCCCAAGAAGAAGCAGGAGTACACAAAGAATCTAGAAATGAGCCTGTTTTGAAATACTTGGCCTTAAAAACAGAGAAAAGGAGAGAGTCACCCTCGTGATGAAATCGCCAAGCTAATTTGGAGAGTAAAGCAGAGTTAAACCATTCCAAATTTTTAAAATTCAAACCTCCTTTAGATTTCAGCTCGCATAGAGAATCCCAACTGATCCACTTAATTTTAGAACTTTCCTCCTTTCCACTCCACCAAAAATTCATAAATTTTTTCCTCAAATGATCACAAATGGTAAAAGGAATTTTAAAACAGGCCATAGAGAATGTGGGGACGGAGGCAAAGACTGATTTTATTAAAGCCTCCCTGCCCACTTTTGAGAGCAACTCACCTTTGACATTTTTAACTTTCCAACTCACTTTCTCCTTCAAGAAGTTGAAAGCAGAAACTTTTGACCTACCCAAGATCGTTGGAAGGCCAAAATACTTATTCCCCCAGCCATTTTCCCGAATGCCCAAGAGATGTCGAATATTCTCCCAAAGGTGCAAAGGGATATTTGGGCTAAAAAATGCTCCAGACTTTGAGAAGTTTACCATTTAATAGGTTAGAATTTCATAATCATGCAAAATCCTTTTTAGAATTTCCACGTCAGAACACTCCAACTGACAGAAAAGAATCGCATCATCAGCGAACAAGAGGTGCGTCATAGGAGGCATATCCCGTCCAACTGATAAGCTATGAAGGAGAGCGTGCTGAGAAGCATACTGAAGGAGAATAGATAAGCATTATGTACAAAGAAGAAAGAGATATGGAGAAATTGGATCTCCTTGTCTTAATCCCCTGGTTGGAGAAAAGAAACCTCTAACTTCACCATTAATATTCACAGTATAAGGACTGTGGTGATGCAGGACATCATGATTCGGATCCACTGCTTAACAAAACCCAATTTCCTCATCATCATCTCAAGGAAACCCCATATGCTTTAGCCATATCAATCTTAAGCGCCATAAAACGGGACTTACCTTCCTTCTTAGATTTAAGCATGTGCAGAAGCTCATGTGCAATAAGAATATTATCATGAATGTTGTGCCCTAGGACAAAAGCCGATTGATTAGGACAGATAACAGAATTTAAAAAAGGTTTAAGGCGATTAGCTAAGGCCTTTGAGAAAATTTTGTAAGACACCTTACATTGGGAAATAGGTCGGAACTGAGAGATCATGGAAGGCTGATTGGTTTTTGGAATGAAATATATAGTGGTTTGATTCCAACTGTCTAAAATATGACCACTTTGAAGGAACTGATTAAAGACACAAACAAGATCATTTTTTAGAGTTGACCAATTAGATTGAAAAAATAGTGGGGTGAAGCCATCAGGACCTGGGGTTTTAGAAGGCCCCATACTGTCAAGGGCCTATTTAAGTTCATCCTCAGTTCCTTGTCTGAGAAGACTACTATTCATTTCTGCAGTAATTTTTGGGTGTATGCATTAGACGAGGAAGTAAATAGGCCTTTGAAATAATCTTCAACAATATGCCAAATATCCTCTTTACCTGACTGCCAAATCCCATCAGCATCCTCCAGTCCTAGAATACAATTTTTCCTCTGTCGAAAGAGAGTTTTCCTATGAAAAAAACTAGGGTTCCTATCTCCGTGTAGAAGCCACGAAATACGGGATTTTTGTTTCCAATAGAGCTTCTCATTCCGCCAGGCTTGATTCAATTCTCCCTCAATCCGAAGACATTCCTGACGATTAACAATATCCTTCTCCTTAGCTTTTGTCAGGTCTGTCTCAAGCTTTTTAATAAGCTTAAGAGCATTTCGGCCATGTGAACTATTCCATCTTTTTAGGCGAAACTCGCACATACTCAAATTATCCTGAAAGGCTGCCATTGTAGAACCACCACATGAGTCATTCCATACTGATGATATGAGCGAATGGAACTTCTCATCTTGAACCCATCTAGCATCAAAGAAAAATTGTCGTTTGGGTTTTGCCAGGGATTTATTCAAATTAAGCAGAAGAGTTTTGTGATCAGAACCAGCAACCGTAATATGATGAACCATATAACGACTGAAATTGCATAACCATGATTGGGTACAGAGCCCTCTATCCAGGCAAGCATAAATCGTTCTACCTTCGTCTCGATTATTACACCAAGTAAACGGATGACCCTTAAAAGTCATGTCAAGAAGACCACAGTCATTCACAAATTATCAAAAGCTTATGAACATCCAGCCCTATTTCGGAGTAGCCCTTTCTTCTCATTAGCATGGAGCAACTGGTTAAAATCACCCATGATCACCCATTGACTACCAATCTGAGATTGTAAACGGCGTAATTCGTCCCACTGTTTGGCACAGGTGGAATCCTCACAGGAGGCATAAAGTGCAGTGAAGAACCAATTACCCACCTTCTCCCCACCATTAATAGAGCAAGTAACTTGAAAAGATGAACTATGGACAACCCTAACACCATGATTGTCAAGATAGAACATGGCAATACCGCCCCGATAGGCCCCTCGGGGGGATGGTGAACATATTGTAACCCTTAAAATGATGATGGATAGACCTTAATTTCTCATTTTTATTCTTAGTTTCTAGAATACAGAAAAGCAAAGGGGAAGTGAAGATGAACAAGACTCCACAACTAGAATAAAGTCAGGGGATTTCCCACCCCTTGAACATTCCACACCAAAGCATTCATAAAAGAATAAAAAAATAAAAGATAAGAGCAATACCTATAGTAATCGACAAAAGAACAGAGGTTGCGCCAAAGAACTGTTGATAGACCTCTTTAGATGAAGAGAAGTAAAAACCAAAGAAGAAATCCTCTAGAAACCCTCTCAAATAGTTTCTTATAAGAGAATGGAATCCCCAATTGCACCAGACACTGCCAGTCGTTACAGTAATAAGGACTAAAGATAGAGGGTAAAAACATCAAAAACACCACCCAAAACTAGATTTCTTTCGAATTGATCGAATGGAGTGTATACAAGACCTCTCCAAAAGACAGAGAAAAGGATAAATAGAGAAACCTTAAGGGAATCGAAATAGATCTGAAGCAAAAGGGAAACAAAAAGTGAGAAAATTGAAATCAAAAAAAGAGAAAGAGAGTCAACCCGCCAAGATGGTGGGTACATGAACCCTTGAGCGTGGCGGCCAGGGAACCTCCACTAGAGAGGAAACTTTTAATGGCTGATTTGACTATCATAAACAATTTAAAAGACGTCCCTCCAAGTATAAGAGAAACACACAAAGCACAAGAGAAAGATATAAAAAATTAACAAACCATCTTTACCACAACAATCCAGCGTGCTGAGTGGAATGACGAGTGCGACCATAAGGCCCAGTCGGCCCAAGCGCATTCCCCGACCAACTCAAGGAATGTGATACCCCCTAATTTTGAAACACGGGTTGATCAAATCCGCACACAAAATCAAGAGATGTCAAAACAATTAAAGTATTTAAACAAGCACAGATTACAAAATGAAATAAAAAATAAAATAAAACGCTGAAGAAATTAATAAATAGTAAATTCCTTAATAACTCCCAAATGGTTACAATTCGGGAATCCTGTAACTCAAGGACCCCTTAAACCAAAAATCCATAATCCAGAAGTTCATTATCAAATACTAATAACAAAAGAAGAAATAAATATCCTACTTTTAAATAAACCAAAAGAGTGGATAAGTCCTCTAGCTGCAGATCCTCAACCTTAAGACTTGAACTTCTAATAACCTGAAAAATAAATCGTGGGTTAAACCCTACGAGTAAGCTCTCTCTACCAAGCCTCTGAAAACCAATAAACAGATCATCTCTACCAAAACCATCCTAATATAAGTTTTAACTTTAATGTACGATGGTACATATAAATATATATACTTATATATATACAATAATCCTATCCATTAATAGGTTCATTAAATTATAAAACCACTAATCAATGATTAATAAATAATCCTACCTAAACCCATCCACCAACATATATTTTTTTTAAAAAGAAACTCCTACAACCTTAACTCCCCCAGACAAAAGCTTAATTAGACAAACAAATTTGTTTTTAAAAATAAAACAATACCACATTTAACCAAAACAAATAATAATTTTAATTATCTTTATCACATAGTTCATGTCTAAACTTTGACAATTAGTCTATGTCTTTACCATTATTACTTTACTAAAATAATAGCTAACATTTAGATACTAGACTATTCTAATAAAAAACATCCAGTCCTAATCAACTTATGCGTTCCATATCCATAGATGACTTTTATATCATCTGACACATCACAATTTAGTTATGTATTGGCAATTCAACCATGCCATTATAAACATACTTATTTATTTATTAGCAATTCAACCATGCCTCCTTAAGTATATTTACTTATACCATTGTTTTAGCAATTCAACTATGCTTCCCTTATATGAAATTTATTCATAAATAATAAGGCAATATATTATAGCCTTTGACAACTCATCCATGCCTACAATTCAACCATGCCATTACTTTAATTTTAACTATAAGCTTAATCATACATAGACTTCACATGCATATTCTAAGCATGTCCTTCATTTAATAACTATCCTATTGTGATTTTAAATCAACCATACCATCTACAAACCAAGATACACCAAATAGGATTTATCATACTTAACAATCATAAATGGTATATATATACACATATATTTTACATAATATATATATATATAGGTGTGTATCATATAGTCCCTAATAATCGTTGATTATTTATAGCAGCTATATACATATATACCACTTCCCATACGTATCATAAATTAATTAAATCATATATCCATATATATATAAACAACTGCAATTATATATATACATATACCCTCTTCCATAATAAATTTATTATTTAATTGTTTTATGCAAATAAATGCTACTAAATATATTAGTAACGCTTAACGGCTTTTCAAAACCCTAGGAACAGCTCCTCAAGTGACCGATTTCAATCCTAACAACTCAAAAACAACTCTGGAACATCACCGGACCCCACTGGAACTTTCCGGAGCATCACACGCATCCCCACGCGCCCTCGCGCGCCGCCACAAGTACCTCCATTTACTGCACGTGCCCCCATGCACAAGACCACATTGGCAGGCGCGTCTACGCGCCCTCTACACTCTCGGCGCGTGTTGGCAGCCCCTCATTGGCTGTCCTCAGTGTTTTGGTGAGCCGCGATATACCGGATCAGCTCCCTTTCATCAACCACATCTAAGCCATTAATTGTCGTGCATCAACTTACAATGTGCCACAATGCACTGAATCCCTCTTGTTTTAAATTTAAATTTCAATGGCTCAGATCCACACACACACTAAGTTATGGTATACGAGCCACACTGAATCAAAACTCATATTTGATATGCCAATTCATATTAACCTTTGGTACGTATATATGACCAATATATATATATATATATATATTGATACACGGAAAATTACCATAAAATCCCAGAAAATTCTATAAAAAAAAAATCCCAAAAGCTTAGTTTAATTGTTTTGGGCCTAGTTGAAACATATAATTAAATTAAGATCTATTTGATTAATTAATCATGCTACACAAGGTTAAAACAACCTATAAAAATTTCAAAAATATAATTTAATTAACCTAACCTCACATACAAGATTTAAATTATTAGAACAAGGCATACCCCTATTCACATGTTTAAATTCTATAATTTTTGTAAAGATTAAACATGCTCATGTAATCCGACTAATAAATTATTCTTAATCAACAAAATAAACATATAATTTTGATACTCAATGTGCTAAGTTTATGAATTCTAAGAGGAGAAGTAAAGAAGAACTTGCATTTCTTTTTCAAATCCAGTCTCCTTTTCCTTTGATCCGGCCTCCTCTTCGTTAGCCCTTCTTCTTCTCTCTCTAACTGTCTTATTTTGCTAACGTGGAAAAAGTCATAACCCTAAAGTCTTATGTGTCTATTTATAAACATAAAAAAAAAAAAAACTAAATCCTTTTTCCTATTATGATTACTATATTAAAGAAATAATATTTATCTTTTAAATAACATATATATACACATATATTTTAATATAAATATGTATATTACCTTCCATATATAACCTTTAATTAAATAAATTATATATACCTATATATCAATATATATATATATATATATATATATATATATATATTGATATATATACCCCTCCACATGATTATTAATTAATTAAATTTATATACATATAATTATATATATATATATATAATTATGCAAAGATAATTATTAAATATTTTCATAACCATGGGCCTTTAATAATTAACCCAACAAGGATTCCTTCAAGCCCAATACCACATCCGTTGGTCCAACTTCCTTTAAATCTAATCCAAATAATTTAAATACATAAAATAATTAATCAAACACTTAAATTATTGAAAACTAATTACATGAAGTACATTCTCAAAATAAGAATTTACAACTAAGTCACGTTATACCAATAAAATCAATAATCAAGCATACACACAAACAATCAACACACATCATCACGAAATATAATTTGATTAGAATAAGCCAATTAATCTACACACGTAATAAAACAAATCATTTTTAAAAAAATAAAATAAAAGCAATTACTCATAATTAAATCAAACAAATCATTTACAAAATAAAATAAAAATAATTAATTTTTAATTAATAAATCCTTTTAAAATATTGAGATATTACGAGGAAGGAATATACTTTATTCGGATTTGGATCATTTCCGTTAGTTTTTCTCTCCAATCCATTATTTAATGGTTATTAACATGTCACTTCATCACTTACGTAACTACTCGATTGACTATCACTAATGGAGCGAATCCAAATGGACTCCACAGACTCACTAATGCAACTGCATGTGTAACAAAATCATAACAAAATTGACGACTTAGCATGTTGATGTAACTGCTTGGAGAGGAAAACTAATGGAGCGAATCCAAACGGACTCCATTCACGCGAGAAGCTAAAGGAAGGAAAGGTGGAGGAGGATTGCATAAATTTGAGTGTGACATGTCTTTCTAAAATTAGAACTTAGGTGGCCCATTGGGCTTTCACGGCATTGCTGCCGATGGAATCGGGTACTAGGTAGCCCATTGGGCTTTCACTGTAAATTACTGCAGGTTGCGGGCATAGAACTGTTCTCAAAAAAAGTTGGGCTCAAAAATAGATAATCTTTCAGAAGAGTAGCCAACCTAACATTAATTTTGAGAATTACTAAAAACTTAGTTGGTAGACCGCCCAACTCTCCGAACGAATGTGTTTATGTTCGAATCCAACTTTAAGTGAATTTGATAACAAAATACGTCAATTAGAAAATATAATTGTGGTTTTGTTAATAAAGTTAGTAAAGCTATAAAATAACTAATTTTACTAATTGGCAATAATTTTACTAACGTATTTGAACATAATGGAGCAGGTCAGTTTCCCCAGAGGAAGCTGTGATGAAATAATATTTACTGACCTATAACCAAAACAATAATAATAATAATAATAATAGTTTTGGATAATCTATCTTGGTTTAAGGATAATCTAATTTAAGTTGAATATGCTTCTGGAAAAAAAAAATGGAGAGGGTAGGAGAAGAAAAAAATGGATAATTTATGGAGCAAATGGACCCCAGATATCTATCTATATTCTCTATCAAACATGTCCTGTAAGAAGAATTTTGAATCAGACTGTCCCCTAACATGGACTTCTTTTCACCAATAAAAATAAAATAAGTAATTATTAACATATTAATTAGCAACAACTCTAATGCCTACCCTTAAATCATTAATGCCTTACTCGAAAATTCAATAAAATAATTTTCGACAATTGCTGCCCATTGGGCACACCAGCTTTTTTTGCCTACCTTTAAATCATTTATGCCTTACTCGAAAATTCAATAAAATAATTAACGAGCATTTGTTTAAATGGTACGATTTTTAATTTTTATTTTTAAAGAGGAGTTTAAGTGTTCGAGGCTTTTAAAGTCAATGTTATTAAAGTATGATTTTTTTTCATTTTTTTTTTTGTACATAATTAACTTCAAAATGTTCTTAAAAAATAATAGTCACGGATCGAATCGGATTAAATTAAGTATCAATCATAATTTAATTCGCTCCCATCGAATTAGAAAAATCTTTATTTGTCACCAATCTATGGAATAACGGATTAGACCGAATCAGATCTGCAGATTGGGATGTTTCTTAAATTATTCACTATTATTATTTTTAAACCATAGTCCAATAGATAAAATTTTAATTTGTCAATATTAATTCATATATTTAAATGATCATTAACTAATACATTCTTAAATTTTATTAAATGATCATTAATTAATTAAATTAACTAATACATTCTATGAATATAATATCTATATATATATATATATATATATATATATATATATATATAGTGGATCGGACTCATGGATCGAATTGAATTTTAATAGTGAGTTATATATATATATATAGTGGATCGGACTCATGGATCGAATTGAATTTTAATAGTTCAACTCACGATCGATCAATGAGTTATTGATTTAATTTTTTAAAATACCAATTTATGGGTGTAGTAATTCAATTCAATTCGCACTTATCAGATCGAATTTGATGATCAGTGCGAATCGAATTTGATGGAATTCAGGAATTATTTGGGAAGTATATTAAAGTGGTGGATTTGTTATTCCTGCAAAGTGACAAGTGGATTGGTATGCAATAATATCAAGTCGGCAAAGAAAAATCTAAGACAATCTATACAGCCACAGTAAGTCAAAATAGTGGTGATGTACATAGGCATTAAACAAATGTATATATTTAAAATATGTGGCAACCATATATGCGAAACTTATATATTTTAATCCCTTTTTCACCGACTTTTAGCTTTTTCCAATTACTTGTTACTTTTAACTAATGAGGTGCCAAGAGGAGAGGCCTTTGATGTAAGTTATTCTATAATTATTTATTATAAGGTTCAATGAGTCAAAATGATTTGGTTAAACAAACTTGTTAGTACATTATCAATTTAATTTATTTATTTATTTATTTATTTATTTTCAAATGATGTGATATGAATACTAAGTAGTCGAAGGAAGATTTCACACGTGCACATAAACTAATATCCTGGTTGCTTAAATGTGACTATGAAGCAAAGTCAAGGTTCAAACTCATTGTTGATTAAGAATGTTTGTTTGGTTAGATAAAAATTAATAGTGATAATTGTGAGTGAAAGAAAGTAAAAATGAATAAAAGGAAAAGAAAAAATTCACTCACATGTTTAGGGTTTGAAAAAATTTCTCCGCTTTCTAATGTTAGTTACTTTGTTACGTTTATTGATGAATGTATTCGAATGACGTGGATATCTCTTCTTCGAAATAAAAGTGATGTAGGCATAGCATTTCAGGAATTTCATAATATGGTGACAACTCAATACCAAAGATGTGATACCTCCGGATTTCTGAATGTGGGTTGGCCAGGTCCACGCCCGAATACCCGAGGATATCAAAACAAATTGATAATAAACGAACACAGAGTATAAAAGAACAAAGAAGAATAAATAAAATACTGATAAGAAACTAAAATGATAATCTAATAATAAACCTCAGAATATATTTCCATTAATTAATAAACTTTTGTGATACAATTGATCCTCCAAAATACAACTCGGGAATCCATACTGTATAGACCCCTAGAAAATCCAAACTAAACAAATGACAGCAATAACTGTCTAAATCAGGAAACTGAATCATAAAGGAACTCCTATATAGCATCGGAAGAATGAAGTAGACTGATCTCCGTTCAGCACGAACAACCTCTACTCCGAACGAACACCTGCAAAATAATGGTGGGTCAGACCTACAAACAAGTTCTACTCTACTACAGTCCAAGTAGAGATCCGATACACGTATACGTCCTAGTCAATCCAACAGTAACTAGTAGTCCGTATATATATATATACACACTAAAGGAACCTCACTAAACTATAGGGTTGTCTCAACCTGAATAGTAGGCAACATACAAAACGCACATATAGTGGGCATGAGTACCTAGATCTACCAGGGTACACAACTACACTATATCTAGCTACACATCCCTGGCGATATACGCACCCTAACCACTGATCCTGAGACTCAAGCTCATATCATGGCACCATACTTAGATATATATAGTCTAGTAACCATCCTATTCAGTATAAATTAATCCTCCATAAGTTATTCAACTTGTTCAGCTGACCTGACTTGAATATAAGTAGGACTTAACATTTTAGTTAATTCATTCCCTTATATAATAAATTAATCCTCCACAAGTCATTCAACTTGTTCAGCTGATCTGACTTGAATATAAATAGGACTTAACATTTTAGTTAATCCATTCCCTTATATAAAATAGGTAGGTCTTAATTGATAAGTTAATCCGTCCCTGGAATGCCATCGTCCCATACCGGTGCATTAAATCACACAATTCAACAATTGATGTAACGATTAAGGAAATACATCAAACAATCCAGAAATAACTATAATAATATGATATCAAGTTATCACAAAATAGGAATGACTTATTATTTATTTAAGCTTCCTATATCATATGTCTTACATAAACTGAATCTTATATATATGATGATATTTTATTATACCGTCAAATAAGCATTTTCCATATCCAATTCATCTTACACATTTAATCTCAATTGTTAAAACATATTAAAAGATTACATTCATTCGTTTGTTTAAAACATTCAAATAGCAAGCATCATTATGATTGAGTCTATTTAAATTTATTTAAACCCAAACCTAGTTCCTATTTAATGTTCAGGAATCCTAGACATGCTTCTACGTTCCATCATTCCACAGATACGAAAAATATATAATTTAAACATGTAAAAATTCACACCGAAAATCAAATCAAAATCATGCATTTATCAATTCATAACGCAAGAACAAATATGAACCAAATTCATAAAACCTATGTTCTAATCCAATTAAACATGCATAATTATTTAATTTTATGTGTTTAATAAATCCTGAAATTTCCTAGGCATGTACAGAAACACGAATCAAAGGGAAAGAGATAGAAAAAGAACTTGCCTTAAACTTTCGAATCGAAAGTTAAACTTCTTCTTCCTTGATTTTCTCTTTACAGGGTTTTTCTCCTCATTTCTTCCTTTTCCTTCTTCCCTCTCTAACTCTCTCTCTAGAATATATCACGTGAATATTTCTAACCCCTATTTACAACCTATAGCTATATATTTATAGGTTAAATAAAATAACCCTAACCCTTTTCCCAATCCAAGTCAACTTAAAAAAAATAAATATTAAAATATTAAAAATGTAAGTAAAATATGTTACGTATATAATTTATGTATATCTTTATTAAATAAATAAATTATACAAATCCCATTATTTATTAATGGATTATCTAATAATACTTAAGTTACCATAATATTATAAAGTAACTTAAAACATAACACGTATCAAATTTATGTATATTTTTATTATTTAAATATAAAATATATACATAAGATTAAATATTACTACCCAAGTTACCATAAAAGTAATTAATAAATTATTTTCCCTTTTATATATATTAAAAAGGTAAGTAAAATATGTTACGTATATAATTTATGTATATGTTTATTAAATAAATAAATTATACACATTCCATTATTTATTAGTGGATTATCCAATAATACTTAAGTTAGCATAATATTATAAAGTAACTTAAAACATAACACGTATCAAATCTATGCATATTTTTATTATTTAAATATAAAATATATATATCAGATTAAATATTACTACTCAAGTTACTATAAAAGTAATTAATAAATTACTTTCCTTTTTATATATGTATATAATATATCTATATATATACATACACAACTATCAGTGGGTAATAATTCACACACATCCAACCTCCTATCCAAGTAGTCTATAGGACCTAATTGGTTGGCCCATGACTACTAACCGTAACCATAAAAGAAAAATAAAATAAAATAATAAAAGAAGAGAAATCATTTAATTTACAATTAATCAAAACACCATTTAAGCACATAATCTAATTAAACAATTAATACATAAACAAATACAAATAATACATAGACACATAATCAAATAATCAAGAAATACCTAATTCAATGAAACACATAAGTAATTCGTCAAATAATCAATTAAATAATTAACAATACAATTAAAACAAATAAATAAATACCGAGACTATCCTTTTAAAATTAAGGGTATTACATTCTTTCCCCCTAACAAAAAAAATTTCGTCCTCGGAATTTGCCCTTACTTTCTTCCATTATGCTTGGAAACTGTGAGCGAAATACATCCTCATATTCCCAAGTAGACGCAACCTCACTATAAGGGCTCCACTTAACTCCAATATACCAAGTGGTATACAGGGTTCCTATATTTTAAGAAACACAGTAATCGTACGATGCGTAGGTTGTATCAACGTAATCCTCCTATGTTGACAAAGGAATGATCTACATACCTCCAAGTGCCATAGTATATACTTACAAACTCCTATGCACCCAGCGCTAATAATTTGGTAACGCTAATTCAGAGGCGACTGCCTCAATTGCGAAACACAATCCTCTAAAAGTCAATATAATATGTAAAATTGACCTTTTTCCAAAAATCGTCGTTCTTCCTACATGGAAAACAAAACGAGCAAACTACTCCCTGATAGAAAAATTCTAGTATACGAGTTCAACTATTTACAACATCCGACTGTCGCCTCCCAACCGCACGCAGTTCAATACAAAAGGAAGTATCTCTTTCTGACATATTTTTAAATGAAGTCGAGGTTTGATTGTACAACCCTTACTTCCATTTCCAACCAACAAATGAGAGGTATGTATTGTGAAAGATACAAAATCTCCAAAGTTGTCACACTAACCTCCTTGTGCAAATAATATCACAGACGAAATGCTGACAAGTGAAGTAAACACTTCCAACTGTCCATGAAAATCTAGGATATACACCTCAAACATATCCTGTATGGTCTAATTTAATCTCTCGATTAATTCTTCCGTCTATAGATATGAAGTAGAGCTGCTGTTCCAAAATCTTCATAAAGCTCATTCGAAATAGCACTTTGCATCCACTAATATGGACATCCACTATAACACCACTATCACTAAACTATAGAACTACTATGAAGTTCTAAAATAATCATCACTCAAATTTATGTCCTCAAACGATCTTTCTCAATCCACCACTCGGATTTCATATGAAAAATTGAAATTCCAAATCAATGTCGATCTTTCCCACTGACCGTCACTCCTGTTTAGTTCAACTTCTATATTTGTTATAGGAAGTGGCTAAAGATTCCTATGATATCCGATGATCAACTTTCCACTTTTGTAGCAGGTTTTACACTTAGGGCAATTATATACACGTCCCTATCCGTACCTGCTCATCAAAACTGACATTTAATGTCATGATATACCTTCTAACCATTTGGGTGTACCAAGAAAAATTATAAATTTCCATCTCAGTCGCCCGACCGCCATATCACTATTTACATAAATCACTAACTCTCCTTCAAGTACCTTAAACTCCATCTGAGTAAGGTAATACCATCTCCAAGGTCAGCTCCAATATTCAAAGTTGACCTTTTCGACTACCGTAGTAATAACAAGTGTTATTATTACACATATTATAAATGCATCTGATAACTTAACAATTAACCGAAAGATTTAAATATTCTATCGTTTGTTGAGAGTATCCATTTACATCATTGTTTCCACCAGACGGAACTTGATATAAAGTGTGAATCACCATTGTAATCCATCTAAACCGTCTCGTGATCCATTCTATTCATTTGAACTGAAGTCCTACCAGTTCGAAATAAACAAGAATCAAGCCGACCTAATGTATCAGTCAACCAATATCCCATCCAGAATCCTGACCCTTGTGTAAAATCAGAAATCCCGCAACTAAATCTGTAAAATGCTCTCTCATTTCCACTTTGGTATAGGAAATGGCTGCAAAGGATCTAGTGATCTTTTATGGTCCATCTCTACTATCTAATAAATATTAGACTTGGAAAGAAATCACTATGTCCCTTCTCCTGCTTATCGTGAAGCATCATGTTTCCACCAGGATGAAGAACTAAAAGTTGTGAAACTCAGTCCGTGCATCCTCCATCCAATTTGTCTATAGAAAGTACCGTTAGTCCGGTACCGCCAGCTTTCGTCTGTACCCAACGTTTAAATTGGAGTATCTTCAAAAGCGAATTCTGTAACTAAAGTTATCTACCACTGATCTGTGATAAACTTGCTGATATTGAAAATCAATTGGTAATTCCATTTATCAATAGTCAACTATGACTTTAACTCAACAAAAGTCAACAAACTACAACATTTCTATACATACCATGCACCTCATCTTTATATAAGTGTTTGGTCTCACCATCTTGTCTTTGACACACTCTGCTTCTTTAAGACAAGTTAATGACAATCCAACTTCTTTGTCTAACTTCAAAAGAATATGAAATCTTTCCATCCTCTACATAAGTCATCAATTTCCTTGTAACAGCTAATTGTTGCAAATTGTGACTAAAAAAAATAATTCCATATTATTTATGGAAATGAAGAGACTTAGTTTCCTCCTCCATGTGTAACACCGGCAAATTCCTCCTAATGACACACCCTCTTGAATAAATTCTTGATTAAGAATTTACTGATGAATATTTATTCAGTCTCTTATCCTTACTCGGTGTTATTCCAATAAGTACTTAATCCAGTACCAAATCTTCCTTCTGACTTGGTAACAACTTTTGAAATTTTCAAGAAGATGTTCAGCAAATCCAGCATCTCTGATATATCATCATGGCGTTACAGTGATCTTTATTTACCACTACCTCACGCATACCGAAACATTAAAAATCTCTAATATCATGGCGTTGTAATATGATACGAATCCATACCTAATGTAAAGTATATCAAATTAATCGTTCTAGATTGTTTGACGCGTAGTGATGGTTTAATTATCCCATCCCAAAACACACCATAATGATACATGTTCACGTCCAATAGATTGGTTAGATTTATGTGTATCTACCAAATCCTACGATCGTATACTCACAAATCTAGCGTAAATAGCGCTATTACATCATGTTATTAAAACAATAATTGGTTGATCTCACACTTATGTCCCCAACTAAACCACATACCAAATCCCGAGTAATTAACAAAAATAATAAAAAAAAAAACACGTATGATAAACACAATAAAACAAAATACACTCATACTTAGGACATCGTTCTTTCTAGAAAAGAAAGTCTCATTTGAAATTAACCTTACTAGATTGTTTCAAAATTTCCTTTTATAGTTTCGTAAATAATCATCCAACCTCAAAACATATCCTTTAAAACATAGCTTAAAAACACAAATGTTTGCCTAGGCAAATACCAAGGGCTTAACCTCATCCTTCTTATATGCGGAATGTAAACTGTTTAACTTGGCTTTTTAAAAGCGAATTAGATCGTCACAACATAATACCAATGCCCTCTTGTATGTGATTTAAATGTTATGTATTTTATTCTGATAAGAACACATCCGATCCCCAAACTCCTGAACAATACTTCTTATATACCTTTTTTAGAGATGATAAGAAAACTTAATTATTTGTAGATTGATCAACCCCAATTCTACTAATAACATTCGCTATACTACTAGCAATTCAGATCACCTCGCGCGATCATCTATCTTCAAGATTTAGTACCCTCTCTATTAGATGCACATAAATCTCCTCCATTAGGATCCTCTTTGGCTCCTACTCCTCGCTTATCTCCTTTTTGAGATCAACTGAAGTCGTGTTAGCCCCGATATGCGGTGACCTATCATGTGCACCTAAATCATTCTTTGGCTTATACTTTTAAAGTAACGCCAAACTAACCTAAACCATCGACCCCTAACTATGCCTTCTGGCAACAAAATCGATAATGTACTCCTTTGGGTCTTTATCGCTTTCGCCTTAAACCCATCCTTTTCCTAGTGCTAACAATTCTATGACTACAGAATATAATTGACATCAGCTCCTCTTAACAAATCGTAAATAGAGTACAACGAATCCTAATACGGCTCTAAGTTTTAAGAGACGCAACGCGGAAGTCACATAACGAAAGACACTCCTAAGGACACTTGAACCTGGAGTGCTCTGATACCAACTGTGATATCCCCGGATTTCCGAATGCGGGTTGGCCAGGCCCACGCTCGAATACCCGAGGATATCAAAACAAATTGATAATAAACGAACACAAAGTATAAAAGAATAAAGAAGAATAAATAAAATGCTGACAAGAAACTAAAATGATAATCTAATAATAAACCTCAGAATATATTTCCATTAATTAATAAACTCTTCTGATACAACTGATCCTCCAAAATACAACTCGGGAATCCATACTGTATGGACCCCTAGAAAATCCAAACTAAACAAATGAAAGCAATAACTGTCTAAATCAGGAAACTGAATCATAAAGGAACTCCTATATAGCATCGGAAGAACGAAGTAAACTGATCTCCGCTCAGCACAAACAACCTCTACTCCGAACGAACACCTGCAAAATAATGGTGGGTCAGGCCCACAAACAAGTTCTACTCTACTACAGTCCAAGTAGAGATCCGATACACGTATACGTCCTAGTCAATCCAACAGTAACTAGTAGTCCGTATATATATATACACACACTAAAGGAACCTCACTAAACTATATGGTTGTCTCAACCTGAATAGTAGGCAATATACAAAATGCACATATAGTGGGCATTAGTACCTAGATCTACCAAGGTACACAACTACACTATATCTAGCTACACATCCCTGGCGATATACGCACCCTAACCACTGATCCTGAGACTCAAGCTCATATCATGGCACCATACTTATATATATAAAATCTAGTAACCATCCTATTCAGTATAAATTAATCCTCCATAAGTCATTCAACTTGTTCAGCTGACCTAACTTGAATATAAGTAGGACTTAACATTTTAATTAATCCATTCCCTTATATAATAAATTAATCATCTACAAGTCATTCAACTTGTTCAGCTGACCTGACTTGAATATAAGTAGGACTTAACATTTTAGTTAATCCATTCCCTTATATAAAATAGGTAGGACCTAACTGATAAATTAATCCGTCCCTGGAATGCCACCGTCCCATACCGGTGCATTAAACCACACAATCCAACAATTGATGTAACGATTAAGGAAATACATCAAACAATCCAGAAATAACTATGATAATATGATATCAAGTTATCACAAAATAGGAATGACTTATTATTTATTTAAGCTTCCTATATCATATGTCCTACATAAACTGAATCTTATATATATGATGATATTTTATTATACCGTCAAATAAGCATTTTTCATATCCAATTCATCCTACACATTTAATCTCAATTGCTAAAACATATTAAAAGATTACATTCATTCGTTTGTTTAAAACATTCAAATAGCAAGCATCATTATGATTGAGTCTATTTAAATTTATTTAAACTCAAACCTAGTTCCTATTTAATGTTCAGGAATCCTAGGCATGTTTCTACGTTCCATCATTCCACAGATATGAAAAATACATAATTTAAACATGTAAAAATTCACACCAAAAATCAAATCAAAATCATGCATTTATCAATTCATAACGCAAGAACAGATATGAACTAAATTCATAAAACCTATGTTCTAATCCAATTAAACATGCATAATTATTTAATTTTATGTGTTTAATAAATCCTAAAATTTTCTAGGCATGTACAGAAACACGAATCAAAGGGAAAGAGATAAAAGAAGAACTTACCTTAAACTTTCGGATTGAAAGTTAAACTTCTTCTTCCTTGATTTTCTCTCTACAGGGTTTTTCTCCTCATTCATTCCTTTTCCTCTTTCCCTCTCTAACTCTCTCTCTAGAATATATCACGTGAATATTTCTAGCCCCCTTTTACAACCTATAGCTATATATTTATAGGTTAAATAAAATAACCCTAACCCTTTTCCCAATCCAAGTCAACTTAAAAAAAAATAAATATTAAAATATTAAAAATGTAAGTAAAATATGTTACGTATATAATTTATGTATATCTTTATTAAATAAATAAATTATACAAATCCTATTATTTATTAATGGATTATCTAATAATACTTAAGTTACCATAATATTATAAAGTAACTTAAAACATAACACGTATCAAATTTATGAATATTTTTATTATTTAAATATAAAACATATACATAAGATTAAATACTACCCAAGTTACCATAAAAGTAATTAATAAATTACTTTCCATTTTATATATATTAAAAAGGTAAGTAAAATATGTTACGTATATAATTTATGTATATGTTTATTAAATAATAAATTATACACATTCCATTATTTATTAATGGATTATCCAATAATACTTAAGTTAGCATAATATTATAAAGTAACTTAAAACATAACACGTATCAAATCTATGTATATTTTTAGTATTTAAATATAAAATATATACATCAGATTAAATATTACTACTCAAGTTACCATAAAAGTAATTAATAAATTACTTTCCTTTTTATATATGTATATAATATATATCTATATATATACATACACAACTATCAGTGAGTAATAATCCACACACATCCAACCTCCTATTCAAGTAGTCCATGGGACCCAATTGGTTGGCCTATGACTACTAACCATAACCATAAAAGAAAAATAAAATAAAATAATAAAAGAAGAGAAATCATTTAATTTATAATTAATCAAAACACCATTTAAGCACATAATCTAATTAAACAATTAACACATAAATAAATATAAATAATACATAGACACATAATCAAATAATCAAGAAATACCTAATTCAATAAAACACATAAGTAATTCGTCAAATAATCAATTAAATAATTAACAATACAATTAAAACAAATAAATAAATACCGAGACTATCTTTTTAAAATTAAGGGTTTTATAAAAGACAGATTCGCACACTTCAATCTGACAATGGTAAAGAGTTTGTGGATAAGATTTTATGTATTTTCTTGGGCTACCATGGAATCCAATATCAAACCTCCTGCACCTATATTTCATAGCAAAATAGATTGGTAAAGCGAAAGAATAGACAGATTATGGAAATAGTTCAGGCCTCCCTCTTTGGCATGAATATGTCAAAGTTCTATTCTTAATAGTGTGCAGGATGCATTGGCAGATCCAAAGTGGACCAGAGCAATAAATGAAGAAATGGAGGCTCTTCAAAGGAAAAACACTTGGGAACTTTGTCCATAACCCAAAGTAAAGAAGACGATTGGGTGTAGATGAGTGTTCACAGTGAAACTTAAGGCTGATGGCAGTATTGATAGGTACAAAGCGAGGTTAGTTGCAAAGGGATATACATAGACGTACGGAGTGGATTGTCAAAAGACTTTTGCTCCGGTTGCCAAAATTAATACTATCCGCATTCTTATATCAGTGGTAACAAATCAAGATTGGCCTTTGCAACAATTCGACGTCAAGAATGCTTTCCTCAATGGAGATTTAGAGGAAAAAGTCTACATGGAGTTATCCCCTGGAGCTAAACGTAAATCCTTGTGTAAAACTAAAATATGTAAATTGAAGAAGGCATTGTATAGTCTGAAGCAGTAACCCGGGCTTAGTTCGGAAGGTTCTCCTCCACAATGAAGGACTTTGGCTATAAGAAAAGTAATTCGGATCAAACTTTGTTTATAAAACATAAAGAGAGGAAGGTAACGACATTGATTGTATATGTAGATGATATGGTCTTGACAGAAGATGATCTAGATGAGAGAAAAGTATTACAAGAGTACCTTACAACAAAATTTGAAATGAAAGATCTCGGTCAACTCAAGTACTTCTAAGGAATTGAGGTCTCGAGGTCGAAGGCTGGAATTTCTCTATCACAACGATAAATCACAAGCTTAGAGATTCTGTGGATTAGGTCCCAAGAGACGTTATCAACAGTTAGTTGGGAGACTAATCTATTTGTCACACACAAGGCCGAACATAGCATATGCAGTAAGTGTGGTAAGCTAGTTCATACTTGCACCGAGTGAAGAACATATGAATGTAATGTATCGGATCTTGAAGTATTTGAAGAGTGCACCAAGAAGAAGATTGTTATTCCCTGAGAATAGGATCCATGGAATTAAAGGATATACAGATTTTGATTCGGCAGGGAGTCAGACTGATAGGAGGTCCACATCGAGTTACTTTACTTTTGTGGAAAGTAATCTTGTCACTTGGAGAAGCAAGAAGCAGAAGGTGGTTTCTAGATCAAGTGGGAAAGCTGAATTCTGATGTATGGCTCATAGTGTGTGCGAATTGCTATGGGTCAAACATATATTACAAGATTTGGGGATTGATTATGAGAAACCGATGAGTCTAAATTGTGATAATAAGGCAGCCATTGAAATTGCACATAATCCGGTTTAACATGACCGTACAAAACATGTTGAAGTTGATCATCATTTTATTAAAGAGAATCTTGATCGAAAAATTATACAATTTTCATTTGTTCGGTCCGAAGATCAGTCGGGTGACTCATCGCGAAAGCAGTTTCAGGAAGGGCGTTCCATGGTGTAATTAGCAAGTTGGGCATGATAGATATCTATGCTCCAACTTGAGGGGTAGTATGAACATGAGCTGTATTTTCTAATATACTTATGTAAATTCTTCTAAATTGATTTAGTAATTAATTAGGATAGTTGACCGATATATTGTAACTTATGTTTTAGGATTATTTAGTTTAGGAAGTTTTTCCTATATCATGTAAATTGCTTTAGAATATATTGTAAAATATATTGTGTAATATATTATAATCATGTATAGGTTTATCATATAGAGTTTAGGTTTCTTACTCTCCACATATCTCGTCACCTATATAAATCCTTATGTATCTCATATATCAATATAATATACCATTTCTCTCTTTTATATTTCTAACAAATAAAAATTAATAGTTATAATTGGTTTTAATAGAAAATTACTTTTTTTTTTTTTTTTAATGTATATTTAGTTAGTATGAAAAGTTTTTAAGATAGCTGTAAAAAAATATCATTTTATTATTTTGACAATGTGAAAGTTAAATATTTAATCTTTCAAAAAAAAAAAAATATATTTAACTTTATATCTAATTAAATATTTCTTGTATTTTTAAAAAAATTAATAAAAAAACAAGGATTATTTAAGAATATAAATAAATAATTTTGTAAGACATTGGAAAGATATTCAAATATATTTTTATAAAAAGTTATGTATAGACATATTTATCCATATTGATGAAGATGGTAAAATTGTAACTTTACCTAATTTTCTCAATAAAAAAGAAATAATAAATTTATTGTGTTTATTGTGGTTTAAATTTGAGAAAAGTTAGGTAGTTCCAAAGTTAATTTTCCTCAATATAAAGAAAAAAAAAGATAAAATAAAATAATATTTTTGTCATTCTAAATTGTTCGGGAAAAAAAAAAAAAAAATCATTATTTTCCTTTTCTATTATAAGAAGGAAAATATAATCTTGAAGATAGAATTGGTGGCCTAACTCCTAAGGGAAGGACTCGAGGCTTCCAATACCACAATTTTATTATTATTAGTATTAGTATTAGTATTATTTTTTTGGTTTGGTAAGTCTTACACACATTTTACAAATTGCTCACAACATACTCAACCTCACCTTCCTAAAAAAATAAAAATATATATATTAAGAAAAAAAATAAAATAAAATTTTCTTGTGTTTATTGTAGTTTAGATTTGAGAAAAGTTAGGTAGTTCCCAAAGTTACTTTTCCTCCAAAAATAATAATAATAATAATAATAATAATAAAATACAGAATAATATTTTTGTCATTCTAAAATGTTAAAAAAGATTAAAAAAATATTCTTTTCCCTTTCTGCTATAAGAGGGAAAATATATTCTTGAACACGTGCTGGCTCGATACCACTGGAGCCCTCAGGGAAAGACTTCAACAGAGTCTTTTAATACCACAATCTTTTATTATTATTAATATTAATTTTTTGGTTTGGTAAATATCTCACTCACTTTTTAATAATTGTTCATATTTGAATTCCCCCCCTATTTTTTTTTGAGGGAAGAGAGGTTATATCATTAAACTAAGTTGAAGAGTAATGAATTATCAATCACAACCTTCGTTATTAATTCAAAAAGCTAATAGGAGGTGTTTAAAATATTACAATAATGATAACTAATTATTTATTTTAACTCTAGTTTATTAAATAAGAAGATCCCATATGTAATAATTATGAGAGGTAGCAAATACCGTAAATTTTCTATTATTAGAATTTTATCATTAGGGTTGGAATGGTTTAGTGACTCCACCAAATAATTAGATTTCGAGGCATATTAGTTACACTTGGGTGGTCCACTAAAGCGTGCAAAAGAAACACAAAGTGGGGAACATTATGATTTCAAAAAACATGATTAAGATTAAAATCTCTAGAAATGTTGGCTTCATCGCCAAAAAGTTGCATTTTATGATATTGATAGGTGCGGTGAGATCTTCAGATAAGCCCTGGAGATACATTATGACCTTTTTATTGCTGTGTGGGTCCTGTCTCATTCTTTTGTATGCTAACTGTAATTTCAAAAATAGTGATATTTTTTTATCTATTTGTTGTAATAAATTATTTAATTAAATATCTTTTATTAATTGTTTATGCACAATACAACTAAATGGAGGGTCTTATTTTTTTTTGTTTATTTCAGAGTCATGCTATTTGGCCCTATAAATAAAAACCTATTGCTTCACCGACTCTATATGACTACTCACGTGTCAATTATAATGGGACCCATTTAAAAATATAAGGTATTTTTTTTTTCTCCCTAAAATATAAGATAATTTTTTTCCCTCTAAAATATAAGGTAATTAATTGTTTGAAAAGTTATAATATTTTTTCTAAGTTTATCTTGGCGATTAAAATTTCAACCACCATGTGTGTGTGTGTGTGTGTGTATATATATATATATATATTTGTTTTATATTTCAAATTGCATCAGTGTAAGTAGCATTGAGATACTTCAGATTGTGTTTTTGATCATTAATATATATCTATTACTTTGATAGCATTTGTTAATTGTAATTAATATGCCTCAAAATTTGCAAAAGCATGGAAAAATTATAAAACATTACAATTTTCTTGTCTTTGTTTTTTGCAAAAGCTAATGATCTATCTAACTCCCAAAAAACAAAGACAAGAAAATAAATTTTAAAAATTTTTTTGCAAAAGCATGGAAAAATTATAGAACATTACAGTTTTTGCTCTATATTTTGTACAAATCAAGTTATTAAATTTGAGTATCATGAAAATTACTATGAAAAAGTAAAAGAAGATGATGTGGACAATATTTTTATGTATGTTGATTTTAAGCCTTCTTAACCTGAAATAGACAATAGACAATAAAACAAATTAAGACTAAAACGAAAAATAAAAATAGAAAAAAGTTCAGATAGGGGTTAAAATGTACATATTTTAGCAATTAGCACACCGTCAGAATATTAAAGTTGTCAATAATATCATTTTTCTTTGTTACATAGATGACCAATTAAAATAAATAGGTCTGAAACTTTAAACAAATTGATGTAAGTATCATTTTTCTTTCAACAATCAAACATTACAATTTACGCGAACACCTTCATAGCCCAACGATTGAGTTACTCTCCATTATCTTAGGGAGCCTGATTTCGAGAAAAATTAAAAAAATAACAATTCACAACCCTTACCTAATCTCAATCATTTCCTTAATCATGTGAGCTGAAAGGCTTGGCATGATAATCTTTACAACCTTTTTATCTTCTAATTTTTCAATTTTTAGTCCCTCTTGGTTCAAATTTTAATTTGATTATGCCACTACAACAAAATATAAGATTTAAAATATATCTTCCTTTTTTTTTTTTTTTTTTTTTTTTTTTTTTTTTTATGGTTTTCATTTCATATATATTTTAATTATTTTCCATATATGGATTCCACTTGTTAAATCGGACTTCAACAACTAATCATTCTTGGATTAATGGGCAACTTAAATTTGTCTAATTAAATCCACAGTTAGAGATATCAGTAGGATTTGCTTACCCTGCCTTGTAATCTAATGATATCTTTTTGCCTTTGAAAGTAAATGATGTAGAGTTTAAGTTTAAAAAAATACTAAATATATGCTTAGTTCAATTTTAAAAAAATTAAAAATATTTTTCAAAGACGGATCCTCTCCAATAAAAATTCTCTCCAAGTATATACAAGTATTAATCCTACTACTACTAAGGTGCCACGTCAACAACTTCTTTGACTCACTAAATATATTAAAGTTTACTGCACTTTCTTAAATTAAATTACAAGTTTACCCACATTAAAAAAAAAAAAAAAATTCTCTTTCTCCTCTCTTCCTTCTCTCTCCTATATATAACAAATATATATATATATATACATATGTATATATATATATACATATGTATATATACATATTATATACGATTCAACTCTCTTATTTACTGTTGAATCGATTTTTTATTTTTGTCAATTCCAATTAAAATTGATTATGATCCTTCAACTTGTATTTATATTCGATTTAAGAAATTTAATTATAATTCTCCAATAATATATATTTAAGAGTTTGAACAGTTTTGTTGATTGCAATTACCAAGCATTGGAATTATTAATTGATTTGAAGGCTTTAAGCTTGAACAGTTTTGTTGATTGAAGGTTTGAAGCATTTGTTCGCCACTTTTCAACGGATTCTTGTGAACCCAATTCGATGAGACACACAACTCTCTGGAACGACATAGAAATAAAGAAAAAAAGAGGTTTAAGAGAGAGAGTTGTCAATGGCGGATCAAGAGAAGGAGCAAATACAAATGCATATTTTTCTACTTCTGAAAAACAGTCAACCAAATAGGCTTTTACATAAATTTTTTATAACACTTCTCAATAACTCAAAATTTTATACTACCTGAGTTCTCAAAAAATAATTTCTTCAAAAGTAACAAACAAATTAAGTTTCTTAACAATTTTCTAAAAATAGCAAAATAAGATTGTTTTTAGAAAATTGAACCAAAAAGGCCCTTATGGAAAATTATTTTTTCAAGCGTTAAAAAAAGTTTGTTCTGAAATAACTGTATATTAAAATTCTTCAAAACTAAATTTTGAATTTTTGAGAAGTGTTTTTTTTATAAAGGGCAAAGTGCAATAAACCCCTCTCAACTATTAGCCTTTTGCAATAAATTAATTCCCTTGACTAATTTTTTGTCAAAAAAAATCCCCTCCAACTATCCAAAGGGGTAACATAGTGGATGGGAATGGATGAAAAAATATTTTTGAGACGAAAACTACCCTATTCCTATTATATAGGGAAAATTGCACAAACCCAGCTATAATTTGAATTTTTTTGGCAAGAAACCTCCTTGAGAAAAAAGTTCACATTAAACTCCTTTAACTATCTAATTTATTACAAAGTGATATTATAATGACTAAAGTGATCCTTAATATAAATTTAATAAAACTGTGCGTCTTAATATTAAATTAAAATTAATACAAACTCATTTTGCATATGTTGTTCTAAAAAAATTGATTATTATTTTTTAAATGATGAGTCTATAAGAAAATGAAAATACCTTGAAATAATTCTTAAAATTTTATTTAATTTTTATTTTCAGAAATAAAAAAGAAAATACCTTTTTTAGCTTTTCTTTTCTTTTTTATTAAACAAAAAAAATTGAATTTACATTGAAACAAATTTTAAAATATTCTTAAATTTTATTTTTATAAATAAAAAAGAAAATGCCTTTATTTAGCGTTTCTTTTCTTTTCTTTTCTTTTCTTTTTATGATTTAAAGTGAAAATACTTTATATTAATTTTAATTTAATATTAAGGAACATCATTTTATTGAATATATATTAAAAGACAATTCAGTCATTCTAACGTCACTTTGTAACAAATTGAACCCCAATTCCAAAATTTACTCAACCAATCCCATTTCACTTCCAAAATTAATGTAAGGAAACCAAATGTACTCGAATTAATTGTGCAGAGGAAAAAACATAAAGTATTTCCCTTTCCCTTTCCCTTTCCCTTTCCCTTTCCCGTGAGAAATGAAATCAGGATATGCTCAAAAAACATTAAATTTAATGAGGACAGTTAATCTCCCATGTCTCACGGTCTTTCTCTCTAAAAGAACAAAAGGTGGATTCTCTCTCTAAAAAAGTTGGCAGAGGAAACTACTCCCTCATCGTATCTTTAACTCGTCAAAGCACCCAACCTACCGGTCCGTCATGTTGTTTTCGTATAGTTAGTTCGCAGTCACGTGATAGCATCCCGGTAGGTGCCAAAAGGGACGCGCGTGGACATCACGTGACCTATAGTCATCAGTGAGTTTCATTCGTAGTCGACTCGACCGAGTCACACGACCGAGTTTTGCTCACTGTGTTTGTTGTTTGGCTTTCTTTTCAAACACATATCATGATTTCTTCATGCATTTGACGTTCACGTTTGTGCATGTGAAAAGTTGTGCTTTTAATTCAACATGCATCATCACACTATAAAGGGCTCAAATCTTCTGCTGTGAGTTACCCTGCAGTCCCCTGCTGTGAGCTGATGAAAGGCCTTAATTTGGCCACGTGTGCTTCAGTTTGTAATATGTCTGTGAGCTCCACTAAAATGGTGCAAAACGCATTATTCCGTTAAATCTGCCTTCCGTTAAACATCCATCTCTCGGCATCTCTGAAAAAGTCCAAAAGATCCGACTCTACAAATGAATTGAACCGTCTCCAAAAAATTGGGTTGAGCCGTCTCCACATTTCTTCTTGAGCCGGCTGTCCATTATTTTTTTTTTCTTTTATTTTTATTTTTTTTTGCTTGGCAAGGAGCCGGCTCTAAAAATTCTGATCACAGGAACTCTGATCACCTTCACCATCAAAATAAACTATTGACACAGTTCTGTAAAACTAATTTCACACCTCTGTAAAACTAATTTGACACCTAAATTTAACATTTTTTAATTCTTTTATTTGTCATCTGTTAGTGTAAATTATGATATTTTTCTACTTGAAATTGACATTGGTTAAGCATTCTAGCATATTTGAAATGTTGGATAATTATAGGATTTTTTTCTATAATTTTCAATAACCATTCTAGTTAATGTAAAATCTTCTATAATTGTTTTTTTTAACTGAGTTGGCTTCATTAGGTACCAATTTGTTATCCAAATATTTTTTCTTCTCATGTATGCGGCAATTACATATTTCACAGGTTATTATGTGACATTTATGAGAAAAAATACATTGTGAAGTTTAATAAGTAGGGATACTGATTACTTTCACCATCAAAATAAGCTATTTACATAGTTCTACTAAACTAATTTCACACCTCTGCAAAACTAATATCACACTTAAATTTAACATTTTTTAATTCTTTCATTTGTCATCCGTTAGTGTAAATTAAGATTTTTTTTTACTTGAAATTGACATTAGTTAAGCATTTTAGCGTATTTGAAATCTAGCGTAATTGTAAGATTTTCTTCAATAATCTTTAATAACCATTCTAGTGAATGTAAAATCTTCCGTAATTATTATTATTTTTTAACTGAGTTGGCTTCATTACGTACCAATGTGTTATCCAAATATTTTGTCTTCTAATGTATGCGGCAATTACACATTTCACAGGTTATTATGTCACATTTCTGAGAAAAAATACATTGTGAAGTTTAATAAGTAGGGACAATGATCACCTTCACCATAAAAATAAGTTATTCACACAGTTCTACAAAACTAATTTCACACCTCTGCAAAACTAATTTCACACCTAAATTTAACATTTTTTAATTCTTTCATTTGTCATCCGTTAGTGTAAATTATAATATTTATTTACTTGAAATTGACATTGGTTAAGCATTATAGTGTATTTGAAATATTGGATAATTGTAGGATTTTCTTCTACAATCTTCAATAACCATTCTAGTGAATGTAAAATCTTCCATAATTATTTTTTTTTAACTGAGTTGGCTTCATTAGGTACCAATGTGTTATTCAAATATTTTGTCTTCTCATGTATGCGGCAATTACGCATTTCACAGGTTATTATGTGATATTTATGAGGAAAAAAATATTGTGAAGTTTAATAAGTAAGGACACTGATCACCTTCACCATCAAAATAAGCTATTCACACAGTTCTGTAAAACTAATTTCACACCTCTGCAAAACTAATTTCACACCTAAATTTAACATTTTTTAATTCTTTCATTTGTCATCTGTGATTGTAAATTATGATTTTTTTTTTACTTGAAATTAACATTGGTTAAGCATTCTAGCGTATTTAAAATCTTCGATAATTGTAGGATTTTCTTCTATAATCTTCAATAACCATTCTAGTGAATGTAAAATCTTGCATAATTATTATTTTTTTTTAACTGAGTTGGCTTCATTAGGTACCAATGTGTTATCCAAATATTTTGTCTTCTTATGTATGCGGCAATTACACATTTCACAGGTTATTATGTCATATTTCTGAGAAAAAATACATTGTGAAGTTTAACAAGTAGGGACACTGATCACCTTCACCATCAAAATAAACTATTTACACAGCTCTGCAAAACTAATTTCACACCTAAATTTAACATTTTTTAATTCTTTCATTTGTCATCCGTTAGTGTAAATTATGAATTTTTTTTTCTTGAAATTGACATTAGTTAAGCATTTTAGCGTATTTGAAATCTTGGTTAATTGTAGGATTTTCTTCTATAATCTTCAATAACCATTGTAGTGAATGTCAAATCTTCCATAATTGTTTTTTTTCTTAACTGAGTTGGCTTCATTAGATACCAATGTGTTATCCAAATATTTTGTCTTCTCATGTATGTGGCAATTACACATTTCACAGGTTATTATGTCACATTTATGAGAAAAAATACATTATGAAGTTTAATAAGTAGGGACATTGATCACCTTCACCATCAAAATAAGCTATTCACACAGTTCTGTAAAACTAATTTCACACCTAAATTTAACATTTTTTAATTCTTTTATTTGTCATCTGTTAGTGTAAATTATGATATTTTTCTACTTGAAATTGACATTGGTTAAACATTCTAGCATATTTGAAATGTTGGATAATTGTAGGATTTTTTTCTATAATCTTCAATAACCATTCTAGTTAATGTAAAATCTTATATAATTATTTTTTTTAACTGAGTTGGCTTCATTAGGTACCAATTTGTTATCCAAATATTTTTTCTTCTCATGTATGCGGCAATTACATATTTCACAGGTTATTATGTGACATTTATGAGAAAAAATACATTGTGAAGTTTAATAAGTAGGGACACTGATTACCTTCACCATCAAAATAAGCTATTTACACAGTTCTACTAAACTAATTTCACACCTCTGCAAAACTAATATCACACTTAAATTTAACATTTTTTAATTCTTTCATTTGTCATCCGTTAGTGTAAATTAAGATTGTTTTTTACTTGAAATTGACATTGGTTAAGCATTCTAGCGTATTTGAAATCTAGCGTAATTGTAAGATTTTCTTCAATAATCTTCAATAACCATTCTAGTGAATGTAAAATCTTCCATATTTGTTTTTTTTAAACTGAGTTGGCTTCATTAGATACCAATGTGTTATCCAAATATTTTGTCTTCTCATGTATGCGGCAATTACACATTTCACATGTTATTATGTCATATTTATGAGAAAAAATACATTGTGAAGTTTAATAAGTAGGGACACTGATCACCTTCACCATCAAAATAAGCTATTCGCACAGTTCTAACAAACTAATTTCACACCTTTGCCAAACTAATTTCACACTTAAATTTAACAGCTCTTGGGATTTAATGGAGCCGGCTCTTGAAGTTCAATGGAGTCGGCTCTAAGTTGTTGAGCCGGCTCTTTGAGTTGGCAGTCGGCTCATAATAAATATGGAACCGGATCTCAGAATTTTTAGAGCCGGCTCCTTGCCAAGCAAAAAAAAATAAAAATAAAAGAAAAAAAAATAATGGACAGCCGGCTCAAAAAGAAATGTGAAGACGGCTCAACCCAATTTTTTGGAGACGGCTCAATTAATTTGTAGAACCGGCTCTTTTGGGCTTTTTCAGAGATGCCGAGAGATGTATGTTTAACGAAAGGCAGATTTAACGGAATAATGCGTTTTGCACCATTTTAGTGGAGCCCACAGACATATTACAAACTGAAGCACACGTGGCCAAACTAAGGCCTTTCATCAGCTCACAGCAGGGGACTGCAGGGTAACTCACAGCAGGGGATTTGAGCCCCACTAATAAATGATTTCAATTCATCTTTTATATAATTTATCGGCTTTAAATTATTATTTTAAATCTCAATTAAATATATATATTTTTTTAATCAGGTTATTTTAAACCACAATACTTATTTGAAAAAAAGGCCTCTTGCTTCTTTTCTTTATTTTTTTTTTCTTCAAATAACTTTTTTTGTAATACGAGTCTCATTCAAAGCTTTATGATTTGATGTATATTCTATCCAATTTTTATGATAAACATTTTAAACGAATGTAATTTAATACATTTTATAATATATAGAAAGAGATAGACTGCTACTTCTCTTATGCATTTGTTTTTTTGTTCACATAGAATTTTTCGTAATTAAATAATTAGAGTTATAACTTATAAATCTATTTAATTTATCTGATTTGAATTTTTTTTTTGTAAAATTCTGAATTTTACTCTGTTTCGAACTTTCGAGACCAAATAATAATTATAATAATAATCACGGGTCAATAATTATAAAATTATGTATTAAATTCTTTTTTCTCTGATGAGCACTGAAAAGTGCGCATTTAAACCCGTTAAGCTTAAGCATTCTAGTACCTTTATCTATCTTACTTTGCCGTTTTAGACTTATTACGTGTTATTTATATTTTCAGGCACTAATCCCAAAATTGAGCTAACTCAGCCAAATAAGAGTTTAATTGAAGCAATCTTGAGATAAACCAAAGGAGGGAGCAAAGTGGAGAAAGAAAAGAGCAAAAAGGAATCAAGTTGTGCAGCTGAAAAGTTCGATCGATCCAACTTAGAGTTCGATCGATCAAACATCTATGATCGATCACAATACTTCTCGATAGATCCAACCTTGGCCTTTGCTGAAATTCCAAGTTCGATCGATCGAACATCACCTTCGATCGATCGAACCCTATTTTGTCCTATTCAAATGATTGATCTTATCCACAGCTGTACGCCTACCAACCACTTTTGTCTTTTTCCCCATAAATATCTTGAAAATATCCCAGCCTTGTCATTATTTGGAGGAGTCAGACCACTTCGATCGATTCAAGATGCATTTCGATCGATCGAACCCATTTTCGATCGATCCAAGTTAAGGTTCGATCGATCGAACTTCCTCCAGCGAGAAAAAGTTAAAGTCCAGCTCATTTATTCCGTCCTTCATCCAATCATTGGAGAATATGCCTTGCACGACCACAGCTCATCATAGGGTGTATTTGAACTACCTATATAAGGAATATGATACACTTTTTGGAGGGAGCCTCTTGTCACACATTGAAAATCATCTTGGAGGCTATTCTTGGAGAGGAGGAAGGAGGGAAGCTAGAGCACCATTGGAGGAGATTTTCACCAACAAGGAGCAGCCATGGAGTTAGCCCTTGAGGGTTGGATCATCACTACCATGAGTGGCTAGACATCCTCTTGGGGCTAGAGTTAGCCCCAAGCATGCTTTCTATACTCTAATCTTGTGTATTATTGAGGGATTAGTGTTGTATGATACATCTTGATATTCATGTATATATAAATCTTGATTATTTCATGGTTTGTATGGTTTAATGCTTCCAATTGACTATTCTATTCTATCCATATGTCTATGTATGCTAGAGTAGGATATTCATTTGCTTATCTCTAGATTTAGTGTTTTTGATCCATGTCTATGTGTATTGATGTTATAGATCTAGAGATTATCAAGATGATATGCTTAATGGAATGCTCTTGTTATGTCTTTTGATGGTTCATACTTATTCCTTGATGGATTGTACCTCTCTCTTAGTTTATTTTCATGCTAGTAGTGTAGTTGTAGTGTAATGTTAGATGGGGGAGACAATTCATGCTTGTTCTTTGATGTTCCATGCTTTTGAATGCAAGAAGCATATGCTCTAATATTGTGGTGTAATGGAATTTTGAGCTTAATGAAGGATTAATGACTAGTTATGATATGTTGTATCTTTCACATGTGTTTAGACAATTTATTCCTCTCCTAATAGATATTTTGTACCTCTCACATGATGTTTAGATAATGCATGTTTAACTAAGTCATTCTTATGGATTGCTTGAACTATGAGCTTAATGAAAGGTTCAATGACTTGAATTGTTATTTTGTTATCTTCACATGATGTTTAGACAATATATTCCTCTACCAATAGATGTATTGTGGCCTCACACATGTTGATTGAGACAATTTGCACTTGTTGAGTCACCCTTACCAATTGAATGTCTTTTACACACACAACATTGTTGCAACACATTCATTTCCCTCATTAGTTACTTGATTATGGTTTGGAATAGTATTGTTTGGTGGTGATCTCTACACCCCAAGACCTCTCATTCTCATCTCTTAAATCCCTATCTCTACTTAGTTTTATTTTTATTGCATTTTAATTAATTCTTTTCTAGAAGTAATCAACCGACCGAACTCTCTTTTGCAATCATTTGGTACGCTAGAGTCGAAGTTGAAATTCCAACACGTATAATCCCTTGGGACGATACCTACTCACCCTTGCTACGTTAGTAGTGGTGTTGGTAGTGGTTTTTATAAATTTAAATTTGACATAAAAGGCTTTTTTTGAACCACACATTCACTACATTTAGTTTGGCGTATTGGAACGGCCGTCGTCATTCTCCCTTTAAGGAAAAAAAAAAAAAAAAAAATTATAGGCAAAACAGCTCATTAAATTTTCCGTCCTCTTCGAAATTCCATCTTTCCTGACTCCACATTCTACAGAGTAATTTCTTGATTACTTCACATAACATGACATGGTTATTTAATAATTAATAAATTTTTATAGGGAAAAATATAAACCTACCCTACCCTCGATAAGATTGATTAGATTTCATTATCAAGGATAATGAAATCAAATCTGACGTGGTTCAACAGGTAAGAATAATCCTACTATAACTGGAGGAGGTCAAAAGGATTAAATCATATCCCAAAAAATCTGGTAATAAATCTTCTATGATTTTGCACAAGCGGAAGATATGGTCAACCATCGACATCAGCGGAACGATTTTGATTCCAATCGACAGCCATAAATAGGGCATCAAGCCATTAAAGAAGGTACGACGTAAAAACTATTATTAAGCCTTGCCTTCTTTTTAGACCTCCGTGACTAATTTGATCGTCGGAGAGCTCTTGGCAGGCACCACACCGGTGCCATCAAGGTTCATCGATCTTCTCCTCTCTTCCTTACAGGAAAACGGTATCGTATCGGATTGCGCGAATTTCAGTCTCAACAGTTGGCGCCGTCTATGGGAACGGCGATTCCCTTGAATCAATTAATTACTCATTGGGTATATACGTTTGCAGTCCGGTATGGTTACCGAAGGAACACCGTCGTAGGGATCTGGTCAAAGGGTAGAGTCGGGTGAAAACCTGGACGTCCCAAACGACCAGGCACAGCTTGCAGCATTGGAACTACAGGTTCAAACTCTAAGTCAGGGTATGAACCAGTTGATCCAGCAAAATGCAACGCTCTTGCAACACCTTGTTCCACCGGTTCAACAAAACTTTCCAGGACAAGATCTCTCAAGTCCAAACAGAGGTAATGGTAATCTTGAAGAGAGGGATAATCAATCCCCCCAAAATGAGACTGAAGTGGAACAAAGCCAAGTGGGAACCGACATAGAGAGGTGGTTCATCCATCTCTCCTATGGAGTTCCCGACCTCCTGAAAGCATAACCTTCTGTCTTAAGGAAAAGACAAAAAAAGTTACCCATCTTGACTTGCAGATCAAGGATCTCAAGGGGAAAATGGAAGATGTAATGCAGGCTATGAAAGGGAAAGGTCCTGCCACCATAGATGACCTGGTACAAAGGACCAACTTGCCTTTCAGCCCCGCCATTATGAAATGTCCACTACCTAGCAAGTTCAGGATGCCCTCGTTCGAAAGCTTCGATGGGACCAAAGATCCCCTCGATCACCTGGAAACTTTTCAAGCTTTTATGCATTTACACGCTGTGCCAGATGAAATCATGTGCCGACCTTTTCCCACTACGCTTAAGGGATCAACGAGAGTTTGGTTCAACAAGTTGAAGCCAGGAACCATCAACACTTTCGAAGAATTGAGTAAGCAGTTTGTGAGCCACTTCATTGCAGGTCAGAGGCATAGGAGGCCGGCTACCTACCTGTTTACCGTGGAGCAACAAAAGGAAGAGTCGATTAGGGAATACATCACCCAATTCAACGTAGAGATGTTACAGGTAGAAGAGGTGGACGACAAGGTAGCTTTGACCGCTTTCATAGGAGGACTCCAAACCTCCAGATTCTTGTTCTCCTTATCAAAAGAACCTCCCACCAGCATGATAGAGTTGCTGGTCAGAGCGCAAAAACACATCAACGCTGAAGACATCATGAGTGCACGGAAGGAAGGAGAGGACAAGAAGAGGCCAACCCCTCTCGCCAGGGATGAAAATAATACCAAATATAAGAAATCGTTCTTCAGCGAGAGTGACAGCACATATCATGAGAATGACTCAGATGAGTATACCAACTAGAAATTATCTCACGGCTGGAATTAGCCTTATCAAGTCATTCACAATAAAGACTAGGGGCATCTTAGTTAATCATTTTAAATGGAGGGTAGCTCTATCACGTGTTATTTTGTTTTTAATAATGATGGTCTTTAATAAAATTCCTTTTAGTTTATACGTGCAGTATCCCCGTACTATAAGGGATAGTAAATGAGTGTCCTGTATTACAAGGACCCGGGCTGAGTGAATCCTATAATCAGTATCCCCGTACTATAAGGGATAGTAAATGAGTGTCCTGTATTACAAGGACCTGGGCTGAGTGAATCTCGTAATCCGTATCCCCGTACTATAAGGGATAGTAAATGAGTGTCCTGTATTACAAAGACCCGAGCTGAGTGAATCCCGTAATCAGTATCCCCGTACTATAAGGGATAGTAAATGAGTGTCCTGTATTACAAGGACCCGGGCTGAGTGAATATCGTAATCCGTATCCCCGTACTATAAGGGATAGTAAATGAGTGTCCTGTATTACAAAGACCCGGGCTGAATGAATCACATAATCCATATCCCCGTAATATAAGGGATAATAAATGAATGTCCTGTACTACAAGGACCTGGGTTGGATGAATCCTGTAATTAATATCCCCTTATAATAAGGGATAGTAAATAAAAATCTTTTATTAAAGAGGTGAGCTGAGTAAAACTCGTAAAGTTCAACTCCCTTACTAAAGGGACGAGCTGAGTAAAACTCATAAAGTTCAATTCCCTTATTAAGGAGTGAAACTCATATAATTTATTCCCTTATCAAATGAAGAGTACTGTTCCCTCGGGTGCAAAAAAAAAAAAAAAAAATTTCCTGAGTTACTATTTACGTGAATAGTACCCGCGGGTACTGTTCACCGGGGTTGAAAAAAAAAAAAATTTATTCTTATTATTTATTACATTCCCAAAGCTAGACGTGCAAACTTGGGAATGGGGGGCAACTGATAGGGAAAAATATAAACCTACCCTACCCTCGATAAGATTGATTAGATTTCATTATCAAATTTGATGTGGTTCAACAGGTAAGAATAATCCTACTATAACTGGAGGAGGTCAAAAGGATTAAATCATATCCCGACAAATCTGGTAATAAATCTGCTATGATTTTGCACAAGCGGAAGATAAGGTCAACCATCGACATCAGCGGAACGATTTTGATTCCAATCGACAGCCATAAATAGGGCATCAAGCCATTAAAGAAGGTACGACGTAAAAACTATTATTAAGCCCTGCCTTCTTTTTAGACCTCCGTGACTAATTTGATCGTCGGAGAGCTCTTGGCAGGCACCACACCGGTGCCGTCAAGGTTCATCGATCTTTTCCTCTCTTCCTTGTA
The DNA here is from genome assembly GCF_030987335.1 of Cornus florida. Lineage (NCBI taxonomy): Eukaryota > Viridiplantae > Streptophyta > Magnoliopsida > Cornales > Cornaceae > Cornus > Cornus florida. The sequence continues at coordinate 27,525,619 of NW_026775580.1, read as the reverse complement.
GGAAAACGGTATCGTATCGGATTGCGCGAATTTCAGCCTCAACAATTTTAATTACATTATAGTCTTTTGAATAAATTGATTAATTTTTTTTTAGAAAGGAATGAATATTCACTAACTTTCTTTTATTTATTTATTTATTATTAAGTTTTTTGGGGTCGTGGCAAATTATCCTTTAGTTATTTTATTACCTAATGCTTCAAATAAATAAATAAATATAGATATAGATATATTTATAATAAATAGACACTCATAAACTGTCAAGGCAATAAAAATTATTGAGGAAAGGAAGTAGAAACGAGGCTCATCACAAGAAATATGACATGAGTCATGACCCTTCTAATATGGGGGGTTGGCTTCCAAAAACCTTCGTTTATGATAATTTGATGAAAAGCATATTTATAGTTTATGATGATATATGTGTGTGTGTGTGTGTGTGGACACTAAAATTTTAGTGCACTTTGGTTTTGACAAATGGACTCATTAAATATGGGCCTAACGTTTAATTAAGTTATTTAATTGGCCCAAACTTAGTCCACTTAAATTATTTAATTAGCCCAGCCTAGATAGTTAAATAATAAAAAAAAAAAATTATTCCTAATAAAATATATATGGAATAATTATTTTTAAGGATAATTATCATAATATAACCGGCCCGGCCCAGTTATTATTTTATCCTTATCAGGAGATGACACGTGTCATCATCCTATTAATTCAAGAATCCTATAAATAGAAACCTAGAGGAAGGAGGAATGGGGAAAAAAATCCAGAGTCCAGAAATCCAGAGACTCGGAAATTCAGAAACTCAGAAATCCAGAAGGTCCAAAAATTGAGAGAATCAGAAATCCAGAGGGTCAGAAATGCCGAGGGCAAACCTAAAGGCGAATAATACCAAGCACATCCAAAGTCGTGCCGTTCTTCACCAAATTCAACAAATTCTCTCCTCTCTGAAGACGAAGAACAACAAGCATATCCAAAGACGTGCCGTTCTTCCTCAAATTCAACAAAGGACACAAATTCAGAATTCAAAAGTTCAGAATTTCAGGCACAAATTCAGAATTCAAAAGTCTAGAAACAAATGACACAAATTCAGAATTCAGAAGTCCAGAAATCAAGAGACTCAAAAGTCAGAGACATAAATTCAGAATCCAAACCCAAAAGCGAAGAACCTCAAGCACATCCAACGGCGTGTTGTTCTTCATCAAATTCCACGGTGATCAACAACAAGCACATCCAACGACGTGCCGTTCTTTATTAAATTCCACGGTGATTCAAGAATAAGCTCGTACAGCCCTTGGATCCAACCAATAACAAAAACGAGATCGAATCAGAGGACTATTTTTTTTTGTAAAGAATATTATTACAGAGGATTATACTCAACTTTTCCAAATTAATAAATTAATATTTGCTCCATATTTTGTTTTTATTTGCAGATATACAAAATTTGTGTGTACAAATTTGTGGCACGCCCGGTGGGATATCATCTACCTCTCATCTTTTTCTCCTATATCAAATCCTCAACAAATTCATCGTCAGATTCTATGACTTCCAATAAGATTTAGTCAAAGAGCAAAAATACCACCAAAGACATCGCGGCCATGAAGAATAACATCAATACCATCACAAAAGGTGGGAAGAAGGTTGCAACTTCGTCAAGTGGTACAAACACCTCTGCAAGTTCAATGATGTGGAGCATGTTCAAATCATCCATTCATGCTAAAAGACAGCACGATGTGGTGAGAGTCAATTCTGCCAAATCTGTCAAAGTAACAACTCAAACTCATACCACCTTCACCTCACTAGGGGAAAGAAGGAAGATTTCTACAACCTCAAAGGTTACTCCAGTTACAAGTTCAAGTTCCACTTCGTTGGGGGCAAGGAGGAAAGTTCCTACAACCTCAAAGGTTACTCCAATCACAAGTTCAAGGCTAGTCCACCCAAGGCCAAAGATTTTTTCTAACTCCATCACTATGCCAGTCATGAAGATGAGTACTACCTTGTATGAAGAGCAATTGACGACTATGGCCCGTGTAATTGAAAGATTACAACATTCTCCCAAGGAGTACGATCTGAATATTGCCTCGCTGATAGAAAGTTAAAATTACATAACAACAATGCTAAGTCAAGCAAAAGCCAAATTCCTCATTCTAATTCCATGCCAGAGAACACTCCAATTGATAAACAAAATGATGTGTACGCCAATCCAACAATTGATGCTGCCTCTGTCACCTTACTTTCTGTCCAACAACTTCAAGACATGATAGTGAATTGTATAAGAGAACAATACAATGGCGTCCCTTAAAGTGCTCACATGTACTCAAAGCCTTACACAGAAAGAATTGACATTTTAAAAATGCCGGTTGGGTATCAACCTCCAAAGCTTCAATAGTTTGACGAAAAAGGCAATCCTAAGCAACAAGTCGCACACTTTATAGAGACTTGCGGCAATGCTGGTACAGATAGAGATCTCCTTGTCAAGAAATTCGTTCGTTGCCTCACATGGAATGCATTTGATTGTTACATAAACCTCAAAGATGGAGGTATTGACGGTTGGGAGCAGATGGAACGAGAATTTCTCAACCATTTCTATAGCACTTGTCGTACTGTTAGTATGCTGGAGCTTACAATTACAAAACAAATGAAAAGTGAACCCATGGTTAACTACATCAACCGTTGGCGAGCTCTAAGTCTTGACTGCAAGGATCGTTTGTCTGAAATTTCTATAGTTGAAGCATGTATGCAAGGCATGCATTGGAAGCTTCTTTACACCCTACAGGGGATTAAGCCTCGCACATTTGAAGAGCTTGTTACTCGAGCCCACGACATGGAGCTTAGCATAAGAAATCATGGTGCTAGAGAAAATGTTCCTGATATATCTGATAACCTTCAAGAAGATGAGAGAAGTGAGTCCGAAGAAGAAGACAATATACTTCCTAACTCGGATGACGAAATAGCTTCACCTTTCATTATAAGTATTATCTCGAAAGACTTGCATCAAGAAATGCACCATGCTACAATAATGACTTCAACCGAAAGTGCAAAATCACAGGGGTCATTAAGTTAAGGAAACCAAGAAGAAAATTCTCAAAGTGACGACGAGATAGTCCGTGCCCTCCAGTATAAGCTCGGATTGTCGTCTGATTCTTGCAAAGTTGAAGAAAATTATTAAAGTTAAAGTGCTCCCAGATACGAGTTAAAACTGTCGATGGTGCTCCCAGATACGAGCCTAAACTGTCGATAATACTCCCTAACACGAGAATAAACTGTCAACTTGAAAAAAAATGACACTCATTGACACGAGTTTAAACTGTCTACCTGAAGAAAAAAAAATATCAAGAACATCTTGATACGAGTTTAAACTATCTCCCAAAAAAAAAAAACACATTAAGTGCACATTGCACTTATCAGCCTACAGGTTCGGATGAGTCATGTTTGAACTTTTGAGTTAAAAAATTTGCCATACAAGACAAATATGGTGATGTATCAAGTGCACAGTGCAACATGGGAATGAAGAATGTTAAGGTTAACTCGACCAAACCAGCTTTAGCTTGTGGCAGTAGAAGAGACGGCTTTCAAGACTCGGCTTTTGAATTGATGTGAAACCCAATAATATGGGTTATATATATAATCAATTAAAGACCTCCTATTGGCAATTGGATTTGTAGACTTCCTATTTGCAACAGGATTTGCAGTTCAAGAAGGAAAGAAAAAAAATAATAATAAGAAGAAAGATAAAAAAAAAAAAAAAAAAAAAGGCAAAGAAAAAAAAATCGTGAAAAAAGGAGAAGAAAAAAAAAAGGAAAGGGAAAAAAACAGAGAGAGTAAAAAAGTCGTGAAAAAAAAAGGAGAAGAAAAAAAAAAAAGGAAAGGAAAAAAAAAAAAAAAAACGTGAGGAAAAAAAAAAAGTGAAAAAAAAGGGAAAAAAAAAAGAGGAAAAAAAGTCGTGGAAAAAAAAAAGAGGAAAAAAACTGCGTGAAAAAAAAAAAGGAAAGAAAAAACAAAGGGAGAAGGAAAAAAAAAAAAGAAGAAAAAAATATTGCGTGAAAAAAAAAAAAAAAAAGGAAAGAAAAAGAAAAAAAGAGAGAAAGGAAAAAAAAAAAAAAAATGGAAAGAAAAAAAACAAGAGAAGAAAAAAAATTGCGTGAAAAAAAAAAAGAGAGTGAGAAAAAGGAAAGAAAAACCTATAACATTGGTGGCAAAACCTATAACATTGGTGATATATATAGGCAACAAAATATCACAGCTTTGTACTGGGATTTGTATAATTCAGTTCAAATAGGAAATTAAAATTCCAATCCAAAGTTGAATAGAAAAAGCAAAAGAGGAAATCTTACAGTCCAACGTTGGATAGGAAAGGGAAAAAAAAAAAAAAGGAAAGTTGGATACTTCAAATCCCATTTGAAAAAGGAAATAAGTACTATCAAACATGAGACTCGAAGTGGGGGTAATTTGTAGACACTAAAATTTTAGTGGTCTTTGATTTTGACAAATGGACCCATTAAATATGGGCCTAATGTTTAATTAAGTTATTTAATTGGCCCAAGCATGATCCACTTAAATTATTTAATTAGTCCAGCCTAGATAGTTAAATAAAAAAATAAAAAAAATTATTCCTACTAAAATATATATGGAATAATTATTTTTAAGGATAATTATCATAATATAACCGGCCCGGCCCAGTTATTATTTTATCCTTATCAGGAAATGACACGTGTCATCATCCTATTAATTCAAGAATCCTATAAATAGAGACCTAGAGGAAGGAGGAATGAGGAAAAAAATCCAGAGTCTAGAAATCCAGGGACTCGAAAATTCAGAGACTCAGAAATCCAGAAGGTCCAAAAATTGAGAGAATCAGAAATCCAGAGGGTCAGAAATGCCGAGGGCAAACCCAAAGGCGAAGAATACCAAGCACATCCAAAGTCGTGCCGTTCTTCACCAAATTCAACAAATTCTCTCCTCTCTGAAGACGAAGAACAACAACCACATCCAAAGACATGCCGTTCTTCCTCAAATTCAACAAAGGACACAAATTCAGAATTCAGAAGTTCAGAAATTCAAAGACAAATTCAGAATTCAAAAGTCCAGAAAAAAATGACACAAATTTAGAATTCAGAAGTCCAGAAATCATGAGACTCAAAAGTCAGAGACACATATTCAGAATCCAAACCCAAAAGCGAAGAACATCAAGCACATCCAACGGCGTGCTGTTCTTCATCAAATTCCACGGTGATCAACAACAAGCACATCCAACGACGTGCCGTTCTTCATTAAATTCCACGGTGATTCAAGAATAAGCTCGTGCAGCCCTTGGATCCAACCAACAACAAAAATGAGATCGAATCAGAGGACCATTCTTTTTTGTAAAGAATATTATTACCAAGGATTGTACTCAACTTTTCCAAATTAATAAATTACTATTTGCTCCATATTTTGTTTTTATTTGCAGATATACAAAATTTGTGTGTACAAATTTGTGGCACGCCCGGTGAGATATCCTCTACCTCTCATCTCTTTCTCCTATATCAAAGCCTCTACAAATTCATCGTCAGATTCTATGACTTCCAATAAGATTCAAACGAAGACCAAAAATACCACCAAAGACATCGCGGTTATGAAGAATAACATCAATACCATCACAAAAGGTGGCAAAAAGGTTGCAACTTCGTCAAGTGGTACAAACACCTCTGCAAGTTCAATGATGTGGAGCATGTTCAAATCATCCATTCATGCCAAAAGACAGCACGACGACTATGGCCCGTGCAATTGAAAGATTACAACACTCTCTCAAGGAGCACGATCTGAAAATTGCCTCGCTGATAGAAAAGTTAAAATTACATAATGACAATGCTGAGTCAAGCAAAAGCCAAATTCCTCATTCTAATTCCATGCCAGAGAACACTCCAATTGATAAACAAAATGACGTGTACGCCAATCCCACAATTGATGCTGCCTCTGTCACCTTACTTTTTGTCCAACAACTTCAAGACATGATAGTGAATTGTATAAGAGAACAATACAATGGCGTCCCTTAAAGTGCTCACATGTACTCAAAGCCTTACACAGAAAGAATTGACATTTTAAAAATGTTGGTTGGGTATCAACCTCCAAAGCTTCAATAGTTTAACGGAAAAGGCAATCCTAAGCAACATGTCGCACACTTTGTAGAGACTTGTGGCAATGCTGGTACAGACAGAGATCTCCTTGTCAAGAAATTCGTTCGTTGCCTCAAATGGAATGCATTTGATTGTTACACAAACCTCAAAGCTGGAGGTATTGACAGTTGGGAGCAGATGGAACAAGAATTTCTCAACCGTTTCTATAGCACTCGTTGTACTGTTAGTATGCTGGAGCATACAAATACAAAACAAATAAAGAGTGAACCCATGGTTAACTACATCAACCGTTGGCGAGCTCTAAGTCTTGACTGCAAGGATCGTTTGTCTAAAATTTCTACAGTTGAAGCATGTATGCTAGGCATGCATTGGGAGCTACTTTACATCCTACAAGGGATTAAGCCTCGTACATTCGAAGAGCTCGTTACTCGTGCCCACGACATGGAGTTTAGCATGGAAAATCATGGTGGTAGAGAAAATGTTCCTGATATATCCGACAACCTTCAAGAAGATGAGAGAAGTGAGTCCGAAGAAGAAGACAATATACTTCCTAACTCGGATGACGAAATAGCTTCATCTTTCATTATAAGTATCATCTCGAAAGACTTGCATCAAGAAACGCACCATGCTACAACAATGACTTCAACTGAAAGTGCAAAATCACAGGGGTCATTAAGTTAAGGAAACCTAGAAGAAAATCCTCAAAGTGATGACGAGATAGTCCGTGCCCTCCAGTTTAAGCTTGGATTGTCGTCTGATTCTTGCAAAGTTGAAGAAAATTATTAAAGTTAAAGTGCTCCCAGATACGAGCTAAAACTGTCGATGGTGCTCCCAGATACGAGCCTAAACTGTCGATGATACTCCCTGACACGAGAATAAATTGTCAACTTGAAAAAAAATGATACTCATTGACACGAGTTTAAACTGTTTACCTGAAAAAAAAAAAAAAATCAAGAACATCTTGATACGAGTTTAAACTATCTCCAAAAAAAAAAAAAAAAAAGAAATGCAAATTGCACTTATCAGCCTACAAGTTCGGAAGAGTCATGTTTCAAATTTTGAGTTAAAAAATTTGCCATACAAGACAAATATGGTGATGTATCAAGTGCATAGTGCAACATGGGAATGAAGAAGGTTAAGGTTAACTCGACCAAACCAGCTTTAGCTTGTGGCAGTAGAAGAGACGGCTTTCAAGACTCAGCTTGTGAATTGATGTCAAACCCTATAATATGGGTTATATATATAATCAATTAAAGACCACCTATTGGCAATTGGATTTGTAGACCTCCTATTTGCAACAGGATTTGCAGTTCAAGTAGGAAAGAAAAAAAATAATAATAAGAAGAAAGAGAAAAAAAAAAAAAAAAAAAAAAACAAAGAAAAAAAAATCATGAAAAAAGGAGAAGAAAAAAAAAAACAGAGAGAAAAAAAAAAGTCGTGAAAAAAAAAAACAGAAGAAAAAAAAAAGGAAAGAAAAAAAAAAAAAACGTGAGGAAAAAAAAAAAACAAGAGAAAAAAAAGGAAAAAAAAAAAAAGAGGAAAAAAAGTCGTGGAAAAAAAAAGAAGTAATAAATTGCGTGAAAAAAAAAGGGAAAGAAACAAAGATGGAGAAGGGAAAAAAAAAAAAATTGCGTGGATAAAAAAAAAAAAAAAAGAGAGAGAAAAAGGAAAGAAAGAAAAAAAGGAAAGAAAAAGAAAAAAAGAGAGAAGGAAAAAAAAAAAAAAAGGAAAGAAAAAAAAAAACAAGAGAAGAAAAAATTTTGCATGAAAAAAAATTGCTTGAAAAAAAAAAAAAAAGAGAGAGAAAGAAAAAGGGAAAAAAAAAAAAAAAAAGGGAAGGAAAAAAGAAAAAAAGAAAAAAAAATGGAGAGAAAAATCATACCGATTATTCAGAGACTTTAGAATTGATGGCAAAACCTATAACATTGGTGGTATATATAGGCAACAAAATATCTAAGGTTTGTACTGGGATTTGTATAATTCAGTTCAAATAAGAAAGTAAAATTTCAATCCAAAGTTCAATAGAAAAAGCAAAAGAGGAAATCTTACAGTCCAACGTCGGATAGGAAAGGAAAAAAAAAAAAAAAAAAAAAAAAAAAAGAAGGAAAGTTGGATACTTCAAGTCCCATTTGAAAAAGGAAACAAGTCCAATCAAACATGGGACTCGAAGTGGGGGCAATTTGTAGACACTAAAATTTTAGTGGGCTTTGGTTTTGACAAATGGACCAATTAAATATGGGCCTAATGTTTAATTAAGTTATTTAATTGGCCTAAGCATGGTCCACTTAAATTATTTTAATTAAGTTATTTAATTGGCCCAAGCATGTTTAATTAAGTTATTTAATTAGCCCAGCCTAGATAGTTAAATAAATAAAAAAAAAAATTATTCCTAATAAAATATATATGTAATAATTATTTTTAAGGATAATTATCATAATATAATCGGCCCGGCCCAATTATTATTTTATCCTTATCAGGAGATGACACGTGTCATCATCCTATTAATTCAAGAAGCTTAAAAATAGAGGCCTAGAGGAAGGAGGAATGGGGAAAAAAATCCAGAGACTCAGAAATTCAGAGATTTAGAAATCCAGAAGGTCCAAAAATTGAGAGAATCAAAAATCCGGAGGGTTAGAAATGCCGAGAGCAAACCTAAAGACAAAGAATACCAAGCACATCCAAAGTCGTGCCGTTCTTCACCAAATTCAACAAATTCTCTTTTCTCTGAAGACGAAGAACAACAAGCACATCCAAAGACGTGTCGTTCTTCTTCAAATTCAACAAAGGACACAAATTCAGAAGTTCAAAAATTTAGACACAAATTCAGAATTCAAAAGTCCAAAAATAAATGACACAAATTCAGAATTCAGAAGTCCAGAAATCCAGACTCTCAAAAGTCAGAGACACAAATTCAGAATCCAAACCCAAAAGCGAAAAACATCAAGCACATCCAATGGCGTGCTGTTTTTCATCAAATTCCACGATGATCAACAACAAGCACATCCAACGACGTGCCGTTCTTTATTAAATTCCATGATGATTCAAGAATAAGCTCGTGCAGCCCTTGGATCCAACCAACAACAAAAACGAGATAAAATCAGAGGACCATTCTTTTTTGTAAAGAATATTATTACAGAGGATTGTACTCAACTTTTCCAAATTAATAAATTACTATTTGCTCCATATTTTATTTTTATTTGTAGATATACAAAATTTGTGTGTACAAATTTGTGGCACGCCCGGTGGGATATCTTCTGTCTCTCATCTCTTTCTCCTATATCAAATCCTCAACAAATTCATCGTCAGATTCTATGACTTCCAATAAGATTTAGACGAAGACCAAAAATACCACCAAAGACATCGCGGTCATGAAGAATAACATCAATACCATCACAAAAGGTGGTAAGAAGGTTGCAACTTCGTCAAGTGGTACAAACACCTCTGCAAGTTCAATGATGTGGAGCATGTTCAAATCTTCCATTCATGCCAAAAGACAGCACGATGCGGTGAGAGTCAATTCTGCCAAATCTGTTAAAGTAACAACTCAAACTCATACCACCTTCACCTTACTAGGGGAAAGAAGGAAGATTTCTACAACCTCAAAGGTTACTCTAGTCACAATTTCAAGTTCCACTTCGCTGGGGGCAAGGAGGAAGGTTCCTACAACCTCAAAGGTTACTCCAATCACAAGTTCAAGGCTAGTCCACCCAAGGCCAAAGATTTTTTTTAACTCCATCACTATGCCAATCATGATGATGAGTACTACCTTGTATGAAGAGCAATTGACGACTATGACCCGTGCAATTCAAAGATTACAACACTCTCTCAAGGAGCACGATCTGAAAATTGCCTCGCTGATAGAAAAGTTAAAATTACATAACGACAATGCTGAGTCAAGCAAAAGCCAAATTCCTCATTCTAATTCCATGCCAGAGAACACTCCAATTGATAAACAAAATGACATGTACGCCAATCCAACAATTGATGCTGACTCTGTCACCATACTTTCTATCCAACAACTTCAAGACATGATAGTGAATTGTATAAGAGAACAATACAATGGGGTCCCTCAAAGTGCTCACATGTACTCAAAGCCTTACACAGAAAGAATTGACATTTTAAAAATGCCGGTTGGGTATCAACCTCCAAAGCTTCAATAGTTTGACGGAAAAGGCAATCCTAAGCAACATGTCGCACACTTTGTAGAGACTTGCGGCAATGCTGGTACAGATAGAGATCTCCTTGTCAAGAAATTCGTTCATTGCCTCAAATGGAATGCATTTGATTGTTACACAAACCTCAAAGCTGGAGATATTGACAGTTGGGAGCAGATGGAACGAGAATTTCTCAACCGTTTCTATAGCACTCGTTGTACTGTTAGTATGCTGGAGCTTATAAATACAAAACAAATGAAGAGTGAACCCATGGTTAACTACATCAACCATTGGCGAGCTCTAAGTCTTGACTGCAAGGATCGTTTGTCTGAAATTTCTATAGTTGAAGCATGTATGCAAGGCATGCATTGGGAGCTTCTTTACATCCTACAAGGGATTAAGCCTCGCACATTTGAAGAGCTCGTTACTCAAGCTCACGACATGGAGCTTAGCATGGAAAATCATGGTGCTAGAGAAAATTTTCCTGATATATCCGACAACCTTCAAGAAGATTAGAGAAGTGAGTCCGAAGAAGAAGACAATATACTTCCTAACTCGGATGACTAAATAGCTTCATCTTTCATTATAAGTATCATCGCGAAAGACTTGTATCAAGAAACGCAGCATGCTACAACAATGACTTCAACCGAAAGTGCAAAATCACAGGGGTCATTAAGTTAAGGAAACCAAGAAGGAAATCCTCAAAGTGACGACGAGATAGTCCGTGCCCTCCAGTATAAGCTTGGATTGTCGTCTGATTCTTGCAAAGTTGAAGAAAATTATTAAAGTTAAAGTGCTCCCAGATACAAGCTAAAACTGTCGATGATGCTCCCAGATACGAGCCTAAACTGTCGATGATACTCCCTGACACGAGAATAAACTGTCAACTTGAAAAAAAATGACACTCATTGACACGAGTTTAAACTGTCTACCTGAAAAAAAAAAAAAAAAATATCAAGAACATCTTGATATGAGTTTAAACTATCTCCCAAAAAAAAAAAAAAAAAAATTAAGTGCACATTGCACATATCAGCCTACAGGTTCGGAAGAGTCATGTTTCAACTTTTGAGTTAAAAAATTTGCCATACAAGACAAATATGGTGATGTATCAAGTGCACAGTGCAACATGGGAATGAAGAAGGTTAAGGTTAACTCGACCAAACCAGCTTTAGCTTGTGGCAGTAGAAGAGACGGCTTTCAAGACTCGACTTGTGAATTGATGTCAAACCCTATAATATGGGTTATATATATAATCAATTAAAGACCTCCTATTGGCAATTGGATTTGTAGACTTCCTATTTGCAACAGGATTTGCAGTTCAAGTAGGAAAGAAAAAAAATAATAATAAGAAGAAAGAGAAAAAAAAAAAAAAAAAAAAAAGCAAAGAAAAAAAAAATCGTCAAAAAACGGAGAAGAAAAAAAAAACAGAGAGAAAAAAAAAAAGTCGTGAAAAAAAAAAAACAAAAGAAAAAAAAAAAGGAAAGGAAAAAAAAAAAAACGTGAGGAAAAAAAAAAAAAAAAACTAGAGGAAAAAATGGGAAAAAAAAAAGAGGAAAAAAAGTCGTGGAAAAAAAAAAGAGGTAAAAAATTGCGTGAAAAAAAAAAAGGAAAGGAACAAAAACTGGAGGAAGAGAAAAAAAAAAATTGCGTGGATAAAAAATAAAAATAAAAAGAGAAAAAGGAAAGAAAGAAAAAAAGGAAAGAAAAAGAAAAAAAGAGAGAAGGAAAAAAAAAAAAAAAGGAAGGAAAAAAAAAACAAGAGAAGAAAAAATTTTGCGTGAAAAAAAATTGCTTGAAAAAAAAAGCAGAGAGAGAAAAAGGGAAGGAAAAAAAAAAAGAAAGAAAAAAAAATGGAGAGAAAAATCATACCGATTATTCAGAGACTTTAGAATTGATGGCAAAACCTATAACAGTGGTGGTATATATAGGCAATAAAATATCTCAGGTTTGTACTGGGATTTGTATAATTCAGTTCAGATAAGAAAGTAAAATTTCAATCCAAAGTTTAATAGAAAAAGCAAAAGAGAAAATCTTACAGTCCAACGTTGGATAGGAAAGGAAAAAAAAAAAAAAAAAAAAAAAGGAAAGTTGGATACTTCAAGTCCCATTTGAAAAAGGAAACAAGTCCTATCAAACATGGGACTCGAAGTGCGGGCAATTTGTAGACACTAAAATTTTAGTGGGCTTTGGCTTTGACAAATAGACCCATTAAATATGGGCCTAATGTTTAATTAAGTTATTTAATTGGCTCAAGCATGGTCCACTTAAATTATTTTAATTAAGTTATCTAATTGGCCCAAGCATGTTTAATTAAGTTATTTAATTAGCCCAGCCTAGATAGTTAAATAAATAAAAAAAAAAGTTATTCCTAATAAAATATATATAGAATAATTATTTTTAAGGATAATTATCATAATATAACCGACCCGGCCCAGTTATTATTTTATCCTTATCAGGAGATGACACGTGTCATTATCCTATTAATTCAAGAAGCCTATAAATAGAGGCCTAGAGGAAGGAGGAATGGGGAAAAAAATTCAGAGTCCAGAAATCCAGAGACTCAGAAATTCAGAGACTTAGAAATCCAGAAGGTCCAAAAATTGAGAGAATCAGAAATCCAGAGGGTTAGAAATGCCGAGAGCAAACCTAAAGACGAAGAATACCAAGCACATCCAAAGTCGTGCCGTTCTTCACCAAATTCAACAAATTCTCTCCTCTCTGAAGATGAAGAACAACAAGCACATCCAAAGACGTGTCGTTCTTCTTCAAATTCAACAAAGGACACAAATTCAGAATTCAGAAGTTTAGAAATTCAGACACAAATTCAGAATTCAAAAGTCCAGAAACTAATGATACAAATTCAGAATTCAGAAGTCCAGAAATCCAGACTCTCAAAAGTCAGAGACACAAATTCAGAATCTAAACCCAAAAGCGAAAAACATCAAGCACATCCAACGGCGTGCTGTTCGTCATCAAATTCCACGATGATCAACAACAAGCACATCCAACGACGTGCCGTTCTTTATTAAATTCCACGGTGATTCAAGAATAAGCTCGTGCAGCCCTTGAATCCAACCAACAAAAACGAGATCGAATCAAAGGACCATTCTTTTTTGTAAAGAATATTATTACAAAGGATTGTACTCAACTTTTCCAAATTAATAAATTACTATTTGCTCCATATTTTGTTTTTATTTGTAGATATACAAAATTTGTGTGTACAAATTTGTGGCACGCCCGGTGGGATATTCTCTGCCTCTCATCTCTTTCTCCTATATCAAATCCTCAACAAATTCATCGTCAGATTCTATGACTTCCAATAAGATTTAGACGAAGACCAAAAATACCACCAAAGACATCGCGGTCATGAAGAATAACATCAATACCATCATAAAAGGTGGCTAGAAGGTTGCAACTTCGTCAAGTGGGACAAACACCTTTGCAAGTTCAATGATGTGGAGCATGTTCAAATCATTCATTCATGCCAAAAGACAACACGATGCGGTGAGAGTCAATTCTGCCAAATCTATCAAAGTAACAACTCAAACTCATACCACCTTCACCTCACTAGGGGAAAGAAAGAAGATTTCTACAACCTCAATGGTTACTCCAGTCACAAGTTCAAGTTCCACTTCGCTGGGGGCAAGGAGGAAGGTTCCTACAACCTCAAAGGTTACTCCAATCACAAGTTCAAGGCTAGCCCACCCAAGGCCAAAGATTTTTTCTAACTCCATCACTATGCTAGTCATGATGATGAGTACTACCTTATATGGAGAGCAATTGACGACTATGGCCCGTGCAATTGAAAGATTACAACACTCTCTCAAGGAGCACGATCTGAAAATTGCCTCGCTGATAGAAAAGTTAAAATTACATAACGACAATGCTGAGTCAAGCAAAAGCCAAATTCCTCATTGTAATTCCATGCCAGAGAACACTCCAATTGATAAACAAAATGACGTGTACGCCAATCTAACAATTGATGCTGCCACTGTCACCTTACTTTCTGTCCAACAACTTCAAGATATGATAGTGAATTGTATAAGAGAACAATACAATGGCGTCCCTCAAAGTGCTCACATGTACTCAAAGCTTTACACAGAAAGAATTGACATTTTAAAAATGCCGGTTGGGTATCAACCTCCAAAGCTTCAATAGTTTGACGGAAAAGGCAATCCTAAGCAACATGTCGCACACTTTGTAGAGACTTGCGGCAATGCTGGTACAGACGGAGATCTCCTTGTCAAGAAATTCGTTCGTTGCCTCAAATGGAATGCATTTGATTGTTAAACAAACCTCAAAGCTAGAGGTATTGACAGTTGGGAGCAGATGGAACGAGAATTTCTCAACCATTTCTATAGCACTCATTGTACTGTTAGTATGCTGGAGCTTACAAATACAAAACAAATGAAGAGTGAACCCATGGTTAACTACATCAACCGTTAGCGAGCTCTAAGTCTTGACTGCAAGGATCGTTTGTCTGAAATTTCTACAGTTAAAGCATGTATGCAAGGCATGCATTGGGAGCTTCTTTACATCCTACAAGGGATTAAGCCTCGCACATTTGAAGAGCTCGTTACTCGAGCCCACGACATGGAGCTTAGCATGGAAAATCATGGTGCTAGAGAAAATGTTCCTGATATATCCGACAACCTTCAAGAAGATAAGAGAAGTGAGTCCGAAGAAGAAGACAATATACTTCCTAACTCGGATGATGAAATAGCTTCATCTTTCGTTATAAGTATCATCTCGAAAGACTTGCATCAAGAAACGCACCATGCTACAACAATGACTTCAACCGAAAGTGCAAAATCACAGGGGTCATTAAGTTAAGGAAACCAAGAAGAAAATCCTCAAAGTGACGACGAGATAGTCCGTGCCCTCCAGTATAAGCTTGGATTGTCGTCTGATTCTTGCAAAGTTGAAGAAAATTATTAAAGTTAAAGTGCTCCCAGATACGAGTTAAAACTGTCGATGGTGCTCCCAGATACGAGCCTAAACTGTCAACTTGAAAAAAAATGACACTCATTGAAACGAGTTTAAACTGTCTACCTGAAAAAAAAAATATCAAGAATATCTTGATACGAGTTTAAATTATCTCCCAAAAAAAAAAAAAAAAAATTAAGTGCACATTGCACCTATCAGCCTACAGGTTCGGAAGAGTCATGTTTCAACTTTTGAGTTAAAAAATTTGCCATACAAGACAAATATGGTGATGTATCAAGTGCACAGTGCAACATGGGAATGAAGAAGGTTAAGGTTAACTCGATCAAATCAGCTTTAGCTTGTGGCAGTAGAAGAGGCAGCTTTCAAGACTCGGCTTCTGAATTGATGTCAAACCCTATAATATGGGTTATATATATAATCAATTAAAGACCTCCTATTGGCAATTGGATTTGTAGACCTCCTATTTGCAACAGGATTTGCAGTTTAAGTAGG
Organism: Cornus florida; assembly: GCF_030987335.1. NCBI lineage: Eukaryota > Viridiplantae > Streptophyta > Magnoliopsida > Cornales > Cornaceae > Cornus > Cornus florida. Next base: position 27,509,913 of record NW_026775580.1, on the reverse strand, counting down.
AAAGAAAAAAAATAATAATTTGAAGAAAGAGACAAAAAAAAAAAAAAAAAAAAAAAAGCAAAGAAAAAAAAATCATGAAAAAAGGAGAAGAAAAAAAAAAGGATAGGAAAAAAAAAAGAGAGAGAAAAAAAAAGTCGTGAAAAAAAAAAAAGATAAGAAAAAATAAAAGAAAAGGAAAAAAAAAAAATTGTGAGGAAAGAAAAAAAAAAAAAAAAAAAAAAAGAAAAAAAGAGAAAAGAAAAGGAAAAAAAAAAAGAGGAAAAAAATTGCGTGAAAGAAAAAGGAAAGAAAAAAAAAGGGAGAAGGAAAAAAAAAAAAAAAAAAGGAAGAAAAAATTATTGCTTGAAAAAAAAAAAAAATTGCGTGTATAAAAAAAAAAAAAAAAAAAAAAAGAGAGAGAGAAAAAGGAAAGAAAGAAAAAAAGGAAAGAAAAAAAAAAAAAAAGAGAAGAAAAAATATTGCTTGAAAAAAAAAAAAAAGAATGAAAAAGGAAAGAAAAAAAAAGGGAAGGAAAAAAAAGAAAAAAAAAATGGAGAGAAAAATCATACCGTTTATTCAGAGACTTTAGAATTGATGGCAAAACCTATAACATTTGTGGTATATATAGGCAACAAAATATCTCAGGTTTGTACTGAGATTTGTATAATTCAGTTCAAATAGGAAAGTAAAATTTCAATCCAAAGTTGAATAGAAAAAGCAAAAGAGGAAATCTGACAGTCCAACGTTGGATAGGAAAGGAAAAAAAAAAAGAAAATGAAAGTTGGATACTTCAAGTCCCATTTGAAAAAGGAAACAAGTCCTATCAACATGGGACTCGAAGTGGGGGCAATTTGTAGACACTAAAATTTTAGTGGGCTTTGGTTTTGACAAATGGACCCATTAAATATAGGCCTAATGTTTTATTAAGTTATTTAATTGGCCCAAGCTTGGTCCACTTAAATTATTTAATTGGCCCAGCCTAGATAGTTAAATAAAAAAAAAAAAATTTATTCCTAATAAAATATATATGGAATAATTATTTTTAAGGATAATTTTCATAATATAACCGGCCCGGTCCAATTATTATTTTATCCTTATCAGGAGATGACACGTGTCATCATCCTATTAATTCAAGAAGCCTATAAATAGAGGCCTAGAGGAAGGAGGAATGGGGAAAAAAATCCAGAGTTGAGAAATTCAGACACTCAGAAATTCAGAAACTCAGAAATCCAGAAAGTCCAAAAATTGAGAGAATCAGAAATCCAGAGGGTCAGAAATGCCGAGGGCAAACCTAAAGGCGAAAAATACCATGCACATCCAAAGTCGTGCCGTTCTTCACCAAATTCAACAAATTCTCTCCTTTCTGAAGACGAAGAACAACAAGCACATCCAAAGACGTGCCGTTCTTCCTCAAATTCAACAAAAGACACAAATTCAGAATTCAGAAGTTCAGAAATTCAGACACAAATTCAGAATTTAAAAGTCCAGGAGCAAATGACACAAATTCAGAATTCAGGAGTCCAGAAAGCCAGAGACTCAAAAGTCAGAGACACAAATACAGAATCCAAACCCAAAAGCGAAGAACATCAAGCACATCTAACGACGTGCCGTTCTTCATCAAATTCCACGGTGATCAACAACAAGCACATCCAACGATGTGCCATTCTTCATCAAATTCCACGGTGATTCAAGAATAAGCTCGTGCAGCCCTTGGATCCAACCAACAACAAAAACGAGATCAAATCAGAGGATCATTCTTTTTTGTAAAGAATATTATTACAGAGGATTGTACTCAACTTTCCAAATTAATAAATTACTATTTGCTCCATATTTTGTTTTTATTTGCAGATATACAAAATTTGTGTGTACAATATGTATATGTATATGTATTTATAAACGTCGGGTACCAACCAATTAAAAGCATAGATCCTGACCCCAAGTTCAATTGTTCAATATGGTTTTTGTAATACCCCTAATTTTAAAAGGATAGTCCTGGTATTTAAATTATTGTTTAAAATTGTTTTTGTTTATTTCTTTGGTTTGATTTACTTATTTTAATTGTTTTAGGTTAAATTAAATTTAATTGGATTAGTTATGGATTTAATTGTTGCGTTTGATTACTTGTTTAAGTTACTTGCATTTAATTGAGTTAATTTATTTAATTGATTTGTTTTATTTAATTGTCTTACTTATGGATTTAATTGCTTTAAGTTAAAATTAAATTTAATTGGATTAGTTAAATTACATTTAATTTGTTTTAGTTAGTTTGCAACGTGAGTATATTTACATGGGGTTTGTAGTTTTCATAGGCAGCCGACATTGTATATCCTAGGTTTGCTTATGGGCCGAATTAGACATGGATTAGGGTTTTGTGAAAATCTTTAAATATATGTAATGAGCATCTGCCTAGGGTTTTAAAACCCTATTCACGGCATACTGGAAGTAAGAAACGTATAGAGAAGTCTGGGACAAAACTGAAAGATTTCTGGAAACACTTAGAGGAAGGACGTTGAGATTTTTGAACCGAATCTCACAGGCAAGTTTTATATCAAACTCAATCTCTTTGGCCTGTGTTCTTTGCATCCCTAATTCAGTTCCAGGAAGAATTAAAGTTAAATTAATATGGTTGCACAAATAAATTGTTTCATAACAGTATTTGTTCTTATATACGTTTTTCCTTCCGTTTTTGAACTGCTTTTGTTTGTTCTTGTTCTAATTGTTTTTGATTAACAAGTAATGAATTTAAATAACTTTAGAGCACCTTGGGGCTTAGTTTTAATCAGTAGTGAAGTTGGTTTAGAGGAACAAAACAGTCTAATACTGCCGGAGTGGAAGGAGACGACGCACAAAGGAGGAACTGGGTTACCAAAACGCAGAGCAGGCTCCACCATGAGTGAAATCTGAGACAAAAAGGGATACTCTTATATTGAAATCCCGTCTAATTCGATGGATACTTTTACATTGAAATTCGGGACAAAAAGGGACCGACAATGTTGTCGCAGACCATCTCTCTCGTTTACTCATTGAAAAATCTTCTAAATTTGCTGCAGTCCGTGACTCCTTTCCGGATGAGCAACTTTTTCAGATTTCCTATTCCACTCTCCCTTTGTATGCAGATATTGTCAACTATCTAGCGATAGGCAAAATTCCATCCAATTGGTCCAAACAAGAGAAAGACCGGTTCTTCTCCCAAGTTAAGCATTTCTTTTGGGAAGATCCAGAATTGTTCAAATATTGCTCGGATCAAATCATCCGGAGATGCATTCTCGACAATGAAACCACAAGTGTCCTAAATTTTTGTCACACTCTTGCTTGTGGGGGACACTATAGTGCCAAAAAGACCGTCGACAAAGTCCTTCATAGCGGATTTTATTAGCCATCCTTGTTTCGGGATGCATACAATTTCTGCAAATCTTGTGAGCGATGTCAACAGCTCGGATCTATGTCCCGGAGAGACATGATGCACTTCACTCCCATCTTAATCATAGAAATTTTTGATGTGTGGGGGATCGACTTCATGGGACCATTTCCATCTTCTTATGGCTATGAATACATTCTTGTAGCGGTGGATTATGTTTCCAAGTGGGTTGAAGCCGAAGATACCAAAACTAGTGATCATAAAGTAGTGATCAACTTCATTCAGTCCAACATTTTTAGTTATTTTGGTACGCCCTGGGCAATTATTAGTGACGGTGGAACTCATTTCCGAAATCGTTATCTTAAATCCGTCGTCTCCAAATACTCCTTCATCCACAAGGTTGCCACACCTTACCATCCTCAAATAAGTGGTCAAGTGGAAGTCTCTAATCGGGAGATTAAGCACATCTTGGAAAAAACGGTTCGACCGGAGCTCAAAAATTGGTCATTAAGACTAAACGATGCGCTTTGGGCTTACCGGACAGCTTATAAGACACCCATTGGCATGTCGCTATATCGACTTGTCTTTGGCAAGGCGTGTCATCTCCCCGTTGAACTAGAGCACCGTGCTTATTAGGCCATAAAAAGGCTCAACTTTGATATCAAACAAGCCGGCTCTACTCGTAAATTGCAACTAAATGAACTTGAGGAAATTCAAAATAATGCATATGAAAGTGCAAAAATCTATAAGGCAAAGACTAAAGCTTTTTATGACAAACACATTGTCAACAAGTCTTTCACCCCAGGACAAAAGGTTTGGCTTTTCAATTCCCGCTTGAAACTCTTTCCTAGTAAACTCCGGTCAAGATGGGATAGTCCTTACCTCGTCAATACTGTTTTTCCTCATAGTGCAATCGAACTTCAGAATCCGACTGATGGATCCCTATTCAAAGTTAATGGCCAACGGCTTAAGCCTTACATTGGCGGCATAGTCCCAATCCGCAAAGTTGAGAAAGTCCTCTTGATAGACCCAATTTACAAGGACTGATGCATGATCTCACTTTGTCTAGCTATCGACTTTAAATTTAGCAACCAAAGGGAAGAAATTCTTTCTATTCCCATGCTTCCCTAATTTTTAATTACTCGTGCCTTAAAATTTTCTTGGGAATGGTTAAGGAAAGCCAAAATTTAATTTTTCTGGAACTATCTTAAATTGTGTTCCCGCAATTCAGACTGGTTTTCTTAGACCTTCTCAACCCTTGTCTTCATTCCCGGAAGTTTTCAGCTCTATCTAGCAATTTCATCGGACCTTCGGATTGGTACTCGTGTGCATAACCTCTTATTTTCAATACACCAGTTGATTGTGGTTTCCCAATTCTTTCCGAGCACTTAAGTCTTACATTAGCACTCTTTGACTTTGTTGTCATTTCCGTGTGGCAAAGACTGCAATTCACGTGCTCAAAGGTCTTAGAGAAACTTTGCACTTTAGTTCAAGTTCTTGATGATGCCACCAAGCTCTCTGCCGAATTTTTGAGCACTCGAAGACCACCTTCGAGCACTCGAAACCTACATTCCACAGTCCCAAGTTCTTTGCCCAAAGTTCGAGCGCTCGAAGCCTCTCCTTCGAGCGCTCAAAAGTTCCAAAAAGCCTACTGTCCATTTTTCGAGCGCTCGAAGCTTCAACCCACGGTTTCAAAGTTGTCTGCCCATTCTTCGAGCGCTCGAACTCACCCTCTTCCCTTTAAATCCGATTTTTCCTCTCCCATTTGCTTCAGTTACTTCCACCACTCCCTCCATCAACCCACGAACTCCCTCCATCACATCCCTCCATAACTTCCATATCTTTCCCACTACCCCATTCATTCACTAAACCTCTATAAATACTCACCACCTCCATCCTCCTTCCTCACTCCATCCATCATTCCCCCGCTCTCCATCTCCTCCTTTTTCCGAGGATGATCCCATGGCTGAGGCTGCTGAATGGGAGGAGCCCCCTGTTGACCCTCCACAGGACTATACTTTTCTACAGGCTAGCATCGCTGGTATCTATTCCCGAATGGACCATTTTGAGGCCACCCTTGCTGACTACAATCGGACCATGCGTGAGGACTACTACCGTGCCGAAGAAGACCGTCGTACTGCTGTCGAGGACCGCCGTGTTGCGACTAAAGAGTGTCGCATGGCTCAAGAGGAACGGTGTGAAACAAAATCCCTCCTCAATGCCCTCCTTGCTCGTTTTCCTCCTGGCCTGTAGTTGGTTGCCCGGGTAATTAGTCTTTAGTTGCACATGTTTTTTATTTTTAATTTCTGTTATTGTCTTCCTGTTAGAAATTGGGAATTTATTTTTTTTGTCATCGTTGATCCGGTTGGACCAGGCTAGCAGTTCAGTTCTTTTTGTAATCATGTCCACCTGTTTTTGAATGAAAATTTCCTCTTTTATTTTCTTCTATTGTCTGTTAATTATTTTTTTTTTATTGCTTCATTGTTACTTATTTTCTTTCCCCAGCTGTTTCTGATCCCTTGCAAGTTGCACACTTCAAGTTTGGGAGCCTTTTTGTGTTGGAATTTCCATGTGAGCTTTTTGTCACTTCTCCATGCGCTTTCCTCCTATTCTGGGTATTTTTGTTCTTGTTTTTCTCTCATTTTTAATAGATGGTAGTCGTTGTCCCACATTGAGGACAATGTGTTATTCAAGTTTGGAGGTGCAAAATTGCATTTCTGTAAATGGCATATTTTTGGCATCACATTTTTGAGCAATGATAGTGCAATTTGAAACTTGTCGGAGATGATGCTCATGTTTAATACCTTGTGTATAGAACCAATTGTTAAGTTTTGAAAATAAAGAAAAATTTGAATTTGAAATGATCATGTGGATGCAATTTAGTCCGTATAAATGTTTCAATTAAATTCTCGCTGGATCTTATACTCTTTTATGCTTCACAATGCACAGATGCACATTGGAAACTTAACCGTGAGGCATGTAATTTGATTAATCTTGATCTTGACCTAGTTAATCTGAATTGATGAACCTAATAGATTGATACCTTTGGCATGATATAAAAATAAATAAATAATGTATGGAAAAGGAAATAATGACCAGTTTGAGTTTGTAACATTTCCAACGCGAGTTATTAAATCCTGGGAGTGTCTCTACACTCAACACCCTAAAACCATCTGGTTTGAGAGTTGTTGGCCTAACGCTTGCAACATGGGTTGGTTAGAAAGCTTAAAAAACTTAGACATTGTACGGTCATTCAAAAAAAAAATTATAATAAACATGGTCCGTTGGAGTTCGTAACCTTTCCAACTCGAGTTATTAAGCCCTAGGAGTGTCTCTACACTCAACACCCTAAATCCATCTAGTTTGGGAGTTGTTTTGTAAATAAATTTATGCCTTAGTGATTTCATTTAAAGGGGAATTCAATTATTTGAAGACTTGTGTCTTGGAATTGGAAAAGAAAGTAAAAGCCGCATGTTGAGAATCCAATCCACTTTCACTGAAGTTAGAGTTGATTTCCATTCAAGAGATGACAATTGAGTTATTTATATAGACTATGATGTTGATGCATGTATGTTGAAATGTGTTTAGCAAATTTTTGTATCAATGCTTCATATATGCATGGTAGTCTTCCCAATGACCTTGTCTCCAGTTCTTTATCTGTTTCAAGTTGTATTTGAGCTATGTGTGTATTTCATTTTGCTATGGTTGATATTTTTGGAAAGCATTTTAATGGTTGTCATTGTAGTGAATACTTCATTTTTGTTTTGATATGGGACTAGCAAAATGTAAGTTAGGGGGTGTAATAAGCGCCGAATATTGTATATTCAAGCGCCCTTATTTGTATTAGTTAAGTCCATTTATGGTTTATATGTATAGATTTTCTCCAATTCCTCGTCTTTGTGTTTTTTCAGGTTTATCTCCCAAAAAGAAATAAGGTGGAGGTTTTAAAAGCTTTTTGAGGAACAAGTCATTCCGAGCTTTTGCATCCGGAGATTTCCAAGACGAATCCGCTAAAATAGGTCCATGAAGTCCTTCTACAATGAAAAAGGGGCAAATGATTCTCAATGGGCCAATGCTAAAATCAAGTGAAGGATGTTCATAGCAAGAGGAGAAGAAAATGCATTCTAATGCATTTTCGAGCGCTCGAAGCCCCACCTTCGAGCGCTTATGCGGCACACATAAGCAATCCCTCGCGAGCCTCCATGTCATTCGAGCGCTCGAAAGGAATCTTTGAGCGCTCGAAATCAGAGCAGAATGCCCCAAGCCATCTTCGAGCACTCGAAGGAACATTACAGCCCACTTGTTCCTTGATTCCCTCAATTTTTGGTTCCCCTCTTTTATGGAGTGGTTGGAAATGTTTTTTTGGGGGGAGATGAAGCTCAGTTTTTGAGGGGTTTGGTGAGAGGATGTCTACAAAAGGAGAGGTAGAGCTTGTATGGGGGGATATATATCATTTTGCAAGATTTTTGGAGAGAGAGATGAGAAGAGGATAGAGTTCTTGTAGCTACAAAGAGGGAGCTCGAAAATGGAGGTTGGAGGCAAGCTTCTTCCTTCCTCTAGGGCATCCATGGGTAACTAATTCTTCCTCTAGGGAGGTGATGAAGCCCCTCCCCCTTGTAACCATGTTCTAGTATAGTTCTATTTTGGGGATTACAATGTATATTCTATGGTCTTTTCATGAGCAAGAGCATTTCATTGGTTGTAATGGATGTTGATATATATATGAATGATTTTTCTAAGTTGATTATCTTGTTCTAGGTAATGTCTTACATTAATCATATTGCTTATGTTTTCATGGTGACAATGGAAATAAGGTTATGAAATGGTTTAATGGCATGTTGATAGGTGACTTTGATAGATCATTGCTTAGGAAAATCCTTTGATGGTGTATGCTTAATCTCTACCTTCATGTGCTTCATCATTTTTGTCAAGAACTTGATAATCTTTCATCTAAGTAAGTGTGTTTAAGTTGCATCCTAGTTTAAGTAGTTTAAACACATTCACCTTTGGTGGATTATGCTTGTTTAAGGCTTAATGTACTTCTTGTTAATTATATGGCAACTATGTGTCGCTATATAATTCTTGACCATTATATATTGTTTGTCCCCTAAATTAGTTCTATATCTAGCATGTGTAGAGGGATGGAGGCAGATTCATTTCCCTAGTTGTCTTTACTCGTATTTTATCTCGCTTTAATTTTCGCAAGCTTTATTTTATGAACCTCACATTTTAGTTTTAATGACAATCCAACAAATCCTTTATAAACCTCCTTATCATTATCAAAGATGATCTTAGATACCTAAGTTGCCATAAACTAGCAGTCCCAGTGGTTCGACTTACCCGACCAATAACCCTATTTTACAGTGATTTGTGCTATTGCAAAACAGGTTGATTTATAATTAGTAATCGATCTATCGATCAGAAGTCTCTTAATCGCATCGTCGAACAAATCTAGCCTGGGATCTCGAAATCTGTTCTCGTAAGAGCCTCAACATCGCATTACCGAAAAAATCTAGCCTGAGATCATGAAATATGTTATTCTTCTCGTCGAAGCCTCAACATCACATAGCTGTCGGGAATTTCCCTAGTCGCCACCGTTGTCTGGTCCAATGGTAGCCTTCGTCGGAGCTTCCATTAGTCATCACCGTCATTGGGAAATCACGGTTCTATCACAAGCTTTCGCTTGGTTGTTTGGTGGTGGTGGTAATGTTGAAGTCCATATATATATTTACGTGTATGTGTGTGTGTGTGTGTATATTTATTTTGTGTGTGTGTGTGTGTATATATATATATATATATATATGGCATTGGCGACCACAGTGGTGGAATTTGGCTTTTTTGTTATTATTTTATTTTTTGCTAAGGGTAATTTTGGTCAATTAAAAGGACTTATAAAGGTTAATATTGTAATTTAATAATTTAAGAGAATCAATTTAGAAGTCAAAGGGCAATTATGTACTCTTATCATGGTTTATGGTGGTGTTGTTCAAGTTTGTAAACTTGAAGAGCGATTGGATCATACTCTCCCTAAGTTGTATCTACATGTCTTTATTGCAAACCCGGGTGGTGTGAGTGAAAATTACCCAAAAATTTATTTAGACAAACACATCCAAAATAGATTCTTCAATTGTTGGACTTATTAATTTGGTCAATTAATATTTATATATTATGAAGGTAAAAAATGCACATATTCATACCTTCTTTCTTTCTTTCTTTTTTTTTTTCTTTTTTTTTTTTTTTTTTTTTTTTTTTTTTTTTGTAGTTAAAAATGTTTTCTTATTTTCTTAGAAATATCTTTTCCAAAGATCACCTAACCCAATGATAACTCCCCATTCTCAAAAGGTTTGAGCCGAGATGCTTCATAATTTATTCAAGTTCAAAATGTAATTTTTGATAATTTGATTTCTTTAGTTAAAGTATCATAATAGTAAAAAGTTGAAAAAATTCGAAGGAATGTTACTTTTTTATTTTATTTTACAGGACCATAAAAATCCTATCTTTAAATAAAATACAGTCAAAAGTTTAGGAGGGGTTTTTTTTTTTTTTTTTACACTTTACCCTAACATATATAAGTCCTTTTAATTGACCAAAATGATCCTCATCGAAAAAAAAAAACATAAAATAAAAGCCAAACTTCCCCACCACCACCGTCCATAGCCAAATCCATTATCATCCCCAAATTAGGTATTATAAGGGGAGACTTGTTCCACATCGGATTCGGATGAGAAAGTGATTGGGTATAAATGAATGGGTACGCAATACTACCCAACAGATTGAGCTTTTGGGTAAATGGGTAAGTGCCCTTGTAACAATTAGTATTAGAGCCAGACCCAGTTCTTGATTTGGAGTCATGTCAAGCACCCGGCCCGGAGGGCGTTTGGGTCTTTGTTCCGAGTAGGCAGTGGTCCGATCGCAACGAGAACATTGTGTGCATTTGAGTGGGGGAGAAACAATTTCTCTTACTTTAGTGGAAAAAATAAAATATAGTAAGACATTTGGCTAACACAAATCAAATAGGACCATGATCAACAATCACCCTAAAATTTAGGGATGACAAATGGGCGGGTTGGGTCGAGTTTGGGTTGGGTTGAAAATAGACGGGTCAAGACCCCATATTCAACCCGTTTAGAATGGGTTGAAAATGGGCGGGTAAAAACTGTATAGGGTCAACCCGTTATGACCCGTGGACCCATTAATTATTATTATTATTATTAATTATTTTTTTTTTCTGAAGGTTTTAAAATTTTATTTAATAACAAATAAAAAAAACAATCTTAAACTCAGCAATATTTATCGACTCGTTTTAGAGAGAGAGAAGTGAAGGAAAAAGAAGAAATATTGATATTTTAAAAATAAAATTTTCTTAAAAATATTGATGGTTTAGAAGCATAGAAAAAGAAAATGTAATTTGTAAAAAAAAAGTTATCCTGTGAAACCCGACCGATCCACAAAAAATATTGATGTTTTAAAAATAATTTTTTCTTAAAAACTTTGATGTTTACAACATGGAAAAAGAAAATGTAATTTGCATATTTGAAAAAAATATATATATATTGACCCATGAAACCCGACCGACCCGCCCAAAATATTGATGTTTTAAAAATTTTGATGTTTACAAACATGGAAAAGGAAAATGTAATTTGCATAATTGAGAAAAAAAAAAAAAAAAAAATGACCTGTGAAACCCGATCGCCACGCCCAAAATATTAATGTTTTAAAAATAAACTTTTCTTAAAAACTTTGATGTTTACAAACATGGAAAAGAAAAATGTAATTTGCATATTTGAAAAAAAAAAAAAAAAAATTGACCCGTGAAACCTGACCGACCCGCCCAAAATATTGATGTTTTAATTTTTTTTTTTGATATTTACAAACTTGGAAAAGGAAAATGTAATTTGTATATTTGTAAAAAAAAAAAATTTAAATTGACCCATGAAACCCGACCAACCTGCCCAAAATATTGATGTTTTAAAAATAAAAATTTCTTAAAATTTTTGATATTTATAAACATGAAAAGGAAAATGTAATTTGCAGATTTGGGGAAAAAAAAAAATTGACCCGTGAAACCAGCCCAAAATATTCGGGCTGGCCCAACCCAACCCGATTTCGGGTTGAGGTTAGGTTGGGACTGGGCTGGGTTAGGCCAGCCCGACTTGCAGCCCTAATCGTGAATGAGTGAATTTTAGAGAGAGAAATGAGTTGAATGCAATATAGAATAAATATATGTTGCGTGTCTATTATATAATAGGTGAAATATGGGTTGAATATGGGTAACCATATTCAACCTATCTTGACCCTCAGATTAAGTGATTAAAAATTAGTCAACTCATTTTTTATCCATCTTAAATATGATTCACCCAAAACTATTAAAAAGCGAGTGAATATGGGCGGGTTGATGTTTTCTAACCAATATATTTTGCCACCCCTAGTAAAACTAAATCCCATTAAACTTCACTATGTGTACCAACCCAATCTACTCGTGCTTTGGCTTGATCGCGGATCGGTTCTTATGTGTCTTCCTCATCCATATTTCTTACATATATTATAAATCTATATTTTTATTTTTATAAAAATGTAAAGAGTTTCAGTATTTTAATATTTCAATATTTATTTATTAATATAAAAATATTTATTAATTAATATAAAAAGAATTTTTAAGCGAGTTTTTATAACTATTTTTTTTTTAATTAATAAATATAAGTTGTTTAGAAGAGAGTTTCTATAAAACACAAATTACCTATTTATTATGAGTTTTTATTTATTTATAATTAATATAAAATACTTAGAAGAATTTTCATAAATCTCAAATTACCTATTTATTGTGAGTTTAATTAGATAGAGAAAATATAAACAAATAAATAATTTCGTATCCCTAATAAATAAGGAAACATATACGTCTCATAGATAATATAAGGTTTTTAGAAGGGTTTTTATAAAACTCAAATTACTTATTTATTATGAGTTTAATTAGATAAAGAAAATATATAAAGAAAATAAATAATTTGTTTGTTTTAATTGATATTTTAGTGTGATTGTTTTAAGAAATTAATTTTAATTACTATTTGAGAAAATAGATATTTTATTATAAGTATATATACGCACATTATTGCTAATGTAATATTGACAAAGTGTGTGACAAGACTTTTTATATCCTCTCACAGTCACAGCAGACACCGTGGATGGATTGTTTGGAGAGGCCTATAAAATGCTTCAACATCAATGGAATTACTCAAGTTTAATTCCTCCATTTATTGAAACCCAGAAAAACTCTAATTCTCACTCTTCTCGGATTTTCTTCCTTAGTTTCTTTCCAATTTTCCAGGAAAATTCTTTTATTTTCCCCTACAATTCTCACTCGTTTTCTCTCAAACATAAAGGGCGTTTTGAATTTGATCGTTTCATTTTTCTCGTTAATTAGTTCTTGGGATTTTTGAAAACCATTTTCAGATAATCCAATCAAGCAATTTTCTCGAGAAAATGGAATTTTCCGACATTGATAACGTGAAAGTTGAGAAAGAGAAAGCCATGATGAGGTACCGTCGGCGTCGAAAAATTGCCAAGGTGTTGCGGTTGCTCGAGGTGTGCGTCGCTCTCGCCGTCCTCTCCTGGTGGTCGGCTCGCTTGCCGACTGCCGTCCTACTCTCCGGCGAGTATCTCCTACAACAACTCCCTGTTTCTCTCTCTAGCACTCACATCGCTTTCCTCATCGGTAACGCCATCGCCGTCGCTATCTACTTGCTTTCCCGCCAAAACGATCCCGGAGACAATGGCGGCTTCGCTACGGATTTCTACGACGAGTACATTCAAAGCAGCGGGAACCGTCAGCGAACAACCACCGTCCCCGACGGAAAAATGACGCCGGAGACGGCGGAGGAGACGACCAACCACGACAGGCAGATGGTGGTGTCGGAGAATGCGGTAACGAAATTGGAGACAGCCATGAAGCAGGCGACGAAGGAGATACGGCGGTTTCAGAGGACTCAGTCGGAGAAGTTGAAACGGGAGATCAGAGCGAAGCCACGGCGAGAGCTACGGCGATCGGAGACAGATAATGACCGGAGCACCGTTCTCTCCGGCGGAAGACGAAGCATGTCGTCATTTGACACGGTGGATACTCTGAGCAACGAGGAGTTCCAGCAAACGATTGATGCGGTCATTGCAGAGCACCGGAGGTCTTTGTGGACACAGAAGGTGGTTGATGAAAATCACTAAGGATATGTTTGGTTGCTTGAAATTGGAGACTTATAATTAGAATTTGTTGAATTGAAGAAAAATTTGGTTCAAAGTTACAGAAAATTGAATTAAATTTTTTTTTTTTTTTTTTTCAAATACAGCAATTTTAATATTTAGATTTCAATTCTATACAACCAAACTAAGTCTAAAATAAAAAGGAAAATCAGATACAGTACAAAGAAAGTATGAATTATTTTCGTAGGACTTTCTCTTCTGTTTTTTCTGTTTTCTCGATAGTTTCACGGATTGTAATGTAATGTACAGAGCCAGTTTTTTTTTTTTTTTTTTTTTTTTTGGAATTATATTTTGTGGAATTTATGCATTTTCACTCTGCAATGTTTGGCTTGTTTGGCGGCACCTAATTCGCACCTGGGAAAAAATATAGTACTTTTGAACAAAAAATTCATTCAATCCCAAATTCATGTACCAATTGGATGCTCCAAATATAACATACTTCCTCTGTCACAAAAAAAAAAATGTCATACTTTTCTTTTTGGTATGTTCTAAAATAATTGTCTATTTTTTTTTTTTAAATAATATATTTTATATATTTTCATATATATTTTTCGAGTTTAAAATTTGAATATAAAAACAAATTAATAACTTTCTATATAGATAAGGCATGCCCCATATATTCTCTTAAAAATTCTTATTCTTCAAACCTAACATTTAAATTAGGACAGGTTTTTCTTTTTCTTTTTCTTTCTTTCTTTCTTCTTCTTCTTCTTCTTCTTCTTCTTCTTCGGTTTTTTTTCTTTTTCTTCTTTTTTTTTTTCTTCTTTTTTTTTTTTTCTTGAGATTTGAAAGATTCTCCAGCTTGACAATTCTACAGCTAGCAAATGACAGACTTGGTACTCCTCATCACTTTTCCAAAAACCAAAAAAAAAACACAAAGGAAGGAGACTGACTTGTAGAAGTCATGCATAACACATTCCCTTCTCAAAATAAGTTAACACATCAATCACAGCTTGACTTGGACGGAAGAGACCCCCTCTAGCACATTTGTTGACTTGAATGACTTTGATTGATTGCTTAATGATTTATTCTTAATTTTGTATTTTTTTTTAAATAAAAATAAATAAATAAAATGGAAAACTATAAAATTTTAAAAGATTTTTTATTTTAGTTTGTTGATTTTTTTTTGGTTTAATTTGATCATTAAGTGATTCAAAAAATAAAAATTTTTAAATCTGAAATGCATTCTGCCATGTCCCAATCGGTTCACAGATCCCTTACCGGTTCAAGGTACAAAGTAGCAACTTATGATACGAAGGTTGTGGTGGATTGGTAGAGGGATTCAAGTGGGTTTTTGAAGTTAACTTATAAAATGGAGTCATGAAAGTCATCTAATCACCCACCTGTCCATGTGAGATTGTGTTTGATAATTCAACTTAACTTCTTAGTGGAAGGACATTTTTGTAAAGTTGGAGGTTTTGCGAGCCATTGTTTATAAAAGTGTGGGTCTTGCGTGTGATATCATTTTATTTTTCGTTCTTTTTTTACGAGAAGAGAAAATGTACGTCTGTTTGGAAACCGGTTAAAAAGGTCAAAGGCAACTAAAAGCACTATGGTGTTTTCGTCGACAAAATTTTCAAAAGGGTTTTCAAGTGGTTTTATTTGTCATGAAACATCAATAAGATCATGCAGTAACACACTCTGTTACATGTCGTCACTTGTCATATCCCGATTATAATTTTATTAAACTGTTAATAATGTCCCTACAAAATATTTTACGAACATCCGGACTATATAATCTCACTTTGGATATAGTCCAGCGATTTACTTGCTAGATTTTGAAATTTAGTAAGTCTAAGGTCTGGAGTTCGAATCCCACTGGGTATTCTTTGTGGCTAGCCTTCGCTACTCCTGTAGTGACTTACCCAGCCCGGGTGGAGAGGTGC
This sequence comes from Cornus florida, assembly GCF_030987335.1. NCBI lineage: Eukaryota > Viridiplantae > Streptophyta > Magnoliopsida > Cornales > Cornaceae > Cornus > Cornus florida. The sequence goes on along the minus strand of NW_026775580.1, from coordinate 27,494,442 downwards.
CATTCTGGGTCCTCGAGGATTAGTTGGGTTGTTAAGGGATCTTAAGGGTTCGTACTATCCCGAACACCCCAGGTTAATAAAAAAAAAAAAAAAAAATTTACGAACATCCCTACTATATAATCCGACTCCCACTCAAGTTTTAATCTCACGAAATTCGCTCTCTTTTCTGCACTCTTTGTGCTCCAAGGATGGTCCTCAATGCTCTCTCTTGTGAAAATTGTAATTGTTGATTTGTTGCTCTTCAACCATCATGCAATGTTATCATATGCTGTGTTTGAAACAGGGACAGAGCCAATGAAGGCTTAGGAGGCACGTACCCCCCTGAATTGACCAGCAACCTATAATATATGTGGTAATTTTTAAAAAAAAATTCATATATATAACAAAATTTATATAGTGCCCCCCTCAAATTTGTAATTCCTAAAATTATATTCTTATTTTTTCTTTATTTTCTCTTTTACCTTTCACATTCCTTAAGTTTCCTTAATAGAAAAAGTCAAATTTTTCTTCCTCAATTGAAACTTTTTAACCATTTCCTATTAAAGTTTTTTCATTTTTATTTTCCTTTTATATTTTAATAATTTTCTTCTTCTTTGTCTTTTTAAATTTTATAGTTGTTATATATATATATATATATATATATATATATATACATTCCGTATTATTATTATTATTTTTTGGCAGTGTGCTCCCCCTCACTTGAAATCCTGACTCCGTCACTCTTTGAAAGTATCAAATCATTTAGTAAAAAAAAAAAAAAAAAAAAAGTTTTAAATCAATACTTTAGATGTGAAATTAAAGAAAATTTAATTTAAACTGTTCAATGCACTGAAACATAATTTCAAAGAGTTGCTTACTTTTTAAGTAATTGGTATAGTATACATAGGGTAGGTTTATTGGCGGAGGGACAAATTCAACCATGAGAAATGAAGTAGAAAAGAATAGAAAAGAAAAGAAATAGAAAATGAAAGAAAAGTGAAGTGAATGAGAAGTAAATAAATTTTCTAATATGCATTTGGTTAATATGAAAATTTATGAAAGAAAATTGTAGAAAAATATTAGTTTGTTAGTTTGAATAGTAATTATACATACCACAACTACCCTTGTGAAAAATATTAGTTTGTTAGTTTGGATAGCATAAAAGTAAAAAGAAAGTGATTATGCATACCAAAACTATTATTGTGAAGTAAAATGATGGATTATTAAATTCAAATATATAATTGTTTATATTCATATTTTATTATTTATATTTAGAATAAGGCTTCATAATACTACTTTTTAGAAGAAAAATCAAATATTTCATCATATAATATATATATCTATATATATATATTTATACGGGATTATAAGTGGTTAGAATTGCAACATAGAAGACAATTACAAAAAAAATAAAAAATTCTATTTAGCAGCATGATTTATTTTGAGTTTTTTTAACATGAAAATAAAATTTTGGAACAACAACTGTTGTGTAATGACCCACTCCACTACATGATATGATACGTCTGAGCCCGTACGATTTTGTTCTTGAACTTTACCTTAAAAGGTCTCATACCAATTGGAGTGACAAACTTATATATAAGTACTTCACCTTTTTTTTTTTTTTTCCAAACAATGTGAAATTGTACACTCATAACTTATTAGAGTCATAGTATATCAATGTATCGCAGCCCTACCCAATCATTACAATATTTTTTTTTTAAAGCTATTTCTACCTGATCAAACAAGACCTTAAGGGTCACCAACAACTGTTGTATATATATCATAAAATAAAATACAGATCAATTATTGTGTTTGGACACCTTCTTTTGTCCGTACAGTGATCCAAGAGCTGTGTCCACGGACAAACACTAATAAATGCGCCGGAATTCAAATACTTCTGGGCCATTAATTCAAACTTTACAAAGAATTATTATTATTATTTATATATTTTATAATTATAATTATAATTTTTTTATAATTTACATGGTCATAATTTGATTCCTTATGTGTGTATTAATAATATTTTCACTTGACCATTGAACAAAACAAGTTTACAATTTGTGTCTTTTAAGGGATTAAGACCCTCTAACAGTAACTTGATAATAATTTTAATAAAACTTAATAGAAACACTTTAAGGATATATTTGGTACGCATTTAATTTTTGGTGTTTTTATTTTTGTTGAGTATTATAACAGTGAACATTGACAAAATCACTTTTGGTAAAATTTATTTTGCTTGGTACGCGTTTGATGAATAATGACAAAAAATTGAAACACTAATATGATGTGCTTTATATGTTTTGGCATTATAGCGTTTGTTACTTTAGCGGTGAATAATTATTTTTTTTTTTCAAAAAAATTTTTAAATGATATTTTTAAACTAACTATTGTATATTTTTCAAATTTGTAATATTTTTTTATTAAATATTTTTTTTTATTTCTATTTTTAAAAATTTTACAATAAATAAATGTTACCAATCATGATTCCAATTGCAAATCAAAATACTCAATAACAAAACATTTATTATTTTATTTCTGAGTTAAAATAAAATATCAAATTCAAAACCCCCGGTCAAATATGTCCTGATTAAAAGTGTAGTATTGATGATGAACCGAAATAATATTATTATATATAGAGCAATAAATCTGTGTCTCTCCAGTTTGTCATATATATATATATATATATATATATAATATTTGTAATAATAATGTACACTAGCTGTCAACTTCAATTTTCTATACCAATATCTTTTTTCCCGGAAAAAAAAAAAAAAAAAAAAATGTAACAAACGATGAGTGGGCTAGTCAATAAATTAAATGCTGAGGTTGGTCCTAGGATTGTTTGGCACCACATCAATATAATCCAAGTGACAAAAGAGATAATGGAGTATTAGAAAAAAAGCATTAGATTATGTTGAGAGTTTGGAGAATTAAATGGAATAATAAAATACTCTTAAAAATCATTATTTGATAGGGTAAGTCAACATCACAACCAAATATAATGGGTGATGATGAGAAGAAATTTAATTGCAACAAATTTTAATCAAAAAGTAATTTGGGTCCCCACATTTTGTTTCTTTAGCTGCCCAACACCCGAGTCTTATTACTTTTTAAGTGCTAATCATACAATAATAATGGTTTATTAAGTTGGACATATATATATATTATATGGTATGTTGGATGACTAATTTCTTTTCTTTTCTTTTCTTTTTTTATTTTTTATTCAAAATCACTATTCACTAATTTGACTAATCATGATGCATAGATAGTTTATTTTATTTTTTAATCTTTTATCAGAGCAGCTGAAAACTGAAAAGGACAGCAGCAAGATAATGCTGGGGAATTAGATAATGAATTGATAGGACATCTTCTTGTGGATTTTTGATAAACATACAAAATAATTAATACAAGAAATGATCACTTTATGATAAATGAATAATATTATAATTAAAAAATCTGTGCTGCAGCCCTTTCCCTGCCTTAGTAATTTGATGTATCAACACCATACACTCTGCCATTTAAGAAGTAAAAAAAAAAAGAAAGTAATTTTGTCTCTCGTTTGATTCACGAGATCTGTACAAAACGCTCTCCACACAAATTAAGTAAAGTTTACATTATGTTCGCAGACTTGATTCTTAAAAATTATTTATACTTACAAGGATCGATCTTGAACAATTTTGTCCCGTGTGTTTCAAGATAAAGTCACTACTTCTAGTCTTGAAGTAAGAGAGGAGATAAATAAGGTCATCCTAGGTCAGTTTGGTAAAATAGAAATTGAAGGAAAAGAAAAGAATGGTAATAGAAGGGAATAAAAAAAAAATGTACTCCGTAGGAAATATTGAAAGGAAATGAAAGGAAAATGAAAGATTTAAAGGGATAGAATAAAACATGAATAATAGTTTTTGTTATCGTCCCAAAAATGAGAGGAAATACAAAGAAAGAGAAGAAAAAGTTAATATTTTTAATGAAACTTTGTTAATTCTAAATTTACCCTTATTTTAATAAAAGACAAACTCTATGAAAAAAAAAGGTAAGATAGTAAATTTATTAAGATAATTTTATTTCCTTTCTTTCCCAAAACATAATTATTATCTTTTTCTTTATTAATTAATCAAATACGAGAAATATTTAATACTATTCTTTTCTTATCATTTCTTTTCTTTTCCACTATACCGAGCAAGCGAAGTTCCCATATTCACACTTTTTTTTTTTTTTATTTATATTTATTATTTATAAATGCATTTCACCATATAAATAAAATCACATTATTGTTCCTAATTCATAAATAAGATAATCAAGTCTAACTATATTCGGGATATTTTTGTCATTTACGTTTAAAATAAAATAATAATAAAAAAAAAAAAAAACACTTGTTGAGAATATCTTTGTGCAACATAGGTGTAGAAAGCTTGCAAGAAAATATCTCCTAGAGTACGTAGCCTAAGAAATATTCTATTAATCCTTTGGCGCCAACAGAATTTTTGGTAGTGTGTTTTAAATGCTTATAATTAGTTGTCAATTACTCATTTTATTGTTTTATCCTCCAAATGGACCATTAAAACAAGGAAGACCACTCTCTTTCTCAAGGAATTGCTTGAAAATTCAGATTAGATGATTATCAAACAAAAATAAATCATAAAAAAATATCTGTCAGTTTGTTAAAACAAAATTAGAAATAAATCTTGCTTGAAAGTTTCCTTCTAGTCACACCCTTATTTTATTTTCTTTATTTTTTCAACAAAGAGACAAATTGAATATTAATTAGTAGGTCACAATAAAACCACTAGGGCTAGATAGGCATTACTTAGCACTAAAGTAATGATATATATATATATAACAATGTCTGTGTCGCTTGGTGGTATGGTCCACAAGAGGGGCAGTGACATTTCCAAAAGGAATTGGGTGGTAGACATGCCTAAACAATGCACAGGGACATATTGCATTATATAAGATGAGGCCACTCAATCATCAATAATATCCTTATACATACTTGCCCATATATATATTTGTGTGTGTGTGTGTGTGTAAATTTCATCCATTCTGTTGTTTTGGTGTGGTTGGGGAGACAGTCTTAAACAATTTGAAATGAGCAAGTTGGTGATGGGATTGGTCATGAAGTACCAAAGGATTGAGGCTTACCCTAAATGAAACGGGACACCTCAACTGTCTACTCTTTTAATTTAATACATTTTGTCTATATATTGTAGTCCAATGATTCAAAATTTTCTGCAAAATCAGTTTTAGTTTGCCAATCCCAAATTGGAGGACAGCAGAGAATTGCTTGAGCATCAATTTTGGTGTCCTTTGTCTTTTCCCCTAGGATCAAGGGTACATCCTGTCCTTATATACATATATAGACATATACATCATATTCATGGTCTTTGTTAATATTTAATCATATGGAGTTTTTGCATGTCTATTTAATCTTCCTTTTTTTAGTAATGTATGTATCTATTCAAGTTTTATGTATCTATACCATTTAAGTATATTTTTTTCACATTTTTATCTCAAATAGGTGTCACTCCTAATTTTTTATTACCCTTATAAGATAGTTGTTCAATATAAGATTAGCTATCTCATGTACCCAGTCGTATCTAATGATGGTTGGACCACCCTACCTTATACCACTTGTAACAGGTTGTGTACTTGTCATGTGATCTAAAAACTTAAACTATTAGGTGATTCTAGGGGTGGAGCTCCTTGTGGGCTAACCTGGGCTATAGCCCAGGTCCAAAAAAAATACAAAAAAACAAAAATTAATACTACTATTTCCTATTAGTCATAACCTAGCCCAAACTACCCAATCCATAATAAAACGTAAATGATAAATGGCTCAACTCAGAAAACAAGCCTACAAACAAAATAGAATTAGAAGATTGAAGAAGACCTAGGAGCTATTTGGGATGATGTGGTATTGTTTTTGGTGTTTTCATCTTTTCTGCTTGAATTTTTATTTTATTATTATCATTATTTTTTCCTAGTAGCCACCCCCCCCCCCCCCCCCCCCTCCCCCCCATTTGGGATGATGTGGTATTATTTTTGGTGTTTTCATCTTTTCTGCTCCCCCCCCACCCCCCCAATTCTCTCTCATTTTCAAATCCTGACTCGTCCAAGACTTACCCTCCCTATGTGGATCGGATGTGAGACAAGAAACAATAACAATGAGATCATTTTTAAAGTGCCTGGTGATTTTTTTTCATCATCGTCATAATCTATCTATATATATATATATATATATATATATATATATCTATACACACACACACCTAAATGGGATTCAGGATTCAAGCTCCAATTTTATACCCTTGAACATTTTTTTGGGCTTTTTAATAAAGTAAATGACATACCACTAGGCACCATACCAACAATGTCTTAGACATTTTTTGGGCATAAAAATTCAGTGGGGAAAGTAGCCCCCACTGGACCTTAAATTTTTTATTTTTATTTTTATTTTTATTTTTTTATTTAGCAGGACCTATTTAGCTCGGTCCCTTCTTTTTAGTTATTATTTGTTATTATTATTATTATTATTATTATTATTATTATTATTGTTGGACACCTTAAATTATCACGTATCACATACTATAACAACAAAAATCTTGATATTATACAGCTTGTATTAGCTTTATTATATATTATTACATTTTTGCTGGCTAGGTAGCTAATTATATGGTCAAGATTGTCTCAAGACAGTTTTGGGCCGCTAGGATGATTCATGCATCAACAGTCTGCATTTAAGCTGGCATCGCCTATGCAGATCACAAGCCCATACTGGAAACCTCACTAATAATCCTCCACTCACCCTTGACTTTCTTATTGTTCTTGTTTAAAAGGATACAGAAGAATGTCCATCAAAACAGAAATAAATGTCCCAAAAAAATCATATGCAACTTGTATGAATATACATATACACACATACATATATAAAAAAAGCCAAGATTTAATTGACAATTATGTCTTTACTTCAAATTGGATGATAACGCAAATAATATATATCAATTAATCATCATACAACAATCATTAAATAATATTAACTTAAAAAAATAAAAAAATTTCTTTAAATAATATTATTGTAAGCAACTAAGCAAAAATGCCTTCCTAAATTCCCAACCTCCTCAGTCCAATTTATCATTGCAAGTGCGGTATTGTTCGAGTTGTTAGGTTGCTACCCGTATTTAAGAACCCGAAACTTGCACCCTTCTCTTCTTCTCTAACAACTAATCACTAATCCCTAACATTTTTGTCCAGGAAAAAGAAAAAACCTAATTTACACTCTGCATTCATACATGTTAAATCTACAAGTACGCACTGTTTGGACCAAACACAATACAATAAAAAACCCTGTCTAATTCCAACTTTAACTACCCATTATTCTTCTATACAAAAAAGCATTCATTTCCCTTTATTTTTTTATTTTTGGAAGTAGGAACACTGCTTCTGTGTTTGGCAAAATTGTTATTTCCACAGCAAGGACTGTAGAGTAGGCTCATCCTTTTTTGTTTGAAAAATGCTTCTTAAATTGAAAAGCTAAAAAATCAACTAACAATACAATTAATCAATGAATATTTGATAATATGACATTATGTGTGACCCACATTATATATTAATGGTGTAACAAGTTTTGTAGTTATATAGTCACAATTAGTCTCATAGTCATATGGGTATCTCTAGATTTGTTAAATGTTAGTACTATACTGATTCAGTTGAATAATTAAACATACTTTGTAAAAAATATATTTGTGTGGGATAAGAAAATTAAAGGAATATCAGATATCTAAACATATCTTGTGTGAAAAATATCTTGTCAAGATACATTAAAAAAAAACCTATGAATTTGTTTAATCACCATTTCAGGTTGTTTAATTTATTGAGATATGTTTAAAAAAATAGCAACACTAAGATATAATATAAAGGACTTGGATCCACGCATAAGGGCATCTATCTGCTGCATTCCCTGGAGCTAAATCTAAGGGATATAAAAAGAACACTTTATCTTCTAAAGCACTTAATAATGGTACATCGTTATCAACGAACAAGTACGTGTGAGTACCAATTAAAAAAAAAAAATACTATATCGTTCAACTCAAATGCCAAGTTAACAAGTTTTATGTAGAAATTTCTTACCAAAATTTCCCTAGCTTCTCCCTCTCAATTTCTCTCCTCCCTATCTCAATCTTCACTCTATTTCACTAAAGAACCCCTACATTTCATTCTCTCTCATTCATCAATACTCATAGAGATTCTCTCTACATCAAAGAAAACAATTCGCATTCTCTCTTTGCTATTCAATCTCGACCTCCACTAACAACGTCTTGAGGCTACAAAGATTTTAGTTTGATTTGGGTATTTGAGATAAGATTATAGATTTGAGTGTTTCAAATACCCAAAGTCAGGTTTGGGCTTGAGGTAAGTGAATTATTATTATTATTATTAGATTATTATTTTATGGGTTAAATGAAATTTGGTGTTTAATCACTACTTGCAATCTTCACTGAGAAAATCATACTCAAACCTTTTTAAACAATTGTTGACACACAAAAATGGCAGCCTAAGTGGCAGTCACTTTGCTGAAGTTCTCTTCTCACGCCGGCAGCCCTGGGGTTCGGTCGTCTTCTCCCTTCCTCCCTCTCTCTGCCGCCGCTCTTTTTTCTTTCTCGTTCACTCTCTAGAACTATATAATTATAAGTATATAATGTATTATATAAATAATAATATAATAACTTAATCCTAATAATTAGTTTAAATAATACATTGTAAAATACATATAATAATATACTCTATGGGCTTAAATCCCATTAAAGCCCATCAAAACATCCAATAGCATAGTCCAACTAATAAATCATATGGTCCACTATACTAAATCCGGCCAATGCAAAAGAAATAATTCACTAATAAAACATTAATAAATAGTAACACATTAATTCACACAACAATTAATAACACTAACACATCAATTTACACATACAAAATAATCACATTAAATAATTAACATTAAATACACATAAAATAATTTAAAGCAATTAATATAAATAAAATCAGAGCTTGGTTTGATAGGCTCAGCTCATATCTTCTGCAACATCGCTAAGCCCTCCTCTCTCTTTATTCGTCACTCAACCAGAGGTACTCTTATTTTGTTACTATATGTCGACGATATGATTTTTACTAGTGATAGTCCATGTCTTTTCGACTGGTTTGTTTCATGTTTGAGCCGTGAATTTGCTATCAAAGACTTGGGAAAACTTCATTATTTTCTTGGAGTAGAAGTATTTTTAACAGATAAATGGTCTTTTTGTCTGCCAATCAAAGTATGCTTGAGAACTACTAGAGCTTGCTCAAATGAAAGATTGTAAATCCATTTCAACACCCATGGCAGCAAATGTATTTATTTTTACATTCGAAGATTCACCATACCAAGATCCCACGCATTATAGAACCATCGTGGGAGCTTTACAATACACCTTACTTTTACAAGACCTTATTTAAGTGACTGTGTTAATTTTGTGTGCCAATACATGCATGCACCTACTTCGAAACGTTACCAGATTGTGAAGCGTATTTTGCGTTATGTGAGTGAAACTCTAATAGCTCTTTAGGCTTATATGTTTTTCCTGATGCTGATTGGGCAGGTTGTCCTCTAACTCGTCGTTCAACAACGGGGTTTTCTACTTTTCTTGGAAGCAATTGTAATTCCGGGTGTGCTAAGAAGCAGACTACAGTTGCCTGATTAAGTGCTGAAGCTGAATACAGGTCAATGGTGTATACTGCAACTGAGTTAACTTGGCTCACATTTGCGCTTTGTGATATATGTCAGTGAATGGAGTCTTTCATGGTAGGACTAAATATATTGAAGACTGTCATTATGTGCCAGAAAAAGTTGCATATGGAGCATTGCTCACACAGTTTGTGCCATCGATCAGATCAACAAGCTGCTGACATATTCAATAAACCATTGGCTCCGAAGGTGTTCTGTGATCTCAAAGTCAAATTGGGCATTTGTTTGCACCCACATCCTATTTTTGAAGGGGACTGAAAATGAAGATATCAAAAAGATATGTTTGCGGAATGATTAAACATGTGCAAAATTAATGAGAATCAATTTTGCTCATGTGGAAAATCAATGGTGCCCAAGAGAAAACAAGAATGGAAAGTCTTCCATTAATTCCATAACAGCTGGTAAAGATTTATCTTTAAGATTGCTCTGAATCTTTAGAGAGTTTACTAACAGATTTTCCTCCTATGATCTTCCCAAATCTTGCTTAATCTAGTCCTGAAATCTCTCCTAATTCTTATACCTTGTAGTCTTTCTTCTCTTTATAAATGTTTTATAGTTATGTACAAAGATATAGAAAAATGTACTGTAATTTGCTCTTACAACATCTTATTACAGAGCTCCCTTTCTTCAGAGAACACACACAAAAGAAGGTAAAGATTTACGTGGTTCAATAATATGCCTACGTCCACAAGAAAATCAAGATCAATGCACTAATATCAAAATCCAAAAGGGTTAAACTCTATTACCCTCCAATTGCTCACTTTGAGCTCTTTGCTCTTTATATATCTTGAGGCAGAATGTATGTTGTTATTTACATCCAAAATTCTTCCAGCATGCAATTGTTGACTTTTCCAAAGCAACCATTGTTAATACTTGGTTGATTGTTCCCGGTCTGATGACGGAAGGTCTTGCAGTAACATTGAGAGGGAGTTTATTCCTTTATGGAAGGGTATTTGGAAGTTAAAAACTCTTAGGAAGATTCAATTTTTCACGTGGCAGTGCTGTCACGAGAGACTTCCTGTGTTGAGTAATCTGAAAATTCGAGGTTTAGTGAAGTGCGTAGAATGTAATTTGTGCGGGGGGAGAAAGGAGACTACGTCTCATCTTTTTTGTTTCTGCCTTGTTGCAAAGGTTGTATGGAAAGCTAGTCCTATTTTGGTGAGTAAACTCAATTTTCTTGGAAGCAAGTGTGGATCCGCTTGAATTGTCTTTGGTCTCAATTGGAAAATTATACTGATTTGTTAAGTTTGGGGGCGCTTTTATTTGTTGGCAATTATGGAAGGCCAGAAATTCTTAGTGCTTTAATGGGGTTAGATGGGAACCTTCTAAAATTCTCGATAAAATTATGTTTAACTTTTATGAGTTGGAAGGTATTTCTTTTCAAGATAAAGCCATGGACTTGCCAAATTCTAATCTTGCTGACCCTTCTACTCCGGTTCAAAAGTGGATTGCTCCAAATAGTGGAATGTTGGAAGTTAAATTTTGATGCATCATTTGTGTCAGGGAAAATCTTCTGTGGTGGGGGTTTTGTGTTGCGGGACTCTCGTAGAAGAGTTGTAAAGGTTGCTACTACTGTGATGCATGTGGGGAATGCAAAGACGGTTGAAGCGGCGATGTTTCGGGAAGGTTTAAAGTTTCTGTTACAATGGGGTTATGCTGAAGATGTTATTATTGAAGGTGACTGCAAATGGGTTGTTGCTTTGACTCCGGTTGATTGTCTTGCTGCCATGGTTTGTGCTGACATTAAACACCTTCTTAAGCTTCATCCTAAACGGGGCTTTGAGTTGGTGTCCAAGGTCCTGCAATAAGGTTGCTCACTGTTTAAATAGATTTGCATTTCAAAATCAAATTGGGGAAGTTGATTGGGATGTCTATCCCCCATGGCTTCTTGCTTCTCTGAATTTATGATTGTAATGTTTCTGCTCTTGAATGAAGTTTGTTTTTATTTCGGAAAGAAAAAGAAAAAAAAAAAAAAAAAAGCACCCATTGTTAATACATGAAGTGTTATATAGTTTGGGCTAAAAAACATGAAGCTAGTAGGAGCATTAAATGTTGCTCCTATTGACAAACTTGTATAATATAATTAACAAGGAAGATAATTTATTTATTTATTTTTTCAGGTCAAGGAGGTCAAAGTTTTGTCTCATCGAATTAAAAATGAATACAAACATAATAGAAAATCAGAAGATTCCCTCTGTCCCAAAATAAGTGTCATACGTATCTGTTTCAAAATAATTGTTCACTTTTCTTTTTTAAACAATATATTTTACATCTTTCCATATATATACTTTGAGTTATGAATTTCAAACTTAAATATTAAAAACTTCAAAAGACAATTTAGTAATTTTCCAAAAAGACAAAAGGGAGTAGCTTTAAAGCACAATGGGACAGAATTTTTTTACACCAGAACAAAGTATGTGAATTTGTTCTAATTTAATCTAAAAATTTAAACTGTGAGAGATATAACTGGAATATTTAAATCCTTCAATGACAATCCTTTACACATATGGCTTTCTTTTAGTCTAATATATGTTTTAATTTTTAATTATCAGTAGTTGTTGTTGTGTGTTTTGTTTGTCAATAATTAAAAAAAAGAAAAGAAAGAGCAACTCTCTCATTTTACTAACATTATGCTTAGGCATGTATGTACAGATAAGATATTCCTTCCTTAATTGATTGCAAGTTGCGATACTTTTTGAAATTCTGATACCAATTATTATCACAATGTCATTATTAAAAAACCTCCCAACATTTTTTTTTTTTTTTTTTTTAATGAAGAAAAAGACACAAATTAAAATAAAAGTCATAAAATGAGTAAGAAACAACAAAAATGAAATAAAATAAAGATAGGGATAATTCCTAATAAATGGAGGATATGTATGGATATTGCAGAATGAAAATGAGAACCAAAAACAGGAAAACGACCTTTTCGAAATTGAATACCAATACTATAAGTTCCAGGAGCAAGCCGGCCCAAGGCTCAAGCAAAAATCTATTCGTATGAACCCAAGCTCACAGCTCATTAGTATCAAGTACTGGGCTCAGTCCAGCCATTAAGAAGCCACAAAATTGCTCAAATAGTGCAATCACTGAGTTCTATATAAAATCTCCCTACTATAAAGGATTTCACACAAATCTTGTTTTTACCAGAAGCAATGTTAATGAGGAATCACTAGCAATAATTACGGCTGGGAAAAGTATTAAAAAAACTACTTATTCAAAATGCAAATAGAATGTCCACAAGATGCTGCACATCAATTTCCATTTTACAAATGTTCACATTTTAAAGCATTGAAGCCCTGCTAACAAGGGTTAGCATGATGTCCATCCAAAAACTATATTTGAAAATGATATAAATAAATCCATCCCCCAACAAGTTCAAAGAAAATGTGAACTATGGTGAAATTATCCAAAAATATGGTGTGTGTGTGTCTGTGCTCTCTCTCTCTCTCAGGTAAAAAAAAAAAAAAATGTATGATATAAATATCAAGTGTTCTGCATGTATCATCCTCCTCTTCAAGAACCCTGAAAATAGAATAAAATTTTAAAATGTTAAAAATTAAGAATAGTTGGTATAGTGCATAAGTCGCTACCATAGACATCCTTAACAAGAAAAAGGAAAAAGAAAAAGTGTCATGCAAAGAACAAACGAAGCATTAGTAATACAAATAGACAGAGTTCTTTAATTCAACTCTAAACTACTCAAAATGATATATTAATTTGAAGCACCGTTCACAAATTTCACAAACAGTAGGAGTAAAATGAGAGAGAGTATAAATAAAGCATCTATGAATAAACATTGTCCATATCTTTTTTAGAAATGAAGCCATAAAGAACAAAGGAAGACGTAAAGAAAGTAGCTTGAAAAATGAGAAGCAAGAAGGATTGGACGGGCATCTCTAGATTAGCAAGAAGGCTAGGTATCCTGATCAAGTAAACTTCAAACCTAGAACCCACGGTGGAGAGCAAAAGAATTACTACCTATATATTAGTATTACCTTAATTGCCTATTACTCATGAACTAAAATATTTCAAACCTTTGTTGCTCATTCTTGAATATGTATTTTACAATTCCTCATTGTGTTCCTTGGTGATGTAGAACTGATTGTCGAAACTCATATGGCCCATTTGAATCGCCAGAGGACCAAATGGGAACGCTGATAGATTTTTTAGCCTAATCCCAAAGTGTCTGTTTTTTACCCAAAATGAGAGTTTTTGACTGGAAACGGCCCAACGAGAAAGACTCACCGCCATGCTGTGATGTATGCCGTTTCTCGGCCAAATTCCATCGTTTGGGGCCTCAAAACGGGATTTCCAGTCGTATAAGAGGTCTGCTGATTATTTCAGGATTTTTGTTCGTTGTCTAAATGAACTTGGATTGCTCTCAATTTTTATATTTAGCAGTCCTTACTGATTAAGTTTCTTACAATATTTTTTTTTTTAGAATTTTTAGAGAAACTTTATTTTTAGGCTAATTTTCGAGTGTTAGTTTCCTTTCGAGATTAGGTTTCCTTATGTTATAAGGTTTCCCGTTGCAGCTAGTTTCCTTATGATTTAGTGTTTCTTTCATTATAAATATATGTAATGCAGAGAGCAGAATCATTCATTCAATTATCAATACAATATCAAAATTTCTTTGAATTTGTCTCTTACATTGTGGATTCAAAGTTGTATCGTTCTTTGTAAACATTCATAGCTTCCGCTTACGTCAGTTGGTATTAGAGTCTTGTCTTTTCCTAGGCTGATGGCAACGTAGATCGGTAAGGAGAGGCACTTTCGAGGGCCGAATTTCAGGACTTTCAACAGACAACCGGGCAGGCATTACAAGCAAATTGTGTTGCAAGATATACAAGCAACCCTTGCTGAGCTAGTGTTAGGTCCGAATTAGAATCACGATAATAACATGTTGTGTAACGTCGACGAAGATCATGTTTGTGTTTTTCAGAATCACAACCCCATCCCGCCACGTAGACAACCAACCTACAAGGACAACTTCAGTGATGAAGAAGACTACGATGAAGAGGTGCTTGGGGCACATAGAAGTGCAAGAAGATATCGAGATCAAGGAGATCGTGATTCTAGAGAGTTTCGTATGAATATGGACTTTCACAGTTTTAATGGTCACTTTAATATAGAAGAAATCTTGGACTACTTGGCAGAAGTTGAGAGATTCTTTGATTATATGCATATCCAAGAAGATAAGAAAGTGAAACTGGTGGCGTATAGGCTCAAGGGAGGAGCGGTGGGAACAATTTTAGGTTTCTTGCTAACAGCAACGGAAGACACCAGTACGCTCCAGGCAGAAGATGCAGCGTTTGATAAGGGCAGATTCTTGCCACTAGATTATGAACAGACCCTATTCCAGAAGTATCAGGATTGAGCAAGAAAGTAGAACGGTTCAGGCCTGTACGGAGGAATTTATTCAGTTAACGTCCCAAAACAATTTGATGGAAACTGAGATGCAGCGGGTTACTCGTTATCTGAACGAGTTCCAATTTGCCATTCAAGAAAAGTGTGTCAATGTAGATAATCTACACCGTAGAAGAAGCCACGAATGCAATGATGAGGGCATAAGCATTTTTTGAGGGGAAAACATAGGCTGGCTCCAGAAATTACTTTAATTCGACGTGCTCTGCAATGATAAAAACAAAACCACCCATGTACCCTCAGCCTTCCGTTACAGCAGTGCCTGATTCAGGTAGAATCAGTACTCGGCTCAAAAAAACCATAACACCACCTGTAACAAGTAGGAACGCGCCCAAAAATAATCCTTACAATCGGCCAAACCCCATTAAGTGTTATCGATTCAGGCAGCCAGGTCATCGTTCTAATCAAATGTCCTCAAAGGAACACAGTCAATTTATCTCAATGTGGCGATTCGTGATATGCTACGGTCATATCTCAATGTGGCGACTCTTTCACGCCTCAATCCCCATAAAGAGATCAAAAGCTGTACAATCGGCAAAGACATGGTTTTTAGGGTTGATCACCAAAGCATAACGGAACGAGAATCTGTTCTGAAATTTTGTTTGGTTGGCCTTTTTGATCAAGATGGGGGGTGTATTGAGGGGATTGAGGCGAGGGCGACGACGTCTTGGAAGGTTTCGTGTGGGGTAACGGTTTCATCCCTACCTGACGGCCTCTTTCTATTTAGGCTACCATCGGAGGTTGAGGCACGAAGGGTTCTGGATATAGGGAAGAAGAGATGGGGAGGCGCTATTTTAGACATCGATATTTGGTATTTTGCAGTGGGATGTTTTGCAGTGAAAGACCGAGAAAGGAAAAAGAAGTGTGATGATGTACGGCTTGCCCCTTCATCTCTAGTGCCAGAAGCTGTTCGAAGCCATAGGAGACTTATGCAGTGGATTCAGAGGTGTGGAGGCAGATGATTTGGTGAGAGGTGAGAGTTCTTCTCTATGTTTCTGCTGGAGGTGCAATGCCGGAGTTTGTCTTCGTTGAAGACCAGCGAGTGGCCTTTAAGGTCAACTTGATGGAGGAAAATTCACCTTGTATCCTTCTGAAGTCCTATTATGGTGTTGGTGAGGGTTCCCACCTCATGCCTGTTGAAATGAACATTGGTGGACGTCGCCAACAATTGCAGATCCATCTCGGCCCCCAAGGACAGAGACGAGTGTTTGTCAACGCGCCGATCGCGAGTGGGGAAAGCAAACCCATGAGATATACGCATAACGCCCTTCAAATCTTCGTTATGATCGCCTTAATGGATACCAACCACGTGGACGAGTACGTGGCATCATAGGCGCCTCTCAAGCAATGGTCTCTGATGGGCCTTAAGTCTGGGCTTGATTTGAGTTCTCGGCCTGCTAAGCCTATGGATAATGGGCTGTTAGTACGTCATGGGCCACAGGCTACTAAGGATTTTAAGAGGACTGTTACGTAGGGGCCTAGCAACCAATTATCCATCTCCTTTCTAAATGACAAGCCCAACCCACAGACTTTGCCCAAGCCCAGCCACGATGACTTTTTAGATAAGTTGTGTAATCGACCACAAGAGTTTACAGATTTAAAAAGAAAGGTTACTTGAGGCCCAATAACCTGATTTCCGTTTCTTTTCTAAACACCAAGCACAACCCATCTATTATTATAGAACCCAGCAATATTGAACATCCACAGCGTCGTTTTCTTCACGGCTCTTCTACAAATAGCTTATGGACCACGCCGGAGAAGAGGTGATGGATGAAACTTAGCGTAGACGAGGCTGGTGTAAGCATAGATGAGAAGATTTTTTGTCATACTCAGTGCTATGTTGATACATCAGAAGCGTCTTTTCCCATCACTGCATTGCCGAAGGGAAGACTCTATAGTTTTTCATCTCGGGACTTTCATAGGCATAGCCATGGTAATAGATGATCTAGAAAAGATAAACAGAAAAGGACTCGCACTCCTTCTATTAACGACCCAAGTATGTCCTCTGCTTTTCACCCTCGGAGTTCTCAAACTGCTCCTTCTTCTTCTACTTCTTGTGGGGTGTTGAGGAATGATGTTAAGACGGCAACGGAGAAGAGCTGTGTTATCAATTGTGCCTTCAGCACCTGAAGTTGAGCCCGGTTTGATTGCTGAAGGACAGGCTGCCTACGGGCCTGTTATCTCTGGGCATACTGACCCAGCTGATTGTGCAGTTAAGGACTCGCCTGAGGGGGTTACGGTATGTGTGGGGTGCGATCTCCATTTTCAGCTGTCTAATGATTTGGCTTTGGCTCTGCTCAAAGAGCTCTGCCTATGTGTAGCTTTGAAAGGCCTTAATTGTTTGCCACCTGCAAGCGTAAAGGAGAATGAGTCTATCAGATTCTTAAGTAATGGAATGGGCGACTATACTACAGATTCGAATACGATGATAAAGCCGCCTGTGAATGAAAGAGATAGTGAAGAGGAGGTGATTGATGACCTGGTTTCCATTCAACAAGTTTGTTCTAATGAGTTTGTCCCTTGGAGACTGATCATTATGACTTGGTAGTGGAGGAACCATTGGCTATTGTGCGACCTGGTTGCTCTGGAACGACTGCTAATATGGGAAAGGATTGGGTAGTCGCAAATATAGGAGTTACTAGTGAGCTATTGGGTGTCTCATCAGAGGGTAACAACAACCAGACATTATCCATTTTTCATGCAACAGTGGAAGGAAGAGAGGTTGCAGTGACTAACGAGGTTGTGAACACGAGGCCTTTATCGTCCTGGAAAGGGGAACAGGAGGTCAAGAATCTTATCTCTTATGTCAATTATAAAGGGAAGAGAGGGGCGGTGAGGGAGAGGGGAAGGACTAGAAGTAGGAGTATAAGGAAGGGAGGAGGGGAGATAATCTTATCTAGTTCTTAATAAAGCTACGAATCATTACTTGGAATGTTCGTGGTCTCAACGATTCGGACAAAAGGAGGGTGGTAAAGGTAGCTTTAAGGAAGTGAGGAGCCCAGGTTATTTGTTTGCAAGAAACCAAGTTGGCATCTATTTCTGATGGGATGGTTAGGAGTTTGTGGGGAGGAAGGTTTGTGGAATGGGAGGTCTTAAATGCTACAAGTACTTCGGGCAGAATTTTAGTTTTGTTGGATTGTAGATGGCTGTCTAGGATGGACGTATGGATGGGGAGATTTTCTGTGTCCTATGTGTTTAAGATGGAAGAAGACAATTTCATATAGGTTTTTTCTAGGGTCTATGGACTGGTTGTTGATAGTGATCGACCTATTTTTTAAGAGGAGCTTTGCCATGTTCAAGGACCGCGGTCTCTTCCTTGGTGCCTGGGTGGGGATTTCAATTCTGTTAGATCCCCGTTAGAGAGGTCTACAGGGGGAAGGAGGTCTTCAGATATGGATCAGTTTTTTGACTTTATTGATGAGCATTTGATTTACCAATGGAAGGTGCAACCTATACATGGTCAAATGGCAGGGACCAGTCACTTTATCAAGGCTGGATCAATTTTTTATTTCTGGGGGAGTGGGAAGAGAAATTCCCGGATGTTGTTTAGGCGATTTTAGCAAGGGTCACCTCTGATCATGTTCCTTTGGTTTTGGATTGTGGGGGTTTGCGTTCTCGAAGTTCCCCATTTTGACTTGAGAATATGTGGCTGAGAGTAGAGGATTTCCAAGGGAAAGTTCGGTCTTGGTGGTAGGGAGCAATGGTTACAGGTTCGCCCAGCTTTACGTTAACTAAGAAGTTAAGGGCTCTCAAATTCGATCTTAAGAAGTGGAATAAGGATGAATTCGGAAATCTTGAATGAAGGAAGAATAGAGTCCTTGCTGATTTTTTTGAGATTGATCGTCTTGAAGAGGCGGGCGGGGATGTGGAGTCACTACGTTTTAGGAGAGCCTCCTGTCAAGCAGTTCTTGCTGAGATTGCTAGTATGGAAGAGATCTCGTGGCGACAAAAATCTCAGGCTCTTTGGCTAAATGAGGGAGATCATAACACAATTTTTTCATAGACTCACTAATGCCCACAGAAGGAGTAATCACATAGGACGAATTCGGGTGGATGGTGTAGAGTTGTAGAGGGAGGAAGAGATGCGTAATGGGATCGTTTCTTTTTATCAGAAGATTTATACCAAGCCGTTAGCTTGGAGACCCAAACTTGATGTTCTCCATTTTGAGGCTATTTCCAAGCTGGATAGAGATGGGCTGAGATTCCTTTTACTGAAGACGAAGTTCTAAATGCTTTATCAAGTTGTAAAGGGGACAAAACTCCGAGGCCTGATGGGTTTACTATGCGGTTTCTGATAGAAAGTTGGGCGGTAGTGAGAAACGAGGTGATGGGTACATTTCAAGAGTTTCATTCTACTGGCATCTTTGAGAAGTCGTTAAATGCCTTATTCATTGCCCTTATCCCTAAGAAGGGTGACGCTTCTGACATTAAAGATTTTAGACCAATTAGCCTAGTAGGTTGTATTTACAAGCTCATGGCTAAGGTTCTTACTCTTAGGATGAGGGATGTCATGGATGGGATTATTTTGGATTCCCAGAATGCTTTTGTCGGAGAACGGCAAATTCTTGATTCAGTTCTTATTACAGGCGAATGTGTAGATTCTAGATTGCGAAGTGGTATTCCCGGAGTCTTATGCAAACTTGACATTGAAAAAGCTTATGATCATGTGAATTGGAATTTCCTGCTATATTTGCTACAGAGAATGGGGTTTGGAAGTAGATGGAGGAAATGGAAATAGACATGTCTTTCGTCTGTCAAGTTCTCTGTTCTTGTGAACGGGTCTTCTGCTGGTTTATTTGGGTGTACCCGGGGTTTAAGACAAGGAGATCCCTTGTCGTCTTTCCTTTTTCTAATTGTTATAGAGGGCTTGAGCAGACTTATGAGGAGGGCAGAGGATCTCAGTCTTATAAAGGGCTTTAGGGCGGGTAGAGATCTAGTCCATCAGGTAAAGATCTCTCATTTACTTTTTGCGGAAGACACCTTGGTTTTTTGTGATGCTGATGTGTCTCAACTTAGATATTTGAGGTGCATCCTGGCCTGTTTTCAAGCGGTTTCTGGGCTGAAGGTCAACGCGGCTAAGAGCGTGCTTGTCCCGGTAGTTCAGGATATTTCCTCCTTAGCTGCAGTCCTTGGGGGTAGGGTGAGCTCTTTTCCTATTCCTTATTTCAGTTTGCCCCTAGGGGTTTCCTCTAGGAGAGTGGGGAGTTGGGACCCTGTGATTGACAGGTATGCAAAGATATTGGCAGGATGTGAGAAACAATATTTGCAATATTTGTCTAAGGGAGGGAAAGTTACTCTTATAAAGAGCACTTTATCGAGCCTCAACATATTTTTTTTTTTTTTATCTATGTTCCAAATTCTATGCTTTGTTGCTGATAGGATTGAAAAAATACAAAGGGATTTCCTTTGGGGCAGGAGGGGCGAAGAGTTTAAGTATCACCTTGTCAGATGGGAGTCAGTTTGCAAGCCCGTGAAGTTGGGTGGTCTAGGTATCAGGAGATTGGTTCTCTTTAATCAAGCTCTCATGGGTAAATGGTTGTGGAGACAAGGGAGGGAAATACATCGCCCTTCTTATGTCGGTTTGGGGAAGAGAGTGGCTGTTGGTCTACCCATCCGGTTTCTCTTGTGGGAGGAGTCGGGGTGTGGAAATCCATTCGGAAGGGCTGGGATGTCTTCTCTTCTCACATCAGGTTCAAAGTTTGTGATGGCAGTTGTGTTCGTTTTTGGGAAGATCTTTGGTGTGGTGACCAACTATTATCTCGTACATTTCCCAGATTATACAGTATTGCAGTTGATAGACATGCCTACGAAGCTAACTGTTATCGGCTTGATAGTAGTGGGATTACGTGGGACGTGCACTTTCGGCGTTCCTTTCAGGATTGGGAGATGAACGAGGTATGTGTTCTTTTGGATATGTTGTATTGGCAGGAGGCAGGAGGCAGTTAGCAGAGGTAGTGACGATCTGACATGGATCCCTTCTTCCCATGGTCACTTCGAAGTTCGATCCTTGTTCTCATGTCTATCTAACTTTAATAGCCTTGACTTTCCATGAAAGACCATTTGGCATTCTATGGCTCCAACTAGAGTGACATTCTTTGTATGGTCTGCTGTATGGGGTAAGATCTTGACGATTGACAATTTGAGGAAGAGGTAATTGTTTTGATCGACCATGGCACAGGCTAGTCTCTTGTCGGTTTGGCGAAGAGGCTGGAGGTTGGTCTACGCATCCGGTTACCCTAGCGGGAGGAGTAGGGATGTGGAAGGCTATTCGGAAAGGATGGGATGTTTTTTCGGCTCATATCAGATTCAAACTCCATGACGGACGTTGCATTCGGTTTTGGGAAGATCTCTGGTGTGGGGATCAGTCACTTTCTCGTACTTTTCCAAGATTAGTATTGCCGTTAATAAACACGCCTACATAGTCGACTGCTATCGGCTTGATAGCAGCGGGATTATATGAGATGTGCATTTTCGGCGCTCTTTTCAGGATTGGGAGATGGACGAGGTATGTGTTTTTTTGAATCTTCTGTATCGACAGGAGGGCGTTGGCAGAGGTAATGATGTTTTAAGTTGGGTTCCCTCTTCTCATGATCGTTTCGAAGTTAGATCTTTGTTCTTATGTTTGTCAAATTTTGTTAATCGAGACTTCTCGTGGAAAACTATTTGGCGGTCTATGGCTTCAACTAGGGTGGCTTTCTTTGTTTGGACTGCTGTGCGGGTAAAGATTCTGACAATTGATAATTTGAGAAAAAGGGGCAATTGTATAGTTAATCGCTGTTGTCTATGCAAGGATGGCGAGGAGTCCATTAACCACCTCCTTTTGCATTGCCCTGTGGCGATTGACTGTTGGAATCTTATTGTTGGGTTGTTTGGCATGTGTTGGGTTATGCCACGATCTACTAAGGAATTGATTCATATTTGGAGAGGTTGTCGAGTGAGAAGAGACGTTCGCGAGTTCTGGAGAATTGTACCACATTGTGTATGGTGGTGCATTTGGAAGGAGAGAAACAGCAAAATGTTTGAAGGAAAAGAGTCGCCTACGGAAACGGTCAAACTTTACATTCTTAGTTCTCTCTTCAATTATGTGAAGAGGAGCTTTTGTTCTTCTTCATATGATTTAATTACTTTTCTGGATTCTTTGGGGCCTTAGCTCCGGTTCCACTTTTGTAATTGGGACGCGTTCTCCTTTTGAACGCCTTTTTTAATATTATTTTTACTTATCAAAAAAAAAAAAATTGGTGGCCTGTGGAAACAAGATGTCGAGTCAGTTGATCATATCCTCATGCATTGTCTCGTGGCGTACGACTATTGGAATCTTATACTTGGTTTGTTTGGCATGCTTTGGGTAATGCCACGTTCTTCTAAGGATTTGATTCATGCTTGGAGAGGATGTTATCTGAGAAGTGGTGTACGCGATTATTGGAAAATTGTTCCACATTACGTATGGTGGTGCATTTGGAATGAGAGGAATAGCAGAATGTTCGAATGGAAGGAGTCGTCCACGGCGACGCTGAAACTTCATATTATACGCTCTCTTTTCAAATATGTGAAGGGAGTGCTTGCTCCTCTTCCGATGATTTAATCATTTTTTTGGATTCTTAGAGGCCTCAGACCCGGTTCCACTTTTGTATAAGGGACGCGTTCCCCTTTTGAACGCCTTTTTATTTTATTTTTATTTATAAAAATAAATAAATAAAGCCCGAGGGCGTGGAGGATCAAGATAGGGATGCTGACGAAAAGTTGGCTTTCTAAGACGAGGAAGAGGTAATAGGAGAAGATGAAGGGGAGTTACTTTCACATTCTCTAGTAATGCGAAAGTTGTTACTAGCCCCGAAGAAGGAACATCATCCACAGAGGAAAAATAAATTTCGGACACGGTGCACTGTCAATAAGACTAGAATATTATGTCAAGGGCGATGGTTCAGAAGTTAGGGCTGAAGATAGAGAAGCATCTGAGTCCCTACAAAATTGGTTGGATTAAAAAAAGAGCCAGAAACAAGAGTTACAGATATTTGCAGAGTTCCCATTTCTATTGGGAATAAGTATATTGATAAGGCGTTGTACGATGTGGTTGATATGGATGCTTTACACTTGATTCTGGGCAGACCATTGCAGTTTGCCGGTAATGTCACTCATAGGGGAAGAGATAATGTTTATATGTTTGACAACGGGGGGAAGAATATTATGTTGGGTCCTTCCAAGATTTCACAAGCTAAGGGAAAATCAATTCTTTTAATTGGCAGTGAGCAACGGTTTTTTAAGGAGGCCAAGGAGTCCAGACAGGTTTTGGCATTGGTGGTTGGACAAGAGGTGTCTAATACCCCTTCTATAATTCCAATAGTTTTACAACCTATGCTAGAAGAATTCCAGGAGATTATTCCAGACAAGTTGCCTAGTGGGCTTCTTCCTACGCGAGACATTTAGCATCACATAAATCTTGTGCCTGGTGCTAATCTGCCGCATTTATTGCACTATTGCATTAACCCGAAGGAGTCACATTTTGCAGGGTCAAGTTAAGGTGTTGGTTCAAAAGGGGATGGTGAGAAAGAGTATGAGTTTGTGTTATTCCAACTTTGTTAATGTCAAAGAAGGATGGTAGTTGGTGAATGAGTATCGACAACAAAGCCATCAACAAGATCACCATAAAATACAGATTTCCTATTCCACGGTTAAATGATATGTTAGATATACTGAATCGTTCGAAAATCTTTCCAAAGATTGATTTGAGAAGCGGCTATCATCAGATTCGTATTAGACCAGGGGACGAATGGAATACCTTCAAAACAAAAAAGTCTCGTATGAGTGGTTAGTGATGCCGTTGGGCTGTGCTCCAAGCACTTTCATGCGGTTTATGAATGGGGTATTAAAACCTTTTATTGGGCAATTCATTGTTGTCTATTTTGATTATATCCTGATTTATATTGAGTCCAAAACGGAGCATCAATCGCACTTGAGAGAGGTACTGATAGTTTTGCAAAAAAACAAGTTGAACATTAATCTGAAGAAGTGCAATTTTATGACCAACAGTTTGCTATTTTTGGGTTTTGTGGTGAGTGCTGAAGACATTCGGGTTGATGAGGAAAAGGTTCGGGCAATACGAGAGTGGCCTACTTTGAAAATAGTGGGCGATGTGCGCAATTTCCATGGTTTAGCGATGTTTTACCGAAAATTCATCAGGATTTTTAGTAACTTGTGGCTCCCATTACTGAATATATAATGGGGCGAAGAGGTAGAACAGAGCTTTGCGTTAATTAAAGAGAGACTGTCCACTGCACCTATTTTAGCATTGCCAAGCTTTGAGAAATTGTTTTAAGTGGAGTGTGGTGCCTCAGTTGTCGGAGTTGGTGTTGTCCTATCCCAAGAGGGCGGGCCAGTTGCATTCTACAGTGGGAAGCTTAGTGATCCAAGGAAGAAATGGATTACCCATGAGCTTGAATTGTATTAAGTGGTACGTGCATTGAAGGTTTGGGAACATTATTTGGTTCAGAGAGATTTTGTTCTTTACACTGATCATCAGGCTTTGAAGTTCATCAACAGTCAGAATAGTCTTAACCAGATGCATGCCCGATAGGTTTCCTTTCTGCAGCGATTTACCTTCTCTTTGCGGGTCAGTTAAAGTAACCGATACACTTAGTAGAAGAGCAGCACTCTTGGTGACTTTGCGAGCTGAAGTTGTGGGGTTTAACTGTGTAAAGGAGTTGTATGAGGAATATTATGACTTCAAGGAATTCTGGCTATGTGTTACGCTGGGCAGGCTGCTAAGGGTATGCATATACAAAAGGGATTTCTAATTCAGGATAATCAGCTTTGTATTCTGAGGAGTTCCTTCATGAGCAGATTATTCATGAATTGCATGGAGGCGGTTTGGGTGGACATCTAGGCCGAGATAAGACCATAGCACTGGTCAAGAGCGATATTATTGGTCACAACTTAAGAGGGATGTTTGCAACCATGTGAAGAGAGGTCCAATCTGTCAATCTGCTAAGGGTTAATCTCAAAACACTAGTCTTTATCTCCCTCTACCTATTCCTTGGGAGGATTTTTCCATGAACTTTGTCTTGGGACTTCCACACACTCAACGAGAGGTAGATTTAGTTTTTGTGGTTGTTGATAGTTATTTGAAGATGTCACACTTCAGCATGACAAATCTATTTTTCAAGGTGGTTGTTCGTCTGCATGGAGTTCCCAAGTCCATCACTTCAGATAGGGACACCAAATTTCTATCACTCTTTTGGCAGACTTTGTGGTGTTTTGATACATCTTTGAATTTCAGCAAGACTAGTCATCTGCAATCTGATGGACAGATAGAGGTGCTTAATTAGACTTTGGGCAATCTGATTCGTTGTATTTTTGGTGAAAAACCAAAACAACGGAAACTTGTGTTGGCACATGCCAAACAACATGGTCAATCGATCAACTAAGAAATCACCTTTCGCTATTGCTTACTGTCATCCGCCGAAGCATGCGCTGAAATTGGTCCCACTTCCGAAGTTGCTTGGAAAGAGTGTTGCTACATAGCATACGGCATATTGCATCCATGCAATTCAAGATGACGTTCAAAAGCATCTTGAAGAAGCCAATGCGAAATACAAGGAAGCAGCTAACAAGAAGAGGCGGAGAAAGCTTTTCAAGAAGGGTATTTAGTTATTGTGTTTCAACGCAATGAGAGGTTTCCTTGTTGGCACCTACAATAAGCTTGACAAAAAAAATATGGGCCTTATCAGATTTTGAAAAAGATTAATGATAATGCTTATGTTGTTGACCTCCCAACGACATGGTTATTTCCCCTACATTTAATGTTGCAGATTTATTTTAGTACTTTCTGTTAGAAGAGACATGCTTTTTCAATCTTAACTCGGGGACAAGTTCTTTTCAAGCAGGGGAGACTAATGCAGAACTGAATGACGTAACCTATATGGCCCGTTTGGAGCGCCAGAGGGCCAAACGGGCATGTCGACAAATATTTTAGCCTGATCCCAAAGTGTCTATGTTTGACCCAGACCCAAAAGGAGAGTTTTTTTTTTTTTTTTTTTTTTTTTAACGGCCCAAAGACACCGCTACGCCATGATGTACGTCGTTTTTTCAGCTGAGTTCCACAATTTAGGGCCTCAAAATGGAGTTTTTGTTGTATAGGAGGGCATTATTTCAGGATTTTTTCGTTCATTGTCTAAATGAACTTGGATTGCTCTCAATTTTTATATTTAATAGTTTTTATTGATTAGGTTTCTTAATCTATTTTTTTAGAATTTTTAGAGAAACTTTACTTTTAGGTTTATTTTTGAGTTTTAGTTTCCTTTCGAGATTTATGTTTCCCGGTATTTTTCCTGATGCAATTAGTTTCCTTATGATTTAAGGTTTTCTTTCATTATAAATATATGTAATGCAAAGAGCAGAATCATTCATTCAATTATCAATACAATATCAGATTTTCTCTGAATTTATCTCTTACTTGGTGGATTCAAAGTTGTTATCGTTCCTTGTGAACATTCATAGCTTCCGCTTACGTCGCTTGGACGAAATCAAGTATGCAGATGGAGACAGCAAAAATGAATCCTGTATGCAAGGAATTCTTAAGATTATATTGATTATATATAATCAGAAATTTTAAAATGTAGTAATGATGTGTGATAAAAAGAAGACCTCATGTATAGTTACGAACAGAACTGGAATCGACTTTAAACCAATTGCATAAGTAGTCAGCTGATGTGAGTGTAGAGAGTCGGTGTAAAAGCCCGCAAGCCCGCGAAAAAGAAAAAATTTTGGTGACAAAAAGTACCTTGTTGGTAAATGGAAATCATGTTCAGGTTCTTCGAGTCTATGACAATTTATGTTACTTTAGAGGTGAAGCATGCAAATTATACCTATAATAACGAGGGATGACTCTATCTGCAACCTGAAAATAAAACAAAAACAAATAATAAACTAAACAATTTAAACCAAATATATATAAAATATCAGAACCAATTTGATAGAAAAAAGGAAGAAATACGGTAAATATACACACACACACACACACACACACACACCCCTAATGAACTCAAGATCACAAGAAATGAGTCAATCCATCCATGGTTTTGGGACACAACTCTAAATTTAGCGATAGCACCAACCCATATACAAATGGTGATCACCGGAATCAATACAGGAGAAATATGGTAAAGATTTAAAGGCAGACAGGCAGACAACTCTACAAGAAGCCCCATCCTAAATGAGTTGATCGAATTATTTTCTTTAGAGTACCAAATCATGCGACCTTCTAGAGAATGAGTTAATTTGGTAGGTGATAGTTCCAGTAATACCTGTGCTGGTTCTGCTAAAAAGGGTAACATTCACAATAATAGCTTGAAAAAGTTAACAAGTACCAAATTATTTGCGAAGTGGATGCACCCTCACGAAGATGGTCATTTTGCTGTAAAATAAGAGGAGAAAACAAACACACGTTGTATGCATATTTTCATTAGACCTCAACTGAAAATTATTTGGAAAATCTTACATTGACCCAAAAAATATTGCATATTCGAGTGAAATTAAATTCCTATACCCATCTATTCATAAATAGTTGGCATCTTAAGTGCAAGTTTATCAAGTCCACAGTTTCAATTATTTTAGACTTTTTCATGTTTCTGTGAACTGCAATTACATACCCTCATGCCAACCAACAACAAAGCATTTTAAAGTTGACCCCCTGTACTTGTATATATACCCTTCTTACCAAGTCCCTTCAAAAACAAACTATAGGTGAATTAGAAAAGAGGGATACATTATTGTATCTTTCTGATTCTCAAATAAACACTGGAAGAAAGACAGAGAGCAGAAATTCAAGCATTTAAGTTTCTTTGCAGGAAACTTGGAAAGAATTTATTGGACTTTGGTTGATTAACCTCTGCAGCTCTGTGCAGTGATAATGGAGAGTAGTAGAAGTAGTTCTAATACAATGCCATAGAAAAAATTTCAAAGTCTTCTTGGGAAGAAGATGATGAAGAGTCTCTCAAATGGGCTGCTATTCACCATATCTATGTATAAAGAGAAGTATAGTGACTGAAGAAGAGGGCCAACCAAGAGAAATTGATATTAAGAATCTTGGACTACCTGAGAAAAAGAATTTGTTGGAGAGGTTTGTAAAAGTTGAAAAGGAAGATAATGAGAGCTTCTTGTTGAAGCTCAAGGAACGCATTGAGCGGTAATCTCACAAAAAAACATACATCTCTTGCTTCATTAGACTGTACGCTGGTCTACATGTTTAAAAAAAAAATCCCTGAAGCATGTTTTAATAATTTATTCATTTTGGTTTTCCTTGTTTTTAAAAATGCAGAGTTGGAGTTAGCTGGCAGTAGAGCATTGCCTACTATATTCAATTTCTTGATGAGTATGCTAGATTTAATTCATCTTTTAAATTAATACAAACATATATTTGCATGATTTATAATATTATCTTTTCATTTAAAAATTAGACTCACCCTACAATCTCTCTTTTTCTCTCTCTCTAAAGGGGTTCATGAATTATCCCCACATTCTTCCTAGTAGAGAAAAACCATTACCAATCCTTCATGATGTCAGTGGAATCATCAAGCCTGGAAGGTGGAGAGGACAAAATATTATAACTGTCCATAATGAACTCTCTTAGATTCTCATTTTATTTAATCATTTTTGCAGAATGACATTTCCTTTAGGCCCACCAAGCTCGGAAAAAACCACACTGCTGCTAGCTCTGGCTGGAAAACTTGCTTCAGATCTAAAAGTAAGAGATATTGTGGTCATTTAACTAATTCCCACATTCTTCAGATCTAGAAAACTTATCTTTTATACGTGTGTGTGTGTGTGTGTGTGTGTGTTCTCAGTAAGGCTCTTGTAATCATATATTATTTATACATACTACAGGTTTGGGGAGAGTGACATACAATGGCTATGAAATGGATGAGTTTGTTCCACAGAGGACATCAGCTAATATAAGTCAATATGATTTTCATATAGCATAAATGACTGAACGAAACATAGGGGTGGCAAAATGGATCAGAAACCATCAACCGCCCATATCCGCTCGCTTTTTAATGGTTATGGGTGAACCATATTTAATTTGAGGGTCAAGATGGGTTGGGTAATTTTTAACCACTTAATTTGAGGGTCAAGATGGGTTGAATATGGTTAACCACATTCAACCCATATTTCACCCATCACATAATAAACACACAACACACATCTATTTTATATTGCACTCAACTCATTTCTCTGTCTAAAATTCTCTCTCTAAATTTGTCTCTCATCAATCCCCTCTCTTTAAGTTTCTCTCTCTAGAAATTTTTTCTAAAAAAAATAATTTTAAAAATTAAAAAATAATTTAAAACCTTCCGAAAAAATAATTTCAAAATGAAAAATAATTTAAAAAAAAATTAAACAAATTAAATAATTAAATAAAAAAAATTTAAAAATTTAAAAATAAATTAAAAAAAAATTTAAAGATAATTAAAAATAATTAAAAAATTTTAAAAATTAAAAATTAAAATAATTAAAAATAATAATTAATGGGTCCACGGGTCATAACGGGTTGAGCCTGCCCATTTTCGACCCGTTCTGAACGGGTTAAATATGGGTCTTGACCCATGTTGACCCGCCCATTTTAACCCAACCCAAACCCGGCCCAACCCACCCATTTGCCACCCCTAGCGAAACATTAGCTTTTTCAGCAAGATGTCAAGGGGTTGGACCCTGTTATGGCTGGAAAACTAACTTCAGATCTAAAAGTAAGAGATATTGTAGTCTGTGATCTAGAAAACTTATCTTTTATACGCGCGCGCGCGTGTTCTCAGTAAGGCTCTTGTAATCATATATTATTTATACATACTACAGGTATGGGGAGAGTGACATACAAAGGCTATGAAATGGATGAGTTTGTTCCACAGAGGACATCAGCTAATATAAGTCAATATGATCTTCATATAGCATAAATGACTGAGCGAAACATTAGCTTTTTCAGCAAGATGTCAAGGGGTTGGATCCTGTTATGGTTAGTTAAATGGCCACGAATTTTAAAAAAATTAAGAGCAATTTCAAACAGGAGGGGATTACTTGAGTTACATCAAGTCCTTTTTCAGAATAATATAAAGCAATGAACAAAGCTAAAAAGTAACATACCAGATCAACTTCTAGTGCTGCTCGATAAGTAGCAGCTTGCTCCTCCCTCAGACACATGTTGTTTCTTCCTCCTGCATCAAGCCCTGCCACAACAAGAGCAGGAGCATTCTCTTCAAGCATTCTCTGCGATACCAGCAAGATGATAAGAATAAGGACATAAACAGAAAAAAAACATTCGGCCGTCAAGATGATAGCTGATAACCGAACAAATGAAGTAAAGCAGGTTCGTTGTCAGATGATTACAGTACAGACACACAGACAAACTAGTAAAGTAAATTCACGCAGGACCACAGTTAACTGGAGAAACAAACATTCAGCTTTCAAGATGATAACTGATACAACAAAAACAACCACCACCAAAGCCTTTTCCCAACTACAAGATGATAGCTGATAACTGAACAAATTAAATAAAGCAAGTTTGTTGTCAAACGACTGCAGTACGCATGCAAACATGAACAGAAAAACAAACATTCAGCTTTCAAGATGATAGATGATAACCAAACAAATTATATAAAGCAAGTTTGTCGTCACATGACTTCAGTACAAACACGCATACACGCATAGAGAACGATAATTTACTTAGAATGGCATTGCCTTTAGGTTCACCACCCTCTGGAAAAACCACACTGCTGCTAGCTCTGGCTGGGAAACTTGGTTCAGATCTAAAAGTAAGAAATATTGTAGTCCTTTAACTAATTCCCAGATTTGCTTCATCCGCTTATCTTTTATACGCGCATATATTTTCAGTATGGCTCTTGTAATCATATATTGTTTATGCATACCATAGGTTTGGGGAGAGTTGACATACAATGGCTATGAAATGGATGAGTTTGTTCCAAAGAGGACATCAGCTTATATAAGTCAATATGATCTTCATATAGCATAAATGACTATGAGTGAAACATTGGCTTTTTCAACAAAATATCAAGGGGTTGGACCCCTTTATGGTTAGTTAAATTGCCATGAATTTTAAAAATTTTAAGAGTCGGTTCAAACAGGAGGGGATTACTTGCATTACATCAAAACCTGTTTCAGGATAATATAAAGCAATGCCCAAAGCCAAAAAGTAATGTACTAGATCAGCATCAATTGCTGTTCGAGAAGCAGCATATTGCTCCTCCCTCGAACACGTGTTGTTTCTTCCTTCTTCTGCAACAAGAGCAGGAGCATTCTCTTCAAGCACTCTCTGCAGCAAGATGATAAGAACAAAGAAAAAAAAAAGAAAAACATTCGACCGTCAAGATGATAGCTGATAATCGAACAAATTAAATAAAGCAAGTTTGTTGTCAAATGACTGCAGTACGCACGCAGACATAAACAGAAAAACTGGTATTCAGCTTTCAAGATGATAGATGCTGATAATCAAACAAATTACATAAAGCAAGTTTGTTGTCACATGACTTCAGTACGCACACGCACACGCACACACAGAACGAGAATTGACTTAAAATGGATGAAATTCTAACTACCTCGTGTGCAAAATGATGTTACTTTCTGTATGGAATATGGTCTTTCATGGCAGACCATAGACACAAATTATAACAGATACGAGAAAAAAATGACGTGTTACACATTATTCTGGAAAAGATTGGGATATATAAATGGAACAACCATTGATGAGATTCATACACACTATATAGTTCAACACAAACCTGACAACGCCAAGTTGAACAAGTAACATAAGAGATGAGAAATGAATCACCTTTATTTTTTGTTGGCAAAAGGAACCTAGTTGCTCTTCTATTCCATGGATCAACAAATCTAGGTTGAACTCAACCATTAAATGTGGCAAAAGGAAGACACATCAAATTCCATCAAAGCAATTTGAAAGCTATCAACAGGTACATATTGCGCATATGATTACAATGTCGAAAACAAAGCACATAATTTGAAACCCTAACAGAGAATTCTTCAGAAAAAAGATTGGTTTTAACTTGCGCCCCGGCCACATAACAAGACAACATAATACTAAAATATCCCTTGAATTTTCTGCTAAAAAATCAACATGTGAGCAGCAACACAATGATAGACAAATGATTTTTTTTTTTACCCAACCCAAGCCTCAAAGAGAAAAAATAAAATAAAATAAAGTACAATCCTCCCCAAGAGGAAAGGGATAAGGCTATTCCTGTGTATCCTATGGGCTAGTATCATGACTTAACATAACTCCCAATCGGGTACCCAAGGCCAGAAGCGACAAAGGAGGTGGTTTAGTATCAGGTAGACAATTGACTGTAAAACCTATCATCAAATCATTTTGATGAATTCTCCTCAAATAAAAAATATGACATAATTAAGTCACAAAAAAATAGGACAGCAACATGGAAGATAGGGGCATTAACAGGTAGGTGTATTAAACAAGTGGATACCTTAAAATGAAGTTCCTTCGTACGGTAGAAAGAATACAAGGAGAGAAATGATAATAGGATGGATGAATCATCCTTTCTCCTTCACAAATTTTCATTCCTCCAAATATGGATAGAAGAGAGGAGGGAAGACAAGTGGGGTTATTATAAAAGTTTAAAATTACAATATTATACTTCATAAATTACAATACCACATATAGTGATGGGTATAATGGTAAAAATAATTTAAAACTCTCTTCCTTTCTCTCCTAACAAACCCAATAAATTGTCAGCATCTTCTCTACTCATCCATCCAACCAAACAAAAAGAGGGAAGGACACAATCTATTCTCTAGGGATGTCTCATCCATCCCTTCTTCGCTCCCTTCAATCTAATTTTTTCCTTCCTACCGAACGAATCATAAATGGAAAGGTGAAAAAGCTTGGGAGATTGGGGAAGGATATAAACTTTTTTACTCGGGGAAAGATTACCAACGAAACGGAGTAGGTATAATAATAGATCATTACATGAGGGATAAAGTACTAGGGGTGAGAAAACAAGGAGATAGATTAATAACTACTAAAATTGCCATGATCACATCTTGAATATACTAAGTGTGCCTCGAGGAGCATTAGATAACAATACAAAGAAACTCTTTTGGGACTCGTTAGATGAATTGATACAATCTATAACTGATCATTAAAGCATATTTGTAGATGGTGATTTTAATGGATAATGAGATGTGGATATACACGTTTCAATGGAGGATATGGTTTTGGGGAGCGCAAATGAGATAGGAGAAACACTTTTAGACTTTGCAAAAGCATATGACTTAGTGATAACAAAAACTTTCTTTGAAAAAAAAAAAAAAAAAAAAAAAAGAAGAGAAAAACATTTAATAGCATTTAAAAGTGAAACAAATAAAACACAAATTGATTATTGAAAGCCAAGTAAAGCTCATTCAATAAACTCAAATGTGAAACAAAGAAGACAGTAATGAAAGCTAAGTAAAGCTCATTAAATGTCTTATATGAAAATCTACACAAAAGAGGGCAAGAAAAATATTTGTAAATTAGCAAAGAATTGAGATACATCAACTAAAGACCTAGATCAAATTAGATGCATCAAGGACATAGACAACACAATTTTAGTCAAAGAAAGTGATATATTAATTAGATAGAAGAATTATTTTCAAAATCTATTAAATGAGGAATACCCTAGAGAAGAAGTAGAGGGAAATTAACTTAACATAAGCATGATAAATAAAATCACCAACAAGGAGGTAGAGGACACACTTCAGAAGAAGGGGATTAATAAAGCCGTAGGGCTGGATAATATACCCTTAGAGACTTGGAGAACATTAGGAAATGTAGGAATTGAATGGCTTTCAAAATTATTGAACAACATCCTAAAACAAGGCGTGATGCCAATTGAGTGGAGAAAAAGTACAATAGTACCAATTTACAAAAATAAAGGGGATATTAAAAAATGTGGCAAATATAGAGGAATCAAATTAATGAGTCATACAACAAAAATATGGGAAAGGATTATAGAACACGGACCAAGGAAAGAATCCATGGTATCCGATAACCAATTCGGATTCATTCCCGGGAGATCAACAGTGGAAGCTATATACTTGGACAAATCGTTGAAGAATGTAGGAATAAGCAACAAGACCTACATATGAATTTTATATACATAGAAAAAAGCATATGATAGGGTCCCAAGAGGTATAATTTGGTGGGCCCTACAAAGAAAACAAATTCCCTTACAAATCATAAAAAACTATTCAAGATATGTATACGAATACAAAAGCTAAAGTTCGTACCATGTCTGGTGACACTAGTGAGTTTTGCATACACATAGGATTGCGTCAAGATCATTGCTAAGCCCATATTCGCAATAATCTTAGATGAAATAAAAAAGAATTCAAAATGAGATTCCATGGTGCATGATGTTTGCCGATGATATCGTACTTTTGGATATCTCTAAAGAAGACTTGCCAATAAAACTAGAAATGTGAAGAAATGCTTTAGAATCAAAAGGATTGAGAACTAGTTGAATTAAAACCGAGTATATGGAGTGCAAATTTAATAGAGATTCGAATATCAATAATATAATGATAGCACTTCAAAAGCAAAGGATTACTTAAAACAACCACTTTAAATATCTAGGATCAATGATACAAAAAGATGGAGAGATAGATGGTGATGTAATAGTAGAATTGGAGCGGATTGGACAAATTAGAGGCAAGCTAGAGTGATTTTGTGTAAAAGGAAAATTCTATAGGACCGTTATTGGACCAACTACGTTGCAAGGTTGTTAAAATCGGGATTCTACGTGGAATCGTTTTGGACTTCGTAGAATCGGAATAGTAGAATCGGATTGTGAATCGTAAGATTCTACCAAACTAATAAAAATACAACTCAAACTAGCTTTGTAAACAAAAGTTATCTTTAAAATAAATAGAGAATACGCCAAAGCACAATAAATATATATATATATATATATATATATATATATATATATATATAAGAGCCCCCGGGGCCTAGCAGTGATGGTAAGGTGTTGGCCTTGGGTAATCACTCGCCCGGGTTCGAGCCTTACCCCCTGCTAGATTCTTGACTTACCCGGTATTGTAGCTGTGGGCAGGCTACAGTATCCCCAGTTTGGTGCCTAGGGTGGGGTCCAAAGGGTCCTGTCTTGGGGAGTTCTGGGTCATCAAAAATATATATATATATATAAGTACATTATATAACGGATAAGTTCATATAAAAATATTCAAACAGATTCTTTTAAATTCATAATTTTTTATTTTTTTATTTCCCTTTGTTGGTTAAAATATGATTGGTTGCATAATAGTTATAATAGACCCTGCTACATAACATAGTGCCTCTAATATATCAAGAAGGGTAATACGGTAAGTTTATAGATTTTAGGTCAAGTATACATCTTTTGTCTATATCTATGGTACGAGTCTACGAAATCAGCCGACACCCAAAGATCAGCGGCAGCTCCTTTCGTCTTTCTCAGGTATGTTCTCTTAGTCTCGATATTGCTCCCTCTCTCCTCCTCCTCCTCTGCTTCTTCTTCTTCTTCTTCACCCAAAACCCTAGCAACTCTTTTTTTTCCTTAGGCATCTTATCTCTTCATCAGAGTTGCTTTGTCGATCGCGAAAAAGAAGAACCGTAAAGTCTGTAATCAATCTAGGGCTTCTTCTACCCAAAACAAGACCACAAATATGGAGTAATTCAGAATCGCTGGGATCCCACGATTCTACCCACGATCCCAGCGATTCTACCCGCGATTCTGCACAAGCTATGATTTCGATGCAATTCGGATCGATTTGGGCATGTTGGTTCGTAGGATCGTGCGATCCTACGACCCAAAATTGCGATTTTGATAACCATGCTACGTTGTATAGAGAGGTAAAAAAGAAACAAGAACAATGCCTTAATGTAGCGGAAATAAAAATGTTAAGATGGATAAGTGGAGTAACTAGAAGAGATAGGGTCACTAATGAGAGGGAAATTAGGCGCGACTCCCATTGGTGAAAAAATTTAAGAGTATTGTCGGAAGACTTAAATGGTTTGGTCATATACATCGGAGACCTAGTGACGCGTTGGTCAAAAAAGTAGTGGCTTTGGGAGCAGGTGTGTAGTCCGATTCGAAAGGGTGGGTTGGGTATCAAAAGACTGGTACCTGTCAATAAGACTCTCTTAGGGAAGTGGCTTTGGAGATTTGGGGTGGAGAGACATCGTTTATGGATGGTGATAGCAAGTAGAATTGGGGAGGATTTTGGCAGACGGTGTTCTCTTTAGGTGAGAATCTCGGGTGGTGTTGGGGTTTGGAAATTCATTTTTTTTTATTTAAATAAAGAGTATATTAGAGAGCATTTAAAAAGGAAACGCATCCCAAAAACAAAACAAAGAAAGGTCCTAGGGACCCAAAGAACTCAAAAAATCCATGATTTCATCTAAAGATATACAATTTCTCCCCACCACTCAACTAAAAATAAAACTAATAATATTAAATTTTAGCACCCTAATGGAAGATTCCTTCTCATCAAAAGATCTTCTATTCTGCTCCTTCCAAATACACCACCAAACACAAAGGGAAGATGCCCTCCAAAAATCCCGAGCGTTGGCCCCCACACTAAAGCCTCTCCAACCGTCAATGAAAGCCCTCGAGGACCAAGGCAAAACCCACTAAACGCCGAACAAACCAAAAATAAGACTCCAGCACACATGATCCACAGGGCAATACAAAAAAAGGTGATCCACAGACTCTCCATCATTCTTACATAGACAAACACCAGTTAAGTCGACTTGACTGTGATCTGTCTTTTCTTTCTCAAATTCTCCAAGGTCAAGATCTTGTCCTAATTTGTAGTCCAGACAAAAAAGCCACTCTGAGAGGAGCCTTCGAACGCCACACCATCTTTCACGAGAAATTGGAACCATGAAACCCGGCAAGGCAGAGGAAAAAAGAACATACCTTGAACCTCCCCTGAGGAGAAGGCACCCAAACCAAAGAATCAGACCCTCTACCATCCACCTCATGTCTATACAAAAACCAAGCATGCCAAAAACATCATGTTTTGAGTTAGGGATGGTAGCAGGATTCGTTTTTGGGAGGATATTTGGTGTGGTGAGCGTCCTCTCGCCCTATTATGTCCCAGACTCTTCAAGATTGCCACAGACAAAAAATGCTTTGGTGTTTGACTGCTATCACCTTGATAGTGGGAGAACGTCCTAGGGTATGCATTTTGCAAGGAACTTTCAAGATTGAGATATTGAGGAGGCTATTGGCTTTTTGGAGCTGTTGTATCGTCACTAGATTGTGGACGGAGTTCCTGATTCTATGGTGTAGATTCATCTCCCCAGGGTCGCTTTGAGGTTCGATCTTTCTTTTGGTGTCTTACAGAGGCTCCAGGGAAGCGCTCCCGTGGAAGGCTATTTGGCTATCTAAGGCTCCTCTCAAAGTGGTCAATTGTTGCTGCATGTCTTTGATAAATGAGGAAGCAGTAGATCATCTTCTTTTGCATTGCCCTGGGACTGTTGGGCTTTGATGTTGACTTTGTTTGGGGTTCAGTGGGTTATGCTCAGGTCTTCCAGAGATTTGGTTGAGGCTTGGAAAGGTTGTATAGTGGGGCCCAAGCTCGTGACTTCTAGAGGGTCAAACCTTTATACGTTTGGTGGCACTTATGGCTTGAAAAAAATAGGCGATCTTTTGAAGGAAAGGAGACCCCTATTGGCACGCTGAAATTCTCCATTATTAGTACTATTTTTTGTTGGGTTCTTGGGAGAAATTGTAAATCCGTGGATGAGATTGTTGATTTTTTGGACTCTTTGAGAGTTTAAAGGCCCTACTAGGTCTTCTTGTTTCCGTGGGATGCGTTCCCCTTTTGAACACTCTTTAATACATATTTACTTATAAAAAAAAAATAAAAAATAAAAAATAAAAAATAAAAAATAAAAAAAGAAGGGAAAAACTAGTTGTAATAGAAGGTAAGAAACGGAGAGGGAAACCAAAATAAGAAGGGATGATGATGATGACAACGAACATACCTCCCAATCCAAAGCCATTCCACCTCTTGTTATAGTCAGTTACCTCATCAAACCAGCTCACTTTTGGATTTATTTAATTCAAACCTGCTTACTACGAAACAAAATCTCTTCAGGTCAAAAATGGCTACCACCAAAACAGCAGCAGCAGATGCAGAAAAGCAGCAGCAGCAGATGCAGATTGTAGCAACAAAGCAGGCAGTAGTTTGAGAAATCTAATTCCTGGCTTATAGCCTTACCAATAGCAGATGAATCTTGTTTAAGGAATGAAAAGATAAAATAAAACCATGTGTAATAATGGTCGTAGATACAAATGCGTGTTTTTCTCATCGAAACTACCAGCTAAGGGCAATAAGAGGGTATGAAGGCAAACAAGATGTTAAAGAAGTGCCTAATTTGTTCAATATGTCACTAACCTCCTCTCATGCCTCTCCGCCAACAGAGTTACAAAACCCATGCTACTCCTTAATGAAAACTAAAATTTGCAGGCTGATGTCTAAATTTCTAGTACATGTTACAGCTCCAATTCTCTACATCCCACCCCAGAATTATGCCATAAGCCTATACCCAACTTTTAACTCAAATGCTATCTCAATGGTTCCTTAAACATCTTAAAATACATTTGATTACCTAAAATTGGTTATGACAATCATGACATTACAAAACATTGGGATTTGTGAATTGAATCTCTGAACCTATAAGATCTTAGTTCTCAAACAAAGCAAAAATTAAGAGGATTAGCTTGTGAGGGCTTCCAACACATGATGTAATGAAAAGGCAACAGGGTCTCACTTCGCTTTGATCCCCAAGAATTAAACAAGAAATAAATTCTATCCCATTAATGAGCATAAAAAGGGGATGCCTCTGAAATGCATCACTCAACATACTTGCTCCTCCACCCCAAGATCCATTCAATAAGATATAGCCATTTGCGTTCTTTGTACCTATATTGCCCGAAACCCCTGGTCTCACTACCCTTTATCTAATTAGGATTTAAATTAATAACCTATTATTGTTACATGTGCAAAGGCAATCCAACAGTATGATGCAAAACAGTAAACTAACTCACATCACTGAATTCACACACCCAAGGAACAAAATCAATATGATAAAGGTACAATGCAGTTCACATAATATATACTGTGCAGGAACTATTGGGGCCTCTTGAATCAAGCCCCAAATCTACACATATAGTGGAAAACTGAAACTACCAGGACAAAGGATTTCATTGCCATCTCTTAAAGCTTCAACAATCATCAATTTCTAGCGAACTGACTATAAAGGAGAATACTAACAACACCACTTCATATAGTATTTCAAAGGAACCTTTACAAAGCTAACCTCTTGATATGATTTCTCCCAGCACCCACTGCTAATAAAATAAATAAGTTATCTCTGTGCTAAATTTGTTATTAGAACCAAAAAAAAAAAAAAAAAAAAAACAAGAACAAGAAGAAGATAAGAAGAACATTAGTTCCTTCCTCTAGCCACTAAACCTCAATTACCGTGTATTACTTTGTCCTCCTTCGCAATGACATCAAGGCTACCTCCTTTGACTACAACACAATTCATTTTTTTTTTTTAAAAGGCTACCTCCTTTGACTACAATCTTTATTTTCTTAATGTTTGAAAAATCGTCAATTTTTGGAGAACCTGATATGAAATCAGTTGATTTGCAATGGATTTTGAAATAACCTACCAACGTTAATCGCATCCTCTAGAATCTCCCAACGCTAATCTTAGCATTACATTTATTAATTGCAAAAAAAGGATAACCTAGCAAATTCTTTCTTTCCGCAAGCCAGAAAACCCTTGATAACCATGCATCAGCTTGTCATCTTTTGCAAGACAACCAAGCTTCTACAATCCTTATAAAATAATGTATCCTTGAAAACCCCATCAATACTAGAGAAAACCCTGGTCAGTCGGTCCTCCATTCATTCAATCAAATATTGTTGGTTACCAGGCCATCAATCTCGCAAGAACATTGGGTTTATCATCAATGCAAGTTGCCATATTACAGGCTGCAGGATCAACATACATGCCATAACACAGTCAAACTAACACAATATCTTGCAAATATCAAAGACAAACATTAGATTGCTTGAACTATCACTTCCAAAGTTACTCTCTAGAGCTCCAATACGAGAATTTTCTTTTCACGAGAACGAATTCCAAGAAGATAGAACTAAACTAGTCCATGAGGAGAGCAGGAAATCTATTTTTTTTTATTTTTTTTATTTTTTAATGAATGGGTTAGAATGTCTGCTAGACCAAGAGAAAAGAAATTCAAAACTTCCCAAATAATATCATATGCAGCAACAGCAGGAGAAGAACAGGAAATCTAAGGATGATGTGTGGATATATTTACAAGGAAATATATGATATCTAACAAACTAGGAATTGTAGACTGGCAATCAGTATGTGCAGCAGATTAATAAAATGATTGAGATACATAATTATGCATATAAACCGCTATAACCATCTTAGAATCACTATCAATGTACATGTTTCTCAAGTACACCCTTTCCCAACTAGAGTTTCTTTACTTTATGTTAGCAAATGAAGTTTAAAAAAAAAAATTCGCCAAGGGGGTGGGAAAAGATAATGGGTTATCATAACTCAACCATTATTTGAGATAAATAATAACTCTTCACCATGCTTTTATAGGATTTTTTTCATGCAACAATTGGTTACTTGTAAGTAGGCAAAGGTTCAATTGAATCAGTAGAGTTGAATCCAAATTTTGTAACGAGATCCCCTTGAGACTCAAGTGAAATCAAAATCCTAAACCATCTTTAATGAACTAAAAAACCTAGGGCATCTAAATATTTTGGCCATATACTCGCACAAACAAAAATAAAATATAATAAAATAATAAAATCCCTATTATCAAAAGAAATATGTTTTGACAAAGACAAAAACCTGCAATCAAATTATTATGATTTTTTTTTTACTTTTGTTGAGTCACTTGAATTATTTCTTATACTTATAAAACCCTTTTTTTTTTTTTTTTTAATTATGCACAATTAAGAAATCATCATCACAAAAATCAACATTCTAATATCACTTTCTCTATCACAAATAAAGCAGACCTTATACTTTAATAATGAACGAACTGTATTTTTCAAAGTACAAAGAACTTTTTATTACATAAGTTAATCAAATGTTTAAACCAGCTGGCATAAAACCATTGGTGAGCAACTTTGGGGAATTTAACAGGTATCTCTTACTGATGACTTACCAAGAATAATAAAACTTGAATGTGTGCAATCAAAGCCAAACAAATATATATGAAAAAGAAAAGAAAAATAAATCACAAGTAACATCAACAGGGGATAAATATAGTTAACTGAGTTGACAGCACAATCAACAAAAGGCAACATGAGCATGTGCGAGCTAAGAAACCCAAAATTAGTAGTATGGCACATGATAGTTATTCAGAGTAAGCTTCAAATCATCATCGCATGTAATTATTAGAATATTACACAACATAAAAGGGCACAAAACATACAACACATGTGAAAATTCTACATTGATATCCATAAAAAATTATCATCTCATAAAAAGAGTCTCAATCAATTCTATGTCGATTATTAAAAAAAATTGATAAGTCATTCAATTTTGTTACGCTTACTACATACTCACAGTCTTAGGTTGGTCAAACAAGCATCATTGACATTGGAAAAATGCAGAGTCCAACCTTTTTTCCAGCATAATATCCTGGTCTATGATTCCCAATTATTAACATGGTATCTATTCCAGGTTTTGCTTCAAATAGCAAGGAAAAGGCTAGGTTTTGTTGACTGAAGAGTGCATATTCTAGGTTCTTCTGTTCTAGCAAAAACACGTGAAAATGAGTCAGAACCCTAGGAATCAAACCTGCTGAAGTAGGGCAATCCTCTGGTTTGTGGCAGCCATAACCACAGCACAAAATGGAAACCTTGACACCTTCAAGATGTCACTCATGTCAGCAGTCTTCGGTTCATTTTAATTGGCTTCAAGATGTATTTGAAGATGATAAAAATGATAAATTGCAGGAATTGAAGTTGTCTAAAGATGCCACACTATGCTGGATCAAAATCTTATGTTCGCTACCTCAAGAAGCAGGTACGCTGCATCCAATGTATTAATTATGAAAAAAGGCATTCCTTTGTCAATTATTGCTAAGGTCTTGTATAATGCTTTTAATAGCTGAGGATTAAGTGCCAATAACTTCTCTTTCTATAGATATATATATATATATATATATATATATATATATATTTGTTTATATTCTGATTTCCACACTTGTTATTTTGTCAAATTATGGATAATTATCACAAGTAGTAAAACATGAATCTATTATCACTTTAGATTGCAATATGGTAGAAGTCCTGTTTTTCTTAATTGAATATATCAGCATGACCATTTGTCTATATAAAAAGACGATGCTTAGAGATGCTTTTATCATTTGTCTATATATGAATTGACTAGAATTTCATGGTGTTTGAAGTTATCAAGTAACCAATTCAGTACTTTAGACAGCAAATTGAGAATATAAACCTCAAGTTATTAATGTCTAATAACTGAAGAGCTAGAATAAACTGAGTAGCAATATGTAAGAATTTTATAATTGTTTGACGTATCATCAAACACACACCTAAACCGAGTTTGTGAAATTCAACTGCTAACTTTGTAGCCTTAATAGTCAATGTGTAAATTAATAAATAGTATTTTTTTAGAATTTGAAAGTTGTGATCTTTGTGGTTAATGAGCAGGTGCTTGTGTGTCACCCAGAGGATTCATCTCGACTGAGCCAGAACACTAATGCTCCGTTTGGTTGGAGGGATGGAGAAATGGATGGAAGAAATAGAGGGAGGGATGGATGAGATATCCCTAAGGAAGGGAAGGTGTCTTTCCCATTTTGTGTTTGGTTGAATGGAATGGATAGTAGAAAGGATGAATGGAGTGATATTTTTTTTTTGTTTGGTTAAAAGGAAGGGAAGGAGAGTTCTTATATTATTTTTACCAATACACCCTTTTATATAAAACTATAAAAGGTAGATATTTATTTCAATTTTTTTGAAAAGGTTAAAATTGTAAATTACATATTTATAGGTAGTTATGTCTTCTTTCTCTCCTCTCTTCCCCCCAAAAGTGGGCGGATAGAAAAACATAAAGGAAGGAGGGATGCATCCCTCCTTGTTTCCTCCCTTTCTTCCCTTCCCTCCAACCAGACACGAAAGTATTTATCCATCCCTCCTCTCATCCATCACCCTCAGTCCTTCCCTCTAACCAAACATAGTTTAAAGGATGAATTTTGGGGCTCTAATACAAACAGGTTCTCCAGTAGGTGTTTTTTAGATCCTTGAAAGAACCTAACTACAGTTGTGGGCTCATGTATGGCATAAAGCTCATTTCATCAGATGGACGAGAACAAAATCGGAGGCAACTAGTTGCAAAGCAATTGGAGGAGAGATCAAGCAGAGGGTGGTTCGAGAGGGTGGTTCGATGAGAGGGTTGGGCAAAGGATCAAGGAGAGGTTCGGGCAAAGGATCAAGGAGAGGGTCATCTCTATTATAGAGGAGAGGATCCGGGCTATGTTTGAACATTGGGGGGATCATTCTCAGAGTTTGAATTTTGTTGTTGACCTTTCTTATAAATTAAAATTTAAAATTTTTACAAGGCTTTCCAATTGTTCTACTTTTTTTAGAATTTGTTTTGATTTTAAATTTAGATTTAATTTAATATTTTCTTTTTGAAACAAATTATTTGCTTCGAAATTGGACCATAGACAATGGTTAAATTGCTACGTCCTATCTTTGTAGCAAATACCTTAACACTGCTACAAAATCAAGTTGTAGACAAAACTCAAAATTTGTTGCGACTGAATTAACATTTCTTTTTTTCTCAAAAATCTTTATGTTACAAAAAAAATAACCTTTTGCTATGAAAACTTTTGTAGCAGAAAACGTAACAACTTGTAGCAATCAAGGATGGAGCTATGAAAATTTCCTTTAGGGGTGGCCACACCCTGTCAAATTTTTTTCTGGGTGAGTCACTGTTAGTGGTCTTTGAGATCTATAGGTCACTCGAGTAAAGAGTACATATAAAATCAAACAGTACTTTGTCCATAGATATACAGAGATAGATATTGGGTGGATCATATATAATGAAGCAGATTGAACCTGATAGTATTGAGGAATCCGCACCAGAGGCCTCGATGAATATACCTTGGGCAGTAGGAAGCCCAGCCCGCTGATGATGCAACCAGAACAAAAGGAAATATATAAAAGAACATAATCAGCACAGCTGCACATGTATAGTATATGATATATATATATATATATATATACACACACACACACACACACGCACACAAAAGAGATAGAGAGATTACGAAATCCGCCTGAAGAAGTCGCCTTTTGCTAGCTTTCCAAACGTAGCCACATTTCCATGTTCTGGTTTAACAACAATTAGAACGTACTTGATTAAGTGAGCAGGATTGAGTGTCGCTCCTGTGTCGCGGCCATTCTTGTAAATTAACAAGACTACACCCTCGCCGCCGCCGACACTTTTGCCCCGGAATAGCATAACGTCTATTCCGGTAGGTTTCCGACTATTTAAAGTGA
Organism: Cornus florida; assembly: GCF_030987335.1. Lineage (NCBI taxonomy): Eukaryota > Viridiplantae > Streptophyta > Magnoliopsida > Cornales > Cornaceae > Cornus > Cornus florida. Next base: position 27,449,609 of record NW_026775580.1, on the reverse strand, counting down.
TGGCCTGGTTTTTGTCTATTACTCCCGAATACTCCGGTATGATCTCTACTTTGTCGGTTTCGGGGTATTCAGTTACTAGCATGCAAAGCATACGAGCAAGATCTGTTAAAGATGCCATTGAAACACAAAATCACAGAGCTCAGTTCCACACGGTTCAGTGTGATGAGAGAGAGAGGAATACATATGGGTTTTGAACTTCTGATTCGTGTATATGGGTTTTGAATATATTTATATATATATATATATATAGTTTTGCAGTTGCAAAGAGAGAGAGACGGGGAGGCTGAGAATGAGATCGAGGCTATTGGGAGGCTGAAATGATTTTGCACTGCTAACCCACCAAAAAAGTTTTTCCCATCTATTCAAATATGAGTATAAATTATAGTTAGTATTATTATTATTATTTTTTGTCTAATATTTTATTTTATTTATTTATTTATTTATTTTTTCTTTTCAATCCTCAGATCTTACCTTATTCAGGCAAGGGATACTGGGGCGGATGTTACAAGAAACAAAAAGTTTAAGAATGGTTTCTTCCGGATGTTACAAGAGCAATTGTCTATCCAAACAAAGCCTTAAGGTGGGGGGATGAGGATGATTGTGCCCTTAAACACGGCTAACCTAGCAGGCCGCAATTTTGAGAACCAAAGACCAAGGCCTGATTGATCACCAGCCCGGCACAGTCTAAATGCATTTTGCGAAACCCAGGCCCGAATGAACTTTGGTTGTTATCTTTGAAATGGGCTTAATTCGAACTTGATTATAAAATAATAATAATAATAATAATAATTGGATTTCGTGCAATAGGTGAATAAATATAATTACAATTTACTATTACATCAATTTAACTTTCTTCACTGATTTGCATCGAATGATAAAAAATTAACTCATAATGATTGAATAACTTAAAAGAAAAAAATACTAGTAGTAGAAGATTTAAAGAGCAATGGAGGAAAGTTACAGACACGGCTTATTTAATATATCCTACTATATATATTATATTACATATATATATAGCTGAACACATGCATCGATGTATGCAGTAACCTCATCATAATTTAATCAATCCGTAACGTAGAGACTTGAAAAATAATATATCCAAAAATTAACCCAAAGACCTGTGAACCAACCAACCAAATTAAATGAGCTACCTCTTACCACAACAGACTGATAAGTTTATCATGATCTATCTAATTTCCTTACAAATTAAGCTAATATTGTTTTTGAGAGTATGAATGGACATTTTAAACTTAAAACTAAATTTACTTTAATTCTAAATTTAAAATTTTGATTTCGTACTCTCAAACATAGAATCATTGAGCTTCCATCTAATTCCAATTGCAGCAAATTAAACTAAACTATCTGACTTCCGGAACAACGTTGAAATTGTTTTAGCATCACTCATCTCATCATCAGAATCAAATAGATGAGCAAAAAAAATCTAATTGCGCGCCATCCAACAAAAATATATATATTCCTAATTAATTATATAACTTCACCTTCTCTAACCCGGCCAAGCTCTGGTCCACTACATACCCCAGACCTTCAACGAGAGTACAGCTCCATCGAGAAGAGAAAACCATGTAACCTGTTGATATATCCTACTAAATTATCAGTATATATATATATATATATATATATATCTGACTGTTTTTGACGCATCACGAAGCTTGGATTGAAGGCGTAGTTCCCAAGATCTTTTGGCCGACCAGGTCCAAAACAGGAGTCATATTTTATTTTTGAAAAATGATAAACGCACACTGACTGGGACAAGTCGCCTATCACAATATTTTAAATATATATTGATTGTACAACTCAACAATTGGGTCAACAATTACGGTAATATTTTATGCACCGCCACATTAATTAATATATGTTTACGTTGATAATAAAGAAACTATGACAAAATACCTTCCTCTTGGGTTTTTTTTAATCCAAATTTGTATGGGTTCTCTACGTCTTTATAACACTAAATTTACTGACTTCTGATTCTTTGGATTCCCATATTTCAAAGTTAGCGGGGCACTCTGCCTTAGAAATTTATATGTGACAAATTCTTATTTAGATTATAGTGACATATATTGCTGACGTTTTTGAAATATTTATACTTTATACAATTGGTGAATTCAATATATTATGTTTCGATTCATTATGGAATTGATAGCGTCCACTTGATTACAAAATATATTTATATATGTATGTGATGACAATCAATATATGAATATAAATTGTAATCATAAATTGTTTATAATCGGTAATTATGGATGGACTCATAATTAATTAAGGTTTGAATTGGATTCGCACTAGGTTGAGATATATTACGAGAGCCGTCGTATACAATTGCTCCCTATCACCGTCATGACATTTGACTCTTAAGTATGAAAGAAGTATAGACTCTTTTATTAATTAATAATTACTTTGATTTGTTCGGCAGATATTTCCGGATTCTTAGGCCAACACTTTGGGTAATTATGTAATTAATAGTCAGAGGATTATATTATCAATATTTGCATCAATGCTACTTGTATTTATTTGGTATTGATTATATTTGATCACAAATTAAATTCGAAGGTCTTCGTGTGTTTTTAGACAAAATAATTTATTATATATATATTTATTTAAATTATTATTTTTGTCAAACAAATGTTTTATTATGATCGAGTTAGAAATAATCAAAGGTACCAAAATAAATATATTAATTCAGTTGTCAGATTGATGTCTTTATTTATCCGATAACTAATTATGCATAAAGGGGTCAAAGTGTAATATTGACTTAGAGGTTATTTATTATTTAATTGAAATTCAATTAATTTCTTTTAGTGCAATAGAAATTAGTTTATGAATTAATTGAATTGGGTCCATGAATCGGGCCAATTATTAATTCATTGTAGCCAATACATAAGAAGTCCAAAGGATTCTCACTCATAACCCAACTTGATGTTGGAATCCTATTAGATTTGAGACATGTGAATTAGAGATTAAGAAGGATTTATTGTTTTTTTTTCCTTATCTTTATGTTGCCTATATATATAGATGGTTTATGTATATTTTTGGGGTGATTTTTGGAAAAAGGAAAAAGGAATATATTTTTTCTCTGTAGAAAATTAGGGTTAATGTTCTCATCTAATGGAGGCTCCCACAAGCTAGTTTTCTAAGGTCGTTCATGGTGGCTTATGAGTGATTCCTAAAGACAAGACAATTACCAAGTAGATGGAGATTTAAGGAGAATGCATCTAGCAAAAGGATCTACAATAAGTGAGAACATTCACTTTAGAGGAGAGATCTAAGGTTTACTCAAATCTTTGATGTAAGTATTCATTCTGTTAATTGAATGATACATCATATTTTATTTTTGCATAAAACTTGTTTCTATGTGATGAATCAAGATCTGTGAATGAAAATCCCTCGAAAAAGTTTTTAAATCTTGCACGTTTCCCAACAGTGGTATCAGAGCATGGTTTGATTCATTACTAGAGATCATGTTTTTATCAAAATTCATCATTCATGGATCCAATTTTGATATGCATATATTTATTTATTGATGTATGTTGATGTATGAATTAATATATTGATATATATTGATATTTGATGATGTATGTATAATTGTGAATGGATGATGATGTATGGTTGGGTCATGGATGAAGTTTATAAGTTAATTGAATATAATTTTATCTTTGGATGAATGTAATTAAGGCTTTGATTTAGCCGTTTGAAAGTTCAATGATGTAATTTAATTTTTTTCATTGTATTTCAAATTATAAATATTTTTAAAGCCATGTAATCTTCATCAAAGGAAGTTATGAAGCTTCAAGAAGTTCCAAAAGGGTTAAATTAGGCTTCAAAAATTTTCTACAATTTTTTCGGAATTTTTCTGGAATTTTTTGGGCTAAATTTAATTTTCTGGAAAATTTTTAAACTATTTTTAGCAATTTCGGCAGTTTTCCAACGACCGGAGGGTCGCTGGCGGCGAGAGCAGCGGCGGAATAGGGGAGGCTGATCCGGTGCGGTGCACATGCATCCACATCGGCAGCCTTTGATCTTCATTATGCGGCGAAGGAATTGATCCTGTGTAGTGCATCATCAAGCCGTTTGATGCACCAACAAACAAAAGGGCGCGTGAGGTACACACGCATTGGCAGCAAAAGCCTACCGGTGTGTGCCAGCTCGTGCAACGCGCTGGCAACTCCCACACGCGCGTGGGAGCGCGTGACTAATGCAAGGAACCTTCCTCCATCACATGCAGGTGCGTGGGAGCGCGTGGCACGCGCTGGAAAGCTTTCCTGGCACGTACAGGCTCGTCAAATGCACCTAGGGGCTTCCGATGGTGTTCGATAGCGCATGGGGGCAGCGTACAAGCCTCTGCAAGTGTTCACAAGCCTTTGATTGACCCTCGCGCAATACTTAGAGCATTAAATATTAAAAGCTAATTCCATTGGCCATTTTTGTTTGTTTTATCTGTCAGTTATTGATGTATGTGATGCATGGAATATATAATTATTTATTAATTATTATTCATGCATTTGATCCATGATATTTAATTAAATGACTTGATTTATATCAATTAAATTATGAAAATTAATTGGATTTGATTACTAATTAATTTGAGGGCACTTATTGGGAAACGAAAAATTATTTTTGTAAATTATTTTTAAAGTGTGCTTCAAATTAAATATTAGTGAATCATTTAGAAGTCCAAATATTTTCTAAATTTAATTAGATTAAGATCAAAGCGTTTTGCATGCATTATATCATGTAAATGAATAAAATGAAAACCCTAATTATGAATGATTAAAAATTGAGTGGGAGCGGGGAGTTTTATACATTACCCCATGACCTTCATTATTAAAACGATTGTAATTAGATCTTTAAAAATAAGACCCCACGCATGATTTGAAGAGTCTTAATATTACAAGAATGATTGTCTCATGAAAATAAAAATATTAAATGTTCATTATAATTAGATCTTTAAAAATAAGGCCCTACGCATGATTTAAAGAGTCTAGATTATAATGACAAGATATTTAATGTTTTATTTTTCATTAGAGCTTTAATAACGTTATATACTTAATCTAAAATTAATAGTGTCAGCTCCCTAACGGAGTGGTCTACACTAGGTGATTTTAGAAAGGCTAAACAAAATCGAGAATCAATTCATATGATAGACAAGGCATTGTCTTCAAAGATATGGAAATGATGAGATTTGCCCGCCAATAGTAATAATGAACTTCGCCAACCGAATAAGTTATTGCCATATTGGTTATCCGATTTTTCATTTAGTGGTTAAGGGACCCACATACTATTTTAATGGAAGTGCTTGCCTAATAACAAATTAATTTCAGTAATAGTATGTAATACCCCCTAATTTTGGAACACGGATTGATCAAGTTCGCGCACAAAATCAAGGGATATCAAAACAATTTAAGTATTTAACAAGCACATAATACAAAGATGAATAATAAAGAATAAATAAACCGCTGAAGAAAACTAATAAATAAATATTACTTAATGATTCTCCAACAATTACAATTCGGAAATCCTATAACTCAAGGACCCCTTAAAACATTATCCAATAATCCAATACTATTTAAAAGTACACAAGATGAATAGACGAATGACAGTCTCCCAGCTGCGGATCCTCAACCTCGAGACTGGAACCTCTAATAACCTGAAAAATAAATCGTGGGTTAAACCCTACGAGCAAGTTCACTCTACCAGGCCTCTGAAAACCAATAAGCAGATCATCTCTGATCAAAACCAAACCTAATAAAGTTTTAACTTTAATAAAGCACGATATACATGTCTATATATAATTATATATACTATACTAATCACATCCATTAATAGGTTTATTAAATTTCCATACCTATTAAATAATTATTAAAATAATATTCATACCTAGACCAATCTACCATTTCATTTTATAAAAACTCCTTTGACCTTAATCCCATCCTAGTCAGTTGTCTAATCATTTAAACAACAAATTATAATAAAAGAAATACTCTATTTAATCCCAACCCGATAATGATTTTAATTGTTTAAATCACATATCCAAAATCCAAGTTTTGACAAATCATCCACGTCTTCCCCAATATTATTTTATTAATGGAAAATAATACATTAACCAGTAAGTACTAAACTATTCTCATTTAAGAATATTTAACCCTAATCCAATCCGTACATACAACAACCATAGATGATATTTTAATCATCTAACACATAACAACGTAATTATGCTTTGGCAAATCAACCATGCCATTGTAAATATTTTTATTTATATATTGGCAATTCAACCATGCCTCCATAAGTATATTTATTTATACATTGGCAATTCAACCATGCCTCCGTGTATGTATATTTATACATTGGCAATTCAACCATGCCTCCACAGGTATATTTATTCATACATTTAATTAGCAATTCATCCATGCTTTCCATATATGTATTCTATTTATACAAATATTTAGGTAATATATTTAATCATTTGACAATTCATCCATGCCCACACTTTAACCATGAATTAACTTTAAAATTAACAATACGCTAAATCATACATAGCCATCACATGCATATTATACGCATATCATTAATTTAACAACCAGCCTATTAAGATATGCCAAATAAGAATGATAATATTAATCATCTTAAATGATTTATATATATATATACCTACACATATGTTATTTAATGTATATATGTGTTTAACACCTTCTTTAATAATCCTTGATTATTTAAAATCAATATACATACATACATACATATATATATATAAATATATACATACATATATATATATATTCATCCTTCCATACAACTCATAGACAAATTAAACTATATATACACATATATAAATAATTTTATATATATATATATATATATACACTTCCTTCCATAACAAATTATTAATTTATTATATTTACACAAATTAGTGCAACTAAATATGTCAGAAATAGTTTCCTTTAAATACTCCATATTGGTTTAAATAGTTTTCCGACACTTTCTCACTAAAACATAAATATCTCCTAGTAGGATGGGAATCTGATAATGAAATTGGTACCATTGGAAAGAAGACGAAAAATTCTTGAATTTGAGCTCAAGAATGACCCAATTTCGATTTAAAATGACTAAGTTATGACCGTTTTAATTTCTAGTGTCGAATTAGGCCAACATAGTTTCCCACGCGCGCCCACGTGCTTACTATGCACTTGCACGCGCTAGATTCAAGCCTCCTTGTGTGCTGGTATTGGCTAAGCTCTTTCAGCTACCGTGAGCTCACCACACTGAATCCATCACTTCCTTTATGCCGCATCCAATGGTCATAAATGAGTGCGCAAATGAACACGCTCATACTAGATTATTTTCTATTAACTATAATAGATCTAAGGTCCAGATCAGCGAGTGCACCATCTTCTCATAGTCTGCAATACACCAAATAATCCCATAGTTGACCAGACCACTTCTATGGTCCAGATACACATGCACACCAAAGTTTTATGCGCCGCGATGCACCATATCAATTCACATAAGTTTAATTAATCAAATGGCCCTAATTGGCGTATACACCCTATTATCCTACACCGCGCCGCACTGAATCAATTCTTTATTGTGCCGCCGCTCCACATGCGCCAGTTACCTAGTATATATATATAATTATTTTCCTAACAAATAATAGGAAAATAAATCCTAATAAATTCCTAAAAATATCAGAAAAATTCCAGAAAATTACAGAACAATTCTAGATAATAAAGAAACCATAATTAACTCTCTTGGGTCACAAATCCACCTATAGATTGATTTTAAAATATACATAACACCTATATATATCAATTAAAATCCAATAGTCTAAAAATCAAATATAATAGTTTATACTTTTTAATTATCCCGATCTAACCATAATTTTTAAACAAATAAATTTAATTAAAGCCTTGATATTCAAGGTGAAATCCTTATGAGTTCTAAGAGGAAAGTTAGAGAAAACTTGCCTGAAGGTTTCGAAACGAAACCGACGCTTTAAGCTTTAATTATCTCTTCCAATTCCGACGTCTTCCTTTTCAGATCCGACCTCCTCCTTGTCAGCCCTTCTTCTTCCTCTCTCTCTGTCTGTTTTATTTTTCTAACGTGTAAAACCTTTAACCCTAAAGCCTTATGTGTATTTTTATACACCTTAAATTCCAAATCCTATTCCAACTAGTATTATGAATTAAAATAATAACCTTTAAATAATTTATATCTATAAACATATATTATATATAAATATATATTCCTTCCATAATTAACTCATTAGTTAATTAAATCATATATACTTATAAATATCAATAAATATATATCTATATATATATCTTTCCATAACAATTATTAATTAATTATATTTATATATAATTATATATATATATATATATATATATATATATATAAATATAATTGATACAAAAGTGATCATTTAAATAATTAAATAACCACGGACCTTCATTAATTAACCCAATAAGGTTTCATACAAGCCCAAGACCACATCTTTTGGTCCAACTTTCCTTAAGCCCAATCCAATTAATTTAAATAAATAAGATAATTAATTAAATACAGAAATTAAAATAACTAATTACATGAAGCACATAAACAAACAAGAATTTACAACTAAGTCATATAATACCAATAAAATCAACACACCAATAATTCAATCAATAATCAACCACACAAACAATCAATCATCATACATAATCACGAAATATAACTTAATTAAAATAAGATAATTAATCTAGCACTCAATAAAATAAAATAAATCATTGAAAAATAAAATAAAATAATTAATCCTAATTAATAAATCTTTTAAAATTATCGGGGTATTACATTCTTCCCCCCTAACAAACGGAATTCCGTCCTCGGAATTCACAAATCCATGAAATAAAAACTTTGATTATTTAATTTCAAATTTCATTATTCCTTTTATCCGTGTGGAAATTAACCCATCCACACATATTCATTATTAGCAGACACATCACGTAATTAGCTAATTCCATATTTATATAATTGATAAATATAAGTACACACTAGAGACTCTCACTGGACTAAAGCAGTTTCAACCGGATAGTGGGTATCTCATGTAAAACGCACACAAAGGTGGTTACGAGTCCTCCTTCTACCAGAGCCCACACATCCTTAAACCCAGCTACCCATCTCAATCGGCAATATACGCCTCCATCCTAACCACTGATCCTGAGACTCAAGCTTATATCATGGCCCATATATGTGTGTGTGTATGTGTATATATATATATAATCCATTATATCCACATAAAAGTAAACTATCCAACCATATTATTTCAATGGCATACCATCCAACTATTCCGTTGACCTGACACGAATAAGTAGGACTTAACGCTATGGTTAATCCGTTCCCTTATAAATATATAGGTAGGGCTTAACTTCTTTGGTTAATCCGTCCCTCAAATGCCACCGTTCCATACCGGTGTATTAAACCATACAATTCATAAATAAATAGGTAGGACTTAACTATTCCGTTAATCCGTCCCTAAAATACCTCCATATTATTTTATTGGTGCATAAATCCATAAAACCCATACTTCAAAATTAGGGGAAGACTCAACGATTTACCAATACCTTCTAAATCGATGTCTTACCATTTTCCTGATAAGACTCAATGATTTACCATTAGGACACACTAACGGACCGAATATAGAATACAATGAATCCTAAACTTAAGCTCTAAGTAAAAGAGTACACAACGCGGAAGTCACACAACGAAAGACACCCTAGGGACACTTGAACCTGGAATGCTCTGATACCAACTGTAATACCCCCTAATTTTGGAACACGGATTGATCAAGTCCGCGCACAAAATCAAGGGATATCAAAACAATTTAAGTATTTAACAAGCACATAATACAAAGATGAATAATAAAGAATAAATAAACCGCTGAAGAAAACTAATAAATAAATATTACTTAATGATTCTCCAACAATTACAATTCGGAAATCCCATAACTCAAGGACCCCTTAAAACATTATCCCATAATCCAATACTATTTAAAAGTACACAAGATGAATAGACGAATGACAGTCTCCCAGCTGCGGATCCTCAACCTCGAGACTGGAACCTCTAATAACCTGAAAAATAAATCGTGGGTTAAACCCTACGAGCAAGTTCACTCTACCAGGCCTCTGAAAACCAATAAGCAGATCATCTCTGATCAAAACCAAACCTAATAAAGTTTTAACTTTAATAAAGCACGATATACATGTCTATATATAATTATATATACTATACTAATCACATCCATTAATAGGTTTATTAAATTTCCATACCTATTAAATAATTATTAAAATAATATTCATACCTAGACCAATCTACCATTTCATTTTATAAAAACTCCTTTGACCTTAATCCCATCCTAGTCAGTTGTCTAATCATTTAAACAACAAATTATAATAAAAGAAATACTCTATTTAATCCCAACCCGATAATGATTTTAATTGTTTAAATCACATATCCAAAATCCAAGTTTTGACAAATCATCCACGTCTTCCCCAATATTATTTTATTAATGGAAAATAATACATTAACCAGTAAGTACTAAACTATTCTCATTTAAGAATATCTAACCCTAATCCAATCCGTACATACAACAACCATAGATGATATTTTAATCATCTAACACATAACAACGTAATTATGCTTTGGCAAATCAACCATGCTATTGTAAATATTTTTATTTATATATTGGCAATTCAACCATGCCTCCATAAGTATATTTATTTATACATTGGCAATTCAACCATGCCTCCGTGTATGTATATTTATACATTGGCAATTCAACCATGCCTCCACAGGTATATTTATTCATACATTTAATTAGCAATTCATCCATGCTTTCCATATATGTATTCTATTTATACAAATATTTAGGTAATATATTTAATCATTTGACAATTCATCCATGCCCACACTTTAACCATGAATTAACTTTAAAATTAACAATACGCTAAATCATACATAGCCATCACATGCATATTATACGCATATCATTAATTTAACAACCAGCCTATTAAGATATGCCAAATAAGAATGATAATATTAATCATCTTAAATGATTTATATATATATATACCTACACATATGTTATTTAATGTATATATGTGTTTAACACATTCTTTAATAATCCTTGATTATTTAAAATCAATATACATACATACATACATATATATATATATATATATATATATATACATACATATATATATATATTCATCCTTCCATACAACTCATAGACAAATTAAACTATATATACACATATATAAATAATTTTATATATATATATATATATATACACTTCCTTCCATAACAAATTATTAATTTATTATATTTACACAAATTAGTGCAACTAAATATGTCAGAAATAGTTTCCTTTAAATACTCCATATTGGTTTAAATAGTTTTCCGACACTTTCTCACTAAAACATAAATATCTCCTAGTAGGATGGGAATCTGATAATGAAATTGGTACCATTGGAAAGAAGACGAAAAATTCTTGAATTTGAGCTCAAGAATGACCCAATTTCGATTTAAAATGACTAAGTTATGACCGTTTTAATTTCTAGTGTCGAATTAGGCCAACATAGTTTCCCACGCGCGCCCACGTGCTTACTATGCACTTGCACGCGCTAGATTCAAGCCTCCTTGTGTGCTGGTATTGGCTAAGCTCTTTCAGCTACCGTGAGCTCACCACACTGAATCCATCACTTCCTTTATGCCGCATCCAATGGTCATAAATGAGTGCGCAAATGAACACGCTCACACTAGATTATTTTCTATTAACTATAATAGATCTAAGGTCCAGATCAGCGAGTGCACCATCTTCTCATAGTCTGCAATACACCAAATAATCCCATAGTTGACCAGACCACTTCTATGGTCCAGATACACATGCACACCAAAGTTTTATGCGCCGCGATGCACCATATCAATTCACATAAGTTTAATTAATCAAATGGCCCTAATTGGCGTATACACCCTATTATCCTACACCGCGCCGCACTGGATCAATTCTTTATTGTGCCGCCGCTCCACATGCGCCAGTTACCTAGTATATATATATAATTATTTTCCTAACAAATAATAGGAAAATAAATCCTAATAAATTCCTAAAAATATCAGAAAAATTCCAGAAAATTACAGAACAATTCTAGATAATAAAGAAACCATAATTAACTCTCTTGGGTCACAAATCCACCTATAGATTGATTTTAAAATATACATAACACCTATATATATCAATTAAAATCCAATAATCTAAAAATCAAATATAATAGTTTATACTTTTTAATTATTCCGATCTAACCATAATTTTTAAACAAATAAATTTAATTAAAGCCTTGATATTCAAGGTGAAATCCTTATGAGTTCTAAGAGGAAAGTTAGAGAAAACTTGCCTGAAGGTTTCGAAACGAAACCGACGCTTTAAGCTTTAATTATCTCTTCCAATTCCGACGTCTTCCTTTTCAGATCCGACCTCCTCCTTGTCAGCCCTTCTTCTTCCTCTCTCTTTGTCTGTTTTATTTTTCTAACGTGTAAAACCTTTAACCCTAAAGCCTTATGTGTATTTTTATACACCTTAAATTCCAAATCCTATTCCAACTAGTATTATGAATTAAAATAATAACCTTTAAATAATTTATATCTATAAACATATATTATATATAAATATATATTCCTTCCATAATTAACTCATTAGTTAATTAAATCATATATACTTATAAATATCAATAAATATATATCTATATATATATCTTTCCATAACAATTATTAATTAATTATATTTATATATAATTATATATATATATATATATATATATATATATATATAAATATAATTGATACAAAAGTGATCATTTAAATAATTAAATAACCACGGACCTTCATTAATTAACCCAATAAGGTTTCATACAAGCCCAAGACCACATCTTTTGGTCCAACTTTCCTTAAGCCCAATCCAATTAATTTAAATAAATAAGATAATTAATTAAATACAGAAATTAAAATAACTAATTACATGAAGCACATAAACAAACAAGAATTTACAACTAAGTCATATAATACCAATAAAATCAACACACCAATAATTCAATCAATAATCAACCACACAAACAATCAATCATCATACATAATCACGAAATATAACTTAATTAAAATAAGATAATTAATCTAGCACTCAATAAAATAAAATAAATCATTGAAAACTAAAATAAAATAATTAATCCTAATTAATAAATCTTTTAAAATTATTGTGGTATTACATAGTAATAATGAATTTCTCCATCAGGATAAGTTATTGATGTATTGATTGTGTGATTTATTTTGCTACGAAGTTGAGGGACCCACATTAATTAAAAGGGATTGTTTATCAATAATGATAATGATCTCTTATTCTATTGAGATTTATTATATTATGCGGTTAACAAACTCATTTTAATTTTAAATATGCATGATAGTATTAATAATTCACCTTGCATATTGTATGAATGCATTTATATTCAGATATTATGTCTAATCCATTTTATCTGCTTGCTTACATATTCAATGTATTTGGACCTCAGTTATATTGACTGGAAAAGGCACTTAGATATTTTATTCACAACGTAGTGGTACAAAATATATTTACTACTCCTAAACCTAATCCTTTTACTTTAAGATACCCAAGAGAACATTAATAATTTTAATAAGTGAAATAAGACAAATGATAGGACTTGATGCAATATTCTAGAATTTATCTCGAATACTCTCCAAATCTAACATTTGCATTATTTTATTTTCTTCAAGCATCATGTTAAAAATCAATGAGATATTTTGGTGAGATTAGATAGAGTTTATGCCTTAGTACTGTGTCAGACTTGATTACCATTGAGATAGTCTAAGGAACTCCAGTAAGAGATCGTATTTTGAAAATGATTGTTTATTATTTAAAAATTTAACTGGAGGTCAATAAGGCTGACTTGGATGGTAAGTTTCAAGTTAACATGATTATTACCTTGTTACCAAACTCATTTGACTCTTTTAGAGTGAACTAAATAAGGAACCAGTTTGAGTTCACACTCGTTGATATTCTTATAGAATTGGTAACAGATAAATGGATAATAAAAAGTATAAGCATTCTTATCAATCTAATCTAGTCTATACCATCTTCTTCTAGGCCTAAGTGGACGGGCAAATGAAAGACGAAGGATGATAATAGGACTAGGCTAGCACAAACCATGGGTATCCAAAAGATTAAAGGGAGTAATGCAGTGTATGTTGAGGGTGAAGGAAACTGTTTCTTTTGTCGCTAAGTAAGACACTAAAGGACGAACTGTTTAAGCAATGACATGGCATAGGAAAATGTATATTTAATCATTGAGCCATGTTATGTGGTTGTATCTATTAATTCCTGATGGATAGATTATGGAGCCACTAAACATGTTTGCAATTCGTTGTAAGGATTTCAGGAATCTAGAAGCCTCGATGATATAGATATATATTTGTCCTTGACCTGATGCCAAGATTGTAACTAAGTCAGTGGGAGTATTACATCTGAAAGTAAAGAGTATGAGGATATTGGTATTAGAGAACTATCTTTATGCACAAATGTTAGACACAATCTCATTCTTGTTTCACTTTTGGTTTATAAAAACTGTATTGTTATTTTATAAAACTGGTTTTATAAAATTGAATAGATGTGCGATTGCTTCTGGTGCATTGAAAGATGGTTGATAGACTATAACCACAAACTCTTAATATTTGCAGGATGTAGAAACTAATGTTGCATCTTCTAGATTGAATGTTAAGAGAAAAGTTGTTATTCCTGACTCATTGTTTTGTTTTAGTTTTATTTTTGGGTTGTAATCAGTCAAAATAAGATTCAAAGATTGGTCAAAGAATGTTTATAACCTAGTGAGGTATGGGAGCCTAAACCAACTTGTGAATCTTGTATTGAATGATAGAGAATCCTAAGGGCTTAATCAGCCAAATGAAATAGACATAAAGAATAATTAGAGTCGGTACACACAGACACATATGGTCTTATGAACATCCAAGCAAGATTACTCACATTTTGGATAAATTTATCTGATGTGACACGAGTCTTAAACTTTTGGTATATTTCGAGAGTGTCAAGACTGATGTAGAGCACATATTAGGTAAACTTATCAAAACACTTCGATCTGATCGTGGTTATGAATATTTCTTAGGATAGTGTAAAGACTATATGGTCAATGAGGGTGTTGTGTACTAGTTTTTCCGCAATTGACGCTCAATAAATTAAGGTGTCAAAAAGGAATAACAGAATTCCACTTAACATAGTTAGATCTATGATCTGTTATGCTACATTATCTCTTTCATTTTAGAGTTTAGCTTTGACGATATCAGTGCACATTATGAATTGCATTCCATCTTAGTCTGTCTCAAGGATATCTTTTGAGCTGTGTTTTTGACTAAATCTTAGTTTGAATCACATACACATATGGGGTAGTCTTGTACATATGCGTTTGATATGGATGTAAACACAAATTTTGTAATCTGAATAATAAGAAACAAAACATGGGCAAAATAAAACTTTTATTAATTTGTGAATTTGGAGTACAATCCTTTGTAATAATATTCCAAGGAATAAGGTCCTCTGATTCGATCTCCTTTTTGGTTGGTTGAATCCAAGGGCTGCACGAGCTTAATCTTGAATCACCGTGGAATTTGGATGAAGAATGGTACATCTTTGGATGTGCTTGTTGTTGATCACTGTGGAATTTGATGAAGAACGACACGTCTTTGGATGTGCTCAATGTTCTTCGCTTTTGGGTTTGGATTCTAAATTTGAGTTTCTGGATTTCAGAGTCTCTGGATTTCTGGACTTCTGAATTCTGAATTTGTGTGTCTGAATTTCTGGACTTCTGAATTCTGAATTTGTGTCTGAATTTCTGGACTTCTGAATTCGTGTCTGAATTTCTGGATTTCTGAATTCTGAATTTGTGTCTGAATTTCTGGACTTCTGAATTCTGAATTTGTGTCCTTTGTTGAATTTGAGGAAGAACGACACGTCTTTGGATGTGCTTGTTATTCTTCGTCTTTAAAGAGAAGAGAATTTGTTGAATTTGGTGAAGAACGGCACGACTTTAAATGTGTTTGGTGTTCTTCGCCTTTAGGTATGCCCTTGGGATTTCTGGCCCTCTCAATTTCTGGACCTTCTAGACTTCTAAGTCTTTCAATTTCTGGACTCTGAAATTTGTCCCCCTTCTCCCTTCCTCCAGGCCTCTATTTATAGGCTTCTTGGATCCATAGGATGATGACACGTGTCCTTTCTGATAAGGAAAATATCATAACTGGGTCGGGCCGGTTATATTATGATAATTATCCTTAAAAATAATTATTCCAAATATATTTTATTAGAAATAATTATCTTTCCATTTAATCATCTGGGCTGGGCTAATTCAATAATTTAAGTGGACCAGGATTGGTCCAATTAAATAACTTAATTAAACATTAGGCCCATATTTAATGGGTCCATTTGTCAAAACTAAAGCCCACTAAAATTTTAGTGTCTACAAATTGCCCCCACTTCAAGTCCCAAGATTGACAAGACTTATCTCCTTTTTCAAGTGGGACTTGAAGTATCTAATTTTTTATTTTATTTTATTTATTTATTTTTATCTCCAACTTTGGATTGAAATTTTACTTTCCTATTTCAACTGAATTGTCTAAATCCCAATACAACTTGGAGGTATCTTGTTGCTTACATATACCCTCAATATTGTAGAGTTTGACTTCAATTCCATTAGTTTCTGAAAACTTGTCAGATTACAACCTCTGAAGATTGTGTTGGATTGCGGCAACTATTCGAACAAATAATTGGTATGACTCTTCTTTTACTTCTTTTTTTTTTTTTTCTTTTTTTTTTTTTTTTTTCTTTTTCTTTCCTTTTTTTTTTCTCACTTTTTTTCACGACTTTTTTTTTTTTCCTCTCTTTTTTGTTTCATGCGCCTTTTTTTTTTTTTAAACGAACTTTTTTTTCAATGCCCTTTTTTTTTCCTTCTTCTTTTTTTTTTTTTTTTTCTTTCCTTTTTTTTTTTTTTTCTCTTTTTTTTTTTTTTTTTTTTTTTTTTTTTTTTCATGCGCCTCTTTTTTTTTTTTTTTTTTTTTTTGTTTTGTTTTGTTTTGTTTTTTTTTTCACTCACTTTCTTTTTTTCTTTTTATTTTTCTTTCCTTTTCTTCACGCTTGCTGGAGGAAACAATTTTTTTTTTATTTTTATTTTCCTTCTCCACACTTGCTGGAGAAATTATTTATTTATTTTATTATTATTTTTTTTTCCTTCTCCACACTTGCTGGAGGAAACAAAATTATTTTTTTTTTCTCTCTTCTCCATGCTTGCTGGAGAAATAATTTTTTTTTTTTTTTTTCCTTCTCCACTTGCTGGAGGAAACAAATATATATATATATATATATATATATATATATATATATTCATGCTTGCTGGAGGAAATAATTTTTTTTTTTAGTCCCTTTGGGACCCATTGTTCCTTTGGAACGCACCTAGTCCGGACCCATTGTTCCTTTGGAACGCACCTAGTCCGCAAGGACCCTTTGTTCCTTTGGAACGCGCCTAGTCTGCAAGGACCCTTTGTTCCTTTAGAACGCCCTTAGTCCGCAAGGATCCTTTGTTCCTTTAGAACGTTCCTAGTCCGCAAGGACCCTTTGTTCCTTTGGAACGCAACTAGTTCGTAAGGACCCTTTGTTCATTTGGAACGCATCTAGTCCATAAGGGCCCTTTGTTTCTTTGGAACGTAACTAGTCCGCAAGGACCCTTTGTTCTTTTGGAACGCATCTAGTCCATAAGGACCCTTTGTTCATTTGGAACAAAAATCTTCCATGCATGCCAATTCGCACTTTTTTCTTTTCATTTTTTTTTTTTTTTTTAACAAGGGTGCTAGGCAACCATGGTGTTTTTCAAGAGTTTCAAGCCCCATACTATCACCGTTTTGGAGCGCAAACAAACTCTGAGAGGTCATGCCACCAGCACAGACAGTGTCGTCAGCAACCACGAATCAGCCCAGAGAGTAACTACAGATGCAGATGGAGAGAAGTTTTTACCACTAACTCAGACAAAATTGTCAACACCTGTCGCCAGAGCGTCTTCATCAGCCATGGATCATCCAGCAGCCATTGATAGAGCGAGACCAGACTCCGAGAGGTCATACGACTAGTACAGATAACATTGTCAACACCCGCCGCGAGAGCGTCTTCATCAGCCATGGATCATCTAACAGCCATTGATAGAGCGAGATCAGACTCCGAGAGGTCATGCGACCAGCATAGACAGTGTCGTCAGCAGCCCCGAATCAATTCGGAGAGCAACGATAGATGTAGATGCAGTCTATTAGCCTTCATTAGCCATAGATCAGACAATAATGAATTTTCCTTGAAGCACTGCCTCATTGGAAAACTAGATTTCTCTTTCAGCAACCCCTCAGTGGTGAGCAGAATTGTTTTCTTCAGCGACACCTCAGTGGATAGCCAAATTTCTCTTTTAGAAATACCTTGGCGGTGAGCAGAATTTTCTAGGTAGCTACAGTTTGGTGACGAACCAATTTATTTCTTTGCAGCTATACTTTGCAGATGGATCAAATTTTCCTTTGCAATTACAATTTGGCGACGAATCAAAATTATTGTTTGCAGCTACACTTTGGCGGCGGACCTAATTTCTTTCTTGCAGCTACAGTTTGGCGACAGACCAAAATTTCTTTTACAGCTACAATTCAGTGACGTGCCAAGTTGACAGGTCGCGACGAGCACTTTTGATATCGCATGATGAGTGACAACATCTTGATAGCAATCCAAGTTGAAAATTTGTGATGAGCGTTTTTGATATCATGTGACGAGCACACTTTACTATTTTGCAACTCTAAGGAGTTTTTTTTTTTGGTCGAACTGAACTTAGAATAACATCCTAAGCTACGTACCCTCAAAAGAGAAAGGGATTAAGTCATCACGTAGTTTAATAAAGACACATTTTTTTTTTTTTTTTGTTTCTGAAAACAGTTTATACTCGTGTCATTTTTTTTGTTTCAGGTAGACAGTTTAAGCTTGTATCAAGGAGTGTCAGTTTTTTTTCCTTCAGGTAGATAGTTTAAACTCGTGTCAAGGAGTGTCAATTTTTTTTTTTTTTTTTTTATTTTAAAGTTGACAGTTTACACTCGTGTTAGGGAGTATCATCGAAATTTTGTTTTTGGGCAAATAGTTTATACTCGTGTCAAGGAGTGCCATTTTTTTTTTCCTTTTCAGGTAGACAGTTTAAACTCGTATCAAGGAGTTCTTGATTTTTTTTCAAGTAGACAGTTTAAACTCGTGTCAAGAAGTTCTTGATTTATTTTTCAAGTAGACAGTTTAAACTTATGTCAAGGAGTTCTTGATTTGTTTTTCAAGTAGACAGTTTAAACTCGTGTCAACAGTTTAAACTCGTGTCAAGGAATTCTTGATTTGTTTTTCAAGTAGACAGTTTAAACTCGTGTCAAGGAGTTCTTAATTTGTTTTTCAACTAGATAGTTTATAGTCGTGCGAAGGAGTGTAATTTTTTTTTTCAAGTTGACAGTTTATACTCGTGCCAGGGAGTATCATCGACAATTTAGGCTTGTATCTGGGAACACTTCAACTTTAATTATTCTTCTACTTTGCAAGAATCAGACAACAATCCAAACCTATGCTGAAGGGTATAGACTATCTTATCGTCATTTTGAGGATTTTCTTCTTGGTTTCCTTGACTTAATGCCCCTTGTGATTTTGCACTTTCGGTTGAAGTCATTGTTATAGCATGGTGTATTTCTTGATGTAAGTCTCTTGAGTTGATGCTTATAATGAAAGATGATACTATTTCGTCGTCTGAGTTAAGAAGTATATTGTCTTCTTCTTCTGACTCACTTCCCTCATCTTCTTGAAGGTTGTCGAGTATATCTGGAACATCTTTCCTAGCACCATGATTTTCCATGCTAAGCTCCATGTCGTGGGCTCGATTAACAAGCTCTTCAAATGTGTGAGGCTTAATCCCTTGTAGGATGTAAAGAAGCTCCCAACGCATGCCTTGCATACATGCTTTAACTACAGAAATTTCAGATAAACGATCCTTGCAGTCAAGACTTAGAGTTCGCCAATGGTTGATGTAGTTAACCATGGGTTCACCCTTCATCTGTTTTGTGTTTGTAAGCTCCAGCATACTTACAGAACGACGAGTGTTGTAGAAATGGTTGAGAAATTCTAGTTCCATCTGTTCCCAACTGTCAATACCTCTAGCTCTGAGGTCTGTGTACCAATCAAATGCATTCCTTTTGAGGGAACGAATGAATTTATTGACAAGGAGATCTCCGTTTGTACCAGCATTACCGCAAGTCTCTACAAAGTGTGTGACATGTTGCTTGAGATTGCCTTTTCCGTCAAACTGTTGAAGCTTTGGAGGTTGATACCCAACTGGCATTTTTAAGATGTCAATTCTTTCTGTGTAAGGCTTTGAGAACATGCGAGCACTTTGAGGGACACCATTGTATTGTTCTCTTATGCAATTCACTATCATGTCTTGAAGTTATTGGACAGAAAGTGAGGTGATGGAGGCAACTTCAATTGTTGGATTGGCGGACACGTCATTTTGATTATTAATTGGAGTGTTCTCTGGCATAGAATTAGAATGAGGAATTCGGCCTTTGCTGGACTCAGCATTGTCATCACGCAATTTTAACTTTTCTGTCAGTGAGGCAATTTTCAAATCTTGCTCCTTGAGAGAGTGTTGTAATCTTTCAATTACATGGGCCATAGTCGTCAATTGCTCTTCGTACGAAGTAGTACTCGTCATCATGACTGGCATAGTGATGGAGTCAGAAAAAATCTTTGGCCTTGGGTGGACCAGCCTTGAACTTGAACTTGTGACTAGAGCAACCTTTGAGGTTGTAAGAACCTTCCTTCTTGTCCTCAGCGAGGTGGAACTTGAACTTGTAACTGGAGCAACCTTTGAGGTTATAGGAACCTTCCTTCTTGTCCCCAGCGAGGTGAAGACGGTATGAGTTTGAGTTGTTATTTTGACAGATTTGGCAGAATTGACTCTCATCGCATCGTGCTGTCTTTTGGCAAGAACGGATGATTTGACCATGCTTCACATCATTGAACTTGCAGAGGTGTTTGTACCACTTGATAAAGTTGTAACCTTCTTGTCACCTTTTGTGAAGGCCCAAGTTTTTCAACCCGGTGCGTTAGTGATGAACCAAAAGATGACACCGATGACGGATCCGAAATGTGGAAGCAAAAGACAAAATAACGGTCTCTAGAGACACAACACATCCCTAAGACACCAATGTGACACTCAATGAGGTCACGGAACCCAAAGGAATCAAATGCGGAAGCAACGTTTTAAAAAACGAACAAGAATGAACCTGGGGGAAAAAACATCATTTCTAGCTTAAAAGTAGGTACCACTGAGTACGCCATTGGAAAGACAACGAAAAATTAATGAATTTAGACTCAAGAATCACTTGATTCGGAGTCCGGATGAAGAAGATATGGCTAATGGAAGAAGAAGGGGCAAAACGGTCAAAAAGTCAACCCAAGACCATCTAATCGATTAGGAGATCCTTCTAATCGATTAGAAGACCAAAAATTAGTGACCAACTCATTGCCCACGCTCATCTAACCGGTTACGAGATTCACCACCCGTACACTTGTACTACAACTCAGCAAAAACTTGGCAGTAGGGGTTTTTCCGGAAAAAATAAGATTTTGAGGCCCTAGATGACATTTTCTGGAAAAACACAAAGAAGAAACCCCCCTTAAAATTGAGTTTTCTACATAACTCGTTAGGAAAATCAAAAAATACTCACTGTGAAATGCCCAAAATGCCCTCCCAAGAAATCTGGTCCAGAGGGTCGAAAAAGCTGCTAAATGGAAAACAAAAAGTTGAACTTTGCGATCGATTTCCGATACCAAGATGGCATTTTCTGGAAAAACACAAAGAAGAAACCCCCCCTAAAATCACATTTTCAATTCAACCATGTGAAGAATAGAATTTATTTTCTAAAGAAAATTCCCAAAATACCCTTAGGTCAGATTATGCAACAAAAGTGTAAAATGAGTCCGTAGGAGGCTCTTTTCACCAAAGAAGAAGCTTTGCCCGGAAACGACCATGCACGTAAATGTAACTTACCTAATAAGATGTGCTACAATGGTCCATGGCTTAAAAATATGGCCGATACAAAATTTGACCCCCCAACGGCCAAAATGCCAAAAGTGAAGTTTGGAATGAAAACTTGGAATTCAAAATCATGAAATGGTTTCAAAATGCCGTTTGGCCCTTGGCCACACTTCATACATGATGAATGAATGCTAATGGAAAAATTTTCATATACAATGCACACTCCGGCGCAAAATAGCATACTAAAACGTATGAATTTCATATAATCTCATTAAAGGCAAAAATCAACATCCATGACATAAATGTGATTCTAAAAGAAGTTTGGCCCTTGGCCTCATGTTATATACATAAAATGAGAATCAAAAGTGTGCTTAGGCACACATTACAAGTTTAAAATCAAATATACACATTTGACAAATAAGACTACAATTGGCATTCCGAGCCAACCTTCACAAAAATGGAAGTCTTCAAGTCCACAAGTTATCCAAGCATAATGGGAGTCTCAACTTTAATTCTTGTACCTGAAATATGCCCCAGTATCATAAGGGTGAGTAACATAAAGCTACTCGTAGGAAATGAGCATGCATCGACCTACGTTTTACAAGTTTGCATGATTTAATTATTGTGGTTCATTCCACCTAACGTCTATGTTAAAGGTGAAACTCAAGGAGCATCCTAACTACCTAAGATCATTTTTAGCATCAATCACCTCATTCATGCAATTTTAGCAACATAGGATCATGCTTACACAAAACAACAACATAGGAGCATGCTTACACAAAACAACAACATATAGATTCTCAAGGTTATCAACTTGAAGTCTTAAATGCAACATCAACTAAATATAACAATTTAGCATAATTAGAATATCTAATACCACACATCAAGACATAGATTCTCTAGGTTATCAACTAGAAATCTAAAAGTGTGAAATCAACTAAATATAACAATTTAGTATGGATGTACTTAACAATATCAAAATCGCCAATAGCCAAAACCACAAGTCAACAAGGTAAACATGATTGTCAACTTGGAATTGAATGCGAAAACAAATAGTGGAAGACTTGGACATCACATCTCGGATTTTCACCGAGAACAAAATGGTTGTTCTAGGCACTAACCCGCAGGGAAAACCACCCTAAGTGCGCACTATCTCAATTGGGGAGAACTCATACCTCCCGCACTAAAGCCGAGCTTTAGCCATATCACATGTAACAATAATGTCCCAAGACTCCAAAATAAACCAAATAAGTTCATAACTTATACATATTACTACTACATAGTAACAAGTTAGCAATATAACTCTCAATTGTGCATAATAAACATTTCATATCCATAATGCTATGAAATCACAAGCCAACAATATATTCATATTAGAAACATACTCTCATGAATATAAATTTAACAACAATACTCTTCAATGCATATAACACAATCAAGTGAATACATCACAAGTCTAAATCCATGCTCTTAAAATAGAAACAACTTTTAAAACATGATTAGATCCATGGATAAACAAGATAGAATTTAATTACATCAAAATAATTAAACTCTCTAGATTTCAAATCATTTCTAATTGGCCCCAATTTAATATATGCTAATAGACATATCATGGTCATTATATATATTCACACAAAAGCTTAATTAGGCCCATGAAACGACAAAAATAGATTTTAATTAATTCTCTTAATTAAAGTCTCTAAATTTTCAAACTCAACCAAATGGTCTCAAATTAAAGTATGTTAACAAACATGCCAAAACTCAATTTAAAAGCATAATACAACTCAATTTCATGCAAGGTACGGCCATGAACTTTAATCTTTCACAAAAGATAAATATTAATTAAAAGGTGCAATTCTTGTTTAATTAATCCAAATTTAATATATGTTAACCAACACATTAAAAGAAGATTTTCTAGCATGCCACAATTCAAATCCAAGTTACACATCATCATGAATTTTAAATCTTATACAAAGAAATAAAAATTACTAACTTTCTAGATTTGATACAAGGCATACATATATGGTATATAATCATGGAAAACATACAATACAATACACAAACAATCCTAAAACATTCCCTACCTCCATTTGAGATGAAATCTCAAATCCCCACCAAAATGGAACGGCTTCGAATCCGACGAAACTTCTAGGTTTTGTCGGGGACAACACGGTGATCATAACCCCCAAGGAAGCCTCATCAAAAACAAAACTTGACTTCAAACCTGAACTCAAGAAATGACCAAAACGAGATTCCAATCGGTTGGAATCGAAGGCCTTGCCGAGGGGAACAATAAACATAAAGGCATTACCACTTTTTAGTGAGGGGAGGAAGCTCAAAAGAAGAGAGAGAAGATGGCACCATGAGATCCGGCCAAGAGAGGGAGGAGAGAGAGTGAAATCTGATTTTTTCACTAAAGGCCTCCTATTTATAGAAAAACTCAAAAAGTGCCCCGAACGGGCCCCGCCAAGTCCGAAAAAGTGAAATTTGAGCAGACGCGCTCAAACGGCAAAATTCTGTGAATGAAAAAGATTTCAAATGAGAAAATATGAACAGCGGAAGAAAAAGCGTCGAAAACCGAGTCCCGAACAGAGAGTTATACCCAAAACAAATTTGGCGCAAACCGGGGCCAGAAACCCAGAAACTGGAAAACATCGTCCAGGAGGAAATTCTAAGAGTCCATGACTCGATGATATTTGAAAATGAATCCCATACGAGGATCCAGGCTCAAAACAAGGCATTGAGCAATAACTTTCATTAATTGCACAATGGCCCCTCCAAAAAGTGAAAACTGCGAAATTACCCCAGAATGAAAATATCTTCCAAAAGATATTTTCTTAGATACCCCTGAAATAAAATATCTTCCAAATATATTTATGAAAAATACCCCAAAAAAAGAAAAAGTTTCCAAAAAACTTTGCATTTATGTCCCTATGGGCACCGGGAGCAACCAGAGTACTTTCTCACGAAAGTAAAGATACGTATCTCATAGAAATCATTAAGAATGAAGATACTTGAAGTCAGAACCCAACTCCGAACACAAGAAGTGTGGTTACGCAAACAGAGTGACAAACGAGGAAAAGATGAAATAGGGAAAAGACAAAAAGTGAATAATGTCAAAAAATGAAAAATGTGGAAATGACTCGGTCCTCAAACGAAGTTGTCAATCCAAAGAAAAGAGTCTCGAAAATCACTCCAGAGCACTCGAGACGACACTAATCGACAAGAAACCAAACTCAGAAGGGAAAAGACAATGGAAAAAATTTATCCGAAAAATTCGGGTCATTACACCTTTTGTAATGGTATTGATGTTGTCCGTCATGACCGCGATGTCTTTGGTGGTATTCTTACTATTCGTCTTAATCTTATTGGAAGTCATAGAATCTGACGATGAATTTGTTGAGAATTTGATGTAGGAGAAAGAGATGAGAGGCAGAGGATGTCCCACTGGGCGTGCCAGAAATTTGTACACACAAATTTTGTAATCTGAATAATAAGAAACAAAATATGGGCAAAATAAAACTTTTATTAATTTGTGAATTTGGAGTACAATCCGTTGTAATAATATTCCAAGGAATAAGGTCCTCTGATTCGATCTCCTTTTTGGTTGGTTGAATCCAAGGGCTGCACGAGCTTAATCTTGAATCACCGTGGAATTTGGATGAAGAATGGTACATCTTTGGATGTGCTTGTTGTTGATCACTGTGGAATTTGATGAAGAACGACACGTCTTTGGATGTGCTCAATGTTCTTCGCTTTTGGGTTTGGATTCTAAATTTGAGTTTCTGGATTTCAGAGTCTCTGGATTTCTGGACTTCTGAATTCTGAATTTGTGTGTCTGAATTTTTGGACTTCTGAATTCGTGTCTGAATTTCTAGACTTTTGAATTCGTGTCTGAATTTTTGTCGGGGACAACATGATCTACATGGACCCACAAGAAGCCCCATCAAAATCACAACTTGACTTCAAACCCGAACTCAAAATTTGGCCAAAAATGGGTTCTAATAAAGGGGAAAGATGCGTGTGGTCAAGATAAACACAAAACGCGAATGCACTTTGACTTTTTAACAAAGGGAAGAAGGTTCAAATGAAAGAAGAAGGGTGGCAGCCCCCTTGGGCTGCCATAGTAGGTTCTGGTCGTGCATGGAGAGGGGAGAAGATGACTTTTTAATTTTAAGTCCCCCTATTTATAGAAAATCTCAAAAAGTGCCCTGAACGGGTCTGAAAAAGTAAAATTTGAGCAGACGTGCTCAAAGGGCAAACCTCTATGAACAAAAAAGATTCAAAATGAGAAAATATGAACAACAGAAGAAACGGCATCAAAAAATGAGTTTCGAGCACAGAGATATGCCCCGAACAAATTCGGTGGCAACTAGGGGCAGAAACTTTGAAACTGGAGAAAAACGACCAGAAGGAAATTCCATGAGTACATGACTCGACAAAAAGTGAAAATGAATCTTGTACAAGGATCCAGGATCAAAATGAGGCAATTTTGCAATAACTTTCATTAATTACATAACGGCCCCTCTAAAAAGTAAAAACTGCACTAATGGCCCAGAATGAAAATATCTCCCAAAAATATTTTCTTAAAAACCCCTGAAATAAAATATCTTTAAAAGATATTTATGAAACACACCCCAAGAAAAGAAAATAATTCCAAAGAACTTTGCATCCATGCCCCTATGGATACCGGGAGCAACCAGAGTACTTTCTTGCAAAAGTAAAGATACGTATTTCATGGAAACCACTTAGAATGAAGATACGTGAAGTCAAAAACCAACTCCAAACACAAATAGTGAGGTTACCCCAACAAAGTGACAAACGGGGAAAAGACAAAATAGGAAAACGGACAAAACAGGGAAAAGGACGAAAAGTGAATAGTGTCAAAAAACGAAAAATGTGGAAATGACTCGGTCCTCAAAGGAAGTTGTCAATCCAATGGAAAGAGTCTCAGAAACCATTTCCAAGCACTCGAGACGACACTAAGCGACGAGAAATTGAACTCAGAAAAGAAATCTCAACGAAAAAATATTCATCCGTAAAATTCTAAGGAAAAAGAAAAGGAAGGAAATGACCGGGTCATTACAGACACGGAACCAGTTCCGAATCCCAAGAGCCAAATTCCCGTTATCCTTGGCCATCCTTTCTTAGGAACCTCAAATGCCAACATAAATTGTAGGATGGGGATAATGAAAATCTCATTTGGCTACATGAAAGTGAAGTTGAACCTTTTTAATCCAACCCTGAGTTCAATAGACAAACATGAAGAAGCATGTGTTGTGGAAAAGTGTCTTGACAATGAATTTGATAAAGTTGAGTTGTTGCTTGAAAATCGTATTTCCAAAGGTTTGCCTTCCAATTTGATTTCAAAGAAATTTGTTTCAAAAACAAAGTTTGAAAGGGCATGGAAGCCCAATAATTGCTTTGACAAAGGACCGTCAATCTCCTTTGAGTCGAATCCAACAAGTTCTTTAGGGAACAATTTGTTGGGTGGGATTCAAAGTACTTTTTACCCCGTCAAGGAGGGGATGCACAACAAGATCTTAGATCCGGGCTAAAGGAGCCCAACGTCTTGGTAGAGACGTTAAACATTAGTGCTTCGTAGGGTTTACAACCCTATTCCTCCCTCATTTCTATTTTACCTTTCATTTCTTGCGAAGTCTAGATATATTCTAGGTTCATACACATTGCAAGGGATTTTGATGGAGAATACATGCACTATCATTTTTGAACTAAGCATTTTATGCCCGTTCGATCGATTTCAAAAGAGGTTCAATCAATCGAACATCATCTCTGCATCTAATCATCTCTTTGTTTCATCGTGCATAAATTTCTTGCATATTTCAGCTCTCTGTGTATCGTGCGAACTCTATGTTCGATCGATCTGAGTGTTCCAAGATCGATATAGATCTTCCTCAGATCGATCTGTGCCCCATACTTAGAAAAATTTTGAAACCATGAAAAATCACCTCTGTGTGTGATCGTTCGAACATGTCTGCAGGTTTTTCACCCGTTGGATTGATCGAGCTTCGATCGATCTATGTTCGATCGATCTGGGTGCTTTTGTTGACCTTTGGCTTCTTGTTGAATTTAAATTTATTTCAAAAAAAAAAAAATAATAATAATAATAATAATAAATAAGATCCAAAAATATTTTTCAAAATTTATTTATTTTACAAATATTCAAAAATATTTTTAATTCACCTTTTAAATAATAATAAAAAATATATAAAAAAATAAAATATAATTTTTAAAAATACTTTGTCATTTTGTGGGTTCGATCGATCGATCTGAGTTCCTTCATGATCGATCGGAGTTCGATCGATCTGATTCCTAAGTGATCGATTGAACTTGTCAGAAACAGTTTTTAAAAATATGAACCAAGGGTCATTTTGATCGATTTCACCATCGATCTCGACCCTTCCTTCTCTCCCACCACTGTTTCACCTTCTTCCCACCTCCGGCGAGCTTCCGGCGAGTTTTCCAAGCTTCCGAACTCTCTCTCGGCTCAGATCTCATCTCATCCTCTCCGTTTCCACTCCTCTCGTTAGTTCTTGGTAAGTTTTGGGTTATATTGTCATTTTCGAGCTTCAATCTATATGTTTCTCATGTTACCATGCCTAGATTTAGAGTTTCCATGTTCCATTGTTGCCATTTTTGACTTTTCAAGCATATGTATATATATTTTTATATTTTTGTATATATTTTGTTTCCAATTTTGATTTAGGGGGTCACGTGCCCATTTAAGTGACCAATATTAACTTGTTGAGGTGTAGAAGGGCCTACGAGCTTGCTCGGGTGCCCCTCGTGTTGTCCACGTCACAGATCTGTGACTGTTCGTGTTTTTTTACAGAGTTCGATTGATCACACCCTTTCTTTGATCAATCGAAGCTCGATCGATCTTATCCATGTCCTGATCGATCCATTCTGGATTGATCTCATTTTTTTCATTATCGATCGAACTTTATTTTTTTGCATATCATCTTTGTGTTTCATGCTATCCAATTTATGCCCAATGCCTGTGTTTTCCACATTGGATGCATTCCACACTTATCATGTTCAGCATGTTTCACTTTATTTAAACTTTCGATGTCTATACCTGGCTGCATTATTACTTGCATAGAGTCATGTAATTTATTCTGAGTTATCTATCTTAACTTAACAAACATGTTTCTATTTGTTGTGCTTCAATTCTATATTTCATACCTGTTACTAACTACAATTGCAAGTGTTTTCTTTCTTTTGTAGGCTATAGCTCGAGTCAAGACTGTTTCTAACCGGTAGTATCACCGCCGAGTGAGACCGCGTATAGAGGAGGCTGAGGAGCCTGCTGCAGCTCAGTTTGAGCACTCCGCCTCTTCTGCATCTGTATCCTCATCTTCCTCATCGGCGGAGGAAACTGAGCATATACCACCTCCTTCACCACCACCGGCACAGCCCGGCCAGGTCCGAGACAGACCTACCAGGAGATATTCACGCTTTTCAGTGGCGCATGAGTCTGTCTTTGACACTGCTTTCTTCTCCCAGTCGATTCTGACTAGGGCGACCTATGATGAGATTGAGCGGCGCGGCATTTCAGCTATTCTTGCCTCTATAGCCTACTCAGTTTACCCGCGGCTCGTCCGATTGTTCTACCAGAACCTCCGACCGACCCCGAGTAATCTATCGGAGTTGCGGACTACTATTGATGGCCATCTCATCCGCATCACAGTTAGGACACTGACCACATCTTCTTGGTGCCCACACGTCTGCCTTCTCGACCTTCAGTATCCTATTATGAGGTGGCCATCTGACATAGACATGGCCGTTGCCCTGACTAGCCCTTATAGTGATGGCGAGACATTTGCCACCCGGACTTATTTGCCCAATGATCTATGATTCTTCGACTCAGTTTTGTACCAAAATGTATTTATGGCGGGACATAAGATCCAACGGCATTTAGATTTTCTTGCTGCCTTCTATGCCTTCTATACGGGCCATTGGTTTTCTGTTCCTGCACTCTACTGGAGTGTTATGATGAGACTTTACTCAAGCAACATCAGCAAGGCCAAGCCCGGGCGCGCCACCTTCTTTCCCTTTGCTTACCTGATTACTCAGATCCTCAGAGATTAGCACTACCCTTTCCATTCAGAGGAGCAGCCTGAGTCTAGCCTTTGCCACTATGGCAAGAAGAATTGGGACAAGAGCTACAATGCTCTTATTCGGAGTCTAGATGATGAGGCAGCCTTGGCAGCTGAGGAGGCAGAGGAGGTAGATTTAGCAGAGATAGAGGCAGAGGCAGTAGCAGTAGTAGTAACGCATGAACCAGCAGACCCACAGGTGGCTGCAGACGCACATATGGAGATTGACTTGGAGCAGGAGCCTCCAGCGGAGTCACCACATCACTTTCCGGTAGGGTCGCCAGTACATTCTTAGGAGCAGAGTCAGGATGAGCATCAGTCTTCTAACCCAGTCATCCCTGACACTTTAGTTCAGACACCTGGCTTAGGAGAGCGTATCCAGACCTTAGAGGACGCGGTAGTCTCTCTTCGAGTAGATATGGCCTCCCTTAACACTGATGTGACTACTCTCCGTGCGGACGTCTGGACTGCGCTGCAGGACTTATCAAGAGATAGCCGGGGATCATGCCTTACCAGACCGACTTCATTTGCCTGACTTCTTTCTCTCTCTTTATCATTTTATATATCTGTGATACTTTACTATTCTTTTAATACTGTTGTTATATTTGTGCGGCCAGTCTGTTGGCCCAGATACTATGTTGTACCATACATTGCTTTTATTCTCTCTATTTTATACATGATATTTTTAGATGTCAGGTTATTATATTGATATATTTATCTATGATTGACTCCATTATCAAGTACATTCTAGTGACTTCAGTGAGAGAGTGCTGCCCCAAATTTTTCAGGACCATCCTTATTCCTCTCTCCTTAGTTCATTTATTATCCTACTTACACTTGCATGCCCACTGTGCATTGTTATTATCCTATTTGTTATCTGATCAGCTTTTATTGCAGTGCCATTTTTTTCAGGACCACAGTCAATCCCAAGTTTGGGGGGGTTATACCACCCACTTCGGATATTTGTGTCCCGGCCATTCTTTGCCATAGCTGCACTGGTATACTCTTTCCTTTTGTTCTCTTTGCACATTGAGGACATTGTGCCATTTAGGTTTGGGGGTAATGTGTGTTCTTTGCAGTGTTTGTTTTCAATTCAAAATTTTGAGTATAACTTGTGTATTTGAGGGATTTTCTATGATTGGTCCATGGCTAGCTATGATTTTGATCTTTTGAGGACTATATTGCTTAAAATTTTAAAATTGCTGGACTTGAGAGTCTAATACTCCTTGTATGCCTTTAGGATGCCATTTAGGAGTAATTGTTTTGAAAGATTGATATCTTGCTTGCACTTGTGGTCCACATCATCCTGATTTTGTGATTGTTTTGAGATTCATTCTAAAATTCTACACTAGCATAAATGCACACTAGTATTCATTTATGGGGTACATGCTTTGTTGATTATTGATTTGGTTATATCCCAATTGAGCTAGTATTGCATTGAAAACTTTCATTCTTGACAAAAGTGGATAACAAACCCTTTTCATTGAGTAGCCAAGATTCTAGCCTCATCAAGCACTGGATTTCTCGCACCGAAAGGTGGAGGGCCCAAACTCTAGTTTAATAATTGAACTAAAAACAAAAAACAAAAACAATAAAAATAAAAAAAGAAAAAGAAAAGAAAAGTTGCAAAAGCAATAAAAGTGAGGACTTCTCCCAAAAAGTGAGAAGTGGGAAATGATTAGATGGAGGTTGTTTTGATTTGTAGCCTAGTTTGTTTGATCTTATAAATCCTTAGGGGTGTTTAAACACCTAATGCCCTAAAGCTATCTGGTTTAGGAGTCATTGACCTAACGCTCAACCTCATGAATCGCTAGAAAGCTTAATAGATCACTACATTGCACCATACTTCCATCTTTGATCCTCAAGGTTAGTTTACAACAAAAAAATAAAAATAAAAATAAAAATCGAGCGAAAAGAATAAGTGCACCTAGATGAATTAAACTTTAATGAAGGGTCCATTCTTTGTTTTGATAATCGATACTAGATTTGTGTGCTAGTTTGAGGGTAAGGATGTGATTATTTCTTTAGTTGGCTTAGATCACAACATATTTGATGCCGGTTCACTCAAAAAGGATTCTAGAATTGTTTTGATTTGTATGATCATTTTCTTGATGTGTAGAGGACCATATTTATTTGCTTGATGTTGAGATTTTGGGAGAATGCTTGGAAATGGTTGAAAAATTGCATACTTGAGGTAGTTTTCTCCCGATGCTTGTTTACAATATTGGTGCCTCTTTTGTGAGAATTAGCTGAATGTTTGTGGGTATCATTTTTGGAAACCCTCACGAGACTTCACTCGTCCACTAGGAGTAACCTAGGGGTTTAAAAGGCTTTTTGCATGTGCTAAATGCAATCATGTTTCTTACGAAAGTGGCGTTATCCATTTATTGCTTTCTAGGTTCATAGTTGTATAGTTGTTTATTTCATTCCTTTACTTTGTAGTTCATTGCTAGGGACTAGCAATATTTAAGTTTGGGGGTGTGATGAGCACTGAAAAGTGCATATTTAAACCCCTTAAGCTCGATTATTTTAGGACCTTTATCTATCTTATTTTCTCGTTTTAGACTAATTTCATGTTATTGCCTTTTTCAGGCGCTTATCCCCAAAATAAGTCAATTCAGCCAAATTAGAGCATAAAAGAAGCAATCTTAAGCTAAATGGAAGAAAGGAGCAAAGTAGAGCAAAGTAGTGGAAAACAACAAGTTTTGATCGATTAGACCAATCTTCGATCGATCTCACAGTGATCGATCCAGCCTTACCAAGATGGATCAAACCCCTTGTCCTTATCCTCAATAATTTTCATCTTCTATTGATCCAACTTTTCTTTTGATCAATCGAACTTCTTTGATGTTATCCCCACCTACCACTTTTGTCTTTTTCCCAAAATATCACAAGAATATCTCAGATTTGTCTTATCCTAAAGAGGCGCCGCCAAGGTTTGATTGATCTGGTCATACTTTGATCGATCTTGTCATAATTCAATCGATCTAGTCAGAATTTGATCGATCGAATCTTCTCAAGTTCAAAATAAAACAAAGTCCAGCTCATTAAAAGATGGCTCGTGATGCAATCATTGAAGGGGCCCTAGTGCACGAAACCTGACCATTGGGTGTGACATTGGAACTACTTATATAAGGATTTGAGCCATTTTTACAATAGAGGAAGATCATATATCATCATAGAACAATAGAATAGAAGAGAGAGCCTAGAGATTAGAGAGACACACACACCATTTGGGAGTTCTTCCATTCATCTATGGTTTCCATCAAGGAGAAGAAGATCAATCCTACCATGGAGATGGCCCTTGAGGGTTGGATGACTACATCAATGAGTGGCTAAACATCTTCTTAGGGCTAGAATTAGCCCTAAGCATGCCTTCTAGATCTTGATGTTTTATATTTTGAGGGGATTTATATTGTAATTCTTGTCTTGACATTTGATTTGTATATAAATCTTGTTTCTACAATAATTTATGTTGTTTAATACTTCTAATTGATCATTTCATTCTATTCATATACCCATGTATGCTAGAATAGATGTTCATGTATTTATCTCTTGGTTTTGTGATATTGATGCATGTCTATGTGTGTTGATGCTATGAATCTAGAGATTGTCAAGGCATAGTGCTTTAATGGAATACTCTTGTGGCTTGTTTGATGGTTCATACTCATTTCTTGATGGATTGTGCCTCTACCTTAGTTTAATTACTTCAATTTTCATGTCCCTAGTTTAGTTGTAGTGTAGTTGCCTTATTTTCCTAGATAGGAGGACAATCCATACTTGTTGTTTGATATTCCATGCTTATAAATGCAAGTAATATAATTCTCTAGCTTGTTAAAGTGTTTGATTGTGAGCTTAAAGGAAGGAATATTGGCTTAGTTTGATATATTGTGCTATTTATTAGGTTGTCTAGATAATGTATACTTAATTAGTCATCCATGCTTGTTGATTCAATCAATCACACATATTAGTGTTGCAACATATATTTCCCCTCATTCATTATACATTGAGTATCTAGAAAGGTGATGTTTAGTGGTGACCTCTAAATCCCAAGATCCCTCTCTCTTGTTCTCTACCCTTTATTTACTTTAATTAATTTGTATTGAATTTGTTTACATTGTAGTTTAATTAACCAATCAAATCACCTTTTGATCACTCGACCTACTAGTCCGACCTTGTTTCCATATCAACATTGCTCCCAATCCCTTGGGATGATCCTTACTCACCCTAGCTAAATTAGTAGTTAGAGGTAGTAGTGGCACTTTATAAATTCAAACTTGGCCACTCTTTAACACATCTTAACTTGTTGGTTCATGACGACACCAAATGCCTCTCAACATCTTCCGGATGAAAATGAATGCTTTTCTCTTGACGCGTTAGATGAATTGGTCGATGAATCTCTCCCATTCACTCTAAGTCAAGACCCCCTCGAAACTCGATTGACTCATGTTAATTCTGAGGAGGAAGTTGTCAAAGAATCTAATTGGAAAGTAAATTCAGTGCTTGATACTTTATTATGTTTTTAGTCTCCTCTGTGGGTAACATGATGCTCTTCTTAGTGTGTGCACAATTAATGTGTTAATTTTAGATATTTAGAAATGTGCTAAAAGGTCATCAACTTTTACAATTTATAAAAGTCACTTAAAACTTATACAATGCAGTATAATGAGAAGTGATCGTCCATAGGGATCTAAATCGCACTTAGAATTAAACTTGGTTTAGTAGGTCATAAGATTGAAAAGAGGTTTGGTTTAGTGATTAAACTAATGTTCAATTAAAAACATACAATGCAAATTAGGCTAAAATGAGTGGAGTTTAGAAAATAGGAGAGGAGTCT
This sequence comes from Cornus florida, assembly GCF_030987335.1. Classification (NCBI taxonomy): domain Eukaryota; kingdom Viridiplantae; phylum Streptophyta; class Magnoliopsida; order Cornales; family Cornaceae; genus Cornus; species Cornus florida. The sequence goes on along the minus strand of NW_026775580.1, from coordinate 27,414,456 downwards.
TAGGGCATAGGAATCACCACTAAGCTCATTCACTAAATCACAAGCTTTCAGCTAATTAGGGAAATTTCATGTTGTAAACAAAATGTGGCTACAAGCACACATCAATCATGAGGATAATACAATTTGCCAAAATAAGCATGGATTATCAAATTCAAGCATGGATTGTCTACTTAATTATAATTGAAATGTAATTAAACTATAATTAAACTAAGACAATAAAACTAGAGGTGTAGTGCAATCCATCAATCATAAGCATAATCCATCAAATTAATCAACCAGTGTATCCAATAAAAACTATGCTTAGCCATCACTAAATCCAAATAACAAAGGTATCTAGTGTAGAGATTAATTCCCAATCAACCAGACATAAGACAACGTGTAATCAATATAAATAATTAATAGGAGGAATTAAACCATAGAAATCATTAGTATAACCAAGGTTCAATATACACAAGGCTATAATATCAATTACAACATTAAATCCCCAAAAAGTTGAAAGACAAGGGTTTAGATTACAAGCTTAGGGCTCATCCAAGCCCTAAAGAGGAGTTTAGCCACTCATGGTGTGGATATCATGAAGGAGTCTTCTAGATCCATCCCCATGCTTTTCTTGATCTTCTTCCTTTTCTTCTCTTTGCTTAAAACTCTTAAGAGAGAGTGTGTTCTTGCCTCCACTTCCTAAACCTAATTTCTATCTAGAGAAAAAACTATGTGACTAAAAAATACAAAATGAAATACTAGCTAACCCTTTCAAAGTTGGTTCAATCCCCCTTTTATATGTGACCCTTGGAGTCCAAAACAGGTCAGAAATATGCCCCAAAATGATGCAATCCCGCAGTCCTTTGGTAGGTGGAGTTTCAGCCTAAACTGAGCACAAAATATCTTCTTAGCATAAGCTGCGATCGCTCGCACATGAGTACGATCAATCACATTTTGAAGGCGATTAGATGATCTTATCCGCTGACTGTGCTATCCAAGACTTGCAAACGATCGCAATGGAGCTGCGATCGATCGTGATGAGCTGTCAATCTTAGCCACTGACACGGTTGCCTTATCTGCTGATGTGGCATGCGATCGATCGTAGGCCCCTTTTTAGCAATTATTTGAACTTCTTCCCGCTGTATTTGCTTGACTCCAAAAAGGCTTTAATGAGCCAAAATTAGACCGTTTGAACTTTATTGAACTGAAATGAACAAAAACACAAATTAGGACTAAAACAGGAAAATAAAGATAGATGCAAGGTCTAAAATACCCTAGATTAGGGCTGAATATGTACATATTTCTGCAATTATCACACCCCCAAACTTAGATATTGCTAGTCCCTAACAATGAACTACAAAGTAAAAAGGAAAGAAACAACTATACAACTACGAACTATAAAGCGATAAAGGGATAATACCATTTTCGTAGGGATCACGGTTGCATTTAGCGTATGCAATAACCTTTTGAATCCATAGGTTACCCCTGGTGGACGAGTGAAGTCTCGTGAGGGTTTCCAGAAATGATACCTGTGATACCCCTTGACTCCAAGACATGGGTTGATCAGGCCTAAGCCCAAACTCGAGGGAATATCAAACAATTAAGTAGTAAACAAGCATTGAGTACAAAAGAAATAAGAATAAATAAATAAGCAAAAAAAGAAACTAAATAATTAATCCCCAAGTTAATGAATAAATAATCCTCTAAATCACATATCTAAAACCTCTAATATCATTACAACTCGGGAATCCATCTAGTGGACCCCTAATAATATCCCAGCTGGAAAATAACTGAACTAAAATCAAATCCAAAACTAAAACATGAAGAAGAGTCCTACGTAGTCGAAAGAGTGAATAAATGTCTCTGCTCGGCACAAACAAGCTCTAAGACTGGAACTATCGAACACCTAAAAAATAATAGTGGGTCAGGCCCACAAACAAGTTCTACTCTGCTATAATCCAAACAGAGACCCGATACATGTATACACCCTAGTCAACTCAACAATAGCTAAGTAGTCCATATATATATAAATACACACTAAATAAACCTCATTAGACTATAGGGTTGTCTCAACCTTAATAGCAGGTAACAAGCAAAACACATATATTGTGGGCATGAGTACCTAGACCTACTAGGGTACATAACTACACTATATCTAGCTACATATCCCTAGAAATATATGCACCCTAATCATGATCCTAAGACTCAAGCTCATATCATGACATTATAATCATATATATAAAGATCCGTATAAGCATAAAATAAATGTCATCCATCTGATACAGTGGCCTAACACGAATAAGGAAGACTTAACTTTATGGTTAATCCATTCCCTTATAAATAAATAGGTTGGATTTAATTTCTTTAGTTAATCCGTCCCTAGAATGCCACCGTCCCATACCGGTGCATTAAACCATACAGTCCAATAAATGATGTAATAGATAAAATAGTACATCAATTAATCCAGAGATAATATGATACACATCATACAGATAAATATTACATTTATTTAGGCAAATATAATAGTTTAAATAACATGTAGCTGGTGGTTGTTGGTCGTCGTCCTACCACAAGCTTAGAGAGTGTGCATTAAGGCGAGGGCCAAGTTTTACATTTATAGAAGCCACTACTACCTTTCACTATAAATATAGCTAGGGCAAGTAGGGATCGTCCCAAGGAATTGTGAGGGTCAAACAAGGTTGTGGAATCGCTATTAGGGCTAGTAGGTCGAGTGATCAAACAATTAGTTGGTTGGTTGATTAGATTAGAGAACAACTATTTTAAACTAAGTGATAACAAAAGAATGCAATTAAGAGCAAATAAGAGAGAGAAGAGTCTTGGGGTTTAGAGATCAACACCAAGCAATGCATTTCTATACCATTGACAAGTGACTAATGAGGGCAAATGGTGTGTTGCAATATTGGTGTATGTGTGTGTTTGGTTGATTCAACAAGCAATGATGACTAGGTAAGCATGTACTGTCTAAACATCATGTGAAAGGCACAATATATTTAAGCAATGAAGCATATATTATCTAAACAACATGTGAAAGGCACAACAGATCAAAACAAATCATTAATCCTTTCATTAAGCTCACAATCCAAATACAACACAAGGTTAGAGACATATGCTATTTGCATTCAAAAGCATGGATCATCAAACAACAAGCATAAATTGTCCTCCCATTTAACACTACACTACAACTACATTACTAGCATGAAAATAAACTAAGGGAGAGGCACAATCCATCAAGGAATAAGCATGAACCATCAAAAAAATCACAAGAGCATTCCATTAAGCACTATGTTTTGACAATCTCTAAATCTATAGCATCATTACACATAGACATGCATCAATAACACAAAATCTAGAGACAAGCACATGAACATCTATTCTAACATATATAGACATATGGATAGAATGAAATGATCAATTAAAATCATTTAACCACATAAATCATTGAACAATCAAGATCTATATATATCAAAGTGTCAAAACATTAATTACAACACTAATCCCTCAATAATACACAAGATTAAGATATAGAAAGCATGCTTGGGGCTAACTCTAGCCCCAAGAGGATGTCTAGCCACTCATGGTGATGTTGCTCCAACCCTCAAGGGCTAACTCCATGGAAAAAATCTGCTCCTTGTTGATGAAGAACTACCCCCTTTGTGTCTCTAGCTTCCTTCTCCTCTAAGCTTACTCTCCAAGAGATGATATGATGTTATATTGGCTCCCTTTGTAAAAAACAATCCTTATCCTTATATAGGTAGGTCAAATGACACCCAAAATAAGCTAGGGTAGTGCACATAATATTCCCCAATGATTGGATAAAGGACAACTTTCAATGAGCTAAAAATTTAACTTTTTCGCACTGGAGGAAGTTCGATCGATCGAACCTTGGACTTTGATTGATCGAACATGGCTGAGATCTATCGAACTTAGGTTGGATCGATCTTCATTGGTGGCGCTTTTTGGATAAAGACAAATCTGAGATATTTTGAAGATATTTTTGGGAAAAGGACAAAAGTGGTTAGTAGGGTGGTACAACTAGATAAGATTAATCATTTGGATAAGGACAAAGCAGTTCGATCGATCAAAGAATGGTGTTGGATTGATCGAACTTTTAAGATCTTTGAAAATGTCGTCATGGCTATGATCCATCTTGAAGTGCTGAGATCGATCATGTTGGATCGATCGAACTTTGATCTGAGATCGATCAAAGATGTTGATTTCCACCTTTTTCTTCCTTTTGCTTCCACTTGGCTCCTTTCTTTGATTCATCCCAGAATTGCTTTAATTAAGTTCTTATTTGGCTGAGTTAGCTTATTTTCGGGATAAGTGCCTGAAAATGGAAATAATACGAATTCAATCTAAAACGGTAAAGTAAGATAGATAAATGTACTAGAATGCCTAAGCTTAAGGGGTTTAAATGCGCACTTTTCAGCACTTATCACATCCCCAAACTTAAATATTGCTAGTCCCTAGTAATGAACTAGAAAGTAAAGGAATGAAATGAACAACTATACAAGTATGAATCTAGAAAATAATAAATGGAAAATGCCACTTTTGTAGGGAACACGATTGCACTTAGCATATGCAACAAGCCTTTTAAACCCCTAGGTTACCCCTAGTGGACGAGTGAAGTATCGTGAGTGTTTCCAGAAATCATACCCATAAACATTAAGCTCATTCTTTCAAAAGAGGTACCAATATTGCAAACAAGCATTGGGAGAAAACTACCTCAAGTATGCAATTTTTCAAACATTTCTAAACAATCTCCCAAAATCTCAACATCAAGCAAACAAGTATGGTCCTCCATACATCAAGAAAATGATCATGCAAATCAAAACAACTCTAGAATCCTTTTTGAGTGGACCGGAATCAAATGTTTTGCTATCTTAGCCAACTAGAGAAATGATCACATCCTTACCTTCAAACTAGCACACAAATCTAGTACCGATCATTAAGACAAAAAGTGGACCTTTTATTAAAGCTTTATTGTTCTAGGTGCGCTTATTCTTTTCACTCGATTTTTTTTTTTTTTAATTTTTTTTTTTTATAGGATTAAAGATGGAAGCATGGTGCAATGTGTTGATCTATTAAGCTTTCTAGTGATTCATGAGGTTGAGCGTTAGGTCAATGACTCCCAAACCAGACGGCTTTAGGGCATTAGGCATTCAAATACCCTTACGGACTTATAAGCTCAAATCAACTAGGCTACAAATCAAGACAACCTTCATCTAATCATTTCCCACTTCTCACATTTTGGGAGAAATCCTTACTTTTTTTTTTTTTTTTTTTTTTGGAAGCAAGTTCAATTATTAACCTAGAGTTTGGGCCCTCCACCTTTCGGCGCGAGAAATTCAGTGCTTGATGAGGCTAGAATCCCGGCTACTTAGTGAAAAGGGGTTGTTATCTACCTTTATCAAGAATGAAAGCTTTCAATGCACTATTAGCTCAATTGGGATATAACCAATTCAATAATCAACAAAGTATGTACCCCACAAATGAATGCTAGTCTGCACCTGTGCTAGTGTAGAATACTAGAGTGAATCTAAAAAAAATCACAAAATCAGGATGATGTGAACCACAAGTGCAAGCAAGATATCAATCTTTCGAAAAATTACTCCTAAATGGCATTCATAAGGCATACAAGGAGTATTGGACTCTCAAGTCAAACAATTTTTTAAATTTTAAGCAATATAGTCCTCAAAAGATCAAAATCATAGCTAGATATGGACCAATCATAGAAAATCTCTCAAGTACACAAGTCATGCTCAAAATTTTGTAGTTAAAAGCAAACACTATAACATACACTATTACCCCCAAACTTAAATGGCACAATGTCCTCAATGTGCAAAGAGAACAAAACGAAAGAGTATACCGGTGCAATTAAGGCAAAGAATGATCGGGACTGAAGTATCCAAATTGGGTGGCATGGCCTCCCTAAACTTGGGATTAACTATGGTCCTGAAATTTGGTACTCGGATAAACTCATCAGATAACAAAAAGGGATAATCAGTGCACAGTGGACATGCAAGTGTAAATGTGATAAACAAATAAAGAGACGAGAGAGGTATTAGGGTGGTCCTAAAAATCGGGTAGCACTCTCTCACTGAAGTCACTGTAATGCACCTGATGGAGTCAAACATATAGATATGAGAATATAATATATGACATCCATAATAAAAGCATGCATAAATAGAAAATAAAGTACTAAAACATCAAAAGATCTAAGCCGACAGACCGGCTGTAAAAATAATAGTACTATACAGTGACAAAAGTAAAGTATCAATAGTAGAGAAGGATCATGAAAAGATTGAAGAAATTAAAATCTCAGGAAGATGAGGCAAGACAGGCAGGTCGGGCTCCGCGGATATCTTTGGATAAATCTCGGAACATAGTCGTGACATCAATACGGAAGGTAGCAAAATCAGCTCTGTGGGCTGTAAGATCAGCTCGTATAGCAACAATAGCATCCTCAAGGGTCTGCAAGCGTACTCCAAAGTCGGGTGTCTGATCTGGAGCCTCAGGTATAGAAGAGTTAGAAGAATAAAAATCCTGAGTCTGCTCCTGCTCGTGAATGGGCGACCCAGCTGGAGAGTGCTGCTTTGTGTCATCTACAGGTCGCTCCAAATCAATATCTATATGCTCGGCAGCTGGACCGACTGGTATATCATCCGCTGCGGGATCTGCTGCTGCTGCCTTTGCTTCCTCAGCCTCTAGCTCCTCTACAGCCACTACTGTGTGGTCCTGCAGTCTAGTAATGATGGCATTGTAGCTCTTGTCCCAGTCCTTCTTCAAGAAGTGACAGGAACCTTTCTCAGGGTGCTCCCGAGGATGAAAATGATAGCGCTGGTAAATCAGAATCTGGGTGATGAGGTGGCCAAAAGGGAGACTTAGCCCATCCGGGCTTCTCCTTGCTGATATACTCGTCAAATAGCTTCCTCATCAAGCTCCAGATGAGCGCGGGAATAGATACCCAGTGGCCTGTGTAGAATGTGTAGAGGGCTGTCAGATAGTCTCCTCTCCGCTGGATCTTGTGCCCGTCCATATATTTATTGTGAAAGAGAACAGAATCGAAGAACCATAGGTCATATGGAAGGAATGTGCGGGTGGCAAAAGTCTCGCTATCGGCATGGTGACCTGTAAGAAATACTGCCATGTCGGCATAAGAAGGCCTGTATAGCCTCGGATATAGCTCCTGTAGCTCCGGAGGGCATCAGTGTGGACAATGGCATGAGCGGGCTAGCGAGTCCACAGTGATAGTGATCTGATGGTCATCTATGGTACTGACCAGCTCTACTGTGGTACATAGGGATGGTCAGAGGTTCTGGAAGAACAACAGTACCAGCCGCGGGTAGACTGGCTCTGTAACTAGGGCAAGAATAGTTGCAAGGCCCCTCTGAATAATGTAGTAGTAAGCTAATCGGGTCAGCACCGATCTGGAGAAAAAGTCTGTGTCGAACACCGACTCATGGTATACTGCCATATGTGCATATCTAGGCGCGGGCCTATCATGTTCCTGAGCTGGCTGAGCTGGCTGGCGTGGTAGAGATGGTACTGGTGAATGCTCAGCTCCAGCATGTGATGGAGATGGTGATGGTATAAATGCAGCCTGAGCTACAGAGGTGGATGGAATATGAGCATCCTGAGCCTCATAAGCAGGTGACTGAGGTGGAGTAGGCTGTACTAGCTCCTCCTGTGCATGAGAGGGTTCTGGCTCCTCTATCCATGGTCTGATATGTCTCTGAGGCCCGTGTTGCCTCTTGGCAAAAGTCTTGCGCTTAGTCATAGCTTGAAAAATAATTTAAAAACTTGCAAGGGGAGTTAGTACCAGAATTAAGAATTGAAAGCATAAAATAAAAACATGCGTGTCAAATAAGATAGACAAATCATATAGATGACATGAATCTATGCAAGTGATAGGATATGAAACATGCTAAATAATGTAAGTATAAAATGCATCCAATGTGGAATGTCACTGGCATTGGGCATATATGAGATAGCATGAACATAATGCATGATGAATGAAGTGTGTGTATGAGACCTGTGAAGTTTGATCGATCACAAAAAGGTTTGAGATCGATCTCAAAACTTTGATCGATCTGAGAAATTTGAAAAACTAAGTTCGATCGATCTCTCAAGATCGATTTGAGATAGAAGTTCGATCGATCGAACTGTGCGAAGATGAAAACTGAAAAGTCACAGATCTGTGACGTGGATGGCACGGGGCTTTCACGACATGGTCGTGGGCCCATCAACACAATAAATCATCAGGTACCATCACCCAAACAAGGCCCATACTCCTAAAATCGAATCTAAATACACAAATATATATAAAGCATATACACATATATACATATATAAACTCAGTGTTTCGAAGCTCATCAATGGCAGATTTATCATGAAAATGGCATGGATTGAACATGTAAAACATCTATGTATAAAATATAAGCTTCAAAACCTAAATGAAGCCTCGGATCTTACCTCAACTGAAGAGAGAAGTGGAGATGAAGAGGGAGTGAGATTCGGGGTGAGCTTGATGTCGCCGGAGGTGTCACCGGAGATGAGGAAGATGGAGAGTGCACAGTGGCGATGACAAAAGAGAGAAGGGGGGTTAGAGTTTGAGAGAGTTGGATCGATCTCACAACTCTCGGTTTCTATTTTAAAAACATCCCTGACAGAGTTTGATCGATTGAACTTTGTCTTTTCTCTTTTTTTTTTTTTTCTTTTTCTTTTGACTAAACAATAATAATTAAAAACTAAATAAACTAAAATATTTTTGTATTTTTGAAAACTTTTTGAAAAATAAAATAAAATGAAAATAAAATAAAATAAAATGAAAATGAAAATATTTTTGGATTTTTGAAATTTGAAAAGTCAAAATAAAGTCAAAATAATGAAATGAAAAACTGAGATCGATCAGAACAAGAGTTCGTTCGATCAGACAGAGAGTAAGAATATGCAGGTTTATGGCTCAGAAAATTGGCTAAGTGTTGGAACTTGAAGATCGATTGAACTTTGAAGTTGGATCGATCGAAGAACTTCAGATCAATCTTGGAATGTTTTCGATTGATGAGACAGAGAGGTGAAATATGCAGGTTGATGCAGGCTCAAAATTTTTCTAAGTGTTAGATCATAAGATCGATCAAACTTTGAAGTTGGATCGATCGAAGGTCTCCTGATCGATCTGAGAATTAGTTCGAACGATGGGATAGACAGGTGATTTGGATGCAGGTCGAAATTTTTTCTAAGTGTTGGATGCAGGTGGAAGTTCGATCGATCGAACTCTCATTTGAGATCGATCAAACTTATGCAAAATGCTCAATCACAACATAAAAATTCATGCAATCGTAATCACAGTTCCTAGCAATGCATATGAACAAAAAATAAGTATCTAGACTTCGCAAGAAATGAAATTTAAGATAGAAATGAGGGAGGAATAAGGTTTTGACACCTTACGAAATGGTTTTTGCTAGTCTTTAACGTCTCTAGCAAGACATTGGGCTCTTTTAGCCCGGATTAAAGATCTTGTAATGCATCCCCTTCTTATTGGGGTGATAGATGCTTTGAACTCCGCCTAACAAATGGTTCTTTGAAGAACTTGTTGGATTAAGTTCAAACGAAACTTTTGATCCCTTGTCAACGTAGTAACAATCTTTGGGCTTCCATGCCCTTTCAAAGCAAGAATTTGAAACAAGACTTTTAGAATGCAAGGTTGAAGATGATCCTTTTGAAGTTTTGGTCTTACACAAAAGCTCACTTCCTTGACATTAAAGATCATGACATTTGTCTACAACATTAACCTCTCCTTCATATTTGTCAAATAAATTGGGTATGTGATTAATAATATTCAACTTCACCTTCATGTGGCCAAATGAGATCTTCATTATCCCCGTCTTACAATTGATGTTGGCATTAGCGGTTGCCAAGAAAGGACGGCCAAGGATAACGGGAATTTGGCTCTTAGGATTGGGGACCGGTTCCGTGTCAATAACAACGAAATCAACAGGAAAGAAGAATTTGTCAATCTTTATCAAAACATCCTCAATTATACCCTTAGGCTTCTTAATGGATCGGTAGGCAAGTTGTAAAACTACCGACGTCGGTTTCAATTCACCTAGACCCAATTTGACATAAACCGAGTATGGAAGAAGGTTAACACTTGCTCCTAAGTCAAGAAGCGCCCGATTAATGCTATGATCACTAATGATGCATGAAGTAGTAGGTGAACCAGGGTCCTTAAACTTTGGCAAAGTGTTATGTTGCAAAATTGAGCTTACTTGCTCGGTCAAAACCACTTTTCTTGGTGCTTGGCTCTTGTTCTTCCGCTTTTGGGTGCACAAGTCTTTCAAGAATTTGGCATAAGCCGGAATTTGCTTGATTGCATCCAAAAGTGAAAGATTAACTTTTACTTGCCTAAACATTTCCATAATTTCATTGGTTTTTGCCTTTTGCTTTTCCTTCGAAATGGACCCTTTTAAGGCATTCGGAAATGGAACTTTTTCAAACACTTTTTTAGAATTTTCTTTTGAACTCTCTTCAACACAAGAAGTTTTCAAATCACTTTGTTTCAAATCATTTTTCAGCAAAACTTTTTCAACACCATTTTTCAAAACTTCTTTTTCAAACACATTTTTCAAGACTTTCTCATTCACAAGATCATATATATGCAATGAAGGAGGAATGGGATGTGAAACGGGACGGGTGACAACTTGAGGTTGCACCGGTTCACTCTCTTCATTGGACACTTCTACTTGATTGTCCACAACCCTACCACTCCACAAGGTAGTCGCCGCATTAACATGTTCAATGGTGTGGCCTTCCGATAAGGAATGGGTTTCCGCAACACATTGTTGCTTAGGTGGGACATTAATAGGCATCTTTCCCTTCTCTCTTACATTAAGAGTGCTTGCTATTTGCCCTACTTGGGTTTCTAGCTTCGCAATAGATTGAGAGTGAGAATGGAGTAATTGTGTGTTAGCCTCCAAAATGCCCAAAGCATTTAAAACTTTTTCTTCAAAGGCGGGACTTCTAGTATTTCCTTGGGAATAAGATTGGTTGGGAAAATGAGAATTAGCAAATTGATTCCTTTGTGATTGATAAGGTCTATAACCTTAGGATCCTTGGTTTTGAAGTGAAGGTGGAATGTACTTCCCTTGAAAACTGCCTTGGGAAGGGTTTGAGCCCTCTCCTTGGTTTTTCCAAGAGAAATTCAGATGATTCCTCCAACTTGGATTATAATGAGTACCATAAGGATTGTTCCCTTGGTTCACAAAAGCTGCATTGACTTGTTTATTAGGTTTATTTTGCACTTGTCCATGAGGACAATGAGAAGTAGAATGAAGAACACTAGAACAAGTCATACATGTTTCATTTGATGCACGATGAGAATGGTTAGGGAAGGAAGATACTTGGTTCGCCGAGTTTTGGTTAATCAAAAATTGATCAAACCTTTGAGATAAAGACTTCATTTCGGCGGCTATTTCATTTGAATGGTCGACTTGATGTAAGCCAACACTCTTCCTACCTTGTGAATTTCTACCATTCTTGGATGATAATGTTCTATGTAAAGAATTTTTACTCATGCTCTCATAAAGACGCCACACGTCATCCTCATGCCTATCAATGTATGAGCCACCCATGGAAGCATCAACCATACCCTTATAATTGTCTGATAAGCTCTCAAAGAAATATTGAACTAATTGCCATTTGCGCATGTCATGATGTGGACACTTCCTAAGCAACTCATTGAAGCGTTCCCATGCCTCATGAAACGTTTCTCCATCCCCATGTGTAAATTCTCTAATTGAAGGTCTCATAGCATTGGTTTTTGAAACTGGATAGTACTTTTTCAAGAACTCTTGTTGCATTTCTGCCCAAGAAGTGATTGAAAAAGGCCTAAGATTGTGAAACCAATACTTTGCCTTGTCTTTTAAGGTGAATGGAAAAAGTTTGAGTCTTAAGACCTCTTCCGACATGTCCGTATATTTTACGGTGGAACATACTACAAGAAACTCATCCAAATGCTTGTAAGGTTCTTCACTTGGAAGTCCATGATAGTTAGGAAACATTTGAATGGTTTGTGGCTTAATTTCATAATGATGTGCTTTAAATGGAGGCAATTGGATGCATGTAGTTGCATTATACTCATTAGGCACATAATGGTCTCTTAAAGCAAGAGGTGGATTAGCTACTTGACATGCAACATGAACACCTTGGTTTTGAATTCCTTGATTGATGGTGGGAGGTTGTGGAGCATACATTGGCCTTGGCATTCCATATGGAGCTTGGCCTTGTTGTTGTGGTGGTTGGTGAATGTATGGCCTAGGAATGCCTAATGGTACTTATATGTTCTCATGATGCACATTTGGATGAAGGATACCTTGTTGGTCTATGTGACCAAGGTCCTCAACATGATCATCATTATGGTCATCCATTGATAGATTGGTTCTATTTGAACTTCCTCTTCCCCTAGGATTTCTAACGATGGATTCAAGATGCAAATCTAAAGGGACAAGAGTGGGTCTCAATGAACGATGTCCATGCATGCACAATGCAAAACACAACAACACAAAGAATGACAAACACTATGCCTTCACAACAATGCAATTAAACTTCTTCCACAAACACTTAATTCATACTCCTATGCTTTAACAACAATGATGCAAAGAACAAATAAGAATCCTCCACGCGGGCTTATGACTTGTCTAAGGATTGAGTAAAGAAAGTCTCACAAAGGTCCTTTAGCACTTCAACTCCAAATTTAAAGCTTAGCTTAGCAAAATTTTTTAAATTTTTAGCATTTTTCCTTGCTTGCTTAGCTCCTTTGCTTGGATGCTCCTTTGCTTGGATCCTAGCTCAATGCTCCTTGTTAAAGATGAACAAACACAATAAGTAATCAAAAGAAAAATAAAAACAAAGTAAAGACACGATCAAAAGAGTACTAATTCCTAATGAATTCCACAAATACGACGTTGCCAAATCAAATCAATCCCTGGCAACGGCGCCAAAAACTGGTGGTTATTAGTCGTCGTCCTACCACAAGCTTAGAGAGTGTGCATTAAGGCGAGGGTCAAGTTTTACATTTATAGAAGCCACTACTACCTTTCACTATAAATATAGCTAGGGCAAGTAGGGATCGTCCCAAGGGATTGTGAGGGTCGAACAAGGTTGTGGAATCGCTATTAGGGCTAGTAGGTCGAGTAATCAAATAATTGGTTGGTTGGTTGATTAGACTAGAGAGTAACTAAATTAAACTAAGTGATAACAAAAGAATGCAACTAAGAGCAAATAAGAGAGAGAAGAGTCTTGGGGTTTAGAGATCACCACCAAGTAATGCATTTCTATATCATTGACAAGTGACTAATAAGGGCAAATGGTGTGTTGCAATATTGGTGTATGTGTGTGTTTGGTTGACTCAACAAGCAAGAATGACTAGTTAAGCATGTACTGTCTAAACATCATGTGAAAAGCACAATATATCTAAGCAATGAAGCATATATTGTCTAAATAACATGTGAAAGGCACAATAGATCAAAATAAGTCATTAATCCTTTCATTAAGCTCACAATCCAAATACAACACAAGGTTAGAGACATATGCTACTTGTATTCAAAAGCATGGATCATCAAACAACAAGCATAATTTGTCCTCCCATTTAACACTACACTACAACTACACTACATCTACACTACTAGCATGAAAATAAACTAAGGGAGAGGCACAATCCATAAAGGAATAAGTATGAACCATCAAAAAAATCACAAGAGCATTCCATTAAGCACTATGTTTTGACAATCTCTAAATTTATAGCATCAATACACATAGACATGCATCAATAACACAAAATCTAGAGACAAGCACATGAACATCTATTCTAACATACATAGACATATGGATAGAATGAAATGATCAATTGAAAGCATTTAACCACATAAATCATTAAACAATCAAGATCTATATATATCAAAGTGTCAAAATATTAATTACAACACTAATCCCTCAACAATACACAAGATTAAGATATAGAAAGCATGATGTCTAGCCACTCATGGTGATGTTGCTCTAACCCTCAAGGGCTAACTTCATGGAAGAAATCTGCTCCTTGTTGATGAAGAACTCCCCCATTTATGTCTCTAGCCTCCTCCTCCTCTAAGCTTGCTCTCTAAGAGATGATATGATATTGTAGTGGCTCCCTTTGTAAAAAGCAATCCTTATCCTTATATAGGTAGGTCAAATGACACCAAAAATGAGCTGGGGTCGTGCACATAATATTCCCCAATAATTGAATAACGGACAACTTTTAATAAGCTAGAAATTTAACTTTTTCGCACTGGAGGAAGTTTGATTGATCGAACCTTGGACTTGGATCGATCAAACATGGCTGAGATCTATCGAACTTAGGTTGGATCGATCTTCATTGGTGGCGCTTTTTGGATAAAGACAAATCTGAGATATTTTGAAGATATTTTTGGGAAAAGGACAAAAGTGGTTGGTAGGGTGGTATAACTAGATAAGATCAATCATTTGGATAAGGACAAAGCAGTTCGATCGATTGAAGAATGGTGTTGGATCGATTGAACTTTTGAGATCTTTGAAAATGTCTTCATGGCTCTGATCCATCTTGAAGTGCTGAGATCGATCATGCTAGATCGATCGAACTTTGATCTGAGATCGATCGAAAATGTTAATTTCCGCCTTTTTCTTCCTTTTGCTTCACTTGGCTCCTTTCTTTGATTCATCCCAGAATTGCTTCAAATAAGCTCTTATTTGGCTGAGTTAGCTTGTTTTTGGGATAAGTGCTTGAAAATGGAAATAATACGAAATCAATCTAAAATGGTAAAGTAAGATAGATAAAGGTACTAGAATGCCTTAGCTTAAGGGGTTTAAGTACGCACTTTTCAGTGCTCATCAGTAGCTAACTTTCCTTCCAAGTAATTAACCAATTAATCCAGGGATAATATGATACACATCATACAGATAAATATTGCATTTGTTTAGGCAAATACAATAGTTTAAATAACATGTAGCTAACTTTCCTTCCAAGTAATTAACCTATATCTCAGATAAACATTATAAAGGTTCATAAACATTGTTTAAAAACCATTTAAAAATTAATTTGAATTGTTAAAACAATTAAATTAATCCATTCATCCAATTTAAATAACATATAGGTTATTTAACTTCCGAATTATCCACCTCCTTAGCATATATAGGTATATTATGCATTCTGGGATCTTCCCAAGTCCATTAAACCCATCTGTAAGGATTAAATCCAGTTTAAAATTATTTTGGCCATTAAAACTCAAAAACCCAGGTCGCAGCCCAACCGAGTCGGCTTGATTGCCAATTGAGTCGGTTACCAACCGAGTTGGCTTTGTTTGTCCCAAGGCCACAACTCAGTCGACTCGGTTCCAACCAAGTCAGCTAGGTTAGCAACTGAGTCGACTCAGTTACAACTGAGTTGGCTCGGCTCGCCTGGACTTCGTCTTCTTCGTTGGTTTAGCTTCTGTAAACCCCAAAAACTCCAAAGTTAAGGGTCCTAAGCCCCAATCTATGTCCCATACGTCCACACTAAATTATTTTAATTGTTTTAACATGCAAAGATTCAACTTAAACAACAGTTCATGCGTCAAAGATTTAAACATAAAGAAATCAAGAACATATGAATAAGATATAAAAATCCCCTGTTCTAATCCGATTCAAACATGCATAATTAATCAATTATGTTATTTAAGCCCTTGGAATTTCTTAGGTATGTATAGAAACACAGATCAAAGGGAGAAAGCAAGAGAAGAACTTGCCATTTAAGGTTTGGAATCAAAACCTTAACTCCTTCTTCTCCGACAAACTCACTGTTTTCCGGTGACCCTTAGTAGCCTTCAAACGTTTCTATTGCATGCCCTAGCCCATGCACAATCCTCTCTTTCTTCCCATTGGGTTCGGCCTTGAACCCCTTGGCCGAATCTCCTTCTTCTTCCTCTCTACTTTTCTCGGTTCTTTCTTTCTTACCTCTCTCTCTATTCTGCGTGATGGGTTTTGTCACCCTTTCACTGACTTATAATATGTATATATATATGCTATACATAACCCTAGTCCCAATCCCATTACAACTCCTAAATCTAGCGTGAAAGATAAGTAAGAGGAAAAAAATAAAACTAATATGGTTACTTTATCTATTAACTATATATATATATATATTATCATTTATATACATACGTATATACTCTGTCTGCTACTAACATGATAATATTACATATAATATAATATATATAACTTATAATTATATATAATATATTAACTATATAACTATTAACAGTAATTAATAATAATAACAACAATTATAATAATATCCTTATATACATATATACCCACATATATATGTATAACTATCCATAGGTAGTATCCGTACCCATTTAAACCTATACAAGTATTCCATGCGACCTATTTAGTTGGTCTATCACTATTATCCATAACCATTAGAATAAAATAAAATAAAATAAAACAATCATTTAAATTATTTAATTCCTAACAATTAATTACAAGTAAACACCTAACACTTAAGCAAACAAATACACATCATTTAGCACACAATTTAAATAAACAATTTATTTTAAATAATTACATAAACAATTAATTCAAATAAGTAATTAAACCAATAACCAAGAAATCAATTAAATAATTTAAAATTGCAATTAAAATAATTTATTAAATACCGAGACTATCTTTTTAAAATTAGGGGTATTACAATACTCACAAACATTAAGCTCTTTTTCACTTAAGAGGCACCAACACTTTCCAAACAAGTCTTGAAATAAAACTACCTCAAGTATGCCATTTTCAACCATCTCTAACCAATTCTCAAAATTGTAACATCAAGCATGCAAATATGGTCCTCCATACATCAATAAAGATAATCATGCAAATCAAATCAACTATAGTATCCTTTTGAGTGAACCGACATCAAATATGTTGCTATATTAACAAATCAATGAAATGACCACAATTAGCCTCAAACTAGAACACAAATCAAGTACCAATTACCAAGACAAAAAAATGAATCTTTTATTCAATTACTTTATATTCACTTTTTTTTTTTTTTTTTTTTTTTTTTTTTTTCTCTCTAATTTTTTTGTTTTTTTCACTGGGATCAAAGATAAGAGTGTGGTGCAATGTGAGATCTCTTAAGCTCTATAGAAGATTCATGTAACAAGCGTTGGGTCAATGACTCCCAAATTAGATGGCTTTAGGGCATTAGGTGTAAATACACCCCTAAGGACTTAAAAGCTCAAATCAACTAGACTACAAATCAAACAGCTCTCACTTCTCATTTCCTGACTCTACACATTTAGTGAGAGTACTTTTTTTTTTAGATGATTGTGTGGGACCTTTACCTTTTTAAGCAAGAATCAATGCTTAATTAGGTACAAATCCGGGTTACTCGGAGAAAATGATTTGTCATTTAGCATGCAAGGTTATTTTGTCAAGAATGAAAGCTTTCAAAGGCTACTAGCTCAATTGGGATATAACAAAGACAATAATCAACTAAGTATGTACCCCACAAATGAATGCTAGTGTGTACTTGTGCAAATGCAGTACTATAGAATTAATTCTCAAAGCATTCTCACAAACAAGATGATGTGGACTACAACAGCAAGCAAGATATCAATTTTTTTCTAGAATCAATTCTTAAAGCATTCTCACAAATAAGATGGTGTGGACTACAAAAGCAAGCAAAATATCAATTTTTTTAAAAATTTGCTCCTAAATGGCATCCAGAGGCATACAAGGAGTATTGGACTCTCAAGACTTGAAAATTTCAATTTAATGGAACATTGGCCTCAAAAGATCAAAACCATAGCTAAAATGAATATCAAATCTCAATCGTTCAATTAAAGCTCAAGACTTTTAAGTAGAATGCAATAAAGCTATCTTACCCCCAAACTTAAACAGCACATTGTCCTCAATGTTCAACGAGAACAATGGAAAAGATGGAAATTATATACTATGCTAGTAAAAGCTTATGAAGCCCGGCAATGGAATGATCCAATTTGAAAGATGTCTCCCCCAAACTTGGAATAAAAAACCAGTTTGAAATAACCACACTAGCAAACTCTCATCAAATATCCATATAATGACCCGGTCATTTTCCTTCTTTTCATTCTCTCAAATTTTATGGATAATTTTTTTCCATTGATTTCTTTTTTCGAGTTTTCTTTTTCCGTCAATTTTTCACCATCGTTTCATTTTGCGTAACCTATCGAGTCATGCTCGGATTTGATTCTAGCCTTGCATGCATTCATTTTACTTGATTGCCATGTGATCCACATTTTTACTTTTGTGGAAAAGCATGTTAGATGTTTACTTTTGCCCATAGGGGTATAAATGCAAAGATTCTTAAAAATTATTTTCTTTACTTGGGGTGCTTTTCATAATTATCTTTTGATGAAATTTTGTATTTAAGGTTATTTTAAATGTATCTTTTGAATGGCACTTCATTTTGGGCTTTCTGAGAAATTCACTTTTTGTGTTATTCAGTGGGGGTCATTTGTGTAATTTTGAAAAGTTTTTAGAAAAATTTCTCATTTTGGGTTCAAACCTTCATGATGGGTTTTTTTTCACTTTTTATGGACTCTGGCACTTTCAGAATATTTTTTGGATTTTTATTTCATTTGTTTTGAATTTTCGAATCCCGTTAGTTATCAATCTTGTTTGGGGCATAACTTTTTGCTCGGGACTCAGTTTTTGACCCCGTTTCTTTCGTTCACCTTAGAATTCCATTTTGAATCTTTTTTTACTCATGGACCATCTTCATAGATATCACTTTTTGGACCCGAACGGGGCCCGTTTAGATTGTTCGGGACACATTTTTGACATATTTAGGTTAGGTGGATGAGAGAGAAAGCATCTTTAACTTTTTATTTCCTAAAATAGCAGTAGTAGCCACCATTTCTAGAGCTTGGAGGCAGCCTCTTTCTCTTTACTCTTTTCATCTACTTCCTCTTTGATTTACCTCTTCGCGATTTAAACTTTTTTGATGTCCTCGATGACGCGGTGATTTCTATCCGATCGGTTTTTGATTTATAGCACTTTGATTTTGGGGTGTGAGTTCAAGTTTGGATTTTGGTCTTGTCACTTGAGGATTTCTTGCTTTCCTTGTTGTCCCCGTCATAACCCCAAAGTTTTATCGCATTTTGTGGAGTTTGATTTTGGTGGGATTTGAGATTTTCATCTCAAAGTGAGGTAGGGAGTGTTTCATGTTTATAATCTTAGTGTTTTACATATTTTTGAGGTTTATATAACTTATATGCATGTTTAATGTTTAGATCTAGAAATGGTTTTTATTTTAATTAAATGATGATTTAATTTCATAGTTGAAGCATGCTTAGATTTAATTAAGAATATGATATTTGGAGAGCCCATGACTTGAAGTTCATCATATATTATTTTTGAAAATTTTGGATGACTTTTAAAATCTAGAGATTTTTAATTAATTAAGTTAATTAAAAATTAATTAAGTGTTTTAGTGGTTTAATTAGACTTTTGATTTGATATTTGAGTTATTCATGGTATGTTATTTATTATGTGTTAATTTCATGTCATTTGGTGACATTTTGCAATCTAGAGAAATTAATTAATTTTTGTTTAATTAGTTTCCATTTAATTAATTTATGATTTATTTGCATCTTTGATGTTTTCAAGGCCTATTATGTTACATGCCATGATAGTTGAGGACTTAGGGCATGTAATGTGTGTTCCCACATCTTGGTTGTGTGTGGTATTTGATTATGTGCATTTTGTATATGTGTATATACTTGTGGTGCACAACTTGTTGATTTTGGAAAGCTTGTAAAGACATAATTTATGTGATGGCTAGGGCTCGGCACTAGTACGGGGACAAGAGTCTTCCTTAGTCACAAAGTGCGCACTAGGTAGTTCCTTAAGGGTCGTAATGACCCAAAATAACTTGCTCGGTCTTGTGACCGCATGTCCTAGTCTTTCCACTTGTTTGATTTCGCATTTTAAATTCAAGTTGCTTACTTTGTGAATTTGACCTTTGATGTTTCAATGTTGCTTAATTGCTTATTTATTGTGGTTTATGATGTGGATCTTCTAATATAGATTAGGATGATCCCTTAATCTCACCTTGGACATAGACGTTAGGTAGAACGAACCACATGGATTGATTTATATCAACTTATAAAGACTTGCAAAACTTTAGGTTATACGCATGCTCATTTCCTACGAGTAACTTGTTTACTCACCCTCATTGTTTGGGACATTTTTCAGGTAAGGAACCGTGTTGTAGGGATGCACAACATCCTTTAACTTGCTTGTGGTTTGATGAGTTTGGCGTATTTCCTTACATGCACTTACTAACAAAAATTTTACTTTATTTTGGGTTAATTATGTCAAAACTTGTAGCTTTTATTTGGGATATGTAATAAGTACCTAAATGCATCCTTTGAGACCTATTTGACATGTATGTGATGAGGCCAAGGGCCAAGAACCTCATGCTTTACTTTTATGCTATTTGACATTATGTTTAAAATGAGAAACATTGAGAAATGCGAAACTTTAGCATGTTAATTTCAATTTGGATGGTGGGAATTATATTTTATCACTTTTCCTAGTGCTCTTTTATTATATGTGACGTGTGGCCAAGGGCTAAACGGTTCTTTAAATGCATCTATGATGATTGACTTCAAAATTTGCTTAAAAAGATCATTTGTCATGATTTTTGGGGTTTGAACATGTCATATTTTGCATATGGTGTATTTTGATGTCATGCATCATTGGAACGCATTTTATTATGTATATTAAGTTTGCGAGAATGTTTACTTTGCATAAAATATCATGGTTGCATGTTATAGTTGATGATAGGCTTCAAACTTTCCATTTTAAGGCATTTTTGAGGTTTAATAGGTTAGATTTTGCATTGGGCATATTTGGGGGTCACAGACCATTCCCACATGTTTTAAAATACTTATTACGCTTGCGTACACAATCATTTTAGAACACAACTTTATATTTGGTCATTTGAACACTTATAGCAAACTTGCATTTTTACATTTTTCATCAAAACTGATCTCAAGGGTATTTTGGGCATTTCAGGTCAAAAATAAATTTTTTTTTTCGACATGGTCAATTAGGAAAAATTATTTTAAGGGGGGTTTCTTCTTCGTATTTTTCCAAAAAAATCCATCTTGGCCCTTAAAATAATGTTTTTCTTCAGCATTTTTTGGTAGTTAGCCCCATCTAATCGATTAGATAAATCATCTAATTGATTAAATGAGGCCAACTGATCGATTAGATGGAGCATTTAATCAATTAGATGGTCTTCCACAGATTTTACATCTCACTGTTTTGGCATCTAATCGATTAGATGGCGCTATGTTGCTCCTTTTGACTATTTTTTCTTCATTTTATTGTATCTTCTTCGTTCGGACTCCGAATCAGGTGATTCTTGAGTCTATCTTTGTTAATTTTTCACTGTCTATCCAATGGTGTACTCGCTGTCTATCGAATGTCTATCTTTTTTAGAATGTCCCTTCCGCATTTTTGTTTTATTTTAAGTTTCGTGGCTTCATGGGAAGCCTTGTTTGTGTCTTAGAGATGACGTACATCTTTTAAGACATTGTTTGCATGTGAAATAACCGTTTTACCCTTGGGGGTATACTTGGTCTATTTTCACCGTTTTGCTTCCGCATTTGTTTTCTTTTGGTTCTGTGACTTCATGAAAAGTCATGTTTGTGTATTAGGGATACCGAATATCCCCATTGACTTTGTGTTTTGTTTTCGCTTCCGCATTTTGGATCCATTACCGGGTCACATTAACACATCTATGTTTGTGAAGATTCAGAACGTCACAATCAAAATGGGATACAGATATGGAAATCATACATTCTAAGCCAATAGAGAACAATATGAATATGAGATATGAGAATAGGCTTCCATTTTTATTTTTTAGAATAAACAAAGCATATATGCACAAGTAAATAACATACAAGAAGAATAAAAATTCCAGGAAGTAAAATGCAAGAAAAATAAAGAATGGAAGTAAAAAAAAAAAAAAATTTTATTTTTAGATAGTGGACAATCCATCGCAATGAGGTTGTGTGACGGCCCAAGTTTTTCAACCCGGTGCGTTAGTGATGACACAAAAGTTTACCCGATAACGGATTCGAAATACAGAAGCAAAAGATGAAATCATAGTCTTTTGAGATACAAACCATCTCTAAGACATCAATGTGACATTCCATGAGGTCACGGAAGTTAAAGAAAAACGAATGGGCAAACGAGAGTCAAAACGGCCTAAATCCGTCAATTCACAAATAAAAAGAGGAAATTGACTCTAAACAAGCCAAACAAGGTGAATACAACCTAATCTAATCATTTCACAACATTCCAAGATGTTCTAAGAACTTTGGATAAGAATCCCACAAAATGCCCTTTCTCGGTTTAAGCGAAAACTAACATTACCTAACTAAAACATGAATAACTCCCACTGTAATTGGATTATGTGAATGATATAGGTATCATTGAAAAGCTGACTCAAAATCCTTGAGTTTAGGTGCAAGAATCACCCCATTTGGATTAGAAATGAAGGAGTTATACCCTTTTGAAGTTGAACTTCAGTGCTAAAACCCAATAGAGAAGCTGCATGTAAACAAGCTATTTCGGTCGACCGAAATAGAGTTTCGGTAGACCGAACTAGACTGAAACTCTGCTGAAATCCCATTTTGAAGGTGAGGTTGGTTCGGTAGACCGAAATGAACCATCGGTCGACCGAAATAGGCCATCGGTCGACCGAAATGGTCCGGAACAGTAAAAATGGCTACTGGAATTGAAGGTTTACTGTGCATTGATGTTACCAAAAGCCATTGGTCGACCGAAATGGAGTTTTGGTAGACCAACACACCTCAAAGACCTACTGTAAGATCTGCTATAAGCCTAAGGTGTTAAGGTTCAACCCATTATTTGAATCCCATGATGATTTGGTTCAAAAATGAAGTTTAAAACTGATTTTTCAATGAGATGTAAAGGTGTGGACATGCCAACAACCGTAATATGAATACTTGAATGTAAAATAATGGCCCATAGCCTCACACATGTAAATTACAAGATTTTCATATACCAAACCTCCAATATTGGTAAAAGTACATTTTTATAGCAAAAGTTAGTACCAAATGGATACAAGTACTAATATGAACATGCTTGGCCCTTAGCCTTCATACATACATGCTTCTAATATCAAAAGTAAGTACTTAGGTATCATTACACATCAAGGAAGCTACATTAGCCTCAATAATACCATACATCCATGGTATGCAAAAATATAACATCAAATGTAAAGCATGCTAAACACTTGCATGTCAATATACAAAAATGTTCCAAATTGCTCATTAGCCTCTAAGGATGATGAGCATCCAAGAACATAGTCTCCTTACCTGAAAAACAACCTAAACCACTCGGGTGAGTAATCAAGTTACTCGTTGGAAGAAGCATTTGCGTATACCCTAAAGTTTCAATATAATTGCAAGATCAATATAGACGAATACAAAGGAGTATTCCACTTAACGTCTATGTTCAAGGTGTTCTAAGGGATCATCTTAAGCTAACCTAAATATCTCTTAGCAACACAAATCAATATCAATGTACTTAACAATATCAATTCGCCAATAATAAAAATCACAAGTTACAATTAAGCATTGGTTGTTTACTTAGAATTTAATGCGAAATCAATTAGTGGAATACTTGGACATCAATCTTGGATAAAGCCAAGACCTAAATGGTTATTTCGGGCATCAACCCGCTGGGAATACCACCCTAAGTGCGCACTATAAATGGGGAGAACTCATACCTCCCGCACTAGAGCCAAACTCTAGCGATATCATTTCTAACAACAATATCCCAAGATAATCCAAAATATAGCAAGTTCAAAACTCATACATAATTATTAAGGTATATATATATTACCTTCCATGCACAAGTATTTTGAAACCACACAAACCATGTCTTAGGGCTTCCAAGTCTAGAATGGCATAATAAATGACAAGTATTCATCATGATATATTGTGTAAAACAATATCATCAACTTATCAATTTAAACCATGCCTCAACAAGAAGCTTTATATACTAGATTACAACATTATAGTATTAAGCTCCTAAAATAATTACAATTACCAATAGTAATTCATTAGAATGTAGGATTAACATCACAATAGTATAATAATTCTAACCAATAAGAGTTCTATACAACATTAATAATCCTACTCAAGATACATACACAGTATACATGCTTAATCAATAAATCCTAAGTCAATCATAAGGATTTCCTATAGTATGCAATACTACAATTCTAAAAGCATGTATATAATATATATTAAACCCCAAAGGATTTTAAAACACTTAAAATATAAACATACTACCACCCCTACCTCAATAGAGAATTAAATCTCAATAATCCAAGTAACCAAGCTCAAAATGGAAAGTTTAGGGTTAATGAAGAGGAGAGCAAGAGAAAACTTTTGTGTTCCAAGGTTTTAAGTCTAGGGTGAATGGAATGAGGCCAAAAATGAAGTCAAAGTTATTAACCAAGCTTTTCTCCAATGGTGGCTAGGTTAGGATCTTTAGAAAACAAGTGAAAATGGTGAGTGGAGGAATACTAGATCCTCCACTCACTATGTGCTCTTACACTACCTCTCCCACACACATAATGCAAGACTAAATTATGATCCTACACTTGTCACAAATCAATGGCTTATTCCTAGGCTTAATCTTAAGCCTACACTTGTCAACCATCTATGCCAACAAGAGCACCTATCCTAGGTCAACAAGTGGATGAATCTCCACTCTCTAAATGTCAAGAGATCATGTCCCCAAGTCACTCCACCCCAATGCTAACAAGTGGCTCTATGAGAATGTGACACTTGTCACACTTTACAAAAATTGTAAAAGGGTCCTTTTTGAAAATATCTTCCAAAATAAATTACAAAATGGTCCCTAAGATGAAAAATAATTACTTTATGTAATTACACAAAAATCCCAAAAATAAGGAATAATTACAAGAAAGTATGCATCCATGCCCTTTATGAAAAAGTAAACAACTAGAATGTATTTTCTACGAAAGTACAAATACGAATGTCATGGAAATCAAATATCATGAACACATGCAAAATCGAAATCAAATCCGAGCACAAAAAGTGAGGTTATGCAAGGAAAAATGACAAACGGGACAAAGACGAATTAGGGAAAAGACAAAAAGAAAAAGAAAAAGAAAATTGCCGAAAAAGAAAAAGGAGGAAAAAGACCGGGTCATTACAACCTACCCTCCTTAAAAGGATTTTGTCCCTGAAATCAAATCGTACATGAAAGAGAGAACAAATTGGGATACCAAGAGCGAACCTCCTGTTCGAGCTCCCAGGTAGCCTCCTCAATGCCATGATGTCTCCCCAAGACCTTAACCAATGGAATGGTTTTGGTCCGTAAGACCTGCTCCCAAGAATCAAGAATCTGGACTGGATCCTCCTCGTAGGTCACATCCTTATTAACAACAACATCTGTCCACCGTAAGATATGCGATGTATCCGGCTCGTACCTCCTCAACATAGACACGTGAAAGACATCGTGAACCCTATACAGGTCTGGCGGCAATACTAAATGATAAGTAACTTCACCGACGTGCTCCAAAATCTGAAATGGTTCGATGAACCTAAGAGACAACTTGCCCGTCTGCTGAAATCTCAGAAGTCCCTTCCGTGGAGAAATCTTAAGAAAGATGTGGTCCCCTACCTCAAAAGATAAGGATCTCCTCCTCTTATCAGCATAACTCTTCTGCCTGCTCTGAGCTGTAGGCAACCGCTGCCGAATCAACTTAATTTTCTCTATAGTCTCAAACACAATATCACGACCCAAGGCGACTGCATCACCTACCTCGGTCCAACAAACTGGAGATCTGCAAGGTCTACCGTACAATGCCTCAAAAGATGACATGCCAATATTGGTCTGGTAACTGTTGTTATAGGCAAACTCCACCAAAGGTATGTAGTCTTCCCAACTACCCCGAAAATCCAAACTGCAAGCCCGTAGCATATCCTCCAATATCTGAATAGTACGCTCCGATGACCATCAGTCTGAGGATGGAATGCCGTGCTCAAATGAAGCCACGTGTCAAGAGCCTCCTGAAAACTCTGCCAAAAGTGAGACGTGAACCTTGGATCCCTATCCGAAACAATGGATACCGGAACCCCGTGAAGCTTGAGAATGTGCCCCGCGTACAGTCCACTAAGTTTCTCTGCTTCATCTGTCACTGTCATAGGCAAAAAGTGAGCCGTCTTAGTCAGTCTGTCAACAATGACCCAAACGGCATCATTCCCTGCCTTGGCTCTCGGAAGTCCCGTCACGAAATCCATAGTGATGTGCTCCCACTTCTACTCTGCCACTGGTAGTTGTTGCAACAACCCTGCCGGTCTTTGATGCTCTGCTTTCACTTGCTGACAAGTAAGGCATTTAGCCATGAACTGAGAAACATCCCGTTTCATGCCTTTCCACCAAAACTGTCTCCTCAAATTCTGATACATCTTCGTACCACCAGGATGAACTGCGAGTTGAGAATGGTGAAAATTCCAAAGAACAACGTCACGACAAGACAGAGGAACAACCATCTTTCCTATGGACCTGAGACCACCGTCTGAATGCAAGGTTCAACCCTTTACATTCTCGCCACTTGAAATTCGATCGTAGATTGACTTCATCTCCCCATCCTCCTGCTGTGCCTCAATAACTTTGCTAACAAGAGACAGTTGAGCCTCAAGGCTAAACAAAATAGCCGGTGAAACATCCTCATACAACTGCAAACTAAGATCTGCAAGCTCTTCTAACATCTTCCATCTGTGAATGGAAATGCTAGCAAGAGTGCCCCGTGACTTCCTACTCAAAGCATCAGCCACCACATTGGCCTTTCCTGGATGATACTATAACTCAAAGTCATAGTTCTCCATGAACTTAACCCATCTGCGCTGTCTCAAGTTCAAATCCTTCTGAGAGAAGAGATACTTGAGACTCTTATGATCGGAGAAAACCTCGAACTTCTCCCCGTACAAATAATGTCTCCACCCCTTCAGGGCAAAGATAACCGCTGCCAACTCCAAGTCATGTGTTGGATAGTTTAACTCGTGAGTCTTCAACTGTCGAGACCCATAAGCAACTACCTGTTCTGTTTGCATCAAGACACAACCCAATCCTTCCCACGAAGCATCACAATAGACCACGTAACCCAAACCACGTTTAGGTGTGATCAAAACTGGAGCCGATGTCAATCTAACCTTCAACTTCTGAAAAACAAAATCACAAGCCTTATTCCATATGAACTTGACTCCCTTACAAGTAAGTCGAGTCATAGGTGCTGCTAGACGGGAGAAATCCCGAACAAATCTCCTGTAATAGCCGGCTAGGCCAAGAAAGCTCCAAACCTCAAACATTGTCTTTGGACGCTCCCAATCCATCACAGACTCAATCTTTGATGGTACCACTGTAACTCCGCTCCTTGGCACGACGTGTCCAAGGAACTTTACTTCTGGTAGCTAAAATTCGCATTTCTCAAACTTGGCATACAACCGATTATCCCTAAGGATTTGTAACACTGTCCTCAAATGATATTCATGCTCCTTTATCGAAGTTGAGTATACAAGAATGTCATCAATGAACACCACCCCAAATCTGTCAAGATAGTCACTGAATACATAGTTCATCAAATCCGTAAAAGCTGTTGGAGCATTGGTCAAACCAAATGGAATCACCAGAAACTCATAATGGCCATACCGTGTACGAAAAACGGTCTTGGATATATCCTCATCCTTAACCTTTAATTGATAGTAACCTGATCTCAAATCAATCTTCGAAAAGCATGTCGCTCCTTTCAACTAATCAAACAAGTCATCAATCCTTGGTAAAGGATACCTGTTCTTGATCGTAGCATGATTCAACTTGCGATAATCGATGCAAAGTCTCAAAGACCCATCCTTCTTCTTCGCAAAAAGAACCGGTGCTCCCCATGGTGAAGCACTAGGACGAATAAAGCCCTTAGCTTTCAAATCATCCAGCTGACCTTTCGGCTCAGCAAGCTCTGCCGGTGCCATATGGTACGGTGCCATAGAGATAGGCATTGTACCAGGAATGACATCAATGGCAAAAATAAGTTCCCTTAAAGGAGGTAACTCTGTTAGTTCCTCTGGAAAGATATCAACAAAATCCTCAACAACTACCGAAAGAACATGGCCCAAACTGCTATCCTCGTTAACTAGTAGACTAGCCAAGTAGGATCTGTGGCGACTCCAGTCACCAATACTAAAAACCATCACTGGGTGGGAATCACTCCGATCTCCCACAAAATGGAAACAATCTCCCTTGGGAGTGCAAACGGACACCCTTCCGTGGAAGCAATCAATCGTAGCCTGATAGAATGACAACCAATCTATCCCGAGAATGACGTCATAGCGCGTCATGTCAAGAACAACGAAATCGAACTCTAAGGTCTGCCCAGCTATCTCAATAGCACAACCCCGACAAACACGATCCAAAGACACTGGACCCCCAACTGGTGTGTCAACACAAAGAAGACTATCCCAAAGTGTGACCTCCAGACCCAATAAATGTGCAAATGATGCAGAAATGAAAGAATGTGATGCACCTGTGTCAACAAGAACTCGTGCCCAAGAACTGAAAACTGGAAAGATACCTCGAACGAAAGAAGTGCCTGCGGAAGCATCCGGCTGCGGAAGCATCCGCCTGTGGAAGAGCGTAGGCTCGTCCCTGAGTCCCTGAGCCCTGCTGTGAACTACCCTGATAGCCTGACTAATGTGAAGAAACAATAGGTGTAGAACCCCTGGCTGGATAAGTGCCAACTAGCACCACTGGCTGTGGTGCCTGAGGAACTCTGAACCCAGACTGAACCACTGCAGACTGTGCCGGTAATATCTGTGAATCTGTGCTACCACGTGACTTATTCATTAACTTTGGACAATCCTTCTTGAGATGGCCTGGTTGCCTGCAATAGAAGCAAGCTCCATGCCCTACTCTCATAGGAACTGATGTCTGGCTGGCCTGTGGTCGAAGTTATGGGCAGTGAGGCTTGATGTGCCCCGGCTGCTGACAATGGTGACAAATCACACCTCGGGCTGACCCCAAAGATACAGGAACTGTGGGTGCAGAACGATTCTGCTGTGGTGCCCCTGTGAGTGTGTACTGTTCCCTACCTTAGCTTCCTTCCACTGACTCCCGAAAAATGATGGATTGTCCCCGCGAGGTTGGTTGTGCGAACCCCTGATCAGTATTTGATCCCATTCCTGTACCTTAGCTAGTATAGCCCTCTGGACCACCTCCCCGTAAGTCCTTAAATCAAGAATTGAGACCTGTGGCCTGATGTCAAGATTTAACCCATCCTGAAACTTTATTGCCCTGGCCTCGTCTATCGTTACCATATCCTCATCATAATGAGAGAGAGAAGTAAATCGTGTCTTATACTCAAAGACACTCATAGTGCCCTAATAAAGACCTGTGAACTGTATCCTCATCTCCCACCTTATAGCCCTTGGAAAGAAACGCTCAAAAAACAAATCTTTGAACTCATTCCAAGTCATCAACTCAACATTGTGGACATTGGTTATAAACCTCCACCAAATACCTGCATCTCCTATGAACATAGAGGCTGTCAAAGAAATCCTCAACCTATCTGTAGGTACTGCCATACTGTCCAACTTGCGAGCCATAAGGTCCAACCAAGCTTCTGAGACTAGCGGATCTGAACTCCCTGCAAATGCATCAATCTTGACCCTCTGTAGTCGCATAAAGTACTCTAGTGCCTCATTGACTATTGGTGCCGGTGCAGGAAACTGTATCCCTGCCACCTGCCTGCGTATCAACTCATGTAAGGATTCAACGATCCTTTGATTAATTCCCTGAGCCACTCGCTCCTCATAAGTTGGTGCCTGTGGCGGATTAGCATCCACGCCACGAACTGGGATCCTGGGCCTCCCTGGACCCCTCGTGAACTAGGTGTCAGCTACCTGTTCCTCAGTGCCTTGACGTGAAGACTCCCCACGCATGACAACCATGATGCTAAACGAATATAAGGGAAGAGGTCAATAATAACACAAGTTATTATGACTGAGTGCAACTCACACTATAAATGCACGAAACACGAAGCAAGACATGGTATGTAACATACAGTCATGCTAAAGCAATCAATGAAAGTTGTGTAAATAGTTAAGCACTTAATAAAATAAGCATACATGTCAAATAAAGATGCTCTTAACCACAAAGGCATATAAGCATAAAGACATGTCATACTACCAAATGTGTAATAAAGAAAACACATAAACATGTTATAAAGCCAAAACATGTTATCAAAAGCATGTGAACATATCAAAGTAAATCAACAAAAGCATGATATTTTTCCAAAACCCGTCATCCTAAGGTGTTTAAACCTAGGAGATCTGATACCACTTGTGACGGCTCAAGTTTTTTAACCCTGTGCGTCAGTGATGACCCAAAAGTTAACCCGATAATGAATCCGAAATACGGAAGAAAAAGATGAAACCATAGTCTTTTGAGATACAAACCATCTCTAAGACATCAATGTGACATTCCATGAGGTCATGGAAGTTAAAGAAAAGCGAATGGGCAAACGAGAGTCAAAACGGCCTAAATCCGTCAATTCACAAATAAAAAGAGGAAATTGACTCTAAACAAGTCAAACAAGGTGAATACAACCTAATATAATCATTTCACAACATTCGAAGAGGTTCTAAGAACTTTGGATAAGAATCCCACAAAATGCCCTTTCCAGGTTTAAGCAAAAACTGACACTACCTCACTAAAACATGAATAACTCCCACTGTGATTGGAATCTATGAATGGAATAGGTACTATTGGAAATTTGACTCAAAATCCTTGAGTTTAGGCTTAAGAATCATCCTATTTGGATTAGAAATGAAGGAGTTATACCCTTTTGAAGTTGGAACTTCAGTGCTGAAACCTAATAGAGAAGCTACATGTAAACAAGCTATTTCGGTCGACCGAAATAGAGTTTCGGTCTACCAAACTGGACTAAAATTCTGCTGAAATTCCATTTTTAAGGTGAGGTTGGTTCGGTAACCAAAATGAACCATTGGTCGACTGAAATAGGCTATCGGTTGACCGAAATGGTCCTGAACAGTAAAAATGGCTACTGGAATTGAAGGTTTACAGTGCATTGATGTTACCAAAAGCCATTGGTCGACCAAAATGGAGTTTGGGTCAACCGAAGCACCTCAAAGACCTACTGTAAGACATGTTATAAGCCTAAGGTGTTAAGGTTCAACCCATACTTTGAATCCCATGATGATTTGGTTCAAAAATGAAGTTTAAAACTGATTTTTCAATGAGATGTAAATGTGTGGACATGCCAACAACCTTAATATAAATACTTGAATGTAAAATAATGGCCCATGGCCTCACACATGTAAATTACAAGATTTTCATATACCAAACCTTCAAAATTGGTAAAAGTACATTTTTATAGCGAAAGTTAGTACTAAATGGATACAAGTACTAATATGAACATGCTTGGACCTTGGCCTTCGTACATACATGCTTCTAATATCAAAAGTAAGTACTTAGGTATCATTACACATCAAGGTAGCTACATTAGCCTAAAAAATACCATACATCCATGGTATGCAAAAATATAACATCAAAAGTAAAGCATGCTAAACACTTGTATGTCAATATACAAAAATGTTCCAAATTGCTCATTAGCCTCTAAGGATGATGACCATCCAAGAACATAGTATCCTTACCTGAAAAACAACCCAAACCACTTGGGTGAGTAATCAAGTTACTCGTAAGAAGATGCATATGTGTATACCCTAAAGTTTCAATATCATTACAAGATCAATATAGACGAATACAAGGGAGCATTCCACTTAACGTCTATATTCAAGGTGTTCTAAGGGATCATCTTAAGCTAACCTAAATATCTCTTAGCAACACATATCAATATCAATGTACTTAACAACATCAATTCGGTAATAACAAAAATCACAAGTTACAATTAAGTATTGGTTGTCAACTTGGAATTTAATGTGAAATCAATTAGTGGAATACTTGGATATCAAATCTTGGATAAAGTCAAGACCTAAATGGTTATTCCAGGCATTAACCCACTAGGAATACCACCCTAAGTGCGCATTATAAATGGGGAGAATTCATACTTCCTGCACTAGAGCCAAACTCTAGCCATATCATTTGTAACAACAATGTCCCAAGATAATTAGCAAGTTCAAAACTCATACATAATTATTAGGGTATATATATATCACCTTCCATGCACAAGTATTTTAAAGCCACACAAACCATGTCTTAGGGCTTCCAAGTCTAGAATGGCATAATAAATGACAAGTATTCATCATGATATATTGTGTAAAACGATATCATTAACTTATCAATTTAAACCATGCCTCAACAATAAGCTTTATATACAAGATTACAACATTATAGTATTAAGCTCCTAAAATAATTATAATTACCAATAGGTAATTCACTATACTGTAGGATTAACATCACAATAGTATAGTAATTCTAACCAATAAGAGTTCTACACAACATTAATAATCGTACGCAAGATACATACATAATATACATGCTTAATCAATAAATTCTAAGTCAATCATAAGGATTTCTTATAGTATGCAATACTACAATTCTAAAAGCATTTATACAATATATATTAAACCCTAAAGGATTTTAAAACACTTAAAATATAAACATAGTACCACCCCTACCTCAATAGAGAATTGAATCTCTATAATCCAAGGAACCAAGCTTAAAATGGAAAACAAGTTTAGGGTTAATGAAGAGGAGAGCAAGAGGAAACTTTTGTGTTCTAAGGTTTTAAGTCTAGGGTGAATGGAAGGAGGCCAAAAATGAAGTCAAAGCTATTAACCAAGCTTTTCTCCAATGGTGGCTAGGTTAGGATTCTTAGAAAACAAGTGAAAATGAAAGGGATAAAGTGAAAATGGTGAATGGAGGAATACTAGATCCTCCACTCACTATGTGCTCTTACACTACCACTCACACACACACACAATGCAAGACTAAATTATGATCCTACACTTGTCACAAATCAATGGCTCATTCCTAGGCTTAATCTTAAGCCTAGACTTGTCAACCATCTAAGCCAACAAGTGCACCTGTACTAGGCCAACAAGTGGATAAATCTCCACCCTCCAAATGTCAAGAGATCATGTCCCCAAGTCACTCTACCGCAATGCCAACAAGTGGCTCCATGATAATGTGACACATTTCACATTTTCCAAAAATTACAAAAAAGGTCCTTTTTGAAAATATCTTTCAAAATAAATTGCAAAATGGTCCCCAAGATGAAAAATAATTACTTTATGTAATTACACAAAAATCCCAAAAATAAGGAACAATTACAAGAAAGTATGCATCCATGCCCTTTATGAAAAAGTAAGCAACTAGAATGTATTTTCTACGAAAGTAAAAATACGAATGTCATGGAAATCAAATATCATGAATACATGCAAAACTGGAATCAAAACCGAGCACAAAAAGTGAGGTTATGCAAGGAAAAATGACAAACGAGAAAAAGCCAAAATTGGGAAAAGACAAAAAAAAAAAGAAAATTGCCGAAAAAGAAAAAGGAGGAAAAAGACCGGGTCATTACAAGTTGCGATTGATCAACAGAGGCTTGGTTTTTGACAGAGGATGGGTGTCCAGGTGCGATCGATCAACAGATGATAGATTTTTGAGGCCTCTGAAAATTTTCTAAGGATGGAAGGCACAATCGATCACTATAAAGTTGCGATCGATTAAGAGAGACGAGTGTTGGCACAAATTTTTGGTGCCCAGGTGCGATCACTCGCACCTCAGGTGCGATCGATCAACCGAGGTTTGATTTTGGC